>NC_080480.1:8025000-9345000 GCF_030265055.1 Doryrhamphus excisus
ACAATGAGGCGGATGCCGGCCTTGCCAGCCTGTTCAGGATTTGCCTGCAGACCCTTCAATTGGCAGCCGTCTGGGAATGGTTACAGCCATTGGCTTGGAGGAACATGGTGGGCACAAGAGCAGCTGAAGCAAAGGGAAGCTGGAAAAGGAGAGACGGGGGAAAACGGTCAATTCAAATGGTAAAACTGAAATGTAGACATTCTACAACGTGATCACATCAATTCAAAGCATATATCAGGGCTCAACAAAAATGACTTGCCCATGGGGAATCCTTAAGGTGAGAACTACTTGCCCGAACTTGCCCCATGTAAAATGAAAAAACTGCCATAATGATATCATCTCATTTTTGTGGCATCACATGAGAATCTCAAATAAAGATGAAATGATCATCATTTTTTGTGGTTGTTTTCCTACATAGATCATGACGATGACCATTGATAAAAAAAAATGCTCAATGGTCCGACAATAATTTGTGAAGCAAAGGTGAGAAAAATACACAGAGAAATGGAAGCGCTAGATTTTGTAGCTTGTGCAAAATCAGCACTTGGTATTGGATCTAATGGGTGGTGTTTCATTGTGACCACTTCAAATTGTCACAGCAATGTGATTCACTCACCTGTGCCATCATTTGATTTGCTGCCGCTAATAAAATACTTGTTTAGGAGGCACTGGTTCATCACTTTTTGCTGTTTTCCTTCAGAAGTTGTTGAAGAATTAGACCATGTTGGCAGGGACGCCATGATAGATGATTTCCTAGTCAAACCATCGCTGATTGGTTGATCGCGAACAAGAACGGGTGTGGGTAAAACGCGGACCGCGGTCTAAATAAACGATTCTGATTGGTCCATTTCAAGATTTGCAAGGATTGTTTTGCAAATTACCACCGGAATTACACAGTCCGTGTTTTACCAACACCCAACAAGAACCGCTTTAAAAAAAACTCTTGGCAGTATGGTATGCCAAAGTGCACCTGCCCGACGGGAATATCACTGATTGGATTTACTTGCCCCAATTTTGTTTGAACTTGCCCCGGGCCATCGGTACATCGTTATTGTCGAGCCCTGATATCTGAGCATGATTATTTCACAGTTATGCCCAAAATGTGCAGTTTCAACTGTATTGGTGGTCACAGCAGATGCTGATCTCACAGCCCATGTGCAATAATCATGTCTAAATAGCATCTTGATATGCCACATCTGTCAGGTGGATGAATTATGGAGGCTCACTAATACAGATTTACACAAAGCAAAGACTTCAATCTACCAATGAGTCTTTAAATGCTGCAAAACTGCCAAGCAAAACCGGATTTATGATGAATAATGTTCACCATCAATTTGTCATTGCATCGTCATGTTATTTCTCATATGTGAAGACTTTTGCCGTAGGATGCCAACCACTTTGAAAGCCGAAGTAAACAAACAAAACACACGATACCAACTTCCGATTGGTGGAAAAAGCGTGTCACCAATCAGACAAAGCCAGGAAAGTTTGTTTACAGAGGGAACAGAAGGAAAGATCAGCCAACATTGCCATCAAGCAGCTAAGTGACAGAGATGTTTGGTTTTTGAGTGACGTTTAGGACCAATGTGGTAATACAATAAGTCAAAATGAAAAAAAAATGTACAAAAGGTAAAGATAAACATAAAAGTACAAAAAAAATGCAAACAACAGACAATAAAGCCAACTTGAAAAAAATACAATTACAAAATCCAAGCAACAGTAGTTTATTGAAGTTTGTAAAAGCAGTGTGCAATTCTGAAAAGTAACAAAGCATTACACAACATGAGGGGGTGTCCACGCTCCCGAAATAGGCTTACCGGGGTTGCCATGGTAATGACAGAGACACTATTCCAAGGGAAAGCTAGTGGCATCATGCTTTCCTGTATGTCTGCATTCACACTATCATATGTATTTGTTAGGGAAGAGATATAAGCTAGAAAAAATAGAACACAATATTCTTGAAAAATCGGTCCAAATCATGAAAAATGTCCGGTACAGAGATGGACAACTTGGCTGGGATTGAATGACTTAACTTGTATTGCATAATCCAATATTTTTTAAGTTTTATTTGTGGCCTCACAGTAAAAAACGCATTATGGGTTCATTCATTACACAAGATGTGACCTGACATTAGTTTAAGGGCAGACCTGCTGCCTATATCGGTATCGGTATCGGTTAATAGCGCTATAGGGAACTTTCATTTGAACCTGAGCAGCGCAACATTTCACATCAGAGCTGTCAATGTAAATAAACAATCACCTTTAACTATTTTGCTTTCACAGTGCCGACAACAGACTTGGCTGGGATCTTCCAATCCCACAATCAGACCGCAAACTGAAAGGACCTGTTGGGCGAGTCCAGCTGTGCATCTGCAGTGAAACGTGCTAGAACATTCCTGGAGTTGACATTTACAGAAAATGAATGACTTTATCAGATACAGTAGATGAGGCATCAAAATCAAAGTGGACAAAGAAACAATTGAAACTGAGAAACCACATGATGCGTTATCAGAAGATGTGACTTAGGAGGCAGAAAAATCTGGATTGCAAGTCATTAAAATTTCATCTTAGATAACTTAGAGAGAATTTATTCCTTATTAACCTAAATGATTAAGTGTGCATCATAGCCAACAGTGAATAGTGAATAATGTGGGAGAAGAGGCTGTTAGAAATCTGTGTGTGCTGCCATCTAGTGGTTTCCACAACATCTCACCATTGCTGACCACTAGAAAAAATATTTTGTAATGGAAGGTTTTTTTTCCCCCTATGGACATGCTTTTTCCACTTGGGAAAAAAGTAAGTTTTTCCAAATGTCAGGTTTAATACCTGAGGATTCTACGTCTGCTCTAATTTAATATCACCGTCTATTGATGAGACAATGTCACAATTAAAGATTAATAAGTTAATATATAAATAAAACCCGTTAGAGTTGTCCTACTCTCAAAAATAATATACTGTATGAACCTGCACTGTGTTACAAGTTCCTGATGGGGGCACCAGTGCAACCATATAGGTACCCTGAATATATACAGTGCGACCTGAAGTGACCTGATTCAAGTACTGTTCACATCTGGTATCATCATGTTTCCCATGTGACCTGAACATAAGGCGGCAGTACCATAAAGCAATGGTTGCGCAAATTAGGAGTCAGCAAATTCTGTCCATGTGAACAAGACAGTAATATGAAATCTGATTATTGTGACTTCAAATTAATTGATGTGCTACAATGGTAATGGTAATGGTTTTATTTCATTTGAACATGCATCAGATTACAATTGAGTGCATCACATAATCAGTTCACAGTTCCACATGTCCAAAAGGAGTAGGAAGAAGCAAAGCTTATTAAATCCTACCCCTCCATCTGGTACTTTTACAATCAGTAACTGTTACATTTGTTCACTTCCTGCTTTCCTAATATATATATTTTTTTTTTAACCTTCCTCTTGTGTTAGCTTTCTGGTATCATCTCTTATGTTAACGGGTCGGTTTTGACCCATGTATTAAATCAGCTATGAAATACACTAAAAACCAAAAGTTACCATCAAATTTGCTTCTTGTGTCTTGGTTACCTTCTTAGGCTTCCTCATCCATGAAAATGTTGGTTTTAATACTTTTGGTGTGGGCATGTAGGCCTTTTTTTGGTCACTATACACCTCGATTTAAATTTCTAAAAATGGTAAAACGAACGTCAAAAGAATCATATTAATAAATTGAAGGTTCTTTTGTTACCTGGCTATTACTGAGGGCTATAGAACATATTTCTTAAATCAATTAGTTTTATTTTTTTCTCATTTTAAAATTAATCACTAAAGAAACATCTATGGTGTTCGGGCCAATTTTGACCCATATACGTATATTAAGTTATTTATTTATTTTTTTTTGTCACGTACTGTACCAATGTTACAAATAGTGTTATATACTGTATATATACTGTCTATATAGCAAAGGATTGACTAGAATGAGCAAGAGCAAACTACGGCCCGCTGGCTTTAACAACCTATTAAGCCCATAAAACAGTTCCGCCAACTATTCCAGATGATTTTATTTACACTTTAACACTCAATCTGTCACCATAAACAGGATTTCCAATGCTATTTTGAAGCTAGCATAAGCCTTGAACTAGTTGCGCATTTCGATTCCAATTAGAGGCTCTTCTCTTTCGATAAGTTAATGTAAGGGACCGTGTCACAGCAGCAGATGAGGCTTTTATACAAAGCAGAGTGGGGGTTTACATAGAAGCTGTGAGCTGTTGTGATATTTTATTCTTAAAGTTTGTTTTCCTGTTACGTCATGCGGTTTGTTGCCTTTTTGTTATATTGCAAAAATGTCCTGGAGGTTGACGCATAACTGATTAAATTAGGGAGGAAATAATCCCACTAAGTAGTAAAGACTCCTTCCTCATAGTTGGAATTGTGAGAGTGCCTTATTCAGTGAAATGCTGTCAAATTCTATTCTGTTTTATGAGTTGCTCTGTCATCTTGTCCTGGTAAAACACTTAATGCATGCAGTAATGCAAAGCAACTGCCAGATGGTGAAAGAAGTAACCTTGAAACAAGGAACAAAAGCACATGGTTTTTACATGTTAATTAGTCACACAAACACTCCATCCATCTGCTTCTGGCTCAGAGTCCTTGCCAAATTTTTGAATCCATTGTGGCCCACGCATCAAAAGGTTTGTCCATTCCTGGGCTAGAGGTAATTCTTTCCAACCTGATTCCACACAGTCCAATTTCTACTCTCTTCGGCTCCACCATTTTGGGTTATTTAGGCATGAAACCGTATTGAATTGAAGAAATAACTCATGGCAAAACAGGAAGGTGTTACATTTTGGGACACATCATCAGTAGTGTACCTTTAAGTAAGTGCCCAATCATGAGTAAAGTAGTGCCTCGAAGGTGGGGAGGGGGTAGTTATAGGGGGCAGATGATCCATAAACATAACATGTAACTTAAAACGTTTACTTCAAAACGCTCGCAAGGCATGCTGGGTAGGCAGCTGACACAGCGGAACTATAAAAAATAACTATGTGGTCCTCAACGTATTTTTCAATCAAGCAAAAATGCGACAAAGAGCAAAATGTTGGGAGAAAGAGTACCACAAGCTACCCAGCATGCCTTGTGGCGGTAATATATGGGCATTTTTGAGTATTGGGCGTATATATGATATATGCCCACAAGTAGGTTACTTTGTGCATCATGTGTGTTTGGATGGTTTAGTTTTTTTTTTGTACAAGCTACACCTTGCATCGGACTCGAGCATGCTACAATAGCACTGCAAGTCATGTTGCTGTATAAACCACAGTTACCCACCCCTTTCCTATTTCCCCCGGTAGTTTGAAATCCGCTCCCGCCGTGTTTCCAGCAAAATCTAGTGGGGTAAAAAAAAGGTTACTCCAGGTGTGTTTTGTTTTTGTGGAAAAGGGGGCTAATTACTGTCAGGATTGTCTTTCAGCACACTGGGGGAAACGCCCTTCTACCCGTCTACAGAGAATACTGCTACTATCAAAAGTGGTCAGAATTTGCAGTTGCTTACATTTGGAAGTCTTACAGTTGACTGAGTGCATGTTTAACACTGGAGGCGCTTCAACCGCTGGTGTTGCAAGTGCCACATACAGTCCATAGCTTTCTGAAGATGTCACGTGGAACCTATATACGAGGCTACCTGATATCTGAACTTCAAATCTGTCACATCGGGGGAAGCGACGTTGGACTGAATGCAGGACTTGGTAGGAGAAAAACATAATTAGGGCTGTAAGAGTTGTGAAGCACTTGCCGTTTTAAATATTTAAACACACCTGGGTCACAGAGTACACAGAAGTACTAGATGTGATTTGTGTTAACCTACTTAGGTGCGGTACCGGGTAGGTCACTGCATTCTTTATCATAGGCATGCAGAGATAGCTAGATAGCGAACAATCTAAACTCGGCTTTTTCAGTTGCTTACCGAACCCAATGAGGTCACAGGTCAGCATTTTAACGATGAAGTTGAGCGTGGCATGATATATTATCTGGGGACATATGCGAGCGGGTATATGTTACTCCTGAGGTCTAAATGTTCTCGAACCTGATGCATATAAATCAGGGCAGATTCATGACTAAAAGCATACAAATGCTGTATGGATTATTACGACTGGCCTCCACTTGCACAAACAAAACTCTTCTGTTTAAAATAAACATTGTCTCAACCTTTTTGCATGCAACAAAGTTTGTATAAGCATTACAACAGCAGTAAAGTAAAGTTAGTACTACTAAAGTAGGTCATCCAGGGTTGTCATAATGATGCATTGGTCCCATTCCAAGGCATTGTACCATCAAAACCATTTTGAAGATGACATTTTAAAGTAAAAATGTTGCTTGAAGTATGTGCAAAAACACATGCACTGCATGTGATTAAGACTAGAGCAGATTTAGCATATGTGCTGTTCTGAATTGTGAATTCCATACGTACCTACAGTACATCTAGTCCAACAGACAGAAATATATGCCAGTGCGGTTCTAATTAGCTGATTTACATATAACTTTGTACTTGACACCGTTTGGTCACAGAAGGCAGAGACAAAGCCAGAGAGTGGCTTTTAAATTTAGCTGTCTACATCGTCCTAACAAAAATGTCCAAATGGCTGCAGAGAAAATAAGAAGCACCGAATTTACAAGCCCTTTTGTTAATAAGTGAATAAACTTGGCTAGTATTATATGCTCAAAAAAAAGTCCAGTGTAACTGCAAGTTGTTCAGTGAATCAGGACTCACGGGTACTTGTCGTTATTAACTTGTTCACTTACTCACCCCGGCTACCACTAGCTAAATTTAAAAAGGAAAGCAGTTAATATGTCATTTATTGTGAGACTGGTACTGGCACTTTTCTATAAATGTAGACCTGGTCCTCAAATAAGCTCTGTATCGCCATTTCATCACAGACGAGACAAAACAAACATTTCACTTGCTCAACCCATGAGTTGCACTGACTCACATGTGCTCGACGATGACTCGAGTTGTATTTGCTTAAATATCCTGTGAGAAAGTCCTTGCCTCAGATCAACTTGCTCAACCTGTGATTTTGAGTTTCACTGACTCGTGGGTTGACAAAGACGTGCACTTCAGTGACTCACGGACTGACAAAGACGTGCACTTCAGTGACTCACGGACTGACGAATACGCCAATTTCAGTGATTGACGGGTGCTTAATGAACACCAGAGTTTCACTGGCTCATGGATGCTCGACGAAGACTTGAGTTTCACTGACTCATTGATTGACGAAGACTCAAGTTTCACTGATTCACGTGACAAAGACTTGAGTTGTTTGGTCGTGTACTGTATTTGCATAAATATCCTGTGAAAAAGGTCCTTGCCTCAACCCGTGAGTTTCACTGACACATGGGTTGACAAAGACGTGCACTTCATGGATTGACGAAGACTCAAGTCTCACTGCTGGAATCAGACTTAGATAGTTAGTGTGTACCGCATAAATGTAATAGTCCCGTGGAAAAAACAACAGATCTGGTCCCCTTGCATCACCGCATCACAGATTCGACAAAATAAACAGTTGACTTGGTCAACCCACAAGCTTCACTGATTCATGAGTTGACAAAGACGTGTGTTTCGGTGACTCACAGATTGTCGAAGATGCAAGTTTCAGTGATTTACATGTTCTCGACAAAGACTTGAGTTGCTTGGGCGGGTACTGTGTTGGCCTAAATGTCCCGTGAAAAAGGAACAGATCTGGTCACTTCACTGACACACCGGTGCTCGATGAAGACTTGAGTTTCACTGACCCGTGGGTTGACAAAGACATGCACTTCAGTGACTCACAGACTTACGAATACACTAATTTCAGTGATTCACGGGTGCTCAACGAACACTTGAGTTTCACTGACTCACGGGTGCTCAACGAAGAATGAGTTTCAGTGATTCACGGGTGCTCAACGAACACTTGAGTTTCACTGACTCACGGGTGCTCAACGAAGAATGAGTTTCAGTGATTCACGGGTGCTCAACGAACACTTGAGTTTCACTGACTCACGGGTGCTCGACGAAGACTTGAGTTTCAGTGACTCATGGATAGACGAAGACACAAGTTTCACTGATTCACGTGACAAATACTTGAGTTGTTTGGGCGTGTACTGCATTTCCATAAACATATTAATCCCGATTCACTGATTCATGAGTTGACAAAGACGTGTGTTCAGTGACTCACAGATTGACGAAGACTCAAGTTTCACTGATTCTGCATTCTAACTGCATTTCCATAAACGTATTAATCCAGTGGAAAAAGCAACATATTAATTATTCTTCCCACTTGACAAAACATTTCACTTGCTCAGCCAGCAAGTTTCATTGACTCACGGGTGCTTGATGAAGACTCAAGTATTACTGACTCACAGGTTGACAAACATGTACATGCAACTTCTTGCCCATGTACTTTGTAACACGTGACTTTAGTGAATAGAGTACCCACATGGAGTTTCCCATCACTGCTGCACATTTGAGAAAACACTGAAGTATTTGCATGAAGAGCTGCATGGTTCCATTGTAACTCTTTCATGTAATGCATGAAAAAAAAGACTCTTAATCTCGTTTAATTTTGTCTGCTCGCTCATCCTCTATTTCGGCCTTGTTTGTTCAGCTCCGCATTCCAATCTCAACCCAGAGCTTTGTGTCCCTTCCAGTCCTCACTTGCCCCACTTTAATGGGCTCCAATATTTACACCAATTATCTGTGCAGTCATTGCCTTTCCAGCCAGACTCCATATTGCCAAGATACATACTGTACGACAGGGACTGGAATTACTGCACCATCACATGGTTTCACTTCTGTTTATATGACTCTATGTCTGCCTGTCCACAGCTGTGTGTGCACAAATAAGTTAGCATGCAGGCATGCTGGCTTCATGAGCTTTGTAGTGTCAAAATAGGCAGAAATGTGTTCCAGATGAGTTTCAAAACAGTTAAATTATAAGTCCCTAGTCTTTGTGGTGTGATTAATTGTCGATGCAAAATACAACAATAGTTTCAATAGTTTTGTGCTCAAGCCAAGCCCGGCAAACTTTATTTGGGTTGCACTTTAAAAGGAGAAAAAAGTAAAGAATGGACCACTGCTTTTTTTGGGCCGTGCATGATATTATATAGCACATGCAAGTACACAAACACCACAGATAGATTACAATCCTGTGGGAAACACTTTATTGGCAGCACATCCTATTATATGAGAGCTGCAGCTGCAAACGCTTCCATGCGCTTCCAGGAGTGACTATCATCCTTGGATGGGGAGTGCATGTGGAAATTAAACTCGCCAAGCAAAGTACAATAACGCTAAGGATCATTAATGTGGACAGATCCATCTGTGTACAGTTGAGCAGGTGACTTAGGAAACATTTTGTAATGTAATAATGTCTGTCAATCCGTCTAGAATCCCGGAGTATTAAAAATAATGAACGCATGATGTTTCTTTCATTGCCCTATCCACATAGAAAATGGAAAGAATTATGCTGTGGGGTGTAGACAGCAGCATGTCATAATTTGCCAAGTCCAGAAGTGAGCCAAAGAATGTTGAAATGCGACTGGATAAGTTAATCATGAACATTCTTAAAGATTTTCATTTAAAAGCTTTTCTGTGTCGCTCTCCACTTATTCCATTTTCCCCCTCATTTCACCCGATCCACATCCTTTCTCTCTGCTCCCCACTCGCTGACCAATGGACCACTGCATCTGCTAAGACGTAGGATCAGGCTAACCATATGGAACTGATTTGTCAGACTTTCTATCGACATAAACAATGTATTCTCACTTCTGCTCCCATAAGAGAGAAGGAATAGTAAGCTGAAGGTGGACTCATCAAAGCATGAGCAGTCTGTGGGCAGGTTTCATGCACAACGGGAGGTGACGGTGACTCACGGTAAAGCAGGTGAAGCGAGAAACACTCATGTTGACGATAATTTGATGCTCTGCGATGGAAATAAATGCCTGTAGAGTACAAATCGAATTTGACCGATGATGTAATCATTGTGCAAAGATGGAGATGGAGCCTTAATTACACAATGTATGAAGTACAGAACTGTATAGTGTAGCGTTATTAATTCGTTCCAGAAGATATGACTCTAACCAAAACGTGCTCTAACCGAATCAAGCTTTCCCATAAGACATAATGCAAATCCAATTAATCTGTTCAGGACATAAAACAAAACACTTTTTGATGTAGTGTTTCTCATCTTTTTCAAGGCATAACTGTGTTTGTCTGCAACCACTGATGATGTCATAGAAGGGCGACAGAGCTAATGCACACCAACCAAGGCAAAATTGTCTTAAACCGAATCATACGCTAACAGAGGTTCCACTGTATTCCCGTTCTTTACCAAAATAAACCAAACATTCATTCATTTTCTACCGCTTATCCTCACAAAGGCTGCAGGTGTGCTGGAGCCTATCCCAGCTGTCTTCAGACGAGAGGCAGGGTACACCCTGGACTGGGTGTACTCGCCAGCCAATCACAGGGCACATATAGACAAACAACCATTCACACTCACATTCAATTTGGAGTTGCCAATCAACCTAGCATGTTTTTGACAGGAAGCCGCAGTACTCAGAGAAAACCCACGCATGCACGGGGAGAACATGGAAACTCCACACAGAGATGGCCGAAGGTGGAATCGAACTCCAGTCTCCAAGCTGTGAGGCCTGCGCGCCAACCACTCGACTGCCATGCAGCCGTAAAGGTGACCATATGGGTGTTATTTCATATGTAGAGGGCTTGAATAATATTAAAACCCACATTTAGAAGATTGTAACAGGTTTTCTATGCAATAATTATGAAAATATTCCATCAATTAATATCGAATCCACAGAAATCCTGGAACCAATTACCTGTGATAAAAGGGGGACTATTATATTATGACAGTAACAGGCTAAAATCATGTTACAGGTTATCGTGGTTAATTGGTTCAAAACCCAACCACGCTAAGTGAATTTCCGGGAAGCTGTATTCAATATTAATAAGTGTAATACTTTGGTAGTTCACACACAATGTGCAGACCAGTGTAGCCTCGAGAGGAGCAATGCAAGGTAACGTAGTAGAAATGATATTAGTAGATAGATTAGTAGATATATTTTTTCATTGTTTACTCAGTGCACGGTGGGAGTGGTTACCACGCAGGCCTCACAGCTAGGAGACCCGAGTTTGATTCCACCCTCGTTCTCCCCTTGCATGCATGGGTTTTTCTCCGGGTACTCCGGTTTCCTCCCACATTCCAAAAACATGCTAGGTTAATTGGTGACTCCAAATTGTCCATAGGTATGAATGTGAGTGTGAATGGTTGTTTGTCTATATGTGCCCTGTGATTGGCTGGCGACCAGTCCAGGGTGTACCCCGCCTCTCGCCCGAAGACAGCTGGGATAGTCTCCAGTAGTTAGAGCATTGAAAACGTGTTTATGACCTTCTAAATATGTTTTTTTAACAGTATTACAGCCCTGTAGACATGGATTTACACCCCTATAGTCACCGTTACTCCTGTATTGACCAATATAGTAGACATACTAATAGAAAATAGATAGTTATCGCTGACCGTACTTCCTAGAGGCTATTGTGTCTGCAATGGAACATAGAAACCAGTGTAGAATAATACTTGAGAGACTCACGAGACACTATTCGCTTTATTAACAACAAGAGAACACGTAGCATGCAGTGGACATTTACACAGGAGCTGCTGTCGGCCACTCTCTACACTATGAAAAGTACCATTTAGACCAGGGGTCTCAAACACGCGGTTGAGGCCCCCGCCTTGAAATGAAAGTTTAATGTTAGTGCGGCCCGTGCAAGTTTGATATGGATGCTGTATGGTATCATGTACCCAGAAAAAATTATTACGTTTGATTAATGTTCATGTTAAAGGTTAAATAACTGTTAATAGTTATCCTCCCTATCCGTGTGGAAGTGGTAAGTTTTTGGCTATTTAAGTTTAAAGGAAATAACTTGAAGGCTACCGTTTAGGTCGCTAGCTCTCTAGTTTGCGAGTTAGCATGTGTCTCAAGACCCTGCAGTTGCGCAATATGTTGTAAATAAAAAGAGTATAAATGTGACTATAGTCATGTTTTGTCATGTCTACAGGGCTCTAATAATGCTTTGTTCATTTTAATCTGAAAAAAATAATTTGTCTACCCACCAACTATATGTGGTTTCTTAAGTTTTTATTATTTGCCGTTTTATTATTATTATTATTATATTTATTTATTACTGATTGATTGATTTTCTTTATTCTTGATTTGTTTATTTATTTTTCATCTTATTTTGTGAAGAAAAATAAAAATTAAGATATTTGAGAACAGTGGAATGTTTTATCAGAGCTTTTATTGTAGAAAATCGGAACCAAAGCACTGAAAAAGTTTGTATATTTTTCTGTTTTTAATAAATGCGTTTTTTTTTTTTTTGAAAACCTGAAGCGGCCCAGCTTTGCCCAGACCCGAGCTCCAGTGGCCCCCAGGTAAATTGAGTTTGAGACCCCTGATTTAGACCATGAATATGTACGTTTTGCTTATACTATATGCATTTGTTTTTACTAATAATTGACTACTAATAATAGATAGAGATGGTGTGATGTAGCAAAGGACGCAGTAGAATCTACTGTACTTAAGTTGGTTCCACTTTTATCAACAAACTGTCCATCATGTTCATTTTATTAGTAAAAATCGTGGTGGAATGTTTTCACATTTGTGCCATTTGAATGTCTTCCACACTTTCCTCACTGCAACTAATAAGCAATAACTTTGCAAGGACTACAAACTATGCCGGTGACAGTGTCGTCGTTGCCATTGATGACGGATAAAATGAAATATACTGTATGCAGAAATTCACAAACAACCTGCCACCATGGTTTCAGCCACAGTCCCCAGACAAGACAGTGGATGACTCATCTAATGGTCCAATTACACGTACCTGTACACACACATGTACACACGCACAAAGAGATAATGAGATTTTATCCAGCCTTGGTTTGTCCCCGGTGTGCTTTTTGCAGCAGAACAACTGGGTCACTTACTGATGTACGTGAGCACATAGACACATTTCACTGTCAGAGATGTCTGGTGTGTTCTTACACAATTGGACCAGTGAGTGAGAAATCCCACCCCATTTTCTCATCCAGAGACAAGAATCCCATTGGCCGATGCGGCGTCCTATACATTACAGCATATCTCAGCCACAGGTGGTGGAGGAGACGGTGTGTTGCCGTGGCAACTAGAAGCAGAGGCCCAGAAATAAGTTATGGCACTATGATGTGAGGAGACTATCAATGACGGAGGGTATTACATGTGAAAGACAGAGGGTGGTGAAAGGACAGAGGGTGTTTGAGGTCAAGCTGAGACAATGCTGCTGTGGGGGGGACATCAATCTTTGTCTATTTGCGACATTTCTCATTGTCTTGACAATGAGATTGTACGATTTGACTCAAGACGTACTATCAATCATTCATATAATTGTATTTATTTACAGTCTGGTTCTACTTACTTCCTTACATGGTGAGCATCATTAATTTGTTCCAGAACATCCAGCTCTTACCCAAACCAATGCTAACCGAATCTCACTTTGTCAAATAAGAAATAATGTAACTCCAATTAATCCATTCCAGGAATCCTCAGCATACCCAAATATAAAGTGGTGTGACTAATTTAAATATTAGTCCGTGGCGACACAAATCCAAAAATGATGAAAACATTGAACAGTGGTGAACCTTCCCAGGAGAGGCCAGCCAAGAGCACAGAAATGAGTCACCCAAGAGGTCACAAAAGACCCCACAACAACATCCAAAGCGCCTCAGTTAAGGTCAGAGTCTTCCATAAAAAAAGACACTAGGCTTGCATGGCAAAGCTCTAAGACCAAAATCACTGCTGAACATAAAGAACATTAAGGCTCAATTCCTAAGAAATATTTTTGGAAGATGTGTGTCCCATTACATCTGGCATAAAAGTAAAGCCGCATTTCAGAAAAACAACATCATCCCAACAGTAAAATATGGTGGTGGTAGTGTGATGGTCTGGGCTTACTTTGCTTCATCAGGACCTGGAAGACTTGCTGTGATAAATGGAACCATGAATTCTGCTGTCTACCAAAAAATCCTGAATTAGAATATCCGGCCATCTGTTGGTGACCTCAAGCTGAAACCAACTTGGGTTCTTTAGCAGGACAATGATCCAAAACACACCAGCAAGTCCACCTCTGAATGGCTGAAGAAAAACAAATGAAGACTTTGGGAAAGAAATACAGTATGTGTTCATGTTTCACAGATTGTGAATGATGTGCAAAATTCCAAAAATAGTGCAGTTCCCCTTTAATATTCTTTTTATTCAGCAGTGGTTTTGGTCTTGGAACGCTGCCATTTTTGCTCCGTGTCTTTCTTATGGAGACGCTACAGTATAACCAAAGACCTTACCTGAGGCAAGTGAGGCCTGCAGTTTTTTGGGATGTTGTTGTAGCATCGTTTGTGACCTCTTGAATGAACCACTCTTGGGAAGGTTCACCACTGTTTCATGTTGTGGCCATTTGTGGATTATGGCTCTCATTGTGGTTTGGTGGATCTCCAAAGCTTTATAACTTTTTATAGCTTTTATAACCTTTTTCCAGACTGACAGATGTCAATTCATCTCTATTATGTTTTAACGGGGGAGCAATCATATTTTCACACAGGGCAATGTAGGTTTGGATTCTTTTTCTCGTGCTAGAATGCACAGAGACGTGTTCATGTATGTGAATGATGATGAGCAAAATTCCAAAAATAGTGCAGTGCCCCTTTAAAAAGGCACTTGAAAGTAATGAGTTTTTTTTTAATTACACACTTATTTAATTCTTGCATTCAATCTTTTTAAAATTGTATCTTAAACGGTATGTCCTTCATCGCAGTCATAGGAATCAAACTCGCCCAGAACACAAGAACGTATAATGTACATTGTGTGCAAACCGTGATACGTGATATGAGAGCATGTGACCCACATAAGAGATCAGTCAACATGACCCCAAATCCCAGTCACACAAAAAGTTCTTGTGAAAAATACAGTTGTTGCTTTGTTAGCCGTCTACCAAAAACAATAAAATGCTGACTTTTCTATGTAATTTAAACCCCTTCTATTATCATGTGACGCCTTGAAAAAGCTCATTCATTTCCATGCTATTGGTCTGTGTTTAGTTACACAGTGTCAGATGATGGCAGCCGTGATTGTACTGTGATGGCACTGTGGTTTCTAGCTACAGTAGTTGTTGGAAGATTAATATGAGTGTTTTTCACAATCCTATTGTGGTGGTGGGCTGCAGAAGGGAGGGGTGGCAAAATGTAAAAGCCATCCACTATGTACTGTATGTCGATGTTGACAGAAGCGGACAATAAAAAGGAAAGGAAAAAGGCTCTTTTGCCCATCATCCACAAGCCTTATGGAAGATATGAACATGTCTTCCTCTTTTCTGTGCGTTCTAAAGATATTCTATCAATAAGGTCTTCTGAAATATACTCCAAAAAACACCAACAACTCTCCATTTACATATAATGAGACGTTCATATTAACCAACCTACAGCGACATTGTTATTATTAGGGATGTCCAAAATGCCGATATTGTCCAACTCTCAATTTCCAATACCGATATCAGCCCATACCGATATATGTAACATGACATATCTCCATATGTGTTCTAATTATGTTTAAATTGCATTTAGAAGATCATAAACATGTTTTCCATGCCATTATGACCAAAATATTCATTCATTCATTAATTTTCTACCGCTTTTCCTCACAAGGGTCACGTGGGTGCTGGAGCCTATCCCAGCTGTCTTCGGGGCGAGAGGCGGGGTACACCCTGGACTGGTCGCCAGCCAATCACAGGGCACATATAGACAAACAACCATTCACACTCACATTCATACCTATGGACAATTTGGAGTCACCAATTAACCTAGCATGTTTTTGGAATGTGGGAGGAAAACCGGAGTACCCGGAGAAAACCCACGCATGCACAGGGAGAACATGCAAACTCCACACAGAGATGGCCGAGGGTGGAATTGAACTCTGGTCTCCTAGCTGTGAGGTCGGTGTGCGAACCACTCGGCCCCCAAAATATTAAATGTATTAACATTGCATCCTACTTCACAGGAATTCGCTTATCGTGGTCGAGTCTGGATCCAATTAACTGTGATAAACGAGGGACGCCTGTACAGTAATCCCTTGTGGTTCCAGACCGGACCCTGGTAAGTGAATTTCCTGATTTATAAATGGAATATTTTTGTAGTGAGATCATAGAAAACCTGTTTACAACCTTCTAAATATAGTTTTTAACATTAGATCCATGACATATGCAATAATACGCCAATAGCCACCTTTACACTCCGATTAGCCAATATAGTACACATAATAATTTTGAAGAACTGTGTCATAGTGAAGCCGAAATCCGAAGCATGGCGTGGCAAGGGTCGAATGTATGCCTGAAATATGCCAATATTTACTGTAGTTTACTGTAAGAAATATAAATTACATGACACAGTTGAAACCAGCGGTTTACATACAGTATACTGTGTAAAAACACACAATCTGAAATGAAATCAGACTAAACTTTTCCTGTTGTAGGTCAGTTAGGACTACCAAAATTAGCTAAATGCTGCAATTATGAGAGAAAAGTAATATTTTATAGTCAAAGGTTTACAAACACAAAGATGACTTTGTCTTTGAAAAATAAGGAAAACCCCACATGACCTGGCTGTGATAGGCCAACTGACAACATTTGAGTTATTTGGAGGCCCATTTATGCACGTGTTTTAAGGTCACACCTCGGAAATTATACTGCTCGGAAAGAGGTTGCTTTCTGTCACCCAGAGATGAAGACATTTTGGTCTAAAATGTAGGAATCAACCCCAGAACCAAAGCTAAGAACCCTTTGAAGATCATGGCTGAAGCCAAGAGTATGTCACTGTCCACAGTCAAACTTGTCCTGCACAAACAATAGGAAGCCATTAATCCAAAAGCAACATAAAAAAGCCATGTACACAGGAACAAAACACCTCATTTTGGGGAATTGTCCAACAGTCTGATGGAAGTTTGGCTATAATGAGTATTGTTACATTTGGAGGAACATGGAAGAAGCCTGTAAACCTCATCATGTTGCGGGGCTGTTTTGCTGCAGGAGGAACTGGTGCCGTCATAAAACAGACATCATGAAGAACGAACTAAGAGGAAATATTGAAGCAACACTTTAAGCCAGGAAGTTGAAGCTTGGTCGCCAATGGGTCTTCCAAATGGATACTGCCAAAATAGCCAAAGTAACCAAAAACACCTCAGTCAAGTCAAACAGTTTAAACACAATGCTATCAGATATGTTTGGCACCTTTTATCTTTGAAGAACGTAATTAAGAAAAACCCAAAAAAAATAGTCTCCAAAAAGTCTCTTAGCATACACTTTAATAATTGCAGCATTTAGCAAACAAAAATAAGCAAACCAGTGAGGGGGAACTACCGCTGTAGCTACAAGCTTCATACCCAAAGTGAAACTAACTTCCGTGGACATGTCTGCATGGTGGTGTTACCTTTTCTTCTTCTTCCGGTTGGCGGGTGTCGAGTAGCAACCAGCTTTGAGGCCCATTACCGCACCTAGCATGTTGGTGTGTGGCCCTGAGTTATGAACATGTCATGGCAATCGGATCGGCTCGATCTCGTGTTGGAAGCCGACATCATCCAATCTCAAAAAATACAACGGATTGGCCCCTGATCCTGAAGATCTGGATCGGGGTTTTCCATGATTCTTACATCAATAGCTATGGCATGTACTGGCCAAACTGTAGCTATTTTTCTTGTCATCAAATATACTGGAAACTGAAGAATCATGCTGTTGGAATTGTACCGCTGTTGACATGTATGACATGTTCAGGTCAGAATCAAGTTACAACGTGGAAAAAGTACCAAAATACAGAACTCACCGATGCATTCCTTTCTTTACTCTTAAGGCGTCTCTTCGTGTGTTGTGTTTTTTGGGGGGGAACACAGGACGGATCTTTTCAGTTCTTGTTTTTTAATTTCAATGAATTGTGAGACTTTGACTTGAATTCATCAACGAGTTTGCAATTTTTGTGTTCTGCTTCCTTGGAGGCTCCAACAAACGGGTGACAGGAAGCTGAAACAGAATGTATTAGTCTCTTCTCTGAAGGCCCGTCGATCAATAGCTTATCTGTGCTACCACTTAGAGGCTTTTATGGGGCTTTTTGAGAAGCAAATGCAAAACAGGTGTTTGCCGCATGGAGTCCAAAATGGTTCTCTGGAGGACTTCTTGGTTACTGTTGCTGTAATCCAGTCCCTAAGGCAAATGAAAGATTCTGAAATGGATGGTCCACTGGGTAAATGGCAGCACCAGGATTTTGTATGAAGTTCCTCGTTCCTTTCGGTTTCCTTGAGTGAGCGTGTCTGCTGAGGTATAAAGTTGTCTGACAGGTATATTATTTGGACAGGTGAGGCTACAGCTGGTGTATATTTGACTTTGCGGCAGTATGGCCCTGCTTTTTTCCTTAAATGTGGTACAGTTTTATACAATGACCAAGATCTAGGCGAACAGGTGGTACGAGGTCCAGAGTCACTGCTGGTTCTAACATTTGCAGCAAGGACAGTCAAACAGAGAGGCAATCCAGGTTGTCACGGTAACAGCAGTAAGAGGTCACAGGTTTAGATTTGCTGTGTTCCAGAGTTGGCTGTTTTGATGGAAGAGGTAGGTGGCGGGAGAGTATCCCTGAGGTATTTATAGAAATGTTGTACGAAGGAAAAAAAAATGTTATTAGATAATTGTTTTTTGTCCTTTTCTTTTTTGACAGGAGGTAGAAAGCAGAGGCTTCTTCTGAGTGGATGGAAGAGACGATGGCTGGAGGTAAGTCCGTCAAAATATTTGAATATCTTGTATAATCTGCTGTAATAAATGACGCTGGTGTTATCAACTATAGAATGAATACAATAGTGTCAGGTGGAGCACAATCAAGGGAAGTCTGAGTGGTCCAGTTCGCCTTTTCTCAGAAAAACTGAACTGATGACTTGACTTGTACAGGAAGAGGTTCCTCAGGGGTTCCACCTATGGAGAATACAAAAAGAGACAGGTTGGAATATGAGCTCAATAAAAATCAGTTTTATCCAATGAAGCCGGAGTTTTTGAAAATTTCCACTCTGGCTGGAGTTTTCCAAAAACATCGTTCATTCATTCTTTGCTTATCCTCACAAGGGGTGCTGGAGCCTATCCCAGCTGTCTTCAGGCGAGAAGCAGGGTACACCCTGGACTGGTCACCAGCCAATCACAGGGCACATATAGACAAACAACCATTCACACTCACATTCATACCTATGGACAATTTGGAGTCGCCAATTAGTCGCCATGTTTTTGGAATGTGGGACGAAACCAGAGAAAACCCACGCATGCACGGGGAGAACATGCAAACTCCACACAGAGATGGCCGAAGGTGGACTCGAACTCGGGTCTCCTAGCTGTGTGGCCTGCGTGCTAACCACTCGTTCGTCATGCAGCCCAAAACCTCAGTTTTCAATGCAAAATATGGATTTTTTTTTAAATCCAACTGAAATCCGCAGAGTGGTGTAAGACCAAACAATCTCGTAAACTGAAGGAGCACTTCAAGTGCTTCTGCAAGGGAGCGTGAGCAAATACAATACTGCAAAGTCAATACGGTCCTTGCGGATAGTCTGCTCGAGAAATTGAATTCTGCACTACCATCACACCTTTCAACAAAACAATTTGATACAAGGGTCAACACTCATGCACCCACATTAATGTTGCACTTCAATGAAACTGTACTGGCATGATACGTAAATTTCATCAATTTCTATATCACAAAAACCTGGAATTATACAAGGATATATCAATATTTGATATCCAATACAGTTTGTAGATATTAGAAACTAGGGATGAAACACCCAAATAACACGAGCCGTCACTATTTGGTTCAATTTCTTTCATTCCCAAAGGGTACAATCCTTTATTTTACCTATTAGTGTTTCATTTGTGTTGTAGTTTTTCCCCCATTTTATTGTATTTGTCTATTATACAGAATGTCATCCCCCAAGAGGACATTCAATTTACACTCTTCATTGTGTTGCACATCACACACAACCACACACATGCAGACATGCAAGGAAAGACTTCAGAGTGGAAGCAGGAGTGAAAACAGCAGCTGTTCTGTGCCTTG
This sequence comes from Doryrhamphus excisus, assembly GCF_030265055.1. NCBI lineage: Eukaryota > Metazoa > Chordata > Actinopteri > Syngnathiformes > Syngnathidae > Doryrhamphus > Doryrhamphus excisus. Next base: position 8,045,185 of record NC_080480.1, read on the forward strand.
CACAAGGATACCTCAACATTAGCCATGAATTCGACTGGCAACTTTTTTTTTTTTTTTTTTAAATGGACAGCCTAATACTAAATCATGTCTGATACTGATATCATCTAATACAAGAATACAAGATTGGACAGCTCTGTAGTGGTGGGCTACTGGGGAGGTGGTGACAGTTACATAATTGGCCATGACGTGTGTGCTAATTTTATGGACACTGTGGGAAAACACCATAAAGAGAGCAACAACACAAAAAAAAAAAAACAAATATGCTCTTTTTGTGTTTTTTTTTCCTCTTTTGAGTGCTTTTGGTGGGGGTTGGGGGCAAGGGTGCACTTGTCGACTTGTGCCACCAAGCACTACTGAGCGTGTGTGAGAAAAAATAACGGAGAGGAGAGTCTTTAGACAAAATAACCCAATATGAATATGTTTTGTCATTTAATATGCTGTAATTTCCGGTGTACAAGTCCCTCCTTTTTTTTCTACAGTTTGAAACCTGTGGCTTATATAGCAGTGAGGCTAATTTATGACTATGATCTAATCTTCTGACATCTCCTTTACTTCAGAACTGCTACTAATCATTTAAATATTGTGTCACCCGCGAGTCAGTAGCCACGTTTACATGGACCCAAATATTCCAATTCCATTCGGGTTATTTGCTCAAACGAAAAGAATCTAACCTCATTCCGAAAGAAAAGTGCCAATCCGAATGAATGTATAATCGGATTCACAGGTGTGGAATATTCCTTTCCCCAATCTGATTGAGGTATCTTGTAACCGCTCAATCGGAAAGTTGTCAGACTGCGTTCTTCTTCGTGGTGTTTTTCTTCTTCTGTTGTTTATTGGCAGTTGGCAAGCAGCTTTCGTGTGTATTAGCGCCATCTGTGGAACAGAATCTAAACCCTTCTATACGCCATTCACAAGTCCAGTTTTATTAAAAAAGAAAATACATATTTATATAAATATATGTGCCGAGCTTAATTATAAAATATTAGCAAGATTGAACTTTATCTTGGAGTCAATCACGGCCTACAAGGGAACTCGCAACGAGCTTGTCAACCCCATTGGAAATCGCAGGCGATCATTACTCAATAGAACAGTCTGACTCACTGTGTCATCTTTGATGGAAGGCTAAAACCATCACACAGCAACTTAACACCCAAACGGTGGCTGAGAAATATACAATAATATCTCCCAATTCCCAGCATTCATTGGCCAATGGCATATTATAGTACAGTAAACCTCGGATATATCAGATTCAATTGTTCCCACTGGTTTTGTCCGATATAAGCGGAATCCGTTATATGCGTATACCGGAAAATGTCCGTTTTACGCATATATCGGATTTATATCCGGTATATGCGTAAATCGTATTTTATCCGTTATGAAAAGGCACTTCCTTGACTATGTTTCCAATGTACCTGGACTGGGCAATGAAAAGAGACGTAAGGTAATGAGAATTTAACTTTATTGGACTCTGAGCATAACAAATTGTTAATTAAGCTAGGCCCTGTTACGCCCGTCAGGCCTACGTTATTTCCAATAGTGAGGTTAAGATCTCATTCACTGCTGTGCTAGTATTATTGACGTCACTCACTTTTATATTTGTCCTAAATCTGGAGCCAGGAGAAAGACAATAGCCAGTGACATCAACAAGATTAGCATAACGATGCGGCCATCCGATATATGCGAGGGAAATTTAATGGAAATGCATTGGAACGGGACTGGAGATTTTGTCCGAAATAGGCGAAATCCGTTATAAAAAATCTGATATATTCAATGAATTTTTATTGAAAATGCATTACAGAAAAATTGGTTCTTTTTTATCTGTCCGTTGTGAGCGAATTTCCGATATATCCGAGTCCGATATATCCGAGGTTTACTGTATATCTTCTTATTATGCCAGTTTGCTTTGGCCTTCCCTTGTGCCATCCAGTCCAGCTTGTTATTTCCTTTGCTGCACGTCCTGTAGCTCCGTCTGACAGGTGATTTGTTTTCCTAAGCCTTAATTCCTTTTGTCTATTTGTCACAGAGCCTTTTAGTTTGTTTTTGTTTCGCATAGACCCCACCTTGTCACATTTACACTATTAAACGATGGCATTTACAATTTATGATGATATTCATGTGAGCATATCAAAAATGTCTATCTGTAACAACATCAAACAGCACTTGATGTAATGAAAGAGAGCCTTTTTCAGCCCATTAAACAATGACATTTAGAATTTACGATGACATTCATGTGAACATGACACAAAATCGCCATCGGAAACGAAATACAAATTTCATCACATTGTGAGGGCATCACACTCGCAACTCAGTCATTATGACATCACAGCATTGAAACTAAAGATACTATAAAATCTAACAATATCACATTGCAATGACTTGCTGATTGTGATTTATGACATGCTCACATGGATATCTTCATAAATCACCATAAACGGTGGTACAAGTTGGCGTCGTGCACACAGCTCGTCATTAGAGCGCTTCAGGTTTATGTGTGACAGACTGCCACACATAAAGGAATGTATGGGAAACGGATGGGCTTTGTTTAATATACCGTAGATACCAAAGATTCTGCTCCCCCGAAGGAAGACATTAAATGTCCCACAACATGACTCGAGTTGTGTATATTCCGTTAAAACCACACAAAGCTTTTATTGGCTTATTTAATTGGTTTCCCGACATCCAAAGTTTCAAAATAAAATTCAATAAAGTCACCACTCTAAGTGAGTCTTACATCAACATTAGGAGCAACTCAACCGAAGGGTCCAGTTCCAGAGCCTGGTCATGTTTTACCCAACTCTGGGTTCAAACCCCGCAAAGCTGAGAATATAGCTTTAAAAATATGTCCAGACAAATAACTATGCTCCAACCATGGCTGTTATGGGGTCAAATAAACTGGATAACGCCTAGCATGTCCGCTTCATCGATCGCGGTGGGGCGCCACTACAAAACAATATAAGTAATGTATATGGTATGAATTGATATCAAGCATATATGCTGCATAAATACATATATAGGGCTGCACGGTGGACGAGCGGTTAGCGTTCAGAACTTTGATACAATGATTTGATGAAAAGACAAATGCGAGAAAGATGCATCCAATTATCCTATTAAAGCATAAATAATGTCACATAATGGATGCATTTACTGTCATTATGAGAACAGCTTTTTTGTTAGGACTAAAAGACAAGTCACATGACACATGAAGCAATACGTGCTGCGATGTACTGCAGACTTCCTTGTACATTTCTAAAAACCTACCATACCTGTTCTATATGCAAGTCAACTACAAAGTGAAAAACCCACTGTTTGCAAACACAATGTTCACAACACCCACGCCTTCTCTCTTAATCGTCCTCCATCTGTCAAAGCTGCTCTTGGGTTGGGAGAACATAACAAAAAAAAAATGGCTACTGAATGTACAGTGTCATGACAACACAAAGAGAAACAGCGCGGGAGGTAATTATATCATATAAGAGACAAAGGCCCGCACTTCAACAGTCTACATCAAGCACTCTTCACTCTCTTGAACGCCACTTGTCAACGCATTACCCGTGAACGGGACATATGCAAATTCTTGCAATGCTGTTTGGAGATCTCACATGCTTCATCCAACAATCAAACACCACAAGTTTTACAAGTCCTACTTAACAACCACAAGTTGGGTCGCCGTCACACTAAGTCAGTCGAACCGTGCTGGACTCGGGACCGATTCCCGTTTCCTGTCCCGACCTCCACTAGTATGCGTGATGTGCTTTAGTCTGTTTTCTAGTGTCATCACTTGACTACGTACTTGTATCACAGCAATTTCCTTTGTGGATTATATTCAGTCTGGCTTGATTATTTCTGTTATGGAAGGTGTCAGCTGGCATTTACTTGCTAATGGAGGGGTTGCATTAATTTGATGGTAAACAAGCCGGATCTAATCCAATAAATATTTTATTGCAAATGTTGATCCAAAATTGTAGGACTACATCAAGCTAGCAGGAGGGAAGAGAGATCTGTTCAAAATCGATTGCTTGTGGTTTTCCTACCAACTACTCCTGGCATTCTATGATCCTGCTACATGCCACACATTCATGTCCTGCCCTTGCCATGACCTCTTCAAATTGTGACAAATTTGAGCGCATTACGTCCGGTACATTAGGTGTGAATTGGTGCCATGCACTGTATGATTGGTGTGCTGGGAGTGGTATTCTCCACTGTAAGAAATGTTGCTCTAGATATTGTAACAAGTGAAAATAAGCCATGTTTCTCCGTCCTCTCATGTCACTTCAATTATGTACTCGCTACAGCTAATGAATTTATATTTCCAAGAAGCACACAGACATCTCCAAAATAAACCGTTGCGTCCTCAAATCTAATTAACTCTGCAGGTTTAGTGCATACGCGACAGACTTTCATGAATAATCTTAGGAAGAAAGGCGGAGGATGAGGGAGGGCATGACAAGAGAATTTTCATGCAATTTCTGTCATTCTATAAGCAGAAATCAGGTATACCTCCCGTGGGTATAGTGGAAGATTTACAGTGCAAGCTGCGATCCTCTTTTTGCTTTGAATTCAAAGATCCATCATAATATAAGAGAAAAGAAAAAATGTAAAAAAATACAACGTGAGCTCATTAGTCTCAAAGGTATACATGAAAATGATTGTAGCCTTGTGTTCCACATTATTATATTTCTTATTATTATAGTCTTATTTTTTTCACACAACACTAAGCATATTTTTATTTTGATTCCGATCAACTCTCAAGGTAGTGAAAAAGCCGCCTGTTTCTCCTTGGCAACACTCCACATGTGTCAGTACTTTAAACAGCCATGCACCATCACTTCCCTTAAAAGGCGCTGTGCTCACCTAATCCACATGATAAATTGTGCTGCCTCACAACAAAAATACACAATGAAGCAAATAGAGGAAGAAGAGAAAGCAAAAATATGCAAAATATGTATGAAAAAATAAAAATAACAGGAACGCCAATAAACACAATGAGACATTTAAAAGGGTGACGTCTGTCATGGTTAGGTACTGTAAAGCGGGCACGAGTATTTCAACGCATCACGACAACCACTCCACCTTACTGTTTAATCTGTTCTCCGAAACCACTCTTGGTAACACCACCAGGGGATTACGAGATTAAAACGTGACCAGAGTTCTGACAAAAACAGTCTAGGCCTGGAACGATAATAAATAAATGAATTACTCCCCCAATAAATCAAAATGAAGTTGATCAGTTTGCCGGCCTTAATATATTGCCATGTGCATGCATGTCTGTTTTCCTTGTTTCTCACCATTTCTCACCTCTACATATAGGAGAGTTGCACCTGAGTGCATTTGTTCCATAGAACAACGGCATGAACAGAGTGAGCCCTCAAAAAGTCTCTGTCTTGGTGGGTGGAGGCGGGCCCGGTAGCATACGCACATCATGCAGACGAGTGTAGCCTCAAGAGGAACAATACAAGGTAACATAGTAGAAATGACGTTAGTAGATTGCAATATATTTTTTCATTATATGTTGACATGTTCCACTGGAAGGATTATACTCTGGAACACTTTGTTCTTTGTATTTAACCATGTTGAGAAATGCTATAATGTTGCATTTAAGGTTTTTGTTAAAAAAGCAAGTAGGCTGAGAGCGTATCATTCACAAGATGCTGGCCCAAATCCAAAGCTGACCTTTGCAGAGGAACGTTACCCTCTAGGCGTGGAACAGAGTGAGAGCGTTGTGTTTGTGTGTAGGGATAGAAAGAGGCTCTCCCAGGATTTGGCTGCTGGTAGGATGAGGTCATATTGTACTCCGATTTTTTTTTTTTTCCACTTTTTACAAGTACTACAACACACCTACACACGTTGTAACAATAGCACATACTGTGCCAAGTGCATGTGTTATATCTTGGCATGAGGGAAATTGTTGAGACAAAAGAACTTGGCTTCGTACTTTTTGTTCTCCCAAATGGTGTGTGAGATGGAAGCTATTATAATATAACCAGTGTTTCCCAATCATTCATTTATTTGTGTCGGTCCATCACAAATACTTCACTCAAATGGTTAATAGTACACATATAGTACCTCAGTCTATAAGAACTTGGGCATCAAAAGTGAAAGGTGACGGTTCGTGTCAAACTATCTGCAAGTAGTTGTTAGAAAGACATTCTGACTACCGCTCTGGTGCCCTTGAGCAACTTAGTTGTTAGAAAGACGTTCTGACTACCGCTCTGGTGCCCTTGAGCAAGACACCAAACTCCCCCAGAGAGCAGCTCTAAGGGTGAATTCACTGTTTATGCCACAGGTCTCGGTGTAGTGTGCAACACAATACATGCATCAGAGTGGAGAATAAATGGGCTGGCGACCAGTCCAGTTTGCACCCCGCCTCTTGCCCAAAGTCAGCTGCGACCCTAGTGAGGATAAGCGGCATAGAAAACAGATGGATCGAGATTCTGATCAATATAATAAATACAAAGCTAGCTTAAAACAGACTATTATAGTCTGTAGTATAGTATACGATACGATATAGTATACCATATATAGTATAGTAATATAGTATATATATATATATATATATATATATATATATATATATATATATATATATATATATATATATATATATATATATATATATATATATACATATACATATACATATACTAAATACTGTATTTATACTATAGTAGTATATATATATATATATATTTTTTTTTAGTTTTTATTTATACTATAACTGACTACTATACTGAAAATGATGCAGATGAAAGGATTTCTCCGGGGCAGCACACATGATGGCGGAATATAAACATCTCAACTGTACAGTCGCCTGCTTTGACAACCCACATGTACTTTTTATTACCAGAGTGACTGAGTAGGTTTGGCTGCATAGACAAGAATGGAGAACCGCAAGACTTGTAAGTGTTTTGTTGATTACAAATAAAACTATAAAGACAAAGTACCATATAATTATAATAATAAATAACATCTAAATGTTTGCATATGCCCTATTGTGATATCACAGAATCCCTATCATGTTTAAGCTCAAGAGAGCTGTACTGTTGTTGGATGTACAGATGGCCTCACATCATTAAATCCCAGCGTCAGAGGACATCTGGGCAAAGTGAATCCATTTTATTTATGATTGTCAGACCTTCCTATTGACGTAAAAAAAAAAAAAAAAACTACAGCCAGCCAAGTACAGGCTGTGCTGACAGAGCTCCGTATGTTGCTCCAAGGCTGGGAGTTGCAATGTCTTGACTTTAGGTCTAAGAGTACACAGACATGACTATAGTTTTCATGGTGAAACACACACCAAGCTGCTTTCACTGGTCCCGCACGTCACGTCAGACTGCTGTTTCATTAGACGGGGACCGGATGATCTGTGTCCAATATGATTGAGACAGGATAGAACCCCAAAATCAACTACTGTGAAGGACTATTTTGCGAGGGCTTTAAGTGTGCCTTAATTCTTTGCGGCGTCATTGAAGTGACAGGAGTGTAGCCTGTTTAGCAGCATATATGTACATTATAACGAGTGTTCCAGGGGAGGGTGCGTCATGAATATTTCTCTGACACACATTATATTTCCATTACATTTGCACCTGTGAAGGTGGATCCACAAACACACACCCTCACATTTACTTCAGGTACATTAAGATGTACAGTACAAATGGGAGTGTGCCAAAACCTTGCAGTGCATCAAAGAAAAGGAAAGCCATTACCACGGAAGTGACATTAGACATTGTAACATGCTCAGAAAGGTCATGTAATGGCACACGTTTCTGCCTTTTATGTAAAAGATAAACTGAGATAAAAATGCATTCTAGCTGCAATTACATGTGATTAATCTGGAGTTAACTACAATCAAAATGTGATTAATCGTGATTACACCCTAATCTTGACTAATAATAAACCATATTAAACCACAAAACTACATGATTTATGTAGTTTTAGTGGTTCAAATGAGACCTATTGTGCTCATTTGTATTGAGCTGCTTTTAGATCTTCCAGAATCTGCACCTATTCCAGCTGCACTTCCTTCCTGACAAAATAGTCTGTTTTAATTTATTCCACTCCACTGTAATTGGTTACACGCCCAAAGTGCTTCCTAACTATGAACCATATAAGGAAATCCCCTGTGACATCACAAAGGGGGCAGTTTTACCACGCCTTTTGAAACGGAGCGTTTTGAGCCATCCTAATCTTCTTTCAGGGCTCACTTCCAAATGTGCAAACTTCCTTATCTGAAACTTTGGCATCGGAAATACAATATTCTAACTACATATATAGGTAAGAAAAGTGGAAAAAGCATAATAAGTTCCCTTGAACTGATATTAACTGTTTGGAAAAAAAAAAACGTCACGATGATGTGCCAAGGGATGACTGTGCTCCTCATTAATGTCATTCAATGGAGCTCCTAATCGTAATATTTTCTACCACTAAGCTTGTTGTCTGTGCTGCATTCTCAAAATGCCTTCTGGGTATTGTTAAACATTAGTCTGACAGGCTTAGGTTTTCATAGAAAATGAACAACACATCGGACTATATGTATTCATGAAAAACAGATCCAATATTCTTTTCATGAAAAGGCTGTTTGTGTGAAAGTCGCGTCTGTGCATCATGCTGGGCATCAAGGACTCCAACAAGGTGTAACCATGAGGTGTAGACTTGTGATGTATGAACAGGTTGCATTAGTGAAATGTTAATTGCTGGAAAGTCAGTACTTTTCCACTGAGTTACTGCTTAATTTGCAATATTTACACCACTGCATAATCGGAACGGCAATCCGGTAATAAAATAAATATTAATATAACTGTACTGAACGGGAAATCATTTGAAAACCGACAAATGTAACGCAACGGATTGTGCTTTAACTATAGTGAGTAACAATTATCTGTACCTCAGACACACGCTCATACTCCTTTACATGAAAATCACATTATGGGTGTGAACTTGTGGCTGCATAGATCAAACATGCGTGTGCACCAATGCAGTCGTCTACCGGCTCAAAGCACGAACACATAAATATGCATGTGAATTATTCAAGCAAGCTGAGCTACACCCATACAACGCAGTGTTCCAAACCCAAATCAATGACATGTTCTATAACAGCACATAACAAACATTGCATGTCAACACTACCGACATGTCAATATTTGCTGAATGAAGTGAGTGCATACAGACAGAAACTGGCCTTGCGTGTTTTGCACAGCACACGGTCTTCCTATATTACCATCTATATGACCTCAGGGAATGCTTATGCAAGCAGGCTACATGAGGACACGCTGTACTTTAGATACAGAATGTACAGCATGACACACATACCATAAATGTAAGTGTACAGCGTGCACAACAGGGCAAGGTAAAATGGAGGCAATATACTTGCAGTGTTTTTTTTTATCTGGAAATGTACAATCCATCTCTCGCATTTGCACACGCACACACACACACACACACATACACACACACACAGCAGCCCTTTTGCCAGACTTAGGGCATAGTGTGGATGACCTTGAGGGCTGCAAACTGAGCCAGCAGCTGAGCCAAGATCAGAACACTGAAGTGGACAGTGGGAGGCAGCATGGTCAACGTTTGAGAGCGAGGAAGAGACACAAGGTCAAAAGTATGAATAATTCTGAGGTGGGAAAAAAAAAATACGCTTGAAGCAGTGATGTGCAGCGAGGTTCATGGCTGGTGAGGCACTGACTCATTTGGAGTTTTTTGATGTTGGTATAGGTTAAGAGGATCATCAACTAAAGACATTGGCGGTCTTATCTTTTATTTGTATATGAAGCGCATGCTTCTCTAGGAACAGCTCTGATACTTTGTTGTAAAAGTCTGATTATATTCTGGTGAGCTTGGATATATACGATTCTCCATCTTGGCAGTTCTATTATTTCATTCAGCAGAGCATAAAAATATCTTTACTGCATTGGACTTGTTGCTGACTGTAGCTCTAGCCGACGCTGTTGTTTAGATAGACGGAGACAAATGATGATGTCAGACTTATATTGAAGACATTACACACGCTGTAATAAATGTTTCTGGAAACATGCTGACAACTTTGGGTTGAACGCTTAGACGGTAGGCTCAGCTTGTGCAGTAATCCAAGAGAGGAGCCTCACTGGAGCCTCATTTCAGGTTTCTGGTGTGCACTTAATCAGGAAATGTGCGAATTCAGCCATTTTTAATAGTATGAGTGCGCCTGAACGCATCACGGCACAAGGAGAGCGGAGCAGGAAGGAGACAGAGGGTCAAGTTGTTCATTGTTCTGTGTGCATTGTATCAACAAATAAGTTTGAATGATTATTTTGTTGATCGGTTTTCCAAGTAATGCCTGTGTGGAGATTCATCCATAAATGAGGCTTTATCTTTGGTTGTATGTATTTTTGTATTTTGGATCCTATTAATTCATTGGCTACCACAGATGTATTTACACTTTCTTCACGTTTTTTTGCTGGAGAGGCACAACTCTACAATAGAAAGGTTTGGTGCAGTTTTAAGCTGAAAAAAACGTCCACAAGGTGGCAGACGCGCATTTTATAAGAGCTCGGCCTGCATCTTTCCCATTGAAACACATGCTCAGCAGCAAGGAAGTGAAAAGGCATCTGGTCGTGTTGCATGAAGGAGGTTACGGAGGTTCTTTTTTTTTTAGCAATTATGTTGTGGTATCGTTGTTTGTTGGCAAAATATATATGGCTAAATTTGTGTCAAAGTGAAAGTTATGCTTGTGGTAATAATGGTGCATTATTATTATTACGACATTTCGTTGGCAATTTCACTGCTGTGTTATTGTGCAATGACAATAAAGAAAGTCTATCTATCTGAATGTATGCTTTTTTTTGTTGAGAATTGATATTTTGCCGAAACTACTGTTCTACTGCTGATTGCTAAAGAATGTAAAAAGGTAGAAATGTTTTTCTTTTGAGACAGTATATAATATGTCTATTTAGCCCAAAAACATAACTTAAAGTGTGTGCCTTGAGAAATCAGTCAAAATCATCAAAAAAAAGGCCGGTACCAAGAGTGACGGATTTGAAAAATGGCTGGGATTGAATGAGTTAGGACACCATGGAAAGATTCCAGTCAGATAATGGACACCACATACTCACAAACAAGCAGACTCAAAACTAGCAAACTGCTATCAGTGCTGAGCTTTTTCTAAGAATGGTGCATTCAGGTGCATCACATAACTCCTCGGACACTTGGAAATCATAGCAAGCGCACCCACACATGCACGGGCAGCCCAAATCACGTGACATTTACAAAACCAACCACTTGTTACTCATAATAAGAGTAAGACAATGTTACCAAATGGTCTACATATAACGACATCAATTTCAGACAGATATTGCTACATCTTGATTGGTAAACTTTCAGTTTGGTATGAAATGAAATGTGAGGGAACAAAAAAGTGACGCTCAAATTCAATCCGTTCAAAGGGAAGGATGCCAACACCAAAAGATATGTAGGATGATAACGCTGCCGGGTATTTATACAGTGCCTTACCAAGGAGTTACATGTGGTTCAGTTTTACTGTACATGCATGTGTTAGAAACCCATACCATCTCAAACTGGGTCATCGCACAGTCAAGGCAAAGCCACCATTGACCCCAACCTGGTGATGAGTTCAGTTCGCGGTCACTGGATTCTGGCGGTTGAAATCATTCATGCAGCATGAAGCAATGGTGAGATACAGTAAATGAAAGACTTCAAACAGTAAGTCCGGTGGTGGTGGTTTTGGGGTACACTCACACGGGAACAGAGCTTCATTTGCCTCACGGTATTGACTAGGCCCCATTCCGGATTAGCCAAGCCTAACCAGTATTAATTTATGTACTCTCGAAACAGAACACATGACCAATGAAGAGGTCAGGATGACGTCTGCCGCTGAACGTTGTTAAATAAATTAGAATGTGACCCGGGTATGTGCAGCAATGCATAAACACCAGAAACTACTGCACTCAGTAGAACGCAGATGTTGGCAAGACCGAAGACCGACCGTATGTCCTTGAGACGGCTCTAGAGATCGCCAGTCATTGGGTTTGTATGGAAATTGGCAGGCAGGAAACCTGAGCTGGTTGCATAAAAGTCCACTACCACTACCGCTCTCTCATCATCTGTATACAGTATATGGAAATATGTAAAATGTAAATATATGGAAAATTTAGCTGTACCAGTTATCGTACAACATTGCGTGTAACTAACTTGTATTTTACCAGTTAGCACGTTGAATCCGGAGGTATTAGCAACTATGTAATAACTATGACTTCTACCGGCAACGTTTGTTTATTCAGCCATCTTGGATCACACCCAACACCAAATATGGTGACACTTAGTTTACATAATACAGGGTCAGGCAAAATGATCTGACACATTTGTAGGTTAAATAAAAGGCAAATAAAGCAAAGAAACCAACTATTTTTATTTTCAAGTACATATAATGCCTTTTTTTCATATAAGGCCATTTTGCTTTGCCATTGTTTTTAGTTTCATTTTCAGTTGCTCCCTTGAATTGGACTGGTGAACATCGTTTATCGTTTAACAAACGTTTATCAAAACAAACCAATCTGTAAGTGCAACACAACGAGCGTTCCGTTTGCACTTCAATCTTGGTAGACATGATCCCGTACCAGCTGGAAACACCATCTTGTTATGGGTTACCAACTTCAGAGCTACTGGATCTGCAATCAAACCAAAAAGTAGGTACGTAGGTAGATACTTTATTAATCCTCATGGGGACATTTGCATGTTCCAGCATACTTTGTAGAAGTAGAATATCTTTAAAAAAGCACAACATGATTAAACGACACAGTAAACCGACTTTAAGTTTAAAGTCCTCGCACCGCCAGAACTGATTTCATTTTTAAAACATAACGAAACAGAATGGCATTATATGTACTTTTCAAAAACAAAAACACTTTTTTGTTTCTTTACTTTATTTGCCTTTTATTTAACCTACAAATGTGTCACATCATTTTGCCTGACCCTGTACTATGATATCCCGTAAGGCATATTTGGCGAGCTCAAATGAGAAAATTAAGATTAAATCAATATTACCGTATTATTAATCCACAGCTTGAGATTTGTTTATTATAAAACGTACCTGTTAGCTAGCTTTCAACTCCCACTGGGGCGTAATTGTCCCCCAGCTCAGTCGCCTATGCATGTTGTTCTCGCCCGTTGATTATTGATGAAAGTAGCGCTAGTTCCCATCCATGTTATGGCTATGTGAAAAAGAAGTTCCGATAAAATGTTAAAAATACAGCTAAATACTACATATTATCATGAATGTACCTGTTAGTGCGTGTACGTAAAACCATTAAATGTTGTCGGAAGTTTGTTAGAGGGCTTTAAGGAAAAAATAGGTGTGTCCCAAGACGTGCATTGTTAGCTCCCTCGTGCTAACTGTTTTTCTCTCATTAGAACAAACACAAAAAAGACAGACGGATCGTAGCTGATGGGCAAAATTCCCAAAAAAGGGCAGTCTTCCTTGAATTGTTGATTGATCCCTGCAAGTAAAACAAAAATTGTTGAATATTTCAAGTGCTTTGTGTCAACACTTGTGCATGTCTGGAGCAGATTATTGGATTCCCATTGTTTCCGATGGGAAAACTGTTATTTTTGACATGGCCGGTAGCACTTTTTCCAAGCAAAAGATTAATCATCGCAGCTCTTCTCAATCTTGGGGCTCTGCATCGCGATGCTATAAGTTATCTATCTTGGCTTAGCCTAGTCCATAACTGCTAACAATTTTTGTATCCAACTCCTGTTGGGAACATTCAAATGCTTTCAGGCTTGCCAAGAAGGAACAAGATGTACAGCCTCTGTGTCGTGTTTTTGGCAGCAACGCTGCTTCGGTGTGACAATAATTAATAACATACTTTTCCAAGCACCCACATGTGCTAGTGATACAAAAAAAAAACATATCCCACAAGGTCACATAGTTCCAAAAGATATATGCTTATTTTTTACCTCTCCAGACATTCTCTGATATTACCTAAAAACCACAGGCATGTTTTTTTACACACCCATGTAAATGTATTGACTTGACTGCCACATACTTTGCTATCTTTCTCTATTCATGTTAAATTTCCCTTCGATTAACATCTGTTGGGGCACTTTACTGCACTTCAACTGAAGTGAAATGCTGTCATTCACTCAAATGTTATTGTGCTTTTTCTTTGCTCTGGTATGTGGAAGGGTACCCCCAGGCAATGTTGGGGGAATATGGAATTACAAACTTTCAAACAGTACAGATAAAAATAAAACAGGTGCACACACACACATCTATGAACACACACATAATGGCGGTTTGCATACAGTTGCTGTTTACGGTATATATACAAATCATGGGTACAAATCAATTTTGGACCTTTACTGAACCAGAATGATTATGTAATAGACGCGAATAAAAAGAAAATATTTTATTTTATTATTATTATTATTATTTTATTTAGCGGTTCCAGAATGTCTTCAGTCAAACCCTGTTAACGCATCGCTTTGGTTCTTAGTGAAAGAAACTAAAGGAGTTTTCTACGTTTTGAATGGCTGCCACTGAACGCTGTAGTGGCACCCTTACTCCGCCAACATTCTGTTGATGATATGCTGATACACGTCTGGGAGGAATTCTCTTATGGCATTGATGTTGGCCGTGCTGCTTGTAGACTAACAATACACTACTAGATTGTGAGTAGAATACTAGAATACTTGTGACTTGGCTGGAGCCTTCTATTGCTTTTCCTTAGAATTCATTCATTCATTCATTTTCTACCGCTTTTCCTCACGAGGGTCACGGGGGTGCTGGAGCCTATCCCAGCTGTCTTCAGGCGAAATGGCGGGGTACACCCTGGACTGGTAGCCAGCCGATCACAGGGCACATATAGACAAACAACCATTCACACTCACATTCATACCTATGGACAATTTGGAGTCGCCAATTAACCTAGCATGTTTTTGGAATGTGGGAGGAAACCGGAGTACCCGGAGAAAACCCACACATGCACGGGGAGAACATGCAAACTCCACACAGAAATGGTTGAGGGTGAATCGAACTTGGGTCCCCTAGCTGTGTGGCCTGCACGCTAACCACTTGGCACTTGGTCTTAAACCATTCTGCGGATTTCAGTTGGATTTTAAAAAAATCCATATTTTGCATTAAAAACAGAGTTTTTGGGCTGCACGACGGACGAGTGGTTAGCGCGCAGGCCACACAGCTAGGAGACCTGAGTTCGATTCCACCTTCGGCCATCTCTGTGTGGAGTTTGCATGTTCTCTTCGTGCATGCGTGGGTTTTCTCCGGGTACTCCGGTTTCCTCCCACATTCCAAAAACATGCTAGGTTAATTGGCCACTCCAAATTGTCCATAGGTATGAATGTGAGTGTGAATGGTTGTTTGTCTATATGTGCCCTGCGATTGGCTGGCGACCAGTCCAGGGTGTACCCCGCCTCTCGCCCAAAGACAGCTGGGATAGGCTGCAGCACCCCCCGCGATCCTCCTCGTGAGGAGAAAGCGGTAGAAAATGAATGAATGAATAATAATTCCAATACTCAGACTCTGGGTCAGGTAAAATCACCAGGCTCAGAAGTCATTACGAGGCGGCCACCTGAACCCTGTGATCTTACTGGTAAATAGTAAACCCTACAGAGGAATTAAAAACACAAATACATTACTAAACAAACATCAAGTTGACACACGGCTGAGTTACAAAATCATTCATCAGCTCACAGGAGGAGCAATTGCATGAAGTACCCGCCTTGTCTTTATCGCTGCACGCATGAATGTCAATGAGTTTGATATCTCCGCTCTAACGTGGACTATAACTTTCTACAGCTCTTATGTGTTGTGGGTAATGTTCTAATGAGCGTTTAAATGACATCTGCTTTGGTTGCTGTGGTTGTGGTGCGCCTGAGAGGCATAGAAAGAAATCACCACGGGGTAGATTGGGTGTACATTTAAATACAAGCTGTCGGCTACGTGGTGAATTACTTTTAATCGCTGGATTAAAAGTCAATGTGGTATGTGGACATTCCTTGCTTACTTTTCTCAATAAAGTATTACTAAAGATTAGGGATGAGCGAGTACACCACTATGTATGTCTGTATCTTTATCACATACTACAGTATTAATTGGCCCTGTACCCTAGAAACCGCCCATGAATGATACGGGAAAAGGCCGAAATGATACTGTGTCAAAGCCCAGGGCAGTTATACTGATAAAATATAGAGTTTAACCATGTCCAGTATCAGCCCCCGTAGCTGTCCACTCAGAGCGCGCTGCTCTGGTATCGTGCCCGTGAAACAACCAATCAGAGAACAGCACACGAGTGCTTAGTGCCTAGTGCTTCTCCAGTCACCAAAAAACCCAAACTTGATTAATGGAACTTTAATTGTCAGACATTGATAAGATAAGACTGTTGATAAAATATTATTGTTGAAATATTTTTGCAATTATTGTGTTTACACTGTTTAGATATAAGACATGTAATAAACTGAACATTTTCTGGAAACAAAATGGTCTTTTGATTAAATAGTACGTGATAATAAGTTCATGATTAAATAGTATGTGATAATAAGATCATCACATGGTTTGTCTGGTATCATGCCCCTGCGTGCCAGTATCAGCCCGAGACCGAAGGTCTATAAGACCGAAGGTGAACCTATAAGTATCGGTTCACCCATTCAAATTATTTGTATTCGTATCTGGATGGAGTATGAACCGGAAGTGGGTGTCATTTTTCTAGAAAATGGGTGGAGCATGAAGCGGAAGTGGGGGTGACTAATCAGAAATAGGCGTGGCTTAAATCAGTACATTAAGTATGAAATGAACATGAGAAGTTGCTATATTTGTTATTATTCAGCTGCAAGTGTACTGTGTATGTGTGTAAGTGATCCTTCAGACTCATTCTGTTTTTAGTATTGTAGGTATTTGCTCAATTTTGCTAGCTCAAGATAAAAGCTAAAACAAACACATAGTCTCACAAATACTTATACACGCACCCACACAAAAAAGGACTAACGTGACAACTGACAGTTAAGGTGGAAACATAGGGTACGCATATGACAGCTTGCTTTGCAACAAAGAAAAGCAGAATGTTCCAGACGCCTTGATGCCCCAGCAAACAAAGGAAAAGATGCCTTGATGCCCCTGCAAATAAAAGCAGAAACACCATGAAAGAAGCGGTTCAATCAAGGGCAGTGGCGAAAGCTGATTGGTCCAGGACTCCAGCCTCTTACACAATTTTGAGTGTATAAAAAGGCCGGGCAAGGAAAGGAAGGGTGCTTTTTTGCAGCTGCGCTGTAATAAGACCCGCTTACTTGTAGGCATACAGGGTCTGCAGATAAGCCTGGACGTCTGTATTAGGTATTGTTGTCAGCAATAAACAATGTGGTTCTCATTCTATGATTTGGTTCTTAAAGATTCCCTTATCTTCTATTGGAAACCCACTTATAGTCCTCAGGGGGAGGATTTCTACAAGTATCAACTTGAACACGATACAAAAAGGAGACTTAAGTGTCATTTTAAATACCTATTTTAACAAAAAAAGTGCCTGAATTCAAGTGATAAAAAGCTCGGCCTGTTTAACTTTGGAGGTTCGATTGCAATGTCAGCTGTTATCTAATCAGAAGGCTTTGAAATGTACTGCGTTACAACATGCGTATGAAGTTTAATCAAAACCTGATGAGAGACGAGAGAAGATTCCTCAGAAGTCAGGGAACAAGAAATACTTGACAAAAATACAAACACCCCCTCATTTGCATTCAAGGATATCCTTTGATGGGAAATATCGCCTTGAGGTCTGTGATCATTTGGCCAACGCGTACGGGAGATTAGGTTAGACACGTGAATTTGTTTGGGTCTAAATCTCTTCAGTGCTGCGACTGACATCTGAGACACAAATTGCCCAATGGAACACATAACACTGATAATTTCATTTGATGAGAATGGAAGACAAAGCAAAGGGAGGCTGGAGGACAATTAAAGGACGGCGTAGGAATACAAGGGAATCCGGTATCGACCAGCTCATTAAGTCCTGGTCCGCTGTGTTCCTTTCAGTACTAAAAAGTGCAGGCATAAGTAAATGTCAACATGCATGGTTAGTTGCTTTTGTCAACAGAAAATTAGACACAAAGGGCCGATTTCTATGAAAAAATGTTCCGTGTATGTTGGCATGTGTCGGAAAATTGTTAACGTCAACATTGTATTGTGAAAAGTACAACAGTGACTTGCGACATTCAGTGCAAAATAAGCTTCATTTTTTTTTTAGATTGTATGTTATTGTAATCAACCATCACATCCTCACTCTATTGCATTTTTTCAAAAAATGTATGAATGATCACTGTTTTGTATATGAATGCATATTTAAGCAAATGTTTTCTTGGCCTAATTTAATAATTTTAAAGCATACAAATCTTCTAAATGAACTAAAATACAAATACAGTATAGGGAAATACAAGGTGTTGATGAACTATAATCGATTGGCCACAGGGGTGTCACACCAGACTTGTTTGCCAACTTTAGAATTATATATCTTACAGTAGGAATAATAATAATAATAAATAGTCATCATCATCAAAAAGATCCGCTGTGGCGACTCCGTAATCAGGAAAATGCCAAAAGAAACAAAAAATCATAACACGTCTGCGACTACCCGACGTCACTTTATTTAATATATTAAAACACACAAGCATATATGTGCCTTCAATTGCTAATTTTTCCGATTATATTTACTATATTTAGTAATACGGTGTTATTTTATATCTAGAGTGCTCTAATAATGGTAAATATTATACTTACAAAAGTCATTAACAGGTTATCTATGATCTAACTACAAAAATATTTTGTTTATTAAGATTGAATCGTACTTTGTACAAATTCACTTATCGAAATCGGGTCTGAAACCAATTACCGTAACTGAGAATTACTGTATAGCAAAAGTACCAAGGTAAAATGTGTCAAATATTGTAATGTTGTCAGAATGCATCAAAAAACAACAGTGAAGACCTTACAGCAAGACACGCTCTACACTTTCAGTGCAGCAAACGCAGTTTGCTAACTTTTCTTCTTTCCTGGGCAGGCTAAAAATGGCAAATTCAACGAAAACACAAATATTAGGCATACGGACGATGCATTCAATTGTGTAATATCTAGTATTCCACACTGGCCACTAAGTGTCAGTAATGTTTTATTTAAATATAGCCACCGCAGGAAGTACGCTGTCAAGAAAAAACTGCAAGGAACCTTGCCAATGCAAGCATGTGAATATATGTTATGTCTTATTTTCTGTTATTATGTCTACTGTATTGGGTAATATGAATATAAAAAGGTGTTCATGTCTTTGGGGCTCTAAAAAAATGGTATTTAGAAGGTTGTAAACAGGCTTTCGATGAAACTGTTGGGAAAATTATTTATTAGATTATGACTATGTCAAAAACCGCTTACGTCGCTGTCAGTCAGCAAGTCCGAGGGGCGTCCCACTGGATGAAGTGGAGTTGACAACAAGATAAAACGCCAAAGACAGAGTAACTTGCCAGGCTTGAGACTGGATGATGCATGAAATGAATGCACGGAACATTGCGGATGGAGCACAGATGTGACTTAAACGCTAATCGACAGGAAAAAAAATGCTGTCTCTACAAAACCAAAGATCATCTTTCAACACTGCGCAGGGAAAGACATTTACAATAAGTAAGTGGAAGCCGGTGAGTCTCCGCACTTAAATGAAGCTGAGAGCCTGCATGCTTGAGTAGGCGCTTGGTGTTTTGGTCCGCGAGGTAACTCCTTCATGTCTGTGTGGGAAGAATAGTGTCAACTGACATATTTACTGTATCCGCCATTTCCTGAGTGTACACTGAGGGAAAGTCATTCATTTATTTTCTACTGCTTATCCTGGAGCTGGAGCCTATCCCAGCTGTCTTCGGGCGAGAGGCGGGGTACACCCTGGACTGGTCGCCAGCCAATCACAGGGCACATATAGACAAACAACCATTCCCACGCATGCACGGGGAAAACATGCAAACTCCACACAGAGACGGCCGAGTGTGGAATCGAACTTAGTCTCCTAGCTGTGTGGCCTGCATGCTAACCACTCGTTCGCCGTGCAACCCAATGAGGGAAACTGCTTAAGAAAATGCAGTGAAATATGAAATTCATAATATTGAGAATTATGACTCCAGGATGTTTGTTTCTTTAATCCAACCTGCGTCGGGCTGTTATGTTACTTACTGAGCAATGAGTAAACATACAGTGTTCACTGTTTATGTCTTACAAAATCAGCAGGGGATCAAATCATTAGCTACCCTGCTGTAAGACTAACAAATCATCATGATTAAAGTTACTGTTTAAACTGCAAGGAAAGTAAAGCGGTTTATTGCATTTCTTTCTTGCCCTCATCTATTGGGTTTTCACTCTGTGTTTGGCATTTCAAGTTGGCAGGAAGAATGTTTTTTCTGTAAAAACGGCTTCTTGCTGCAGTGAAACCGCAAAAGCTGCAGCCAGACTCATCATCATAAGCCCATCAAATCAAATATAATATGTTACGTAACGTGAGTCAAGATACATATATATATATATATATATATATATATATATATATATATATATATATATAATAATCTGATATGTCATAATATAATAGCCCCCCTTTTATCACAGGTAATTGGTTCCAGGATTTCTGTGGATTCGATATTAATTGATGGAATATTTTCGTAGTTATTGCATAGAAAACCAGTTTACAATCTTCTAAATATGGGTTTTAATATTATTCAAGCCCTCTACATATGAAATAACACCCATATAGTCACCTTTACGGCTGCATGGCGTTCGAGTGGTTGGCACGCAGGCCTCACAGCTAGGAGACCCGAGTTCAATTCCACCCTCGGCCATCTCTGTGTGGAGTTTGCATGTTCTCCCCTGTGCATGCGTGGGTTTTTTCCGTGTACTCCGGTTTCCTCCCACATTCCAAAAACATGCTAGGTTAATTGGTGACTCCAAATTGTGAGTGTGAATGGTTGTTTGTATATATGTGCTCTGTGATTGGTTGGCGACCAGTCCAGGGTGTACCCCGCCTCTCGCCCAAAGACAGCTGGGATAGGCTCCAGCACCTCCCGCGACCCTTGTGAGGATAAGCGGTAGAAAATAAATGAATGAATGAATGAATGAATAGTCATCTATACGTTCCATTATCCAGGTAGGATGCACCGATTTATCGGCCAACGATCAACGATTTTCGTGAAAAATCATGTGATCAGTATATATGGCTTGTACTATTGCAGTATACAGCCTGTGGCAAGCGTCTTCCACCCACTTTCCTTTCTGCCCACAATCATGTCTGTCATGTGGGACGTACCTGTCATTTGTGGGTGTGATGTAAATTTTGCACCCTGCAAAACATGCCACCAAATATATCTGGCCTGAGTAGCATGTTAAAAAGCTGATATTTGATGGGGGGGGGGGGGGGGGTTCAGGGCATGCCCGACCTGTACGAGGCCTTGGGGAAGACCAAGTACCCGTTGGACAGACTGTGTCTCTGCCCTGGGAAAGCCTTGGGATCTGTCGCTGATCCCTCCTGCTACATCTTCTTATTCTGTGACAAACCTGAGATGTGTTAAGATGTGGCTTTACGATGCATACCGCCACCTTGTATCAATAATCTACATTTACACCGTCCCATTAGAATGTGTCATTTCTTCACTGATGTCCCATGAAAAGATATAATATCAAGAAATGAGAGTGTACTATATGTTCACAAGATGGATTCAGTTGCGCTAAATCAGGAAACAAAGTGGATGTTCTAACTGTCTATATCCCCTTGAGTCCTGAACCAGCACCTGCACCAGGTTTCTCCACCTCCGTGACGTAAAAGGTCATTGTGGGACTCTTATGTAACTCGTTTCTCTAAGACTGAGGGGCAAGAGGAGTGGAATAAACTGGTTTTCTTCCCTGTCTCCTCCCCCTTCCTCCGCAACCCCCACCGTCACAAACACTCTCTATACATTAAGCATTAACCTCAGAAAACCAGAACGCAGCCTTGCAGCAATAAGCTGTATGGGAACACTGCTCGAGGGAGGGAGGGAGAGAGGGGGGTTTAGCGATGGACGTCAAAGGAGGTCATGTCTGGCTGCTGGCATGCAAAGCAGAGATTATAGCATTGGGATGTAAACAGACAACCATACTTCAAATATTTTCAAACAGCTTTGGCATGTTGTCATTAATTCCAGCCACATTTGGATTTGCTCTAACCCTGAATGGAATAATAAATACAATGGAACAACCCATATAGTGGTCAAATCTGGGTGGTCAATATTCATTTTGCTTTCGTATTGTGTGATTGCATGTACACCTGCACTCATTTTGATATTCTACTTATTTGTAGAAATGATAAATATTATTATTCATATGATAATAGTAATGGTTTAGGTTATCATGAACAATCAACATGGCTGATGAAGTAGAGCTTATTTAAATCAAACTTTCCCGTACATTCATTTATTTGGGGTGTACCGCCACAGACAAATGTGGACCACCACTGATAGTTTTGTTGCTATTATTTTATTTTTTTCCCTCACAATGTAGTTTGTTGTTACAACTCTGTACAGTAGATGGCATTGTAACTCCTTACGCTTCTTAGCACACCTCACACCCATACCACAGCTGATTTGGCGGCACTTTATAACGCATCTGTTCATCATAACATTAAAATGAACATAAAATGTCATACATTCCTTACGACAGAATCCAAAAAGCTCTGTTTTACCCGTCCACGGACAAAACTATGGTGTAAATTTGTCAGTTTCCACTCTGTGGGACACATAAAGGTATATCTAATCTAATCTAATCATTTGTGAAAAATGTTCACTCTGACCACAGTTTTGCATCACGGCGAATTATACAACGGGTACATTTCATACTTCATGCTGTAGAACACATGCATTATTCATATCACGTCTGCGATCAGTCAGAGCATTTCAAGCAGTACAACTTTTGTCCCACACAAAGACCGCGGGATGTGAAAAGGGAATACATTGTATCTCAATATGTATTATTAATTGAAAAGTTAGAGCGTTATGATTAGAACATTATGAGAGCAAACTGCAAATATGATCATATCCATATTAGAACTGCAGTGTAGCATACTGGGAGTTGTTTCTAATATTTTGACTTACTCATGTAGCTAAATGAGGTATGTAAATATTAGAAACAGCTCTCAGTATTTATCAGAGTGGTGCAAGTGTAAGTGACCAGTCCCAGTCAGTGTATGTACAGCAGGGGTGTCCAAACTATGCCCATCCAGGGACATACAGTATATAGAAATGCTGAAGGATGTTGATACATATTGTACATTAAATATGCTAAAAACAAACAATGTAGGGCAATATATGCCAAGCTATATGAACAAAACATTCACATCTTAGCTTACAGTGAATGTGAACAACTATAATCATATTTTTGCATAAATTAAAATATATAACTTGGGTTAAAGTGCTTCTGCATGCAGTCAAAGTGAATTAACCGTTAACAAACTTGGATAATTATCAATATTAATGTTAGTTCACGGTGGTGCTTTCATTTTAAGCACCTATGCATACCATTGTTTCCCATACATTTATTTATTTGTGGAAGCCCGCCATAGTTACATTTGGACCGCCAAGGTTCTTATGGGACTGTTTGTGCAGCTTGTCATTACAACTACGTCCAGTAGATGGCATCATGACTCCGCATCTTAACACACCACATGCACGCCGCCCCGGCTCAAGTCTGCATCCACACATTCCCACTGATTGAGAATTAAGCCGAGCAAACGCTAGCCAGTGAGTCTAAAGCCTCTGGCTGTCAGGGGAGTGAGGAGTGAGGTTTACACAACGTACTATTGCACAGCCACACTATCTGGCATTGATTATACACATGCCACAGCTGAATTAAGGTCTTGCATTATAATGCATCTGTTCATCACACACAAACAGAGTTTTACAGAGCTCACTTCTGTCAACACAAAAGCCTACTTGAACGTGAACAGGATACCAAAGTTTTTCCAAATATAATATATATGTATTCATGCTGATGACTTCAGATTACATTTACTTAAATACAATTATGCCAAATAGATGCTGCCTCCCCTCAACCAAATGCCACAGATAGATTGCAGTCCTGTGGGAGACTGTTTGGGCATCATCATATTAACTGTTGACCCCCTTTATACTCCTACTGATTGATCTGTTATCAAGTACAACTGTGTGCAATGTATAGCACGACATCAGTGGTGGGCAAACTTTCTTGACATGCGGGCCACAATGAGTTAAAAAAAAATTGCGGAGGAAGCGTCTATATATAGGCGGCATCGAGCAGAATGACATACTTGCTCACGGAGCAACAAAACAAAAACACAACACATCCACGGCAAGTTAACGCATCACATGAATCAACAGCTTAGTGCTAAACATAACACATAACTTTAAAATGTTATTTCCAAATGCCCTCA
This sequence comes from Doryrhamphus excisus, assembly GCF_030265055.1. Lineage (NCBI taxonomy): Eukaryota > Metazoa > Chordata > Actinopteri > Syngnathiformes > Syngnathidae > Doryrhamphus > Doryrhamphus excisus. Next base: position 8,069,643 of record NC_080480.1, read on the forward strand.
AGGTATGCTGGGTAGTTCAGATGCAATAAAGAGGTACCCAGCACGCCTTGCAGTGGGACTATATGGGTGTTAAGAAATGCCCGGCGCGCCGGAATAAGACGCATGGCGTGCCTGATGTGGCCTGCGGGCCACAGTTTGCCCAACCCTGAACTACAAACTATTGCAGTGTTTCCCAAGGCACACCTCCACGTGTGCTGCAGTAATTTCCCTTAATTGGCTTAAATAATGTATATAACACTACATTGATACAGCAGTGACATCAACAAATCCAACATGTGGAGCCATTTTTCATGCAAAACACAAGTTCCTTATAATAATAGCAAACATATGGGTTTACACTGCAACTAGCGTTTAAATACACGTCAGGTCTATATAGGTACCAGATTGGGGTCATGTTCACGGTCCAGGTTTCCATACATTCACGTATAGGTCATGTTACCGTACATGGAACAGGCAAGCCGGGTTGACGTGAGGACATGCGACCGCCATACACTCTGCAACGCAGCCTTCTCTCTGGAAGACCCCTTGACAAGACCCACTCTCATCCGGCTCGACTCTCACCGTATACCCGCCTCACGAACCGTCAATATCCAACCACGCCAACACAGTGAAGCCAGCGATAAGGCGAAAAAAATAGAACAAATGCGTGGAAGTGAAAGCGAGTGTCGTTGTTTACCGTCTCAAAAGACGTCCAAGCTTCCCCCGGTGTCCCTCTTCCTTCCGCTAACAGGCGAGTGTTTGCCGGTCACTGTCAAAGCCACTGCCACCGTGAGTGTGCGTGCAGCGTCCTCCCCCATGCCTGGTACAGTGCGGCCGAATGCGGGTCAGGAACACAGCCGGGCTCCCTCAGCTATGGATGATTCACAGTCACGCTCGGCACTGTCCTCTAGCGGTGGGCCGGTGAAGCACACCGGGGAGAGTTGCATAATCCCGGGATGCCTACACAATTAAAGGTACAGGACCACTTTTTTCTCCACAGAAAAAAGAAAAGCGAGACATTTGTTTTTGTTTCCTTTTTAAGGAAAACAGTACCTATTAAATAATAGTAATAATAATAATAATAATAATAATAATAATAATAATAATAATAATAATAATAATAATAATAATAATAATAATAATAATAATAATAATAATAATAATAATAATAATAATAATAATAATAATAATAATAATACTCCCCGTGCATGCGTGGGGTTTCTCCGGGTATTCCGGTTTCCTCCCACATTCCAAAAACGTGCTAGGTTAATTGGTGACTCCAAATTGTCCATAGGTATGAATGTGAGTGTGAATGGTTGTTTGTCTATATGTGCCCTGTGATTGGCTGGCGACCAGTCCAGGATGTACCCCGCCTCTTGACCAAAGACAGCTGGGATAGGCTCCAGCACCCCCGTGACCCTCGTGAGGAAAAGCGGCAGAAAATGAATAATAATAATAATAATAATAATAATTTTACATTAACTAATTAAGTATAAAATATATGCAACAGAGTTGATTTTTTAATGATTTTTTTTAGTCTCTCTTGTTGGGAAAAAAACACTCCACATTAATGGAGAACAGTCTTTTTACCGTTTGGGGTTGCCACAGCTAGTCAAACACATCTTGCGTTTGTTTTAGCTTCACACTTCTTTCTTGGCACTCCCATTTATCTGGGCTTCGGACCAACACTGGACTTGTCCAGTCACTGAGTGTAGGGGCTCTGGCTGGTAATCAAACCTGCACCATCTGCAAGAAAGACTGCAATGCCACCAGGGCATACAGAAACAAGACTACACATCCATCCATCCATTCTCTAGAGCTCTCATCCTCATAGGATTCATATTGCGAAAGATTTTGTGTCAAAATGATCGCTTTGAGAAACGATCATTAAACAGTGCGATGTGTCGAGGCCTGTGGAAAATGTAGCTCTGATCCATCATACACGTTTGTAAAGAACTAAAACAGAGATGGTGACAGTAAAATCTAACAAAACGGTTTGACCGTAGAGAGGTACATGGGACACACACGGGGGGGGGGGGGGGCAGTTTCAGTTTGATGATCCAATCCACCACAAAGAGTCCCTAGATTCTGTTCCCAAAGGCAACCATACCCTCCGAGGAAAGTGCCCAGTGATGGTTGCTCAGTCGCGGGATACGATGCGGGAGAAAGAAGGGCAGCACATGATTTGAACCAGGAATGGCTGGATCTAGGGAACGGACACCTCAGACTTCTGGGACGAGGACTTAGGGTGTTGAAAGTCATAAACCGACCAAGCTGACAATGGAGTTGTGGGCATACCCGATTCTAAAGAGGTGAGATGACCAGGAGCGGCTGGCTACCTCCAGGTGTTAATTGGGACACTCCATCTGGGTTTTGGATTGGGATTAGTAGCCAGAAGTACTACTACTAGTAGTAGTAGTAGTAGCAAGTTGTAGACACCACATATCAGGGAAATGAAAGCGGAAAGCATGCAGAACCACAAGGTCAGCAGTCTTGAGAACGCTTGAGAGCTGGGGACCAGCTTGGAGGAATGATCAACAATGGTGACAATAACGGTATTCGCCAGTAAGTGCAGTTCGAAGTGGGTATCATGGGTGGGGAGTGGACAGAGGAGACCAGCCTTATTATGGGCGCAGGCGGGGAAAGCTGGTACAAAGTCTTTGGTGGACCACAAAAAACACTTCAGAAGACAACAAGCAATCCCGGAAACATGGACCCCGGTACACAAAGATCACTTTAACACCTTCCAGATCTCTGGAACTGATCAATAGTGTACTTTAGGGGAGTTAGTGCTCCTGTACAGTTAGGGACAGTCTACATAAAACATCCAGTTTACCGTGCCGAGAATCAGAGCAATAGGTGATGGTGATCCTCTGGTTGTAACATGGCAAAGGGAATTGGGACCAGATACAAATACTTTACTGCGATGAAGTTACGACCAGGTTAATCAATGCATGGCTTTTATCTTTTTTATCCAGAAAAAATCCCCATGCTAACAGGGGAGGAGGATTAAAAAAAAATAGTTTGTCAGAATGTAATTTGTCACCGGAGATCTAATCAAAGCAGCAATTATCGAGACAATGACACCTCATGGAGATCAAGAAACAAGTCTATAATTGGCAGGCAAGTGCGTCTTAGGAGACTTGAGTGATAAAAACAAATGCTTATTGAGGGTATAACCCAATCAATATGAGGACTGTGGTGCTGCAACCAAATTAATCCGAGTACAACAGGTACAGGCTCTTATGGACTGAAGAATAAATCAACGTTTTGCATTGAGAAAGGTGATATTTGTCAAATTCTGATTTCAATTGGGATTCATGGGACAGAAAATGCAGAATTTGGGTAAAAAAATGCATCCTTGGAATGAAACATTTTGAATGGTTTGAAAGTAAGTAGTTGAATAATGAGAATTTTTGCACAATAATAGTTATTGCTAGAAGTGTCATAAGACACTCAGTTCACCATAACAATATCATTTATATTATGCTATTATTCTATTATTCTCTTCTGCACTGTGTGTGTGTACCAGCCCCGCCTCCACCCACCAAGACAAAAGGAGGCTTTGTTCATGGCGTTGTCCTATTGAACAAATGCACCAATGCACGGAGTGAACCTTCTTCCTGCCTGTTTGGACGCGAGAGACGTGAAAAATAGACACGTATTCACATGGCAATATATCGAGACCGGCAAAATTATCAACTCCATTTTCATTTATTGTTTGATCACTGATTTATTATCGTCCCAGGACTACTACCCCTCCATCATTCTTGTAAATCGACATATTATTAAGCAGTTCCGTAACTGAGTGTCTGCGGCACGAAGATCTCTGCCTTTTGTGTGGCTTCACACTATTAAAAACTATTAATCACTATGTAATGCCTTGTTCTTCTCAGGGCGCACGCTGCTGATTGCAGAAACTGATATTCGCCCCCAATGTGTCAGCTCTGTTGTGCTTTATTGTTGATATTATTGTAGACGACAGCTTTTAACACATCTCTCATACTGGATCTCACACTTTGGACTGTAGATACAAGTACGTACGTAAGGTTTTATGGCAACTTGCACCTTTTGTACCAAGTCTTGAGCCATCCACGAGGATTAATCACCATTAAACAAGCAATAAACAGCAGGATGTGACTTTGTTTCTGTGCATCACTGCTTTTTATTGCAATAATACATCTGGAAATAGACATATGTGTTTATATATATATATTTACACACTCGCACACGCCCGCCCACACACACACACACACACACATATAATTCACTGGTTAGAACACAAAAATCTTGAACACTAAGCGCTAAACACATATAGTATATCACAAAGTGAATACAACACTCACATTTGAGCAATGACCAAAAAGGACAATACTATATAGATACTTTAAAGTAGTCAGTGTAGCAGTATTTACGTATGTACTATCAACTAAAGATGACCGGCAACGAAATACACAGTACTATGATAAATACTGCTTTTCAAGCTTTACACTGACTACTCTAAAGTATATTCAAGGCTCATTTCTATAGTATTGTCCCTTAACTGTTACTCATATGTAAGCTGTGTCGTTACTTTTGTGAAAAAACACAATAAAAAAAACACGTTTGTAACACACACACACACAAAACCATACACAGTCATAGGCATACACTCATTGCACACATGCAGCCTTTAGGTTCCCCACACATGCACAAAAAGCTCACGTTTTTATAACGGACCATAACGATAAGTACCCATTTTGTTGTTTTTTTGTTCTTGTTTCATTTCTATCTCAAAAGTGCATATTATTTTCTTAATTGAACACTGACAATGCCAAAACTGTACTACCTCGACTAAACTGTACACAACTGCACATAACAATCCGACACTCACTTTCACTGTAACAGCAACCTGGTGAAGTCAGGGTCCCTGGATTGTAACAATTCATACTGTTACATACATATTCAGGTGGAGCATAGAAAGGATCACTAAAATCACTCTCAATATACTGCTGTGTGTTTATATATATACTTTGTACTTTGGGCTTAACCCTGACCTTAACACATGAAATGACATACATTTAAAGGGTTTACATTTACATATTTTTTTAGCCACTACATGTTCAGTAAACAATCTGTACTTGCATTCTGTTCGCACTGCCTTGTTTAAGTCACTTACTATAATTGAGCAGAACTACAAATACAACACATACTATACAAAAAGCTACCAACATACATAGCTTGGTTTCAGCACAATGCACAAAAACAGCACTTTTTACAATCATCTATTGCAATATCTTTACAGATAAGTTTTAGAACAGGACAACTTCCAGTCGATTCCAGGTACATATATTCTAAGGGCATTGAATCTATCACAACTGGACTATTCAGGTTGGCTTCATCCATTCATGCTCAATGACTACGCTAGCATAGGACAATGCTAGCATAGCACTGACTACAGCTGATCTAGTCTTGGAGCTCTACTTCAGGACACAGGAAAGCTGTCCTATTTAGTCTCTGGGCCCTAGCTCGTAAAGGACAAATGAGACCTGTCCTATCTAGTCTTTAAGCAGTAGTCTAGTGTAGGACAAACTAGAGCTGTCGTTTTGAGTCTAGTTCAAGTTTTGAGATCTATTCTAGTGTAGGACAGACCAGAGTTGTCCTATCTAGTCTTTGACCGCTTCAAGTATGGGACAAAAAAAGTGCTGTCCTGTGTGGACTTTAAGTGCTAGTCTAGTATAAGGACAGACCTTATACCTTGTCTAGTCTTTGAGCTCCAGTTTGTATAGGACAGACAAGAGTTGTCCTATCTAGTCTTTGACCGCTTCAAGTATGGGACAGAAAAGTGCTGTCCTATCTGGTCTTTAAGCGCTAATCTAGTATAAGGACAGACTAGAGATGCCCTGTCTAGTCTTTGAGCTCCAGTTAGTATAGGACAGACAAGAGTTGTCCTATCTAGTCTTTGACCGCTTCAAGTATGAGACATAAAGGTGCTGTCCTATCTGGTCTTTAAGCACTATCTAGTATAAGGACAGACTAGCCATACCCTGTCTAGTCTTTGAGCGCCAGTTTGACAAACAAGAGTTGTCCTATCTAATCTGTGACTGCTTAAAGTATGGGACAGAAAAGTGTTGTCCTATCTGGTCTTTAAGCGCTAGGCTCGTATAAGGACAGACTAGAGATGCCCTGTTAGTCTTTGAGCTCCATTTAGTATAGGGCAGACCAGAGTTGTCCTATCTAGTTTTTAAGCCCTAGTCTAGTATCTGACAGACAATAGTTGACCTATCTAGTCTTTTGAGATTGAGCTCTGTTGTAGTATGGGGCAGACTAGAGTTGTCCTATTTAGTTATTGAGCTTTTGACTAGGTTGGAACAAACTAGAGCTGTCCTGTCTAGTCTAGTTTAGGACAGCCTAGTTTGGGACAGCAGTCATATTTGTCGTTGTAGTAGCACAGACTGGAGCTGTCCTTTCTAGACTTTGAGCGCTAATCTATTATGGCACAGACAAGACCTGTCCTACCTAGTTTTTGAGCATGAATTGATGGAGGCAAAACGTCTTATAAGACAACCTGAACAGGTCAGTTGTGATGGATTCAATGGCGTGAGAATAAACGACCTGGATGAATGAGAATATTCACAGGCATAGAGATATGTTCACAAATATACTTTGGTGATGAGGAGGACACATGACAAGTGATACAGTGATATTGCCGACAGAAACATGCTGAGATAAGGGGGGGGGGGGGTGTTTTGTTGTGTAGTCTTTTGCTGGGTGTGTAGAGAGCTGGACAGAGGGATGACTTGGTGGACAGACATCTTGATGTCCTCCTCTTCCTCATTGCATCACATTGGGGGCTTGTTGACGATGGAATGGCTCAACTCTACTCGTAGAAGCTGCGGTCGCTGCATAATGGAAAAGGCAAACAAAGAAAGACAAGGCGTTGAGTTTAGTAGTTTAGTGGATGGTGGATTGCATCAACTGGATTTGTTGGGCAGGACTGCATAGGATAACTATTCATTCAATCGCAAAATGTACGCATGTTCTCTACATGTACACATGACAATAACAGGTTTTTTACATGCTATTTGTGTCGACATGAAAAAGTACCACTACATTTTTATGTCTTTATGCTTCTCGTAAGTGTTGAGATTTTGCAGTATGTTTAATGGTTCTTAAACGCATCATAGTTGTGTACTGTGTGATACAAAAGTTTGTCTGGCTACAGAAGCGGCCTCAAAACTACATACTGTATTAGCACAAGATAATATATTGTTACTGGAATAACAAGCAGTTAGCATCCAGGCTAAGTCTACATGTGACTCTGATTCTGTCTAGTTGAGAGTACCTATATGTTTTAAGTTAAAGTGTATGAGGCATAGTTAGAGCTTAAACCTGGACTGTGTCGTGGGTTAACAATGGCAATTGAAGAGTGAGAAGCGCTGGGTTTGAACTTAATGTCATAATTACAAAGATGGTGACTTTTATTGGAAATGTTGATCTGAAATTGGCTGACAATGTCAAGCAAGCAGGAGGCTTGTCCCATGTCTAGGGTGACCAGATCCAAACTCACCAGATGTGGGACAGGGAGTATGCTTGTGGGGGACAATGTGGGACGCAGATGACGCTTGCGGCGGACACCAAAAATACAAATGGCACAGCTTGCCAACTGTTCAGTAACATATAATAACAAATGGCTGTAACAAAATAACAACTATAGATCCATAAACAAAAACACAGGACACAGAATTGCAGTTGAAAAACACAACACAAACTGCTAGCAAAGAGGTCAATCTTGTCGACATGAATTACCAATAGGAGCTCACAATTAAGGCTGTAATTAGTCTCATATCTTGAGGTAACCTCGTTATAACTGCATTTCCTTTTCTTCTTCCATTCTCATTCATTCATCTCTAATCTCTTTTCAATGTAACACGTTCCTAAAAGGCTAGCTGTTGCCGTGAATTGAATTGACTTCCCTGCATGTGCTTCCGGCTGTTTGATTGACAGCAACCCCTGCCTGTCACAGTCACGCACACCCATCCACACACCCATCTCGCAACCCGCCCCTAAGATAGCCTCCACTGTGTGTGGTCTGCTCTCCTCACATATTCATTCATTCATTTTCGACCGCTTATCCTCACCAGGGTCGCAGGGGTGCTGGAGCCTATCCTAGCTGTCTTCGGGCGAGAGGCGGGGTACACCCTGGACTGGTGGCCAGCCAATCACAGGGCACATATAGACAAACAACCATTCACACTCACATTCATACCTATGGACAATTTGGAGTCACCAATTAACCTAGCATGTTTTTGGAATGTGGGAGGAAACCGGAGTACCCGGAGAAAACCCACGAATGCACGGGGAGAACATGCAAACTCCACACAGAGATGGCCGAGGGTGGAATTGAACTCGGGTCTCCTAACTGTGAGGCCTGCGCGCTAACCACTCATTCACCATGCAGCCATCTCCTCACACAGGTGATTGATAAAAAACAAGATTTTAAACGCACGTTTGAAAATTGGAGCCTGTCGTTCAGAAATGCGGGATGGCGAGTCAATTTGCGGGACGCATTAAAAATCATTCAAATGCGGGACAGCCCTGCGCAAACCGGGACATATAGTCACCCTACTCATGTCCCAGTTCCTTAAGCTAAAACTATCTAAAGACAAAAATCAACACGACAGAAAACTACTCTACGGATACAAACGACTAACTAATGGCTCACTAGCTTTTCAAATCATTGGTCTCATGTATGTGGACCTTACCCGAGCACAGAGAGAGCCACTGACTGACAGCTTAAATTCGGATTTGATTGCCTTCGTTCAACCTGGTACAAGATAAATCATACAGGTCAGTCATTGTCTCCAAGCCTCTGTAGGGGTTACCTATGTTGTTGTTAGGGTTAGTTTCTTTATACTGGGCACCTTGTGTGACAGGAATCGAACCCATAGATGCAGCATGTACCACTGCACTATCAAATATGGCAACAATGTGAATGTATAGACAAGCGTAATGGCTGATGGACTGGAAAAGGGGAAGTATCTTTTTTTTGGTATAGTAGTAGAATACTCACGCTCCCTCATCTCGCAGCAGGGACAGGAACTTCGTCACTCTGTAATCTTGGTCCATCTAGAGAGGATAAAGTGAGTGTTAGTGCAGATGTTGATCCAAAATTGGAAGTGAACATCAACCTGAGGTAAGCAGGAATGTTTGGATATTACATTAGCTGTTCTGCTGTGCCGTGTTCATCGTGTCATTGCTAGCTTTATCGTTACTCCTTCAATGGCACATACCTGCAATGACATCTCGATAAGCACAAGCAGCTTCTTGATGCCAATCCAAACTCGCTTTCCTTTAAGCTGGTGTGCAATGCTGGCCCGCTCTTTATCAGTGAAGCTCCCCAATAGCTGCAGAAAGAGCATAATGTGCAGATTGGCAGTACAGTTGAGAACCTTCAAGCTTTGATACTTGTTGAATGTCTTTAATGGTAATGGTAATGGTAATGGTGTAATGGTCGGTCTCAAGAGCTTTAAGGTTCGACCCCAGAATGCAGAGAGAAGGACCAAATGCAGGTAAATAATATTTATTCGTTGCGAAAATTGCAGCAGCAGAAAAAAGCAACTCAGGGAGTAGACGGACAAACGATAATGATCCCACACAGGGAGAAGCACACACCTGAACTAAATAGATGGGACAAATTAGGGACAGGTGTGGGTGGCTATGGCAACAAAGGCACACGAGGCAAAACAGGAAGTCCAATACAAAATAAGAGCGTCAACAACGGAAACCAAAGCCCAAGAAGCTAACTCAAACTCAACCTGTCATGTGGGAACCCACACAGGGCATGACAAATGGTAATGGTTTTATTTCATTTGAACATGCATCAGATTACAATTGAACGCATCGCATAATCTGTTTACAGTTCCACATGTCCAAAAGGAGTAGGAAGAAGCAAAGCTTATTAAATCCTACCCCTCCATCTGGTATTTTTACAATCAGTAACAGTTACATTTGTTCACTTCCTGCTTTCATAATATAGTTTAAGTTTTTTTTTTATTTTTGTCACGTACCAAAGTACGAGGTGATATGACCATCCAATGACATAATGGGTACCATAGTAAGTGTCAATATAGTGATATATATAGCACATCATGACTGGTTCAAGACTCTTCATCCTTGTATTTAGCAAACATCAACTGCTTGTATTGTTTCTTGAATTGGCTCATCGTTGTGCATTGTTTGAGGGTCTTACTCAATCCATTCCATAGTTTGATTCCACATACTGAAATGCTATGGCTTTTTAACATAGTCCTAGCATATAAGTGTTTCAAATTTAGTTCTTCCCTGAGATCATATTTCTCCTCTCTTGTTGAGAAGTATTGGATGACATTTTTAGCTAATTGGTTATTGGTTATTTTGGTTATTTATTGGTTATTTTTTAATGTGTTGCAGTGTGCACGACTGTGCAGCTCTCAGCCAGCGATTGTGGTCACATATAATTTACCTCCAAAGCATCGACAAGCTGCTCTCCTGTAGAGATGTTCGGAATGTGGATGGTAGTGCTAAAGGCATCCAACATCTCCATCTCTTGTAAGACATCCTTCCTGCTGGTGGTGCCTATGATGAGGAGCTTCCGACCCTGCAGGAGAAATCAATTACGGTACAATCCCTCGGATTAGCTGACTCAGTTTCACATTTACTTGTGACTTTGGCCAGAGACATAAGGAGAGTATCGGTTTGTGTCCACTGATCCATGTTGTTTTTGGCAGCCATTTTAGTTTTAGTCAAAAATGCTTCCTGTCGGTGCAATCTGTTTCACAATCAAATCATTATTACTGCTAATCAGACAATAAACCGCAGAGAAAGGCGGTAGTCAGTTGCACCTGAAGGCGTCATACGATGTGCACATGGATGCCTCAGGAGTCACACCAGCCATGAATCTCTCTGCACGTCACTGATGTAGGAAGTAGATCAATTACCTTGGGAGGTGCCTTCTTCAAGAGCACTAACAGGGCTTGGAGGACCAGGTTGGAGAAACGAGGACCGATGGGGACGTAGTCCAGCAGGCGTTCAATGTCATCAACCACCACGCAGCTCAACTGGGACTTATAAGCATCATCAAAGACCTAAAAGAGAAGAACATCTATGCTTGTCACTACTTCATTCATACATTCATACCTGGGAGTCAATGAAACGGCGATTTTCGTCGACGAGCACTAACCTTTTTGATGGCCTGGCACTTGGAGATCTCCGAGTGTCCAATCATCTTGTCTGGTGAACAGATCTTAATGAAGGGGAACTGTGAGTCCTCTGCAATCTTGGCTGCCAGAGCTGTCTTTCCACTGTGAGGTGGACCTGGAGAAGATTTGACAGGGTTTGGTGACACCTTGTGGCCACAGTCTTTCATTGAGTTGAGCTTGTGACGCAGTTAGGAGAGCGAATTGAATGAAACAAGGCATATCAGACGCTTTTTAATACGCGACTGCCTTGGAGACTGCAGTGTCTGTAAGTAATGTGCAATTACTAACTAAATACAGAGGTTTGATTTCCAGTCTTTTCTAATTCATTTATGAATACAAAAATTAAGTTTTGGTGTTAAAATATAGCTGATAGGTTTCTACTCGGGCTGTCAATCGATTAAAATATTTGATCGTGGTTAATTGCATTTTCTAGCCATAGTTAACTCTCAATTAATCACAGATAGAAATAAGTTTTTAGCTACAATAAGTAGGGGAAATCTCTTTGTGGTAAACGATTTGATGTGCAACCACAACAATAATTACATCAACATTTGATGTATATGGATATCAATTTCGGAATCAGGGGCGTTATTTAAAACAATACAGTCAGCAATCATATTTTTGTATTACTATTTTCTATATTATTAGCATATTAGCTCTTAAACCCGCCCACAAACATTCAGCAAATACAAAATGTGAGCGAGTGAGACCTCTCACACTGACAACAAACATGTTTTTTTTTTTATTACAGTGGAAGCTCAAAAAAAGATTTGTTTATCTATGATACTGGTTTTAAATTCTAAATGTTTGTGAGTAAAAAAGACGATTTAGGAACATTCAGAAAGGATTATTATTAAGGCTTTGCCTCAATGCACCTTTCCTTCATGAAATACAAATGAAAATACATAAAACATAGGGCAATCGTCATAAAACATTTAATCAAAATTGCAAACTCAATAATAATTTAATTTCTCTTTTAAAACACACACAAAAAAATTAATAATTATATTACAGTAAATATTGTTTTATTACAATACTGTCATATCATAAATATAAATACTATTTTCTTTCTCCATGTCCCATCAATATTTGTTCCAGCTTATGGCTACAGAGTTACCGTGCTTCAACCAAACTATAGTGGAGGCCGAGGGTCAAACAGGAGGAGTGCACGTTAATCGCGCATCAAAAAAATTGCCGCCGTCAAAGGAAACTTCTGTTAACACGTAATTAACGCGTTACCTTTGACAGTCCTAGTTTCTACACACCAGAAGGCGTCCAGATGGCTTTGTCTTCTTCTCTTGTGAATATAATGTTAGGACACTTCTAAAAAAAAGCTTGCTCTCCATCATAAATATTGGTAAATGCGATATTGGTGTATGCAACTCATACATTGGAGCGACTTCATACAATATCGTCATACTAGTTCTCTTCTTTTAATGCAAATATTCCTCTAAATCAGAGTTTTGTGTTTTTCTGTACGTAGAACCAGCTAAACATGCTCATCATTAGAAGATTGTGTTGCTGTGGCTTACCCTCGAGTAAGACAGCCACCAGCGGTGTGCGATCGCTGTTCTTGGTCTGCTGTACCAGCAGCTCTCCATCATCCAGTACGTGGGTAACTGGGTCACCCCATTTGATGATGCCGTTCATGATGTAGCTGGAGTAATCCTCCTGGTTTGTACCGAATGCCTGGCGAAAACAAAAGGAATCATTTATTCACTGTTGAAGAAATCAACTATAACTCACAGCCATTGTAGTCGGTCATACGCACGGGTTTAATATCATTGTTGAGCGATCCCATGAAGTCATCCCTTGTGACCTGCAGCTTCTCTGCCCTCTCCATGTCCACCTCAACCGTGGATGTAGCCTGGTAAAAGAGGGCACATGAAAAATCAAACAGGCAGGGATGTGAGAACCACTGTAGGCTACAACTCCCTTGATGGATATATTTTTAAATCATAACTGAGCATCAAACAGATTCTGCTATATAGGATGCAGCTTTCAAGTTAAAGGCAATGGATATAGCAACTTTTACTCAAGTCTGTCAGTGGATCCTGACAGCGGGAGGCAGTGTCAAAAAATCCATTATCACCGAAAGGCTGGAGTACTGCGTGATAGAATAATGGAATAATGAAAAGAGAGACTGAGACTGACAAGGTGTGTGACGAAGAAATTATGAGGCTGATCAATTCTGACACTGAAGAAGACGACTTCAGTGGTTTAAGTGCAAAGGAGGAAGATGAAAACTGCATTGAATGTCTTTTCTGATAAGTTACTGTTTAACTAACCGTGTTAGGCACTGTTTGGGAAAAAAAATATTTAAGCTAAAGAAAATCTTTTTGTGTAGCATCTTTCGGTGCACTAATTATTGCATGTTACATCGTGGCGAGTCCGTAATCAGGAAAAAGCCGAAACAAACAAACAAACAATGTGGACACCTTCTAGACTGACCTTGATGTGTCGGTTCATGGCAGTGGACTGTGCGGCCCTGACCAGCCCCTCCAGCTCTGCACCGCTGTAGTTCTTGGTTTCAGCTGCCAACTCCGGTATGTTGACATCGCCAGCCAGCAGGTTGAAGCTCCGCATCTTGTTCGTGTGAATAGTGAGAATCTGAACACGACCTTTCTCATCAGGAAGACCTGGGCGGAAAATGATGATGACAGACGTGACAGGTGAGTGAAGGGGGCTTTAATAGCAGAAATCAGAACTGAATTTCCTTCATTAAAAGAACATTGGACAACACTGTGAACCATGCTTTGGTGGCATGCTTTAGTTAACGTGGAGGGACTTAGGCCTAAAAACCTAAAAAGTGGAACCTTCAGCATTTAACATACTGGGCGCACTAATGGCAACTAGGTATCTCTTTCTTTGGCAGGAGCCAATCACAAGCCTTCAGTGCACTCACAACGAGCTTGTCAACCCATTGGAAATTGCAGGTCAGTATGTTAAACAGTATAACAACGTAACAGTCTGACTTACAGTGTCATCTTACAAAAAACACTAATCGTTCATCACACAGCAACTTAACACTCAACATATATACCTGCAAAATATACAAACATAATAATAATAATAATACATTTTATTTGTATAGCGCTTTTCAAAATACTCAAAGACGCTTTACAGAAAAAATTGAGTTGAATGAAAGCAAGTAAACAGAGTAAAAGATACATTAAAATACAACATTCATTCGTTTATACACAGCTAAAACATGGTAAAAGTGGGGCACAGCAGTCAGGTATAAAAAGTTAGACATTAAAAACAGATTAAAAACAGAAGAGGTGGGTTTTTACGTGTACCATGTACCAATATGAGTTTAAAATTAAAAAAATGACTCTTAAAGGCTGCAATCACATCAGCCTCCCTCTGAGCTCTGAGTTCCTTTGGCTCCCTCTGGTGGACAGACACAGCATTGCAGCACATTCATCACATTCCTATGCTGCTTTGACACTTGAGGCTCATATATGTATAAATGTGTTTTTTCTTTTAAATTTAGTAGATGCGGTTTATACACCGGAATTTACAGTTAGCTTAAAAGAACAGATCTTCAAGACTCACCAATTTCCATTTTGACTTCAAATCTGCCAGGCCTCATGAGGGCATCATCAATCAGGTCAGGTCTGTTGGTCATCCCTAGTGAGAACAGAAATAGTGGTGTTACAGAGAAAGAGAGGAAGCACTGAAATATGCAGGCTGGTATACCCTACAATTAAAGTGGAACCCGTTTAGGTGTCATTGGTCTCATATTGGTTGTCTCATGTCAACCTACAGTCAGTAGTTGTCGACAATACCCATTGCTTGCACCTTTAAATGTGACTTTCTCTGGACACATACACACATGAGGTGAATGATTGATAATGTAATATTTTTGAACAAATGGCAGTTCGTTTACATTGTTTTCCACCAAGTCTACTGCGAATCGGTGTTGTTGTCTCTCTCAAATCCCTCCTCTGTCTCTTTTCATCCGGTCTCTGGCTGCCCCAAATACAAAGCATAATAAAAACATCAAATGAAGTTAAACACAAATTATGCAACAAGAGACATAGCACACATTTCGCACACAAGTCTCCAAAGCACATACAGACTTTGAGCTCATCTATACCCCTCGCCTAAGTGGCTGTATGTCACAAGAAATAAACCAGATCCATTCATGGACACTCCGAAAATGACAATAATGTCTTAATTATGCATGTATGTCTGGTCAAAATAAACATAAAGACAAACAAAACAAAATCAGTGTATATTGTTATTACCCACTAATGTGCGGAAGTACATTTTGATGCATTTAAGTACGCTTGTAAATCCCAGAAAATACATCTACACTCAAAATGTGAATTTGACTTAAATTACTTGGTGTATGTGAAGGCAACTCTTCATAGTTAATAATAACCCAGTTAAAGTGTGATTCAAATCTTGTGCTACTATTAAAGAGACTGGTCTTAGGCAAATAGATTTTCAATTGTGTGCTATCTAAACACATTATTTCATAAAACACGGTAACAATTGGCATATTTCACACAGAGCAAAAAAATGTATCATGATTAATTAATTAATTAATCATCCAAAAAGTTAGCACAGCTTCCATACCTGATTGATTGCATTTGACTAAATAATCTTGATTAATTAATCATTAATTAATCATTAATTAATCTTGATTAATTAATCTTGATTGCTTAATTATTGACCTGTGATTAATTTGATTTTTAAAATTCAATCATTTGACAGCCTGAGTTATAAGGAGGAAAAAAAGCCTCATTTTGGCACCAGTATCAGATAGCATCTGAATGATACCTGAACTTACTTAAACGGGTTCCACTTTAGCACATTTGGCATTTGACAAGATTAACAACAATAAAGGGAAGGGATTGTCATGTCCACAAGATGGGACTCTTTCTAGGATTTCAAGCAACTGTACGTTCATAAAGAGATAAGGAAAAATGAATGGGGCGATGTCACATCAACAGCATTACTCACCAATGACCAATATATTATTAAGTTGCTCCACACCATCAATCTTGGACAGGAGCTGGTTGACCACAGTGTCGTGTACGCCTGTGCTGCTCGCGCCTGTGCCTCTCTGCTTGCAAATGGCATCCAACTCATCAAAGATGATGATATGCAGGCCGCTGTTGGCTCCCAGCTGGAGTCGGTATTGTCACAATTGTTAAATCCCATGTTGTATATTCTCTCTTTAATATTGAAATTGCCATATTTTCCGCACCATAAGACGAACCAAATTATAAGGCGCAGTCTCAATTACGGGGGGCTATTTCTGTAGTTCACCTATACATACGGCGCACCGTATTATAAGGTATCAAAAAAATAAATGATGCATGAGAAAATGAAAGCCTTTTAAGTGCTCCTTATAGTGTGGAAAATACGATATAAAGCATAGTTGCACACCCGCTTCTGCTCCTCCTCTGCCTCAGCAAACAACTTGCGGATGTTGGCCTCTGACTCTCCTACATACTTGTTTAGGATTTCTGGACCGTTGACAATCTTTGGCTCGCGGGCATTCAGCATTTTACCAATCTGTCTGGCCATGAGGGTTTTACCACAGCCTGGAGGTCCAAAGAGCAGGATTCCCTTCACGTGCTTGCAACCTGGACACAATCACAGTGCAAAAATTAAGTTCATACCAATACAGTGTACACAATGTACGTTAAAAAGGGGAATTCTCACCCATCTGCTCCACAATGTCAGGAGGGAAGACTCGAGAAGCAAAGGCTCTGCGGAAAATGTCAGAGAATTCTTTATCCAGACCTCCAATTCCCATTTTCTCAAAGTTCCAATCTGGGTTGATGATTGTTTGACGTGCCTCCTTGGTTTTTGCCTTGCCTTAAAAAAAACATAAGAAGATAGAAGGAATATATGATGCTCCAAAGTACTCCACTTTGTTGTGATAAACTGTACATTCATTACTTTTACCATCAACTTACCACACTTACATGATACTTTAGTTATTACGGTCAATATAAGTGTATTTGTATTAGGTCTTATGGTTGTAAAGTGGTCCTACTGCCATCTTGTGGAGGTACTAGGTACTTCAGTTTCCTAACATAATCATTATATAATTCTAAGAAATAAACAAATGTATATATTACGCCTCTTAATTGAAATCTTTTCTTCTTTTTAAATAAGTAACGTACCAACAAGTGTCAAGGATGAACTCTCTGCCTTCTCAAAAATCACCTGGCTGTTACCCACCAGGAGTCCAATGTCAATCTGCCCAAAGAAAAAGAAGACAAATTAGTCTCAAACTCTTAGAAGAGCTTTTGACCTTTGGCGCAGGAAGGCAGCGAAAGTAAACAGGCAATGAAGCATGACATCATCTCCCTATTGGCGGAAAAATTACAGCATGAACAGCAGAGGGAGGTGAGAAAGGTGAGCCTACAGTGCCACCAAGTCATGCCAAGAGGCACATGATGGCTTTGAAAAGCCAACGTTGGCCTGACATTTCCCTCAAGGATGTTATCATTTTTTCAAGAGGTTGCATTTTGTACTTTTTAAGACGCTGCGAATACGCTGTTCTTGCTAAATTTGACATTTCATATGTGCATTATACACATTATACTTTGTGATTTTGGCCCAATGTGTTAAAAGTCGACATGAAAACATAATTGCACCATAGCGCTATTGAATGCCATTTATTGTCACTATACACATGTACAATAAGATGAAGTACATAAAACACTGAAAAGTATAAGCAACTAGCAAAAAAGCTGTATCGGAAAGCCGTGAAGATGGACCTTTCATGGTATCACATCACTGTGACATCACAGTGAGCCTTCCTTTTATAGGCGTTCCTGGGTACAAGCTGTAGGCCTGCCCTGCTCCTCGCTCTGCTGCACAGTTTTGTCTTGGGAGTGTGACCAATCACACCGAAGGAGGTGTGCCCGGAGACGGGCCATGGGTGGAATAACAAATAAATAAATAAATAAAACATAAATCCAGGGAAATACGTCTGGAATAGGTGCAGATTCTGGAAGATCTTTCTGTGTGGGTTATTGTGTGTGCCTGCTCTATGGGAGTCCACAACTCAATACAAAGGGCCAAAATGAGCATAGTAGGTATGGTGTCTCATTAGATGACTTGCTGAAGGCATCATTGTCCTGTGTGATGTGTAAAATGTATGTTTTTTGAGAGTGGGAGGGAAAAAAGGTACACAACAGTGGCAGGAGGAGTGAGGATCGAGTGTGAATCCCGGCATTCCCTATTTAGACAGGTATTGTGCTCGCTCTGTTAGTCCCTCCTCACTTAACCTCTCCTTGCAATTTATACAGAACACTCATTCATTCATTTTCTACAGGGATTGCAGGGGTGCTGGAGCCTATCCCAGCTGTCTTTGGGCGAGAGGCAGGGTACGCCCTGGACTGGTCGCCAGCCAATCACAGGGCACATATAGACAAACAACCATTCACGCTCACATTCATACCTATGGACAATTTGGAGTCGCCAATTAACCTAGCATGTTTTTGGAATGTGGAAGGAAACCGGAGTACCCGGAGAAAACCCACACATAAGAGAATAGGCAAACTCCAACAGAGATGGTTAAGGGTGGAATCGAACTCGTGCCTCCTAGCTGTGTGGCCTGTGCGCTAACCACTTGAACACCGTGCAGACCTTGTGCAGAACAGCGATACAAAAAGGACCATAGAGTAATGAATAAATGGCCTAAACTAATGTCTATAAATGAATCTTTACACTGTCCCTACTTTTTTCCATACCTACAGAGTGTGACCCATGGCAGTCTTTAGTCTATGAAATCCAGCTACCAAAACACTACTGGTGAAGGTAGTACATACACACACACACACACACACACACACTATTTCTGCAGTTGCAAACCTACCTTCTGTGGTTTCTTTCCAGAGGCTGCTTCACCTTTCAAGATGCTGGCATCCATGGCCTCAATATCTTTGACAACCAGTCCAAAGAGTTTGTCACAGAAACTGAACACCAGCTGAAACAACAACAACAAAAAAGACAGCACATCCAAATCCATGCTTCCTGTTTGTTCGTGGGCGTAAGCACGCAGGCATCACTAAACAGCAAACCTGCTGTGTGACTGAGAAGCCCTGGCTGTTGAACTGCTGGATGAACTCGGCAGCCATCTTGTCGGAGTCATAAGGTGAGGAGTCGGTGCTCTTCTTCTGCAGGAAGTCGATTTCGATTGTCATGGCACCGATGCACTGCTTGGACTTGTCAAAGTTGTAATTGGACACTATAGGCACACACATTGATTGTTATTATATTTTAGTGTTTACAATGTTAGCATTTAGTTAGGTCTTTGGTGGTATTGACTTTCAAATGATACACAATATGCACTACACACAGCAAAGCATGCTTAGGTAACTTGTGTGGTCAACTTGATAATAAACAAAATACCTTCCACCTCCTGGCCAATGGAGAGACCCGCCCATTTTCGCTACAAGACAAATAAAAGAAAGATTATTTCCTCAACAAGTAGTCAAGGTGATGAAGGTGATGTCACTGTTGGGTATTGAGGGACCTTGAGACTGGACTGGACTATATATAAGAAGTGGTTAAGATATGGTTGGTGTATAGGTGTACAGAGTATGCTTGTGTGGGTACCTGTGGGAGACTGAAAGCAATTGAACCAGGCGCCACCGTGTGGTGGGTCTTGACCGTAAACACAAATTTGTGGTTGGGTGTGGTCTTCACAGTCACATGTCTGTGGAGAGACAATTACCTTCATTCAATCCTTGGGTATAGCATCCTTTTCCATCTATTTTCTATGCCGCTTATCCTCACGAGGGTCGCTGGGGGTGCTGGAGCCTATGCCAGCTGTCTTCGGCCGAGAGGCGGGGTACACTCTGGACTGGTGGCCAGCCAATCACAGGGCACATATAGACAAACAACCATTCACACTCACATTCATACCTATGGACAATTTGGAGTCAATTTGGAGTTAACCTAGCAAAAATCCACGCACACACGGGGAGAACATGGAAACTCCACACACAGATGGCTGAGGGTGGAATTGAACACGGGTCTCCGAGCTGTGTGGCCTGCATGCTAACCACTCGGTCGCCATGCAGCCTCCTTGTGTATACCTTATAAACTAAATCATAAATGATAAATAAATGAACCTAAAACAGGTGGGTGTGGGAGTGGTTAGCACGCAGACCTCACAGCTAGGAGACCCGAGTTCAATTCCACTCTCGGCCATCTCTGTGTGGAGTTTGCATGTTCTCCCCGTGCATGCGTGGGTTTTCTCCGACAAAAACATGCTAGGTTAATTGTCGACTCCAAATTGTCCATAGGTATGAATGTGAGTGTGAATGGTTGTTTGTCTATATGTGCCCTGTAATTGGCTGGCGACTCGTCCAGGGTGTACCCCGCCTCTCGCCCGAAGACAGCTGGGATAGGCTCCAGCACCCCCCGCGACCCTAGTGAGGAAAAAGCGGTAGAAAATGAATGAATGAACCTAAAACAATAATAATCCCGAAACCCTACACCCGATTGCTAACAATAAAAAAAATGGGTGGTGTCTGCTGTGTATCAACACTGAAAGACAGAGATGAGGGGGTGTAATAATGATGGTGACTCACTGTCCGGACTGCAGATCCTTCTCGCTGACCACAGCACAATTTGTCAGTGACAGCTCATCTGTCGGGCACCGTGCTGCTTGCATGGTCTGCAAAGAGAGAGGGACAAGGAAATTATGGGATTAGCACATACCCAAAATACAGACTAGAGATTAAATGACATAATGGACAGATGAGAGATTAAAGTCTTCATTGTTGTAATTGTGCAAGGTACACAGGTACATGACCAATGAAATTTAGCGACAAACCACAATCTCAAGTAAAAGCAACCTGCATTATTTGCAGTTATGCAGTTTGGTTATGTCGACAACCAGTTACGTCCACACCAGTCAATCAACAAGTTCCGCTGTATGTGTATTGGTCAGCAACTTTAGTTTCAATAGGGATATTTACTGTACATAAGGCGTAAATCAACAAGAATTACAATAAAGGTTCTCAACATTTTCATCAGTGTGGTTTTTATTTTCTGTTTTATTGTGCTAGTTTTTTTTCCCCCGTTCACTTTCATCCTAATAAATTAAATGGAAAGACTTTGCAGCACAATTGAATCGTTCATGCTGATTAAATGCACCTGACAGAAAATCAACCGCAAGCCTCAGCTGAGAATAGAAATACCAATGCAAATGACTGCAGCCTGAGCACGTGACTTTGTAACCATGGCAACTGCATTAAGCAACTCAAACCAATAGCGCTACAGACAATAAATCAGTTTTACTGCTGGCAGATTCATCGGAGTCAGCGAAGGTGTTTCAACCACAAATTGTTTGATGACAACTGTTTCAGTGAAGCCTTACAGCAGCAACAACCAACAGTTAGCTCGGGGTGGGTATTGATACGCGATATGCTGTCGACGGTTATGGTAGTAACCAGATCAAAGAAACTTCATGTTGATATGAAATAAGCAGTTTTTCCCATTCAATAGTCACTATTGAATGTTACAAATGTATTAGTTACTATTAATTTAGTTAGTGCTCCCTCAGTCTATCATGATTAATAATTATTATTATTATGAGTAAAAAAATACTGAAAGACAAGTCATATGTAGTATTATGGTCATTAGGCATCAGTAATGCTACACTCGTGAAACATTACATTACCTTATAACACTGCATGTAGTCAGCCATGGCATGTCTGACATAGTGAAAACAAGTTCTCCCATTCCGTGTGGAAGTGGTACGTTTTCAGCTTCTTACTTTATTAAGTTTGGAATAAATTAATTGGAGGCTGGGCTGCATTGCAACCGAGTGGTTAGCATGGCCACACCCACCCTCGGCCATCTCTGTGTGGAGTTTGCATGTTCTCTCCATGCATGCGTGGGTTTTCTCCGGGTACTCCGGTTTCCTCCCAGAACATGCTAGGTTAATTGGCGACTCCTAATTGTCCTTAGGTATGAATGTGAGTGTGAATGGTTGTTTGTCTATATGTGCCCTGTGATTGGCTGGCAACCAGTCCAGGGTGTACCCCGCCTCTCGGCCAAAGACAGCTGAGATAGGCTCCAACAGTGAGGATAAGCGGTAGAAAATGAATGAATGAATGAATGAATGATTGGCTGTCCCCCTGGACTGTTTGCCAGCCAATCACAGGGCACATTTAGACAAACAACCATTCACATTCACTGAGATTGGTTGGCGACCATTCCAGGGTGTACCCCGCCTCTTGGGATAGGCTGGGATAGGCTAAGTACCGGTTCCGGCGCCTATTAAACACCACTACCATTTCAAGAGTACAGATTTGGCCCCCCCGTAGCAGACAATATCCAAACAAAACCAAACCTCATGAGTCAACTTATCAGTTCTTCTGGAGTACAGCTTCAGAATGCCCCATTCAAAGCAGTCCTAAAGGTTCGAGACTAAAAGAGCTCAAAGGTCTCTTGAAAAAATTACCTGTACCTGATGGCAAAAAATATATATACTTCGAATTACTTGTAATACTTTTAATTCTAAAAAATGACAATGAAGTGTGCAAGAGCAACCGTAGTAATTTACAGTACAAAAGCTACAGCTATTTTGTTTCCTCAAGACTCCAAACTGAGCATCTTATGCATATTTTTAGCCATACAGTGCAATTATTTTGACTATAATTCAGTGCTGCTAAGAATTAATAATTTTTTTTCACCAAAAATGTACCTGAGTCGCTTCAGTGACTGACTCGGGTACTCAATTCCCTCAAGTCACTCAAAAACAAAGCGCATCCACAGAAAACACCAGTCTTGATTGAGTCCCTGTGAGCGAGTTTGACTGTTCAACAAAGACAGGAGTTGTCGAGTTTGCGATGCAATTGGAGCAGGAAGGGGAAAGGGGAGTTGATTTGAAGCAAAGACGATAACTTTTTTTTCCATGGCGCTAATACATTTCTACAAATGCAGTTAAGCCACCTTGACGCTTGCACAAATTTTGCTGTAGCAATATGTGTCACTTTGATGGCACAACTGAAAGTGCTTGAAATCCGTTTAGGCATAAGTTACGCATTTAGCACACAATTCATGATTGAAAATGGTGTGCATTGGCACGGAATGTCAAACTACCACATGTACATCTAGTGTACAACATGGTACGTGCAACGTGTATTGCTCCCACGTGGCCATGCATAGTCAACAAAACTTCCTGCATCCATGAAGCAATCATGGCATTAACTGGTCCCTCACTTCATTCTTCTATTTGCAAGGGGCCTACAAAATGTTGAACTCCAATATTATCTCACAGTACTACTGTGGATGGGAATGGAGGAGAGGGATCCCTCTCAGCAAATTCTGACTTGCCTTCAGCCTCTGTGAAGTCCAGACACTGCTGGCTCTCCCTCTGTTCGTCTGATTAAATTACCTGTCATTATTTTCAAAGAGCTGCATGGTGGTCAAGTGGTTAGTGCGCAGGCCTCACAGCTAGGACACCAGAGTTCGCTTCCACCCTCGGACATCTCTGTGAGGAGTTTGCATGTTCTCCCCGTGAATGTGTGGGTTTTCTCCGGGTACTCCGATTTCCTCCCACATTCCAAAAACATGCTAGGTTAATTGGCAACTCCAAATTGTCCATAGTTATGAATGTTAGTGTGAATGGTTGTTTGTCTATATGTGCCCTGTGATTGGCTGGCGACCAAACCAGGGTGTACCCATTCTCTCGCCCGAAGACAGCTGGGATAGGCTCCAGCACCCCCGCTACCCTCATAAGGTTTGCCAGTAGAAAATGAATGAATGAATCAATGTAATTCTTGATAAATTATATGTTCACTCGTAAATAAAACTAGAAGTAAAATACTCTTTAATGCAACAACTTTACAGCCTGATACCAGAAAGACAAAAAGCAAAAACCGCTGCAGTGCTGGCAAAATTCCAAATGTCTCCCAACCAAAGTATTTATGGCATCTAGAGCAGGCTTTCTCATTTTCACAACAATATTTTTCATGCATGTGATAATTCTAATCAGTCTCATTCATTTGTCGACATGCAGCATCTGCTTACACCTTACACCTTGATATTCCTCAACCAATGCAAGAAGAAGATACAAGACTCTAACCAATCCCAGTGCCTCAGTCATCCTGTGGTTCTCATCCTTGAAAATCAGATTTGCCCACCTGCTGTAGTCATGCAGGCAGTGGGGTTGCCCTGCGACTGCACAGCCAGGATGCTCATTTGTTTCCATGACATGATGCAGAGCAGGCTTTGGGAGCCTTTGAAAAGCCATTAAAGCCTGTACATGTATTTCCGTGAGAACCGCATTATGTATTTTAACACTAAATACAAATAATGCATGCTGGAGCTAAAAAAGTGGTGAAAAAGTTATCTTAAAAGTTCATTTGTAATTATTTTTGCATCACTTTCTGTATGTAAAAGTATAATTATTGTCTATAAAAATTGTAAAGTGTTAAAATATTTGAGTTATATATTATTAATATTTTCTATGGTCAAACTTGCCTTGGTTAGAGTCAGTTTTGGTTTGAGTCAGACCTTCTGGAACGGATTCACGACGCTAACCCACGTCACCACTGTATATACATACGGCCCCACTTATATGTCACCTGTGACTGAATAGCTTTGTATAGCGAGCCAACTTAATGAAGACAGCAATATTGGAATTCAGTAACACCATTTTGCTCGAATTAGAACACCCAGGAGGCTGGAACACCCTGGAGGCTGAATTAATAAATGCTAATGATGTGAGGTGCGTTTCCCCTTCGGTCTGCGTGTGTATGCACGGGGTGACTCAGCTGCAATGGGACCAAAACACCACATCCGTATCCGGCATATGATCCTGCCTGCAGCAGTGGCGCACTTCCTCAATGCAACCAACCCTCCAGTCCGACGGCAATTAGCATGCTGTCATGCGGGAATTGCAAGTGTATTCCACCTCCTTTTGATAGTTGAACTGTTGTGTAGCCATACATACCTTGAAAAATATTACCACCTTGTGGCGCCAGCGTAGGCAAGCAGAGAGGAAGGACAGAAGACAGTTTTTGAGAAGGAGGGGGCCTGGAGATGCAGCTGCGAAGCCGTGGGGGGGGCAGTGGTCAGACGCATTGACAGGTATGGATTCATGAATGGATGGATGAATGCATGAAGGCCAGAAATGAGGATATTTCACACTGATTCCTTATACAGTCATTCCTTGCCACATCACGGTTTGAATTTTGTGAATTTCCGCAAAGTAGTATTAAATAATAATTGGAGGATTTTCATACAGTAGTATGCAAAAGTTTATTATTCAAATTGGGACAAGAGGCCAAGTTTGTGAAATGACACCCCATAAATGTGACAGCCATCCCTGCGGGACAAAAACAAACTTAGAACTATTCTACTAATTTTTGGGACTTTTGTAGTGACTTCTGGACTCCTCCAGAGCAGCTATGCACGAAACCTTTCTAGATCTTCCAGCCTCTGCGCCTCTTCCAGCAGTGTGTTCTTGGAAACGGTCTATGGAATTTACTGCACCCCCGACCCTCCTCCCACCTAGCCCACCGTAAAATCAAAAACTGCTTTCAGGGCTCGCTTCCTACTGCACAAATTTCCATTATCTGACGCGTTAGCATTGTTTAACATGAGAATTAAACAATGTAACAACAGTTGCAGGTCAGGAAAAAGGAAAAGCATAATAGGACACATTTAAAAAGAAAATGTCACTGTGGATTAAAGAAATAAAAAAATTTAAAAGTCACATTTGGAGTCCGTAGACGAATAACTATAGCTAGCTAGTTGGTAGAGACAGTAGAGCCAGGCAAAATTAGTAAACAACAATGATACCGGTTAAGGGTTTTTTGTCTTATTTTCTCTTATTATATCCACTATATTGGGTAAATGCAAATGTAAAGTGCCTACTCTATATGGATGAATATCTATATCTCATGTCTAGAGGGCTCTAATAATGTTAAAAATATATATTTTGAAACAGGTTTTCTGTGCCATAACTACAAAAATGTTGTATTTAAAAAGAAGGAATCCTACTTCATGGAAATGCACTTATCATGGTCAGGCCTGGAACCAAATAATAGTGATAACCGAGGGATTACAGTATTGGATTCTTTACATATACAGTAAATAAATGAATATTCCCAATAACTACGAGAGTACCTTGCGAGATCCCGGTTCGAACATCGCCCCATCACTCTATTACAGGTTTTCACAAAGTAATTAATGAATTGCTGTTCCGTGGTTGAATATTATTTGAAAGAAAATGTATATTTAACCAAATTGCACTTATTTTTGGCCTAAATTAAGCACTTTCAAGCATAAAAATTGCTAAATTAACAAATTAAATGAACTAAAATACAAACACATAGCAGAAGAAGCGTTCTAATTGTGAATGTAGTATTCTACATTGGCCACTAGGTGTGGATATTTGGTGACTTTAAATCATCTCACAACAGGCACAATAATATTAGCATAATAATCATAATAGTCATAACATTGGGGTGATAACCAACGACAAGCTAAAACTCATCTATGAGCCTCTGACATCACTTCCTGTCCTCTACACATCTGTCCATCTAATCTGTTAATTTATTTATATCCAATATGTCTTATTTGCTCTGAAAATAAACATGTTTTATATGCCGTAACAACAAAAATAATCAATTTATTCATACTGAATCCTACTTTGCAAAAATTCAGTTATCGAGGTTGAGTGCGGAACCAGTTAACTGCGATAAACGAGGGACGACTGTAATTTTTACATTATGTTGACGAGTTATACCCCAAATCTGGTATACTACGCCTCCATAAGAAAAGGGTCATGCAAGTGTTGATGACATGGCAGTATTCCTCTGCTCCAACAGTCTTAATGCGGCATGAACACAAGGAATGGGATGAATGGATGTGTGGAAAATGAATGAGTGGGAACAGTACAACACCCTAATTTCCTAATTGGATTGGTGGTGGTGTAAGGGGAGTCATTCTGACATATTCTGGTTATTGTGTTGTGCTGTTAAAACTGGATTAGTTTGCGTTTTAGCTGGCATGCTTAGACAGAGAAAACATAAAAGTTAATGAAACAAGGTCAGAGAAAAATACGGTGACCGACAGGGGAAAACACGCAGCCTCTCCAAACACAAATGATCCAAAAACACTTGCAACGAAAAAATGCTGTGACTCAAAAATGCTGCAACCACATAAATCCTGCAGGATAAAAAATAAATGCAAACAAAAAAGGCTGCAAATACCAAAAACACCAATAAAGCCAGAAAGCCGCCATCTTTAAAAGCCTGAGTGGAATACCCAGAAGGACATTTTTCCTTATTTCTTTGTTACAAATTGTAAAAATCTGTCAATGTATAATACTGTAAAATACTATGTTACAGGTTTGATGCCCCTGGTAGCCAAACCTGCTTCCGTTTTGTTCCCAGAACCGGCAACATTTCTCCTCTGCATTTGTGTGTTTTGGTATTTTCAGCATTTTTCTTCTGCATTTGACGTTTTCTCATACAATTCCTTTATTTATGGTACTACCTGGTCGCCCTCGCTCATAAACACATTAACTGGTCTGCCAGAAAATAATACACTGGAGCAGAAGGGATCAGATCAGAACCATTTACATACTCATTTTTTTTTTATCCAATGATGAGTCTGCCACTGTAGGACCCTCAGCCATCTAAAAGCACTCAATGACAAGTCTGTTTCCTGTTTTAGTGTTGTGCCACAGTAGGAAAACACTACATTAGTC
The DNA here is from genome assembly GCF_030265055.1 of Doryrhamphus excisus. NCBI lineage: Eukaryota > Metazoa > Chordata > Actinopteri > Syngnathiformes > Syngnathidae > Doryrhamphus > Doryrhamphus excisus. Next base: position 8,097,558 of record NC_080480.1, read on the forward strand.
GAATATTGCAAGGGCTTAACGTGATGAATTCATAAGGGAGGCGTGATGGTACTGATTCTTGTCATATAAATTGAAAGCACACACCAGGAAAAATGGAATCCAATTCACCAGGTTTCAAGCTATAACGTCCTCAGGTGTGTGCAATGTGATTCATTGTGTTATTATTTTCAAATTACAATAACAAGTTGAATCTAATTTCGCTCCGATACTAGCCATGAGAACATAATTAGAACACATTAGTCATTTTATTTAAAAGCGCTTTCCAAGACACTCAAAGATGCTGACTTCAAATATCAGTGAATAATAATCTGTTTTACATTGTAATGGTCCTCAAGTGCTAATAGGTAGGGGTGTCACAATATGAGATTATAAGAAAAGTACAATGAAAAAGCATAAAAAATATATGACAATATGCTGACATATTTTCTACTAAGTTACATTCTTTTGCACTCTGAGTGTATGCTAACAGCCCCGCCTCCACCCAACGAAACAAAGAGACTGTATGACTGACAAAAGGGCTCACTCCGTTTGTGCTGTTGTTCTATGGAGTAAATGGGCCCAGGTGCTGAAACCAATGCACAGCATGGCAATATATTGAGAACGGCAAAATGATTGAGTTCATTTTTATGTATTATGTGGTTAATAAGGCTGCGCGGCGGTCGAGTGGTTACCGCACAGGCCTCACAGCTAGGAGACCCGAGTTCAATTCCGCCCTCGGCCATCTCTGTGTGGAATTCGTGTTCATGTTCTCCCCGTGCATGCGTGGGTTTTCTCCGGGTACCCCGGTTTTCTCCCACATTCCAAAAACATGCTAGGTTAATTGGCGACTCCAAATTGTCCATAGGTATGAATGTGAGTGTGAATGGTTGTTTGTCTATATGTGCCCTGTGATTGGCTGGCGACCAAACCAGGGTGTACCCCGTCTCTCCCCCAAAGACAGCTGGGATAGGCTCCATCACACCCGCGACCCTTGTGAGGATAAGCGCTAGAAAATGAATGAATGAATTCTTATTCTTATTTTTAATAATAATTTTTAATAATACTGAAAGATCAAAGGAAACAGGGGGCCAGGTTGATATTTCACATTTTGCAAACCATTCATTCATTTTCTACCGCTTATCCTCACGAGGGTCGCAGGGGTGCTGGAGCCTATCCCAGCTGTCTTGGGGCGAGAGGCGGGGTACACCCTGGTTTGGTGGCCAGCCAATCACAGGGCACATATAGACAAACAACCATTCACACTCACATTCATACCTATGGACAATTTGGAGTCGCCAATTAACCTAGCATGTTTTGGGAATGTGGGAGGAAACCGGAGTACCCGGAGAAAACGCATGCATGGAGAACATGCAAACTCCACACAGAGATGGCCGAGGGCGGAATTGAACTTGGGTCTCCTAGCTGTGAGGCCTGTTAAAAAACAGCTGAAAAAAATGGAGTGCAATGTCCGGTTATGTAATGATTTGTCTTTGTACTACCCATTCACAAACCAGAGAACCCATAACCAGGCAAATGAATACCGTAGGGAGAAAGTGTATGAAAATGCTGCACTCTTTGAGGATTTTTCCTCAATATAATGTGAGTCCCTACTCCTCCATGTTTTGTAATCACTGCAATACACATGCAAACAAAATAAATGGAAACCTATATGAATATGCATGCACTACTGTACATCAGTGAAATAACAAAGAGTCAGGAGCATGGTCTGTGTTTCTTGGTTGAACCTTAACAACCAATACAGATGTCATTTCACTGAATTAAATCTGATGCCGTTGTCTTCTCCATTTGTGGACTACACGTATGAGTAGAGCTGTAAAGTGGTCCCACCCCGTACTTGCCCTTGTTAATCCGAACAGGCCACATCTCCAGGCATCCCACTGAATTATTCATCGAGCTTTTTCCTCTGGGGGGAATCCAGTTTGATGTTTGCACCAGCTATCAATGCTGCAGTATCAGAGGGTTTGAGATAGTAACATATACTGTATACTGTATACTGTAACAGCAAGGGTGGGAACTGTTGTGCTATTTTGAGTATGACAATACGACAAACAAGATTGTGACTGATAATGAGCATAGAAACCTTTGTTTGGTTAAGTGACATAATCAAGGCTTCAAATATGCTATTTAAATGAGAGAAGAAAGCATGTTATGAATTAGATGCTGGCTACTCACAGGGGTGATTCTCCAAAAAATTCTCGGAAAATTGAGACGGCCATAAAATTGTCTATTTTTGAAACATGACTACTTCAAAATTCACTGGTCAAAAGTGGACAATGATGTATTATATCAATAAATGAAAAAGACTTTCATATTTTACTTACTTTCACAAAAATACACATACCTGATCTAAATTCCTGTGTGGAGAAGGACAGGCGCCTTTATGTTATGAGTGATTTTAGTGACATTTTTAGGCTGCAATGAGGTTGAAATGATCCATATCATTCACTCATTCACTTGAAAGCAGCGACCCAAGTCAGAGCGACCTGGCTGATAAAATGAAATGATTACTACTGCAAATAAACATTGATTTTTTGGGTGGGCATTCAGAGCAGTCAGATGGATATATTAGGGAACTGGCTGGTGAATTAGGACAGAACTGATGAGAACACCAGCAGCTTCTGCATCACATACACAACATGGAAACACTATATACTGCTGTTTGTCGGTATCTGTCTCCCTTTTGTTTGTCCTATGTGTGTCTACTTAGTGGTTATGTGCTTTAATGAGTTTGTGAAAGCAACATGGCTGCTTAAATATAGCTTTCATTAAATCACAAACACACACACACGCACATATTGAAGCATTCATTTATTCATTTTCTACCGCTTATCCTCACGAGGGGGTGCTGGAGCGTATCCAAGCTGTCTTCGGGGCGAGAGGCGGGGTACACCCTGGACTGGTCGCCAGCCAATCACAGGGCACATATAGACAAACAACCATTCACACTCACATTCATACCTATGGACAATTTGGAGTCGCCAATTAACCTAGCATGTTTTTGGAATGTGGGAGGAAACCGGAGTACCCGGAGAAAACCCACGCATGCACGGGGAGAATATGCAAACTCCACACAGAGATGGCCGAGGGTGGGATTGAACTCGGGTCTCCTAGCTGTGTGGCCTGTGCGCTAACCACTCGACTGTCATGCAGCCCACATTGAAGCAATGGATGCAAAATGGCGTGCACTACTTGGCTGCAAACAGCAGAGGTGCTGTTGAGTCATGAGATTTCACCTGCATATCATCGAGAATTACTTCCAACGATTATTCAAATAATTTGAGAAAAAAGCTTATGTCACCAACATGCGCAAAGGATGCGTTTGAAGACACAGTACAATTGATTGAAGAGGCTAGGGAAAGCAGCAAGGCAATGAAAAAGAAAAAAACAAAATGAAAAAAAAGAGAAAATGTGGCTAAAGTTGAACACCGTGACGCGTATCCATCGTGACGCGACACTTACGTACCACAATAGCTATGACCTATGATGACCTATGAACCTATGATTCGCTGTTGTTGCTATGCGGCAACAATGAAATCCCAGCTTGAAAGTAACCATTGGTTGCTGCTGTGGCTGACGGATAAAACAATTCCGCGGTCGGATGCACACACCTTTCACAATTTACTTTGTTAATTTATTATTGTGTGACTAAATGACTAGTGGCGCCATTGGTTTAAGTTTTTATTGAGTTTGGCTGTTATTTTTTAAAATAATTGTCTCTGTTTATTGTATCTTTACAATAAACTCAATGCTAACCAGTAGTAGAACATGCACAATGTATAATGCAGGGGTGGGCAAACTACGGCCCGGGGGCCACATGCGGCCCACCAAGCGTTTGAATCCGGCCCGCCAGTTGCTTTTTCCACCATGTTCTTACTCATTGTATGTTGTCTTTTATCTTGTATTTTATATTGGTGTTTTTTTTTTATCTTCTGTACAGCGACCTTGGGTGTCCTGAAAGAAATGTATTATTATTATTATTATTATTATTATTATTATTATTATTATTTTAACATACAAACTGGCAACATGACTTGCAAGTTGGATGTCTTATTTATTTATATTAGTAAAAAAAAAAATTAAAATTAAAATAACATAGTTTGATGTGGTGTGATGTTTAAAATGCTCCTGAAAAAAGGGACATTAGAACATACAACTGATATAACACTTTTACAGACAAAAATAGACAAATAATTCAAGGAAAATTATAAGTATGTGTGTGTGTGTGTGTGTAAAATATATGTTCTGGCCCCCTGGACAATTTTGTTCAATCAATGCGGCCCACAAGTCAACATATTTGCCCACCCCTGGTATAATGGATGCTACTTAATGAGGTTAAAAGCTATTAAATCAATGAACAGAAATATTAATGAATAGTGGAATGATCTTTATTGCCATACTGAGCTGAAGTGTAAATTATTAAAAACTTGTTAACAGGTAAACATTTTGACAATAAAGAATATTGTTGTATATTTTCTGGCCTTTACAGGTCAGTTTTTCTTTCCCAGCTTGGTTTGCACCCAAAACGAGTATTATTTTTGATTAATTTTTCCAAAAAACATGTATCCCCAGCATAGTCAGGATAAGCAACATAGAAAATGAATGGATGGATGAAAACATGATTTAAAGAGCTATATTTACGATCAGGGGCTGCACTGCGGTTGAGTGGTTAGCACGCAGGCCTCACAGCTTGGAGAGCCGAGTTCAATTCCACCCTCGGCCATCTCTGTGGAGTTTGCATGTTCTCCCCGTGCATGCGTGGGTTTTCTCCGGGTACTCCGGTTTCCTCCCACATTCCAAAAACATGCTAGGTTAATTTGCGACTCCAAATTGTCCATAGGTATGAATGTGAGTGTGAATGGTTGTTTGTCTATATGTGCCCTGTGACTGTACTATGACGTAAGCAGTTATTCAATAGTTACTACTGAATGTTACGAACGTATTAGTTACTATTAATTTAGTTAGTGCTCCCTCAGTCTATCATGATTAATAATACTAATTATTATTAGTCAAAAAATATTGAAAGACATGTCATATGTAGTATTATGGTCATTAGGCATCAGTAATGCTACACGACATTACATTGCAAACATTATATTACCTTATAACACTGCATGTAGTCAGCCAATGACATGTCTGACATAGTGAAAACAAGTTCTCCCATTCCGTGTGGAAGTGGTACGTTTTCGGCTCCTTACTTTCTTAAGTTTGGAATAAAACAATTGGAGGCTGGGCTGCACGGCAAACGAGTGGTTAGCATGCAGGCCTCTCAGCTTGGAGACCCGATTTAAATTCCACCCTCAGCCATCTCTGTGTGGAGTTTGCATGTTCTCCCCGTGCATGCGTGGGTTTTTTCCGGGTACTCCGGTTTCCTCCCACATTCCAAAAACATGCTAGGTTAATTGGCGACTCCAAATTGTCCATAGGTATGAATGTGAGTGTGAATGGTTGTATGTCTATATGTGCCCTGTGATTGGCTGGCGACCAGTCCAGGGTGTACCCCGCCTCTCGCCCAAAGACAGCTGGGATAGGCTCCAGCATGCCTGCGACCCTCGTGAGGATAAGCGGTAGAAAATGGATGAATGAATGAATGATAATTGAATAATTGATAATTCATTTTCAACATGGGGATGAAAATGCTATTTCACTGACACCAACATAATTAAAAGATCTTAAAATACATGTTTTCAAAACACCCTAAAAAGAGAGGGCTGTCTTATTCTATCAAATGGGTTTTATGAATACATTGAACAAGCTAAACAAACAGACGGAGAAGGTCAAAGCTGTAGACAGAACAATACAAGATTCTATTAGTTGTTTGGAGTTGGTGATGTGTTTAAATGCAGCCTAGAGCTTCTCCCAAACAGCCTCAAACATCAGCAGATCCTCTCTTGGCCATGAAAGAGAGTGGGTGGACAAAGAGACACCGAAGAGGAGAAAGATAACGCTGTTGAGCAGTAGAAATTTATGAGGAAAGCAACCCACTGACTGTTCAGGGGAAAAGACAACAAGACGTTTATAGCCCATAGATTTGCTGCATCATTGTGGACTATGGCTGCACCAATCTGCAAAACATGTGATTCACAATTTTCTTGCTTCGATTTGAGGTCACACATGCACACACACGTGCATACACGCAAATACACGGTTATGAATTTGCAAACATTACATTTATAGTTCATGACGAACGATTTCCAGATCATCTGGATAATTTCAGTCGGGTAAACAAACGGTGTACGAGACAGAGGATGTTTACAGTGATTAAGGTTCGTCATGTAAAATGGAAGTAATGTTGCCTAGTGCCGGTCTGTCAACATGTTTGTAGGACTGACAAGACTCAGTATGCCCAGCAACTGTCATGCTGGGCAAATAAGAGAGAAGGATGAAAGTGTGCGTGTGTGTGTCAGCAGTGGCCTGAAGCTCTTTAGACTCATACTAGATGACCATCACATCTCTCTTCACAAGAACTGTGTACTGTGCGGAAAACCTGAATTGGATTTTAAGCAGTCCAGTGAATGTTTCCAAACAGATGAGAGGCACCATCAAATAAATATTAGCATGTCTGCTCTGCTGGGTCATTTTCTTACTGATTTCTTGTGAAATGTTGCATTTTAGTTATATTATGCCATCATACATGTGCCAAGAAACTGCATATTCACGGCAATTTATTTGTGGTGCTGTATTGGAGAAGGGGAGAGGGCTTGAATGCATCATCATCTAATTGACATAATTGGCCATGAGCAATATGTGTTTTCATTTTAGAGTATCCGAAAAAGATCCAATTGGTTGCAAGATTTGACATAGATTTGACATAGTAAAGTTGGCAACACTGTTCCCTCCTGCTACAGCTTCTTATTCTCTGGCACGACAAGCTCCATTCACGGTGTTTAAGCTCCAAATGTATTCACGGTGGTCCAAATTTGTGAATTAATAAGGTTGCACCACAGGTTTTTATGACTTTGTCAAACGACAATTTAATAAAAGTGACAAGTAGAACAGTATGGCCTTTAAAAATTGCTATTGGTAAAGCTCCTGTGGGTGCTGAGTCACAAGTAAGAGGTCAGATTGTTCAGACGCATCAATCTGCTTCTGTTTTAATCATGCTGCCTTCTGCAGGGAGAAATAAGAGTCCTCTCAGCTTCACATTAAAAATTTAAGCATTTGATTTCACCAGGTCTTGTACACAAAAAGATGCAGAGGGATGTTCATACATTTATGTAGGTGTGATGATTGCAATATTCCATCACATCACGTGGCAATTTCATAGGCTAATGTGCAATGCCTTGCAATGGGCCTCACAAGCCTCATATCAATAGAGTGTGGCCATACAAAAAAACGTGACATAAAGACATAAGTGATTGTCAACATAACCAAAATCTCACCAGTAGATCCACATTTACTTGTGACCAGAGCAGAAGAAGAATGGGATTTTAGTTTATACTCTTATCAAACAGAGCTTCTGCTGTAATTCCGTTGTATGTCTTGGCTACAGTGATGATAAAGTGTTATGAGGATTGTTTTTTAGCTTACTTTGCACTGAACAGGAAGCCACTGTGTGCATGTTTTAATACTGTATAATTATAACTGCTGCCAACAATTACAGTATGACGTTAACAAATAATACAATGGACCTATGTTTCATAGAAATTACCCCTTTGGATCTAAAACGTTATGTCAACAAAAGCCATGTCAATGTCTAGTGCCCTTAACCAGGCACTCGTGGACCAGACTTGATGATTTCATCGACAAGGACAGGCTGTCGACACAAACTCCCTTATTTATTTAGTAATTTAGTATAGTATACAACAAAATGACACCCTGTTCTCCTTTAAAGGGGACCTATTATACTTTTTCCACTTTTCTGACCTATAAATGTAGTTATAATGTTGTATTCTCATGTTAAATGATGCCAAAGTTTCCGATAATGAGGTTTGCATATTTGAAAGTGAGCCCTGAAAGAAGTTTGGGATGGCTCAAAATGCTCGGTTTCAAAAGGCGTGGTAAAACTGCCCCTTTGTGATGTCACAGAGGGGCAGACTTCCTTATATGGTTCATTGTTCAGGAAGCATTTTGGTGGTGTGACCAATCACAGTGGACAGGGCATGCCCGTAGGCGGGCCGCGGGTGGAATAAATTAAAATAGACCATTTTGGCAGAAACCACAAATCAAAGGAATTATAGTTGGAATAAGTGCAGATTCTGGAAGATCTAAAAAGCTTTCTGTGCATTATTGTGTGGAGCTGCTCTATAGGAGACCACAACTCAATACAAAGGGTTGAAAAATGAGTATAATAGGTCCCGCTTAATATGTACAATTGTTTGCGCAAAATAAAGTCAACTTTGCAAAATGAAGTGAAAGTGAAAGTGAAAATTGAAAGTAAAAGAAAGCAAAAACTGATATTGGCTTTTCGCCATTCTGTTTCTAACTTTTCTAAGTTTTCAAACAGTCTAACGATGTATTTGACACAACACAGCAAAAAATACAGATATTGTATATACGTATGTGAAATTAAACAACAACTGAAAAATACTAAGATAGAATCAAACCAAGAACGATCGATAACGTTGATATTTGGATCGATCCACCCACCTCTACTATACTCATTTCAATCAAGAAAGTCTGCCATCAACTGTCCTTCCAGGAGCTGCCAAGAACTGTTTCCTGCAAGACTGCAATCTATCTGTGGTTGGTGGGGGCTGGGCTAGATGACATCATTGTCTAATTGGCATAATTAACAAAGCCAAGCCAGCTGTGTTCTATTGGTGGCTTACAAATAAATGTATGGGAACCACTGACGAAGAAAGACCACTAGGAGTTTCTTTGGAGGAGGCCAAGACAACAAGGACTAATAATTATGACGAGAAGAAAACATAAACATAAACATGATGTCAACTGTAAGCAAAAATGCAGAATTCTGCAACCCTACCATGGACTATAGTAAATAATCCAGGATTTCAGGCTTTTCTAATTGAAAAAAAAGTTGCCCCGACGTATAATAACACCACCTTTAAGTCCATTAAAGCAAGGTATCATGTTACCTATCAGCTAAAAAGGGAGCAGTCTATGCATAAAAAGACTGCAGCGTAGTGAAAGGAGGCTACGATGCGTTTTCTACCCACTAAGTGTCACCCAATGTAATTTTTGTGCTTTAACACAAAATGAACCAGCTCACTATTATGTGAGATGCTAGTGGAAGCTTATTATCAGTGAGCCTCTTTTTTTTACGCAGAAGCGTCGGCTCAAGGGCAAGCAGCTTCCAGGATTAAGCAGCCATACTCTCAAATAGGAGCAGCTTGATGGCGCTCTCTGCTCGTTTGTCAGAACATGTCACATTATTGGCACAATGTTGCAGCATCGAGTCAAACACAAAAATAATATAAATACAAATATATACAGAGACCCAATGACATTCAGTGACTGAAGACGTCCTGCGTCCGATACATGGGAAGCGAACGCTAGTCCGACATTTTGCTGTCTATTTTACCGTGGATACAAATCAGGAAACGTGCTATATACGCTATATAACAACGTGGTAGTAATAGTCACAGTTCAACTATATATGATGCTCTTACCCGAGTAGCCATCTTCGCGGTTGTAGTGGATTAGTGATGCAGTAGCGGTTGAAGACGGTTCATATGACAGGGGAACAAGTGAGCCAGGAGGCGGGACAGCCGATGGCTTTTATATGGTCCAGCGCACCTCTCTCTGATTGGCTGATTTAACCGGAAGTATACATACCAGGGCGCGCCCCAGTAGCTTACACGCGCTTGCCTGTGTGACGTATCATTACGCTCACGTGTAAGCACCCAAAACGTATAGAAGAAAAATGATAAATATAGACAAACCAGGATACATGTTGACAGAAATTGAAATATGTAACGCTACTACAACGCTACCAGATCTAAATTGTGCCTGAATTAGTTAGACTATGTTAAAAAGGGTATTTAGCAGCGTAATAATGCTAGCAAGTTAATATGAATGCATTTTAATGTGTACAGGTATGCGATATATGTGCCTGTTCCACCGGAGATTCCAAGTCCTGCCATTAAGTTTTGGCATTGAAAAACATTTTGGCAAAAACAAAAAATTTGAAAAAAGAATGAAAACCAGGAAGTCAACATTACACAATGAGGACAATGTGCTGTAATTGGAAAAAAAAATGTGTTTCAGTGCAGACTGTCTTTTACTCCAAAGGCAAAATAAAACACTTTAATGGCAGTGTTCAGGTTTCATAAAAATGCATATTTTTTTTTTTTATTATTCAGCAGGTTGTGACGATGTGTGGCCCTCCATTGACAAATGTCCCTGCATCAGCACCATGGACAGCAACACAATATCATCATTTATACAGAGTAGACTACCTGAAATAGTTGAAATAGCTTGAAATGAAGGTCAGTGGTGAAGTACCAGAGGTTAAAAAAAGGTTATCCAAAAATGAAAAATATTATGTGTTTCAGAATTATACTAAAAGGTCTGTTTCGGAGACCACAAAATGGGTCAACGATTTAAAGCTGTTCTGCAGAAATTGATGTTGATCAAGCCTTGGGAGTTGGTGCAGGAGTTCCAACTTCTGGATGACTTCCTACCTCCTCTGTCTGCATAAAAAACAGTGTTCGGAACCCACTGTGGTACTATACCCTCGTGAACATCAGTCAAACAGCATTGTACTGGAGAAAGTACTCCAGAAAAAATGTGTGTTCTAAAACATTTTACCGGTAGTGTACATACAGTATATTGTACCTCTCTAACCCAGTATAATATTGCACACTGTATATTGTTGTTATCATCTTAATATTAAAATCGATAATCCTAAAATGTGTGTGAAATTGCCCATAGGTATGAGTGGGAGTGTGAATGGTTTGCCTGTGCCCTGCAATTGCCTGGCGACCAGCCCAGGGTGTACCCTGGTACACAAAAGTCAGCTGAGATAAGCTACAGCATATACCCGTGACCTGTGGTGAGGACAAGCGGCATGGATGTCTATATAACACACCATGGGGCCAATGGAAGTAAACATGCTACAAAGATGGTGAAGCTAACATTTTTTTGTGTAATGTTAATTTGCTAATACAGTTCCTCCCACCTTGATGGAAAAGAGATTAGTCGTCAAAGAAATTAGCTGAGGCTGCATGGCAGTGGAGTGGTTAGCATGCAGGCCACACAGCTAGGAGACCCGAATTCAATTTCACTGTCGGACATCTCTGTGTGGAGTTTGCATGTTCTCCCCGTGCATGCGTGGGTTTTCTCCAGGTACTCCGGTTTCCTCCCACATTCCAAAAACATGCTAGGTTAATTGGCGACTCCAAATTGTCCATAGGTATGAATGTGAGTGTGAATGGTTGTTTGTCTATATGTGCCCTGTGATTGGCTGGCGACCAGTCCAGGGTGTACCCCGCCTCTCACTCGAAGACAGCTGGGATAGGCTCCAGCAGTGAGGATAAGCGGTAGAAAATGAATGAATGAATGAATGATTGGCTGTCAGGACCTGGACTGGTCAGCAGCCAATCACGGGGCATATTTGGACAAATAACCATTCACATTCACTGAGATTGGTTGGCAACCAGTCCAGGGTGTACCTCGCCTCTTGAGATAGGCTGGGATAGACTAAGTACAGGTTTCGGCGCCAGGATAAGCTAAAGAAAATGAATGAATGAAATGAGCCGAGACCCCGTTGCTTGTAAATGTTTTAATACAAAGTACCTGTAACAGCTGATCGACTTGTTCTTTCTTGCATACATATTCATACATCCACATAGTAACAGACTGCAGCATCAGTATTCTATCAACACTAGTAGATTTCAGTTTCAACAAAGATTCTTGTTACACAGTATGTTTCACGAATGAAAAAAAAAACATAATAATGCGAGAATAATTATATTACACGATAGTTTTTGTCTTGTACGCGTTGCAAATATGGCACATAGTTGATGAGAGATGATTGGAAGGATTCAAAGTTCTCTCAGAAGGTCTTTAAAATGCTGCCTCTCCTTGTCACATTTCTTCATTGAAGCGGGCGGAATCCATTTGTGAAGAATTCCAACAACATTCATCACAAACACATCATCACCCGCTCTTCTTTCTGGAAAATCCGCATGCCACAAAATAGTCCCAATGCAATTCTGTGATGAAGAACACGGACAGTGGGTGAAAACTGCCTCTAAAATACACCGTATGGTTGACAATTCACCTGTCCAAATATAAAAAGACTAGAGAATTCATTACAGTGTTCATCTGCTCTATGATAATAAATATTACGTGATCCAGCCCACACAGCTTAGAAAAGATTCCAGCCTAATACTGACTGTCATGTCTTGCTCTTACAGTAATTGGGTTTGGTAGCTGCACCATTTGCAGCAGCTTAAACATTTAATACTGGAAAAACATCCCAGTAAGAAGCCTTTTCACATGCACAAACAATAAAAGTAAGTGTTTCAGCATATCAATAAGCTACAGCGTGAGCTTAGTGTCCGATTTAAAAAAAGATATGCAATTTTGTTAGACTTAAACCACTGTATGTGCTTTCACACAACTCATAAAGCTTGTATTATATCTGCCTATTTGTTCGGCTAGTAGCTACCTAGAATACTGACAGTTAAGAAATGAAGTGAAATATAAATAAATGGTATTATTCACTTGAGTGTCAATGAAGTGACTGTATTAGGAATATTCAAACCTGAAATTATGTTGTGTAATTGCAACCAAACCAAGTACCGGTATATATAATATCACCTAAGCAACTGTCCTTTAGAGAAATGCTACTATTAGTCTATTCAATCCAGCAGAAACAGAAAACAACATAAAAACACGTGTATCATTATTCATATGCATAACATGAATTGTGAGGTCAGATTCTGGATTCGGGCTACATTATTACCACCAGAACGAAAAACAAGAGTTCAAACATCAACAACCATACATAGGCATGGCATTTTATGGTGTTTTAGTCATTGGAATTCCCTGTGTCCCTGTGTGCAGACTAATCTCAAAGTAGAATGCTCCAAATGTCGATGTTTCCGGGTTTTGGTGTTTTGGATTTGACGGTTAAACCGACACTTTCTTCAAAAAGGAAACTGCTCTTCTGTATTTTCTTTCACAGTATCTCTAAATTAGCTGATACAGTGAAACCCGTTTATGGTCAACTCGACTGAAATTGAAATCTAAACTAAACACATTTACTGTATTTTCCGGACTATAAGTCGCACTGGACCATATTTTGTGGGGATATGTATTTTAGAACCAAGAACCAAGAACCGACATTTCATCTTGTAAGGCAAGTTATACTACTACTAATAAAATAGGCGTCTGTTGACATAACGTCTATAGGCTGTATGTTAACGTAACATCCATCCATTTTTTGTACCGCTTATCCTCACAAGGGTCACGGGCATGCTGGAGCCTATCCCAGCTGTCTTCGGGCGAGAGGTGGGGTACGCCTTGGACTGGTGGCCAGCCAATCACAGGGCACATATAGACAAACAACCATTCACACTCACATTCATACCTATGGACAATTTGGAGTCGCCAATTAACCTAGCATGTTTTTGGAATGTGGAGAAAACCCACTCACGGGTCTCCCAGCTGTGTGGTCTGAGCGCTAACCACTCGTCCAACATGCAGCCGTTAATGTAACATATTGACAGTTATTCAGATAACTATAGCTTAAACAACACAACATAATGAGTTTACTTGCAGCTTGTAATCTGCACCATATGATTTACATACACAAGTCGCTCTGGAGTATAAGTCCCAGGACCAGCCAAACCATGAAAAAAAGTCAGATCCAGAAAATAGAGTAAAGTATTTTTAGCACAGTTTTTCCTCCATTTGTGCATATTTTATTTAGATTCTTGCATTTTGATATGATACTTTATACTCATATGTAACACAGCTGCTGCATTAACTTCATTGTATGTCTTGACTACATTGACAATCCTATAAAATGAAATAAAAAGGCTGTGTTTTGTTAGTTACTGTAGTAGAATCCAGGTTAATGCTGCCAAGCTGTTATTTTAAAGCCGACTTTGCACTGAACAGGAAGTCACGGTGTGTATGTTTTAATACTGTGTAACTAGGCAGTAGTTACGTTGTGGTGGTTTCACACTGGTAAGTAAACAATACTACAATGCATGTCGACATAAACGGACCGTTTATTCTTAGAAATATCCCCAATAGGAAGACGGTGGACCAGGACTTGATGAATTGGCTGACCGACTTAAGCGGGTTCCACTGTATTTCTCTATTATATTATGATTGAATATGTATTCAGCATAGAATTTCATTACAGTTTCCTTTCAGTGAATTAAAACAATTTATGTTAATTGTAGATTTTGAAGTGTAGTATTCTGTTATTACAATGTGACCAAGATGCCCTTAACAGTCAATGCTTATTGATATGTGCATAGCATTGACTACCTTTTCACACTTTTCCTTCAAGAGTGAGTCTTTGTATACAGGAATCGACCTCTCTGCACTTGTACCCAGTCTTTCTTGTAAAGTATAGCGCCTAGCCAAAAAGCAGCATGCCTATCAAGCTATAAAAGCACACATGCAATTTGCTGGATGAATGAAGTTGTGAACTGCGGTGTTTGTCTGCTGCCACGAGGAGCATAGACTGTATAAAAGGGCGCTTGATGCAGGTCAAGATGCATACAAAAGGCATTTGTATGCTTCCAACTTGACTGACTGTGCGTCACAAAGCAAGGTCCATGAAGGAGTTTGGTTTAGAAGAACTTTAGCGCATTGACTTCATTCACATTTGGGGTAAACTACAATCTCTCCATGACAAAATCCACACTCCAAAACACTTTCATTCCAGAGAAGTCAACGTTATCTTCCGATCCACACCCTCATTCATAACACAAACGTTAGAATTGAATCTGCATCAGTATTTATACAGTCTATGAGACCAGTAAAGGGGAGAAATATGTAGAATGGATGTCAAATGATAAAATGGTGGCAGCACTTTGTGCCAGTGTGATGCCACATCCTCATTTTAAGTGATGCTCCCATCGTGGTTTGCTTTCTTTTGTACTTTCACACTGTTCTAAAAAAGTTTAAATTTTGTTCTTGTTGTCATTTAAGACAGCACCATTATAGATCTTGGGCAGGGGTGTCCAAAGTTTTTCCACTGTGTGTTAACTCAAGCAAGAATTGAGGCAGTTGATGCAATATTTGCATTGGAAAAATAAGGGAAAATTTATTTTGACGGCCTGACTCTGGCATAACCGGAGAGGATGTTAAGGTTAAAGCTAAAACCAACAATGTGTGTATCCGGGCAAACATTTTCATTCTGTACATTAGGGGTCCCTTGACCTGATCCGACAACACCTCCCATCCTGAACCCTGCTCAGTTACACCCCCCGCTGAAGAGTGGCAGGAGTAACGCACAAAAATCATCAAGACATTCTGGTAGCCGACCATTTTCAGGGGGATTTTCGCCATTCCTGTGGAATGTCCGAATGAATTTTATCAGCGGGATAGAACTGGCCACCAGGCCAAACTTTGGACAACCCTGACCTCGGGGAAAAAAGTGCAGGAGAATGGGGAGTTATTATATAAATCCCCATTGAGGATAAGCAGTATGTTTTTGTATACGATTTACTGATGGGTCTGTTCGATGATAATACAGTGGAACTTGTTTATGTCTACATCATGGTAGACTGACAATGAAATGAAATCGAAACTAACCATTGCTTGCACAACCATTTATCATATAAATAACTCCTTTGGATCTCAAATTTTACATCAACAATGTATGTCAACGTCAACTTAAGTGGGCACTTTTTAGTAATAAAAACACGATGCATCAGGACTTGATGATTTGGTTGGTTTGGGTGACATAAACAGGGACTGACGTAAACGAGTTCCACTGATAATGACAATTCCAAGCAGCTCCTACATAAGAACATCATTAAAAATGAGCCCACTAATATATTTGTATCGTATGTTTTCAACACCTCAGAGCTTGCAGAGTGCCGATGAGTGCAATAAGCTTATGAGAATAGGGAAAAGGTTAATTGGAGTTGGCAATAAGCAAGCGGTCATGTCCGGTGACTGATGACTTAGTGACCTCATGCAACGTGGTATCAGTATCCTGTAACTTTATGATTACGTATACTACTCAGCTTTACTTATATAACTGCATGTTGTCTGGTGTTTCTAATCTTTCAGTCACAAAAAAAAACTATCACTACCACTTCAACAGGACTGACAATTCTTACCTCACTGATGCAACACATAGGTCACAAGCTTGGGCATGCCCTTATTATTTAATGTTATCACTTAGTTCAGGGGTGACCAAATTCTAAACATAAAAGCCATTATTAATGAGATTTATTATTCGATATTACACTATTTTTATTATAAAACAAAGCTAAGAGGTGATGTCGTGTTTGGACCCCATGACCTAGTAGGATTTTAGCTTTGTCGGGCACAGACTAATTAAATCCACTTAGCAGATAATAACTGACTTTCTGTTCCCTTGTTGTCCGAAATAAGACAAGTATAAAACATTAGAGACGCCAGACAACACCACTGTTTTAAAGTACACTGCAGTACAGTAGTCCACCTGTCCATGACATATTAACACCCTCCTTTCATTTTCTTCCCACCTCCCACCTCCTTTTATCGGTCAAGGCCTATAAAGAGTTTGGTCTTCTCCTCTTCTTTCTTGCTCTCATTCTTCAGGTCAGCAAACACCTGGGTGAAGAAGTGCGGGTCGGTGTTAATCTGGAGCATCTTGCCGCTCATGCGGTTGATGATCTCCAGGCAGCGGTCCCAGAATGCCTCCTTCTCAGCCTCGACCAAGAAGGGCTTCAATGGGTAGGAGATCTCATTGCCCATGTAGGAGTAAGAGAGATAGAGACATGTGAGCAGCGACGCCTGCAGCTCGCGCTCCGAGGCCACCTCGGCGGAGACCACGTCGCGGCACAGCATGTAGAGGAAGACCACATTGGCCGGGGTGATGAAGCCTTGATCCTGCCAGCCCTGAAGGAGGAGGGAGCGGTCCACGCTGCGTAGCCACAGGACCGGATCGGTCGGGGAGAGACGCTTCAGTCGGTAGCAACGGCGGCATAGGAATTCACCGAGGCTGCGCATCAACTCGCTGGTGGAGGCCTGAAGTGTCCAGAAGAGGAAGGTTCAGGGTGGGAGGGGAACACAAAGGTAATTGGTAAAGGACACAGCAACCGCTATTTAATTTAACCATCTGAACCAGCGTGTACATTTTTGAATTATTGTCAGGAACTCAACCTGACACATCACATCTCTCCGGCAACCACAAACAGCCACACCGTCCGATATGGAGAATGATGTCTGGATTAGCCTGCTGCTGTGTTTAATTTGTTTGTCACTTAA
Organism: Doryrhamphus excisus; assembly: GCF_030265055.1. NCBI lineage: Eukaryota > Metazoa > Chordata > Actinopteri > Syngnathiformes > Syngnathidae > Doryrhamphus > Doryrhamphus excisus. Next base: position 8,114,910 of record NC_080480.1, read on the forward strand.
TTTTGTACTCCCATTCATGACACAGGAATAGATTATATGTGTCCCATGAGGTGGGAAAAATGATTAGACCACCCTTAATCACTATATTTGTCCAAACAAATATACCTTTAGTTGTACCAGCCATTAAATTGAACAAGAAAATAAAGAAACATGGGTCGTCTAATTTGTTCCATGACTGTATGAGTGAGTCGGTGAGTGGATGACAACCATTAGATAAGTAATTTGATTACTGGAAAACAGTAATGTTGTTACTGTCAACGGGACTACAACACATCGCACTGAGTTTTGACTCACTGACTAAAACGGTTGATCGCAGTTCAAACATCTTACTCTCACTCTATTGCGTTTTTTTTTAATTATGAAGTAAGAATATACTGTATAAAGCAGGGGTCTCAAACACGCGGCCCGCAGGACACTAGTTTGAGGCCCCCGCCTTGATATGAAAGTTTAATGTTAGTGCGGCCCGCGCAAGTTTGATATGGATGCTGTATGGTATCATGTACCCAGAAAAAATTATTACGTTTGATTAATGTTCATGTTAAAGGTTAAATAACTGTTAATAGTTATCCTCCCTATCCATGTGGAAGTGGTAAGTTTTTGGCTATTTAAGTTTAAAGGAAATAACTTGAAGGCTACCGTTTAGGTCGCTAGCTCTCTAGTTTGCGAGTTAGCATGTGTCTCAAGACCCTGCAGTTGCGCAATAAGTTGTAAATAAAAAGAGTATAAATGTGACTATAGTTGTGTTTTGTCATGTTTACAGGGCTGTAATAATGCTTTGTTAATTTTAATCTGAAAAAATAATTTGTCTACCCACCAACTATATGTGGTTTCTTAAGTTTTTATTATTTGCCGTTTTATTATTATTATTATATTTATTTATTTATTACTGATTGATTGATTTTATTTATTCTTAATTTGTTTATTTATTTTTCATCTTATTTTGTGAAGAAAAATAAAAAGTAAGATATTTGAGAACAGTGGAATGTTTTATCAGAGCTTTTCTTGTAGAAAATTGGAACCAAAGCGAAGTTTTTTTAATTTTTTTGTTTTTAATAAATGCGTTTTTTGGGTTTTTTTTTTTTTTAAACCTGATGCGGCCCAGTCTCACCCAGACCTGAGCTCCAGTGGCCCCCAAGTAAATTGAGTTTGAGACCCCTGGTATAAAGTGTAATTCAAAATCTTTGACTTTTTTGTGTACGTCTTTAAGAAGCGGGACCTGGGAAGTGACCGATGTGACATCAGCTAACCAGGGTTGACTGTTAGCTGATTGGCAGTAGCAGGTTAGCAGTGTAGAGAGTGGCCAACAGCAGCTCCTGTGTGAACGATCACTGCATTCAGCAGAAGTAGAGTAGTATTCTTAACTGGTCAGTAATGATAATGCTGGTTGCTTATCTTATTTATTTATTTTCTATTATTATGTCTACTATATTGTAACATAAGTGTATAGGTGACTATATGGGTTATTTCATGCCTGCAGGGCTCTAATAATGATGAAAAAATGTATTGATGAAGGTATTCACTCACTTGCCATACATTTTGTTCTTTGCGTTAGGTAGTGTGAGCCGACAGGTCCGCCCCTGCACAGACCCAGAGCTCGAACCAGGGTCCTCAGATGAGAATTGAGCCGCGTAAGCTGACAAACTAAAAGCCCGAGCTGTCAACTCATCATCCAGCACGACTCTTCAATGTGCAAGCGAGTGACATTTATTTGCATCTGTTATGGTAGCCTCTACCAAAGGTGGAAGCAAGTCAGTGTTTTGCTAGCCTGAAGTAAATGTCAAGTCTTTCATCTCAAGTCTAGAGTCAAGTCTCAAGTAAAGACAAGACCGGTTGCGTCAAGTCCGAGTCACAGACTTGAACATTCAATATTTAGTCAGTGCATAGAAATGTCATTATACTTTGAATAGGAAAACTTTTTACTGCATCCCATGAAAATATCAAGTTTGAGGGAAGTCATTTATTTCAGAGTCCAAGTTTTTGATGATAATGTCAAGTCGAGTCCACACCTCTGGCCTCCACAATAAAAAACACTTCAAATCAGTAGGAAAACCCTTATTGGGCAATATTGTGCAAGATGAGGTTACCTGAACAATAACACGCTTTGGTGTGCCAACTGCAGTCGAAGGTTGGATCCCGGAGCCTGTTAGGGAATTCTTTTTGGCAGCTACTGTTGCTACATTAATCAGGGTCTTGGAGGTGGGGAGGTGGGAAGAGGTAGTCGTGGTGGTGGTCGAGGGATCCTGACAGGAAGCGTAAGAGGAAAGGTTTGCACAGGACTGCGACTTTTTCAGCTTCAAGCTGTTGGAAGCCGAACTAGAGGTGATGACGGCGTCCGCGTCGGGCGAGCATCCTTTCCCGCCATCTCCGCTGTCAGACTGCAGCTTTTTGGAGCCCTTCCTCTTTGCTGACACAGCCACTATACGTTTCCACGGCAGCACACTGATGATGGAGGGACGTTTGAGGGACTTCGCAGCAGCTGCGGCGGCATCCTTGGCATTCTTGCTGTTCTGGACGGCCGTGTAGTGACCCACTGTGGCAGGGCCGTCCTCAAACAGGGCGGCCTTGCGGTAGCTGGGAGAGAGGGACAGCACTGTACCCATAATGCCTGCTGAGGGTCAGCGGAGCGACAGAGGACGGATGATTGGGACCAGTGGGAGGAAAGCTCCGTTATTGGAACCGGACCAAAATGTCTCACCTCTGTGAATCTGTGAGCAGAAAGAAGTCTCGATGTAATAAAAGACAGTCCAAACAAATACAGCACACGCTAAAAGAGCAATCCTCCATTTTCCCTCTGAGCTGTGAAACACATCCCAGTATTTTGCTCAAGTTGGCTCCCTACAGTAGAAATGTGCTTCCATTGTGAGTCACAGTCGCCCAGTTGCTATGACAACTAAGCAGTCTCCATCCCCTCCAGAAAAATCAGGACTATACCCTTCACGTTATTTTCTTCTTTAGAATTCATTCATTCATTTTCTACAGCTTTTCCTCATGAGGGGTGCTAGAGCCTATCCCAACTGTCTTTGGGCGAGGGGCAGGGTACACCCTGGACTGGTCGCCAGCCAATCACAGGGCACAGAAAGACAAACAACCATTCACACTCACATTCATACCTATGGACAATTTGGAGTTGCCAATTAACCTAGCATGTTTTTGGAATGTGGGAGGAAACCGGAGTACCCAGAGAAAATCCACGCATGCACGGGGAGCAAACTCGAGGGTGGAATTGAACCCTGGTCTCCTAACTGTGAGGTCTGCACGCTAACCACTCGACCGCTGTGCAGCCCTCTTCTTTAGAATAAAACACAAATATATATTGTTATATATGTGAAAAGCGTTTGTGGAACGTATGGACGTACATATGTATAACTCAGTGTATGAGTGGTTAGCACGCAGGCCACACAGCTAGGACACCCTGGTTCAATTCCCCGCCCAGGCATCTCTGTGTGGAGTTTGCATGTTCTCCCTGTGCGTGCGTTTTCTCTGGTTACTCCGGTGAGTGTGAATGGTTGTTTGTCTATATGTGCCCTGTGATTGGCTGGCGGCCAGTCCAGGGTGTACCCGAAGACAGCTGGGATAGGCATCAGAACGCCTGTGACCCTTGTGAGGAAAAGCGGTAGAAAATGAATGAATGAACGAACATCAGAAATGTGTCTACTCATTTGTCAGCCATGTTGTGAGTACTAGCATTACAGTAGTAACAGCCTTACTGTTTTCTAGTAAAGGGTAATCTATGCTGAATTAGTATTTCTGAAAAGTGTTGTGTTACTATGCACTGATATCTATATAAACTATCAGGAAAAACTATGTTGCTTCAGTCGCAGTTGTTTACCGCTACTACACAGGAAGCTAAACAGCTAGTCAACAAGAGTTGTGGTTCCTCACGCTCACTGACCCTTAGTGTTTTGGGAGGGACTTACAACTCACAAACTTGGCCCTCAGCTTTGATAAATCTGAATTATTTTACATATCTGACTAATTACCTTCTTAATTCCTATACTTTTTAGGTAAACCAAGTAACAACTAATTACTTTTTAAAAGTTAATGGCCCACCACTATTTGTCAGGGTGTTTTTTTACTGTCTGTTTGTAATGTTTGTATGGTAAAAATATTTACACTCACGTAATCTACTGATGTCTCCTTTAAATGTTCTATCGATCTAAATCTATCTAAAGCCCATGAACCTTATTTTAACCAAGATCTATTTCAAAATAATCCTATCCACAGATCATTTATATCTCCAGACAGTAATGTTCCCACTTTGTTGTGTCATTTCCAACAAATGGACCTCTTGATCAGTGTATGCACATTTAATGGAAGCCGCCATCATCTCTACGTCAGCAGAACCAGATTCACACACGGATATGATGTCTTTAACTCCAAAAATCAACAAGTCATGTTTTTTTTGGATGACATTCCTTCACATGATGATCATAACTCTTTATAAAAACCACATGCATTGGGCTTTAATCTTCACCTGTACACTTCAATGCTGATGCAGCATCCTACCCTACAGGCCCGCAGTGCTCATCGGTATTATATAAGAATCAAGATAGGCCAAGAAAGAAATGTGCGCAAGCATCCATCTTAGCTTCAAAATGGAAGCCCTGAAAACAAGACTCCCCACCTCCTCTTCCTTTTTTAACACAAGGCATACTCAGAAAGCTCATATTTGCGTTAGCTTATCATTCAGTCAAATAACTCCACAAAAGATGTTATTTTTAATTACTTGTATAATCAAAACTAGCCACCGTACTGTAAAAACAGCCTATATTGTGTCCTGGTGGGTGTATATTGTTGAATTTGGGTAGTCTGGTCCTATTTTTTTTGGTCTATATTGTGTCCTGGGAGGTCTATTGTTAAGATTTTGATATCACTCATAAGAAACGTGTTGTGTTTTCCCACCTGACAACTAGTCGACTCTCCTTGTGGTATCCATGCAGACGATGAACACCTTGCAGCAAAAAAAAAAAATGCAGTCGAATTCCAGGTCTTCGGTTCGGTTTGCACGCAACACCGGTCCGTGATAAGCCCCCACGCTGCAGGCCCGATTGTTATCTCGTCCCCCGTGGGCTAAAGCTTCCTCTCAATCTTCATTTCAGACACTGGAGTGTTCATGTGGGATTAAAATGCGATTCGAAAATGCGAAATGTGCAGCCGGAAGGTGTCTTCCATTCCAAAATCTACACGGCCACAGAGATGCTCACATTGGCCGCATACAGCACGACGTATAATCCTTAAAATAAAATGTAAAAACAAAACAAAAAATGCACCAAACACAAAGAAAGCAGGAGAAAATGGCCACTACAGTTTCCAAAAATAGACATCGGCTTATACCCTTGGCAATGCAAACCTGCGAGAAAAGAGAGAGAGAGGCGCTGCTTTGATGCGGGTGTCTACAGTTATTCGGGTTGGATGCAGGAAGAAAATGGCGCCTTCTGATTGGCTGATGCGTGGGATGCTGCTGCTGCTGCCGCCTCGCGGTCTCTGTCGCAGCTTTCTCCGTGAAACCATTGGACATCCACCGACTCCAGCCAATCAGAATCCCTCCGCTGTCCGAGGTGCTGACCCCAGCCGAGCAGATGTGTCAAAGCTGCTGTTGGGCAGAGGGAGGAGGTGCCGGGAGGCAGATGTAGTGATAGAGTGAGTCAGCCCTGGGGATTGGTGATTACGTTTGTGTGGGCCAATCCACCACCTACACTGCGTGTGGAAAAGCCGCCTGTGGATTTTACTGTTGAAAAGCTGAGATGAATGCAGTACCTCTAAGAATCAGAAAGCAGAGAAAGAGGGATACAGGCATTAATGTGAGTGTCAATCCATTCATCCATTTTCTATGACGCTAGTCCTCACTCGGGTTCAAGGGGTATGCTGGAGCCGACTGACTTCGGGCGAGAGGCGGGGTACACCCTGTACTGGTCGCCAACCAATCGCAGGGCAGTGAGTGTGAATGGTTGTTTGTCTAAATGTGCTCTGCGATTGGCTGGTGAACAGTCCAGGGTGACAGCCGGGATAGGCTCCAGCATACCTGCGACCCTAGTGAGGCTAAACGGCATAGAAAATGGATGGCTGGACTGAAAAACTAAATATTATAGAAGGTAAAATGACAGCAGTTGTTGATGCTAAAATAGATTACAGATTAGTTTTATTCATTCATTCATTTTCTACAGCTTATCCTTACGAGGGTCATCGGGGGTGCTTGGAGCCTATCCCAGCTGTCTTGGGGCGAGAGGTTTGGTACACCCTGGACTGGTCGCCAGCCAATCACAGGGCACATATAGACAAACAACCATTCACACTCACATTCATACCTATGGACAATTTGGAGTCGCCAATTAACCTAGCATGTTTTTGGAATGTGGGAGGAAACCGGAGTACCCGGAGAAAACCCACGCATGCACGGGGAGAACATACAAACTCCACACCGAGATGGCCGAGGGTGGAATCGAACTCTGGTCTCCTAGCTGTGTGGCCTGCATGCTAAGCACTCATACGCCATGCAGCCAGATTAGTTTAATGTTTAAGCAAAAAGAAAGTTCACATTATATTTAGAGTGCCATACCAAGAAGTAGTGAAATAGATTCTACTGTATATGTTTTGATTGACGTCTTATGCAGCAAATGTGTTTTCTGAAAAATCTTAAGTAACTTCGATCAAATGTAGAATTACTACAGCTTCTGCTCGAATATTCACATGGCAGCGGTTGTTCAACTTTGATGGAAAAAATAGCCACATGTCACGAGCAACTGACACTGGTAATACCGAGGTAGGTAGGATTGCAAGGTTTATAGTGTACAGAAAGCATTTAATGTACGGTTTCAGTACTACCTCATGCACTGCCACTTTCACGTTACGTGTATTATCATTCACACTAGCGATGCCATACCTGCTTCTGGCTACCCTGTTCTCACAAGATAGGTTTACTCTAAATGAGTAATATCGTCAGCCCTAGTAATTTCAGTGGAAAGTTGTATAATGGTGCTATATATGCAGGAGAAAACAAGTGCTGCAGCTATGAATCCAGAAGAGGACGCTGTCCCACAACTCAATTACTCAACATTTTTCAGCAGTAAGATGCTTTGACAAGACAACATGAGGTTGTCATTCCTATTCTATAAGTACAATACTGTATGCCTGTAAAAATCTTTATCTTGACAAATAACTTTGTTGTTGTTTTAATTTATTGAAGGTAACAAATCATCTTGAAAGATTTCAAGTAAAAAGTCACCCTATTAGTATCAGTAATACTAGCCCTATATTGACTTAGTATCAGAGCAAAACCAACATTTACAATATCACCCACTTCTTTTACTGATTCATAAATGAACAATGTATATCTATAGTACATATAGTTATCTATAATTATAAAGATAGCTCATATTTACTACTTAAGCTTAGAACATATCGATTAAGGGGTATGTGGCCATGTATGCTGTCTTTCCTACTTCTATCAACTGCTAAAGCTATCTGTCTCACCATTTGCAAACTCCCAGCACCCATCTGATAAAGAAACAGACAGATTTGTTTGTTTACATCCGGTTACGATCGCCAAAGTCAATGTGATGCTGCATTCGTATTTCAGGGAAATGGGAACTATTTCCACTGAAGCTTACGAGGTCCGATCTGAAAGCGTTCCATTGAGGATGAAGACTGCGACAAACTAGTGTAACAGTGTATTGTGGCCACAGTGGAGAGAAATAATTTGTAAAATTATTGAAAATAATGATAACATTACGAGAAAGAGTGGATGGCAAAATTCCCACACAGACTTAAACACAACTACAGTACTTGTCAGTAACTTAAATTACAAACAAGTCGTTAATGGTTTAAGTCTAAGTTAAATAATAAGAATCTTACGTTTTTTGTTGAAAATATGACATTTTCCTCGTAATATTACGACTTAACTCTTTGGAAAGTACGTATTTTTCTCGTAATATTACGACTAAATTGCACTAATACAGCACTTGAAGTCTCAACAAATATTGAACAACATTACCCATAATGCAACTAGTGCAACGCGTTCACTTCCGGTTCAATGTGTTAAAAGAGGATTTGGTTGTGTTTTCGCGGAATTGGGAAGTTGAGCTGTTGTGGTATAGTTAACGTCGCAGCTGTTTCATTTGTTAATTTATTTACTGTACTATAAAATGGACGCTTTGCAGAGACATCGTTTGCTTTATAAAGCAACAACCCCACCATGGAGAGAAACATATCGCAAGGTAGTACATTTTAAATACTTGTCAAGCTAGCGGTAGCCATTTCACAAATAGACTATACATTAACAGTGGCTTACTGTGTGTACATTTGTTTCTGTATTTAACAGCGCTGTGTAGAAAGACTCAAGGGTAGCCGGTCGAGGTTGCTTGACAAGTATCGCAAGATGGGTGAAAGCTCCACTGCCGCCATCGTACAAGAGGTCATGGAGGCGGAGTGGACGGCTCTGCAGTCGGAAGGCCAGAGGTTGCCGTCTCTGTTGGGTGCGGATAGTATTGCAGAGGTACGCAAGCCTTTTATACGGTGGCCTATAAGACCTCCAAAACATTAAAAAAAATTCGGCCATGTACTTAGGAGATGCATGTTGTTCTGTGCTCAATAGATGTACACTGTCACAAAGGAGTATGATGAACTGGCAGTGTTGGAGACAATCCAACAGGAGCTCCTGTCCTATGGTAACACGTTCATCCACTGTACTGTACTGCAAATACAAACATAAATAGCAGGGCTGAACATTTTCCCCTCTGTACTCCAGAAATGTCTATTATGGAAGAGTATGAACGGAACCAACAATTTGAGGAGCAGTACTTATCATCTGTTGTTGAAGGAATGGAAGAAAGTCATATTATTTGCCCCTTGTGCCGCATGTAAGTATGATGATGGATGAAATTGTACCTGTTGAATGGTTTTAAGACATTTTATAAGTTGACATAATATGCTTGTGTTTGCTAGGAATTACTTGAACATTGACAGCCATTTCATCTCCTGCCCCTGTGGACTTTACAGTAATACGAAGGTTTGTGTACTGCAGTCACCAATACAAAACAATGGGTAACATATGTCTTCAAAATGTCATGTTGTGCCTTGGGGGTGTAATGATACATACAGTTGATGAAAAGAACAGCTTTATGAAGATTGTAGCTCAATCTTTTGTTGTACTCTGGCTTCAGGGGAAGAACATGACGCCAGATGTCCTACGGCATCTTCTGGAATCCAGAGTTACGGAGCACATGGAAGACTGTCCCTATGATCCCGTTTTCTCACTGGCGTCAAACACTGATACATCTGCCAACCTGCTCATTACCTGCAAGGTACGACAAACTGAGTCAAGCGTGTCTCTGCAACCTGAGAACCAGTAAGCTGCATGCTACATTGTAATTTACTGTCTACAGTGGAAACCCATTAAGTCATTGTAATTAAGATGTTCAAAAATAATATTACTGCAATGGGGTAAGAATTAAAAATAAAAAATATGCAAGCAATGGCTATCTTTGTGTTTTCGACATGGGTCACCCAGTCGACTTAAATGGATTTCATTGTAGCATGCTGTGTTCTAATCTTACAAATTAACTTTGCCATCACATTGTCACTCTGCTTTCAGGTTTGTGACTACCTCTCCATCGTCCTGTGACTGCCAGAAGATTTTTTTAATGTATAGTTCCTTCATATGTATGTTCAAATAAACTCTTTTTTTAAAAAAAAAAAATGTAATTTACTATTTTGTTTGTATTGGGTTGCTGCTCATGTGGAGAAAATCAGTTTTAACCAGAAGGTCAGATCAGAAACAATGAACATGAATGTTCCACTAAGTAGAGAAGATGGTAAATCCATCATAAAGAAACAACTGCAAAAGACATGGCAACAGTATTGGGACAGAGGAGACGCAGGAGGACAGTTATACAGTACATCATTCAAAAAAAATGTTTAATGTAGCAGAAGACTGGGCAAGTTATCACACGTCTCAGAATAGGTCACATATGATGGTGCCGGATTGCATGTGTGTAATGGTGTTTGGGTTTTTGGATTTGGATCCATTCTGAGCATTTGCATTTACACGTTTTAGTCAAATATCACAAGTTGGAATACTTTTTCTACAAAATGAGGCAATTAGGAGACCTTTTTCAGGATAAAAGGGCTTAAAAGCCCTTAAAAGGGCTCACATATGATGGTGCGGGATTGCATGTGCGTAATGATGTTTGGGTTTTTGGATTTGGATCCATTCTGAGCATTTGCATTTACACGTTTTAGTCCAATATCACAAGTTGGAATACTTTTTCTACAAAATGAGGCAATTAGGAGACCTTTTTCAGTATAAAAGGGCTAAAAGGGCTCAAGTTCGGCTAAAATACGCGGCTGAAAATGTCGCTACTACCCAGCCACTCTGCCACTCTCCAGTCCGGTAGGTGGCGGTAAAAGGCCAAAGTTGGTGCCGGTGTCAGACGCCAATCAAAGTCTTAAAGAGGAAGAAGAAAAACCAGGTATGGCCGGTTGAGGGCAGCATTGTTCCAACAACCTGAACAGAACACTAAGCAGCAGAGTGGAGGGAAGTGTGGCCGGGCAGGTACAGGAAAGATGGCAGCCGCGGCAGTGGCTGAGTTTCAGAGAGCACAGTCACTGCTTGGATCAGACCGGAATGCCTCCATCGACATCTTGCATTCAATAGGTAAAATATAACTGACAGTGTGTGACATTAGACAGTCAATTCGTGTAGCGTCTAGCGTTCGTAGCTGCACAGGCCATTCTGCTAGTAGACCAATTGAATGTGTTATGTTATTGGCTAGTTAGCTAAGTGGCAGTCTCGTTTGCCCATGCTTATACAGTGAGTCAGCAGCAGCGTGCTAGCCGGCTAGCATCATACCGGAAGTTAGCTTTACCGGCTTGCATTCATTTCAGTTGGACTTGGATGACAGTTGGCGACTTCATCTTGGCGGTGTGTCGGATTTGCCGCTTATTACTTTCCCCCCAAATTGTGTCAAATATTAACTGCCAGGAGTGTGTGCATTGATAGTGTGTTTATGTCCAGAAACATCAGTTGTTTTGTATTATATTTATGTAACCCATCTTGGTCACCCCATGCACACAACCGGGGTTAGCCTATTCTTATCTCTCACTGTCTTGTAGCTTAGAGTATTGTGGGAGTGCCCAGCATGCCTTGTGGGCACTTGGTAGATAAGTTCATGCAGTTACAATGCCATCTACTGGTCCGAGTTGTAATTACACTCCAGTCAGTACAGAGCATTGTAATATGAATGTTGAGAAAGGATGAGTGTGAAATTTTAGGTATTTAATATACCTAATGTATATGTAATTGATAATGTTAAATTTATTACAGCAAATGATAGTGATCTTGACATTGATTGGTTTTGTTTCCCTTAAATGTGTTACGTATATACTAATTCTAATTATGATCAACAAATTAAAGACAACATTTGTGACATTTGTGTGTTGCAGTAAAGCGGGACATCCATGGCAGTGATGAGGAGGCTGTGCGGGTTAAAGAGCAAAGCATCTTGGAGCTGGGTGGATTGCTGGCCAAGACAGGACAGGCTACAGGTAAACACAGCAATAATCATATCTGAATGTGTCGTTTCATGAGGATCATTGTGTTGTGTGCCATGATCCACAATGCTTATGTGAAACATGAACACATGTAAGGACTGTGGATGACTGGCAAAATTACCCAAAAAGTGCACTTCCCCTTTAATTGTTGTTGGCCTTTGATTGGTGTATGATGTATGAAATGAGTCACTTTTCACAAATATTACCTAAAAAAAGGGGTTGCCCTCCAAGCATTATCTTCTCTCCTCGTCCTCCATCTTTGCAAAACCAAGTAGAAGTTATATTAACTGTTCAATTGTCCATTCATTTTTCATTTGTAATTTTTGTAAAATGTAAAACCATAATTATTTTCCATGAAATGTGTTTTATGTTAAAATATTTGGCTTTACATTATTTGCCAAGGCAAAATTTGCCTTGGTTAGAGTTTGTTTTGGTTTGAGTCAGACCTTCTAGAGCAGATTAATGACGCTAACCAAGGCATCACTGTATTATACAGTTGAGGACAAAATTATTAGCCCCCCACAAAAATGTCACTGTTTTTAAAGTATTTCCCAAGTACTTTTAAACAGAGCATTACATTTTTAACATTTTTTTTTAGACATCCTAGTTTTCTTTTGGATGCGTCCAATATTTTAGTTTGCACACAGAAATGAAAATATTCCACAAAAAACAAAAATGCCCAGGGTCAAAGTTATTAGCCCCCCGTATACTAAAAGTCAACTGAATATCCTTTTTGCTGGATAACAGCATGCGTTCATTAGTTGTAGTTTTCAACAAGTCTCTCACACTTCTTTTGAACAATCCCAGCCCATTCTTCTTTGGCAAATCTCTCAAGCTCCTCCAGATGTGATGGCCTTCTGGCATGGACATTCTTCACACATTTTCAATGGGATTTAAGTCAGTCCAGTCCTGGTGATTGTCTTCCTGATGTGGCCAAGTGATTCACCAATGTCTTGCCAGTTGTTCTGGGGTCTTTAGACGCATCTCTCACTAGTTTTTTGTCCTGGGTCTTTGAAACCTTCTGCTTCTTACCTCTGCCAGGCTGTCCTTGAATCTCTGGATTTTACTTCTCATTCCAGTTCTTGACCCTTGTGTGCATCAATAATTATTTTTCTCAAGTCCAAACTGATTTCTTGAATGGTGCTTTCTCAACTAACAGCTCAAATACCCACACTGAGGCTTTTAAAACATGTTTAACTTAACTGTTGAGTGAAATCTCCTGATTCACCTGGTCTGCTTTAAGAACATCACCTGTGATGCAACTATTTGCACAAAAGTAGTGCAATGACTTCATAAATTGTCATTTCTTAAAGGGGGCTAATAATAATGTCCCTGGTCATTTTAATTTTTCTTCAGTAATTCTCTTTTGGTGTACAAATAAAAATAATTTGCCACTTCTAAATAAAACTTGTATGTTCAGAAATGCTATGTTGAAAATTCCTTGCTCTGTTAAAAAAGTATTTGGGGATATTTTTAAGAAACTTCAAATTTCATAGTGGGGCTAATAATTTTGTCCTCAACTGTACCTCACAATATTTATGACATATGTGTTTCAATGCATGGCCAAGTCAGTTGTGGTATGTGTGTATGAGAAGTCTTGAGAAGCAGAGTTGTAACGACAAGATACACCATGATAATGTGTTTGTGAGCTGAGGGCCAACATGTCTCGTCAAATCTTTAGAAAAATTATTGTCCCTCCAAATGACCCATTTGTGTCGGCCCAAATGTATTGGTGGCGAGCTGGCACAAATAAATGTATAGGAAACCCTGCAGTTGTAACGACATGCTACATTCATAGACAGTCCCATTACAATGTGTTTGTGAGCGATGGCGAACAGATCAATGAATGCATGGGAAACACTGATGGCCCTTTTTAAAGACATTACACATCTATCGGTGGCAACTCAACAAGATCTAATTTATCTCAGTTATCCTTCAGGCTGTGACCTCTCTTCGTGTATTCATTATTTTCCCTCTGCCTTCAGAGCTCGGTGGCCTGTTGAAGTACGTCCGACCATTCCTCAACTCCATCTCCAAGGCCAAAGCAGCCAGGCTGGTCCGCTCCCTGCTTGACCTGTTCCTGGATATGGATGCTGCCACAGGACAGGAAGTGGAACTCTGCCTGGAGTGCATAGAATGGGCCAAGGCTGAGAAGAGGACCTTCCTCAGACAGGCTCTAGAGGTGAGAAATACTGGAATAAGGAAAAATAAGAATTAGGGATTCATTATAGAGAAAATTAATAGTCAGTCATTGTTTTTCAATTTTCTTTGGGCTGCAAACAAGTTCTCGATTCCTAAATTATGCCCAATCAGGGCAGTAATACCAAAAAAGAACGTTTTCATAACTCTGAATTCCCTTTTGGTTGATCTGAGAGCTCTTGTCATCTCCTATGCTATTTCCATTTGTTGCTCTCTTTGTCGGTCTGAGAATTCTTTTACCTCCTTCCTGTATCATATTTCTTCATACTTCAAATAACTCTTTCATCAATAGCTTGTGAAAGGTTATAATGGAGTTATTTTTTTGCTGCTGCATCGATTACCTTTCTGTCAGGGATGAGAGATTGTCTTCTTTATTTTGCAAGGCATTCCTTTGCCAGCCTATCACCTTGATTCAGTTGTCAGTTAGAATGGTATCCTAGCGGCTAGCACAGGGGTCAATGGGGAAAATGCACGTCTTTGTCATCAGTTAAAAAAAAATCCAACTTTGTGTGAGACAATGAATGCATTCTGGCTGAGTTCTGAACACAAGGAAGGCAGGGGAAGCCAGTGTTTGGCTACCTGTGTTGGTTGTGATGTCACAGACGCGTATACCCCCCAATGTGGTAATGTAACCGGGCAAGTCTCTATGCAGCCAAGGGATACGCAAAATCTGTGCTTGTTAAATTTTCTTTCTTTCTTTGTGCATGTCATCGTGCACACGTTGGCTTACGACGCAATCTCACCACACTGAAAAATGTTCAACTTTTCATCGCTTTCGCCCAGACGAGGACCAATCAGTGGGATGGAGCAACTAATGAGCAGACAGGATGCTATTCAGTTCTCTCTCACACAAGTAAACATGGAGGAAAAAAGTCATACTTTCCCTGAGCTATTTCACATTTCTAAAAAATAAATAAGAAATAATTTTTAAAAAACAGCGGCACGGGAACTTGTTTGCGCCAGAGTAAAGAAATTAGGTAAGTTTACAGTAATTGACACATACATTTATGTAAGTGTATATACAATACTAGCATGAGTACTCAATCAACTCATCTTTTCTTATCTGAACTACTTTGATACCCCAAAATTCCCTCCAAATTGACGGCCAAAACGGCGAGAGACTCATAATTGGCTCAGCATGTGAGCTCATCACTGCTGTTGGTCGCCAGCTAAAAGAAACCGGCTGTCAATTCACCGTGCTACACATTTCTTCAGGCGTCAGGTAGTCATGTTTAACCAAGATGATACCATGATAACCCTACTAGTTGGCATCGCTTACACATGCACACTCACTGCACTTCTATTTGTTGAATTCTCTTGTTAGAGTTTATAAGATGTTGTTTTAAAGCTATGTTTTGCGTCTCCAGGCTATTTTTTAATGGCTCTCTTCATAGTAAAGGTTGCAGACCCCTGGGCTAGCATTAGGTAGCTTTGGTGCTTTTTAGACAATTTTTGTCGTCTTGTACGTAAAAAAAATCTTGACTGACTAATAGCACAAAAAGTGGAAAGTTGTATTGATAAAATGTATTTGTCATGTTCGGGTTGAAAGTGCACCAAGCTTTGCACTCATTTCTGCAGTCCAAGTCTGAAAACATTGATAGAGCAGCGTTATTGACTTATGCATGGACAGGATTCATTAACAATGTACATTTCCATTATAAGACTGTTATTTCATTTACTCTGTAGGCGCGGCTTGTTTCACTATATTTCGACACAAAGTGTTACCAAGAGGCCCTACAACTTGGTGAGTGTCTTCTTTTGTTTTTCTTTTTGAGTATCACTACAATCTAAGTCTCCACCATTTCCTTACACGCTTCTTAATACACATTCTGCCCTAACTGGGGAACTTCTCATGATTATGTAACAACAACACATTATCTTCCACCTCAAGGCTCTCAGTTGCTGCAGGAGCTAAAGAAGATGGATGACAAAGCCCTACTGGTGGAGGTCCAGCTGCTGGAGAGTAAAACATATCACGCCCTCAGTAACCTGCCCAAAGCCCGAGCCGCTCTCACGTCAGCCAGGACAACCGCCAACGCCATCTACTGCCCACCAAAACTCCAAGCAGCTTTAGATATGCAGTCAGGTAAAAAGCAGAAGAAACCAAAATGAATCACCATCCAGCAGCATACCATGCACAGTCACAAGGTGTGTATTGCTTCAAACACAATCCGGAGGACGCTATTGACAAAGGTGATAGTGATTGTATGGGAAATGCCCTCCAATGCTGTACCTGACAGTACTGCGTGTATTTCAAGGGATCATTCACGCAGCAGAGGAGAAAGACTGGAAGACGGCTTACTCCTACTTTTATGAGGCCTTTGAGGGCTATGACTCCATTGACAGTCCTCGAGCCATTACAGGACTCAAATACATGCTTCTCTGCAAAATCATGCTCAATGCGTAAGTGATTGGAATACAACTTTGCATCATGTAATCGATCAATCTACAATATTGTCGGAGGAAATTGCTGAAAGTAGCTACACATAATGATCGACACTTTAAATGGACCCATGATTCTGATACTAATGTTTTGATTTCAGACCAGAGGATGTACAGGCCCTCATCAGTGGCAAGCTTGTTCTGCAGTACGCTGGCAGACAGGTAACACTTTTTTTTAATAGTTTAAATTCTTTGCTGCTCACTAGTCAG
This sequence comes from Doryrhamphus excisus, assembly GCF_030265055.1. NCBI lineage: Eukaryota > Metazoa > Chordata > Actinopteri > Syngnathiformes > Syngnathidae > Doryrhamphus > Doryrhamphus excisus. The sequence goes on from NC_080480.1 coordinate 8,131,308, forward strand.
TAAGTAATCACAAGCTATCAGTGCACGAACAAGGTCAACCCATTTGATATCACAGGAGGTCAGTATGTACAGTACAACAAATATATATACATACACATACTTATATACATACACATAAGTTTGTATACTTTAGATGTTCAGTTGCTGAGTGATGAGTTTAGTGTTCTTTGTAAGATGACATTGTGAGTCAGACTGTTATATTGAGTAATTACTTACACTTTCCAATGGATTGACAAGCTGCTTTTCTCATAGCTCATGATTGGCTCCTGTCAAATGAAGAGCTGCTTGGTCCTCACAGACTCAGTAAATTGTTCTCAATTTGTGGTTTTGCAAGGCTGGTGTAGCCATTCCAGATTGACATTTACCATGCATATAAATGGACAAGCCACATTAATGAGCACACTTGCACAATCTAGATCTAAGAATGCCTGCATGGCGACCGAGTGGTCGAGAGGCCACACAGCTAGGAGATCCAAGTTTTATTCCACCCTTGGCCATCTCTGTGTGGAGTTTGCATGTTCTCCCCGTGTATGCGTGGGTTTTCTCCGGCTACTCTGGTTTCCTCCCACATTCCAAAAACATGCTAGGTTAATTGGTGACTCCAAATCGTCCATAGGTATGAATGTGAGTGTGAATGGTTGTTTGTCTATATGTGCCCTGTGATTGGCTGGCGACCAGTCCAGGGTCGGGTGTACCCCGCCTCTCGCCCGAAGACAGCTGGGATCAGCTCCAGCGCAGCCGTGACCCTCGTGAGGATAAGCGATAGAAGATGAATGAATGAAAATGAAAGATAATGCACAGTTTTGGAGTATTCTGTCATAGAGGCAAGTTGTACTGTTTGTTGTAGCTGTGGTTTGGTGCAGTTGTATGCCGCTTTTGTTTTGTTGTTTATGCTGTTGTAGCTTTGCTGTTGCTAGAATTTGTCATTTCCCTGAGGCACCCAAAAGGATCACTTTTTTTCTTTATTTAAAAAAATCGTTTTATTGTCTTTAGGCTTATTCCATTAGGGATCACCACAACAAGTCAATGGCATGATGTGTTTGGTCATTTATTTTTATTGGTTGCTCTTTCTGACACAGCCCTCCCTTTTATCTGGTGTGGGACCATTGCCAGGAAGTGTCAGTGGCTGACCTCATGATGAAAAATAGCTGGAAAATGTCTTTAACAGTACTTTTTATGTTCATCCACTTTGATTGCAACTTTTTTCCTCTCTTTTTCCACAGACAGATTCTTTGAAATGTGTGGCGCAGGCAAGCAAGAATCGATCACTTGCAGACTTTGAAAAGGTTTGTATTATAGCCAATGTACTCCAGTAGAAAATAATGTAATATTCTAATTCCGTACTCTGTTAGGCACTAACAGAGTACAAAGCAGAACTGAGGGACGATCCCATCATCCGAAACCATCTGACCAAACTCTATGACAACCTGCTGGAGCAGAACCTCATCAGGGTCATTGAACCTTTCTCCAGGGTCCAGGTAAGCATTTGACCACAGTCATATTCAGTCATAATCAGTTAAAAACTAATGTAAATAAACATATTGTTATGTCATGCAAATTTATCATCTCAGTACATCTTTCCCCCACCAGATAGCCCACATTTCCTCCCTCATTAAACTCTCCAAGGTAAGTTGTCCTGAACATCTGTAATACTGTACGCTTGATCATCAATAACAGGCAGCAAGATGAGCAGAATCTGATGGCGTCTTTTCTTCCAGGGAGATGTTGAGAGGAAATTATCACAGATGATTCTGGACAAAAAGTTTCATGGTATGTTACTGAGACGGCAGCTTGTCTTTTAAATATAACAGAGGACTTCGTTTTGTTTTCATTTTCTAAATTGTGTCTTATTTTTGCTCAGGTGTAAACATTTTTGAATTTGGGATTTTTATTAGGTCTTAACACTGTCTTGTAGTCATCAATACTATTTTTCTTTTGGTCGCCATCTGGTGGCTTTTAAGGCGTCACTGCAGTTTTAAGTGTGTATTTTCTGTCCGTCTAATCACCGATGCCAACCTTCTCTCGCACCTCCCCTGAAGGCCTCCAGCGCCCTCTAATGGAGGCTCGCTGCACACTTAGAAAACCCTAGCTCTCGGCCGTCTTTAGCAGCCCAAAGGTGTTTGGTTTTTTCATATTTACAATTCTGTCCTTCCTTCTATGACAGGTATTTTAGACCAAGGTGAAGGTGTGCTCATTGTCTTTGATGAACCTGCGGTGGACAAGACATATGAGGCAGCCCTGGAGACCATTCAGAATATGAGCAAGGTGGTGGACTCGCTTTACAATAAAGCCAAGAAGCTAACATAAGGTTGGTGTAATTATTCTTCCTCAACAATAACATACTCTTTAGATTGGGGCGTGTTCAAGATAATTCTTAAAGACTCATTTTACACACAGTTGACACTCGCTACTTCAAACCTCAGTTTTTCTAAAAAATTAAGTAATTCATAAATGATTGCTGTTTTTGTGGTTGACTACGATCTAGATCAGGGGTGGGCAAACTTTTGGACTTGTGGGCCACACTGAACACACTTAACAAAACTGTCCGGGGGGCCAGAATATATATTTTTTATATTTTTAACACACACAGTTTGTTACGCTCATAATTCTAACAGTCCACCTTGAATTATTTGTCTAATTTTATTTATTTATTATATATTTTGATTAATTATATTATATATATTAATTGTATTATTATATATATTATATTTAATATATGATATTATATTTTTACATTTTTATTATTTATTTATTTTATTTACTTATTTGTATATATAACAGTCCACCTAGAATTATTTGTCTAATTTTATTTATTTATTATATATTATATTTAATCTACATATTATATATATATATAATTTATTATATATATATATTATAATTATATTATTATTATTAATTACATTATGTATCAATTATTATATTTTTATATATTTATTATTAATTTATTTATGTACTTATTTGTATAATTCTATCTGTAAACGTGTCAGATTATTAGCTATATGTTTTAAATATGTTCCATATATCCCTTTTTTTCCAGAGCACTTTAAACATCAAACCACATCAAACTTGAATTTTACATTAAAAATTATTTTTTATTATTTTTATTGTTATTTTTTTTTACTGAAGAAGACATCCGACTTGCAAGTCATGTTGCCAGCATGTATGTTAAAAGTTAGAAAGCAACTGGCGGGCCGGATTCAAACGCTTAGTGGGCCGCATGTGGCCCCCGGGCCGTAGTTTGCCCACCCCTGATCTAGATGCATTTTAAAGCAAATTTTACATCTGTGTTGCCTAAATTCAATAATGAAAATGGCTAAAATTTAGTATTCTACAATGCTCACTAGGTGTCCCTCGGAACACTCACACCAGACTTGATCGCCGGTTTGAATTATCTCACAACAAGCACAATAATAACGTAATAAGCATAACAATAACATGGGCTGCTGTTATGGCTGTAATCTAGCTAAAACTTAACTATGAACCGCCAACATATACCAGTGCAAGTATTTATGTCATAAATGTCTTATTTTCTCATATCTACTATATTGGGAATGTGAAGATGACTATAGGGGTGTTATTTCATGTCTAGAGGGCTCTAGTGACATCATGTGTATGTAGAAGGTCGTTTTTATATGCTATAACGTTTGAAAATATTTGATTCGTAAATAAACTTACATTTACTTATCATGGTCTGGTCTTGAACCAATTAACCATGATAAACGAGGGATTACTGGACTTAACTCATTCAATCCCAGACATTTAAAAAAAAATTGATCCCATAAGTAGTGGCCATTTTAGATGATTTTGACTGATTCTTCAAGGCACATAGATTATTGTGTTCCATGGCTAACATGGAATTTACGAAAAGAAAGATTCATCAGGAAAAAAAGTTAGTTTTGAAATGTTTCCATTGTTTAGTAATCAGCAGTAACATTTTTTTTGCTTTTGTGACAGCTCAAATATCAAAAATAACAATTTCTTTACAAATATAACACCATGAACTCTGCATAAACTCTAAACTCCCCCAACCTCTCTCACTTCCTCCTTGTTGTGGAGGTGTTATACATGCTAAAGATCCATGCTAAGCTCCTATGGAATTCACATCTGCCATCTTGTGGCCGTTTTATATGACTTTAAACTACTATTGTTCACCTCTTTTTGCCTCGTGCATAAAAAGATTGAAAGTATTGAAGGAGTTGAAAGAGTTAATCAATATGAATACTAATATCAAAAATCAATAGCATTTTATAACAAAGTTGGATCATTCAACAAGTTATTTCCTTAGATTGACCTGAGAATCAAACCTTCAGTCTACCAACTTTCCATGTTTACCTAAGCTGAGTGATGTAGAGTTAAAGATCATGAAATGGATAGGTGTTCCAATTGGACTGGTCTTACTCCAGAGTCCATTGCGTCGGCAGGCTGTGACTTGTAGAACTAAAACTTGACCTGAGCATATTTGCAGTTCAAAAAGGGATTGAACTACTTCTGAAATCCACTTCAAGAGGGTTCTGCTGCCAAGTTCCAGTCGTTACACAGTCGCTCCCAGGGTTCCAAACAGAGACAAGACACAACAGCAATTAGAAGGCGGTCCAGAAGCCTCTGCCAAAGCCACACAACCTCATCGTGTAAATCTGGATGTATTTCCAGAATTGTAACATTAACAACATATAATGTTATAGCAAATGTCCAATGATCCAGATCTGACCCAGGAAGTACCGTTTTATCCTTGGCTCCTATTCCGCACTTCCATCATCTATACGAGGGAACCGATGCTCCCATCACTAACCAGGTTGACTTGGGATGCTGCTTTTAAGCGATGATTATAGATGATACAGATTAAAACATCTGTATTTCGTTTTCCCGCTACAGTGACTAAAACCAGCAGTGTGGAGTGTCGTGGGCCAGTCAGACACACCCCTGCAGGGAAGAAGGAAGGGATGAAGGGGATAAAGACGTTTAAAAAGACTCGATGAACCTCAGGAGACACTCCAACAGAGGACACACTGCTCCCTTCCATTCCTCTGCTCTCTTTTCCTCTTCTTGTTCCTATCAGGTTGGGTGTACATCCTTATGGACAGATATAGGCGCCACGGCCCCTCTTCCTCAGCTGATGGCTGCTACTATATGTAAAATAGGTCAAATATCCTCTTTATCTTTGTTTTCCTTACCTTTTTCCTTGTGCTGGCCATCAGGGAATCTTGTAAAAAATAATAAACAATATACATGAACCGCACTTACACATCCATGTATTATAAAATCAACAGAATCTTGCAGATGTAAATACGGGTTGATTGGATTCAGCCTATATTTCTTATTTGTCTATAACACGATGGACCCACATTTAGTACTAGCAAACGTTGGACGTGAGCTTTTCACACAGGCTCATCCGCACAATATATTTTGGGATGCCACAGACCATGTCGCAAGAAAACCATCATGTTACTGTCGTGCCACTCGCCATCATGTGACCTCCTCTCTGTATATAACATCGCCAAGCTTGTTTGCCAACTACATGCAATGTCCCATGTAATTATAAGGTCTAGTTTTTTGGAAGATGTAAGAAACATGTACATCTCGCCAGTGAGGGCACGGCTGCTCACACAGAGTACTTTCAATGCTCATGTGTAGGAACACAGGAAGTACTTTTGCAGGGGATGAGGGTTTACCATACATGAGAACAAGTGCTAATAATTTTTGGAAAAAAAAACATAAACCATGTAATGTTTGCTTTCACGTAGGAGCTAAAGTATACAGTAAAAATACCTAACATTTAGATGGAAGTAAGTGATGTAGTTTGATTCAACACATTTGTTTGACTGTGACATTGTTTCACATTTCAAGCAGCCATTGCCTTATGCCTAATTCCATTTGCTTCTCTTCTCTGGGACTCAAACTGAACACAATTATGTCTTGCCAAAAAACTCTGCATAATGATCAATAAAACATAGTGGAACTTGCTTATTTTGACCTTTGACCGAAATCGAAACCAAAACTACTAAGCTATTAGTTGCACATTTACTAATAATAAGTAATATATATTTTTTTTACTTAGTTAGATTTTTTTTTTTCATATTGTAGCCACGGAATATTATGTACGGTTCTGAGCCGTGATTCAATGGTTGGCCTATGGGGGGCAGTGGCATTGGCCTGCTAATTAAAGCCAGCCTAGGATAGAAGAAGAGTGACTAAGTTTTCATTTTGATTCATTTTCTACTGCTTACCCTCACGAGGGTCGCGGTGGTTGCTGGAGCCTATCCCAGCTGTCTTCGGGCGAGAGGCGGGGTACATCCTGGGCTGGTCGCCAGCCAATCACAGGGCACATATAGACAAACAACCATTCACACTCACATTCATACCTATGGACAATTTGGAGTCGCCAATTAACCTAGCATGTTTTTGGAATGTGGAAGGAAACCGGAGTACCTGGAGAAAACCCACGCATGCACGGGGAGAACATGCAAACTCCACAGAGATGCCCGAGGGCGGAATCGAATGTGGGTCTCCTTGCTGTGTGGCCTAAGCGCTAACCAGGTGGTCACCGTGCAGTGACTGTAAGTTTGTTAGATACAAACAAATACATTACTACAATGACATCAAAGCTTTCATACATGCACAAAACGTTATTCCAGTGGCTAACAATCTGCCAAAAAAAGCTTACTTTGCACTGAACAGGAAGTCACTGTGTGCTTGTTTTAATGCTGTGCAACTAGACATGTCGCTGTTGTTTCATACTGTCCAGTAATAATAATGATTGACTAAACGGATCGAGTTTTCATAGACAGCCATTTAGTTTCCAAAATACAGTATTGGGTCAAAATATGAAATTTATGCAAAATAATTTTTTTAAATGTAGTTTATTGGAACATAATGTGCAACCAGTTCGATCTGAAATATTTTAATATGTCCAGAGTTTTGACACCCCGCCTCTCGCCTGAAGTCAGCTGAGATAGGCTCCAGCATACCAGAGGATAAACTGTATAGAAAATGGATGGATGGATAGAGTTTAGACATAGAATTTTTGTTTTTATTTGCAGAAATCTCCCTTGGAAGTGGACAAAATGCATGCATTTAACGAGATTTCATGAATGGTAGCAGAAATTGACTTTTCATCACAATATCTTGAAAAGTATAGATCATTATAAGCAGCTGGTGGCAAACCACTTCAAGTCCTACAAAGCCCTTGGCTGCAATTTGTCACTGAATCGCATTCCCATCTAGATTTGTTTCCATTGAACTGTGAAGAAGTAAGTGCTGAACACAGGGAACGATTCCACCAGGACATTGCAGCTATGGAGAAAGTGAAAGTGGAGTCAAAGCGTTGGAATGTGGTCAGTATGAGTGTAAGAGACGAGCCAAAGAGCATCATTCAGATACTGAATAAAGGGAACTTTGTTGTTTTAAGTGATACTTTAGCTGTTTTTTCATAAGATATTCAATCACATGATGTCCTAAGATATTTCGTAGGTAAGTATTTTCAAAATTTAAATATTATTTTTAAGCAAAAATGCTAAATCTATTGTAAATTTCCCCTATACGGATTTTCGAGTGGTTTTAGATCCAATGTTTAGTACAGGATGTAAAAATGAAAAAATAACTCTACAGTCACACACGAGAGGTTATACTGAAAAAAGGAAACCACACAAAAGAGACACTACTATTGATTCAAGGTGAAGTAAGGTAAACACAAAAGTGTGTAAAAACACATTTGAACTCACTTTTTGCATTTTGCAGAAATATATGGGTGCTATCACCACATACAATATAAATATGGCTTTCCAAAGTGCGGCCATTTGAATCCTGTGAGTGTTGATTTTTTGTGTTTTTTTTTTTTTTTGGCCTGTGGCGCATTACAGAAAATATAATGTAACAAGAAAACGAAAAATTAAAAAGGGAAAATTAAGTGGTGTAAAGTCACAATATTACGAAGAAAATCCAAGTTTGCAAACATAATGTCATATTATTATGATGAAAAATAATGTCATTTTAGTGGCATAAGTTGAAATATTAGATTATGAGAAAGTAAACAATGAATACAGTTGTCATTTTGGAAGATCAGGTTAAGGAAATATTCTATCATGTTATGAGAATAAAGTCAAAATATTATGTAAATAAAGTGTAATTACAAGAAGAAATTTTTAAAGAATAATATTGAAATTTTAAATAGTTAAATGAGTATATATTTTTTAATATAACAACAGAAATGGAAAATACAGCTGACATTTTATGGAAATGAAATCAATATTCAGTGAAAGTAGCAATTTTACAGGAATTAACTCATAATATTATTAGGAAAAATGTTTAGAGTATATGTATGTATGATATGTTTTTTTTATATTGTTAAACTCTCAATTTCTGATATCAACTGATATCACATTTTTATGCTGTACCTATAATTATCGGACATCCCTAAAAAATTTATTTTAGGAGCATAGAGTTGAAAAAAGACTTTTGCCGGGTCTTATTATAATGGAATAAAGTCATAATGAGAAGAAAGTTTATGAATGTTAAGAAGTTGAACTATTTACAAATTAAAAAATATGTGCAAAGACCAATGTAATAATATGCTTTTTCACCAACATAAAAATAAAACTATATACAACGTTTTAGCATATCTACAGTGTTGGTTTACAAAATATCAAAGTGTCTCTTCCATCCTTTCATTTTTCAGCATGTGGCCCCCGATGGAAAAAGTTTGGACCCCCCCTGCCCTACAGGGAATCCCACAGGGAGTGTTTGTGGGCTTTTAAGTTTATGGTGGGTCCACTGTGGAAAGGCTGCCTCCTGCTGAGGGCACGGTGGAAGCCTGGGGCTCAAGTCAACACATGTAAAGACACAAAGCTTTATTTAAAGATGCCTTGATTGACTAAATGAATCCCAACACCGGTCTGGAGGAGAATCTACATTTGAATAGGAGCAAAGCTAATGTGTAAACAGGCCTTATCACAACACCGTTATGCATGTGTGTTTAGGAACGGTTCATTTATTGTCTCCACTGCATGTTGTACCACGTCAGATATTGTTTTTTATTCAACTTTGGTAACAATAAGATCATTTGGATGTTTCCCAGCATGCAAGTTTGAAAAGTACAAATTCATATTGGCATTGGATAATACGTTATGATACTCAATGTGCTCTATGTGGCCCCCAGGCCGCTCCTTGGAGACCCCTGCTTTCAGGCTTCAAGGGAGAGGTTGACTGGAGGTTTCTGCGGGGAGGAGAAGGCAGTCAGACAGGCGACAAGCAATGCCGTGTTGGCCGCGGGGCAGAGGCTGCTCGTGGGAGGGTGAGCCAATGAGAAGGAGACTTCCACTCCTTTTCTCCTGCCCGGCTCGGCTCACTTCGGCGCGCCCTGTAATTAGGAGCTCCACTTGTGGGCTGGGCGCCGCCACGGTGGACCGCTTTGGGAAAGGCTAGTTCCAGACTCTTTTTCTTTTACTTTAAACACTCGGTGGGACTTCGACATCCTTAACATGAACGGACAGCCGTCACCTGTGTTCGAGGAGAAGAAGCCGTCCCTCCGCGCGTCCCCGAGCCTACCGGAGACCTCCCCCGCTGACATGGGCTTCTACGGCGGCCACGGAGCGCTCCACGGCTCGCAGGATTTTTACGCGGCGCAGCAACCCTACTCGACCCAACACATGAGCCCGTACTCGTACACCCACTACAACCTGAACGGGATGGTCCCGAGTGGGGGCTTCCCGTGCGGTAAAAGTGACTACACGTACCCGCACTCGGTGTACAGAGAGCCCGGGGGCTTCAACAGAGAGTCGCAGCCAACGCTACCGGACAGTGGTGAGTGACTTCACCCTATGTAAAAGTACTACTACATGCCTTTTAATGCTGGCTGTGGACGGATGCCTTTAATGATACAGTATTTAATTTGAAAATATATTTAAGGTCCCAATGGGGTAAAGCAAAGGTGTCCAAACCTTTTTCACCAATACACAAAAATGTTGATATTCTTTGTTTATAAACACCCTAAACATACAAAATAGAGGCCTTTCAAGTATTTTTTAATGTATATTTCCTGGTTATCCAACTACTATATAAATACTATATTTCAATAAATTACTTAATTACTGGCAAATATTTGTTTTGACCACCAAACCAAATTAGCAATTTTAAATAATTCTTGAATTATCCAAATCGAGCTAAATCTTTTTTTTTTATTACAGAGCAAAAAAACTTTCTTTGTACCTTTTATGTTTTCGTCCATTTGATGTTGTTTTATATGAACATCTGAATGGTTTAATGTGTATCTGAGGATGGATTTAGCTAATATCCTTAACGCTAGTGCAGATTTTACCATAAAGATGAGATATAAGATGTACTTTTTTTCCCCGGGGCCAAATGGGATGCATAGTTTATCTTGGAACTGACAGATGTTGATTTAGTAAATAAACATTAATTCATTGAAATGCCTTTCACTGTTACAATTAGCATTATGCTAGTCAATGAGTGAATCTGTCTGTAGTGACCTAACCACTATCCATTCTTTACTGACTGTGTGAATAGTGTTTCCCACCTTATTTATCGAAACAAATAGCACTATGCTAGTCAATGAGTGAATCTGTCTATAGTGTCCTAACCACTATCCATTCTTTACTAAATGTGTGAATAGTGTTTCCCACCTTATTTATCGAAACAAATAGCATTATGCTAGTCAATGAGTGAATCTGTCTATAGTGTCCTAACCACTATCCATTCTTTACTGAATGTGTGAATAGTGTTTCCCACCTTATTTATCAAAGTGCTGGCACTTACAGTATTTTCAATCCAAGAACACATCAACCACAACTCTGTTAATGTAGTTAGTGCATTAACAAGTTAATGCATTAATCAGATAATACAATCAAATGCATGTTCGAGACAGTGCTTTACGGCACAACATGTCACACTGTCGTGAGTACACAACCTACAATTTGCCACTTTTTGGGCTTCATGGTGGGGATATTTTGCAGTCATGCTAAAAATAATTTAGCAATAATTTTCCTCCAAAACTGAATCCTATGAAAACCCAAGTCCAAAAAGGCATGATCAATGGCTGTTGAAGCTAGTGCTTCCACAACCAAACTAACATTTGTGAATTACCACACAACTACGGTGCATTCAAAGACATTCAAAAAATGTGAAATCTAAATGCTTGACACAGTCAGTGAAGCATAAAGACATACACATGTAAACATTGTGGGCTTTCTGACAGTCGTACGTGTATGTACATTTTACGTGTATTATCAGTACAATGATGTACATGACAGTCACACACTCACTTAGCCGTTTATACAAACAGACAAAAACAGCGCAAAATGGTGTGTGTTCACAGAGAGTGCACTTTAATACTTTGCAAAAAAAATGGTTGCTCTTTAATGCAGTTGAAAAGGCAGCATTTCAAGAAATGCTCCAAACATTTGAAAGCCAGGTCAATTTTCCTGTGAGAAAATACATGCCAATTCCACAACTGAAACATGACATCATAGAGGAAATATTGCATTATTATGATATATCCTCATATTATCGTAACATTAGCGTTTTTTTGGTCTGAAAAAATGTTGGCAATAATATCCTTTAGTGTCCATTTGCCGCACATTGAAAATTTCAAAAAGCAGAGGCATTGTTTGTCCAGTTATATATTTTTCCATTTTACTTTTCTTAAAATTAATGTTAAAATTTAATCTCACTCTCATAGACCTATAGGTGAGTTAAGTGTCACCGTGACACCCTTAAAAATAAGGTTATTTTCCCTCATAATATTATGACGTTATTCTTGTAAAATTACATTTTTTCTCCTTACATTAAAAAGTTTTTCTATTAATATTTTTACTTTATTCTGGTGACATTTTTGTAGTTTTTTTCCCATTCATTTCTTTCATTTTTAGAATGTACGGTTGGCCGTACCTTGGTACCCTTGGTAACCCTGGTTTAAGCTGAACAACCCAAATCAGCACACGATTTGTTGTCAGTGGACGCGCTTCTGAACATGCACCGCAGTGATGTCACACATTGGCAGCTATGGAGGGAAATAAGTTCAAGCAGGAGCAGGTTCTCCACTTCAAAGTATCACAAACTTTTTCAAACCAAAATGAAAGGAAAGCGGTGGCTCAGGTTGTGACATAAGCCACGTTTGTGGGTGAAAAGGAAAATCATTTTTAAAAGTAAAAGCTAAAGCGCTAAAACAACATAATTTTGTTACAATACTGCAGTATGTACATGGCAGTAATAACAGTTAGGGGCTTTAATCCTGCACTTTTTTCACTTTTGTGGAATATGGGACTTCAATGTTGAAAGAGTGTGAAGTGCAAAATCTTTCAGTGACAATCCAAAACCCCGCATTCTACTATTAACCCTTTTTAAAACCGCAGGACCTCAGGACTGAGGACTGGGGTGAGCAACACATATTTAATAGTTTGAACGCTAAAACTTAGCCTCTACGATAAAAAAAGTATCATTCTTCTGCTGTTAAAAGCACTCGTAGAGCACAGATTCCGCCCCATTGTGATTTTTCACCATAAATATTACTCCTATATTTCTTTTATCTACATATTTAGATTCATTGACCATGAAAACATACCATTAGCAATCACATTCATAGTGATATCAATATTAGTTCAGTAGTTAGTCACAGAAATGGCATTTTCCGTAATGGCGGTTTTCTTCTGCGTCTACCTTCATACTGTAGCTTTTGAAGACACAACAAGTCCACTGGCACACGCCAGATTGTCATCCTATGATGACAATTCCAAAGGTCATATTATCCAGAATTATTCCCATATCTGGATCAGTCTTTGATATTTTGTACAACCTGTATTTTCTTCCAAGTGCTCCGACTATTTGTTGTGAGTCATATGCACAAATAGGCTGCACAGCAGATGAGTGGTTACCACACAGGACACACAGCTAGGAGACCCGAGTTCAATTCCAACCTCGGCCATCTCTGTGTGGAGTTTGCATGTTCTCCTTGTGCATGCATGGGTTTTCTCCGGGTACTATGGTTTCCTCCCACATTCCAAAAACATGTTAGGTTAATTGGCGACTCCAAATTGTCCATAGGTATGAACTTGAGTGTCCAAATGTGCCCTGTGATTGGCTGGCGACCAGTCCAAGGTGTACCCCGAAGACAGCTGGGATAGGCTCCAGCACCCCTGCGACCCTTGTGAGGATAAGCGGTAGAAAATGAATGAATGAATGAATATGCACAAAAATGATCCAATGACCATACTCATTTCTGGCAATTATTTCATCCAAAACAGGGGTCTCAAACTCACTTTACATGGGGGCCACTGGAGCTAGGGTCTGGGCGAGACTGGGCCGCATCAGGTTTTCAAAAAATAAAAAAAACGCATTTATTAAAAACAGAAAAATGAATAAACTTTGCTTTGGTTTCGATTTTATACAAGAAAAGCTCTGATAAAACATTCCACTGTTCTCAAATATCTTACTTTTTATTTTTCTACACAAAATAAGATGAAAAATAAATAAACAAATCAAGAATAAAGAAAATCAATCAGTAATAAATAATAAATATAATAATAACAATAAAACAGCAAATAATAAAAACGTAAGAAACCACATATAGTTGGTGGGTAGACAAATTATTTTTTAAATATAATATATTTTAATAAGATTAAAATTAACAAAGCATTATTAGAGCCCTGTAGACATGACAAAACACGACTGTAGTCACATTTATACTCTTTTTATTTACAACATATTGCGCAACTGCAGGGTCTTGAGACACATGCTAACTCGCAAACTAGAGAGCTAGTGACCTAAACTGTAGCCTTCAAGTTATTTCCTTTAAACTTAAATAGCCAAAAACTTACCACTTCCACACGGATAGGGAGGATAACTATTAACAGTTATTTAACCTTTAACATGAACATTAATCAAACGTAATAATTTTTTCTGGGTACATGATACTATACAGCATCCATATCAAACTTGCGCGGGCCGCACTAACATTAAACTTTCATATCAAGGCGGGGGCCTCAAACTAGTGTCCTGCGGGCCACATTTGGCCCGCGGGCCGCATGTTTGAGACCCCTGATCCAAAACTATTCATAATTTTTAACTTATTTTGAACACAAATAAACAGATGCAGGCAAAAAACATTAACATTGCACTACATTTTCATATCAACAGTACAAACCTTGTTTATGTGGATTTGTGGAGCAAAAGCACGGAACACACATAACATAGCTCACATTTTAACTTACCATGTCCTCATAGACAAGGTTTAAAAACATCACTTTGAAAGTCATCTCTGTGTGAATTACTTGAGGAAATGTAAACTCGACAGACTGGTGCACTGTTTTTTTCGACATTCCAGTTGGGAGTTGACTGCTGGAAATGGCTCCGGGGGACTTTGGCCCTCAGCCACGCAGCACATCAGGTGTCACGACATGTCAGTCAGCCCTGGTCTTTGAATCATCCAACAACACTGACTCCTTATCACGCGAGGCTTACAGCTGCGCCCCACACAAATAAATAAAAACACGTTAGTTTATTTAATAAAATGTTTTTAGAAAATAACCAATAGACGATCGCATTGATTTCAAGCAAAGCAGATCACGAGATATTGTGAGACCTCCCGCCCTCAAGAAATAAGGCACACAACTGGAAATATTTAAACAATGCAGTATATGGCTGCTTTTCACAGGGTTCAGGTTCTGGGACCACGTTCTATGACTTTCATTGCAGATTGCAGTATTTGTATTATTTTGCACAATGTCTTTATGTCAATCTGGTGGCATCACGGTAAACAAAAAAGGGCAAATATGTTTATTCATTGCATTAGTTTGAGGGATGAGCTATACCAGGGGTGGGCAAACTTTTTGACTCGCGGGCCGCATTGATATAACAAAATTTCCGGGGGGGGGGGGCAGACTATATATTTTACACGTAACAGTCCACCTGGTATTATTGTATCTGTAAAATTGTCATGCAATCTGCTATTATTATTTATTATTTTATATTTATATTTAAATATTTTAAAAATAATAAACTATTATAATAATTAAAATAAAATTAAAAATAATAATTATTATATTATTATTATGTAAAATATGTAAATATAACAATATTATTATATATAATTAATATAATAATTAGCATTAATATAATAAATATAATAATCATAATAGTTATAATAATAATATAATAATTATTATTTTATTTTTTATTATTATTATGTGTCAGGAGCACTTTGTAAACAACAGACCATGTCAAACAACGAAATTGATACAACCATCAAAAGGTTGGCTCAGGCCATGATGCCAGGTTGTATGTTGAGTTTAAATTAAATACTTTTGAAAGATTGGGCGGGCCGTATTCAAACACTTGGCGGGCCGGATGTGGCCCCCGGGCCGTAGTTTGCCCACCCCTGAGCTATACTGACCGTATCGGTATTGGAAGTAAAACATTGGACAATATCGATATATGGTATATTTTTAAGACAAAATTGTGTTTTTTCTAACAGAGGTACATGTATGCTATACATTTTATATGCAGTATGACATATTTATTAATGATTACCGACTTATGGTGAATGAGATTTGTTTTCTGCTGAAAAAAATGACCATTTTTATTTTTAGATCTTCCAGAATCTGCACCTATTCCAGCTGTATTTCCTTAGATTTGTGCTTCCTGCCAAAACGGTCTGTTTTAATTTATTCCACCCATGGCCCGCCTCTGGGCATGCCCACTCCGCTGTGATTGGTCACAGTGCTTTAAGGCTTTAAGAGGTACTGTAAAATCTGTCCACAAACAATTCAACTATGTGAATGAAGCCAAACTCCCACATAATTATCTTGGGCTTGTAGTAGTAGTATGTCGTATTAAAAAATGAGTAGAGCTAATCCCTCGTTTATCGTTAATTGGTTCCAGACCCGACCATGAAAAGTGAATTTCTTCACATGTGGGATTCTTCTTATGGCACGGGAAAACTGTTTATGGTCTTCTAAATATTTTTTAACATCATTACAGCCCTCTGGACATGGATTAACACCCATTTAGTCACCTTTACATTTGTTTTACCCAATATAGTAGCTTGTGTTCCGAATGTGTGGAGTGACATCGACGGATCAGAGCTGTGTTTTAGCTTTTAGCTCATGAGTGACGGCTGCAACAGTAGCCCTTGTTATTATAATTGGGATTATTATTAATATTGTGCCTCTTGTGAGATAATTTAGCCCAGGTTTGGTGTGCGTGTATCACCAAATAAGTGAAGGTCATATTTAACCATGAAACTGCATGATTTATTAATTAATATATGATGGGGAAAATGGGGTTGCACGGTGGCCAATCTCCATGGAGTATGTGAGTGTGAATGGTTGTTTGTCTATATGTGCTCTGTGATTGGCTGGCGACCAGTCCAGGGTGTACCCCGCCTCACACCCAAAGTCAGCTGGGATAGGCTCCAGCATACCTTACCCTAGTAAGGGCAAGCAGCATAGAAAATGGATGTTTGAAAAACCGTGGTAGATCAATTATTGATGTATTGGAAGCATTAGCCCAAATCTTTTTGTTGGAATTTTGACAGCATTTTAATATGTGTAGTGAAGCCTTTTTTTCTCAACACATTGGATTATATTGCACCTGTGGTGAGGGATGCCGTCAAGCTCAAGGAGTCCTGTTGGGGCTTTTTGGCTCATAGGACTTCAGCGGCAACTGACAGGTACTGGTAGACCAAGCGGTCCACGGCTTTGGCAGTCATTATTTTTAAACCTGTGATTTCTGCTATACTTAACTTTAAAATGCGGAAGACAACAACATCATTAATAAATGATGCAGGTGCAGTCATCAAAAGAGCCACATAGGACTTGCGTACCATAGGTTCCCTACCCCTGGCGTGGATGAACAGATAAAAAAAAAATGCAACATTTAAAAAAACAATGGCACACAAACAGATGTCAGTCAACTCCGATTGGCTGCTCCAATCATTAAATGAGGAAGCCCCTCCCCCTTACATGTGATTAGACAACCACAAAGCTTCTTGGACTCTCCAAGCTCTTCAGAAAAAAAATTGATACCATCAAAGTCAGTTGTATGTATTTGTAGTTTTGTGTATGGATGTTTAGTGATCCCTGGAAGACTATTAGTGGTAGTAGTTAATTTTAAGTTAATTTTGTTCTAAAAAGGGATTAAAAAACAAACAAACTGTAAACTGTAATGTGCCTGTGGCCCCAAGGAAGCATAGTCTTTGCTATGGTAAAGACTAATGGACATCCCGGATACACATAGACAAACAACCATTCACACCTATGGATGATTTACAACCTCCAAGTAGCCTGACACGCATGTTTATGGAATGTGAAAGGAAATCAGTGTACCCGCAGAAATTCCACGCACACACGAGGAGAACATGCAAACTCCACACAGAGATGTTCCAAGCCAGATCTCCTGACCGTGAAGTCAACCTGAGTGCTAAACGTCACAAGTTAATTGATAAAATATTGAGTGTGACTGCATAAACAAAAGTGATGCAAGAGTACTGCCAGTCACTCAACGGGAGCAACGTACTGTGCTGTATGTATAGAAGCTGTCCTCCGGACAACATGAAAAGCTCCAATAAATTTCCATCTCCCTCCCTGGCTGTGTGGGACACTCCGACCAAAATTATAAGTTCAGAGTGCTGGTGGAATTTCTTTGAAATGTTGGGGTTGTAGCGGCCGTGGCTATTTCTGTGCTATGTCGCTGCTGTGAAGGCTGCTCGGGAAGAGACCCATTTAAAGCTGCTTTTATTGTGTGAAGCGTGAAGAGAAGACACGCACAGATACAGTGCAGTGCAAAGCAGTAAATTTAAAACCGAGTTTCTTAAAGAGATGGACATATTTAACCAAATGTGTATCCTCTTCCAGTGAAAGAAGAACCAGAAATGGAGGTTCGGATGGTCAACGGGAAGCCAAAGAAAGTGCGGAAGCCCCGGACTATTTACTCCAGCTACCAGCTGGCAGTCCTGCAGAGGAGATTCCAGTCTGCCCAGTATCTGGCCCTGCCAGAGCGGGCAGAGCTTGCAGCACAGTTGGGTCTGACACAGACACAAGTGAGTGATGAACATGACACAGTTAGAAAGATAAGATCGGTTTGAGTTGACACTGTTGACATAAAAGTATTCAATTAATTCATCGTCAGTGACAAGTCAATCAAAGGTGAGTGTTGTTTTTGGAGAGTGCAATCCACTCTTGTCACACTTGTGTGACACTTGTCACACAGCCTCAGTTGAACACTGCTGGTTTGGGTTTTTTTGGGGTGGGTTGAAAAAAAAATCCATAAATAGTCAGTCGCATCTGTATGGGAAGGGATCACTGGGTGAAAACAATGTAATAAATGAGGCACACCTAGCACCACGTGACACACCAAAACTACAGAAGAAGAAAGAAATCATGCACATAAGTATTTTATCATTTAAGTCTCTCATACACACGGGAACAGCATTCTGGGTGACCACAAACTGTGTTTCCAGAGTCGGTGTTTATACCACAGAACTACATTGCGTAGAAAACTCATGAGCCGTACGGTTTTGGCGCCATCTTGTGTAGCACTACCTTGTAAGCACTACCTCTGAAACTCTTCGGGGGGCAGTCTTTCATTTGAAAGGCCTAATCATTTTGTTCATTCATTCATAAAAATGAGATGTTTAGAATTGTCGAGGGGAGTGATGGGATTGTAAAAATATTAATGAGTATCATCAGCCCTCCAGCACTTAATTGAGAACAAATTCGGCAGAATGTAGGCAAACTCGGTTTCACGGGGCTACCTATATATGCCTATACACTGCGCACGCTGAGCGGCCAAGTTGTGCTACACAAGATGGCGGCGTGTGCCGGCTGTGAGCTTTCTACGTCTTTCTATTTCCAGTGGTTTATACATGCGATATGAGAATGACGTCAGCGACCCTCCAACGCTTCGTCACTGTCACGTGACCAGAAGTGATGACAAGCCAACATAATATCTGAATATTTCGACGGACATGACTCACTTCAACTGACAGTATCCTGATATTTTGTAGCTTTATACTGACTCTACTCTATACTGTCATTATATAATGACTCGCAGTCGAAATTCCACTTTTCATAAGCGGAAGACGGCGGACTTATGCGCACCCGTTCTTTCTTCTTCTATGCTTGGAGTGTCATGTGTTTCCACCTGCGTGCCAATTCACAGCGCCACACGACGCTGACCGAGAAAGATGGAACACAAGCGACCCAATAAGAAAATAATATTCGGCAGATTACAAGCAGCAAATTTGTGAGTGCAGTGACAAAAAAAAACAAACAAAAAAAATAATCACGGGCTAAAAGCTAGATAGCCACAGCTAGAGGAACAAGTTGAACAATGTCTGCCGGGAGAGGCTTGTCAACAGTGCAGTTACGTCTCCACGCCCAGGTAGGCGCCAAGGGGATGAATATGGATGACTTTGCGGGCCAGCGTTAGCTGAGTAATTGTTAATGTTATGTTAACATACCACCAATTCAATGTTACAGACGCCCATTTAGCCCGTTGTTCTCCATATTGTGTTGAGTCATCTTTCCTCTTCATTGTACATTACACTTCACTGTACGAGCTACTTATAGTCCGGAAGGAGAACTCTTGTCACATTTAAATCCCGCGAGATCTTGTGACACCCCTGATAATCATTAATAAAATCGTCACAAAAATATAAAATAAAGGTTAAATGTCGAAGAGCTCACACAGCAGACTGAAAGATATTGACATAGTTGAAATGTTACTAATGTCAACATGTTTCTCTAAAAGCTAATTTAATAAAGAACACCTGTCAGGGCACCTATGGGCAATTTGGAGTCTTCAATTATGTATCTGCTATTGTTCTTTAGACTCAGTGGCTGTTCTGGCTGGAATGATGCCCTGGGCGGATGACACATTGTAAATCTCTGCATTTACGAGACAATTTTTAAAGATATTTACGATAAACCTTCATCTTCGGCCCACGTTTATCCTCCATCCATTTTCTATGCTGCTTATCCTCACTAGGGTTGCGCGGTTATATCTGGTGGCTGGAGCCAATCCCAGCTGACTAGAGGCGAGAGTCAGACTGGTCCGTTTATGCAGTTCTTTTTAAATTGTGCACCCGAAGGCTTTGACTTTCTCTTTTCCCTGTTTTCTTGACCAAAATAACAACACTTAATTGTAATCTACCAACATCACGCACCTAGTGGTCAAGGCACTGAATTAATTGTCTCACCCCCCCACCCCCCACCCCCAAATACTTTATAATTTCAGGTGAAAATATGGTTCCAAAACCGTCGCTCCAAGTTCAAGAAACTCTACAAGAATGGAGAGTTTCCACTGGGAGACATTGCTCTGGAGCATAGCCCAGAGGCTAGTGATTCAATGGCTTGCAACTCGCCTCCATCCCCTGCAGCATGGGAAAACAACAACAGCAGCAGTAACACTACCACCGCCGCCACCACCAACAACAACAGCAGCAGCAACAGCAACGATACGAACAGCAGCAGCAGCATCAAGAATAATACAATGCTGGACCCAACCAGCAGGGGGCAGGAGTCTTATCAGCCTCAGGGTGATTCCTCTGCAGTCTACATGGATGAGTACGCCCACCAGAATTGGTACCAGCAGCAAGACACGCATTTAGGTTTGCCAGCAGCTGGCCCCGCCCACCACACACCACCATCAGCACCAGCATCCACACCGAGTATGGGCGCTGTTTACTGACTCCTGTAGGAACACTTTAAATGGACCCATTCAACTTAAACGGGAATGTTTTGGATTATCCAGACATACCTGGAGTCATAAATCTAATGCAACGTAATAATGTACAATCTTCACATGACCGTAGTACCAAAATATAATTCATTCACATGATGCCTTATGCCAGTGTTGCCCAACCAGGGCAACATATCTTACATTATTATTCTATTATAATGAATGTATGAATGGCAATCCAAAGGTGTATTTATGTACTTTCTGCCATCTAGTGGAGGAGCATGTTTGCTGGCATTGCTAGAGAAAAAAGATTATTTGTGGTAAATTAATAATAATTTGGGGCCAATTACGTAAAATTGGATCATGTACCACGGCACATTGGTCGGGAATCATAAATGTATACATTTGTATATTCTTGTAAAGCAGTATGGGACAGCAGGTCATTTTTTGGGAAGATTTCACTGTGGTTTTTGACAACCAAATGACAGTCCAGCATGTGTAAATAATAAGAATATCTTGTTAATAACCAACTTTTTCTAGAATTATTATTTTGATTCAGTTGCTCCCCACAGCCTGTCAAACAATTCTGGCTTGGAGCTGATGTCAGTTTATAACACAGAGGTGTCCAAAATCTGGTCTCGGGGCCCTTGGAATATTCTTAAAAAAAAATGAATTCATTGTTAAAGAGATACCCCTCCTTTTAATCTGTAAGGAGCTTTTCAACCCAAATACCTACCTCACTCACGGTGCAACCAAAAATAACACAACAAATATGTGACAGGGCCACCAGCGAATGGCAAAAATCCACGCGTAATACCGACATCCATGAATGGTGCTTTTTGTGACACACGGCTTGCTCTTTCCCCTCCGTACCATACAGCTACCCTGATTTTCCGCTCTGATTTTTGGATCAACATTTGCAATTAAAGTGCCTGATGAGATTCACCTCCATAGCCCTCCCCCGTCTTGCTTCAGTATGCCTCACACACTTATTTAACACACCTAATGTATGAAATGTATAGGTACTCACCACTAATGAATGATAATTAATCTGATTAATGAACAGATGGAATCACAGAAATTAAGTGAATTTCTGCAAAGTAGGATTCCTTACTGACAAATGGGACATTTGTGTGGTTAGATAATAGAAAACCTGCTAAGACCTTCTAAATATGTTCTTTAAGCCCTCTAGACATTAAGTAACACCCCTAAAGTCACCTTTGCACTTATGTTACCCAATATTCATTCATTCATTTTCTACCGCTTATCCTCATGAGGGCCGCGGGGGTGCTGGAGCCTATCCCAGCTGTCTTAAGATGAGAGGTTACCCAATATAATATATTCTATAAATTTTATAGTATAAATATACGATATAATTATATCAAATATACTATAAATTAGATGTCTGGGGTTCATAGTTGAGTCAAGGTCAAGGTTTTATTGTTTTATTGTTGTGAGATAATTGAAACCAGCAATGAAAGCCGGGTGCTTGTGTGTCTCACCAAACATTGCTGCAAGCCTTGCTACGATATATCATCACAAAGTCTTTGAATGTATCATATAGATTATGGATTTTATGCTTGAAAATGCCTTACTTTGGGGAAAAAATGCATACAATGTGCTTAAATGTGCATTTTTTTACTCATAATAGGTTGTGTTGAACCACGAAACAGCATGATTTATTAAGATATTTTTGGAAAAATGCATAATTTTCAGTGCGAAGTGGCAAAGGACGACTGTATTTACAACTTATTGCTAACTCAGGGTGAATGAGATGCATTTTCTGTGGGAAAAAAATACCTATATTTGGGAAAAAAAAGAAAAATGTAACATTTTTTAACACAACAATCTAGCAGTTTTCCCTGTATCAATACGGCAGCTCTTTTGGGCAGTCATTCATTCATTTCTATCGCTTATCCAGGAATGCTGGCGCCTACCCCAGCTGTCTTGGGGCGAGAGGTGGGGTACACCCTGGACTGGTCGCCAGCCAATCACAGGGCACATATAGACAAACAACCATTCACACTCACATTCATACCTATGGACAATTTGGAGTCGCCAATTAACCTAGCATGTTTTTGGAATGTGGGAGGAAACCGGAGTACCCGGAGAAAACCGATGCATGCACGAGGAGAACATGCAAACTTCGCACAGGGTGCCCGAGGGTGGAATCGAACTCTGGTCTCCTCGCTGTGAGGCCTGCGTGCTAACCACTTGGTCGCCGTGCAGCCATTTTGGGCAGCCTCACAAGCAAAACAATGTCAACACATGCAAGTGCGTCATGCAACTCGTCAGGTGAGGTCTAATTAATGTGAGAAAATCCAAGCTAGGGAGGGTGTCGGTGTGCTTGAAATGCATGTCAAAAACGGAGTGTCACCTCATCTTGTTTGAATTGTTGTTTGTGATCATTCGTGGACGATAAAGTGCAACGCAGCTGGCAATTTTAAAGGTTCTAGCAGTATGTGATCGTCATGACATAAAGACCAACGTTTGCCAAACCCGAAGCAAATATTTTGTCCGTCAGTGCTACTGTGGGTGGCGTCGTTGATGTGACAAAGATTTTGTCATTGAGGTATGAGGATGCAATTGTAATTGGACTTTTAAATAGAGAACATGTGCCGCCAACCTTCTGTGTTGCTGTGTTTGTTCCTCCCCACTATGTGCTATACAACAAAGGAGTTCAATGGCCTGCTGTTTGTTTTTTCATTGGCCCAAACCACATTCTAAAAATGTCATTAAAAGAGAAAACAAAAACTAAAAAAACAACAATTTAAAAACATTTATGATAATAATAATAATAACAATGGTGATCACTTAGGATGGCATGGTGGTCTAGTGGTTAGCATGTTGGCCACGCAGTAATCACATGTTCTCCCCATGGGTTTTTCTCCGGGTACTCCCGCTTCATCCCGCATTCCATAAACATGCATGGTAGGTTCACTGGACACTCTCAAGGTATAAATGTGAGTGTGAATGATTTTTTTGTCTCCCCTGTGATTGGCTGGCGACCAGTCCAGGGTGTACCCCGCCAGCTGGGATAGGCTCCAGCATACCCCTGTCACCCTAGTGAGGACAAGTATTCAATATAAGGCAGGGGTGCTCACACTTTTTCAGCATGCGAGCTACTTTTAAAATGACCGAGTCAAAATGATCTACCCACTACAAAAATGCAAAACATCGATTTATTTTCAAATGTATTGAGGATTATTTGTACGTACAATGTATGTTGATGTACCTTACATAACCAAATGAGCCAATATTGCAAAACACACATAATTAACTATTAACATTTTTTGTAATTACCTCCACATTACTCCACATTTCCCTTCTTTGTTACTGCGATGGTAGAATGGCATATGAGGCAAACGCACTTCGAAAAAGACATTGTGAAAAAAAAAGTCCACCTCCCATTCCGTATGGAAGTGATATATTTTTGCCTTTTTACTTGGTCCAGCTCCTTCACTCATTTTAGTGACCATAAACTTTAGCGAGGGCTTAAAATCTAACGCAATTCGCCGACTAGCTTAGCACTTTGCATCGCTGTTTACGCATGAGCAAAATTCAGTTGTCATCTGACTGGTTGTCCTGTATGTCAATCAAGTAACGGGGATGGATGATAGGCTGACATCGTAAGTTCTGCTGCACTTAGAGACGTTGTTTGATTTGATTGGTCGCCCGAAGGGCAACATTCAGTTGTCATCTGAATGGCTGCCCTGTATATCAATCAAGTGACGGCATTGATGCGAGGATGATATTCTTTTAATGTCACGCCGCGATCGACCAGCGATCAACCAGTATCACCTCCCCGATCGACCGGTAGATCGCGATCGACTTAATGAGCACCCCTGATATAAGGCATTCAAGAGATGGATTCAGACATGCTGATGAAATGTAGTATTATACACCGGTCACAGGGTGTCAGTAGTGTAACTGTTACATAGACACACAAGCACCAGACATGAACGTCGGAAGAACATGCTTATTGCAGGTTTGAATATTCTCACTACAGGCACAATAATCTCTAATAAATACACAGGCTACTTTTGCAGACATTACCCACGTAATGCTAAAACTCATCCCTGAACCACCGAGGTCACTTCCTGTCCACATTTCTTTTTCAGGTTTCCTAGGGAACACACTTATAATTACACAGTATGATTCTCATTTATGGCTTATATTTGCTTATTTGAGCAACTAAATTGGGAGTAACGAGTGTAAAGGTGAAGACAGTCGCCATTCATTGATCACGGTTAATTGGTTAGTGATTGGAATGTTTTGTGGCATTACTGACACCTAGTGACCAGAATACTACATATAGCTTGTATTTCAATATTTTTGGTAAATTAACCACAAACCATTATATGGGTGTTATTTCAGGTCTAGAGGACAATGATAAAAATCGAATTTTAGAAAGTCATAAACAAGTTTTCTATGCCATAACTACAAAAATATTCCATTTATTAATGTTGAATCCTACTTCACTTCTTGTGATGAACGAGGGCCGACTGGGGGCTAGTTGTTTGGCACAAATCCCAAAACACAAGAAAACAGTAATAGTCCAATATAATTCATAATAGCACATCTAATGGAACATGTTGGTATGTATTATAGTCTTTTATTTATATTTTTGGACCAATTTGAGATCAAATGACGTACAGTACATCAGTCTCTGCCTGTGTTGAAATAAAACATTTTACTTGAGTTTTCCTTGTGTGATTGTCTAACTAATTTGGCAAATATCCGAGTGGTTTTTTGGGGGGGTGGGGGATGTGTGTGTGTGCGCATGTGTGTACGTGATCTCTCCCACACCGTTTATAAGAAGGCTGTGGGAGGTGACAATGCAGCAGACACGCCGGAGTCTTTGGATGCTAATAACACACCAGCAAAACAGAGAGGCTGGTACATTTCCTTTCATGTGGCGCACAGTTGGAAAAGGGTGGAGGCGGGTGTTGTTGTGTGTGTGTGTGTGTTCGGGTGTGGGAGACAAACAAGCGTCTTTCCTTGATCTTCTGAAACCAAACCCACAGGTTCAACTTTAAAATGGTGCCATAAACAAGACACCATCATGGGAAGTTTGTCTTTCAAACAATAGTAAATCAGTCCAAACACTCTTTGCAGCTATTCTCCAAATCCTAAAGGTTTCGAGGCTGTCACTTGCCCGGTACTGCGGTCCACTTTGCAACAGTAATGTGCTTCTTTTTGGCGCCTAGTGTCGCCGATAAGGTGCCTAGTGGCGCGCAGTGGCTCAAACTGCCTCCCAACTGGCTCATGGTGGCCCGTAACGGCGGCAAAAATAGAGTTTGGCGGCAAGAAAATTTTAAAATGTTAATAATAATGATAAAAATTTATCGCGCCACTTGCATCAAGCAATCAGTGCAAAGTGTCAAGCAAGTGGAACCAAATCCGCCAAACAATCAAAACAACCCGCCTACTGGAATCCACTGGAATGTAATGGCGTGCGCCAAGTTGCACCAATGATGCTAGGAGTCCACTGGGCCGGCGCCAGTTGGTGCCAGTTTGCGCCAAAGATTATGTGATTGGAACCAACTGCAGCCGTTGTAAATTTACGAGAACATAAACATTGTAAATTTTACGAGAACAAAGTAATACATTTATGAGGAAAAAAAGTGCTACATTTTCAGAGAAAAGGTTATATATTATTAGAATAAAGTTGTACATTGATGATAAAAAGTCAGATATTTAAGAGAAAAAAAAGTTGTCAATTAAAAAAGAATAAAAAAGAATAAAAAAGAATAAAAAAGAATAAAAAAGAATAAAAAAGAATAAAAAAGAATAAAAAAGAATAAAAAAGAATAAAAAAGAATAAAGTTG
The DNA here is from genome assembly GCF_030265055.1 of Doryrhamphus excisus. NCBI lineage: Eukaryota > Metazoa > Chordata > Actinopteri > Syngnathiformes > Syngnathidae > Doryrhamphus > Doryrhamphus excisus. Next base: position 8,157,828 of record NC_080480.1, read on the forward strand.
TGCCTTTACAAGAAAACATTTGTACATTTACATTTAAGACAATAATTTGTAAACTTACAAGGAAAGAGTCATAATATTATGAAAAAAATTGTAAATTTACGAGAACAAAGTAATAAATTTACGAGAAAAAAAAATAACGTTTGCGAGCTGAAAGTTGTAAATATACAAGAAAAAGTCCTAATGTTACGAGAATAAAGTCATACATTTACGAGAATAAAGTTGTACAATGACAATGAAAAAAAGTCAGACATTTAAGAAAAAAAAAGTGTCAATTTACAAGAATAAAATTGTGTAAGAAAAAAGTAATACGTTTACAAGATGAAAGTCTGAAATTTACAAAACAAAAGGAAAATAAAGTAGTACATTTAGTTGTAATACTACATGTCCTACAGTATGTGTCAAAGAGGAAATAAAGCATAGGAAACTCCTCTTGCTTCAGGCTAGCTTTTATTTATAAAAGATTAGCATGTCCCCCCCCCCCCACATGCCAAAGGTCACATTCGTCGTCTTTTTCATAGCTGTCCCAGGCAATGCCTGTAATCGCGTCACAAAGACGAGATAAAAAAAACATTAAACGCTTTGAGGCTCGCTGAACTGAGGTCTTACGGGATGTTTTGTGGAACCTGAGAAGAATATTTTTATTCCGTTTGTCCGTACACTCACAGCCACACCCCTTTATTTCATCATAACATCATGCTCAACCGAAACAAGGAACCCAAGAGCAGCGTCCTCCAAGGACACCTTCCTTGTTTATTTAGGACTTACCTTCCTGTGCTGAGCCCTCAGCTCCAAGGTGTCAAGGAAGAATGTGTCTGAACATCTCCGAGGGAGGCAACAAGGACTTGTAGTGACCTGTGGCCGCCTCCCCTACAGGAAAGATGGTTTGCACCAAAGTCAAGGTTCTAACTGACAGATCATGACTCAGCACAACATGCAACCTTCACACAGGGATGTTGTCGTACAGTGGTTCCCAAAGTAGGGGTTCACCAATTGTTATAGGGGATACGTGAATAAAAATGAAGAATAATTTGTGCCTGACACTCCAAATTACGAGTGCGCTTAAACACCTCAAAGTGCGAGGAGACCACAGCCGGAAGGAGACAGTTGTTCCTTGCTCTGTGTGTGTTTTATCAACAAATAAGCACGTTTGAATGATGACTGGGCGGCACGGCGGTCGAGTGGTTAGCGCGCAGACCACACAGCTAGGAGACCAGGGTTCAATTTCACCCTCGGCCATCTCTGTGTGGAGTTTGCATGTTCTCCCCGTGCATGTGTGGGTTTTCTCCGGGTACTCCGGTTTCCTCCCACATTCCAAAAACATGCTAGGTTAATTGGCGACTCCAAATTGTCCATAGGTATGAATGTGAGTGTGAATGGTTGTTTGTCTATATGTGCCCTGTGATTGGCTGGCGACCAGTCCAGGGTGTACCCCGCCTCTCGCCCAAAGACAGCTGGGATAGGCTCCAGCACCCCCGTGACCCTCGTGAGGAAAAAGCGGTAGAAAATGAATGAATGAATGAATGATGACTTTGTGCATTAATAGTGTTATATCTTGATGATTTTATTTATATTGGCGTTCTAATACATTCCCACACAAATTCAGCTTTGGATTTTTGACATTTTTCAACTCCACATGGCATTGTTGTCGTTGTATTTTATTCATTTGTCATGTGTGGAAGTCTCCTCCGTCTGTGACAGTTTGATTGGTTTAACCAGACTTTTTCAAGTTGAACGTGTAACTAGATCCTGAGATTATTATTATTATCATTTAATGTTGTGTCAAATCGTGTGTAATAATAATCAAATGATTTGGTTCCATTACCGTCAATTAACGAGTACGCAACATGACAAGGGAAATTAGGGAGACACAGATCATAAACTTCCTCTTTCTCGCACTTTAACATTAACTTTTCAATTACGGTGACACCATGCCAACAAGTAACAATAGAAGGTGATCATTAACGCTCATTATCATGTAATTGGTTTAAATATATACTCCAATTATTTTTGCATGTTGTTGATTAATGCAATGTAAGTACCTGCCACTCTAGGTAATTGTCAAATCCCATTGGCCTCTGATGTTATTTTGGAGGTGAATGACAGGAAAAATGTTCTTCTTTAGCTTGAAGTTATAGCTATAATAAATTTATCTTATTTTTTACAAGATACAAGGCTGGACTGAATGTATGAGTCATTTAAGTTGGTCCCGTTTATGTTGACGAGCCTGTCTATGTCGACTAACTCATCAAGTTGTTGGTAGTACATACATTTTTAATGACTTTGTCAACATAGAATTTGCAACCAGAAGGTATTATTTCTATGAAACAAGTAATGTCGGCCATAAAAATGGCTATTTCTCCTCCTCCAAACCTTCCTTCTAGCCTGATGTTGATGTTCTCCTCTGATTTCTGATCAACATTTGCAATAAAAGTGACTGTTGGAATTCTTAGATTCAACTCCAGAATCCTCTGAAATTATTCACTAGCAATGGAAGCTAACAAGCTAAATACACAATCCAGATTGAAACCCTAAAAATGCACATTTTTATATGTATGCTGTAATATGCTGTAATTCAGAGTGCCTGAGCTGCACAAATGAACCTTTTTTGTTTGTGTTTGTGCACCACCGCTTATCATGGGTGCTGGAGCCTATCCCAGCTGTCTTCCGGCGAGAGGCGGGGTACACACTGGACTGGTGGCCAGCCAATCACAGGGCACATATAGACAAACAACCATTCACACTCACATTCATACCTATGGACAATTTGGAGTCGCCAATTAACCTAGCATGTTTTTGGAATGTGGGAGGAAACTGGAATACCCGGAGAAATCCCACGCATGCACGGGGAGAACATGCAAACTCCACACAGAGAATTTGCAAGGGTGGGATTGAACTCGGGTCTCCTAGCTGTGAGGCCTGCATGCTAACCACTCTTCCGCTGTGCCAGCCAAGGTAGAGATTAACAAGCAAATAAAAGGTGACCTGCTGTTTATGTCATGTGGTAAGTGATGCTCTTTTTTCCATGCTGCCTTTTGCCCAGTAATAAGTTGTGAAATCTTCATTTGGGTGTGAAGGGTGAACTCACCTTTGTCATCTAATCTTCTTCCTCTTTGGGCTTTTCCCTTCAGGGGTCGCCACAGCAAATGAATCTCCTCCATCCAACCCTGTCTTCTGCATCTGTCTCTCTCACACCAACTACCCTCATGTCCTCCTTTACTACATCCATAAACCTCCTCTTTGGTCTTCCTCTACGCCTCCTACCTGGCATCCTTATACCAATATAGTCACTATCTCTCCTCTGAACCATCTCAGTATGGCCTCTCTGATTTTATCTCTAAGGCCTCTAACATGTAATGTCCCTTTGATTTACTCTTTCCTGATCCTATCTATCCTGGTCACTCCCAATGTGAACCTCAGCATTCGCATCTCTGCTACCTCCAGTTCTGCTTCCTGTTTTTTTTTCAGTGGCACTGTCTCTAGACAATAATAGTATCATAGGGTATACACTCTTGTATCTCACCAAAGTTGCTATGTTGTTTTTGTTGGCTTACTTTTTTTGTCTTAATTGCACAATTTTAAGTTGCAGCAGCGATTAACCGGTAGAATGCACATCTCTTTTGTGTTTGTGTGCGACTTTACAACTGCCTCATTCTTGTCATAGTCCATAATGATGATTGCAGAAGGTACGGTATGTCTTTTTGCTGTTGCTTTCCATTTTTTGTTGTTCAACTTTGGCTTATAGTGTCAATTCAAGATGACTCTTCATATGTGTATATATTACTTAATATACTTTTTGTTTAAATTATTGTTATTTCTTGGGCTGCTGACAGGTGGTTAGCGCACAGGCCACACAGCTAGGAGACCCGAGTTTGATTCCACTGTCGGGCATCTCTGTGTGGAGTTTGCATGTTCTCCCCATGCATGTGTGGGTTTTTTCCGGGTACTCCGGTTTCCTCCCACATTCCAAAAACATGCTAGGTTAATTGGTGACTCCAAATTGTCCATAGGTATGAATGTGAGTGTGAATGGTTGTTTGTCTATATGTGCCCTGTGATTGGCTGGCAACAATCCAGGGTGTACCCCACCTCTCGCCCGAATACAGCTGGGATAGGCTCCAGCACCCCTGCGACCCTCATGAGGATATGCGGACTAGAAAATTAATGAATGAATGAAATTATTTCTCTTTGTTTATTATTATTATTATTATTATTATTATGTACAGTCAGTGTTTGGTCATATGACAGACCCATTCATTGAAAAAAAAATGTTGTTATACCAAAAATATCTTTATTATTTATTCTTTAAACCCCGGTATGTAACATGTAACATGTAACATGTGTCCATCCACCCCTTGATTTTCACCAGTTTGCCCAAATATCCAAATAATGACAACATCGCCTGCAATCCCAATAATTCTCCATCCCATCATCTCCATTTTCGACCAAGAACTAATATAGGCCTTGACCGTATTTGAGCTCAGTGGAAGGAGTAGCTGTTGCCATCTGTAATATAACTTTGTGATTCAGTTCTATTAAAAACACTCAAAATAGTAACAATCTCATTGCCTCTATATTTTTGTCCTTTGGCTCTTTAATCCGATTTTCTTTTAAGTTTGAAACAATAGAAAACCTTCACATGAGCCCTTTCCCACATGTAATTATGCCACTAAATCCCACAGAGAAAAACATTGTCTGGAATCACAGATGCCTCAGCACTGGCGTTGTCCATGAGACATGGTGCTTATGTATTGCAGTACTTTTTTGTGCATGCTGTGTACACATAATCCCTGAAAACAGTGCAAATATCTTGCACAAAAACACAGTTTTGACACAGAGCTGTGGGGGTTAAAGGTCAGTGGCCATTATTTTCTTCAGCTTCACAAATTGATCTCAACTTTATATGTTTGGTCTCACTTTACATTAAGGTAGACAAAAATATGTGGGTTGGGGCACATTTTGGACACCCTTGCTGTAGTGCTTGTGAAAACTGGTTGCTCTATTTACAGCCAGTCCTGGCTAAGAGAAAACAAATCCGTAAATACGTGAGGTGGCAGGTTTATAAAGTTTGCAAATAAATAGAAGTTACTTTGAGGTTTGAATTGCATTGAGTGCAACTGTAAATAACAATAGATTGATTCATTCTCCACTACCTATCTGCACATCAGTGTATTCATATTTATAGCCCCTAAACCGTAAGTTTAACGCCCTCTTCTGTCATCTTTGGCTTCCAGTGTAAAACAGTGTCAGATCCGCTGAACTAAGTGAGTTTTTGCCACAGAAAAAGCCTCGGCACAGGCAAGGGTCACATCATTTGAGTCCTCGGTATGCTGTCCTGCTGGTGTCCCTGGTACCAGTGGCTGTAGTTGTTCATGTATCCAGCAGGGTGCACTGCTGGCCCTTTGGCAGCTATGCTCATGTCCCACAGGGCGCACTGAGACGTGGAAGATGATACCGGGGGAGGAAGGGGTTCGCCATCAGGTCCGCAGGGCCCGTTCTTCATCATCTTCTTGTATTTTGATCGTTTGTTTTGGAACCAGATTTTTACCTGAAGGTGGGAGAAGACAAATTATAAATGGAGCCACATAAAAACTATTAATATGTTTTATTTGTTTTATTAATACCCATCCCAATGAAATGCACAAGTCAGGTGAACCCTATTGAGTCATGATATCATGTCAATCGTCCAGGGGCGCAAGGGGGTGGGGGAGTTAGGACAATTAAATTCAATAGGTAAAATAATTTCGCTGTGTGGTTGTGATTTTTTTTCTTTTGAAATATAGTCAGAAAACACTTAAAACGATATATTGTATTTAGTAATGACAGTTAAATATCCACATTGACCAAACTAAGCTTCCACATTCACTGACCACCCCCCTCACACACCCTTGCTACATGAAATGGTTTGATCCACTACTACTTTCATGTCAATCGACACATCCGTTCTAGTTTCCATACAGCGAAAACATGCTGCCAAAAATAAAAATATAGGAGTCAAAAGACGAAAAGAGAAAAAGTTGGAGAAGAACGGCAAACAAAAAGGACGTGAGTGCATTTTTTGTAGCTCAGCCAGTGTGTCGTCAAAATGAACATATTAGCTAATGAAATAAGCCAGTGTTAGCATAATGTGTTAGCCTAAATCTCACTCGTTTTAAACCAACATTTTTGTAATTTTTGTATTTTCATTGCTGTTTTTTAGTCTTCCTTCATTATTGTATGTTATGTATATCTGTTTTAGTCTGTTATTGCCACTCCTACATACCTTGTTGCTGCTATCGGACCTCTAACTTCCCTACGACATCAATAAAGTTTTATCTAATCTTAAATGATCTAATCTAAACTGTTCCAAATTGAGCCTTGAATGATACAACTGTGCTTTTCAGCAAGCATCCAAATAAGGGAGAGCAAATCATTCACAGATAAGCACATAATTATAAATACACAGGCAGTCGACACATTTGTGTTAAACAAGTTTAACTGGCTGCAAAAGAAAACACGAGGATTAAACTCATCACGTTAAGGCTAAACCGATGAAGAACATGAAATAAGGATGTTTAAAATTAAATGCTTGTGCACCTATATCATTCATGGCCACAAGTAATGTAAAAACATTTATATTTTTACTGTCCTGTTGTTTTGAGAATATTCCATGACTTTATGGAATGTTTTCAAGGGAGAATCCAGATCAGGGGTCGGGAACCTTTTTGGCTAAGAGAGCCATGAAGGCCAGATATTTTAAAATGTGTATCTGTGAGAGCCATATACATTTATTTAAACATTGATTGCAATAAAATGTGTGCATTTTTATGTAAGACCAACAGTTTTAGATATAATGGGCTTTAATTGTGTAGACCAGGCACACTACCCCACGCCAATGGGGTGTGGCCAGCACACTTTCGTGAGCAGCGTAGTGTCCAACTATAAATCAAATACTTGATGCCATTAATGCAACTTCTGCTGCTGCATACTTTTGCACCATACTCAGTATATTTCATTCTTTTGGCCATCTTTGCCAGAAGGCTTGGTTCTGCAGCTTTAGCTAGGTGACTATTTGACTAAAGGAGGAAAGTCTACATTTACATGTTGACATCTCAATGACCGAGGTAGACTACCGCATTACCCAGTAATAATCGAGTTTTGGTGTTTGACCCGGAAAATATCTTCAAGAAAGATGGATATGGTCAGCCGTATTGCAGTAGAAAATAGATGGACGGATTAAAATGCATAAGAAAGTTGTTGTTATTATTTTTTTCATTTCTGTGATGGTTTACTTTAAAATGTTAGCAAAAATATTTTTTTATTGTGGTAAGAAATGCTTGAGAGCCAGATACAGTCATCAAAAGAGCCCTACCTGGCTCCCGAGCCATAGGTTCCCTACCTCTGATCCAGATCCATCCCCCTCACAGATGTGTGTGTGCTGAGAAATTTACACAGCATATTTAAATATTATATTGTAAAGGTGATAAATGTAGATATAATAAGCTTTGTGTTGTTATTAGTTGTTACTTTTGTGGCTCTTCATCCGGTCAGGCTTGTGGCATCGACTCTATGAGCAAACCACACTCTGTTTGGGTGCTTGGCTTGTTGCTGTGGGCGATAGGAGAAAGGGGCTCATGGGTATTTAAATTAGTAGTAGTTTTGAATCAAAGATGTCACGAGATTCGAACATTGCTGGATAAGCCACAGGGGTCAACACTTAAGCAAAAAGTACTGATTTATACACCAGAAATTGTACACTATTTATTAATATTGAATCCTAATTCACAGAAATTACCATATTTTCCACACTATAAGGCATAAAATAACATCTAAACATTTTGTAAACCAACCCATGTACTGTCAATAAGCTTAGAAATAATTATTTCACATTTCAACTTTATGATTGTGAAAGTTCCATGTTTTTTCCCAATAATATTCTGACTTTATTCTCGTAAAATTATGACTTTTTTTCTCAGCCTATTATGACATTATTATTCTAATATGTCAACTTCATTGTCATAAAATTACTGCTGTTTTGTCAATTTTTGCTGCTGTTTATTGTTTAATTTTATTTTTAGACTATTTTTAGTGGGCCACAAATACCCCCCAGGTCAGACGTAGGACACCCCTGTTGTAGAATATGATAAAAACTTCCACACTTTGGTAGCCCCAGCTTTGGCAGGAGGACCGAAAAGGTTATTTGTCTGTCATACTCATGCTTATAAAATAATTGTAAGTATGTCCTTATCATAATCTCTTTGTCATGAATTTGTACAGCAGTCCAACAGAGCATTGCCTATAGTAGAAAAAAAATCAAGAGGACTACTCCAACAAAAGAGCAGTCAAAACCCTAATGTGAATAAAGCAGCGCTGAGGAGTACTTGGGTCAATCAACAGCACGCAAAGTTAATGCAGCCTCGCTGAGAGCATTTCTGCTGTAATTATTGGTTTCGTATTGCAGCAGCAACATGGAGCTGACAGCTTCTCTGTGAGAGTAGCTAATGACACCGACATGAGATGCGGAGGGTGCCAGGTGCTACATGCGTGTGTGTACACATATAAAGCATATCCCTGTGTTGTGTTTTGCAGGAATAAGAATCCTCATTATGCTGGATGGTTTTGTGTGAAACAGGCAGAGATGGACAACGATAGGCTACAAAGTCAGGGAAACATTATGTGCTACGTGCTACTTGGCAGCTGCGCCTGGGAACAGAGGAGGGATAGCGGTCAGTGTTTGGCCGGCAGCCTAATGGCGTGTGATGTATGATGCCAATCTTCAAATGCATGTGTTTATGTTACCGTGTGTGTGTGGGAATGCACCATGAGCTGTGCATGTGTGTGTGTGTGTGTGTGTGTTTATGTGTACCTACACAAGCGGCCTGTTAGAAGCCTGCTGGCCTCACCACTACCAGAAGCACTGACCTACATTGACAACTTCAATTCTAGTATTATTCATTCATTCATTCATTTTCTACCGCTTATCCTCACGAAGGTCGCGGGGGTGCTGGAGCCTATCCCAGCTGTCTTCAGGTACACCCTGGACTGGTCGCCAGCCAATCACAGGGCACATATAGACAAACAACCATTCACACTCACATTCATACCTTAGGACAATTTGGAGTCACCAATTAACCTAGCATGTTTTTGGAATGTGGGAGGAACCCACGCATGTACAGGGAGAACATGCAAACTCCACACAGTGATGGCCGAGGGTGGAATTGAACCCAGGTCTCCTAGCTGTGTGGCCTGCACACTAACCACTTATCCGCCGTGTAGCCAATTCTAGTATTAGTTCCATGTAATTCTCTTAATTTATACATAGTGCATGCATTTTTGTCCAATCAGATTTCAGCATCTATGTGTTGCCATATCAATGTAATCTGCCCTGGCCCTTCAGAATCAGGAGAGCTGGGCCATGTCATATGCACCCGATTAGCAATGAAGTTGCTTTTTTTTTTTTTTTTTTTTTTTACCAAAAATGTATTTAATAATTAAATAAGTACGATATTGCTGTCATAAAAAAAGAAAACCCAGCATAACCCTCAGACAAAAGCTGGCTCAATCCCAGACAAATCCCCAGAAGCAAACTCAGCAATGTTATTTATGCACTGCAATGTATGCACGGTAGTTGGGCCCACAATGCAGTGAAGTGCAATGTCCCCTAGATTGGAGAGACCAAGCAACCTGGGGCTTTAAAAGGGGTGTCAAACTATGAAAGATCCTCTCTTAATAGAGGTTGTTCATTGTCCGCTTTCAACAATATCTTGACATCTCTCCCCCAAAGATTGCCTCATTCCATGGAAAGAACAATGAACTGTTTTTCCAGCAGGTTGACGATTCCTTAACTCTGATGCAAAATGTAGTCTTTGTCTTAAGGTATCTGTTCCTTGTAATTTTACTTTTTTTGTAGGAAAATTTCCATTAAACACCCACTCAAAAATTCCTCTTGAAGTTACAACATCTCATGAAAAACCCAAAGAGAAAGTTTGTATAAGATCCTTAAATTCGACTAACTTCTCACTTCTATGCAATCCTGCTAATGTGACTCACTTGCAGCCAACCGCAATCACGCCTACTTGGTTTTTATAAACGTGCAGGCAAACAAAAGGATCATCTTTACATCTAGTGTAAACATGATTGTGGTTCAGGGTGATGATTGTGCATTTGATAACATCAATGTGGTATTATACCTCAGCACCTACATGAACATGAGCGTGAACAAATACACATTCCTCATATCAATCAATCAACAAGATTCTAGTACTGCTGTCTGGCATTCTGACCTTTTTTCCCCTAGAAACAATATTAACCCATTGCTCTTGAAAAATGCGGGCAATAATTTTGGCTATGGGCTGCATGGCCGCCAAGTGGTTAGCATGCAGGCCCCACAGCTAGGAGACCTGAGTTCAATTCCACCCTCGACCATCTCTGTGTGGAGTTTGCATGTTCTCCCCGTGCATGTGTGGGTTTTCTCCGGGTACTCCGGTTTCCTCCCACATTCCAAAAACATGCTAGGTTAATTGGCCACTCCAAATTGTCCATAGGTATGAATGTGAGTGTGAATGGTTGTTTGTCTATATGTGCCCTGTGATTGGCTGGCGACCAGTCCAGGGTGTACCCTCGCCTGAAGACAGCTGGGATAGGCTCCAGCACCCCCATGACCCTCGTGAGGATAAGCAGTAGAAAATTAATGAATGAATGAATGAATGCTCTCTCCGTGTCTACTGTTGTAATGAAGAAGTCTGTGTTTTATGCCACTCCCCGTTTAAATGTGTTGGTGTGTTACCAAATGCCAAAAAGACAATCCCTTTGTCCATTTGTGTAAACTTCCCTTGCCATCCAACCCCAAATGTCGTCAACTAGATTTGTTTTTCAATAAGGGTCAAAATAATAATATTTAAAAAAAAAAACAATTGTAACTTTTTCCCATAATGCATTTCCTCCTAGCAAAGCATTAAGTCGTTATTCCGGCTGGGGAGCTGCAATGCCACCTCTGTCCAACCAGAGGGAGCTTGAGGAGGCCAGAGACTACAGGGAGGCTGACATCATTGCAGCACCCGTGCGGGAATAACCAATTAAATGCTTTGCTGGGACAAAATGCATTATGGGAAAATGTCAAAATTGTTTTTTACACTTATATTTGTACTATTTGTACTAAAATTCGTAGGTACCTTTTGAGTGTTAAGTTGCTTTGTGATGATTTTCGCTGTCTTTTTTGGATGACACCATGTTATGTTGAGTAATGACCGCCTGTGACCTCCTGTGTTTTCCAAAGGTTTTTTTCAAACTTGTTGGTAGTTTGTTCATAGCTCATGATTGGCTCGTGTCAAACAAAGAGCTGCATGGTCCTCACGGACTTGTCCTCATGAAATATGTCATTTGATGATGTGGACATGTGCAGCTTGTTATCCGATGCAGCTTATATATGTCTGCTTTTCTCTCGAAATTTAGTGAGTAAACACCAGAATTTACATTATATATATATATATATATATATATATATATACACAGTAAACCTCGGATATATCGGACTCGGATATATCGGAAATTCGCTCACAACGGACAGATAAAAAAGAACCGATTTTTCTGTAATGCATTTCCAATAAAAATTCATTGCATATATCGGATTTTTTATAACGGATTTCGCCTATTTCGGACAAAATCTCCAGTCCCGTTCCAATGCATTTCCATTAAATTTCCCTCGCATATATCGGATGGCCGCATCGTGGTGCTCCGATTCGCCGAATCGTGACAGGCCGCTATACGACGTCATTTGCAGCGTTTGCAGCGTTGCCTCCGTGTCCAGGTACATTGGAAACATAGTCAAGGAAGTGCCTTTTTATAACGGATAAAATCCGATTTACGCATATACCGGATATAAATCCGATATATGCGTAAAACGGACATTTTCCGGTATACGCATATAACGGATTTCGCTTATATCGGACAAAACCAGTGGGAACAATTGAATCCGATATATCCGAGGTTTACTGTATATACACACACAGGGTGGGCCAAAAGTAAGATTACAGTCATGTAATGTAATAAACATAACATCTAAATGCACTGAGGCTTATTTGAATGACACAAGTTGTGTTTTTTTTACTTCACACCCTCGTAAATTAGCAACTTCAAGTGGCTGTACAATCGGGAGCATACTGGTATGTAGCATTCATACAGGGTTGGAGCCCGACTATTATTTCCCCATCTGCATATGCTACTGGTCTTAATAGAAGAGGAAATTATGCGAGTGTGTGATGACTGCGCTCAAAAGAATGTTCCCATTCATGTTTGAGCATTTATAAACACACAAACAAATAAAGACAGCATTCATGTGACTCAATCAGTATTATAATTAAAGAAGGAGGAAAGGTGTGCATTACCTGCGTCTGCGTCAAGCCTAGTTTGGCAGCCAAGTCAGCCCTCTCGGGCAAAGCCAGGTACTGGGTTTGCTGGAAACGCTGGTTGAGAGCCTGGAGCTGCAGACTGGAGTAAATAGTCCGAGCTTTTCGGCTCTTCTTCCCCTTCACGTTGAGCCGTAGCTCTCCATTTTCTAAGACCGTTGTGGGCTTCTCATGTTCTGTATGAGGAGGAGAGACAGAGCATAAAAATGGTTAAGTGACCAACACACAAATGATTCACTGATATGTTTTAAAGCTATGTAAGAATTGCATGTAATTACAGGACTGGACTGGTCGCCAGCCAATCGTAGGGCAAGTACGTATATATAATAATACTAATAGTCATAATAATAACACAGGCTACAGTTACCGCCCTAACCTAAACACAAACTAAAACTCAACTCTGAACCTCCAACGTTACTTTCTGTCCGCCACCCATTCTGCTTCCCTATACAAACACCGGACACATTTATTGCAACACACACAAACATGAGTTTTATCGATGTCTTAAATTACATGTTTTCTCAAATTACACAGTATTCACTGTACTGTGTAATATGGATGCAAAGGTGCCGACATGGGTGTTATGACATATCTAGAGGGCTCTAATAATGTTAAAAAAACTTATTTAGAGGGTCATAAACAGGCTTTTATGCCACAAAGAAGGAATCGTACTTCAAACGAATTCACTTAAACCAATTAACCAGGATAAACAAAAGATTACTATACACCTAAATAATGGTTTAAAAGTTAATTGCCAGAGAGTGGCAGAGCATTTAATTGTTCTTTCATTTTGTTGTCACTTTTGCTGGCACAGATAGATGAACTAAGATACATTATTTGTAGCAAATACGTAAATTTCTGAGCAATTAAGTGATAATAGATAATTATAGATATTTTCTTTAGCAGATATATTTCTAAAGTAATCTGCCACAGCACAGTGGTTGGAAATTGCTGTTATAGGTGACAAAGCCTAATTCAGTATATTGTGGTGGACACTCGGTGGCATGACTCTCATACAGTCCGCAGTCGGGTTGGAAGCGTCATTTATGTCCCAGGTTTTGGTGCGCAAATGGGAAAATTAAATTCCGCATGACACAAAACCCTGCATGTTTTGTACTACTGCCACATTGGTGACCCTGACGTGATCCAACGTGGCAGTTGCCCCATTTAGATGCTTGTGGTTTGAACTGTCTTCTGTTAATCTTAAATTTGTTACATTTTGATTTTAGCTGACATTCTTGGGCAAATAGGCATGTGTTTACTGATATTGAGCAAGTATACCATAGCAACACAGGCAGAAAACCCACAGTTAAAAGATTAATCGGTACTGGACAAATCACCATAATGTGTGCAATGGTGCTTCTAACAGGCTTATGAACTTATTTTGTTTTTTTAAACATAATACTATATATGGCATACAGTAGATCCCTGCTATGTGACACATATGTCTATTTCAACATTTGCAATAAAAGTGACTGTAATAATCAATGAATCGGAGTCACGGTGTAGCCTTTAGCCTGGTCATCAGGTTAGCACTAGCAGGCTAGAGAAGTTGTTTCTCTAAGCTGTAACAACTGACGATCATACATTTACTTGAGGCCGATTTGATTTTACGTCTGCCCTGTGATTGGCTGGCGACCAGTCCAGGGTGTACCCCGCCTCTCGCCCGAAGACAGCTGGGATGGGCTCCAGCACCCCCTGCAACCCTCGTGAAGTTAAGCGGTAGAAAATGAATGAATGATATACGTCTTCCAGCACACAACTATGGTGCGTTCAAGTCCACAGTGTGAAATCTCAACGCTTGATGAAAAAGCAATATCAGCGAAACAAGTGTTGAAATGACTTTGCAGAGACGCAAATGCAGAATTGTGACTAGAAACGATAGCATCTTCCAATTTTAGTGTATTCAGTCAGGTTCTCTACATTTGGCTAAAGATAAACTCACACACAGAAGGCATACACGGTGCAGTTCAATAAAGGATGTAGCGCTGGTAAAATGAATAAAAACTATTTTGTCTTTTTGCCAGGCACGCTATACCACTATTTATTTACTCGGGGTGATCTTTGTTATGACATACGTTCCTCGCCTATGGCGGGAGAGAACAGCTGTGGACTAAAGCCATACCCCCCAAGAAGCTCTGATAACTGCTCATGAAGCATGCAACGGTTCTGAAGCAGTAAATGAAAGACTAAAAACTCAAATAATCTCAACTTATATCACAAAAGTGGTCAATTAAAGCATATTATATATTTTTTTTAATCACACACGGAATGAAAATGCTAAAGACTGATTTTAAGAGCAAAATAAGACATTGCAGGTATTCTTCTAATTCTAATGACGTCATGGGAAGTTTTGAAACTGATAACAGGATTTTTTGAGCTTGCAGAAAACTTGCCGTTCTTCAAAGATATTAGTGTTCATAGAACAAAAGTATTAGTGTTCATAGACCAAAAGTAGACCAGAATAAGCAGCAATAAAGTGACAACATATAGGCCAACTGTACTTTATCCAATGTTTGCAAACTGGGAGCCAATTGCAGTTGGAATGATTGTTAACCCATGGCATATTGTATCAATACAATTAATAAAGTCATAACAATAATGAAATCATTAAATGCTAAATAATAATATAATGAATAAATAATACAATGAATTTAAAAATTAAAAATGTAAAAAATATCCTCAGTAGGGTCTCGGGTATGCTGGAGCCTATCCCAGCTGTCTTTGGCGAGAGGCAGGGTACACCCTGAACTGGTCGCCAGCCAATCACAGGGTAGATATAGACAAACAACCATTCACACTCACATTCATACCTATGGACAACCACTCAGCCACCGCGTGGCCTTCTTTATTTTATTTTATGATAATTTTTTTTACTTAACACTCTAATAAATGTTACAACCCTTCAAAGAAGAGTTATTTTTACTTATTTATGTCAGGAGGCCTGGAAAATTCTTATCTGGTAGGTGGCAAAAATATGTTTTTGTCCATATTGTAACACAATATGAGGGGAATTAAAGATGAGCAAATTAAGTCAAAATGAAGGTAATCGGTGTGTGGATTATTTTTTTTTTAAATGTGTTATATTATACCCGTTTTACAACGTCTATTGGCCAAACAACTACAATATTGTACATGTCAGAATCGACTTTTTTCATTAAAATGAAAGTAGAGAAAAAGATAAACTAGAAGTGCTTAAACCCACCGTTGTCCTCAAGCCTGGTGTGTCCCAACGCGCCGCTGTGCCCGCCGTGCTGGTACGCCACGTAAGGCCCGGGTTGGTGCGGGCTGACGGGGCTGTGGTACGGAGGGTACCCGAGCGGGCGGCCGTAGGAGGATGCAGAAGACTGGAACGGGCCGTCGTGTTGCGTGGGTCCGACAGCGTGCAGACTGTGGAAGGCGTAATGGCCGTGCGATATTCCGGGGGAGGGCTGCTGGTGTCCCGGGTAGCCGTGGCCCCCGAATTCCAAAAAAGCCGATTTGGAAACATCGGAGGAGACCAAAGTGTCCGACATGGCGCTCATAGTCATAATGAGGGTGGATGAGAATATGAGGATTGGACTGGATGAGCTATGAGTACTGGATAAATGTCATGACAGGACTGCGCTCATTGAAAACAATAAATAAGCTTCTAACAAGTTGTTGAAATCCCAAAACAATAAATTAATTTTAAAAGGTGCGTGTAGTCCACCACATGAGTTTTAAAAAAGCCTTAAAAAGTTTTCTTCAAAGATGAAACTTGAAGCCGCACTATTAGTCCACAGTGTGCTGCTGCTTGTCAGGACAGACAATGTGCGTCTGCGGCCGTCTTGTCAGGCGCAACTTGGCGCACTGAGCTCTCATTGGCTGTCAGACTGACATGTCACACATCAGCAAGAAAATGGCAGTGCTCATTTTTGGCACAGAAAATAACGCCTGATCATTTTCAAGTTCTACTGCAGTTTATAAAACATAATAAAGTTTTTATTATGTTTAAAAAAAAAACGTGTTTTTTTACTTAATTTTTTAGATGAAATAAAGTACGCATTAATTGGAGCCTGTGAAATTATTTTTTATTAGCCTGTCTGAAAATGATTTAGCCTTTTTTTTCAACAAAATGAAAAGTTACTGAAAGAAAACGTCACAAAAAGCGTACTTGTAAAGGTTATTGAGCTGCAACAATTAATCTATGAATTAATGATTAATTTATTGTTCAATTAATCCACATCTAGTGCCTCTGGAATGTGAATAATTTTTAGTTTTCTTAGTCATCCATGAAAGCAGACCTATTATCTTTGTGCATGTTTTAGAGGAATAAGATCTTCACAAAGATCAGCTTTGACTTTGGAAAACAACAATCAACATTTTTGCCTCCTTTCTGATATTTTACAGACCAAACCACTAACTGTCTGTCTGTCATGTCTAACCATTACAGTTAATTGAAATAACAACGTTAAGATTAATTGACTAGGAAAATAACAGTTAGTTTCAGCGCTAAAAAGTTAGAGTAGGTTCCTTGGATCAGTACATTGGATTGGTTTTAGCATCTTTAATATAGAAAATGTAAAAGTGGTCCTTCTTATCCTTCATTTTTATGTGGCCCTCACTGGAAAAATCACAAGATTTCTTGTTATAAAATTAAATGCAACCAAAAAGACACACATTTATTAATATTTACACACAAAGGATGTAGTTACAATTTTCTTTTTTTTGTTATTGTATTTTTTTGCACTTTTCAGTATTTTATTTATTTTATTTAAAGTGTCCCTGACAGTTTTGAATATGTTTAAATATGTTATACATTGTTCTTAATTACATTTTACACTGTTTAATTTCTGAAAGCAACAGTCATTCATTCATTCATTCATTCATTCATTTTCTACCGCTTATCCTCACAAGGGTCGCGGGGGTGCTGGAGCCTATCCCAGCTGTCTTCGGGCGAGAGGCGGGGTACACCCTGGACTGGTGGACAGCCAATCACAGGGCACATATAGACAAACAACCATTCACACTCACATTCATACCTACGTATGGACAATTTGGAGTCACCAATTAACCTAGCATGTTTTTGGAATGTGGGAGAAAAGAACATTGGGGGAACATGCAAACTCCACACAGAGATGTGGTCTCCTAGCTGTGAGGTCTGCGTGCTAACCACTCGACCACCATGCAGCCCAAAGGAATAGTCAATTAGGAAAAATTACATTTATAGTTCACAAGCTAGCTCTTGCGGGAGTGAAGTTATCGGGGTGAATTTTTTTCCCCTGTGTACACTATCAGGAACAACATCCTTTTTCAAGGTGAACGCTTCTCTTAAAGGTGTTGCTTCAAAACATCAGCAGAGTGTTCACTGCAAAGAACAGAACTGCAGGTGGGCAGTCATTTGTCGTCTTAAACCTTCGTCTTTTGGAAAAGAAAACAAACTTACAGTATCGCTCGGATCCTGTGAACATCCAGCAGCAACACAATGTTTTGGCATAACTACTATTTTGATATTTTGTCCCACGAACACACACACACACTGGAGAGACTAAAGCTGCTTGTCAAAACCAAGATTATTAACTGAAGAGGATCTTAGGGAAGTTGGCCCCCCACCTCAATCAAAACTGGTCAAATAGTCCCATTTTTAATGCTACGTTTTGTGCAGTTAAAATGAACATTCGTCCTGCTATAGTTTTTGAGTTCTTAATGATTGAAGTTTTGGCCTATCACATAAGCAGCCCCCCAGCATGCACTGAATTGAACCAAAATGGTACCATTGTATGGTCATATCACCTCGTACTTTGGTATGCGACAAAAATTATAATAATAAAAAATTAAAAACTTAAACTATATTAGGAAAACAGGAAGTGAACAAATTTAACAGTTACTGATTGTAAAAGTACCAGATGGAGGGGTAGGATTTAATAAGCTTTGCTTCTTCCTACTTCTTTTGGACATGTGGAACTGTGAACTGATTATGTGATGCATTCAATTGTAATCTGATGCATGTTCAAATGAAATAAAACCATTACCATTAGTATTGCCATTACAAAATAGTCAAATGTTTTAGTGCTTGGTTAGTACTGTTCTGTGCAGTTCAAATTAAATTTTGTGCTGCTTTCATTAACAATTTAAGTTATGGCCTATTACATAACCAGCCCCCCAACATGCTCAGAATTATGTAATAGGCCAAAACCGAAATCGTTCATGACTGAAAAACAAAAGCAGAACAGAGGTTCATTTTAACTGCACAAAACAGCACAAATGTAGCATTAAAAATGGGAAACAATACACAAATACACTCACAGACACCAAATGTATTTCTGATGAAATTATAAACGAGTCCATGTTTTTGTGTCAGTCGTATCTCAGTCAATAAATGAACAACATCCACAAACGTGGACCCAATGAGGTATTTCGACGGGTTTCGTCCTCGTTTATCCTTTGGATTGTATTCAATGTAAACTGATGTGAACAGAATTCTCGCACGTCCACGGTAACACTCTTTCTTTCATCTGCATCCAACATTCCTCTCCTCCCTTGAGGGTACACCCTCCTTACTGTCAGCTGTTATTTCCAGCATAGCTTTGCACAGTCATAAGCTTGTTTCTTTTGTTTTTTTGTTTTCAGGACACAGTGATGGCAAAGGTGAAGAAGTAACATGGAAGCGGAAGTGATTGCAAATGTGCACATTTCAGGTAATCACATTTTCAGATTAGTTTCAGGGATAATGGACTGTATACTGTATCGGGACGACTTGTCCAAAGGGCCAAAATGTTCACAATTTTGATTGACAAAAGATAAATAGTTCATGGCACAACCCTATTCATTTGTCAGACTGCACCGAGGCAATTTGTCTTCCAGTGTGACGCAGGAAGTGTAACCCCTGTCTGAAGTTGACAGATAAAGTACTATGTATGTCAATTCCTGCCTTTAGGAAAAATAAGTGGTGATGACTAGTAGTGTGCGGATCAATTCAAGTGTTGTGTAGTGTTGATATCAAGGGTAGTATCCGTATTGGATTGTACTATATGATGAAAGTCAGTGTGTCCCATACAGCAACAAATAAACAAGCGCCAATAAACTTGGCGCTACCTGTCTTGTCGCTCTTGAATCCATTATAATGGGGCTGTGTGTGAATGTTCCAACATTCTAAGTCTTCCTTAACACGCCTCATACGCATCTGGTTTGGCAGAGAATTGCAGGGGGAATCAGTGTTGCCAGTTTATACATTTTTGTGCTAAATTTAGCTTTTGGAGACTTTTGGACACCCTGACATGAAGAAAAAAGAATAA
The DNA here is from genome assembly GCF_030265055.1 of Doryrhamphus excisus. Taxonomy (NCBI): domain Eukaryota; kingdom Metazoa; phylum Chordata; class Actinopteri; order Syngnathiformes; family Syngnathidae; genus Doryrhamphus; species Doryrhamphus excisus. Next base: position 8,177,463 of record NC_080480.1, read on the forward strand.
GAAACATGTCTCATGGCCAATTAAACAGATGTACTTGTCTATGTTAATTTTCACACATATACGTACATATGTGTTATATTTATATGATGTAATATTGTTTACAAACTCAAGGAATACATTCTTGGACAGAGGAAGGATTACAGAGGCAAACAGCCAAAGGATTTGAAAGTAACTTATTTCATTAATTACGTTAGTGTAATTAACGCATGCACATCATGACAAGCCACACCTCTGTTATGACAGCAGGCAGAGACACATTGTAGCAACCCCACAGTCATACATAGTCTGATGGCTTTTTATTTCTTTATTCTGACCTGAACACATCAGTACAGTTCCAACACTGTATATGTACGTATATCTCCTCCAACTTAAAAACACTTCTCCAGTGCATTTGACACGACACTTCCTCATTGTCACTAGACAGCCACGAGGTGCATTCAAGGACATTCATAACATTACAAAAAGTTTTTATTATGTGTGTATGTGAATATTCTTATCACTCGCGAATGGTTGTCTTACTACAGAAGTACAATTTGCTGCATTTAAACCTGCTCGGAAATCCCGAAAATACACGTAGCCTACACTCAAAAAAGGTCAATTCAACTTCAACTATTGGTGTCTTCAACTCTTATTGCTCATAATAACACGGCTTCCATGTAATTCAATTCTGCTACTGTTAAAGAGACTGGTGTAAGGAAAATAGATGGATAGTATATTTAATATTGAATTTTAAATTGATTAAAATTTTCAGTTCGTTTGTAGCTCTTGTTTCATACATTTCATGTCCTGTCATTTACCTTTCTGTTCATAAAATACAGTAAAAATTGGCATATTTAACACATAGTGGGGCGGTGTGGCTCAGCTGGTAGACCTGAAGGTTGTGGGTTCAATTCTCTATCCTGCCGTGATCATGTCGAAGTATCCTTGGGCAAGATGCTAAACTCCCAAGTTGCTCCTGATGCTGCTTCATCAGTCAGTAAATATGCTAACAGTGTCAAAGTGCTATAAAAGTGAATGACCATTAACATAACTGCAAATAGTGATTAATCATGATTAAATGATTTGAAAACTGTGATTAATTGGACTAATACGTGTTATCATAATGAGATATGTTTTTAGATTATTATTATGTATTTTTGTGTATTTTTCATCCAAATATCTTGCAATTTAACGTACCAAATGTGTCAAAAGCATCCTTAATTTTTTCGTGAAATAATTTTTTGTCTTTAAGGGTAGAAAGTGTGTTTTTGAAAAAGTATGCAAGCGTGAACGTTCATGGTTTAGCAGCTGAACGAATGAATGCCAAGCACCGGAAGCGACTCCCCACGGTTGACTGTGGAGTGGTGGAAATGTGTTGTAAGAAATGAGTAACATATTTCGCAACCCGGTGATATGATAGACCAGTTTAGTTGTGGTGAACGTTACTTGCTTGACTGCATCAAGTCAACTTTTGAGTGTGGGAGGATAAATGAAACAGGTTGGTTTTACTGGTTGGGCTAAGCCTTGAGTTTCAGTGTGGGCAAATCTTCATATTTCATCTAAACTAGTTGTTTTGGACAATTATCTGCTTCCAACTTCATGGAATCAGTATGGGGAAGTCCGGTTTTCCGTTTGTGCATGGCTCCATAAAGATGATTGGATGAGTTTGTTGTGGAAGAGTGGAGGTTTGTTGTCACACTTAAATGTTTCAGATTGAAATATGACTCAATGACAACACAACTGAAAACAAAATGCAGTTAATTCATTCATTCATTCATTTTCTACTACTTTTTCCTCACGGGGGTTGCGGGGGGTGCAGGAGCCAAATCCAGCTGTCTTCGGGTGAGAGGTGGGGTACACCCTGGACTGGTCACCAGCCAATCACAGGGCACATATAAACAAACAACAAACAACCATTCACACTCACATAGACAATTTGGAGTTGCCAATTAACCTAGCATGATTTTGGAATGTGGGAGGAAACCGGAGTACCCGGAGAAAACCCACACATGCACGGGGAGAACATGCAAACTCCACACAGAGATGGCCGAGGCCTGATCTCCTAGCTGTGAGGTCTGCGTGCTAACCACTCGACCGCGGTGCCGCCCACGAAATGCAGTTTTTAAATGAAACTCTTTATTATTAAGTGAGAAAAAGTATCCAAACCTACACGGTCATGTAGTGATTGTTGATCAACCACCTCTTCGTCATCCTCCCAACATCCAGGCACAAACTGCAGTATTTTGTATCAACACAAAAACATCACAATCCACAGGTTTGTGTAACCAGGAAGAGTTTGCAGCTGTGGAATGGGCTGATAGTTGACACTACAAATATACCTTCCTTGTGCAGACGTTGCTTGCTATTTTCCAAACACTTTTCAGTTTCAAATGTCTCTTTGTAGTAGTCCCCTCAAATTAAAGCATCGATTTGCAAAATGCACTAAATTGTTACTTTTTGTTCCCCCAAAAAAGTATAACATCCACGTTTTGTCATAAAACGGAGGCAGAGTGGAACCTGACAGCTGAAATCTCTGACCTAGCTTTTGTATCCTGCCCCTAAGCCATGATGTTGAACAATCTTTCCTCTCACGTAATTTGACAGTTGTTTTGAGGCTACCACAGTACTACTCTTCAGAGAAGACGCAAAGAGGAGAACAACTTACAATTGGCCACCTCAAATACCCTTTCTCGTGATTGGCTTCACGAAAAATGTATGTAGGCCAAGGGTCTGTGAGGTATTCAAATCAATTAAGGGTGCCCAATCTTAGGTACCTGACTACCTTTTTTAAATAATATATATATATAAATTGTCAAAGATGCCCAAACTTTGCATGCCACTATCGTTATTATTGATTGTGGATGATGGGCAAAATTCCAAAGAAAGTTCAGTTTTTCTTTAAGTACAGTTTGGCTACGTTTACATGCAGTCAAATAACCCTATCATAACCGGAATATGAGCAATAACCAGGTTGCACACGGCCATGTAAACACTAATAACCCTTTTGACTCCATGTAAACATAGTGTTTGCGACCTAAAGGAGTAACGTATATGAAAAACGGGTCTGACATGTCGTACTATTGTTAACTGTGGTTATGTCAAAAGGTTAGCCAGGAAAGGAGCTGTCACTTACCATCAAAGCTCCAGCACTGGACTAAAATGAATTGGTTTTGGAATTTAACAAATTTAACTAACAAAATGCACATTTAAATATTGCACAAATGGAGGAAAATGATGTCAACAAACTGTCATCGCTTCAAAAATATTTTATTAGCACAAATTCTCCGCAAGTTTCTGGCCAAAGACACAAGTAAAGTAGGTCATCTTCAGTCGACCGCTACTTATGATGAAAATCCAAAAGATGCCAACTTAAATCGATTCCACTGAAAACACATTTTACAAATCATTTTTAAATGACATTACCTCTGCTATATTTGATTATTTATCTAAGTATCATTAAATTAATATTCAATGTTCATGTGTCCATGGGGTGTCCCAATTTTGTTCACATGACTGATTTTGCAGTACTTTGTAATCAACCAAAAAAACAAATCACCCCAGTGACAGCGACACACTTCAACGCAGGCCCGTGTTCCTGGCCCTGTATGTACCTTTGGTGAGGTGTGGCTTGGCAATGTCTGCATAGACTATAATTACGGTGCGTCATTACGGAGCGCACAACAAAGGCGAGCCCGACAGGCCTGCAGCAGCCTGAGAGGTATACCGGTATCCCCTGTATACAGTACTGCTGCCTCTATTCACCCTGCAGTTAATAACAATACACCTCTGCACACTGCAGACAGTGTGGCGTCAAACTCTCCCACATCTCCTTGTGTGTGGAAGAGATGGCAGGAAGGGAGGGGACAGAGTTGCGGTTCCACATATACAGTGGAACCTTAAATGTGGAACACCATCCATGCAGGGATGTTAATTGACCTCCAATTTTCATCAATATTTGTATATAAATTGTATATGAGGGCTATAGACCAAACCTATAGAAATTGAAGGATCGGGTTCAGGCAGGGAAGTCAAGGTCAATGTCAACTTTATTATACCCAAGGGCCAATTTGTTTTACAGCTGACAATAGCTGAAAAGTAAATGACAGGGTCTTGAATTGGAACTGCAGCAAATAAATTCTTCCTATAGGATCGACACACACAAACTACAGCTTGCGGGCCATATAGCAAATTCTTTTTAATAAACTTTGAACAAAGCCAACAATAGGACTCTTATAGAGCAGCTACACCTGATAACCGCACCGAAAGCTTTCTAGATCTTCCAGATTCTGCAACTCTTTCTGCGGTGTTTCATGGATTTTCATGGATAATCCTCCACCGGCCGTCCTCCAGGTACAACCACTCCACTGTGATTGGTCACACTCCCAAGCACTCCCAAGGTCTTCCAAACAGCTGCCGAGATCATTTTGTGCGACTACTTAAACAAAATAAACAGTTAGGACACCGATAAAATTCTTACATACAATCTTATGACTCCTCAACATGACCATGTAATGTTAGAAGTCAGACTTCAGCAACAGTTTTGCGGATAGTGCAGCTTCGAATAGTTTCGCTCATGTTCACAAAACAGTCCCGTTCCGCTTGCCATTAACCGATGAGCATATTTTTCTCTTCCTGACCGGGAATCAGTAACTCCAACCACTTCTGCATGATGCTTGCCTCATTAGGAAAGCTCAACACAATTAGCTTTCCCTTACACATAAAAACGCATTTCCTAGGAGTCAAATCAAATCAAATCAACTTTATTTGTATAGCACTTTTCCTGCAAAGACATGCAACACAAAGTGCTTTATAGAATTAAAACAATTACCACAATTACACAATTAAAAGGAAAAAACAAAGAAACAAAAGAAAGCCCCTCCTTCTCACCCTCCATACTAGACACACACACACACACACACACACACACAATCACACACAGTAGGGAGACATGGCATGGCACTGAGAATCAAGGAAACGCCACCTTTGGGGCCGTCCACACTGGGAGGAGCTGCAGGCTGTGCAATCGGGGGACCAGCACCCAGCCCCCCCGACTCCGACAGACGGGTGGACCCCCACATTAAAGGGAGGAACCCCCAGCCGGCCGGGTCGAAGGGACCCAAGGATGGCACCCCCTCAGCAGACCCGACACAGCCCCCAGTGTGGAGGACCCCCCTGAGGAAACACTGGAGTTAAAAGCTGAAGACAAAGAGCATAAAATAGGACTAAAAAGATGAAAAAAAACACTGGAGTTAAAAGCTGAAGAATAAGAGCATAAGAGCATAGTCATTGCTAACACTGTGAACAGAGCTAAGCAGATCAGAGGGAGGAGGTCTACAGTGTATATAGGCATGCCCATATAAGGAGGCCCTAATGCCAGTAACTGGCATTAGGGCGGTTATCAGGTGTAAAACGAGAATGCTGAATCATCCAAGCTCTCATTATCTGATACTTGGGCCTAGTTTAAACCGAGAATACAACATTGTAACATTCATAGATCAGAAAAGAGAAAAAGTACAATAGGTCCACTTTACGGGTATGGAGAAAAGTTATACTTGTGTGTTGTTTGTTCCTTTTGCTTGATTACTAAACATGTTGAGGAGGTCCTTTGAGACCAAAACAAGGAGACGAAGAGACAAAGTGCCCAAGCATAATGGTGGAAACATTATGCTATGGGCACAGGGAACCTCGTCAGGGTCCAAGGAACCATGAGAAAGGATTACATCAGGATCCTTGATGAAGGATCTGCTGAGAAAGTATCAGCAAGACCATGATGACCAAGGTAGTGAAGAAATGGTTCAAGGACGGTGATGTCAACATCTTAACGTGGGGATGGGTGGGGGTATTTGAGGATATTGTGAGATTGCGAGTGTATATTTTCACACCTATTTCAATGCAGAACAGGTTGTGGCACATGTGTGTAACAGAGAACGACATGACGTGAAACTTAATTACTGAGACATGATGAAGGGGTAGGATTAATAATAAGCTCTGCATCTTCCTATTTTCGAATTATGCAAGTGTAAACGTGTCAATCTGAATATAATTTATTAAGTATGTCAGAAACAAATTAAAACATTACAATTATCATATTTATATAATCTTCTAATTGTTTTCTTTTAATATTCACAATGGTTGCCGCATTTAATGTGTAATGTCAATCAGTTGCACATCATGAATCCGTTAGATCACAGGATTTTAAAGGGTAACTGCACTTTTTTTTTGCCCATCATTCACAATCCTTATGTGAAACATGTACACATTTCTTTCCCTTTTCTGTGCATTACACCATGATATCAAGTTTACATGAGCTAGCTAACAATGCAAATCATTGGGATACACCTATTTTGACTATAAAGCCCTCTAAAAGAAAATCGAACAACATTGCATGGTTTGATATCCATGCTGTGATCATGCATTAACATGTACACAGATGATAACATGTAATAGTTGCAGTATCTTGCCGTATTTTGATGATTTAAAACACTACTGAAACTTCTTTTCAAGAGCGTATTGATACACATACTTATGCTAGTTCTGTCAGCAACAGCAGCAGAGACAACACTTACGATGTCCGCTCTCATTTGCATAGCTGTGTCTTCCAGCACAAGACGTGTGCACCAGTCCTCAGGTGAAAAATGCTGACGGCAAACAAGCATCTTGTTAAGTCTTTGTAGTGAAATTGAGAGCTAGGTATCCACTCTTCCATCTGTGAATGACGCTGAGACTAGCGAAAAATTATTATTCGTTTTAGCTGCTGCAATAATATTTTAACTGTAGCTTGGTTAATATACAAGTCAGTTATGTTAATGGAACACTGTTGCTGTTTCTTGCGTCAAAATAGGTATTTCCCATGACGTCCGTTGTTAGCTACCTCATATTAACTTGTGCTAGAATACACAGAAAAGGTAAAGAAATATGTGTTCATGTTTTGCAGGATTGTGAAAGATGGGCAAAATTCCAAAAAAGTGTAGTTCCCATTTAACTTAGGGTCCATGGACAACACTTTGTCTAAAATTGAATTGGGATACTTTAAAGTTTACCCAAATTTACACACAAAAAAATCCCCCAGTTTTTGTATGTTAACTTGTCCATCCCATTTTGTTTGACGGTCCTTGAATGCACCATATAGCATTCGCCCACGCTGCACAGATAATATATGTTCCTCCTTTAATTTAATCCCAAATGCTGATACTACGTGAGAATGCATAAAAATAAGATTTGATGACCTGATTGAGGTCTAACATGCATACCTTTCTGGAAAAAACAACTCCAGGCTCATACTGGCCTCTGATGGATCTGTTTTTTGTTTTACAAAATACACAATAAATAAGATAAATTACATCGCCATAATGTATGTATGTTTAGCTAATGTGTTGAAAATCTTTTCTGGTGAGTAGGTAGCGTGCTGCTAATACTATTTACATCCATGTTCACCTTCAGTCATGGTCATATTGACAAAATCCCCAAGTAGCTGTCCTCAGCTATGCCTGTAAATTTTAGCTTGCAGTTCAAAGTAAAAAAAAAAATGGTGGCTCGCGTTTAAAAAAAAACGCTTGTTAGTTGGGACATTCGTGTGCCAATAAAATGAAAATCAATAAAAACAATAACAATGGCAGTTGACGTACTCAACTCACAGCAACAGTAAATACAAATGACTTCTTTTATACATTGAAATATTATTTTGTGGGAAAAGCTGCCATTTTGTGCTTAGACTCTCCGTAATTAGACCGTTTACTGGTAGACTGGCAGGAGCTTACCATGGTGCAAAAATAACTGTAATGTGCTAATACATGCAAAAATACTATTTCATACTATTTTACAACCAGCCCAAGTGCACACTTCCCCGACATGAATGTACCCAGTATGCCTTGCAGGTTACAGATTAGTATAAGATAGTATTGTTGGGTATACACATCAGTGTGTGAGAGTCAGTCACTTGCATTGTGTGTTCTACAGTACATTTGGTGCTTATGTTACGTTTGCAGCATGAGTGAGGGAGGCGTTCGGTTTGAACTCCTCTTGACTGATGTCAAAATATGATGACATTTTTATCGTCTCAAGTTTTTGCCCTTGACAGGTGTCCCTGAATGTAACCCCTATGAAAAATGTGCCTCTAGTGTCTATATATTTCAATATATACACTATATTTTGTGCCATAGGTGACAAAACGTTTATTATTATTAGCGTTATTTTTGTAGATGTTAGTTTTCTTGTTCAATTGTATTTTTCAAACATGCTGCAGGTCCATAAAAAAAACAAGCCGAACCACTCCTTTAGATGCTCAGTTGCATTGTAACTGGGAGGGTAATTAAGTTAATACACAGGTTAGAAAGAAGCAGAAGCAATAATTCACCCAATCCATTAACACCATGGATGACATATAAATTATAACTTGAGGTTGAAATCCGAATATTAAACACATTCATGCTTTATTACAGGTTCGCTTGCAGGAATGTTTTTTCAGGTAAATGTTCAGGTGAAAGCAATTGCTGCATGTCTTGTATTTTTGGGACTCATTTTCTCACTGATGTATTATTAGCACACAGGGCGTACCTATAGGTGTGTTAGCTTTGATCTTTGTAGGTGTGGATGTGTATGGACGCAGTTCAAGTTCATCAAAAAAAAAAAAATTCTATTGTATTACTGATGTGTGTATTCATTTTGGTGTTTGATGTGGACATGCTCTTATTGTGTGCGAACATGTGAACTTTCACGAGGTGGCCTGGGTGCCTGCAGGGTGCGGCGGGCAAGCCTTTTTTTTAAGGACTAGATTTAGCTAATTGGTTTGAGGATAAAGACAAGACATTCCTTAGCTCGGCGTGCTACAATGGGTGAAGAAGAGACAAAAACAATAACAGTTCTCTCATTTGTATTGTGTGAATGTTGAGAAGGAAATTGAGTAGAACGTACAAAAACACACTCACTCTTCATGGGTGTGAATTTCATTCATTTTAGGTCTTTAATGATTTATTTCGGCACGGCGGTCTAGTGGTTAGCGCGCAGACCTCACAGCTAGGAGACCAGTGTTCAATTCCACCCTTGGCCATCTCTGTGTGAAGTTTGCATGTTCTCCCCATGAATACGTGGGTTTTCTCCAGGTACTCCGGTTTCCTCCCACATTCCAAAAACATGCTAGGTTAATTGGTGACTCCAAATTGGCCATAGGTATGAATGTGAGTGTGAATGGTTGTTTGTCTAGATATGCCCTGTGATTGGCTGGCGACCAGTGTGTACCCCGCCTCTCGCCCGAAGACAGCTGGGATAGGCTCCAGCACCCCCGCGACCCTTGCGAGGAAAAAGCGGTAGAAAATGAATGAATGAATGAATGATTTATTTCAACCATTCTTTCAACGATTTTTTAACAACAGGAATTTGGTGCACATATTTGAATTTATTGATAATTTTCTCTAATTTACGCAAAGTTTAAATCAAACAACCAACCCAAATAAATCCATACATCCAACATCTGAATCTAAAGAGGTAAAAAAGGTTTGAGAATGGAGAAAGGCGCTAACCATGAGCTATGACTCACAACTCAGTATAACAGTCTGACTCACGGTTTCATCTTACAAAGAACAATACAACTCATCACACAGCAACTTAACACTCAAAGGATAGCTAAGAAATATACAAGTACAAAAAACTTTTTTTTTTTTTACATTTTCCCATAATGCATTTTGTCCAGGCAAAGTATATTATTGGTTATGCTTTTTGAGATGCTGCAATGCCGCCAGAGGCGCCCAGAGCCTATAGGGAGGCTGACATCATATTGAGTCATAACCTCCTGCGATTTCCAATGTGTTGACAATCTCAGTGTTACTTCCCTTATAAGTTGTGATTGGTTGCTACCGTTACCTCACTGACACGCGAGTAGCACAGTATTTAAACCAGGGGTCTCAAACTCAATTTACCTGGGGGCCACTGGAGCTAGGTTCTGGATGAAGCCAGGCCGCATCAGGTTTTAAAAAAAAACCCCAAAATGCATTTATTAAAAACTCTTCAATGCTTTTGCTTCTGCTATACCCTACATTTTTTCAGTACTTTGGTTCTGGTTTTCCACACCAAAATATCTGATAAAACATTCCACTGTTCTCAAATATCTTAATTTTTATTTTTCTATACACAAAATAAGATTAAAAAATAAATAAACAAATTAAGAACAAAGACAATAAATCAATCAATCAGTAATAAATAAGTAAAATAATAATAAAACAGCAAATAAGAAAAACGTAAGAAACCACATACAGTTGGTAGAGAAATTATTTTTTCAGATTCAAATGTACAGTATTAACAGTTACTTAACCTTTAACATGAACATTAATTAAACGTAATCATTTTACCCAATTAGCAAGTTAGCATCGTACTCAGTTCCATCTGGGAGCAGCGTCGTAACTTTAACAACATGTTTGATGAGATGCTTTATCTTGACGTGTATTTTCCGTTTTATTCCAAATCATTTCCTGCATTTATTTGTACCCAGCGTCATAAGCCTTTAGCTTCATTGCTAATCCAAAGCAAAACAGGGCGGGGTAACAGGGTAGGGTAAAGGTATGGGCGGGGCAAAATCATGTTAATTGTGTCCGGTGTGCACACAGCTTTAAGCTGTCATTTCAACATTAAACTTTGGTATCAAGGTGGGGGCCTCAAACTAGCGTCTAGCCGCGAGTTTGAGACCCCTGATTTAAACAATTAGTATTTCTGAAGTAAAGGAGATGTCACAAGATGAGAACATAGCCATAAATGAGCTGCACCCGCTTGTTTCAGCTGCAGGGTTTAAAGTAGCGAGAAAAAAGTAGCGACAGAAATTACAGTAATTTGACAGCACTCACTTGACCCATAATTAGTGTGAATTCAGCCGTTCAGCTCCATTCAGGAGAACACCAAGTTGTGCAGAATTACTTACATTTTGAACAGTCGGACATGTGCCTTCAAAATTAATTAAGTTCACCTGGAAAGATTATACAGTGGAACCTTGGTTAGCGTATTTTTTGTTTTAAGTAGAAAACTGATGTGAAAACCTTGCCTTGGTTTGCGTACATTTTCCAGTTAGAGTACAATACGACACACATCTTGTTGTGTTGCGTGAGTTCAACTGTGTTCTTAATGTAAACATGCCTGTTGACAAAGTGCGAGCATGGAAACCGGAACCAGAAGTCATTGTGCCCAAGCTAGGACGTCATCAGTGGTTGACTCTGTAGATTTACACAAAAGACATTTTTATAGTTTTAGATCTACACAATCATAGTTATACATGCATTATATAACATAACTTAACTTCGTTAAAGACATGATTATATACATATTATTACCTTCTTGTTTTGCCATGAGTTAATTCTTAATTTGAATTGTATTTCTCACCTCAGGTTGCTGCTTTTCCTTAAATTATGGTTGCAAAATAATAAAAAAATGTAACTAAAGAAAGTTGCAAGTACCAGCATTTGATAAATGTGTTGAGAAACACAAAATAACTTGTGGCAGAAGACGAAAATGGTGCCACATTGTGTCTTTGATGAAGGTAAAAGTAATCTTAAATGTTGATTGATCCCTTTCATTCATCATTTCTGCACATAGAATTGTTTATGCATGTAAAACTATAACTGGAAAACAATAAAAATGTGTTTTGTGTTTACATTTTTGAGAGCTGTGGCATGACTGTGTTCTTTAGCAAAGAACTACAGTCAACCACTGATGACATCATTGACGGGTGGCAGAGCTGACGTCCAGTTCCTGTTTCAATGTATTAGCAAACTGCTAACAAAGACATTTTGGACAGTTGGACTCACACAATAACCCATATTGAAGCTAACTGAAAAATGTACACAAATGGAGACAAAATATTGGCGTCAATTTTTGACTTGAACTGTAAAAAAACTCTAACCAGAGTGAAAGTATGTATGTATGTATGTTTATATGACATTTGGTTTCGCCATTTTAAAATGAAAAACCCAGCAAGGACACCCCATTAGTGCCGTACAAGAGCAGTGGGAAACTTTTTTTTTTTTTTTTTACAAGCATTAGGTATTCACTCAACGGTAGCAAAACGATTGACTTAATCTCAGCAAAGTTCATTAGCAATGCTAATTATTCAATCATAGATCACTTTAACTGTCATCCAATATGAATCCCTAATCATGGTAATTATGCCGCGAAATAAATGCTACAGTGTTGACTAGCTTATGGATTGCATGGAAGGTTTCTTTAATACAACCACAAAATGAAATCCTGTCTGAGGGAGGTGAACTCAATTATTTTGGACTGCAAACATTACAGTTCACTTGATGTTAAACAGGAATCTTACACCGACCGACGCAAAAATCACAGCAATTCAGAAATGACGAACAGGGAAGAGAAAATGCGTGAGAAGCATAGACTCTCCGCTTCCTTTGCGTGGGTGACAACTAAAGAAAGTCTTGAAGAAGAAATATTCCATTGAATGCGTTGTGATAACCTGCTCTGCATCCACGCCTTTCCATTGTTTGTCCTTTAATGACCGGTTCCATGCAAATAATTAAATGAGTGTATGTAATTCTAATCATAGCTTGTGGCATGCCTGTCACACCTGTGTTGTCGTGGTGACGGACGAGGGCAGCATTAAACATACCAAATGCAACTGTCTCATCTGAAAGAATTGTTTGCTACCAATTAGTTGTGATTGCTGTGAACATAACGAAGGGCAAGTCTTGTTAGATTCCTGCAGCATATTTGCAAACCACACAAGTTTGATGTCACTTTAACGCATCACAACGGGCTTTGTGCGTCTATGCAGATTTAGGTTCATACGTAACATTTCACTTTTCAACAAAACAACGACAACGACAAACAACCATTCACACTCACATTCATACCTATGGACAATTTGGAGTCGCCAATTAACCTAGCATGTTTTTGGAATGTGGGAGGAAATCGGAGTACCCGGAGAAAACCCACGCATGCACGGGGAGAACATGCAAACTCCACACAGAGATGGCCGAGGGTGGAATTGAACCCTGCTCTCCTAGCTGTGAGGTCTGCGCGCTAACCACATTCCCACATTCCAAAAACATGCTAGGTTAATTGGTGACTCCAAATTGTCCATAGGTGTGAATGTGAGTGTGAATGGTTGTTTGTCTATATGTGCCCAGTGATTGGCTGGTGACCAGTCCAGGGTGTACCACGCCTCACGCCCGACGACAGCTGGGATAGGCTCCAGCACCTCCCGCGAACCATGTGAGGATAAGCGGTAGAAAATGAATGAATGAATTATATGTCATGCCCTCTCCACACCTTCAATGTATGATAAATTCAATTTATTCAATTTAAAATGAATGAAAACCATGTCAATAATGGCGGTACGTACAAGGGATATCGACTTAAAAACGAATTGCACTTTGTAACAAACAGTGTAACATAAAGATTATTAGAAGTCCCTCATGCCTATCTATCATTTTCATCACTGTTGTACGACTGATGGAGATTTGAAACATGAATGAAGAGGAAGAAGTCAAGTGAGACTTAATGGTCCGTTCTAAGCACAGTCAATAATATAAACAACAACAAAGTGGAATGGGCCTCCTTCAAGCGTTTCCAAATGTCCTTGCTTGTAATGAGCCTCCGTGCAGAGTGGAACGCTTGATAATTGCTGAACAGGGGAAACAGACTGTCACCATGGCTTCCTAGATTCCTCCACTTCCTCAGTCATGCCTGGAGGACATCTGTCTTAGTGTGTATGGAGTGGGCTCTGTTCTGACGTTCTTGTCTGAGTTGAACATTGAAGTACTAGGATTGTGCTCCAAAGCACCAGTGGGTTCATATAAGGGTATTTGGTTTTGTGAAATCGGAGTTCTCCGGAACAGAGGTGTGGTATTCCTATGACTGATACCTACGTGGGTGGTGGCAGAGCAATTGAAATGTCATACCTTATCAACGGTGATGTTGTTGAAAGATGACATGACAACGCACTTCCTTCTCTAGTTCCTTGATGGAAAATATATACTCAAAGCAAGTACTTCTCTTTATTATTGTATTTATCGGCTATTCGGAATTTCAACCATGCTAGTGTGCGACTGTAGTTCACTGCTGGTAAAACAAAGTACTGATGAGTCACTAAGCACATCAGTATCAGTTTTTAGGACTTGGATGGGGTGTCCTACTTGGGAAAAATATGCTTTATATTTGAAATAATATAAATAATATAATAAGGATTTTGTCTGGGTACTCCGGTTTCCTCCCACATTCCAAAAACATGCTAGGTTAATTGGTGACTCCAAATTGTCCATAGGTATGAATGTGAGTGTGAATGGTTGTTTGTCTATATGTGCCAGGGTGTACCCCACCTCTCACTCGAAGACAGCTGGGATAGGCTCCAGCACCCCCGTGACCCTTGTGAGGATAAGCGGTCGAAAATGAATGAATAATAAGGAGCTATGGAATTTTTGAGAGTTTGAAAATGAAAAAAAAGTTGTGGGGATCCAGTCAACACCAACCCGTTCCCCCACATTCATTTTATCTTTGCTTGAGGCTGATACTTTATGCTGATACGCATCAATCAATTTGCATTGCTGCTGCTCTCGTTTCAGTAAGAACTGGTTGGACAAACGTAATCAGCCATAATTGCTTTCAGGGAGTTCAAAACAAGGGCGTGATAGCTGCCCTTGGTACAATTACAGGTACTATATTCACCACTTTGTTAGATACTCTGTGATCCTCCTCATGTATGTTGCTGTAAATGTGTTCCACTGCTGGTAGGGGAGCAGAATGGGGCGCAGACAGGATGTGACTTACGTGCGCAATAGTAACTCATGTTCGGGACCTATATAGACAAACAACCATTCACACTCACATTCATACCTATGGACAATTTGGAGTCACCAATTAGCCTAGCATGTTTTTGGAATGTGGGAGGAAGAAAACCCACGCATGCACGGGGAGAACATGCAAACTCCACATAGAGATGGCCGAGGGTGGTCTTCTGAATTTGTATTTTACTTCATTTATCCATTTTCATGCTTGAAAGTGCTTCATTTAAGCAAAAAACACACCAAATTTTCTTCAATATGCATATTTCTTTACTAATAAGATAAGACTATAGATTCAACCACAAGCAGTATAACTTATTAATAAATCTATTTCTGAAAAACTGTGCGAAGTGGCGAGGGATTACTGCAATGGCCGTGTCATTTATCTTTCGGTTGATAAAATACAGTCAAAATGGGTATATGTAATTCAGACATAAATGCAAATGTGATTGATCATTGTTAATTTGTTTGAAAACTGTGATTAATCAGATTAAAATGTTTTCATTTGGCAGCCCTATCCATCCATCCATCTTCTATGCCGCTTATCCTCAATAGGGTTGCGGGTATGCTGGAGCCTATCCCAGCTCACTTTAGCTCTCATAAAAATATTTTTTGTCTTTGTCCAATGTCTTACTCTGATTCTAATAGTATACTCTAAAAGTTTTAAAAAGTATGCAAATTATAGCAAATTAGATCATGGCATAATCTAGCGACTTATAGAACAGCCAATAGCTACTTTTCTCACTGAAAAGTTGGCAACCGTGGATCGGCCAATCCCAGTGAATCCCACAGGCTATCCTAATCACAGGTCACTGTCATTAACTCTTTTCTGTGTCATGTCATGAAATTACAAAAGGGTTTTCTAATAATCAATTACCAATATAAAATGATTAACTTCAATTAGTAGCCATAACAGGTGATTGATGCAAATGACTGACAGCTAATAGGCTCCTAATCATCCAATTAATCCTTTAAAATCCTCTGATAATTATCATTATTTGAAGGATGGACACACCGTTTTGTGAAGTGTGAGGAAAATGTGTTTATATTTGTAAAACTAAATCCACACCATATTATGATTACAGTAGATCTTTGCCTATTTGCGGTTTTGCTACCCTGCATATCGGCAGATTTCTTTTCTCAACTTTAAATTAGACATAATTTGCTTTTTTTACTTAATTAACTTAACTTTACTTAATTTACTTTTTTACTTGATTAAGTAGAAAGGCCCAAAGTGGTGTAGTAATTAGCGTTCTGGACTTTGGAGCAGACGCCTCAGGTTTGAATCTCTACTCGTAAGCACCATCGGTATTCGTCAGGAAGTGCATCCGGAATATAAAGGGCTCAAGCCAAAAATCAGTATGCGGCGTATGTGGCGGCAAAAGCCGTAAGAAACTAAAACTTAAGGCATGCCCGCCATGGCCCTGGTGTGGCTCTACTATATTCGTATCTAGAAATGACTGCAACTAATTATAAATTAGTTTCTGGTTTAAAAGTAAAACATTTAAATATTAATACAAATATTTCTTCAGCTTCAAGGCCGTGCTATTTTTAGCACCAAGTCCAAGATGACTAACCTCTGCCCTTTCTGGCCCAGGGTCTGATGTCAAGGGTGACAGTTTATTTTTAGTGCAAACAAGACTGCTATTTAAGGCGACATCAAGTGGTTGGTCAGATAATGATACCACCCGTTGGTCGGCTGCCATTTATCCACCCACATTGTTGGTCAATTGCAGCCATATGTGGACCCACTAGGGGGGGTCTCTCCTGTTGTGTGTGTGTTTTGTGCCGTGCACATTTAAAATGATTAACTCTGTTGTGCTTCGACTTAATGTTTCCTTCTCATTAACTTCAGATGTGATCTTGTTTTTCTTAACCTTTCAGTTTGGTGGACAAAATACTCTTTACGCCACTCCTTGCTGAACCACTCGGATAAACTTCTAGAATAACAGTAATTGCTTGGTAGGACGGGTGTGATGATGAATGTCGTTGTGATAATAAAAAAACAAATAGAAGATCTTTTTTATTTACTATCATACAATAAAACCTTAGTTAGCGTCATTAATACAGATGGTCTGACCTAAACCGAGACGTACTCTAAACAAGTCAATTTTGCCCATAAGAAACAATCCAAGTATTCCGTCTTGTTATTCCGCCCTGATGGCTTCCAACATTACTGACGTGACAAGAACATCCCACCTGAGATGTTTTGGAAGGGGCAACATCATGCGTTTTCCTTCAATGGAACAATGGACCTTGAAGGTTGTGCAGGGGTGTCATGCGGCAGCTATCTCGGGGAATGGCTAATGACTGGAGGACTGCGTCGTAATGATTGGTAATGACTGGCTTTTTCAACAGGACAACAATGCAGTTCACAATGCCTGCCTGACAATGGAATAGCCTGCCTGTTCCCTTGACCTAAATCTCGAGATGACCGATTTTTTTGAAGATAACCGATATGCCGATATTGTCAAACTCGCAATTTCCAATTACGATATCAACCGATACCGATATCTGTAACATCACATATATTTTTATGCACGGTGGAGGAGTGGTTAGCATGCAGGCCTCACAGCTAGGAGACCCGCATTCAATTCCACCCTCGGCCATCTCTGTGTGGCGTTTGCATGTTCTCCCTGTGGGACTCCGGCTTCCTCCCACATGGTGGTTTGGTTTGGAATGGTTGTTTGTCTATAAGTGCCCTGTGATTGGCTGGCGACCAGTCCAGGGTGTACCTCTTGCCCGAAGACAGCTGGGATAGGCTCCAGCACCCCCGCGACCATTGTGAGGATAAGCGGTAAAAAATGAATGAATGAATTAATGTTGGTAGGTCTGCATTAAAATGATAACGTCAACAACTGCACAAGTTGCACAATGCGGGACCTCTTCCTGTTTCCCATAGTGCTTTGCTGTACTATTGTTGTAAATGGCAAATTAATTGTTGTTTAAGTTCTTGTTTATGTAGGGCTTAATATCATTTTGAGCAACACAGTGTTAACTGCATTTGACTACAATCGCCGTAATATATCAGTTCACATAAAAGGGAAAATCCAAATACCGATATTACATTTTTAGACTGATATCGGGCCGATAATTAGAAAATTCTATTGAGAACATTTGGGGATGGATGGCAAGGGAAATTTAAAAAAAAAATGACATCTTCACCCATCTTCACCACCTGGTGCAACATTCCCACTTGAGTTCTGGAAACACCGGAGAGCCAATATGAACAGCCAATATCCGTTTGAAATAAATTTCATGGTCCCATTTCTTCTTTTTGCATTTTGAATCTCTACTTGAACCTCCTTAGTATCCAAAATGTTAATTCCTGTTTGATCAGGAATGTAGAGTATGCGTCCCTTCAGCCTGTTTATCACTGCCAAAACCGGCGCTCAAACGGTAGAGCTTTTGAAGTTCTGGTTTTTAAAAAAAAGTCGTGAACAAAAAAACAAAAACAAATCAGGTTTTGCTACACTTCTTAAAATAAAACCCGGAGCTGTGCCAACTATTCATCAGTTCTGTCACGTTGTTTTTCTTCAGAGGCTAACCTAGCATGATGTCGCTGCTAGCACGTTAGCTCACGAAGTTATGCTAGTGTTGCTAGTCAACCTGTCCCACTCCTTAATTTTATGTATGTGTATTTGCTCATCAAAAACTTTTAAACATCTGTTACCATCTGTTTGGTCAGAAGATGCACAATCATTAAGTAGAAAGATGCTAATTTAATAGTTTTCAAGATCTTAATAATTAACTGTGATTTCAGTTGTTTATACAAGCGCTCCACTTTGACAGCACAGTAGCTGCTTTATATATATTGTTACTTACAACACTAAATTATTTTTACCTAAAATATTTGACTGTAACCTATCCAACACAAATTATACAGTTTGTGGTTACTGGTTGAATGTAGTGTGAACTTTTCGTGAACGCTTCATGTGATGGCTGAACATTAATAGTTGCAATTATGTCATTATGTCATTACAGTTCAATCAAATGTTCATTATATCAAATGTGAAACCACACTAAACTAAACTAAAAGTAAAACCATTGTAATCAGAGTATTGTGCAATGTTCCACTGTCAGTTAATGATTACAAAGGACACCCACCAATGATATTTTCAGCTACTGTGTAGGTGGACGAAACGTTAAGACAGGTGACAGAATATAATCTATTTAGTTTCATTTTTAAATAACATGACAAGAAACAAATCTTTTCAGGTCGTGGCACTTTCAAAGTTTGCATAAGTCAAGTCAAAGAGAAATAGGGCTGCATGGTGGGCGAGTGGTTAGTGCGCAGGCAATACAGCTAGGAGACCTGAGTTCAATTCCACCCTCGGCCATCTCTGTGTGGAGTTTGCACGTTCTCCCCGTGCATGCGTGGGTTTTCCTCCCACATTCCAAAAACATGCTAGGTTCATTGGCGACTCCAAATTGTCCATAGGTATGAATGTGAGTGTGAATGGTTGTTTGTCTATATGTGCCCTGTGATTGGCTGGCGACCAGCCCCCCAGCTGGGATAGGCTCCAGCACCCCCATGACACTTGTGAAGATAAGAGGTAGAAAATGAATGAATGAAAGTCAAAGAGGGAATTATCGGGCACTTTTACCGTATTTAAATGCAAAACTGCACAAGTGTAAATGCAAATCGTATAAAGTATACATTTGGAACAAAGATAGCGTCATGACTACTCTGTTTGAGGTACCACTGTCTTAGGGTGGATTCAAGAAAACTGAAAGCTTTTTCAGCCACCTTAGCGAAAAAGAGGAGATCGACCAGTGACTTTATCTGAATAATATTCTCACTTGTCTTCCAAAGGCGACTGAGAAATAGATTATTTGCTAAAGCTGAAAGGTGCTACTGTCAATCATTCACCATTCCTGGGTTCTGTAGTGGAGAAGGGCCAACTCGGAGCCAACCCCACCAAGATTAAGACTGTGGTCCATTGGCTGACAAGAAAGTTTTGTAGCATCAATTTCTCACTCATTCCAATTCGGTGTCGAGGTTGAAACCACTGGCTCCGGTTTTGGGGTGGTGCTCTCCCAGAGGTCCAGCGTTAACCAAACCCCTGCACCATCTTCTCAATTAAACTGAGCCTTGATTAACCTTCTTAAAGACCGCAATATGTAGTGAAGGGTAGAAGAGGAGCGTCACAGAGACGGGTCGCAACAATCGGAAGAATAAAACACTTGTGGTGTAATGGTATGGGCTGCTGCCTTTCATGCAGTCAGCACGGGTTTGACTCCAAACCAATGCCAGACTAAACCGAGCAAGTGTTTTTTCTTTCTTTTAATCAAAAAACAGTCCCATTATTGGCTAATCAAATATCAATCAATTGACGATTGCTATTGTTGTTATGCTGTTGTGAAATGGAAGCAGTGAAAAGCCCTGATCAACAACTGAATTTGGAGTACTTCACAAGAGTGAGCACTGTAAATTCTGGACGATGGAGCGCCACTGAATGTAAGCCACACCCACCAAATTTAAAGAGAAAAAAATGTTGTCCATATTTAGGCTTTTAGTCTATAATGTAACATGAGAAACCTTGCAATCTTCGCCCCACATCCCTTTTTCACTCTACAAGCATTTTTCCATTGGAGCTCAACAGCTGCCGCAGTCCAAGCAGGAGCCGTAGTAATTCTGCAGCAGATCAAAGGTACTTAAGATTTGTCCGATCAAAACATGGTCGCTGCATAAGACTTCAAAATATGATATAACCTGTATATCCAATTCACTACCTCTTCAGTCCGCAAAACATATTTCTACCCCTTTTCTGTGCATTATAACACGAAAAAAGAGTTAATATAAGCTAGCTTACAATGCTCTCATTGGGATACACCTATTTCTAACAATGTTGCATTGTTTGATATATGTTCTGTGATCATGCTTTAACACATATAATAATAATACATTTTATTTCAAAGCGCCTTTCAGGACACCCAAGGTCACCGTACAGAAGATAAAAACACAAATATAAAATACAAGATAAAAGAGAACAAACAATGAATAAGAACATACAATAAACATTTTAAGGTGTAATAGTTGTACTGAAACTTGTTTCCTCTGCGCATTGATGCTAAGTAACCCGTCACCTTGCTGACAGCTCTCAATTTTGCTACAAAGACTCAACAAGAGTCTGTCACTTCTTGTGCTGGAAGACACAGCCATCCCAAGGAACACGGACATCGTTTGCATTGTCGCAGCTGTTGTTGTTGTTGTTGACAGAGCTAGCATAATTATGTGTATCGATGCGCCTCGAAAAGACCACAGGCAGCTCTTCTGTTTGTAAAAATGGTTTAGTCTATCACAGTGATGATGGACTGATGATCTTAATGCCATGTGATCGACCCACATTAGGTTCAAGACATGCGTCTTATTATCGGTTGTCATGTTCACCATATTAGGTAGTACGATTGTAAAGGTGACGATAGGGGTGTTATTTCATGTTTACAGGGCTTCAATAATGGTAAAAAAATCATATTTAGAAGTTCATTTGAAAATGTATGAACAATTTCAGTGCTGCCCTTATTGGTGGAAATTCATTTTATCTCACCTAAGAGCAGGATGACTTAGCACATCGAGTATCTTTCTCCCAGAGATGTCACTCTTCCTGTTGTTACACTCATTAGTGGAGTTCTTTGTGACTCATAAACCTTTCATGCATGTACTATGGCTCATTTTGTAGTCACTTGGAACTTTCCCTCCGTGCATTTTCACCTAAAATTGTTCAGCTGCCTTGCGTTGTACACATTACTCAGTTATAGTCGATGTGTGCCTATTTTTTAGCTTGGGACCCGCATACTCTGCATTCTGTATTCACAGATATTTTATGTTTATATTATGTTTTTATGCTTTTTACGTACTTTTACCTGGGGCTAACTGACATCTTTCTCAGTCTCAAAACACAATGAGACAAATTATTCATTCATTCATTAATTTTTTACCGCTTATCGTCACGAGGGTCGCGGGGGTGCTGGAGCCTATCCCAGCTGTCTTCGGGCAAGAGGCGGGGTACACCCTGAACTGGTCCCCAGCCAATCACAAGGCACATATAGACAAACAACCATTCACACTCACATTCATACCTATGGACAATTTGGAGTCGCCAATTAACCTAGCATGTTTTTGGAATGTGGGAGGAAACCGGAGTACCCGGAGAAAGCCCACGCATGCACGGGGAGAACATGCAAACTCTACACAGAGATGGCCGAGGGTGGAATTGAACCCTGGTCTCCTAGCTGTGAGGTCTGCGTGCAAACCATTTGACCGCCGTGCCGCCCCTGAGTCACATCAAATTTAGTTTAAATTAAACTTTCAAAGTGTTTATGTTATATTTATTTTCATTTTGCCAAACCTGATGCTGTGCCCTGTGATTGGCTGGCGACCAGTCAAGAGTGTACCCTACCTCTCGCCTGAAGACAGCTGGGATAGGCTCCAGCACCCCCTGCAAACCTGATAATAAATAATAAATGTTTTATCCATGTCTGTAATGTGTTGGTATACTCCTGTCAAAAACCATGTATGGTATAGCTTATGTGCAGTTTTGGCCTAGTGGTTAGCATCTCTGTGAGGAGTTGGGATGTTCTCCCCGTGCATGCGTGGGTTTTTGTCCGGGTACTCCTGCTTCCTCCCACATTCCAAAAACATGCTAGGTTAATTGGCGACTCCAAATTGTCCATAGGTATGAATGTGAGTGTGAATGGTTGTTTGTCTATACAGTGAAGAAAATAAGTATTTGAACACCCTGCTATTTTGCTATTTCTCCCACTTAGAAATCATGGAGGGGTCTGAAATTTTCATCGTAGGTGCATGTCCACTGTGAGAGAGATAAACTAAAAAGAAAAATCCAGAAATCACAATGCATGATTTTTTAACAATTTATTTGTGTGATACAGCTGCTAATAAGTATTTGAACACCTGAGAAAATGAATGTTAATATTTGGTACAGTAGCCTTTGTTTGCTATTACAGAGGTCAAACGTTTCCTGTAGTTTTTCACCAGGTTTGCACACACTGCAGGAGGGATCTTGGCCCACTCCTCCACACAGATCTTCTCTAGATCAGTCAGGTTTCTGGGCTGTCGCTGAGAAACACGGAGTTTGAGCTCCCTCCAAAGATTTTCGATTGGGTTCAGGTCTGGAGACTGGCTGGGCCATGCTAGAACCTTGATATGCTTCTTACGGAGCCACTCCTTGGTTTTCCTGGCTGTGTGCTTCGGGTCGTTGTCGTGTTGGAAGACCCAGCCACGACCCATCTTCAATGCTCTGACAGAGGGAAGGAGGTTGTTCCCCAAAATCTCACAATACACGGCCCCAGTCATCCTCTCTTTAATGCAGTGCACTCGTCCTGTCCCATGTGCAGAAAAACACCCCCAAAGCATGATGCTACCACCCCCATGCTTCACAGTAGGGATGGTGTTCTTCGGATTGTACTCTTCATTCTTCTTCCTCCAAACACGCTTATTGGAATTATGACCAAAAAGTTCTATTTTGGTCTCATCTGACCATAAAACTTTCTCCCATGACTCCTCTGTATCATCCAAATGGTCATATGCAAACTTAAGACGGGCCTTGACATGTGCTGGTTTAAGCAGGGGAACCTTTCGTGCCATGCATGATTTCACATCATGACGTCTTAGTGTATTACCTACAGTAACCTTGGAAACGGTGGTCCCAGCTCTTTTCAGGTCATTGACCAAGTCCTGTCGTGTAGTTCTGGGCTGATTCCTCACCTTTCTTAGAATCATTGAGACCCCACGAGGTGATATCTTGCATGGGGCTCCACTCCGATTGAGATTGACCGTCATGTTTAGCTTCTTCCATTTTCTAATGATAGCTCCAACAGTGGACCTTTTTTCACCAAGCTGCTTGGTAATTGCTCCGTAGCCCTTTCCAGCCTTGTGGAGGTGTACAATTTTGTCTCTGGTGTCTTTGGACAGCTCTTTGGTCTTCGCCATGTTACAAGTTAAAGTCTTACTGATTGTATGGGGTGGACAGGTGTCTTTATGCAGCTAACGACCTCAAACAGGTGCATCTGATTCAGGATGATACATGGAGTGCAGGTGGACTTCTAATGGGCAGACTAACAGGTCTTTCAGGGTCAGAATTCTAGATGATACACAGGTGTTCAAATACTTATTTGCAGCTGTATCACACAAATAAATTGTTAAAAAATCATGCATTGTGATTTCTGGATTTTTCTTTTTAGTTTATCTCTCTCACAGTGGACATGCACCTACGATGAAAATTTCAGACCCCTCCATGATTTCTAAGTGGGAGAAATAGCAAAATAGCAGGGTGTTCAAATACTTATTTTCTTCACTGTATGTGCCCTGTGATTGGCTGGCCACCAGTCCAGGGTGTATCCTACCTCTGGCCAAAGTCAGCTGACAGGCTCCAGCATACCCGAGCGACCCCAATGAGGACAAGTGGCAAAGAAAACAGATGGATGGATACACTGGTAGAACAGCACCCTCACCTGGCTGTTGATAAGCAATGCACGCCATCAGAGCAGCCATGAAGCCATGTATTGAGGGGGTCAAATTATCCCACATTAATGGATTTTTTTAATTATTATTCATTGTACAGTGGGTGAAATTATCATACAAACATGATCATTATTGGACATCTGGCCACGCAAGGGTGGTCCTACAGTCCTAAAGTAGGTTTACATTGTTTGGAGAAAATTGACACAACATATGCCTTATTAGGCTGAGCGGTATACAGATGTTTGTGTTAGCCCTAATCAATGACAATTTATCAGTGTATTTATGCTTATACTGGACGTTCTAAAACAGCATGAGATAAATCATTCATTTTGACTAAATATTACCGTCATTAAGTCTAGATTAAAAATCTGTATCAAATATCAATACTTTTTTTTACCATGAAACAAATATATATATATACATATGTATATGTATGTTTATATGCATTATAGATGTATGCATATTTTTTTCAGAAGTAGGGGGCTGACAGTGTCAAGAAGCATCTGGTAACACTTCCTTTAATTGCTGCTCGGAAAGAAATTCCAACATGTTTTCTTTCATCCTTTTGATGTGACCCTCTCTTCCTGTTTTAATATATCGGAGATTAGACAAAATAGAATAAAGAAAAATAATTTTAAAAAACTTCAGGGATCTGCGATTTATATATTTAGATTCGAGGATCCCCTTCATAAAGTCATGGAATAAAAGTTAATGGGTTTGTACGAGGCATATCTTAGTATGTCCCCACAGTTTAATGCAAATCTCTCTATGCAAATTGCAATTGACAACATTGCAAATTTAATTTTGGTCATTTTTGTCTGTCAAACGTTTGCAGCATTTCTCAAAATGGCTTTTCAACTGTATTTCTTTTACATTTATATGCCCTTCATGTGTCCTGTGTACAGTGTGACTATGTACAGTCGCAAATGTGCCTTATTTTGGACTGACATTCAAGGTACTTCCCTTTAATTGTGTGTACGCCAAAACATTCTATGTAGTACTTAGCCACGGACGCCGTTTTGCTTTCATTTTGTCCATTTTTTGTTTTGTGGTACCTACGCTTTGTGTGTCTGTATAGCTTCAATGCTCATGCAGCTGCGTTTTACCATATGTATGTGGCTCAGTTACTAAGTTGGTAACGTTGAAATGTGGTGCGTTATAACGCACTGACATCTATATCAGCAAATCTGGATGCTTGGTAGAGAATTCAAGTCAAACTCTTTAATCTTATGAAACCTCCCTCAACAGCCACTGTATAAGGGTTAAAATAATAATATTTAAAAAAAAAACAATTGTAACTTTTTCCCATAATGCATTTCCTCCTAGCAAAGCATTAATTGGTTATTCCGGCCGGGGCGCTGCAATGCCGCCTCTGTCCAACCAGAGGGAGCTCGAGGAGGCCGGAGACTACAGGGAGGCTGACATCATTGCAGCACCCGAGCGGGAATAACCAATTAAATG
Organism: Doryrhamphus excisus; assembly: GCF_030265055.1. Classification (NCBI taxonomy): domain Eukaryota; kingdom Metazoa; phylum Chordata; class Actinopteri; order Syngnathiformes; family Syngnathidae; genus Doryrhamphus; species Doryrhamphus excisus. The sequence goes on from NC_080480.1 coordinate 8,203,161, forward strand.
CTTTGCTGGGACAAAATGCATTATGGGAAAATGTTAAAATTGTTTTTTACACTTATATTTGTACTTGTAAAATTCGTAGGTAACTTTTGAGTGTTAAGTTTCAGTCTTTTTTGGATGACACCATGTTATGTTGAGTAATGACCGCCTGTGACCTCCTGTGTTTTCCAAAGGTTTTTTTTCAAACTTGTTGGTAGTTTGTTCATAGCTCATGATTGGCTCCTGTCAAATAAAGAGCTGCATGGTCCTCACGGACTTGTGCTCACGAAATATGTCATTTGATGATGTGGACATGTGCGGCTTGTTATCTGATGCAGCTTATATATGTCTGCTTTTCTCTCAAAATTTAGTGAGTAAACACCAGAATTTACATATATATATATATTTTTTTCTACCGCTGGAAAAAATTGTTTTTGAAATGCATGAAAATGTTTTTCTTTGGAAAACAAAGACATTTGCAAGTGATCCCAAAGTTTTGAGTGCTAGTGTATATATATGTATATATATATATATATATATATATATATATATATATATATATATATATATATATATATATATATATATACACTATATATATATATATATATATATATATATATATATATATAGAAAACCCATCTAAAAAAATCTCTCACCATGCTGTTAACTACTCCCTTCAGAGAGCAGCACAAACTGGGTCTGACAAGGACAGAAAAAGGAGTGGGAGGCCCCGATGCACAACTGTGCTAGAAGACAAATACCTGAGAGTGTGTAGTTTAAGACAAAGACGCCTCACAGGTCGTCACCTGGCAGCTTTTATATATATATACATATATATATATATGGATTTATACTTACTTTCCTTGGTAATTAATTACATTCATGAAGGCGTACATTTGGTACTAATTCGATTACTAAAGGCTGCATGGCGGACGAGTGGTCAGCACGCAGGCTACACAGCTAGGAGACCGGAGTTCACTTCAACCCTCGGCCATCTTTGTGTGGAGTTTGCATGTTATCCCTGTGCATGCGTGGGCTTTCTGTGCACGCTTTCTTGTGCACATGAAACCACCTGCTGGCCTTGGATACAATTACGGGCGGCTGTAGCTTCATGTGTGATGCATTGGATGTTGATCTGTTTTGGCTCTTGGAAATGATTATTCATTCATTCATTTTTTACCTCTTATACTCACGAGGGTCGCGGGTGTGCTGGAACCTATCCCAGCTGTCTTCAGGCGAGAGGCGGGGTACACCCTGGACTGGTGGCCAGCCAATCACAGGGCACATATAGACAAACAACCATTCACACTCACATTCATACCTATGGACAATTTGGAGTAGCCAATTAACCTAGCATGTTTTTGGAGAACATGCAAACTCCACACAGAGATGGCCGAGGGTGGGATTGAACTCGGGTCTCCTAGCTGTGAGGTCTGCGTGCAAACCACTCGTCCACCGTGCAGCCCTTGTAATTGATTATGTGCTACAAAAAATTTGATCACCAAATGATTAATCTACAAAGTGTGAGATAAAAATATACAGTATGTATATAAAGTACTGAATGTTTTCTTGTCCATAAATGCCATGTATCATGCTTCATCGTGGTTTTATGTAACCTGGCATGGGCTCAGTGAAAGTGCTTGTGTAACTAGGAAGATGTATTAAGATGTATGCTTGTGTAACTTGGACAGAACATGGGAGATTTTATTGATTTTTATTCAAAAACATTTTTTTCTTAACAATTTTTGGTTTGAGGCGATTCCTCTTCTCTACTATGCTTTAGGGTTGTGTATCTTTGTCAACAAAGGCCTCATCCAATTCTTGTGCCTGATAAAAACACATGATCTTTCATTTGCACAATGAACACAAGTAAACCCGGAAAATTTGTGTTAGTAATACTATAATATATGAATATTATATTGTAGTAATATTAACCTTACCATGAATGGGTGAAGGTCCAGTTTCATCTTTATGTGAGAATAAGTGGTAGAAAATGAATGAATCAATCAATCAATTACTAAAAATTACCTTCATTTTAAGTTATTTTTTTATTTTATTTTTGTTTTAGAATGCACCCTGGGCCAATAAAGGCCTCACTTTGGACACCTCAGTTGTCCTGTTACAGTTACTGCATTTGTACTGTGGCAGAAGGAAATACACTAAATTAAGTTATCCATACTAGCCGCAGAATGGAGTGGAATGCTGTTTTTTTGTGGAAAAGAAAGAAAGAAAGAAAGAAAGAAAGAAAGAAAGAAAGAAAGAAAGAAAGAAAGAAAGAAAGAAAGAAAGAAAGAAAGAAAGAAAGAAAGAAAGAAAGAAAGAAAGAAAGAAAGAAAGAAAGAAAGAAAGAAAGAAAGAAAGAAAGAAAGAAAGAAAGAAAATCACATGTACGATAATGACTTCCTGAAGATTATTATACAGTGCGTGCCTGAGAAGAGAGAGAGGGCGAGGGAGAGAGAGAGCATGTGTTTTCTTGCAGATGACAGACATTGATAGCAAGTACTGCCTAAGTACTCAACAAGTATTCATCTTGGCCCGCCATACAAGTACTTTAATTACGCAATTAACACAGGAAAAGTACCACGCATGTCAAAGTCAGGATATCAGGTCAGAGTGTGGATAAACAACGCAAAATGAAGACACGCCGTCTTATATTGGAGTTTCATATGCAAACCAGCAGGTGGCGCCAAAAGACTCCTCACCAAGCGAGAGCGTCTTTTTTTTCGCACACACATATTCACATATATTGATACAGATTGGAACTTCCGAGATAAATAACTCCCAATGGTTGTTACATAGCAAACCATACCTCAGACAAACACCTACATCCATTTTTTTTTATCAAACCGAGACCTCTTCTGTGCAGTCTGACTTACATTGATCTCTATGAGAAGCCGTAGTTAATGGAATAAAACGGACGCTAGGCTACCTGGGAATATCCGTCCCTAAAGAATTAGCATATTCATTTCATTTTCCGATTTTACCACTTCGTTTGACAAAAAAACAACTTTTGTAATGACAATTGTGTTTTTGTCTCTTTATTTATCTGCCAGCCACACAAACTATTTAATAGTCATAAACGGCTGATTTACTAGATTATAGCTAGAAGCGTGACTGAGGACTCCAACAACATGACTGCTGACTAGGCGCTGACATTATCATGTGCCTTTATTGGACAAAGCACCCCATTAGCCCCGCCCATGCCCGGCTGGACGATAGAAATGAATGATACTGCAATTTTGGTATCAATGTGATACCACGTAAACTACAAAACGCTAAATATAATGACTAATAAAACACAAATTGGCTTTAAATATATGTATAATGTTAATTTTTTTCATTTTTTAAATTATTATAAAATCAAACGATAGCTAGAGAGACCTGACGTTAGTAAATATCAAACATAGTGACTCCGGGCAGCTGATACTGTGGTGTCGATAATGTTGATATCTGACTCGATCCTGCCAGATCTTGTGAATGACAGCTGAGGCACTGAAGAGTGTCACAGCAGGCAACATGGCCAACTGTCCACCCTCCAGATGCAGGGCTTTGGTAACGGCGGGTAAGTACCTGTCAAGAACCTCACAGCTGACGATATTCCGTCCCCCGACGCGTACGCTGAGCATGGACGGGACTGGGGTGGAGGAAAAGAGGACGGCGGCTTGCGGTCCACCAGAGCCCGGTGTTTCCTGGTCCTCCTCGGGTAGGACCCAAGCTAGCATGATATACCGAGACGTGAAGGCTTTTCTCAGCGAAGTTGGAGGAGACCCCCGGGAAGCCCGATACTGGCTCACACACTTCCTTCGAGCAACTTCTACGAAGTCACCCTTTGCTGTAGTTGAGGTATGTTTAATATTAGCGGCTGATCCCATTATCACGCCCTGTCCTGGCCGTCATTTTTTCTTTGGGAATGTGGTGAAAATATGCTGTTTTTCATTGTTTCTTCCTGGGCCATTAATGAAAATACTAAATATGTGTGCAATACAACTTTAAAGGGAGTTCTTTCAAAGACTGTCATGCTTATTTTTAAGCAAGAAAAACTACTGTAGAGCAAAATATAGATGGGTAAACAAGGACAATGAGGAAGTCAACTTTTTTGTTTGTTAAAGTAATATCATTGTTATTTACATCATTACATTGGGTATATACAGTTCCATATAGCCATTATTAAAATGCCCTGTTGGAGTACTATTTCTATTTATTTATATTGTAGACTGTGCCAGGGGCCGCACAGTGTCCGAGGTATTAGCATGTTGCCCTCACAGTCAGGAGATCTCTGTGTTATTGAACCATATTTTGTTTTCCCTCTATTACAATACACTCACTTCATAATACAATTTCATATTCATCTTGATGTCTTCCCCAGGTAGACAGCTCAGTGTTTGACAGCAGGGAAATGGTTCAGTGCCTGGCCTTTGGACTGTCTTTCCTCCAGAGGATGGGCATGAAGCTTGTCGTGGTCATGGGCATGTCTGGGTATGTTCCAGCAGTGGGAATTTCCCAGAGTACCGAGGGTCTGGTGGAACGAGGTCAGCAGCTGACTGAAGTTCTGCAACAGCAGGCAGCTACTGTCCTGCCGTTCTTCTCAGCTGAGGCCTTCCTAATGCTGCATGAACCTCCACGTGGAAGTAGGTGAGGAACGAGATATATGCAGTGGTGGGGAAAGTGTTCCCCCTCTCTTGTTAATTTCTTCATTTTTTTGTATGTTGGTCACACTTAAATGTTTTTGATCATCAAAAAAAAAATTTAAATGCAGTTTTTAAATGAAACTTTGTGAAAAATGATTCCCCCTGTTAACACATAACTGTGATTAATTGAGATCTGTCAGTCTGGAAATGCTTATGTCTAAAGCTTTGGGACTCCAGCGAACCACAGTGAGATTATCCACAAGTCACGAAAACATGGAACACTGATGAACGTGTGCACGGCCAACCAAAATGACCCCATAGCTCAGCGACAACTCATCCAAGAGGTCACAAAAGACCCCACAACAACATCCAAAGAACTAAAAGCCGTACTTTCCTCAGTTAAGGTCAGTGTTCATGACCCCATTATACCAAATACACTGGGCAAAAACGGCCTGCATGGCAGAGTTCCAAGACCAAAACCACCGCTGAACAAGAAGTACATTAGGGCTCATCTTAGTTTTGCCAGAAGACCCCCAAGACTTTTGGAAAATACTGTGTGGTCTGACGAGACAAAAAATAGTGTCCCAATTACATCTGGTGTAGAAGTCACGTCACATTTCAGAAAAAGAACATCATGCCAACAGTAAAATATGGTGGTGGTAGTGTGATGGTCTGGGGCTGCTTTGCTTCTTCAGGACCCGGAAGACTTACTGTGATAAATGGAACCATGAATTCTGTTGTCTACCAAAAAAATCCTGAAGGAGAATATCCGGCCATCTGTTGGTGACCTCAAGCTGAAACCAACTTGGGTTCTTTAGCAGGACAATGATCCAAAACACACCAGCAAGTCCACCTCTGAATGGCTGAAGAAAAAACAAATGAAGACTTTGGAGTGGCCTAGTCAAAGTCCTGACCTGAATCCTATTGAGATGCTGTGGCATGACCTTAAAAAGGCGCTTCATGCTGGAAAACCCTCCAATGTGGCTGAATGACAACAATTCTGCAAAGATGAGTGGGACAAAATTCCTCCACAGCGCTGGAAGAGACTCATTGCAAGTTATAACAAACGCTTGATTGCAGTTGTTGCTGCTGTTGCTGCTTCCACACATAATAAAAAGTTTCATTTCAGCACTTTATTTTGTATTCAGGTGTGTTGTCATCGACTATCATCGACCAATATTTACATTTCTTTGATGATCTGAAACTATTAAGTGTGACAAAGATGCAAAACAAAAATAAATCAGGAAGCGGGCAAACACTTTTTCACACCACTGTATATGTATATAGAATTTGGTCTTCTTTCTTACCACTTCCTAACATCTCTGAATCTCCTCTCGATAGTGCTCTACCGTCTGTTGCCGTTGATACCAGCCTTCTCCAATGGTGTCTAAAATGTGGGATGATTCCTTTGGTTTGCCCTGTTGGGAAGAATAACCAAGGTTGCTCAGTAATTCTGGACCCGATGGAAGTTACGGCAGCAGTTTCTCGTGCACTGCAGCCCCACAAAGTCATGTTCTTGACCAAATCTGGAGGTCTGCGAGACCAGGAAAACAAGGCATGGATGTTACCATTTACTAATTGTAATCAATGCACAGTAAATTCCTGCCTATTTGTGGTGCGACCCCACATTTTCACAGATTTCTTGTATCGACTTTATATTAGTACCTCAAGTTTTGTTATTTATTCCTAAAAAATTGTTTCCTCAAGGAAATATATATAGAGAAAAATGTTAGTCTTACCTGCAAAAATCAATGTGTTTGGGCACTCAGTTTCACGAAATGATACAGTACAGAGAGTAGTATGTTCCTCAGAATATTCTACGATAACCAAGACATTGGTGAAAATTGTTTTCTAAAACATTTGAACAATTAGGGCGTCTGAAAACTGAGGTTTGACTGTAATTATTTTTGAAATAGAAAGTGATGGCGTTACCTGCAGGGCAAATGATTGTTGCAGCTATGAACCCAATAGAGCTTAATTCAACATTTTCCAGCAGGAAAATGTTATAATAAAAAGAGAATAACTGCGTATTTTTTTATCCCTGAGCTTTTCCCACACTAGTCTGGCAGGATAACTTCCTCTCCTCTTCTCCCAGATCTCCGTGTAGCAGCACACAGAATCCATGACCGCTTTAGCGTTCAATAATCTTTATCCTTAATGATGGAAACAACAGTCAAGCGGTTGTGACCGAAAGAACGGCCAATATTGGTGGGTGTGTGTCCTATCTCTCAGCTTTTCATCATGTTCATTTTCACTTCCATGGTGATGACTTTCCTTTTCTTTGGCACACTACTAGTTGGGAGACATAAATTGAATTGTGTTTAAAACCAAAATATTCCCACAATGTGGCTGTGGCATTCACCTTAAAAACGCTTTTGTGTTGTCATTCATGTTAGCGTATGCTCACGGAGCTGGCTAACTGTAGCTAAGGGAGTAGCTACGTAGCTAGTAGCCCCACCTCCACAAAGAGGCTGAATGAGATGAGAGCCCACTCTCTCGGTTCATTCCACTTATAGAACCAATGCGCACTCTTGTCATCCAGCCTGTGTGTCATGAAAACACGCCTATCGAGGACGTCCGTTCGATAAGTTGTTCCAGATGTGTGCAGGATAGGAAGTTGCGTCCTAGGCCATATTCAACCACAAAACAGCGTGATCTATTCATTAGAATATGTATTTAAATTTGATGTGGTGAGGCACGACTATACAGGTCACAGCCAATGAAATGCAGCAGCTTAAATGTAATGATGGTGCTACTTAATAGCCTGTTTGTGTTACAGGTGCTGGGTACAGTGGCGCTGCCTGGCAACCTCCCTCGTCTGTCTACAGCACCATGGCTAAGTGCTGCCGAGCGTCACAGGGTCGTCGGTATTGCCAGACTGCTCAACTATCTGCCTACGGAGTCCTCTGCAGTCATCACCTCTGCTGACACACTGCTGACGGAACTGTTCAGTCACAGAGGTGCAGACTGACTTTGCCTTTTAAATGTGTTTGAATTGTGCTTAATGTTATCCCTTTTGTACATCTGCTTTTTCGATGTCTGTCTTTACTTCTGTTTCAGGGTCTGGATCGCTCTTTAAAAACAGAAACCCCATACACCGGTAAAAACTTTTTTTTTAAAGAGACATGGAATATCAACAAAAAAATCTGTAAGAAAAACATTGAAATGAATGGATGTCCGATTATTATTGGTACCGATAATTATATAGCCTTAAAATGTGATATCGCTCGATATCAGTGTCAGATTTTTTCTTTTCTTTTTTTTAAATGCTAAATAACCCACAAAGAAAAAGTTCAAGATCTTCCAGAATATGCACCTATTCCAGCTGTATTTTCTTTGATATGTCCTTTCTTCCAAAACGGTCTGTTTTAATGTATTCCACCCACGGTCCGCCTACGGGCATGCCCACTCCTCTGTGATTGGTCACACGCCCAAAGTGCAAAGTTGAATATAACCCTAAGAAAAACATTCCATTTGTACAAAATCTGGGCTGTTTCTCAGTTAAGAGTACAGGACGGCTTCACCGTAAATTCTTATGGGTTGGGGGTATCTGTAAAGCTGAATGGGCCCAAGTCCCTCTTCAGATGTGTGCAAACCGCTAATCGCTAGTCTCAGCGTCATTCCCAGACGGATGAGTGGATTTCGCTACAAAGACTTAACAAGATGCTCGTTTGCCATCGGCATTTTTTACCTGAGGACTGCAGCACATGTCTTGTGCTGGAAGACGCGGACATCATGAGTGTTGTTGCTGCTGTTTTTATTGAAGGAACTAGCATAAGTGTATCAATGCACCGAAAAAAAAAAGCTTCGGTAGTGTTTTAAATCATCAAAAGTTGCAAGATACTGCAACTGTCACACGTTATCATTAGTGTATGTGTTAATGCATGATCGTAGCATGTATATCAAACCATGTAATGTTCGATGTCTGTGCTTGCCAGCAAGGTTTTATCCACTAAGTATTACATCACATTGTGTTTGGAGATACTTTCACACAAATACAAACTCATTTCATGTGTTTTTTTTCTAGATCTTTTGTTGATATTTTGGATTGTCCATGTTTTAAAATTGTCAGGGAATCAAATAATTCCTAGTCTCATCCCCACAGTCTGAATCTTTTGCATGGTGTACAACTGTGTAGGTATAATTCCTTTGATGGGATCGATGTGGACCGTCTTTTGTCTCTCATCAACGAGGCATTCGATAAAACTCTACAGAAAGATTACATTGACTCTCTAAAAGGGCGGCTGCATTCTGTCTACCTCTGTGAAGGGTACGTGAAGCTACTACTTTTTTATATAGTATGCATGTTACCATCAGTGATATTCGGCGACATTCATGGCTGGTGAGGGACTGACTCATAATTTCTTTCTGTTCAGCTATACAGCTGCAGGCATTGTCACCAAGGAAGTGGTGAACACGCCTTACCTTGATAAGCTGGTGGTGAGCAGCAGTGAGCAGGGCCAGGGCACCGGTGATGCGATGCTGGAGTGTATCAGAGAAGATCTCAGTAAACTCTTCTGGAGGTCCAGAACCACCAATAAGGTTAATCCCTGGTAAGGAATACACAAAGACAGCATTTATAGATTTATACACCTCCAGTTGCGTGATGTTCTTTTCTCCCTCTGTGTATCTACTGTAGGTACTTCAAGCATTGTGATGGTAGCTTTGTAAATGGGGAATGGACCGTGTTTTGGTACGGTCTGACTGACATCCGAGAATCATATGAGCTTGTGGAGTACGCTAAGAATCTTCCAAACTCTTTCCATGTCTCCCCACTCATGCCTTCCCAGAGCGTGAGAGCATCCTATGACTGATGTGTGAGCTCCTTAATCTTCCATGACGTTAAGCAATAATTCCTTTTAGCTACAAAAATGCTTCACATTAAACCTTTGTGTATTTTTAAAGTTCTCTTGATTTGTTCATTAAAGGGGAATCTCACTTTTTTTTTTATTTTGCCCATCATTCGCAGTCCTTATGTGAAACATGAATACGAGTTAATATGAGCTAGCTAACAATGGACGTCATGGGAAGTAACTATTTTTACACTAAAGCCCTCACAAAAAAAGTGTTCCATTGAGTGTCCCGTGGATACCTAGCTCTCAATTTTACCTGAGGACTGGAGCACACGTCTCGTGCTGGAAGACACAGCTATTCCAATGAGAGCGGACATTGTAAGTGTCTGTTTCTGTGCTACTGTTGTTGACGGAAGTAGCATAAGCACCACAGCATGTACATCCAATGATAAAACATTGTTTTTCTAAGAGGGCTTTGTAGTCGAAATAGGCACGTCCCAATGACATGCATTGTTAGCTAGCTACTAAGTTGTTTTTTCTTGTAAAGTGTACAGACAAGGGAAATAAAAATGTGTGCTCATGTTTCATGTAAGGATTTTGTATGATGGACAAAATCCCCCCCCAAAAAGTGCAGTTCCCCTTTAAGCACACTGAAACAGGAACAGTCAAAAAGTGCAGTGTCTTAAGAATTTTGACAGCTATACATTCTTCTAGTCTAGTCAGTCTATTTTTAGAGAATTTTCTAAATGTTCTCCAAAAGAGAACATGTGTTTAACAGTGTTGTACAGCTTTTCATGGGGGTTAAAGGGGAAGTGCACTTTTTGCAATTTTGCCCATCATTCACAATCCTTATGTGAAACATGAACACATATTTCTTTCCCTTTTATGTGCATTCTAGCGTGAGAAAATGAGTTTATATCAGCTATCTAGCAAGGAACGTCATGAGAAATACTTATTTTGATTCTTTAAAAAAAACGCCAACAGTGTTCCATTTACATACCTGACTTATACGTATATTAACCTAGCTACAACAATATTATTATTGTAGCAGCGTTGCTAATCGCTAGTCTCAGCGTCATTCACAGATGGAAGAATGGATACGTAGCTTATTTCATTTCACTACAAAGTCTCAACAAGATGCTTGTTGCAACATTTTTAACCTGAGGACTGGAGCACATGTCTTGTGCTGGAAGACACAGCCATCCCAAAGAGAGCGGACATCGTAGGTGTTGTTGCTGCTGTTTTTATTGAAGGAACTAGCATAAGTATGTGTATCAATGCGCCAAAAAAAATCATCATAAGTTCACAGATCACAGCATGTATATCAAACCATGCAACGTTGTTCAAGGGTTTTTTTTTAGAGGTCTTCATAGTGGAAATAGGTGTATCCCAATGACATCATTGTAAGCTACAGCAGCTCAAATTCTGTTTTCTCGTGTTATGATGCACAGAAAAGAGAAAGAAATATATGTTCATGTTTCACATAAGGATTGTGAATGATGGGCAAGATCTTTTTAAAAAGTGCATTTATTCATTTTCTACCGGTCACGGGGGTGCTGAAGACTATCCCAGCTGTCTTTGGGCGAGAGGCAGGGTACACCCTGGATTGGTCGCCAGCCAATCACAGGGCACATATAGACAAACAACCATTCACACTCACATTCATACCTATGGACAATTTGGAGTCGCCAATGAACCTAGCATGTTTTTGGAATGTGGGAGGAAACCGGAGTACCCGGAAAAAACCCACGCATGCACGAGGAGAACATGCAAACTCCACACAGAGATGGCCGAGGGTCGAATTGAACCCTGGTCTCTTAGCTGTGAGGTCTGCGCGCTAACCACTAGACCGCCGTGCCGCCCTTAAAAAGTGCAGTTCCTCTTGAATACGTAGGACCACCCCAATTGGTATGTGTAACTCCCTCGGATGTGCAACGATCAGACAGCAACTAGTTCCTGTGTTTACTGATGGATTTATTACAAAACCAACATGAGAACTTAATGGCTGCACGCATGCCTTAGGAGGGAATTATAGAGATGATCTTTAATCCTTCAGCACCCATCAGCCCTTGAGCTCTAAATAGTGTGGCAACAACTGATCTTAATTTCTATTGGTGTAACGATTAAACGTGCACATGTGGAAACGACGATTTTACAGAAAATTTGTTCCGCCTTATTAACTATTAACATCTAAGTAGGAACCAAAAACGAAAATAGGTGGGAACTTAATACTGACAGCATACAGTGACTGAGAGGCAGTTACAGTATGCACATAAAAATGTTTATTTTTGACCCATGGATTGCTCCCCGCCCCCTCTAAACTTGACAAACTTGATGTTGAGTTCTACGATTTCAGGTCGACATTTACAAAAAAAAAAAATGGCCATCGATATTATTACTGTATTGTCCGCAGTGTTCGGGGCTGCAAAACAAGATTGTGCCCATCTCTCCGCTACTGTGAAAAAACAAGTGAAGCAAATGAATGTAGGAGGATTCATTCCATGAATTCCAGGAGGATTAACAAAAGAACTGCAACCGCTGGACATCGGTGTAAACAAAAAAATCATCTTACGGATCATCTTATATTATAATTCATTAGTGACAGGTACCTATACATTTTATACTGTGTTAAGTATTTGTGTGAGACTTGTCTAATTTGAATTTTTAAAGAAAAGAGAAAAATTCTTAGTTTTTGAGAAAACTGATGCTGGTTTCAAAAAATACAAAATATCATTTGGGGAAAAATATAATATAGGTCTTAGAGCTGTTTTTACTGTATAGTAGGAGAGTCGAAGCAACGTCAAATCAGATATGTTTTATGGTACTTAATTTTATAAATGAATGAAGAATATTTGTATTTCTTAACCTCTGAATGGAGCTTAGAATGTTTTTACACTTTCAGCAAAGGGAACAAAATGTTATAATTTAACATGTACTTTTTCAGGAACTACAATTCCTACATTTGTGTAGTGGCTAGATTTTCTGTACACATACTTCTGGAACCTTGTACAGCGTCCATCGGGAATATTTCTTACATTTTAGCTAATTTTAGCTGATCTTCCACCAATTCCCTACCATCCACACCGCTCGAAAACAGCCATCAAAAACTTATTTAACCGCTCAGCCAATCACCATGCCTAAAACACCTATGTCATCTAATTTTTTTAAACGTTAATGTACAGTATATAAGCGTCAGCCAATTCCCCCAACCCCGCCAAACAGCCAATCAAACAACGTCTTTAACCATTCAGCCAATCAGAATGCCGAAAATAATTACGTCATCGGCATGCGCGGTTACACCTAAACAAGCCATGGCGGAGAAAGCAGCGAAGAGCTCGGCTGAACGAATGACAGCGGCAGAAGCGCAGCTTCTTCGCCGCCGACAAGAGTTGGATTACTGGAAGAAAAACGCAGCGCGGATCCGCAGCAGGAACCTTGTGACTGGCTTATGCATTGGGGCATTTGTCGTCGGCATGTGTATCCTTCCTTTATGCCGTGTCCTTCAATCTGGAGTGCAGTGATGTAACACCAAATGTAGAACAATATAAGAACTATTTACGTTTGTAGTGTATAATCATATATGTTACTACACTTTGGAAGATCAATGTTATTTTCTGTATAGGGTCATTTGAGAATACCTTTCCTTCTGAGCAGGTTTATACCTCGTCCTTTATTTGAGCTTGTCGTGGGGTTTGACTATGCACTTGTAATATTTAAAATATATAAATAAGAAGCTTAGTTGCTGTTCATATATGAGCTTTTCCTTTAACGTGTTGTCCAGTCAGCTACACCATTTTGTCCGTCAAACAGGAGAGAATCCTGGAGGAAATAGACGACGAAGCCAGGATCCATATCATCAGGGGGCCAAGGACTGGGGCCAACTCTTAAGGGCACAGAACATGAACTCTCAGGCCATCTAAGGATGTTATTTGTTATTTTATTATTCATGTCATTGGTAACACTTAGCCCCTCAAAACCTGCACCAATGTTAGCAATGGATCTGATTTTCAGTTAAATGTGAGAATAAAGTATAAATATCAATAATAATATCGACTAACAGGACTGCATCCATTTGTAAATAGGTGCTTTAATTTCAGTGTCTAATAAGACTGTTACAAATACGAATAAGTACGTTGTAATGAGAATTTAATGTAGCCTGAAATGACGTCACTTTTACAATGTCATGTATTTATACAGTTTGTATGTATTATTGACCTTTGCATTTGTAATATAACCTATTATGGGCATAGACTCATAGAACCATACCAGGACACAAAGCGATATATAATATAATTATATATATTATAAATATATTCATGACAAGCTATTTTGAACACCATTGTTTATTATTTTTAAATGAAAACTAATTACACAGGAAAATCAACCATGATAAACTATTGTAACGTCTGAAATGTCCGCCAGGGGGCGGCATTCTCTAGGAAATGAGGCGTAAAACAGTGGTCCCATCAACCGAGTAATCTGATTGGTCAACTCCACTTCCGTAATGCACAGATGTTTCCTCATGCATGATGAGCGTGCTATACCAATTGGACGTGTTAATCTGATTTACAGGATATCTCCACTAGAGGGCGCCTTTCATTGTATTATACAACTGCATCAGGCAGTTATTAGATAATCCCACTCACAGTTATGTGATACCATGATTTTAAAAAGCTTTAAAGAAACCCTTTATATATAAAGACAAAACTATGTTTTTTTCTCTATTTTAATTTCCAATTTTTGCTGTTTACTTGCTTTAGTTGCTTTTGCTTTAGTTTTTTTTATGCCAATAAACAAGCTGTGGGCCGCAATTTGGACACCCCTCAATTAGCCCACCACGATCTGAACACCACACAGCAAATAATGTAAATTGCATGTGTACACATTAAATAAATGAACACACTCAGGAGTTAATTAGTAAATACTGAAGGATAACTCCTATTAACAATCCGTAGTTTTTACTTATTACTGATGCATCCTCAATTTCATGTATCCAAGGACCAGAATATGTATTGGCAGACACTGTGAGGACTAGATGTAATTATTGTTAAAAGGGGACCTATTATGCTTTTTCCACTTTTGTGCCCTATAAATGTAGTTAGAATTCCCGTGTTAAACGATAGTAAGGTTTCAGATAATGAGGCATTTAGAAGTGAGCCCTGAAAGAAGTTTGCGATGGCTCGAAATGCTGGGTTCCAGAGGGAACAGCAAAACTGTCTCTTTGTGATGTCATAGAGGAGCGGGTTTCCGCCAGTATTCAGCTGGACTAGCCGACAAACTGCTGCTGAAGCCGGACGCCTTTTCCACGTTACTTGGTCGTAGAAGAGTCAGAAGAGTAAGCGGTAAGTAACAATTTATCAGTGTGCTAACTGTTTTTATTTTGTTTAAGTCATGGAGCAAAAGCACTTTTCTGTGTAGCATTAAAGAGTGTGCATACAGAGAGCAGGGTTGCTAGTAGCCTTTTCCCACCACAATCAGTGGCTCTACCCAAGTTTTTTGCACACTGGGAGTCCGGCAAAACACTTTACACGTTACTGATGCTGTACAAAAACCTAATGCTAAAAAGCTAATGCTACTTACCATTGAGAGATGTCTTAAAGTAACCTCTTTTCTTGAGAAACTTCAGACTGTCCAGTCTCTACTTCCAGATCGGATTCGGAATCCAACACATATGGCTGTATGTTAAAAGCCGACATTTTAAAAACATTGCTGTTTATTATCAACTCCTATCCTGTTCGCAGCTAGCGGCGAGTGTGACCGACCACAGCGGAGTGGGTGCCTGTAGACTGGACGTGACAGTAATGAATTAAAACAAACCGTTTTTGCGGGAACCACAGAATCCAAAGAAATACAGCTGAATAGGTGCAGATCCTGGAAGAACTATGATGCTTTGTGTGCTGGTTATTATGTGTAACTGCTCTATAGGAGTCCACAACGCAATACAAAGGGCATAATAGGTAAACATAATAGGTCCCATTCAAGATACTTGAACCTGTGACAGTTCAAAAATCTAAACAACTATTTCTGAAACTTACCTATGTTTTAGGTTCTACGTATGTGTATTGTGCCTTGAAAGATCAGTCAAAATTGTCTAAAATATCGGGTACTGTGTACAATTGCTTTTATTTTCAACATCTTCAGTACTAATGTGGTAGTTTGCAGTAAACCAACAAAACAAGAACATTGTAAATAGTTGTAAAATCAACACCACCAGGCAGTGGAGACATCTTCCTGTGAATGTGTGAGCGTCTATACAGCAGCAGGCCTGTCTTGGCTTGTCTGTTTGTGTTCTCAATGGTCAAATGGGTCTCAAGGCATATGAATAGTGAAAGCATATGCAACTCCTACAAGAACCCAGTAAAATATACTTTGTAAACTATAACTGACATCAGTCCAAAAATATGTACCACATTTCTCAACCCACATGGGTATCATATAATTACAATTGCACATTACTTACAGACACATAGGAAGTGTATTGGAAATACATTCAATCGATGTGCCTAACTGCATCACAAACTCAACTCAATGAATTATTTTGGCTTGTAGTTGTTGTCAAACACCCAACCACCACAAGCTATAAAGAACTAGTTCAAACTAGTTCAAACGTTACCAACAGTGAAATGTGGTACGTTATTATGTACCAATATCTATATCAATCATCTGGATGTGGCTTCAGTCGCCATAATTCACCACAACTATACAGGAAGCTAAACAGCTAGCCAACAAGAACTTTAGATGTTCAGTCTCAGGAAAACACTGCCCACTGGTGTTGTGGTAGAGAACTGCAAGTCACTGCAAGTTAGTCTCATGAGTCATGTTTCGTCAAACTCCACATTCTCTTACATATTTGAGGGGTTCTCTAAAAAGTAACACAAATATTACTTTTCCTGGTAACTAATTACATTTGTGAATTACAAATTGAATTACATCTTTGGGGAATGTAACCAGTAACTATAGCTAAGAGCAGTTCATATGATTGGCTAGAAAAATGCAAAAAGTTGAGGTATGCTGGAGGCATGCAGGCACGGACAAGTGAAGAAGCAAAAAAGAGGAAATAGTATAAGGAGTCTAGCATGAACACTTTGCTACATTGGATGACGTGAGCCACAGGTTTATGGACAATGAAAAGTAGTTTTTTTTTTCATCTAACCAAAACATTATGTGTCTAACTTTTAAGGCATGTTCTTTTTCTCTATATTTTTGGTCCAAAAGCAGGTCCTTACGTCTTTTCATGAGACAACAATGAATAAATGACATTCTGATGCAACGTAAAGTAGTCAGCATCAAGTCAACGCACAGCCATTAATCCTCAAAGTGTCAATATTTGCTGTGGATACCATTATCTTCCAGCACAACCTTAATCCTCTTGGGCATGGAGTTCACTAGAGCTTCACAGCTTCCACTCTTCCATCATGGAGCTGCTGGATGTTTGAGACCTTGTTCCTATCATTCATACAGGCCATTCCATTTTATGGAAGTGTCATTTCTTTACTGTTGATATCATCAAATCTTATATTTCCTTTTGTGAGGCATTGCATACCTTACATACATTAGACAAACATGGATTTCGAGAGTAACAATGAAAACAATAAAAATGCAATAAATAAAAATATATTATGTCAAAATTTTAATAAAAATATAAATTATAATAAATGTAATAAATTACATATAAAATATAAAAATATTTATATTATACTGCACATTCTAAAAATATAATGAAAAAAATACAATATGAGAAACAAACAAAACAATAAAAGTTGGAATGTTATGAGAATAAAGTCATAATAATATGGGAATATAGTCATGAATACGGGAAGACAATATACAAGAAGAAAAACTTTTTTGGGGGAAGGCAGCAGGAATGAAAACAATTTTTTTTCAAGAATAAAATATTACGTTTAAATACTACGTACATTTAAAATAAAAAATGTGGGGAAAAAGGCCCAATTTTACAACAAAAATCTGGTAAAATAAAATAAAAATAATAAAAATCATATCAGCAAGTGATAATTATCAGTCTAAAATATCAGCCTAAAAATCTGATATCGGATGATATCGGTATCGGGATCTTCCTAATAACAACCGATATAGAGACTTTTTGTGAAGTCTTATTATAGCAGGAATGTTCTGTGCCACACAGTGGTGTACTATGTGGTTAGCACATCTGCCTCAAAGCTAGGTGGATCCGGATTTGCGCCCCCCCCCCCCAACTCAAGACCAGCTGGGATAGGCTCCAGCTCACCTGTGACCCTGATCAGACTGATTTGTGGCTACACGAACATGTCCAAATATTAGAAACACCTCTCCCTATGATGGCGTCGTCCACCACTGCATAGAACAACCACAATAACCCAGTACTTTACACGTGGAGAGACAAAGTCAGCTTAGCAAAAAGTCTGCTTTTTCCATCCGGGACAGAGGGAAAGAAGTGAGTGTGTGTGTGTGTGTGTGTGTGTGCCAGAGAGAGAGGAAAATCAGAAAAAGATTGACCACAGCAAGGGAAATATTTAGTGCCAAAAGTACATGACTCGCAACGTCATCGTAGGCCGTCCACTCAGAAGTCTTCAAGTTCCATTGACTCCGCCCTCTTCACACACACACGCACACACACACGCACACACACATCTGGTGTGCTGATGTTACTTGCTGAATCTTTTTCATCTCACAGCACAGCTCTAAGACAGCACTTCCCACAAACAGATACATAAGATACACCAACATAAGTGTTAGCTGCTAAATAGGGACTGTTAAAGCCTGGCATCAATCAATACATGCAGGATATACCATACGTGGACTGTAGTAGAAGCAATACATTATTCATTTCATTCACTGATATACCATTAGTGAATATAGTCATTCATGATACACTATGTCTGTCCATTTTTACTGTCTTTATTTATTCAGGTATTCATTTACGCATGATTTCTTTTTAATATCCACAGCTTTCATTATTTATGTTTTACTAATTGTGTGTATGTATCGTATATATTATAAGTTCCTGATTAAGGAACTAACATAAAATAACATATTATATTACAGATTATTTATTCATGTCTATTTTAATACAGTAAAGTACAGTATCTTTTAGTAATATATTAATTATGTGCTATTCTATGAAATTATATTATTTCAATTTATTTTCCATGATTTATTATTATTTATTTATAACTATTATATATATATATATATTTATAATAATAATATTTATTTATAATGTTGATCAATATGTTCCTCCTGTATTTATTTATTTATGATATACATCTATTTTTAATGTTATTTATTTGATTTATTATTTATTAACCTCCTACGACCTGGCGTCACATATCACATATTACATTTGGAATTTAATTTCTTAAACCTATTTTCC
This sequence comes from Doryrhamphus excisus, assembly GCF_030265055.1. NCBI lineage: Eukaryota > Metazoa > Chordata > Actinopteri > Syngnathiformes > Syngnathidae > Doryrhamphus > Doryrhamphus excisus. Next base: position 8,221,931 of record NC_080480.1, read on the forward strand.
AGGTTTTTATTTGTAGATTGTGTAAAAGGGGGAAATAAGAAAGTTCTATTATTTTTAATGTAATTAAATTCATTAATAATTAAAAATAATTAAAATAAAAACAAATAATTTATCATTATTTCATTAACCCTAACCCTAACCCTAAAAATAGATATAAAAGAAATAATAAGTATTATAATCCAAATAAAAAATAATACATTCCACTCAAAGGATGACAATATTTATTATTATTATTATGGTATTTATGAATAAAATATTTATTATATAGTATATTTGTATTACAAAAATATGTCAAGACTTTAGGGCTACCCTGCACAATGCCGGTCAAAGTTTAAACGCCATTAGAGGGCAATATCGATCAAAAAGGTGTGTTGACTGGTACTCTATGTTAGGTTCAATAAACTGTTGATAAATTATTAATATGTGTTAGTGTTTGTGTTATTCAGTCAGCTGATTTGATGATATAATCTCCCCATACTCACTGAAAAAAGAGTATTGAACATGTGGTTCAAATACAACCTGGAGACCATTCATCATCCCTTAACTCCACCCAATTATAAACCACGCCTCTTCTCGCTCCATCGCCCGACCATCTTCCCTCCCTTCTTACCGACTTCTTTCCTCATATTGCTTATTAATTGTTATATCACTCATTGTGAATTGATATGACTTTACTAATAAATATACTGGTCCACCAATAAGCCAAACCAGTGCTTGTTCAGCCACCAGCATGGAGGAGCAGCAGGGTGTGAATGGGAGTTCTGGTTGGAGGAAGGACATAGTTTTGTAATCACCACCAGGGGTCGCTGTAGCAATTGTTTGTGTTTTCTTTGATGCCTCCAGCTGAAACCGAAGTGCATGCATGCTATTCCAAAAATAGAGAGCTTGACCAAAAAACTGCAGAGAAAGTTTTTAGGGTGTTGAACGTTGAAGTCCACTTTGTGTTTTAGAGCAGAAAGTATAGTAATATTAATATTATCTGTGTTCAAAATGGCTATCTCATGGTGGGATCTACCATGGAAGCATGGAGCATTTAGAACGGACTGCGGTTCTATTTCCTGTTTACGCCTTCCAACTGTTCCGACTGCTTCTGAAGTCGGAACTGATAAATGCTCAACGTTGTTTATAACAAATGAAACTATGTGACAGCTCACTCGGGGGAGGTATTTTCACTCTCTCTCCTCAACCCATATGAATGTCATGGTGACATCAAATATGTGACAAGACAAATAAATAGGGACACATTAGAGAAGAGTGTTTTCAATGCCACTGAATGCCAGTACTTGGTGTGTATTCGTCCCCTCGTCGTCTACCACTGCATCTCAACAAGACACCAGCAAATAGCGTGTTGGCATCAACCAATCACAAGCAAGAAATGCTGATGAACCCGCCCATTTGACTAAGCCCTACCCATCAAGGCCTGGAGGCCCCAACATGAAATCTTGTGAATGTTGCTGCAGAAAGTAAGAACATTTATGGATATATTTTCATTTCAAGGACAATTCTTTGAAATTCTTTGTTACGGATGCCGCATCTCATTTGCATCAGTAACATGAAAGTCATTTAGCTTTGGATGGAAAACCATGTCTTGAAATGGTTCACATGTAGAATGACTAGACTCTGGTCCAGGGATGGGAAAACTTTTCCCGACACGTAGGCTACAATGGCTTAAAATATTTTGCGGAGACGGGCATGACACAAAAACACCACACACCTACAGCAAGTTAATGCATCACATAAATCTACAACAAAGCGCTAAACATAACACTTAAAAATTGTATTTCCAAATGCCCACAAGGCATGCTGGGTAGTTCAGCTACAACAACAATATCAACTCATTCATTCATTTTCTACTGCTTATCCTCATGAGGGTCGCGGGGGTGCTGGAGCCTATCCCAGCTGTCTTCGGGCGAGAGGCGGGGTACACCCTGGACTGGTCACCAGCCAATCACAGGGCACATATAGACAAACAACCATTCACACTCACATTCATACCTATGGACAATTTGGAGTCACTAATTAGCCTAGCATGTCTTTGGAATGTGGGAGGAAACCGGAGTACCCGGAGAAAAACGGGACATGCCAACTCCACACAGAGATGGCCGAGGGTGAAATTGAACTCAGGTCTCCGAGACTGTGTGCTAACCACTCGACCGCCATGCAGCCCAACAATATCAACTATGAACAATAAACATTGGATATCAATAGTATGCTAACCTTGTTCACTTATTTGATGACCTCCTCAACTTATTTTCTTTTCCCAAGAAAAAATGCTACAAACACAGCAAAATGTTGGGAGAAATAGCTACCCAGCATACCTTGTGGTGGGAATATATGGGTGTTTAAGACGCATGGCGGGCCTAATGGAGTTTGCCCAACCCTAGCGCTAGTCTATGTGTTTTCTGGCTTGACTCTTGTCACTAGAATCAGACAGCATAGAAAACATAGCACATAGATACTAATACTGTATGTAGGGAACTCATCAAGTACTGCTGAATTAAGTCTTTTAACTCCATGTTGACCCTCGGCCATCTCTGTGTGTAGTTTGCATGTTCTCCTGTGCATGTGTGGATTTTCTCCGGGTACTCCGGTTTCCTCCCACATTCCAAAAACATGCTAGGTTAATTGGTGACTCCAAATTGTCCATAGGTATGAATGTGAGTGTGAATGGTGGTTTGTCTATATGTGCCCTGTGATTGGCTGGCGACCAGTCCAGGGTGTACCCCGCCTCTCGCCCGAAGACAGCTGGGATAGGCTCCAGCACCCCCCGTGGCCCTCGTGAGGATAATCGGTAGAAAATGAAAGAATGAATGAACTCCATGTACTCCAGTACATGGTCAACATGGTCAATAGTCGACATTCTGTTAATTTCTTGTGACTCCTTTGGATTTGGTACGGGCCATTTTAGACAATTTTGACTGATCTTTCAAAGCACAAAGAATGCTGAGTTCTTAGGGTATATGAATATGGAACCCGCCAAAATAAAGGTTAGACTTGCGGCTTTCATCACACAAAAAAGTTAGTTTCAACCTTTTCCTGTTTTTTTATTAATCAGCAGTACAGCATAGGTAAGTTTCAGGAAAATATCAGTTCCCAACTAATTTTTTTCAATTTCAAGCATAACTTTCACATTGACACAAATATTTTTTCCTTTAGTGACAGCTGAAATATGGAAACATACCAACATAAACAACACAAAAATGGGTTGATTTTAATTTTCAATTTTCACATTTGGAACTGAACTATGTGTGGGTACACGTGTGTATGCATTCAAATTTTCCTACAATGCGTAACCTTCTGTACGCTACACTCCTCCACGCTCGCTCAAGTCCTGCTTCCTGTCATGTGGTGATTTGTTCTTGAACACGATCCCTGCCGAACTCAAATGCACTTCTGCCATCTGGTGGCTGTTTTTATGTGGTAAAAATGCTCAGAAGCGTTAATGCATCACCCCGGGATGTTGCCTCTGCTGCTTCATCAGCCGTATGGACATACTGTAAATTGTCCTGGAACCTCACCTGCTTGGAAATTAGGGTTGGACGATACTGCAATTTTTGGTATTGATGTGATACCAAGTAAATATAGGGTCGGTATTTTCTTTTCACTATTTTCACTATTTGAGTGTTTTAAAGATCTGCTCTTAATTTGTTGATTATGACTCTTCTAATCAGAATTAAAGACATGTAAACACACACACACGCTTAAAGAGCTACCTGGCTGCCTTGCTGGCACCTATGCCCTCCTAAATGTCTTTATGGAGTAGTTTTAAAATGCCTCCCTCTAGCAGTTTCCAGCATGACATCAGGGGGGCCCCAAGTCACCTCTTCCTCCTCTTTCTTCTCCTCGTTTCATGTCCCTCTTTCTATCGCTCTCAGCAATTTTGAAACACTTCTTTTCCATATTAGCCGCGCTGAAAGCCTATTAACGTAACTCCCGCCCCCCCACCACCCACCCACGCTTGCACATCTCGAAACCTGCTGGTTCCTGTTAGCACTTAGCCACGTTAGCAGGGGGTGAAATGCTTACATTAGGTCCTGCATGTTTTTGATGTTTTATGGTGGCCTCTTAAGTAGGACTTGTGGGGCTTTTCCCTACTAAATGTTTAGGTGGGAACCTTTGCATTCGAGTTCATGATGTGGCAATTTATGCAAGATATGACAATATGTAGTCCAAAGTTATGCATATTGCATGTGATGCATATTCACAATTCAGTTTGTGGATTTTGGGTCAAACTTTTTTTTTCTCTGAAAATAGGTAGAAAATATACATTACATTCACCACCATGTGATAATACAGGCAGAAATGCACACACATGTCCGTGGTGTGTATACATACACGAAAGCAGCCTCTCATAGAACGTACAGAGAACGTGGAGTCAGTGTGTGGTTATTATATGCTATACATGTTGTAGCTAAACTTTGCCAAATTGCTATCATGAGCTGACAACAAAAATGGCTAACTTGTGTGAGTTGAGTGGGGTGCAAGAGGGTGGAATATTCAGATATTAGGATGAGTAACAACACACACACACACACACACACACACATGCAGTACCTGACCAAGTGCTAACCTAACCTAAAAAATAATGTTAAACGTGTTTAAAAGGTGAGTTAATTGTATGATACAGTACATGTCTAAAGTGTAAAAAAATTACAAAAGCTGAAAAAATGAAAACAAGAAGTAATAATATGAGAAACAAACAAAACAAAAAGCAAAGTTGTAATTTTTGGAAAATTAGGTTGGGAAAAAATTAGAATATTACAATAAAGTAAAGAAAGTACAAGAAAGTAAAAATATAAGAACAAAGTCATAATATTATGACACAAAATGTCCATCCATTCATTTTCTATGAATGGTATGCTGGAGCCTATCCCAGCTGTCTTCAGGCGAGAGGCGGGGTACACCCTGGACTGGTGGCCAGCCAATCACAGGGCACATATAGACAAACAACCATTCACACTCACATTCATACTTACGGACACTTTGGAGTCGCCAATTAACCTAGCATGTTTTTGGAATGTGGGAGGAAACCGGAGCACAACGGAGCACAGCATGATGGACCAAACGGCGGTATCAAGCAGGATATATTGCGAGTTGGTTCGCTTCTTGTTTTCAAAGTCAAAGCAGTGATTTATCACTATGGTTTTTTGTATGAGAAAAGTAAGGGGGTGTTGCTAACCTCGGCTAACTCAAATTTTGCCAAATTCGTCCGAACGGTTGGTATTTGGACAAATAAATGGCACACTCTGGATCTAAACAGCCACTTTCTCGCATGATTAAAAAAAAATCTCAATAAAGTGATGTATTTAAAGAGTTTAGAGCTAAAGTGAAATCAGCTTCAGCCTGTCGATTTCGGCTCGGGTAGGAGCGCAATGCATTGTGGGTTATCATGTAGTACACTGTAGTGTAAATGCTTTGCATACCGTCTGATAGATTGGGTTTGCAGTATGGAGTGTGGATAGTATGGGCTTGGAAGTATGTAGTAGTATGCTGTTTTGAACACAGCCAAAGACTACTAGCGGTTAGCAAAAAGCTAACACGGTTCCCAAATGGCTAAGCAATGAAACATTGTGACATTGCAGCATTCAAGATGTTACGTTACGGTCTCTGGACTTGTGTACCAAGTTTCCTCGTGAATGTTGACATGAAAAATACCAAAGAGCATTTTTGTAACGTCATCTTTCTGTATTGCTGGCTTTACACAAACATGCAGTAAAATCCTAGTCAGTGGTTCTGGTTTGTAAGGAAGCAGTAAACACACCGGGTATCCCACCAGGCACTCTGCTTATCCCCCTTGATCTTTTGTTGTGTAAAAAAAAATGATGCCTTCAGCAGCTCCAGGCAAAGTGAGAGTGTGTGCACATGTACTATGCACGTATGGAGCAGTAAACTCATTTTCTGTGTGTTGCTTTCCAGAGGCTAATTAGCGACATGAATAGAGCTTCATTAATGAGAAGTTAAGCCTCCTAGCAGGGCTTTCCCGGAATGTTTTGGTGCCTCGGGTGTAAAAATGTGTAGAATATGTATATGTATGGCGCCAAGAAGAAATGCTGAAGGGATGTCAAGTGAAATGTATCATTCCCAATTTCATTGCTCTTTTTCTCAAATTCCAGTCTTTATTTAACATGTTTAAGTTATTTGTTTTAAGTTATCTGCTCCTTTGGGATTTTTTTTAATTAGCTGGGGCTGTGAATCCTGAATTGTAAACATAGGATCCACTGTACAGTCGTCCCGTGTCGGTTGGCGGTTCAGATTCTATCACGGTTTTTCCAAAATATATGAATTTATACATCATGCTGTTTCATGGTATAATACGGCCTATTTGTAATAAAAATATGCCTATATTTTAGCAAATTTGACAATTTTATGGGGTTTTTTTGCCCTAAATTTAAGCTTTTTCAATCATAAAAATGGCTAAATTGACTAAAATACAAGTATAAAACATAGAGAAGACACATTTAGATTGTGATATGCAGTATTCTACCCCGGTCACTAGCTGTCAGTGAAACTTGACTCCAAAACTTGATCAGACCAGACTTGATCGCCAGAACAACAGCCTTTTATTGCTTTGCAGCCGTAATTCTGCTAAAACTCTACCCCAGATGTCACTTTCTGTCCACATGTCCAGGACGCTTTATTTGTGTTTTAAATGCCTTACTTTTGCCGCGCGGTGTCCCGCGCATGCATGGGTTTACTCCGGTTTCCTCCCACATGTTTATCTGTGACTCCAAATTGTCCATAGGTATGAATGTGAGTGTGAATGGTTGTTTGTCTATATGTGTCCTGTGATTGGCTGGCGACCAGTCCAGGGTGTACCTTGCCTCTCAGCTGGGATAGGCTCCAACGGTATAGAAAATGGATGGATGCACCCCTCTCTGTTGTGCTATGAGTTAGTAGTTTACTAACTTACTGTCACTCCTGTCTCTTGTTGAGCCTTGTAAAAAAAAGAGGGTTGCGGGTATGCTGGAGCCTATCCCAGCAGTCTTCGGGCGAGAGGTGGGGTACAACGAGGACTGGTCGCCAGCCAATCACAGGGCACATATAGACAAACAACCATTCACACTCACATTCATACCTATGGACAATTTGGAGTCGCCAATTAACCTAGCATGTTTTTGGAATGTGGGAGGAAACCGGAGTACCCGGAGAAAACCCATGCATGCATGGGGAGAACATATACATGGCCGAGAGCGGAATTGAACTCGGGTCTCCTAGCTGTGAGGCCTGCGCGCTAACCACTCGCGTCCCGTGCAGCCCTGTTAATATGTTATTCATTTTATATATCAACTGTTTAAGTGGAATGTATTACTTAGATATCTAAGTTATTGTCATATTTGAACTACTTTCTATGTAGCAAGCTATAAACTAAAGTCATTTCTAAATATATACCTGAAGAAGCTGAAAAAATATTTTCACAAAACTACAATATTCAAGCAGGAATGAGAGCAACAGCTGCTTTGAGGCAAGTTACAGTCTTTTGGAGGTCTTTTCCTTTAATAAAAGACAAGCAGTGGTAGTAACGTTAATAGATGTGCTGTGAATGACGGCCTACACACACAAACATCTCCTCTTCTCCATCCACCGTGCAACTAAATGAAAAGGTTGGAGGCTTTTTAGAGTTTCTCCACACCTGCTGGTCCACTCCAAGTATGTTAAGAGCAGATCGCAGGTTGTGTTGATGGACACGTGAACTTCGGTTATGTCACAACGGAGTTCATTGAGGGAAAATGTTACATTTAAAATCCAACTTTTGTAGCTCCCTTCAAAAGAGTTAAATACATGAACGTCAGCACTGCAGCAATGTAACGCACACAAGTAGGAACACTTCCAAAACACGCACACACACACAAGAGACTCTCTAATTTGATGTGTATTTATAGCAGTCCTAGTGGCCTGAATGGTTTGAACGCCACAGTGGATGGAGGAAAATGGAAAGGCGTGATTACACAGCGCTCCTCTTCCTCCCTTCCTGTAGCCGCCACACCATGTCTTTATTGTTGGACTTTTGCTCGGCAACAAAAAGGAAACTACAAGAAATGAAGGCACTCCAATAGCAGACGGGGAACAGGACTGGAAATTAGTCAGGTTTTACGAGATAGAAGACTATTGAAATGTAATGGATGACACTGTTACCAGTCCAGGGTGTACCACACCTCAGTCAGCTGGGATAGACTCCAGCATACCACTGTAATGGAAATGGATGGATACAGCATTATGACCACTGCATAATATGACAGAACCCACTTAAATCTGCGTCAACAACTTTTTGGGATGGAAAATGTGAAACCCAAAGTATGAGGCATTAATTCAAGAATATTTTTGCGAGGGCTGCATGGTGCACAAGTGGTTGGCATGTTCGACCCCACGGTCAAGAGATCGGGAAAACCTGAGTTTGTATGTTCTCTCCATGCGTGCGTGGGTTTCCTTCCACATTCCAAAAACATGTTAGGTTAATTGGGGACTCCGAATTATGTGATTGGCTGGCGACCAGTCCAGGGTGTCGCCCAAAGACAGCTGGGATAGGCTCCAGTATACCCCTATAATGGAAATGGAAAATGGATGGATGGATACAGCATTATGACCACTGCATAATATGACAGAACCCACTTAAATCTGCGTCAAAAACTTTTTTTGATGGAAAATGTAAACCCAAAGTTATGAGGCATTAATTTCAAGAATATTTGTGAGGGCCGCATGGTTAATTGGCAACTCCGAATTATGGGATTGGCTGGCGACCAGTCCAGGGTGTACCCCAAAGACAGCTGGGATAGGCTCCAGCATACCCTAGTTCATTACAGGGAAAAAGCCCAATACCGATATTGACCGATGTTACATTTACATACATTACATTGATAATATTGGACATCTCTAGTATTAATATGCAGCATTTATTATGCATAGGTCCTAATATTATACACCATTTCCTTGCTACGTATGACAGAAAGAAAAAGCAGATGCAGTTCATTTGACATCGCCAGGTCCGAAATGCTGCTGTTTCTGCTTTCGGTGGACAGTGGGCCAGTTGAATAAATACACTAAAGCATCATTTCCCCTGAAGATTCAAGCGTTCCATGAGTGTACCTTCAATTTAACAACAAGATTGATGACCGTTTACAACCACAGGCCTCAAGCTAAAGCCAGTCCCCGAAATATTGGCGGGAGTAGAAGTAAATGGATTAAAAATACCTTGAGAGGACAAGTAAAAGAGCAGATACTTTCTGAGGTGGATCTATTCCTCCTACCATGTGACTCTGTTCATCAATAGTCTTCTGTTGGGTCGCAATTTTCAGCTTTTTAGATGAATACGAGTAACTGGTTGTACCTTGTCTAGGGTTTTAAGGTAGAGTTAATGATGTTAATCAATTCATTTTCGACCGCTTATCCTCACAGGGGGTGCTGGAGCCTATCCCAGTTGTCTTCAGGCAAGAGGCGGGGTACACCCTGGACTGGTCGCCAGCCAATCACAGGGCACATATAGACAAACAACCATTCACACTCACATTCATACCTATGGACAATTTGGAGTCGCCAATTAACCTAGCATGTTTTTGGAATGTGGGAGAAAACCGGAGTACCCGGAGAAAACCCACGCATGCACGGGGAGAACATGCAAACTCCACACAGAGATGGTCGAGGGTGGGTTTGAACTCAGGTCTCCTAGCTTGACCGCCATGCAGCTCCAGCACCTCTCCTCTGATGAGATCATTCATCCACCTCACAGGTGTAGCATATGAAGATGCTGATTCAACAGTGTGATTGTTACTCAGGTGTCAAGAAGATGGCCCAGATCGTCACATTTAAATATGAGTCAATGTCAACACAACAAATGACAAAATACAGTTTTTCAAAGAAACTTTTAAATTAAGGGAGCTAAAACATCCAAATCTACATAGCCTTGTGTGGAAAAGTGATCCCCCTAAACCAGGGGTGGGCAAACTACGGCCCGGGGGCCACATCCGGCCCGCCAAGTGTTTGAATACGGCCCGCCCAATCTTTCAAAAGTATTTAATTTAAACTCAACATACAACCTGGCATCATGGCCTGAGCCAACCTTTTGATGGTTGTATCAATTTCGTTGTTTGACATGGTCTGTTGTTTAGTGCTCCTGAAAAAAGAGACACAAGCACATAATAATAATAAAAATTAAAATAAGAATTATTATATTATTATTATAACTATTATGATTATTATATTTATTATATGAATGCAAATTATTATATTAATTATATATAATAATATTGTTATATTTGCATATTTTACATAATAATAATTTTATTTTAATTATTATAATAATTATTATATAATTATAGTCTGCCCCCCCCCCCCCCCCCCCCCGGAAATTTTGTTATATCAATGCGGCCCGCGAGTCAAAAAGTTTGCCCACCCCTGCCCTAAACCTAATAACTGGTTGGGCCACCCTTAGCAGCAACAACTGCAATCAAGCGTTTATGATAACTTGCAATGAGTCTCTTCCAGCGCTGTGGAGGAATTTTGTCCCACTCATCTTTGCAGAATTGTTGTCATTCAGCCACATTGGAGGGTTTTCCAGCATGAAGCGCCTTTTTAAGGTCATGCCACAGCATCTCAATAGGATTCAGGTCAGGACTTTGACTAGGCCACTCCAAAGTCTTCATTTGGTTTTTCTTCAGCCATTCAGAGGTGGACTTGCTGGTGTGTTTTGGATCATTGTCCTGCTAAAGAACCCAAGTTGGTTTCAGCTTGAGGTCACCAACAGATGGCTGGATATTCTCCTTCAGGATGTTTTGGTAGACAGCAGAATTCATGGTTCCATTTATCACAGCAAGTCTTCCAGATCCTGAAGCGGCAAAACAGCCCCAGACCATCACACTACCACCACCATATTTTACTGTTGGTATGATGTTCTTTTTCTGAACTGCAGCATTACTTTTACGCCAGATGTAATGGGACACACACCTTCCAAAAAGTTCAACTTTTGAGTATTTTCCCAAAGGTCTTGGGGATCATCAAGATGTTTTTCTGGTAAAATTGAGACGAGCCTTAATGTTGTTTTTGTTCAGCAGTGGTTTTGGTCTTGGAACTCTGCCATGCAGGCCGTTTTTGCCCAGTGTCTTTCTTATGGTGGAGTCATGAACACTGACCTTAACTGAGGCAAGTGAGGTTTGCAGTTCTATGGATGTTGTTGTGGGGTCTTTTGTGACCTCTTGGAAGGTTTAGTACTGTTCCATGTTTTCACCATTATCCGTGTGGATAATGGCTCTCACTGTGGTTTGCTGAAAAGATCTCAATTGATCTCAGTTAAGTTTTAACGAGGGGGGGGCGGGCATCAACTTTTCCCACAGGGCCATGTAGGTTTTGAGTTTTTTTCTCTCCCTTAATAATAAAAGGTTTCATTTAAAAACTGCATTTTGTGTTCAGTTGTGTTGTCATTGACTAATATTAAAATTTTGTCATGATCTGAAACATTTAGGTGTGACAAACGTGCAAAAAAACGAGAAATCAGGAAGCGGACCAACTCTCAGTACAGTACAGCATATACAGTCTTAAATGAGTGTTAACGTGAAACCTGTTTCCTCAATGTCACATATTTCAGACCGAAGACAGCATGGGAAACACCTGCTTCATGAATACAGGTGGTACAACTAGAAAGACACGGCAGAAGAGAAGGAGGAGTGGGGTCTTTAAAGGAAGTGGTCCAACATGCAATTTGAGACCGTGAGGAATGTTTTTTAAATGTGTGTACTTGTTTCCACCAAGGTATTTGTCTTGATGCTGCACCAAAATATACCCCCCTCATTCTGATGTTTTTTTCTTCATCTGCATCTGCAATTTTAAAAGAATATCTGCAAAAATAGGCAATTTTTTACCCCCAGAAAACACACCGCATTCACCATACATGGGTAATAATGGGACATACTTACTCACGGTGCAACAAAACAAAAACACAACACATCCACAGCAAGTTAATCAACTACTACCTGTATGTGGGTGATAAAACAGCTAATATGTAACAAACTGTCATTTACAGATGCCCGCAAGTCATGCTGGGTAGTGCAATGAGCAATAAAACACTGGATATCAAGAGTATGTTAACGTCCCTCCTTGGCACACAGCAAAATGTTGGGAGAGAGAGTACCACAAGCTACCCAGCATGCCTTGCGGTAGGACTCTATGGGTGTAATTTTGTCCTATTCATTTGCATGCACACATGGTGCAGTATGTACGTTGTGCGTCATGTGTGTGTTTTTGTACAGGGTCAGGCAAAATGATGTGACACATTTGTAGGTTAAATAAGAGGCAAATAAAGTAAAGAAACAAAAAAGTGTTTTTATTTTCGAAAAGTACATATAATGCCATTCTGTTTCATTATGTTTTAATAATTAAATCAGTTCTGGCAGTGCAAGGTCGGACGGTTGTTGCAGTTACAGATTGGTTTGTTTTGATAAACGTTTCCACAATGAAAGCGCAATGCTTACCAGTCCAATTCATGGCAGCAACTGAAATTATTACAAAGATAAATAAAAATATATAATATAAATATGTAAACCACCCTCGGCCATCTCTGTGTGGAGTTTGCATGTTCTCCCCGTGCATGCGTGGGTTTTCTCCGGGTACTCCGGTTTCCTCCCACTCCCATTCCAAAAACATGCTAGGTTAATTGGCAACTCCAAATTGTCCATAGGTATGAATGTGAGTGTGAATGGTTGTTTGTCTATATGTGCCCTGTGATTGGCTGGCGACCAGTCCAGGGTGTACCCCGCCTCTCGCCCAAAGACAGCTGGGATAGGCTCCAGCACCCCCGCAACCCTTGTGAGAAAAAAGCGGTAGAAAATGAATGAATGAATAAATATATAAATCATTATAAAGAAACAGCAGAACGGCGGTCGAGTGGTTAGTGCGCAGACCTCACAGCTAGGAGACCAATGTTCAATTCCACCCTCGGCCATCTCTGTGTGGAGTTTGCATGTTCTCCCCGTGCATGCGTGGGTTTTCTCCGGGTACTCCGGTTTCCTCCCACATTCCAAAAACATGCTAGGTTAATTGGCGACTCCAAATTGTCCATAGGTATGAATGTGAGTGTGAATGGTTGTTTGTCGATATGTGCCCTGTGATTGGCTGGCGACCAATTCAGGGGGTACCCCGCCTCTCGCCCCAAGACAGCTGGGATAAGTTCCAGCACGCCCGCGACCCTCGTGAGGAAAAAGCAGTAGAAAATGAATGAATGAATGAATTATAAAGAAATAAAGCAAAATTGCCTCATATTAAAAAAATTGCCTTTTCAAAAATATGTACTTTTGGAAAATAAAAATCCTTTTTTGTTTTTTTACTTAATTTGCCTTTTATTTAACCTACAAATGTGTTACATCATTTTGCCTGACCCTGTATAAACTACAGATTGCATCTGACTATTTCCTGTACGACTCAAGCATCCCACAATAGCACTGCAAGTCATGTGGGTAGATACAGCTTCGATATTAAAGGTTTTAAAAATTATGAATGACGGATTAAGACGCTTGCTGGACCAGATTTGGTTCAGAGAAAGACGAGCAGCAAAACAAAATGGGACAGAAAAAATATGGGGGAATCTGTGAAGTCACGTGGGTGAGTGACTTAGTATGGCGGAGGAGAGAGGAGCCTTAAAGCGAATAAGCAGACTGTCGTAACAGGAGATGGAGGAAAAAGACAGAAGGAGGAAAAAAGGAAAGCAAGCAAAGCAAGTCAGTAACACAAATAGACATATTCCTGGTAAACTGTATACAAGACTATTGTGGCTGTGGTGTACGGGAATAAAGGGAATGTTATACAGCATATACACTATATGAATTCTTTATCAATATCATCACTGAGAACAATCTAAAAACATATTCACGATATCTACGTGCAGCACAACTGACTTCAGCAAGACTTCAAACCCAGCTGGAAGGTCACACGCACCAACACACACACACACTCTTGCGGCGGCCGTATAACTCATGTTAGGGAGTGGCCAGAGTGTGAGAGAAACCAGAGTGTAGAGAAGTCGTCTACAGGGAAGTTAACCCTTCACGCTCCTTCCACATTGACCGCGTTCATGCCGTGAAATTACAGGGAAGCCGATAAAAATAATACATATGTGTGTGTGTGTGTGTGTGTGTGTAGTTCTTTTTGCATTAGTGTCACTGCTACATATGACTACAACATTTAGCTTTGTTTGTAGCATGTGTGCTTCTTTTTGTCTGGTTCCACTTGTTTTAGCATTGAGGCCATGTGGGTGTAAATGTGTTGTCATGTATGTTGTATTTCCACCATTGCATTGTGTGACACTTGCAACATACCATTGTAGTTTTGTCCACAACACTTTGTCATCAGGGTCATATTTAATTCATGGTAGAATACAACCTATTTTTAGTCGATATATATATATATATATGCATATTGAAGCAAATTTACTTTACATAAAAATGGCAAAATGAACTGAAATACAAATATAAGGATTTCAAAAGACGCATTCAAAGACTTTGATGATTTTTTTGTATTCCACGCTGATCTCTAGGTGATCAACAGGCTTTTATTGCAGGTTTGAATGATCTCTCAGTCACAACAGTCCCTAATAAAACACGGGCTACAGCTGCATCCATAACCCACAACAAGCCAAAACTCAACTCTGACCCCCCCCCCCCCCCCAGCCTCATCACTTCCTGTCCTCTCCTCACTCTTTGATTTATATCAACACAAAAGGACAACCATTATTTATGTCTTAAATGGCTTATTTACACTTATTATGTGTACTATAAGGGGCTGCACGGCGGTAGAGTGGTTCGCGTGCAGGCCTCACAGCTAGGAGACCTGAGTTAGATTCCACCGTCGGGCATCTCTGTGTGGAGTTTACATGCCCTCCCCTGATGTTGAATGTTCTGTGTGGGTTTTCTCACATTCCAAAAACATGCTAGGTTAATTGGTGACTCCGTGTTTTCCATAGGTATGAATGTGAGTGTGAATGGTTGTTTGTCTATATGTGCCCTGTGATCGGCTGGCGACCAGTCCAGGGTGTACTCTCTCCCGAAGACAGCTGGGATAGGCTCCAGCACCCCCACGACCCTCTTGAGGATAAGAGGTAGAAAATCAATGAATGAATGTGTACTATATTGGGGAATACAAATCTACACGTGACTATAGGGGTGTTATTCCATTCTAGAGATCTCTAATGTTTAAAAAGGTTGTAAACAGATTTTACATGTGCTGACTATAAAAATATTCCATCTAGGGCTCTAATAATGTTAAAACCAGTATTTAGATGCTTCTAAACACGTTTTCTACGCTCAAACTATAAAATATTCAATTTATAAGGAAGGAACCTCAAATTCACTAATCAAGGCCGGGTCTGGAACCAACAGGGGTTGGGTACCGTACTTGGTTTTTTTGTCAGCTGTTTGGACTTTAGAGGTGCTGTGTTGAGGGTACACTATTATCCAAGCTGTACACTGACTACTTTACATTGTATCAAAGTGTTGTTTCATTTAAAGAGTAAATAAAGTACATACTGATTTCGATAAGGATAGAACAGAAAGGTTAACTGGACAGAAAAATAAAGATAACAGACTTGGGAGGAAGTGATGAAAAGAGGAAAACGGAAGTTGCTGAAAATGACATGTGGGCCTCTGCAGTCATAAAAACATTAGTGAGGGTTTCACATTCACATTGAAAAAAGGGGGACTTTGGAGGAGGAGAGTAAAGAAGATGGGAGGAGAAGAAAGGAGAGAAAACACTCAGTTTTATGTGTTAAGTGAATTTAACTCTTACCTGCTGTTTATATTTTATGCCCCTGCAGTATAATGTAGATCTGTTTGACCTATAAACCATGTATGGTAAATAAAATATATCTCATAGTACAGAAAATGAAAACATCTGGTGAAGTCATCAGTGTGGGACAATGCTGTTGTGTTATTATAGATTTGAACAATACCACAGTCGGTCAAATGTGTAAAGTGTTGAGTAAAACTCAAATTAATATTTGATTTCTTCTCTTTGTTTCTGTGCAAAAGCTAGCAAAAGACTGACCTAAGTAGAAAAGAATGCAAACCCTCTCTCTACGTCTCTTTCTCTCTCTCAATGTCTCTCTCTCGCTCTCCCTCTCCTCCCCCTCCTGTGCAGACACACACATATTGGTTAGATTAAATTGCCACGGAGTGGAAGAGAGAGAGAATGTTCTTTTTTTTCCACTTTTGACCCAGACTTTTCTCACTCTTTTTTTCTCCATAATGGTAGTCACTTTCTGACTCTGACTTAAGCTCGGAGATGTATCATCTTGAGAGCACTTTGCTTGAATCTATGTATAAACACCAGGGGGTCTCCAAAGTGAGGCATGGGGACCATTTGCAGCACGCGTCTGCTTTTTATTGGCACATTTACCCCTTTAAATATATATTGCTTCTTTTTAAATGTAGTCTGCATCTCTTGCCGCTCTCCACTGCTGATGTGTAAATGGAAGTACAGCAGTGACAAGCACACCCCACCAATTCAGGGTGAGGTGGATAACTATGTCGCTCCTATAATTTCTCTGTATTTTATTGTCTGATTAGCAATTAAAGATATTCCATATATAGTGGCAACATGCTGACAAAAGCATTCCACACTTTGGACACCCCTAGCCGATAAAATAGTGATGTAAAGTCACTTATGGGTCTAACATGGAGCACAACGTGAGTGTAAAGATGCACTTGTTTGACAGGAGTCATCTTACAGCCAGATGTTATAACCACGCCTCCCTCCACGCTCAGCACATGTAAGCTCCACCCACTCCCAAGTGAGGATATCCTGCCATGATAAGATAAGCGATGTGAGACAGTGTGTTTCTGCAGATAATTTAACATCAAAAATAATAACACAGTAATGAATACTAGCCTGTTTGAGCCTATCCCAGCTGACAAACAATCACTCAATCTGGGAATGGAACCCACACCGCTTGCATGAAAGTCAGGCGGATAAACCACCAGACGTAGAGTTTCATTATTGTTCAAAGTCTCAACAACCATCATGTCTACATTCAGTCTGGAAAAAACTTTGACTCTCTCTCTTTCAGCCTCTCTCAGTGCTGCCGTCTGGCTTTTGCAACATCACCCTGCCACGTAGAGGATGGGCCGTCCGCCTTTTCGCTTTCCCTCCGTCAAACTGAGGTCAAAAGGGTTTATAAAACGGAATTAGAACTCAACATGAGACTGACTAACACCATACTGGGCTTTGAAAAGTCTTATAAATAGATTTCAATGTAAAATGTAAAAAAATGTACATGAAGAGACTTTCTTTAGGTCTTCATTTCTGAAGAAGAAGAAGAAAAAACTTTATTGGCAAGGAGAACGAGAAGGCTTTTCCTTTTAAGAGTAAGCTCCAGTGAAAGATTCAAAGTACATACAGGCAATGGACTTACAGTAATCCCTTGTATAGTAGGATTCCTTATTTATAAATCAAATATTTCTGTTACAGCATAGAAAACCTGTTTACAATATTCTACATTTAGTTTTTAACTTAATTAGAGCCCTCAAGACATGAAATAACACCCCTATAGTCATCTTTACACTTGTATTACTCAATATGATAGATATAATTAGAGTTAAATTAGCCATTGAAGACACTAATAAGACTTGTGATCATATGTGTCGGACGTGTGGACAGGAAGATAATGTCGCCGATCAAGTCTGGTGAGTATTACTAGTGATACTTAGTACACTAGTATACTACAGTTACAATTATTTTCCGTGCATATACATATTCGAAATTGCTAAATGAACATTGATGTTGACTTTTACCTTCATTGAAGACAGGATGGTTCCCAAAGACACGATGTGGCAGCGAGATCAACCACCACCATCTTAGTATTTTATTGTCTTAGGCTCCATTGTGGGTTATTGAGGTGAGAAACATGTTTGAATTAAATAAATATTTCATGGCAAAACACAAAGGTGGTGGTGGTTGATCTCGCTGCCACGTCGTGTCTTTGGGAACAGTCATATGTATAACAGTTTTCTGCATGTCCAACTATAATTGTCAAACAATAAAAACGTATTTTGTGTTAACATTTTAAGCTTGCAAGAACGGATGAGATCCTGCCCCAAGTGGAGGACTTTAAGTACCCTGGGGGGTCTTGAGATCGAATTGTTGCGGGCGTCTGCAGTGTTGCAGACTCTGCATCGGTCTGTCATGGTGAAGAGGAAGCTGAGCCTAAAGGCAAAGCTCAGAATTTTCCGGTCAATCTACATTCCTACCCTCACCTATGGTCTTCAAATTTGGGTCTTGACGAAAGGACAAGATCGCAGGTACAAGTGCCCAAAATGAGTTTTCTCTGTAGGGTGGCTGGGCTCTCCCTTAGGAGAAACTCGAAGTAGAACCGCTGCTGCTCCGCGGTGAGAGGAGCCACATGAGGTGGCTCAGGCATCTGGTCAGGATGCCTCCCCGGGGAGCTCCCTGGCACATTCAAGGCCTCAGGGATGACCCAGGACACGTCGGCGAGACTATGTCTCTCAACTGGCCTGGGAGTGACCAGGGAGAGGGAAGTCAGACCTTCCCTGCTTAGGCTGTCACCTTCTCGATCCAACCTCAGATAAGAGGAAGAAGATGGATAGATGGAACGGAATAATTGGATTTACATTCTTTCATAAGTGGAAAACACACACACACAAATGTGATTTTCTGGAGCATATTTTTCCTCACTTCTGACATGTTTACTTGCTACCTTTAGGAACTAAAACGGATATGGAGCATCCATAGGTTTTCATTTATCGCACCCAAAATATTTAAGACTAATTCCTGGCTTGTGCCAAATGTTAGCAGAACTGAAGACTTCTGGGTGATGAAGTTTTCAACCGGGTATCTCCTGTACTTGTTCAGTAGTGTTGTAAATGGGGGGGCTATTTAACGTGTGTTTTCTCAGGCTAAAAGGTCGATGACCTCTTTTCCAAGGAGATGCAGTGATAGATAAAACAGATGTCCCACCAACAGAAGGCAGGATTTACATACCAGAGGTTTTTTTCTGGAATATTCATAATCAGTACTACTGTCTTGTTTTGGAATGCATCCAATCAAATGTGGAGAATATTTGTCTTGCTAAACCTCTTGTGAGAGCACCATTTTGATGTAGAATACATAAAGTCTATTTATGGGTCACATGACACCTTGTTAGTTGCTTTATGCAGGAAAGGCAAAGTCACCTGACTGCTGTGTAAAAGGCAACATAAAGGAATAGATGGAGGTGTGATGAGATGACACAGCTGGCAAAGCTTTTAGCAACTGTTCCGCCCCTCCCTCTGTGACCTCTGCCTGAAGAGGAGCAATTATTTCTGGGCCCTTGACGCAATGATTTCAGGTACACATCAACACACCAGGTATGCCGATTCACATCAGGTTGCAGCAATGTGGAGGAATTTTGTCCCACTCATCTTTGCAGAATTGTTGTCATTCAGCCACATTGGAGGGTTTTCCAGCATGAAGCGCCTTTTCAAGGTCATGCCACAGCATCTCAATAGGATTCAGGTCAGGACTTTGACTAGGCCACTCCTAAGTCTTCATATTCAGAGGTGGACTTGCTGGTGTGTTTTGGATCATTGTCCTGCTAAAGAACCCAAGTTGGTTTCAGCTTGAAGTCACCAACAGATGGCCGGACATTCTCCTTCAGGATGTTTTGGTAGACAACAGAATTCATGGTTCCATTTATTTCCAGGTCCTGAAGTAGCAAAATAGCCCAAAACCATCACACTACCACCACCATATTTTACTGTCAGTATGATGTTCTTTCTCTTTAATGTGGCGTCACTTTTGTACAACTTTTGTCTGGTCAGACCACCAAAGTATTGAGTATTTTCCCAAAAGGTCTTAAGGATCAAAATATGTTTTCTGACAAAATTGAGACAAGCCTTAATGTTTCATAATAGACGCAAATACCAAGACTCAAAATAATACAAAAATCAACCCCACAACACAGCAGCAACCTGCCCCTATATTCTTACGCATAACAAGACATCTCAATTCTTGAACTTAATCGCTTCTCTCGCAAGTAATTATTGACAGTCACCACACACACAAAAGCCTTTTCTAACATTGCAAACCATAAAGTAAGTTATGAAAGTACTATATTTACTGTATGATTTGTGCTGATTTGTATTGGCCAAAATATTGACATCGTATATGAAGGGAAAAAGTTGGGACACCACAGTAGACAACGTCCATATGTTAGTTCACAGGCGACTTTCTGTTTTAGGGAGGATTACTTCAAAAGGTAGGATTACATCTGCAAACTTCCCACAATAAAAGTCTAATTAAATAAAATAGACAGTTTAATCATGCATGGTGGTCTGTATGTTCTATCCTGGGTGTCGATTGGGTGAGATGAACAATTACATAAAGAACTGTTGGCTTTCATGAGGATGGTGCACTGAAAAGGCAGCGCACGTGCGGTAATGTGCATGCGCTCGAACCTGAGCTAGTCAGCACACAGCAGGGTTGACTTTTAATGCATACAAACGGCGCCTGAGTTACGCCATTAGCGGAAAGCACGCGCACATAAACACACACCCAAACAGAAACACACACACACACACACAGGTGTGACGGGAGACTGGAGGCTGTGGATTTACAACACAGGAAATGGACAACTGCCAGAGGGTTATGGCACAACATTAACACACACATCTAATTTGCTCCTTTCTTAACCCCCGCCCCCTCCCCAAAAAACACACACATACTGTACACTTATAGCATAATGCTTACCATATACAACATTCATTCATTTTCTACTGCTTATCTTCTTGAGGATGCTGGAGCCTATCCCAGCTGTCTTCGGGCGTGAGGCGGGGTACACCCTGGACTGGTGGCCAGCCAATCACAGGGCACATATAGACAAACAACCATTCACACTCACATTCATACCTATGGACAATTTGGAGTGGCTAATTAACCTAGCATGTTTTTGGAATGTGGGAGGAAACCGGAGTACCCGGATGCAAACTCCACATAGAGATGCCTGGGGGTGGAATCGAACTCGGGTCTCCTCGCTGTGAGGCCTGATCACTCGAATACCGTGCAGGTGCTTACCATATATATTGAATATATATTTGCAGCTATGACATTTGGAAGGAAATAGTTGCAAATAATTTTTGCAATTCCTGTGTTTTGTTACCGACCTTACTAGCTATCAGCCATCAAAACGGACTGGTTGATTGGTAATCATATTAATCAAATAAGTTTTATTAATACTCAAGGTGATGCATGAAATATGTGAAATCCACGGGCTGCACGGTGTTTGAGTGGTTAGCCCACATGCCTCACAGCTCGGATACCCGAGTTCAATTCCACCCTCTGCTATCTCTGTGTGGAGTTTGCATGTTCTCCCCGTGCATGCGTGGGTTTTTTGCGGGTACTCCTCCCACATTCCAAATACATGCTAGGTTAATTGGCGACTCCAAATTGTCCATAGGTATGAATGTGAGTGTGAATGGTTGTTTGTCTCTATGTGCCCTGTGATTGGCTGGCGACCAGTCCAGGTGACCAGAATGTGAAATCCACAACCCAAACATGGATTCATCCAACCAACCCTAACTCAACCCTGTTCCCTAAAGCTAACCCCCAACTCCAATGGCTAACAGTATTTAACATAATGGCCTGCATGGTACATTCATGCACTACTCTAACCAACTAACCCTATACTCTTTAAAATCCATGCATTCATTGAACCAATAGAAAGAACGCTGGTCTCATGTCACTCAGAACTCCCCTTTCAGCATTCAGATGTTGACACCCACTAGACCACCTCTCCACCACCACTTGGTCCAAGTCCAGATGTTCAGGGGAAAGGTCCCTCGCCCTGCCTCCACCTGTCAGCAGCACAAGAGACCTCAGCACTTGCTGGATCTTAGTCCAAAAAAACATCTAATGTCTTATATTTCATTAGCTCTCTATTGGAAATTACTTTTTTAGTTATCAATCTTGCAAAATTATTATCATAATATATATATCAAATATCTTTTCACTTGAGAGTATCTTCAGTCATCTGCAAAGTAAGCAGATACCTTTTTTTTTTTTTTACTTGTGTTGATCGTTTCTCTTTGCTGTCTGGCAAATGCTGTGTTCATACTTTCCATCCTCAGCCTGTCTGCTGTGTGTGTGTGTGTGTGTGTGTGTGTTAGGAGCTGAGGAGGAGGGAGTGGGGGGGGGGGATGGGCTCCGATATTCTTCTCAAGCAAGAGACACAAAGTGTGTTAAACATTCCTCTCTCTCTTCCTCACTGTGACTGTACTGGGGAACGTCTCACTCCATTTTTTTTCCATTTGTTCACTCTCAGCTCGTCTCCTCCCCTTCTCTTTATAATGAGGAAGAAGACACGTTCTCGTCTTCTCGTCTTATCTTGTCTTTATGTCACACACATGCAAATGTGTCAAACCGTCTTGACGTGATTGGCTATGGAAAAGTGACCTCATGCAGATAATGGAAGGAAGTCTGGAAAGTCTGCTGGTTATCTGGTAGAGTCCATAGACTAGTTAGCAGGAGTCACTTCAGACAGATCAAATACAGATAGGACACTTTTTCCCAGCGTGGATTTGCCACACTTCCAAAGAGTTCAACAAACTACCGCTCGACATAAATACTATGATTACTGCCCACATTATCCTGAGAGAAAGATTCATAGAGGAGGAGGGAAGGAGAATGAGTCAGGCTTGTGGACGTGGCTTCTCTTCCATCCTCCCTCGTCGGGTCTTTGCATCTGATTCTTCAACCATCCCTCTTTCTTTGCTTCCAAAACCAGAGAGGCCATCAATTATCGACAAAAAGAGAAAGAGAGCCTCTTCTCACCACTTCTCCCTCGCTCTCTATACATATATGTATATATTTGTAACTTTCATACAAATAAGGTGTACTTGCAAAGGCGACTTTCTGATTGAACACTGATGTGATCAGTTTATGTCATTTAGAATTGTTAACACATTAAATATGACAAAATGGGTCTTTTCATGCGCACAAAATTCAGCCTTGTCAGAGCTGTGTATTCCACTAAGTGGCATTCTAGTGCTTACAGCAGTAAAGGTACTGTATATGCATTGGAATCAGTTTTTGCTACTAACCATTTGCAGGAAATGATGTATTAAAAAAACGGCCCACATTGTCATTGATGCAAAGTATTTTTTTGCAGGTGCACGTCAAGCACAGACGGAAAGTTTGGAGGGAGGGAGGAGCGAGGCGCCATCATGGAGCCTTAAATGAGCCCTGTAAAGTGACAAAGTGACAATTTGCCAATTTGGAAGCAGGCTTGATATATGCTTCATTTGTATGTGAGTATGAAAGGAAACGTATACAAAACTGTGGTGAGACCAGCCATGTCGTTTGGTCTAGAGACAGGGCCACTGAGGAAAAGACAGGAAGCAGAACTGGAGGTAGCAGAGATGAGGATGCTGAGGTTCTCATTGGGAGTGACCAGGATGGATAGGATCAGGAAGGAGTACATCAGAGGACATTACATGTTAGAGGCCTTGGAGATAAAGTTAGAGAGGCCAGACTGAGATGGTTGGGACATGTCCAGAGGAGAGATCAAGGATTCTGCGTTTAGAGCTGCCAGGTAGGAGGCGTAGAGGAAGACCAAAGAGGAGGTCCAAAACAATGATTTCTACATAATCATGTTTTCAACTGCTGATGACGTCATAGAAGCTGACTTCCGGTTACCATTTTGATAGCTACCTCATCAGATGTTAACAAGAAAGGATGTTTTTTCTGCTGATTAAAAAAAATACATACAAGTTGGACTCACGCATTGTATTAATAACATAACAAGGCGCCCACCATATTATATGCTAAGCAGAGAATTCACAAAAATTGTGGCGTAAATGTTGGATGTTAACCAAAAAACATGCAAACCAGGGCGGCCGCTAACCAAGGTTCCACTGTCTTCACCGCATGTTTGCAAATTATTTTTGTCCACCGCTTCCAAAACCCAAGTCCTCATGGACTAAACCACTGCACAGTGAGTTGTTGTTATTATTGCTAATTGCTTTAAAAAAAAAAAAGTTACATAATAATAAAAAAACAATTATGGTCACATGTAGTGACAACAATAAGGGTAAAGCTTTATTCAAGTACATTAACTAAATTAAGGAAATTAAGAAAATTATGGCCTCACATGCTGTAAATTATTTAACACACACACACAAACACACAGCAGCTAAATGTATACTACTACACTTCCAGTAGCATAAACTTCAAACAGCCAAAACTTCCGTTAATAAAGAGCACATTAAACACACACACACACATTCATGTTTATTAGTGACAGAGCAAAGCAGTAATGAGAAAACAGCAGGTCGGGCTTCCTTCGTATGTGTGTGTGTCCCTCACACATACACCCCTGCACACACACAATGTCTTGCTGTGTATGATGACAATCAGCTGTGTATTTAAGTTTTACAGCCAGAGAGGAAGTGCAAAGTCGACAGTCAAGCAACATCAAAGTGTTTTCTACAGTACAATTAAGATTTAACTCACCCTTATTTCATATTATTTCATTTAAAAATGTGTATGAGCAAGCTGATAACGAGGGCCTTCTGCAATAAAAATACATTAAGACCATAGTTGCACTCAGAGTATTAAAAACACAATTGCACAATTTCGCTTGTACTCCTGTATAAGTGACAAGAGGGCTTACTACTACAACACGCCATGTTGTACGCTAAGCAGAAAATGTACATTAACCAAGGCAAAATTTTGGAGGGACTAGTTGAATTTACGGAAACTAATTCAATTGTGGGTTGCACGGTGAACAAGTGGTTAGCATGTAGGCCACAGATCGGGAAGACCCGTGCATGCGGGTACTCCGGTTTCCTCCCACATTCCAAAAACATGCTAGGTTAATTGGCGACTCCAAATTGTCCATAGGTATGAATGTGAGTGTGAATGCTTGTTTGTCTATATGTGCCCTGTGATTGGCTGGCCACCACTTCGAAGACATATGGGATAGGCTCCAGCATACCCACGACCCTTGTGAAAATGCATAGAAAATGGATGGCTAGTTCGATTGTAGCGTTGCATTTAATGGCCCTGACAGGAGAGCTCACTAGGAGCCATAGTCAGGAATAGTCTGACCAAAGCTTCTATTTCTGTGTGTTATGGAAAGCGGAGGTTCCTCTATGTTTTAGGACTGACGTATTCAAGGATCTGCCACAAGTCAGTCATAGCCCTTTGCTCCAATAAAGTGCACAATATTTAGAACCTGAAACACCTTAATCAGTATATGACTCATGAGATTAATAGTGTAGGCTACACAAAGACAGCATCTTTCACAAATGGCGAGCGTCACCAAGTCGAAGGTTATTGCATTTTTTGGAGACAGTGCACATTACGTCTGCTTGTCGCAGCATTGCAACCGACTGGTCCGTGGTTAGAGTTCCTAGAGCCCCACCCAGCAGTCTGTGTCCACTGACCACAGCTTGATCCAGTCAGCTTCGGAAACCAGTCAGTCAGAGAGTTAACAGTCTTCGAAGTAAAGGGTGTACAGAATACTACTACTACTGTTTGGATAGTGTAATGTTCTTCATTCTTTCTGTCGGTGAAGGATCTTACTTTTCTTTCCTTGTAGTACTGCTACATTACCTATAACAATATAACCTAGAACATATACACTGCTCTCAATAAGCATTAGTGTAAAAAAATGCCACTGGCAGGGGTTATCGGCCAATTACCCAAACTCACCGAATCTCCAATTCTCATAAAAACTATTGAGGATAGCGACAGAGCAGGTGTTGTAACATGTCCGCCAGAGCTTAACCTGCTTTTACTGTTTGCCGTAAAAGAAAACCTCAAATACATAAAAGTAAATATTATCTACCGCATGGCTCTCATCTTCTGCATCTCCTGCCGCCTTCACAATCTGTTTTTTAATGACTCAGTCAAAGGGAGAGTCCTGCTCCAGGAGGGAAAACAGCTGGGTGGAACACAAAATGAAGGTTTTCACAAAGCTTAAACCTACCTCATTTGACTCGCTTGACAGATGGGCTTCAGAAACCTAACTGCACAACACCTGGATTGATAGCTGCCATCACTTAAGTATGTGGACAGGAGTGTTGACAGGGCTTAAAGTTATCTGTCGCTAGGACGGATTTCTATCAATCAGACATCACAAACGCATTTATTAATTAGAATGCACCCCTTGAGTTCAAATGTGAAAATTGGCCATGGTCACTGATTTTTGGTAAAAATATTTTTTTTACATTGTTTTTCTCAGAAAATGGGCCTTATCCATTCATTCATTCATTCATTCATTTTCTACCGCTTATCCTCACGAGGGTCGCAAGGCATGCTGGAGCCTATCCCAGCTGTCTTCAGGTGAGGGTACACCCTGGACTGGTCGCCAGCCAATCACAGGGCACATATAGACAAACAACCATTCACACTCACATTTATACCTATGGACAATTTGGAGTCGTCAATTAACCTAGCATGTTTTTGGAATGAAGCCGGAGTACCCGGAGAAAACCCACACATGCACGGGGAGAACATGCAAACTCCACACAGAAATGGCCGAGGGTGGAACTGAACTCAGGTCTTCTAGCTGTGTGGCCTGTGTGCTAACCACTAGTACGCCGTGCAGCCTGGGCCTTATCCATAAAACGATAATATTAACATTTGTCATAATACAGGAAACATGTACTACTGTTAAATTAAAAAATGTTTACATTTTTATGTCTATTTTTTCATCAAGCTCTGTGATTTTGCACTTTGTTCTCCGCATCTTGAACACACCATAGTTGTGAAACACAAACTTTTGATTGCCTTTATTCATAAATAAGCTATTGATAAAAATATTGGTTTTGTTTTCCTAAAATTCTTACTCTGTGTTTTATTCTGATGACAATCAAGATCAGAAATCTTGATTGATAGAAGCAATGACTTTTCACGCAGGGCAGTTTTACAGTTTCATTTACAAACTGTATTTTGTGTTCAGTTATGTTGTCATTGACTAACATTAAAGTGGTTTGATGATCTGAAACATTTAAGTTTGACAATTGTACAAAAAAATAACAAATTAGCAAGGGGGCAAACACACCACTATATGTTGTGTTGCGATTTAACCCCAAACTCTAAAACTTTTTAAAGCGTTTAAAACGTTTGGCATTTTCAGTCAGAGCATCTTATTCATCAGTGACGAAACAGAAAATCTGCCTGATTACAGCAACTGATGCCCAAAATATTGAGGCTGAAAAGAAAAAAATTTTAAACTATACACTATATACATATTTAGGCAGGAATGTCCATCCACATCTTCAACAATGTTCCCCGATACGTAATGATTACACTTCACATCTTGGGTACTGAAGCTGAACTTAGAAATGGGAAAATGTGAAATTCAGCTTTGCATACATGAAGTCCTTATGCTAAAACAATCAAGGAGATGCAATGACAAAAGAGGCGAGCAGAGCGAAGAGCGTGTGTGTGAGTGTTGACGTCTAAGTGTCAAACGTATTTACAGGAAAAAAGTCAACTTCACAGCTTGTTAACAGTTGTCTCTGCACCTTCATCTCACCATGCGGGTGTGTTTGCTGTTGGCAGATTTCACCAATGTACTCATCCATCCAACCAGAAGACTGAAGTTCCCATGGACAATAACATTCTGGATCATGACATTTAGACTTATTTTTCGCAAACCTTGTCAAATTTTTGGTTAAAAGTTCTTTCCAGCTCATTTTGGCCAATTCCAGGAATGACTTACAATAATGTTGAACTTCATTCATTCATTTTCTACCGCTTATCCTCACGAGGGTCGCAAAGGGTGCTAGAGCCTATCCCAGCCAATCACAGGGCACATATAGACAAACAACCATTCACACTCCCATTCATACCTATGGACAATTTGTTTTGGAATGTGGGAGGAAACCGGAGTACCCAGAGAAAACCCATGCATGCACGGTGAGAACATGCAAATTCCACACAGAGATGCCCGAGGGTGGAATTGAACTTGGGTCTCCCCGAGCTGTGAGGCCTGAGCGCTAACCACTTGAGCGCCGTGCAGCCCTCATATTTAACTTGTGAACAGTAAAATATAGTGGTGGTAGTGTGATGGTCTGGAGCTGGAACCATGGATTCTGCTGTCAACCAAAAAAACCTGAAGGAGAATGTCCGGCCATCTGTTGGTGACCTCAAGCTGAAACCAACTTGGGTTCTTTAGCAGGACAATGATCCAAAACACACCAGCAAGTCCACCTCTGAATGGCTGAAGAAAAACCAAATGAAGACTTTGGAGTGGCCTAGTCAAAGTCCTGACCTGAATCCTATTGAGATGCTGTGGCATGACCTTAAAAAGGCGCTTCATGCTGGAAAACCCTCCAATGTGGCTGAATGACAACAATTCTGCAAAGATGAGTGGGACAAAATTCCTCCACAACGACCTATTAACTTGTTAACCCCCACAGGCTTTTGGTCCCCAATACTCGATTGTCGCAAACATCATTACAGTTAAAGATGATTGAATACTAGACGGGTCATGGATTCTGTGTGCTGCTACAAGGATATCTGAGAAGACCGCCTGTAATTGTGAATATCTCCAGAGGCATAAGGAGATTGTGCTATAATAAAGAACGGTTACAATGATGATGGTGCGGTATGATGGAAGGAACAACATGCAGTTCCATAGCTTACTCAAGGACTGAGGGGGAAGCTGACGATCGAACCTGTCCACTTCTGTCTATTGTCATTTTTGCCACCCCACTAATACATCAGATCCCCCACTGACTGGCCTTTGCAGTAACACGAATGAGATGCCTATGTGCGTCTTAAACAGCAGACAAGCCATTCTTCCATCTATATGTGCATATCTGAGTGAGCTAGGTCATGTTCTTGCTTGTGAAATTTGCCTTTTCCATCAATGACTTCCTGGGCAATTGCAAAGGACACCTGCAAGCTGCTTTTATTGGCCAACAGTTGCAACTTGCTAAATCTACTGAACGCTACCAACGTACACCTGGACAAAAGCTTCTCTCTTTTAAATTTCCATATTTGTGGTCTGCAGCAGGATTCAAACCTTTGACCTTCCAGTCCCAAAGATAAATTCTTACAGATGAAGCTACTGGCTTTTGTGTGCATAATCCATCTAGCAGGGATCTGTAAAAACTAGCTGGCTTTTACACAATGGACCAAAGATCAGAATTTCTGGGAGGTTTTTCCCTTTTTAGAGACATTTCTTGATTTCATCAACAATTCAATTTTGTCGCCTCAGTATAAACTTTAAATAGGTTTTGCCCATGGCAGATGGTTAACAATAATACTGTTTCCTTTTTTTGGTACATATTTTACCTCCATATATATTTTGCCAAATATTTTCACTGAGGCTGTCTGTGTCCACAACCTTTGGGAATAGATAATGTCATTTCAATCCCTTTTTTCCTTTTGGAATCTCAAACATTTCCATGACTTTCTCCATCATTGATTTGCCAGGAAAAACAATGAAAAATAATCGGCTGATGTGATTTATGAACCGTAGACCATATTTACTGTATACTGCTTACACATGCACTGTTGAGATATCACGTAGCTGTGATTGTACTGCTTGCCGAAGATCCATCACAACCGTACAGGTGGTCCTCGGGTTACGAACGAGTATTCTGCTGCAGCATGCGCTGAAACTGGTTCTCCAGCGAGTCTTATGTTTGCGAGTGTCGTAAACCGAGGAATACCTGGACTTGCACATTTCTGGAAATGAATAGGAAAATATATAACACTTTTCCACCTCCAAAGCACTCAGAGCGCTTTGACACTTAACCTACTAATTTACCTACTGATGACGCAGCATCAGGACCAACTGGGGGTTCAGTATCTTACCCAAGGTTACGCCGACATGATCATGGGAGGCTGGAGTATTGAACCTGCAACCTTCAGGTTAGGAGGCGACCACTCTACCACCTGGATCATGCCGCCGTGTACACACTTTGATGACATCTCCTTCACAATGCATCGGTAATGTTTATGGGTATATGATGATATCGGTAACATGTTTGTATGCTGTGAAGCATACAAGCGTATTCAAGAGTGGAATTACATGTTGAGTACGATAAATGTGTACATGTTGGCAGGTCTGCAGTAACATTGAAAGTACGTAACCCCTGACAGTTCACTGTTTACCCCCCCACTATTTGAGAAGCACTGGATTAGAGAAGCTGGACGGCGGTCTAGTGGTTAGCGCGGAGACCTCACAGCTAGGAGATCCAAGTTCAATCCCACTGTGTGGAGTTTGCATGTTCTCCCAGTGCATGCGTGGGTTTTCTCCGGGTACTCCGGTTTCCTCCCACATTCCAAAAACATGCTAGGTTAATTGGCCACTCCAAATTGTCCATAGGTATGAATGTGAGTGTGAATGGTTGTTTGTCTATATGTGCCCTGTGATTGGCTGGCGACCCTCGTGAGGATAAGCGGTAGAAAATGAATGAATTAATGGATGAGAAGAAACCTCTTCCGTAGACTGCTAGCGTCTAAGTACTAGCCTGATGACAAGGCTAAAGGCTAAACTGTGCCTCTGATTCCATCTGTTCATTGGTTATCTTACATTATGACTCATTAATAATGACCACTTATATGTTTAATAAGCGTAGGAGGCATATTTGGGGCATCACCCGGTGAAAAGGGTAGCATTCTGTAATGAATTTACTTAACACTGGTGGTTGACATTATTTTATGACACTGTGACTGTCAATGTGTGCATGTGTTTATAATTGTGTTACTTTGTTACACTCTTGCTGTAGAAGGTCGAATCAGGGAATGATGAGGTGGCGCTTTTTTGCTCTCTTCTGCCGGCCTTCCTCCAGAAGGGCAGATTGCATTCCATCCTCCTCCCAGCAAAGAAAAAAAGATCAGGCAGACACATGGATAATGTGAAGGTATCTGCAGTGTGTGAGAGCGAGCGAGCGAGCGAGAGAGAGAGAGAGAGTAGGAGGAGTGAATTACAGACTAGTTGGCTAGCGTCAGACTGTGCAACGTGTCTACTGCTGCTGCTGCTGCTGGATCACATGGTTGTGTCTCCCTTCCATTGTAATGGTCGGGTTGTGTTTAGTTACACCTCACCTGCACACAATCATCTGCAGGAGACCGGCAGGTCACCCGTGCATCTGCTTAAAATGTTTTTTTTTTATTATTCAGTACCAATGACAAGCACTCAATTCTCCAGATATCTGTTGGCAGACTCTTTGCTAAAAAAGAAAACATCTGGTTCCCCCATAACAGATGGAAGCATCTCGTCTTAGCTCAAGATGGGGGGCTCGATTGGGTGCATTCATGTTGAAAAAATACATTCAAGCAGGTTTTATTTGACCTAGCACTGTCCTAGGATTTAGAGGTTCATTGAAGGTAAATTTAAGGCTTGTCGTGGGGGTTACCTTGCAGAACACTAAAAAACCAAAACCTCCTGCTAACTTGACGATTTTGGGTCAACATTTGCAATTGTTGTAATTATTAGACGAAACAATGACTGTCAAAGCTAGTGTTCCTGTATAGGCAGCTCAGCACACAACTATGGTACATTCAAGGACCACGCGACAAAGTGTGAAACTTCAAAGCAGCACAAAGACATAAGCATGTAAAAATTGTGCACTTTTTAAAACTAAATATTTATAAAACATGAACAATGTGTGGCATATGTTGTGAAGCTGTGAATTTTCGAGGCTTCCCTCAAATGATAAAATATGAATATATTCCCAGCAAATAGCCTATTACTATTAAAATGTGCAGGGATACTCTTGTTTATGGGAATACAGTATCAATGTATATATTATCAATTACAATAAGAACCAAATGATACAGCTGATATATCAGATGAGGCCTTACAGATGCTTAGATGTGTCTATCAAGGAATATACTTGACATGAGCCTACAATACCCACAATGCCACTTGATGGCATCCACTTGGTAAAGGCCTCTTTCTTTGAGTTAGTTTTCTTCTGGTCACCACCTGGCGTTCACTTTGATTTCATATGCAGGCCGTGTGATGGACGTATATAATATGATAATACTCCATAGGTAGATCTACAGAACATCCATGATCATGCAGAAAACGCATGAAAGTGTGAAAAAATGCATGGATCAAAAGAAAAATTAATGTGAGTATGATAAAGTGACTTTTAGAATCAGGAAGTAGATCAGAAGAAGGAATAAAGTCTGGAAGAATCCCGTGGCTGCCGCTTGAGGAGATGTTCCTCCAACCAACCAATGTTCCTCAGGATCAAGTTTCCTTCTCTTCGCCCCCCTTTTCCTCTTCTCCTCCTCATCCCAACTCCAACCTTTTCTGCTGTGGAATTATGGAAGGAGGGACCTTTTTTTCTGTTCTTTCTTTCTTTTCATGTGTTTTTTTCTTCCTTTGAGGGAGGGGTCCATTCTTGTCTTCCCTAAACGTGAGCAGCAGCAAGAGGGTAATGAGGGTGCGTCCCAGTCGCTCCAGTCCCAGCGCCTCCCAGTGAAGACTCCCATATAAAAACCCTGGTGGAAAGTTAGTGTAGGCAGTAGGGAGTTTTCTGCTGGGGTCAGGAGGACTGTGGACAAGCGGACCCTACCCCAAACACCCGTGTATGAGTGGAGTGTAGCAGAAAGAGAAGACATCCCCAACTTTTTTCCTCTCTTGCCTCAAAGAGTCTACATGTCTAGTGGCATCTAGACATGTTCAGCTTTGTGGATTTGCGGCTGGCGCTGCTGCTCAGCGCAGCAGTGCTCCTGGTCAGAGCACAGGGCGAGGACGACCGTAAGTGTCATCATCTCATCACTGTTTTCTGGACTTTCTCAACCAGCCTTTTGGAAAGTGGATATATTCTTTTCATGCGGACGTGGCGGCAGGGAGGAAGGAAAACCTTTGCAGTAGAAATATTAATTTTGATGCACAAATTATTTCCATTAGAGATAGATATAAGATAAACAAAAGCAGTGCAGGCTTTGCGTAATGCATGGGGCATCCCAAGAAGGCCCCTCTCCCTGCCCCCCACCCCCACCCTAATGCATGCTAAGCAAGTTGATGCAGGTTTTCCTCCAGTCAAAGGGTTCTAGAGGCTTGCTTCTATTTAAATGACCCCCCCTTCCATGCATTTCCTAACACAAACACAAAGCAACCTAAAATGGGAAATAGACCTTTGGGATATTTTACCTTCCTCTTTAGATGCAACACCAGCAGGGAGGTGGTCCTGTAGAGAACATTGCTGCAAACTTAACACCGCCTGAGGCCCATTGCTGAGTTGGCCATGTGAGGAGATACCTTGGGTGGTGGGGGGGTGGGAGTAAGAGAGAAAACATAATCATGTATCCTGTGCAAGAATCTAAAGTGAGATTTTAGCGTGTGGGCATAAAATGTTTTCAATGTAAGGTAAAGAACAAAGGAGCAGATCTTCACTTTTCCAGATGTGGAACTGAAAAAGGTCTCACTAAGACAGATGAGGTCTTACAGTGCCGCCTAGCGGCTGCAAGCACATCCTGCGCGGCTTCTTCCTTTTCGTTTTTTTTTTACGTGTCCCTCTAATGGCAAACACATGGAAAAGTTTTTCCACCAGCTGCTGCCAATCCCACCGTCTGATCTCAGCTCTTTGGTATTCTGGGAGATCCATTATCCACTTTCTGCGTTGTGTTTGCTGAGAAATCACAAACGGCAGCAGCAATTGAACAAAATGTGCCGCATTTAAATTTAGAAGTAGGTTATGTCTTTTCCGAGCTCCACCTTCCTTTATAGATCATGTTTTCTGCATTTATCCTGTTATAAATGGCCTCTCTTTCAACTTTTTGCTCCTACAGATTCCTGTAATTACAAGTTAGAATTGTATAACTTAATTTCACTGGACGGAAAATACTTTCCGGGTTGTTTTTTTTTCCTCTTATTCGCTTTCACCTGCAGTCCGCTTGTCTCACCTACGCCTCTCTGTCGCCCCCCTCAGGCACGGGTAGCAGTTGCACCCTTGACGGCCAGGTGTTTGAGGACCGTGACGTATGGAAACCCGAGCCATGCCAGATCTGCGTGTGCGACAGCGGCACCGTGATGTGCGATGAGGTCATCTGCGAAGACACAACCGACTGCCCCAACCCTGTCATCCCCCACGACGAGTGCTGCCCCATCTGCCCCGAAGACGGTACGCCATTGTTTTTTACTCCAATATGGCTGCACGTCATGTGATCCATCATGGCGCTTATAATGATCCATAATAATAGTTTCTCATAATCACACATCTTTATTGTTCTTTTTTTTGCTTGCAGGCTACCAGGGTCAATCTCAGGTTGAGGTAAATGCATTTATTAATCATCATCGTAATCATAAATATGAATAAAATATTGTATGAATGTTTACAATAGAGCTTTAATGAGCTGTTGTCATTGACTCTATTGTTCATCCAAACAAAATAGCCATGTAAATAATATAATTATTCATTTTTTTTACTTTTATTTCCCTCAAAGGGACCCAAGGGAGATCGTGGCCCTAAGGGAGACAGGGTAAGTGTGCTGTCTTTTTGGTCTCCTAAGCAACTTTATTGTGGGGGAAATAGAACCCTCTTGAGAATCTACCTGGATACAGAGCTAGGTTCCTTAGATTTGCATTTAAGTGCTGGACCAGTTTGCTCTTGTTGTATTGTTTTAAATGGTGCAAAACAGGAAACCATCCGCTGCTTAATGGGATTTGGAATGAAAACATGAAGGCCAAGCTTCAAGCTTACGCTGAATAGTCACATGGGGGCTTTGTCTTCAGTATATTGATACAATGTTTTATTATTCTTATAATGTATAATAATTTTGAGTTTTGGTCACAGTTATGTCATACTATTTCCTGTTTCCTGATGTCACATGACCAGTATATATCTGCTTCCTGGTTGTCACACGGCCCCATCTGAGGGGAGGTTTATGACGACTGAGAATATGATTTCATTACAGTTTGAATAACGACTTGTTATAACAAAACAGTATTATATATTATCTTTCCCCCCCTGCAGGGTCCTGCTGGTCCCCCTGGAAACGATGGTATCCCCGGCCAGCCTGGTCTGCCTGGACCTCCTGGCCCCCCTGGACCCCCCGGCCTCGGTGGAGTAAGTCAGCAGTTTTTAAGAAATCCTATTTTTGTGTGTTAACCGGTTGGTGTATTGGAGTAATGCATGGAAGAGTAGAGATAGTGCTCATCCTGAGGCATCATACTTAGTACTCATGTATGAGTGATACATAAACACAGTAAAACCTAGTAACCTAGTTAAAGTACAAAGTCAGACAGACTAAGACCATAATATCAGGCAATAGTCTATCTATTGCTTTGCTTACAATGTCACCAAAACAAACCTTTTGCATGTTTTAGTGTTTAGCTATGAAGTTATTAAAAACAAAGCAACTCCAGCTGATGTATGGCTCTATTTTCTTCCAGAACTTCTCCCCTCAGATGTCTGGTGGCTACTCCGACAAATCTCCCGCCATGCCCGTTCCCGGACCCATGGTACGACCCCCACACACACACTTCCTATTCAGTTCTGGTTATCTAACGTCTCTCATTTGCAGGGCCCAATGGGACCTCGTGGACCCCCTGGATCTCCCGGTGCTAGCGTAAGAACACACCTTTTTCCTCCTTGCTTCAGAAAATAATAATATAGAAATGATCACTCCATCTAACATGCATCCTACCTATAAGGAAACACATCAGTGTACTTCAATATATTAAGCCAGATACCAGGAAGTGCATTGTTGGTGCGACACATGATATTGATAATGCTTTTGTATGATCTGCTCAGGGCCCTCAGGGATTCACTGGTCCCCCCGGTGAGTCTGGAGAGCCTGGACCTTCTGTGAGTACTACAGAGACAGAAACTAGTTTTTTTTTTACTTGATGCAATTCTGACTTTTTGTGTGGGCTTTTGTCTCTATAGGGCCCCATGGGACCTCGTGGCCCCGCCGGCCCAGGTGGAAAGAACGGAGAGGACGTAAGTGGATTAAATCTACTCTCATTCACCTCCTATGCTGCACTTTTATAATGCTAACGTCATCTTCTCCTATTACCAGGGTGAATCTGGCAAACCAGGTCGTGCTGGTGAGCGTGGACCTCCCGGCGCTCAGGTAAGGTCTCACCTGGATAATTATATTGGAAGCTAGTAAAGAAACTCTCAACATCCCTTCTTCTTATCTACACATCAGGGAGCTCGTGGTTTCCCTGGAACTCCCGGTCTGCCCGGAATCAAGGGACACAGAGTAAGTCCTGACTAAATTTCTGCAAAAAATCCAAACATTGCTAAAGTTTCTCTCAACGGCGTAAACTTGTGCTTCTCCTCAGGGATTCAGCGGACTGGATGGTGCCAAGGGAGACAGTGGCCCTGCTGGACCCAAGGTAATTGGGTTGGATTGCCACAAGTGATTTGGACTCAACTATGATCTATTTCAACAACTTTCTTGTTAGACGGATGAATCCCTACGGATGAATCCCTACGGATGAATCCACCCATCATAGGGCAGTCTCGCAGCCATTACCTTAATGATCAATA
Organism: Doryrhamphus excisus; assembly: GCF_030265055.1. Taxonomy (NCBI): domain Eukaryota; kingdom Metazoa; phylum Chordata; class Actinopteri; order Syngnathiformes; family Syngnathidae; genus Doryrhamphus; species Doryrhamphus excisus. The sequence continues at coordinate 8,258,374 of NC_080480.1, forward strand.
TCCACTCTCTATAATTTTCTTCTATTCTATTGTAATTCTCATTGACTTAAGTTACCAGACGTAGTCCCTTGCTGTACAGAGTAAACTAATCAATCAGACTAAGTAAAGTTTCCAATGTATATATTAGCAGCATCAACAATACCACCGGTTTGGTAAAATGATGCCTCAAACGCCTCTGTGTCTTTGGTGTTTAGGGAGAGACTGGAGCTGCTGGTGAGAACGGAACCCCTGGTGCTATGGTGAGTAAACAAGGCCGCACAACATCTTGGATCCTCTACAAGCTAATACCAAGTGACGTACGGTTAAATCTTATTTTTTTGCTTTTTAGGGACCTCGTGGTTTGCCCGGCGAGAGGGGTCGCACTGGCCCTGCTGGAGCTGCTGTGAGTTCTCTTCAGTTTCATTGACGGGTCAATCGAATGATGGTAACGTGTCTTTGGAGCTAATCTTGGTTGTTGTCGTGCTGTAGGGAGCTCGTGGTAATGATGGTGCCGCTGGTGCTGCTGGACCTCCTGTAAGTCTACGTCATAGTTTTCAAGTTTGAGGGATTGACTGGGACATTTGTCTGAATATGTTGGATTTATTGTTTCTCTGCAGGGTCCCACTGGCCCCGCTGGACCTCCTGGATTCCCCGGTGGCCCTGGAGCTAAGGTACAACATGATGCTTTCATTATCCTCAGGATAGGTTTTTTTAAGGTTAAGAAGGTTGGATAGCTGGCGACGTTTGTATGTGGGTCACCAGCGTTTGACCCAGTAAGAGCCAATATGGTCACTTGGGGGTGGGCCACTCAAGGTCATCTCATTTTTTTGCATTTTGTTCTCGACATAAACAAATACTTCTAAATATGAAATAAATATTTTAAATAAAAATGATTGGTACCGGATATACATGATTGGTTACGGCATACCTTTTGGCCATTATTGGATTTTCTGGAGTTTAAATAGTTTGCTCTTCTCTCGCTTCTCAGGGTGAGGGCGGACCTCAGGGTGCCCGTGGAGCCGAGGGTCCCGCTGGAGCCCGTGGTGAGCCTGGCAACCCTGGACCAGCTGGCGCTGCTGGACCATCTGTGAGTACAAATCTCCTCTATGATCGACTTTGCTTGAAGTTAGCCAAAACCGCAGACATTCTGAGTATAACGGATCCCAAATAAGTATATTTAAAAATTCAGTTCCCCTTCTCCTCTTTCAGGGTAACCCCGGAAATGATGGAGCTGCTGGACCTAAGGGAGCCCCTGTAAGTAGACGATCTCCCGCTAATCTGCCTCACCATATCTGGCAAGTATAGTGTGACAAGGATCTGCATGCTGCCCCCTGTAGGGTGCTGCTGGAGTTGCTGGAGCTCCCGGATTCCCCGGACCCCGTGGACCCCCAGGACCCCAGGGTGCCGCTGGTGCTGCAGGAGCCAAGGGTAACACTGTGAGTAAAGCTCTTGCGAAACAGATTATTAAAATAATTTGTATATGCCTCAGTGGTTGACATTTGCTTGTGTGTTTCTCACAGGGCGAGGCTGGTGCCCCCGGATCCAAGGGAGAGCCCGGTGCCAAGGGAGAGGCTGTAAGTCTACTTGTTTGCATCTCATAGAAGCACACAAATTTTTATAGTTAATGCCTTCCGAATCTTATGCTCTCTGTGTATTTTTTTGTTCTACAGGGTGCCCCAGGAGTTCAGGGACCCCCCGGACCTTCTGGCGAGGAGGGCAAGAGAGGAGCCAGAGGAGAGCCTGGTCCCGTTGGAGCCCGTGGAGTTCCCGGCGAGCGTGTAAGCCTCATAGCTAAATATATCTATATCTTTAAGATTGACTGTTTTCACTGTATAGGACACACGAAACACAGACAATTTCAAAATGTTGCACAAACATGCCAGTGCCCCCTACAGGCAGTAGGCCTGTAACTGCAACAACAAAACAATCCATTTTAGTAGTCACAATGCTGAAGAGCAGACTTGGTTCTAGATCTTAGCTTCCATCATTTACAATTTAATAACAGTTAGATAATGTATTTATACTAGAGTATCCAAAACAGAATAAAAATGTATGTGTTTGACTCTCTCTGCAGGGTGGTACTGGTGGTCGTGGTTTCCCTGGTGCTGATGGTGCTGCTGGACCCAAAGTGAGTACAGCATACACACAGTTATTATAGATTAGTTATTAGTTATATAGATTAGATTAGTTGTTATAGTTTGTTTTCTGGAAGGATGTGTACTGATAGATGTAAACGATAGTAACCAGACCACAAAACTAAGTAAGGATGGGTGACGCCTTTTGGTGCAAAATTTAGTGGCACACACACACTTCACTGTCCATATGTGTTTAAAGTGTTTCAATTAATATTCTGTTCAACTTACATGTCACCGATTGGGCACCAGTATCAGATAATATGTAGACAATAGACAACCCTAGTTTTCTGTTAAAGTCAACTGATTTCCTTTTCCTGGCAATCATAGGGTGCCACTGGTGAGCGCGGTGCCCCTGGTGTTGCTGGACCTAAAGGTTCCACCGGAGAGCCTGGCCGCACTGGTGAGGCTGGTTTGCCCGGAGCTAAGGTGAGACTTTTTTGCTAACCGTTTTCATCACGATTTCTTCACTTTATTGCTCTTGCACTTTAACATTTTGGCCTTTGACTTTTAGGGTATGACTGGCAGCCCCGGTAGCCCTGGACCTGATGGCAAAATGGGACCTACTGTGAGTTCTCATCATTATGACATGGCGTTTGGTTGATTGTATTCCTCAAACTCAACTTAATTCACCTCATCAGGGAGCCCCTGGACAAGATGGCCGCCCCGGACCCCCTGGCGCCGTTGGAGCCAGAGGCCAGCCTGGTGTCATGGGATTCCCCGGACCCAAGGGAGCTGCTGTAAGTACTGTGTCTCAAGCTATAAAGTATATTTGATCAGTTTATACTGATATCTGCTCCATTGTAGAGATAACCTATCTTTTTCTAATCTTTATCTTTAGGGTGACGCTGGAAAGCCCGGTGAGAGAGGAGTGATGGGACCTACCGGCCCTGTTGTGAGTGTTCCTCTCTGAGATGCTGCTGTGTTCTTGTCATATGGGAAAGTTCAACACTCAAACTCTTCACATCTTTGGCTATTTAGGGTGCCCCCGGTAAGGACGGTGACCTTGGTGCTCAGGGACCTGCTGGACCTTCTGTAAGTAGACACAGACATTAACAAACTCCCAAATAATTGGTTCTTCATTGTTTCCTTCATAATCTCTTCTTCAGGGACCTGCTGGTGAGAGAGGCGAGGCAGGACCAGCTGGACCCCCAGGATTCCAGGGACTTCCAGGACCCCAAGGTGCTGTTGGCGAGAGTGGCAAGCCTGGAGAGCAGGTATGGACTGCATTTTAGTTCTAGTGGATCACTTATTGGAAACGTTGACAGCTTATTGACTGTCTTCTTGTCCTGTCATGTAGGGTGTCCCCGGAGAGGCTGGAGCCCCAGGAGTGGCCGGTTCTCGAGTAAGTCCCTGCTAATCATATTCAAATTAACTGATAGCAGACTATTGACCTCGGGTCCAACAGTAGACCATATGTCTACCTGTAACGTTATTGGGCGAGAAGATTTCTCCAGTAGTCTACAGTTTTCATTTTAGCAAGTCCCCTAACTTTCTGCTATCCTCAGGGTGACAGAGGATTCCCCGGTGAGCGTGGTGCCCCTGGTGCCATCGGACCTGCTGGTGCCCGTGGATCCCCCGGATCTGCTGGAAACGAGGGTGCTAAGGTAATTTTGGCAGAAGCTAAAAGCTGTTTCCGACTCCACTTCGGAGTTCTTCTTTCAGGTAATATTTTCCTTCTTCTTCAGGGAGATGCTGGAGCACCTGGTGCCCCCGGAGCTCAGGGACCTCCTGGACTGCAGGGAATGCCCGGTGAGCGTGGTGCCGGCGGTCTTCCAGGACTGAGGGGAGACAGAGTAAGTTGCAACACCACCATTATATTCCACCTACAGAGAGCTCCTGCTTTTTGAGAATCTTATGCATGATCATCTCTGATTTGTCCAGGGTGAGCAAGGAGCTAAGGGCGCTGATGGAGCACCTGGCAAAGATGGTCCTCGTGGTATGAGTGGACCTATTGGACTTCCCGGACCTGCTGGAGCTACTGGAGATAAGGGAGAGGGTGGCCCCGCTGGACCTGTTGGACCTGCTGGAGCCCGTGGAGGCCCTGTGAGTTACCATCTATGTCTTTATGAAATGGGATGATCCGGTCCAGCTGTCACGCTGACATTTGAGAAGAATATACTATGAAGTCACTATCATTATCTTCACAAGTTTGTCAAATTGTCTTCTGCTGTAGGGTGAGCGTGGAGAGGCCGGACCCCCTGGACCTGCTGGATTTGCTGGTCCTCCTGTAAGTTCATGGCTTCCCTTTTCCTGTCCATAAACGAAACCAGTTTAACTCACTTTTTCTCTTCGCCACCATTCAGGGTGCTGATGGACTGCCTGGTGCTAAGGGAGAGGCTGGTAACAATGGTGCTAAGGGAGATGCTGGTCCTCCTGGTGCTGCTGGACCCACTGGTGCCCCGGGACCCCAGGTTTGTTAAAACCAAAAAAATCCCAATCCATACATAAATGTATTGTCATTAGCATTCCCATACGACTGTCTCTGTGCTGTGTTCATTCAGGGTCCCGTTGGAAACTCTGGCCCCAAGGGAGCTCGCGGAGCTGCTGGACCTCCTGTGAGTTACAACTCTTCCCTTCCTCATGTGTCAAATTGACGTTCTAATGAAGCTTCTGTTTGCCTCCCAAGGGTGCTACTGGCTTCCCTGGTGCTGCCGGCAGAGTTGGACCACCCGGCCCCTCTGTAAGTACAGTAATAATGAGTCTGTGTGTAGTAGGTTGCTACAGGGCTTGAAGGCTAATTGTCCCCGATTCATGTCTGGAACAGGGCAACGCCGGACCCCCTGGCCCCGCTGGACCCGTTGGAAAGGAGGGACCCAAAGGAAACCGTGGTGATACTGGACCTGCTGGTCGTGCTGGTGAGGTTGGTGCTGCCGGAGTCCCAGGACCTGCTGGAGAGAAGGGTAGCCCTGGTGCCGATGGTGCTCCTGTAAGTTCTCTTAAGCACAAAACCTACACCACAAAATAAGCCTCTTGTCCAGATTCTGGGGGTTTCTTCCACCCCACACCAACACAGAGTGTTAATACTTTTTTCTTGTAATCTCCCTCAGGGTAGTGCTGGAATCCCTGGACCTCAGGGTATCAGCGGACAGCGTGGTATTGTTGGTCTGTCTGGACAAAGAGGAGAGAGAGGTTTCCCCGGCCTGCCTGGACCTTCTGTAAGCTCCAACAAAATGACTTTTAAGTATTACCTGACCTTAAAGAGCAGTTAAAAGCACTACAATATTTAGTCAACACACGCCAATAGATAGCTTTTATGGTCTTGTGCTGGTCAGAAGACCGATTTCTGAGACATAACAATCATGCCATCTCTACAGGGAGAGCCCGGAAAGCAGGGAGGTGCTGGCCCCTCTGGTGAGCGTGGACCTCCTGGACCCATGGGACCCCCTGGAATGGCTGGACCCGCTGGAGAGACCGGACGCGAGGTAAAGAAATAACTTTCTTTGTGTGTGAGTGTGTTTGTGTATATCAGTCAGTCCTGTGAGAGCATATTATAATTAATGCAACATGTATGTGTTGTAGGGATCCCCTGGTAACGAGGGATCAGCTGGTCGCGATGGACCTGCTGGACCCAAGGTGAGTTGAGTAGGCAACACTACAATCGGTACTACCAAGCTACACATGGATGGATTTGATATCAATGAGTTAGTGCTGTAGACCACACCAGAATGAAGGAGCTGCCTTTCAACAGACCCAATGTCACTACCCAATGGATGCCACCTTCACAATCACCCAGTAATTGAGTCTTAGCAAGAATGCCCTGTTTAGCCACAAGACGAATAGACCAAGGCATCAATGCGAGGACCTCGGTTTTCGCTATTATGAAATGTATTCCAGCATGAATGGTTTGTTTGGGCACTCAGTTCTGCAGAATGACACTGTACATGGCAAATGGGCTAGCTATGACATGCGATACTGTACAATAACCAAGCGAGTGTATGAAAACCAGGGCTAAATATTTTTGGTTGAAAATCAAATCATACGAAATCGGAGCCGTTTTCCACTGGCTATTCTAGGATAATGTCATTCATTTTTATTTGAAAGAGTATCTAAACTAGGTGATCTTGTGGAACAATTCAGGGAGACCGTGGAGAGTCTGGCCCTGCTGGAGCCCCTGGTGCCCCCGGACCCCCTGGTGCCCCCGGACCCGTCGGACCCGCTGGAAAGAATGGTGACCGTGGAGAGTCTGTGAGTGAAAAGAAGTGCCCTTGTCTTTTCAGTCAATGTATCACCTTCACGAATTGTCTGTGACCAATTTTTTGGGGTATTTCAGGGACCTGCTGGCCCTGCTGGTCCTTCTGGCCCTGCTGGACCTCGTGGCCCTGCTGTAAGTAACATAATGAGCAGCAGCTATGGAGGCGAAGAGAGAGCAGGTGAATGATTTTATCTCCTCATAGGGAGCCGTCGGACTTCGTGGAGACAAGGGAGAGGCTGGAGAGGCTGGCGAGAGAGGCTTGAAGGGACACAGAGGATTCACTGGCATGCAGGGACCTCCTGGACCCGCCGTACGTGACTCAACATGCATGTAGTATTCAAAAGGCACATTCTGACCCAAACTGAAGTTTTCTCTGTCCACACATAGGGTGCTAATGGAGAGCAAGGACCTGCTGGTACTTCTGGACCCGCTGGACCTAGAGTGAGTTAACTTGCGTATTTTGGTCTTTTGGTACTTTTGGTACCTTCAGATATTTAAGGTCTTCTTGTTTGCTCTCCACAGGGACCTTCTGGATCTGCTGGTTCCCCTGGTAAGGACGGTATGACTGGCCTTCCCGGTCCCACTGGACCTCCCGGACCTCGTGGACGCTCTGGAGAGATGGGACCTGCTGTAAGGCTAACTTAACTTTGGGATCGAGGTGACACCATAAAGATAGTTTTAACAACACATTCTGTTGTCATTTTTAGGGTCCTCCTGGACCTCCCGGACCTCCCGGAGCACCAGGCGCCCCTGGTGGTGGATTTGACCTCGGCTTCATTGCCCAGCCCCAGGAGAAGGCTCCCGATCCCTTCCGCATGTACCGCGCTGATGACGCTAACGTTCTGCGCGACCGCGACCTGGAGGTGGACGGCACCCTGAAGACTCTGAGCCAGCAGATCGAGCAGATCCGCAGCCCTGACGGAACTCGCAAGAACCCCGCCAGAACCTGCCGCGACCTCAAGATGTGCCACCCAGACTGGAAGAGCGGTGAGTCTTTATGCCCGATATAAAAAGGTGGTGCAAGTGGTCATTAGATATCTGACTTCTTGTTCCGCTCCATCTTCAGGCGAGTACTGGATCGACCCTGACCAGGGCTGCAACCAGGACGCCATCAAGGTCTACTGTAACATGGAGACCGGCGAGACCTGCGTGTCCCCCACTCAGCCTGAGGTTGCCAAGAAGAACTGGTACATCAGCAAGAACATCAGGGAGAAGAAGCACGTCTGGTTCGGCGAGGCCATGAACGAGGGCTTCCAGGTAACCAATGAGTCTTGAGTAACCTTGAGTCTCCTCCTTCCTTGGTTCCTGGTCTCTAACCTCTCCCCTTGCTTTCCCCAAAGTTCGAGTACGGCAGCGAGGGCTCTCTGCCAGAAGATGTCAACATCCAGATGACCTTCCTGCGCCTCATGTCAACTGAGGCCTCCCAGAACATCACCTACCACTGCAAGAACAGCATCTCCTACATGGATGCTGCCACTGGCAACCTGAAGAAGGCTCTGATCCTCCAGGGCTCCAACGAGATTGAGATCAGAGCTGAGGGCAACAGCCGCTTCACCTACAGCGTCCTGGAGGATGGCTGCACGGTGAGGACCCTTACTCATGTTTTTAGACTGACTGGAAAATCTACCTCAAAAATCACAATCAGCACCTTAGCTTAAGCTAGTTTGTGTAAAATCTCATCATATATCATAATATAATAATATATATATATTAATATCTATATAATATATAATATCATAATAATTCCTTTTTTAGTTTTACAAAATGGCCTAGAAAAAACAAGCTGCGAGCCAAAAATGCCCCTGGGCTGCACTTTAGACGCCCCTGTATTAGGTAAACTAAATGTGTCAAATGACTCCAAAACACCACCTGAGACAACCATTGTGTTTTTGAGTTTTTGAGTTTTTAAAAATGGTTTAAAAAAATTTTCGGGGGGATTTTGCCAGTAAATTCCATTCAGCCTGGTGCTCGTTTTGACAAAATAAAACCATGTACTAACGAGATATATGAAGAGATATTACACTAATTTGCTTTGTAACCTACAACACAAAAGCCAAGATGTTGTTTTAGATTTTCGAAGTCGATTTTCAGTCAATTTTTTTTTTTACCTGCCCCGCGGTGTATAGTCTAAAAATACAATAACACATCAGAACATTACACAGAAGGGTTTTTTTTAAGTGGAATTTTTACAAAAGTATGACTATTTCATTGTATATTCAGATTAATATTTTCGACTACGGAATGGTAGAAATGTTAGTGTTTTCTGCGTATGACCAGGGAACGTGAATCATTTTCAGTTGTTTGGTGTTCCATTGAATATAAGTTCATAAAGAATGTCACTCCAATTGTTAAATGGAGTTAAAATTTTCAACTACTAATATTCACGTTGCAAGACCAATGGGCGAAAAACCACTGATAATGCCATAAAAAATTTAAAATGATCCTCTAAAAGCCTATAGTATGCCTCTCATTTTAAAAACACATAAAGGAACAATTACAGGCATAGAGTATATCGTATTGTACTTCAAATTCTTAGAATATTCATAGGCATGGATTGTGACTTTAAAGACTATGTTGGTAAAACTGGTGAATTTGCAAATCGTGACCATTTGTTCTACCTCCTTCCAGTCACACACCGGTACATGGGGCAAGACAATCATCGAATACAAGACATCGAAAACATCTCGCCTGCCCATCATTGACATCGCTCCTATGGATGTTGGTGCTCCAGACCAAGAGTTTGGCCTTGAAGTCGGACCCGTCTGTTTCTTGTAAAAAGAGAAATCTGGACTTGAATATGTTGTGGTGCGTGAGTGTGTGCGTTTTATTTTTTTTCTAGCAACCAACCCTCTCTTAAAAAAAGAAAAAGCCACCCAAACATTTTTCTGATCTGGCCCTCCTTTTTGTTTTTTCTACTCCTCATCCTCCTGCGTCCACTACGCCTAAAAACCTGCACTTCAACAAAGATGGCGATGATGCGGCAACGCCCGCGCCATCGCGTTTGGGACCACTACTTTGTTTGTTTCTGACTCTTTTTTGTCTTGTTTTTACCATCACCAACACCATGGATCCTGTAGAGAAGACATTTTGTTTCACTGGCGACAAGAAAATAATATATGCTTCTGTAAAAAAAAAACAAATTGACTTCCCCCTCCCATCTTCAACCAAGCCAATCCAGGCCTCTCTGGAGTTTACAGAAACACACAGGTGACTTTTGTATTTTTATACACCCCCGTGCCTTGAGAGGAATGAAAGGACAGTCCCGACAGACAGAACCCGATTGCTTTGTACCACGTTTCAGGTGTTGATGAATAAACGGTGAAACTGACAGCCATGTTTGTCTTACAGTGTTTTTGCTGTCACTCTCTTGTTTGTTCCTCTTGGAAAGTCACATTAAAACCACCAGCAGAGAAACATTGGTTTTAAAACTTGTTTTTTTTAAAAAGAACATCCTATGGCTACCTCAAAAGAAAAAAACAACAAAAATGTTGGACAAGGAATTCCCTGCGTCCACTAATGTTCTTCAATATTGGTGCTAAAAATGACACCCCAGCTTTTATTATTCTTGGTGTCCAGAATCTCTTTTTTTTCATTGTTTTGATGTTCTCACCTAAAATCTTCCGAAAACCCCCCTCCCAAAACATCTGTTGTCTTTTGTTTCTTGTTTTTCTGGAGGTGATTTTTTCCTCACACAGTAAAAAAAATAATTAAAAAAATGAAATGCACATGCAGAAAGCCATCTAGAGAGAATCCATTGGGAGAAACGCAACACGGATCTGTACCTGTTTTGTATATGTAAAATAATTTGAGATGTTTTTAATTATTTGAATGCTGAAATAAAGCATGTTCAGTGGTCGAACAAATGAATCCTGCCTCACTGTCTCACTGGCTGACTCTGCAGGACTGATCCACCACTTGTAATTGGTTACATCCAGGACCGCCTGCGAATGGTGGATCCATACACCCGTAAAAATGTCTTATTCAAAAACTCCTGCTAGCTTGACGTTTAATAGTGGTAAACCTATGCTGTACATTTCACCTGAATTATCACGCATTAGTTTATTATTACTAACTAGGGTAAATTAGATGCGTTTTCTGCGAAAAATTACCTAATTTGGGGGATTTATTTTTTATTTTTATAACAAATTCAGGAATTGTGCCCTGTGATTGGCTGGCGACCAGTCCAGGGTGTACCCCGCCTCGAGCCTGCAGACAGCTGGGATAGGCTCCAACACCCTCATGACCATCATGAGGATAAGTGGTAGAAAATGAATGAATGAATTAATTAATTCACAAATTTGCAAATATACTGTTGTGTAAGAATTAAAACAGAATGCAACCCCAAACAGGAGAGAGATGCACAACTGTTACCTAATTTTAGGGCTGCAACTGACGATTATTATCATAACCGATTAATCGGTCATTTATTTATTCGATTAATGGATGATTCCATCCATCCGTTTTCTATGCAGCTTATCCTCACAAGGGTGGCGGGGGTGTGCTGGAGCCTGGCGTCGGGCGAGAGGCGGGGTATATTGTTAATTTTTTTGAAAAAAAGAACACAATGACCCATCCAAACCCCCCCATGTTTAGTAGTGGAAAATGTATACTGTACATTTCACTTGAATTATCACATATTTTGTTCATTATTACTGATTTGGGGTAAATAAAAACAGTATTCAGAAAAAAAGTATATTTTTGTAGAAAAAATGTATTAATGCAGTTTCATTTTTTTCAATGTTTTCTCAATTGAAAAAAAAATTTGGGGGGGGTTCTTTTTTTTTTTTTTTACAAATTCACAAATTTAGAGGAAACTGAAAGAGAACTGAAAGAGAATGCAATCCCAAAATACAGAAAGATGTACAACTGTGACCTAATTTTGGGGCCAAAACTGCTGATTATTTTTATAACCGATTAATCGGTCATTTATTTTTTTGATTAATGGATGAATCATTCAATCCATCCATTTTCTATGCCGCTTATCCTCACTGGGATCGCACAGTTTAGCCTTTAGCCTGGTCGTCAGGCTAGTACTAGTAGAAGAGGTTTCCTCTAATCCATTAATTCATTCATTTTCTACCTATTTCTATCCTCACGAGGGTCGCTGGAGCTTATCCCAGAGGCGGGGTACACCCTGGACTGGTCGCCAGCCAATCACAGGGCACATATAGACAAACAACCATTCACACTCACATTCATACCTATGGACAATTTGAAGTCGCCAATTAACCTAGCATGTTTTTGGAATGTGGGAGGAAACCGGAGTACCTGAAGAAAACCCACGCACGTACGGGCAAACTCCATGCAAACACATGCAAACTCCACACAGAGATGCCCAAGCGGAGATTCGAACCCAGGTCTTCATGGTCTCCTGACACTCTTCCACCATGTGGCCTAAATTTACATATATACATAGTATATATATGTAAATATGATATAAAGTATACATATACAGTAAGGTGTTGGTGTCCTAACAGACACTGAGCGAGTGCAGGAGTCAAGAGGACATGGCTTCAGGTGAAATGTCTGAAAATGTGATTGGTTTCATGTCATTCTTCTTTTTCTGTTAAATGTTTGGACATCTAAATTGCTAATGATGTCTTAATCATTGGCTTTTTCATTTACATAGAACATACATTTTCTTAAAGGGTTTTTCCTTGCTTGTATAAGTATAATAAGAACAAACAGCCTACCTTATGAATGCTTCAGTGAGACCTCACTTCTTTCTTTCAGGGATTCAAATCCAAAAGTGAGAATTTAATCCAGGTTTTCAGGTTTGTATTCCAAAAGTAGTAATCCAGAGTGACTGAGGTGGTGTACACAGCTCCAGGAGGAACTCAGAAGGACTGAGGGTCTGCAGGGTAGATCCACAGTACAGGCAGTGGGCACCACAAAGACACTGATTGTCCACCTTCACTCCCTGCAGAGTATTTGAGGAAGGATACGGATCTGCATTGGGGCCTTCATAGAGGAATGCTGACCTCTCTGGTTTTAAACACAGGAGAGGCTGTTTCAAGCAGAAAGCTTGCTTGTGTCTGCATTAGACGCCAATATTACACGTTGCACTTTAAAAAAAATATACATTAGCCTGTTCACAGTCACAGGTGAGCTGGAGCCTGCCCACACATATGTGTGCACTTCAATACTTATACTGTATTGTGTAATTAGTAGTAGCTCTTGTTGCTCCTGGGGGCAGCGTAGTGCTGTCCCAAATGCACTACTCACAGGAAATGACAACTGCAATTTACTCTATTTACTTGGTATCGGATTGATGCCAAAATTTTGGAGTTTTGTGTAGAACTACATACATGAAAGTGGGCCGCCCACCCCCTTGCCCAATGTAGTACTGTAGTATATAAAGGCAATATCACAAAAAATGTATTTCAAGTGCCCGCCCAATCCCTTCTCCTCTGCAACCAAACTTCCTTTGATTGGTTGATTGTTTTTCCACCAATAGGAAAGTCACGTTTCACTTCCTTCCACTCAGCATCAACGACACAGCCGTAGAAGTTGTGAACACAACCAAGTACTTGGGGGTGCATATCACGGACAACCTCGGCTGGTCACTCCACACCTCCGCTCTGGCGAAGAAGGCACAGCAGCGACTGCACTTCCTGCGGCGGATGAGAAGAGCCTCCCTCTCCCCTCCTATCCTTACCACCTTCTACAGAGGGACCATCGAGAGCCTGCTGACCAACTGCATCTCCGTCTGGTCTGGGAGCTGCAAGGCCTCGGACTGGACGTTACTGCAGAGAGTGGTGAGGACAGCGGAGAAGATCATCGGGACCCAGCTCCCCCCCCATTAAGGACATAGCAAACAGCCGGTGTGTATCTAGAGCCCATCGGATCTGCTCTGACCCCACACACCCCCAGCATGGACTGTTCTCTCGCCTGGCATTGGGGAGAAGGCTCTGCAGCATCCGCTGTAGGACGACCAGGTTCAGAGACAGCTACTTCCCCCTGGCCATCAGACTGCTCAATGCCAAATAAGCCCCTCTACCTTTACTCACATTATTATTATTTATTGAAATTATTTAAATTATTTGGGCAATTTACTGTTCACGCTGCACTTTACATTATGTTGTTCTCATTTGGTGTCTATTCTATCTATTTATTCTCCACATTACTATTATTATTATTATTTATTATTACTTATCTTCTTTTGTGTCTGTTATTATATGGGAGCCAGGCAACGACATTTCGTTGGCAATTTCACTACTGTGTTTTTGTGCAATGACAATAAAGGGAGTCTATCTATCTGTGGTTGTAGGACTGAGTTCATGTTGAACTCGAAAGACACTTCAAAGAACTGTTTTTGAATTATTTTTGATATTGGCAACGTTTTTAAGTCCATATTTTAGCAGTGTTTCCCCTACATTGAAGGGCTATCCATGGAAACGTTTTCAGGTCAAAAATAATGCTAGCGTTTAAGCCTTTCATTCACGACGTCGTCGTCACATGACCAGAAGTGACAGCCGACACTCCAATATATCTGAATACTTCGACTGGCATGACTCACTCCAGATGGCATTCTCCTGATATTTTGTTGTCTTATTCTCTAAAACGACTCGCGGAAGTAATTCCACTTTGTCATTGGTCTCCACATGCCGCCAAGCAAGCACTGTTGCCAACTATGTATTTAAAAAAAATAGCTATTGGTTGTCCTCGAAGTTGACAGCTGACGTCATCGTTTAATTTGCATATCACTGATGATTTAAAATTCTGTAGGAAAAATGCACAGCCACGCAGGAGACAAAAGCATGAGTAAAAACACTACATTACATGTTGGCTATTGAGAACTTTTTAAAATTAGTTCAATTGAACAGCGAATAAGATTACACTGTGTTTAGTCTAGGGCTCCTAGGGCAATTACTTACATTTATCCAAATAATTGTAAACGAAGCCATTTTATATTACAATTGGTAGCCATAGACGTAAAATAAAAATCCTCCACTTTTATCCAGGCTTACTTAATTGCCATTCAGACGGCTGGGCATAAATTATGCAAATGTGGCAGTGACGTCTTCACCCCACGCCCCCACAACCAAATGCCACGGATAGACTGAAGTCTTGGACACTTATCAGTTCAATTGTTTATTTAGAGTCAAAGAAATAGAGTAAAAGCTTTAAGAAAACATTTTTCACCATCACCAAAAAGCATTGCATCTCCCACTAAAAATGTAAAACTAGAAATTCAAGATGAATAAAATACAAGCATTAGGGTTGGGGAGTTACGACCGAGGAGAAAAGCAAGAGCTTCTATGCAGGAAAGTAAACACAAAAAAAAGGCAACAGCAGGCGACTTTTTGTTATTTGTAAAGGAGGAGCAAACGCTTACAAAGCACAACACAGACAACGATGCACACTGGAGAATAAAGATTTGATGGAGGTGGCGCCTCCTCGAAATGAATTCATCGTTTAGTGTCCCGTCCTAGCTGACAAAGTTGTGCGACTCGGTACTTCAGTTTCCCACAAAAGCACAAAGACCATCCCGACGAGCACACCGAGTTACATTTTATTTTGTCAAGTCGTACGACCACTTTTATCAATCAGAGTACAGTTTTGATTATCGTTGTCCTCTTGCATTTCAGTCTTCAGAAGAATTCTGAGGAACCTTCATTCTTTTCGTTCCGGCCCAACTGGCCCACAAGCCGTCAGAACCACATACCTGTTGAGGCAGAGTTTCAAGAGAAGAGGGTATTCGTGAGCCTTGTGAAGTCACGGATCACACGCTTCCTGCTTCTTCCTGAGCTCGGGTGGAGTTGGACTGGCTCAACGGGACGCAGTGATGTTTAGGGTACAACTTGGTAGCGGGCTGCGCAGGTGAGGGGGGGAAGGTATCTCCCAGGTGAGGGTGAGGAGGCATTTGGCCCTTCTTCCCACCCCTCCCCGGTCCGGCAGCTTTGCCTAGTCGAGCCCCAGAAAATGAAGTGGGGCGGCAGGCCCACTAAGCGTTGCGTTGGCCCGACCGCCGGTGGTTGCGGGGAGTATGGTGGCAGCGGTGCTACGGGGTCGCTACCCCAGTATGGGTGCCCAGGAAGGTGGGAGGGCGGGCTAAGCTTCCGCTTTCCATTTCCTCCTCGCAGTGTGGCCTGGTGCTGCTGTTCCGACACCCCAGACCTGCTGGACTCTAGTGGATCTCCAAGCCTTAACCAAAGACATGAGGCGGTGCCGTGTTCAAACCCAGGCGGTCCAGCCCTCGTACAGCTGGGCGAGGTTGTCCATGTTTGTGGCCTCCTTGATGATAAAGTCCACCTGCAGTCAAACATTACAAACCAGGTCAACGTTTTGCAGTGTGAAACAGCAACATAACCGTCTAATTACACGGCATTAAAATGTGCAGTGACAGTGACTTCCTGTTCAGTGCAAAGTAAGCAATGTACTAGCCTGACCAAAATAAAAATGTGAAACCATGTAAACTGCCTTTAAATATCTATGTCGAAAGTCACAAGTGCAATAGACTAGTTTAGGTTTCCATTATTAACTACATACAATATAACTTGGCCTTGTTTAGTCATTTAATGGAGATTCTAACAAACTACAGTAAACCACCAAAGAGCCGACTGGATTTAAGAGGACGTTAAATGCATATTATTAAAGATGACGGCCTCAGCGTGTGTGACAATATGTGGACGGGACACCTGACCTGCTCAGTGACACTCATCCTACGGTTTGGATCGATGTCTCTGCCCTCCAGCTTGGCTTTCACTCGCTTCCACACACTCACAGCATATGAGTTTCTCTCCTGGACAGCTGCAAAAAACAAACAAACAAAGTCAGCTGGGATAGGATTAGGATCCAGCATACCTCCGCAATCCTAATGAGGATCGGATGGATGTCTATGAAAGCATCACAGTACCTTACATTATCATTCATTAGTAGTGACTACCTGTACATTGTAGGGCTAAAACCTGGATTTACCCCAAGTGAACAATGGCATTTGAGTAGAGGGCTCTGGAGCTAAATCTAATTTAACAATTACAAAAGTCACTTTTACTGAAAATGTTGATCTGAAATCACGGCCTGTCAAAGTCAAGCTGGCAGGAGGTACCTTTTCCTGTTTTGGGGTCTCGTACAGCCCTCTTGGGACTGGGGTTGAGGCCCTTGCTGTTCATCAGTGTGCTGGGTGGGGTGTCCGTGGGGGTTCCCAGGTTACGTGGCAGGGCCTTCCTTGCATTCTGGGACATGGAGTCCGGCTGAGTCTTCAACCCGCTGCATCTAACGGCTTGAGAGACATGTTTTAAAAATACTGAATGAAACTTGTCTACAGTCAGCATGATACAGTAGTGATGCTTGATGGTTACAAGCATCATGTTACTTGGTCTTACAAAGGTTTGTATTTATACTGTGTATTCTGGAAGGTCATACCGGCTGCAAAGCTTGTCTGTGCTGCTGACACAGGGCTGGCACAGTCATTCTCTCTTTCCGTCACCAGGGGGGAGGCAAATCCCACCAGGCCATTATACACACTGTTGTGAAACAAGCATAGTGGGGATATTAATAAAAGATTCATACCAATAAGCTCAAGGAAACGGTTGTGTCAAACTACCTCTGGCTCTGGGACTGGAGCTCCTTCACAGTAGCAGGGATCTCTTCAAGCAATTCCAACTGCTCCTGATTGCGCGGCTGCCCACTAGCCTGAATGACAGTGAACAAAACCACCTGGATGTTGTCCTGCCACGCCTTATACTCCATTAAGAAGTGACGCACGCTGCCCTCGTACGCCACCTCTTCGCCATCGGCCAACGCAGCCTCCTCATCCTGTTTCCAAAAACAAGAATTAAGACTCCTGGCTTAACAAAAATATTACAGTCAATATAAAAGGGAAGGTACAAGGTAACTGTACCTTAGCCATTGCTTTGAGCAAGTGCTTGACATCAGCCAACTGGCGGTTGTGAGTTGACAGAATGGTCTTAATGGAGTCGACGAGGAGTTGTAACGTTTCGGCACAGGAGTCCAGCTGCTGCTCTCGCTCCTCCTGCGTCCTCTGCTCCGCACTCAGCTCCTCCTCAAGCTGCCTCTGGGCATAGCTCAGCCAATCGGGGCTGCCTATAGGCAGGTCCAGCACTGGACTCTGTAGCAGCCATACAAAGACATTTAAAGCAGATCTGATGAAGAACTGTAAATTGCTCATGCTTTCTGCATTCATATCTTGGCTGCAAATTGCCTGCACACAGATCTATGTACCCAGAAGTCCTCAAGAGTGCTTGGGAGTGACATTCATTCATTTTCTACTGCTTATCCTCACAAGGGTCTCGAGGTGCTGGAGCCTAACCCAGCTGTCTTCGGGCGAGAGGTGGGATATACCCTGGACTGGTTGCCAGCCAATCACAAGGCATATATAGACAACCATTCACACTCACATTCATACCTATGGACAATTTGGAGTCGCCAATTAACCTAGCATGTGTTTGGAATGTGGGAGGAAGCCGGAGTACCCAGAGAGAAAACATGCATTCACGAAGAGAACATGCAAACTCCACACAGAGATGGCCGAGGGTGGAATCGAACTCGGGTCTCATAGCCGTGTGGCCTGCGAGCTAATCACTCAGTCGCCGTGCAGCCCTTGGGAGTGATAATTTCCACAAAAAAAATCTATAATTAAATTTCAATTCCTCTATTTTAACCAGCTACTCTACGAAGAAAAAATTATTGTTTAATTGAAATATAGATCTTGTGATATTAAAATATTGTGTGATTGCTATCCATTAACTATCCCGTGTAATGTTAGATGTCAAAACCCACCAGTCTCTGCAATAGCTCAAGCTCCAACGGAGACACCGTGCTACTAAACTGTGCAGCGAATGAACATGTCTGCTGGCAGCGTTTCAGCAGCTCAAACAATGCTGCGTCCATGCTGAGAGCCTCTGGGGATCGAGTGCGAAGGCCTTCGAAGTTCAGGATGGTGGAACACAGGAAAGTGACCTAGACGGCAAATTGTCTTTAGAATTCATTTCATCTTTATGCTTTATGGACCAACCCTTAAACCCAGCTTTTTCACCTGGCTAGCACGCTGGTTTTCTCTGGACACCATGGCGCGTCTCTCCCTGATGGTCATCTCAAAGTCCTGAAGGACAGGGGCCAGTGTTGGATTTGCCCCGCCAGCCCACTTCAGACGCTGCTCAATGCTCGCCTCCAGTGAGGCCAGTTTCTCCTGAAGAGAGCAGCCGTCAAAACATAGATCAGCTTTTTGAATAATGAGTGAATAATACTCATAATAATACTAAAATATGAAAGAGGACAGTGCACGAGGCAGGATTGGAACTGCACATGAACTTATTCGCCTGATCGCAAAGACGTAATAGAAGGGATCATGTTTACTGCGGTTTTAAATCCGTAAAAACGGCCAAAAAGTGCATTTGATAAGAGTTGAACATGACTCATATCTTAAAGCGCTCCACAGCAACGAGGAAGTGGAAAGGCATGCATGGATGGAACTTCAAGGAACATTTTAACACACGTTATGTGAGCTGAGCATATCATGACTCCACAATAAAACCCACTAATACTCACCACAATAATTAACTGGGGAGGTGTTGCAGGTCTAAATTATCATAAAGTGTGTAGTGTTTTAAATAGCACTAGGAGCAGTGGCTACCGCACCTTTAAAGTTACAAATGAGGAGGATACATAGTCAAAGGATGCACACCTGAATTGCCACAATGGCTCCCTCATCCTGACTCAGTTTATACAGCTTCTTCTTCATGTTACTGAGAATGACTGCACGAGGAGGAATGTTGACACTCAGACTCTGATTGTTGGGACCCAGGACATCTTCATGCTGCCACTGGAGGAGACACACAATGACAGTGTTCTATGACAAGCAAAAACTGACAATACCACAAATACAATACCGTTGGACATTCACGCCCCTGAATGTTCACATACATTTTTCTCTGCTTGAAATTGGAAATACTGTTTATAGAAAGCGGTTTGATGATGGTGTCAGCAGGGGGAAAAAGGTGTAGCCTCACAAGGCAAGTTGCTCAACATATTTGAGCAGGAAGACACTTTGACAAGATGTGATTAATTAGTCATAAATAAGGAGGAACTACTGGATGGTTGCAACTTCGGGTGTACTTTTCATCTTAAAATCATAATAATTAATACCATGTGAAGTTAAAACCTTTACTACAGAGCCATTCAGGTACAGGATACGAGTACCTGAAACATGGCCGTGTGGAGCTGAAGTCTCTGCAAACTGGCCTTGGCAGCATCCAGGTTGCAATCCAATCTCCGTAGCAGGTCCAACTTCTTCCAGGCTGTGTCGTACGAGGCGGCCAGCACTGTGGCTCTGTTAAGCAGCAGTTGGGAGACCCGGCCAGACGCCAGACTCTGCTCAGTTCCCTTCTTGCAAAGGTCATCCAGAGATACCTACCAAAAACACGAAGGAGCGGTTTGCAGTCACTTATTAGTTTATACTCACAGGGTGCTCACTGTATCATCGCCAATTTGACAAATATGGCTTAGCCCTGATGGTTTGTCTTTGGTGCCAAATTATGTACATATATGTAGTTATAACACTAATATTTATTGGTATAGTCCAATCCAATGGCCTGCGTCAAATTGGCCTACCACAAGTAGATTTACATCCCTAGTAATTTCTATGAAAAAACGGTCCATTCGACAAGTGTTGAAAAATCCTTCATTATTGTCCATTCTGATTATATCTCTAGCAAAACTCCCAAGGAAATGTCGGCCTGAACCAATAAATGACAAAATGTCATACCTTGCTCTCTGCGCCAAAATCTTTTGCCTCAACTTGGGCAACAATATCCAGACCGAGAGCAGACAAGGTGCTGCAGAGGGCCAGCCCAAGAGCTTGGCTAGGCAGACCCAAGAGCATCTGCCAAACGAATTCAGCTGTAAAGGTCTTGATTGGACGAGTCATTTGTTCCTCGCTGACCACTGCCCCACTCGAGCCAGAAGAATTAGGTTGCCGGTACAATGGCTTCCCCAAACCTACTGGTCCATTGGAGGGTAAAAGTTCATCTGTAGGGGGCCCTTAGTACAAAAAAAAACCCAACAGTCATTAGACAATCAGACAAGGGGTGTGGCTATTAGGACTAGGAGAAATGATCCTCATCTGTATTTGACAGTAAAAACGTCTTACCTGAGAGAGTCTGTGCAAAGGAGGCACACATTCTAAAGAAATCTCTGATGGTCTGCAGTCTCTTCAGGAAGAAAACGTCTTCCATCAGTTCCCGCTGAGTGATACTGTCAAAGAAGTGGAGCTGTGCAGTGCGTGTTTCTCTCAGAACATCCACCTTTCTCCAGGCCGACGGCACTTCCAGAGAACTCAGCTGAGCAAAAGGAACAGAGGAAATGGTTTGCTATCTGTGGGGAAAATTCATTTTAAGTTGATTGTTGTGAAAGTATTTGGTTAGAGTTGACATTACAGCCTCCATTAAGTACTGTTAAGGTCCATTAAGTACTGTTTTGAGTCTACCCATTCAGAGTCTAGTAACTGTCATGCAACTCTGTGGTGGCCCCACTGGGGGACAGAAATACTATTCAGAATCTGATTCTTCTTCTTTCTCTTTGGGCTTTTCCCTTCAGGGGTCGCCACAGCAAATCAACCGCCTCCATCCAACCCTGTCATCCGGCAGTTCTCTCACACCAACTACCCTCATGTCCTCCTTCAAATCCATAGACCTCCTCTTTGGTCTTCCTCTACGCCTCCTACCTGGCAGCATCCTTCTACCAATATATTCACTATCTCTCCTCTGGACATGTCCCAACCATCTCAGTCGGGCCTCTCTGACTTTATCTCCAAGGCCTCTAACATGTACTTGTTCCTGATCCTATCCATCCTGGTCACTCCCACTGGAAACCTCAGCATCCTCATCTCTGCTACCTCTAGTTCTGCTTTCTGTCTTTTCCTCAATGGCACTGTCTCTAGGCCAGACAACATGGCTGACCATTGATTGACTACATTTGTAATGTGTTACCTTTTCAGTGAGCTGTCCAAAGGCAGTCTCTAACTGAGTGAACATTCCATCAAAGGCGACCAGTAGCATTTGACCTGCAGACATCTTTGGAGAGTCCTGGGCCGTGCCGTCCATGCTACGTGGCTGGATCAGCTCTGAGTACTGGGCACGCAACATCCTGAAGGCACAAATACAACATATGACAAATTATACACACGCCAGTAACACCATGTCGATGTAGCAGGGTTTTTTTTTTTATTAATCCCCCCCTCAATTAAAAATGTGTTTGACAAAGTAGGATTTGCTCTCTTCTGTGAGTGCTTGGATTTATTTGGACCAGACAAAAGAATTGGAGAGCAGAGCGCTACTGCCCCCTGTTGGTTTGTGGGACCATTCCTGTAGAGCAGGGGTGTCCAAACCTTTGTGCAGCGAGGGCCACATAAAAGAAAAAAAAAATCGAAGGATGCTGGGACAGTGTAAAACATACAGCGTTTGCCATGCATTTATTGATTTGTGCCGCCCGACAAATTCAGCGCTCCTGTTCACCCTCATCAATACATTATATGGGACTGACTGTGTAGCGTGTCGTTACCAGTAGATGGCATCGTAACTTAACTAAAAAGTAATAAAAATAATATTGGCTCCTGTTTATGGGTGTTTTTTGTGGGATACATCTTCTGGTTGCTTGTACCCTTTATGAACCACTAATTACCTTGTGATGTCCAGACATTGTTTGTGTCCATCATGGTCCAGGCCTGTGGTGGCGAGCAGACTGTCAACCAAGCCTTGCAAGCCCAGGCCATCAGAGCTCTGCTCTACCAGTTGCTCCAACTCAGTCAACATTGACTCCAGAGTGGGCTCTCCTTTTACCATACAGCGCAGAGCCTCTGGAAAGATGATCTGACGGAAATTGGTGTTGAGTTCCTGCAATGAAAAAGAAACTAACATACTGACTGCATTTCAGACAACAAAATCAGCAATGGTTAGGAAATTAAAGAAACTGAAGACAAAGGCAAAGATGGTGTTCTGTTTCTTAATCATGGTGGCCTGAGGCTACAACTCCAGTACCTGCAAACAGGTATACACAGCATTGGCCATGTAAACGGCTTGGATGGTGGCAGAGGGTGACAGGAGCTCCAGATCGTGAGGCAGGAGGGGGCAGCGTTGCAACAGTGTTGCCAGGGCACTGACATTTCCCATCATACTGCACAGCTCCTCAAGGAACCATGCCCCATCCCGAGACATGAGGTCGACCAGCTGTTCACCAGCACTTGCTGCTGCGCTCTCCATCACCAAGTTCCTCCTGAATGAATAAATTAGCAGTTATGTTCCTCCTCTTTCCAATACTATGCTACAAAGTGAATAGTTTATAATATTACATATACATTATATATGTAATATACATATATTTGGGATTTTTACAGCTGTGTAGAAAGATATTCATTTATTCAGGGTCACAGCCCTGAATAAGATATTGAAATATTGATACATTAACTGAAGAGTACGGACACTAGGTCAGAGGTGCCCAAACGAAATTTCAACAAACAAAAAGTATATTTGGACCTGCAGAGGGAGCACAGGGCTGAAGTGATGATTCCCGCCAAGCTCAGTGAGCCTGACTCCCCATTTTCATGCAGGAAGACCCCGATGCAGTGTTCTATCTCCTTGAGCTGCTCCTCACAAGCCGCTGCAGTGGTACCCTCAGCTTTCAGTCGCTCGGCTTGGTGCATCACACGCTCATTAGTGTCAGCCACTTGGCGCTGCACGGCCAACTCCACGCTGGACAGAAACTGGCAGGAGGCTGCAGTCAACTGGGGGGCAAACAGCACCTCATATCTGTGCAGAAAGTGCAAGACAAGTGCAAAAGATAAATAATGTATTTCAATAAAAATGGTTGTGTATATTCATTTATGTACTTTTTATCCTCAAAAATCTTGTGTGATGTAAAAAAAAAAAAAAAAAAGTTCTTCTTACTGTCTGTAGATGTGCTGGCAGTGCTCAACTGTCATTACGTTCAGCATTTCTTCCAACCAGGCTTTCCACTGATGGGCTCGATGGCGCAACAGAGTGGCTCGTGGGTACAGCAAAGCCACTGTGGCATAGCTGTGCAGCTGCTCCAAGCAAATCCGAAGGGCCCCACGGCGTTGCTGCAGCAGAGAGCTCATCTCTGCCTCGAGACTCTCACACTGGCTGATCAGGTGGGCCTGACCCGCATTCTGCAAGAAGGCTGTAGCTGGTACATAGCTGGGAGGACCTAAAGAGAGAACACAACTACATTTTAAGATGGTGAGTGATTGAGTAATTGGTGTACACGTTTCACTGTATAGTCCTACATAGACCCCCATCCTACAGATGGAAACTAAATTGGGCCTATTTACTGCTAATTGTACATCCATTAATATGCAATGTACCTTAAATTAAAAAAAATGCAGAAAATAAATGTTAATGATCTCACCAAGATCGATGGGGCTGCTGATATCCTGCAGGAGAGCAGCCAGCTGAGTGGTCTCCAAGTTGGAAAAAGCTGCCTGGTACTGTGAGATCCATTGATCTAGGTCAGCAAGCTTGCTTTGAATGGCCTCCTGCACAGTTCGCTGCCGTGACTGTAGCTGGGTGTGTTCAGAGTACCTGTACAAAAGATGTTTTGCAGTTGCAGTACTTTTATGCAGAATCTAAAAAAATTGTTTGTGTACATCAAGTAAGCGGTTCATTTTTCTGACCTTTGCTCCAGAGTGAAAACTAGATGGTTTGGATGGTTTTCAGCTCCTTCCAGGAAGGTCACCTCCTCCTGAAGCTTTGCCTGTAGCTTCTCCCCCTGGCAGAGCAGATCCTGCAGGACCAAGTACTCTTCTACAGCCTCTTCCACTTGGGGCAGGACAGCCAGCATTTCATCGCGATTCTTAAACCAGTTCACCTTTGCAAAGTACAAACAGTAACCCAATCACATGCTTTGATTCTGGAACAATTGTGTTCGATACCCACAGAACACTATGTGCACTTTAACATGTTTCAAAGTCTGACCATGGGAGGCCCGTGGCTTTTTTCTGCAGTTGTAGTCTTTACCTTAATCTCAGCTACTCTGGAAGAGTAGAGCGAGCGTGTGATTTCTCTCTCCATCTCCCTCTTGTTCTGTTTGCTGTCAGCCTGTTGACCCCCACCTCCATAGACCGCACCTGCAAAGCCCACTTCTCCCCCAGCAGTCCAATCCACCAGTGGATCATAGACAAAGGCCTCCAGCAGGGTCAGGAGGGTCTCTCTGCCTCGACGCATCATCTGAACAACCTGAAAATTTATTCAATGACGTCTTTTTCTCTTGGTATATTTTAGATATAAGCAACAACTATAAAGTGGCTTTCAATATAGCAAACAGTGCAATTACGCTATTTAGTTTAAGCTACAAAAATTAAAGGGCACTGTGAATTTGCCTGTTTAAAACAGGTTTTGATGTACCTGTTCGCAGGAAAGTCTAAAGATGCCTTCCACTCCAGTGACTCCTAGCGCAGTTTCAATATTATGGGTCATCCTGAATGGAACCTTCTCTGGAACTCGGAGGCTCTTCCCTGGCGGTCCATAAAATCACAAATGTTATCAAGAAGGTTTGACAATGCGAGATATCTCAATCCCTCCCCCGTACAATGTCATGACAAAGGTTCCTTAGGTTGTCTGTGACCTTACCTTTTTCAAAACACACATTGTAGTCAATGTGTACAACCTCTCCAGAGGTCATGTCAATAAGTACATTGTCAAGATGTCTGTCACCGAGACCAATTATGTATCCCACCATCGACATGACAGCAGTTGATCTGGCGTAAGACTAGAAAGAATAAAACAAAATTATTATCAGCCCATCTAAGATATCTTTAAGCTGTAATACATACACATTTTAAGACACAAACCTGGGTGACCCTCCACCACTCACTGGGTGTGGTACAAGAACACCACAACTCCTTGGCCAGCAAATTGGAAGGTGTAGCCTCCATCAGTTCTTTCAACACCTCTTTCATGACACTGAGAGGCCAATCTCGCCTTGTTACATCCAGACTGAGCCCCACTGCTTTCAGGGCGGGAGCAATGCGGCTGTAGTAGAGCTCGCTGGGGCGGGGTACAAGTGGCACTGGCTGCTGCTGGAACGAGTCTTGAGCCTGATCGGAAACAATTAGGAATTACCGGGTTACAGCAGACAAAGTAAGAATGGCGCTGTTGCATTTGAAATGAAAAGAAAAATTCACTAGGTTACCTTCTGAGCCTGCAGCACAGCTTCCCTCTGCTGCCAGCGCTTGTAGAGGCCAAAGAGGGGCGTGGCTCCATCAACCCACTGGATAAGCCCCGACCGGGTTCCAAGGGGAGTGACGGAGTAATGGCGAGCATGGAAGCGTGGCTGCTCCTGCTGGTTGATCTTGGTGAACATAGTGTTCACAATTGATAAGAACTGCATTATGCGCTCGTCCAAATGTAAATCCTCCAGGCCTGTTGGGGGAGGGGGGGAATCATTTTAAGAAAACCAACCATCTGATAAACTATTTATACATTACAACAGTGACTATTCATATGCAGCTTTTACCTTTGAAAAGGTATGGGTAGTTGTGTCCATCGGATCCCTGGAAGAAGAGTTTCTTGGGCTTGGTCTTGGTGGGGAGAATGGTTATGGTCTTGCCAATGCTTTGTATAGTCACGGTGTCTGACGCTGACACCACGCCAGGCAGAGCCATCTCAGTTGCGGTCATAGATGCCAGGTGTGGACTGATCTCATCTAAATGGAGCAGGTAGCTGGCTCGCTTTTGAGCGCGCTGCTGCAGGCTCAACATCATCTAAAAAAATAAACATTCTGTAAATCAGGGCTGTCAAACTCTAGCCACGTTTACATGAGGAGTTTTTCTCTTTCCGAATGACCTTTCCGAAAGCAATCGTATACATGGAAAGGAATAGGCCAATCTCCTGTCTACATGCGCCGCTATAATCAACCAGAATAGTCCATGGGGCATGCGCAGTAAAACGTAAACACCAAGATCACGTGACAGCGACTTCGAGTTTTTCTTTCACTTGTTGGAATAACGCCGTATTGCCAGTTTTTCGTTCGTCCAGTCTTGCAATTTAGTTTGAATCAAAAACAAACTTTCCGCAGCAGTCCAGTGCCGATTGCTCGCCTCCATTTTTTTTTTCGAAGAACGTCTCGAGCTGCGTGTTACGTCATATCTCAGCATTCGCTGAAAGAACGCACCCGGGAACAGGAAAAGATAAAGTTCAATCTTGCTAATATTTTATAATTAAGCTCGGCACATGTTTAATATAGATATGCGTTTTCTTTTTTAATAATACTGGACTTGTGAATGGCGTATAGAAGGGTTTAGATTCTGTTCCACAGACGGCGGTCATGCACACGAAAGCTGCTTGCCAACCGCCAATAAACAACAGAAGAAGAAAAACACCATGAAGAAGAACGCACCCTGACAACTTTCCGATTGAGTGGGTACAAGATACCTCAATCGGATTGGGGAAAGGAATATTCCACACCTGTGAATCCGATTATATATTCATTCGGATTGGCACTTTTCTTTCGGAATGAGGTGTATACAAAAGGTTAGATTCTTTCCATTTGAGCAAATAACCCGAATGCTGCAACCCAACTCCAGATACATTGCAGTCCTGTGGAAACACGGGCATACCTGTTTGAAGGGGAGCCAGCTGCTGGCAGGGTTGGCAGGGTTGTGGGGGTTTCTCAGTCGCTCAAGGGCAGAATTGATCGCATCGCCATAGGTTTGCTGGAACCAGGTCTCATGTGGCGTCTCTGCTGGGGCGGAAGTGATGCTGCAGACGTGTTCCAGGGCAAAAACCATGGGGCGCATCAGAGCAGAGTGTTTCTCACGCATTATCGCTATCTTTTCATCCCTGCAGTGCAAATAAGAGAAGGAAAAAGAGGGTTGATTGGAGACAGAACAGACTTGGCGGCGCTGATGAGAAGATCATTCTGACCTGCGAAGTGTGTTATTGTTCTGAACCCTCTTAACCTCGTCCTCAAGCTGTTGGATCCTACGCAGGACATGCATGTGCTGCTGCTGTAACACTCCCAGCCACAATTCATCCCAAAGTAATGTCACCCTTCGCAGCTCTCCGACCAACTGCTGAACCTGGTTAGCACACAACGTGTTAGGAGCTATTTGAGGAAAACAGCAAAAGAACTGTACTGACTGTCCATGCAAGAAGGAAATCTAGATGTCAAGTCCATTACCTGAAGTACCATGGTAGGGTTTGCTAAAGACAGCTTTTCCACAATCTTGCTGTAACAATCCTGCATCATGGCTTGGTCTTGGCTGGAGCAGAAGGTTAGTTCTTCTGGAGCTTCTTTTTCACTGTTCTCTGGCTGCTCTTCCTCCTCTTCCCCCTCCCCATCAAGGCCCTCTCCTGGGATGCTCCCCAAAAAGGTGGGCAGATCTGATGGCAGCTTGCTCCCTGTCAAAACATTGTCAATAACCAATTAGCATTTTACACTGTTAATGTTTATATTTTGATTTTTTTGTTTTTTACTTAAAAGTAAAATGAATGACAAAGTTAACATGAAAAGACCCTACCTGAATTCTGAGCCTCCCCTCCAAGGGACAGTGAGCCCACAATGGCAGGGTAAAGGATGAGGTGTGGCGAGTCCTGGGCCACACGGCAGAGCAAGCTACATATGCTTTGTCGTATATATGCCTCTGGATGGTTCAGACGGGAAAAAAGCTGGGGGGTGATACCTGAGTGAGATGAACATTATGAGATTATGGGGAGAACATCAGGTGAAGAAAGCTGGGGCAGTTAACATGTTCTGACAATTTCAATTCAACAAATTTCAAATAAAATGTCCAATTAGTTTGTACATAAAAGATTGCTACTTTGCCGTACCCCTCCAGGGTGCTGTCGGCGTGGAGGCCAATCCTAACTCAAGCCCCTCCCTCAGTTCCCCAGCATGCTTCACCAGCAAACGGAGGAGACGAAGCGTTGCCATGACAATTACATCATCATTGCTCTGCTTGCTGTTGTGACAGGAAAGCAGAAGTTTGGGGTCGTCCTCGTCGATTGGAATCTAAAACACAAAAATACAATTTAGATGAAGGCTGTTCACCCCTGCAGAGGGAACCAGAGGACCTGGAGCCCAACGCCCAGAGGGAAGCTGACGTCATTGAAGCACCCCAATGAATGTGTAGCTCAGACGCAACGTCTTATGGGAAAACATTAAAATGTTTTGGTTAAATTCATATTGAGGCATTTTTGTATATTTGTTAGCTGCACATTTTGACTGTTATGTTGCAGTGTGATGAATTTAGTGTTAGTAAAGTCAATAACTTCAAATTCAGTTGCTAAACAAGGTTTAAAAAAAACATAATACCTGAAATTTCGTATGACAAAACTGAAAACTTAAATTTGACCAGTTTTGGCAAAAAAAAAAAAAAGTTACCGACCGCTGGTGTGGACCAGGCAGACCAAAGGAAGATGCTGTGAAGTCTCACCTGGCCAGCATTGAGCTTCAAGAATGTGAAGTAGGCCTGGCAAGAGATCCGGTAGAGACCAAATATTCGGTCCACCACACGTCTCCAAACGCGGATAAGACCATCAGCTACAGGTTGGCCGGCGTCTGCCAGCCAGGGACATGACGCAGTTAGCTGCCGCCATATCACATCCACCATGTCATCCTCGTCATCTTCCTGCTGTAGTGCCATGTCCTCATCCTATAGAAGGACAGATTAATAGACTTTATTATTCAATGATATCTATAAAAATCTATAAATAATGTACTTCAACAGGCATACATATGCAATTATGGCAAATAGGATTACACTACACGACCTGTATGCCTGTAGGTCGACACATGGCTTGTCCTAGAATGCCGAAAATTGTTTCCTTGTCTTCTTCACTGGTATTTGCAGGTAGCAGCTCCTCTATTTCTTTTTTTTCTCCAGAAAGAAGAGGCAATCCCTCCCCTTGGCTGGAGGGAAAATATAAAAACCATGTTGGTTACGTTGGTCCCTTGTTAGCACAAAAACTCAAAACAAAACAGAAAAAAAAATCAACATCATATAGTATTGACCTGAACATAAAACACCATTTTCTAACTATTATTATACTCAAGGTCTCCTGTCATAACTACTTGCAAAAGGTAGGATTGCAATAATTGAATGGCATGTACTGTTGTGGGGTCAATACATCAATATTGAAATCAACCAGTGATATTGTTCAACTAACCTGGCATTGTCAACGACCTTCCTACCCCAGCGGTAAGCCCAGCTGGCCAGTGCTGCCCAGGACTTGGCCACCTCAGGGGCCAGGCTGGTGGAGAGTTGGTAGAGCTGGCCAAGCACAAAGTCTGGCTCCCCCACACCTACACTCACTGTGCCAAAAACAAAAATGTTATTACGGTGTGGTACTCTTGCCAATATAAGCTTTGCTTAATGAAAATATTACATGTAAGTATTACTCAGCATTAGCAATGGAGATGTACTTTGTAGCTACATGGCAGACTAATGGCCACTAAGTTACCCGAGGTCTCGGTGGTGATGTGGGGAATGCTTTGTTCCACGAGGGGCAGCTCTAGCAGAGCAGAAATGTTCTGACACAAAGGTGACAAGTTGCCCACGACGTTGGATGAATTGACAGCCCCTGACATCTTTACAACCTGGACCAAAACATTGCAAAATACTTAACATCAACAACAGATTAGTATAATACTTATTTACAACACACCTGCAATGTTCCCACAGTAAAATCCTACCAGTAAGTGAGTTGGTGTTAAAAATAGAGCATACCTGTTTGAGCTGGGGTATCATGTCTTTCCAGTCAGCCAACAGCCATTTGCAGAGAGTCAGCAGTGAGCGACAGGCAGCACCTTCATTTTTCCCCACATAGCAATATGACAGAGCGGCCCGGCTCAGCATTTCCATGGCTGGAATGGACTGACCTGTGGAATACATTATATTGAGTAACTTTTGGTTCCTCTCCAAACACAGTGGATATCCCGCATATTTGTGATTCAGCATTTGCAACTGCAAATTTGCTGATTTTTGCTAAAAAAAATTACGTAACTGTACCACACTGGACTATGCAGGTGATTGAAATGTGCGCTTACACAACACTATACATGCAAAACAATATTTTATACTAAGAATTGTAATCTTTGCTTGCAATGATTTCAGGGGAATGACACTTATGTTGATATTAATAACATCACAGGATCAATTGCCCTCACCTGACGTCCTCACTACTTTGGCTTTTTCTATCTGCAGTTCTGGACCCCATTTCTCTCCCAGTGTGCCTTCCACGCTGAGCCGCCGGAAGGCTTTTACCAGTTCATCGTCCTGCTCTTCTTTTTGGGTTCCATCACAGCACTGGCTGAGCAAGCGGGATGCCAAGGCAATGTTGCCTTTTTTTCGGGCAAACTTTACAGTGGTCAAACAAAGCTCCATCAGGTGGCCATCTGTGGAAGGAGATGAACCTGGATAGAGAAAAAACAAAACATGTTTCAATTGGCTTTTCTTTGGACTGGCTTGGTCAATGGCTGAGCTCTTATTCAATAATTATAATATATTATAATAATAATAATAATACATTTTATTTGTATAGCGCTTTTCAAGATACTC
The DNA here is from genome assembly GCF_030265055.1 of Doryrhamphus excisus. Lineage (NCBI taxonomy): Eukaryota > Metazoa > Chordata > Actinopteri > Syngnathiformes > Syngnathidae > Doryrhamphus > Doryrhamphus excisus. The sequence goes on from NC_080480.1 coordinate 8,289,215, forward strand.
AAAGACACTTTACAAAATAATGAAGTTGAATAGAGCAAGTAAACAGAATAAAAGACACACCAAAATACAACATTCATTGGTTAGTACACAGTTAAAAAAAGCGGGGCGGGGCACAGCAGTCAGATATAGAAGGTTAGACATTAAAAACAGAGAGGTGGGTTAAAGAGGTGGGTTTTGAGTTGTTTTTTGAAGGTGGGAAGATCAGGGCAAGCACGGAGTGAGTGGGGCAAAGAGTTCCAGAGAGTGGGGGCAGCGATGGAGAAGGCTCTGTCTCCCCAGGTTCGGAGCTTGGTCTTACAGGGGAGTGCCAGGAGGTTTGAGTCTGAGGAGCGAAGGGGACGAGGGGGATTATGTGGATGGAGGAGGTCTGTGAGATATGGGGGGGTCAGATCGTGGAGGGCTTTGTAGGTGATGAGAAGAATTTTGAAGTGAATGCGTTGGGGGACAGGAAGCCAGTGGAGGTTTTGGAGGACAGGGGTAATGTGTTCACGGGAGCGGGTGGAGGTGAGGAGGCGGGCAGCGGAGTTCTGAATATATTGTAGTTTGTTGAGGGTTTTGGATGGTGTACCGTAGAGAATGCTGTTGCAGTAGTCGATTCTGGAGGTGATGAATGCATGGATTAGGGATTCAGCGGCAGAGAATGTAAGTGATGGACGGAGTCGGGCTATGTTCTTAAGATGAAAGAATGCAGTCCGGGTTAACTGTTTGATGTGGGGTTCAAATGAAAGGGTGGGGTCTAGGAGGATACCAAGGTTGCGGATGAGCGGGGATGGAGTGAGGGTGGCGCTGTCAAATTGAAGATGGTGTTTTTGGGACCGATGATGATAATATCTGTTTTGTCACTATTAAGTTTGAGAAACTTTTGTTCCATCCAAGTTTTGATATCAGCTAAGCAGTTGGTGAGGGTGGAGTAGATGTTGGAGGTGATGGAGGTGGTAGAAATGTATAGTTGAATATCATCGGCGTAGCTGTGGAAATTGAGGCCATGTCGACGGATGATATTGCCAAGTGGAAGGATGTAGAGGATGAAGAGAAGAGGACCAAGCACCGAACCTTGGGGAACACCTTGAGGTAAAGGGGCTGTGGAGGAGGAGCAGCTATTTATGTGCACAAACTGTTGACGGTTGGTGAGGTATGATTGGAGCCAGGACAAAGCAGAATCGGTGATATTGAGGCTGGTTTTGAGGCGGGACAGGAGGATAGAGTGGCTAATGGTGTCAAAGGCTGCGGTGAGGTCTAGGAGGATGAGGATGGTAAGATGGCCGGAATCGGAGGAGAGAAGAAGATCATTGGTGATTTTAAGAAGAGCTGTTTCAGTACTGTGTTTGGGACGGAAACCGGACTGGAAGGATTCCAACAGGCTGTTGGAGTTGAGGTGAGATTGAAGTTGAGCAGCTATGACACGTTCAAGGATTTTGGACAGAAAGGGGAGGTTGGATATGGGACGGAAATTGGAGAGGTTATTGGGATCGAGACCAGACTTTTTGAGTGTGGGGGTGATTGCCGCCAGCTTGAGAGACTGTGGGACGGATCCAGTGATAAGGGAGGAGTTAATGATACTTGTGATCAGCGGGGAGATGATGTGGAGGCAGGGTTTGATGAATGAAGAAGGGATAGGATCCAGGGAGCATGTTGGAGTCTTCATACCGGTTAGTATTTCAGTGAGTTGCACGGGTGAGATAGGTGTGAATTTGGACTAATGCCTCTGCTTGTGATTAAGGAAGACGTCACACATGCATATCCAACTGTATATGCAAGATATTTTTTTTATAAACAGTCTTGTTTACACAGATGGCAAATGACGCTTTTATTTTGAAGGCCGAGTAGTGATGACCCAGACGAGCTGGGTGCAGGCATATACGCGTTTCACATTTTTGTTCCCACTCATCGTCATCACGCATCCTTATATTAAAGAGGTAGAGCACAAAATATTACATAAAATATACAAAAATTATCCTAATCTAAACAATTAAATAATCTTCCTGAGAGAGGCTGCGGAATACAGAACTGATGCAGATGTTCTCAAATGAGTGCTGTTGATTCATCTTGACTCCCACATAATCACATTAGTTTGGATAATGCAATAACACAGATGCTATCTATTTTGTAGTCCTAATCTCTGGACTGAAGCAAGGATCAAAAAGTGTACATGTCTGTACCTCATCTATTTTAGGTAAGAACCTTGATCCCATATGTAAACACTACATGGGCGTCACTGTATCAAATAGATAAAGGGAACAATGAAAATGGCAACTGCTCAATGCCAAGACCTACTAACTTCAAACTAAACATTTTACCAAAGCATTAACATAATATTGGTCTCTCCAACTCAATTTTGTATTAAAACACCAACAAAAAAGTTTGTCTATCTGCATTTATATAAATAGTGCCAGTGGGCACAGCTATGCCTTATCTCTTGTAGCGAACCAAAACATAGATAATTATCGTAATCATCACTGAGAGTTCAGAACAGAGTTTAATGATTCAGTTAAATGTTGCCAAAAATGGCGACTGATACCTCTGACTTTGTTGAGGAGTTGTCTCTGGAACATGGTGTATCTTAGTGCCTGAAGGAAAGGCTGGACATCTTGTTGCTTACAGGAGCTCAGAGCCTCGCTGTACAAAGGAATCACAGAATCCTAGAGAGAATACAAACAAAACACAGGCTTGGATTATACTTCATGACTTTATTTGGTCAACAGGACTGATGTTTATATTGCTTGTTCATTGTAACACGCAAAGTACCCTTGGTAATCAGTGATAGATACTAGATGTTTGTGTATTTGATGATAATTAAACTATGTTTGAGGGTTAAAATCACAGCTATGTGGCTATATTTCCTGTATTTGATAATTCTATGCTAAAATGCCACTCCTGTTTCTTTCAGTTCATCTTCTACAAAAATGTTACCAAAGTTGCCAGAGATGGGTCAGTACACGTTCCCAACATAAATGTAAGGGAAGAGCTTTGTGTACATGCCTCTTGTCCTGAGAGTGTGTTTTCTAATGTGGCAGTGCAGTGGAGCTGCAAAGTGGGAAGGGTGGGCAAGGCATCTGAAAGGGTGAGGGTTGACAGGCGAAGAGGACCCAGGCAGATCCGCCCAGTTTGTTTCAGGCAGCGCACCAATGTACTGCAAAAATACAAGATTTGTTAAAAGACAGTGTCGTACAAAAATAGTTTATATTCCTATAGTTTGACAGATAATGACACATGTTTCTACCTCTCTTATTAACTACTCACTCCTGATTGGCGGTGGTCCTCTGCTCTGGTTGCTGACTGGCCTTTGCCAGCGCACAGACGGCAGTACGTAGGAGCTGTACCTCAATGGCTCTCTGTAGCTCTGTTGGATCTGGACTCAGGGAGGGCAGAAGCCTCTTCAGATCTAAAACAAACAATTGAATATCTCAAAAATCCACCAATTTTACAATGACTGCTTGGACGTTAAGTTAAAAACCAAGTTAAGGATCAATTTTGCTCCAGAAGCTCGCCTGGCCTTACCCAGCTTCTCCTTGCTAGTGGAGAGCGAGCTAAAGTCCTCTCCAGGTAGAAGCTCCAGTTGAGCACCGCATTCCGTCAGATCTCCATCCTCAAAGCGACTTAGAGCCTGAATATAGTTGAAATCGGCCCTGAGATTGATACTGACTGGATTGGTGGAGTTCTGTTTGAGGGCGTGAACAGTGGCCTGCCATTCCTTGACGGAAGGCCAATCGCAAAGTGCCACGTAGCATTGACATGCTTTGTTGGCCAAGAGGTTGACCACCTCCGGAGAACACTCGCTTGCCTTCAGCAACACAGTCTTCCTGCTGTCACCTTTGCAGATAAAACAAAACTGGCACTAAGTACGAGTAATATGTGCCGAGACAGGCAATGCAAAAGCTCAAATAAGAGCCTGTGTCAAACACAGATATTTGTTGGTTACCATTGCTGGTGTGTTTGGGGCTGTTGGTACTGCTGGAGAGTTTGAGTACATAACAGTCAGAGCTTTTGATGCTACAGTCCATCCCTGAAACTGCAGACAGCTGATCTTGGTAGTCCAAAGCTGCCTTCTCAAACCTGCACACAGACACATGAACAAACACTTGCTAAATTCAGATCATGAAAGATGGGAGCAAAAACAAAAAGTATTGTATTACTGTGTATAGTATTTGGGTGGCTGGTTGCTTACCTTCCCTCTGCTTGTAAGGCAACTGAGGACAACCAGCTAAGACTCTTGCCAGTGTTTGAGAGGCTCCAGGCAGCAAGTCCCTGGATGGCATCAGGGCAACGCAGCTCACAAAGAGCCTCTGCCAATAATGTCAGAGGAACCTCTAATTCTGGACCCTGCAACAAAAACATCAAAGAATAAAGTTATTAGAAGTAAGTGGATCGCTTACCTAAAAACCTCATTGACTGTGTACTCCTAGTGACCTGGGTGCTGCTGTTCTTAATCTCCGCAAGAAGGTCAAAGCCGTGGCGTACGGTTACTGCTGGCTGGCCAGACAGAAGACCAACCCTCATCAGAGCCAGGCGAATCCTTGTCAGCCAGTCTTGGCATGTCTGACGGTTGGTGTAAAAGAAGGTCCTGATACCCTGTGTAAAGCAAACACAAAATGACCCGTTATCCAGCCACTTCAAAGCCGATACACATCATTTTAAGCCAACAGTGCAGCATTTATTTATATCAGTCTACCTTTGGTGGGGCAGTGAGAGCATTAGCGCAGCCCTCATATGCATTGTACATTAGCTTCTCCAGGTTTTCTAAGTACTGCAGCAGAAGCGCAATCCGGAGTTGATTTGAGTGGTGACCATCACCGTCACTTCCGGCACCAGCCCATGCGCCAACATCCTGCTCTGGGTTCAGGCTGTGGGCAGCCAGGCTGCGAATCATACCTGAAATATAAGAATAGGGAGCAACATGAGGGAAGGCCAAGCTGTTCTTTACCACCATGAATGAAATTCATGGTTGTAGAAAAGCATCAGGTCATCGTAAATGTTTTTGATTCTGTATGACAGATATACCAGCCAGATATTAAATACACAAATAAAATTCACATGTAGTCATACCGGAAATTCTCCACTTAGCTTAGCACTACATTATTTGACGGCCTTCGGGGATGGTGGATTTATTGTAGACCAAATGCTGTCTTGTCACATATATTGCCAACCTACATTTATGAAGGCTGTAATCCCAGCAGGTACGTGTACCAGGATGGTCACATTAGCATCTAATCATTGACAAGCGCTTGTGTCCTCACCTTCAATGGTCTGGAAGGTGTCCTGAGCACGGCCAAGCGGAGTTCTGAGTTTGGACAGCACAGTGAATTGTGCTGCTTCCCACACTGCCCACTGCCACAGCACCACTTCGGTTTTTAGCAAAGCCCTTGGCACAACACCAGGACGCACGCCATCACCACCGCCACGGCCATCCCGTTTCTCCAAGCGCTGACAGCTGTAGTAAAGACGCTCCAGCCATGGATCCTTGCTGTAAAGGCAAAAATGTTGATCTTAGACTTTTTTTTAGGCATTTACACATCAGTTGGTGTAAGATACCTAAAACACCTAACAGAGAAACAGCATTAATTTCAAATAAGAACAATCCAAATAATTATCTAACCATAATGTGTTGGATTCATTCATAAATAGAAGCTGGAATGGAATGCTTTAAAAAGGGACATACCCTCCACGGTGCAGGACTCCATATAAGATGAAGCTGATGAGGTCACTGAAGTCCTGGGGGTGAAACGTGCTGCTTGGTGCTCGGCTCATGTGGTGGCGAATGGCCAGTGAGATCTGAGTGATCTGTGGGTGGCTGTGGTTGCTAAACAACAAAATCAGGGTGAAACACATGTATAGTAGTCATTTTGCTAATAACTGATTTAAGGCAATTATTTCTGTGGATGAAATACAAAACCTTAACACATCAAAACACAAAAATAACCATTTGTTGTTGTAATGGGGAATTATAGTTCTGCAGCAATTTGCAGTTATTTTAAAACAAAGTCAGACTAACCTTATACACAACCAAAAAATACATAAACACAGCCTGTTGCTGCATTTCAAGCTGTGACAATCAAGACCTGAAGCTGAAACCGAATTCAGGAACTAAGAGAGATGCAAATGGTTGGAGTGCCTTACCTTAGAGAAACATCCAGGGGAATTGTCCGAAGCAGCTTGCCATACGCCTGCCTCACCTTCACTGCTGAGTGAACCAGCTGCACTCTGCACACATCCACACACCTAACACACACACACACACACAACATAAACTTTATTCAGAAGAACCATTTCTAAGTACTGTGGACCTTCGAAACTCAATAGTTCAGGAGTGAAAACTGAACTGGACCTAAAATGGGTATAGGATAGTAATGCTGACTATAAAACTAAAAAAAAATGCTAAAAACATTGCTCTAAAGTTATGTTTTGAGCACATTCGGTATGTTTGCAGTAAGTTAGAATGCAGTAAGTTAGAAAGTTAGATCTAAAACGTTTTGTCTGTTAACCGAAGCGGACCTTAACCAAGGTACCACAGTATTTAATATTCGTAGCAGTCGCACAAAACAGCTAATCAACAACTTTAATAATGCGATTTGATTCAATTCCTGAATGCGGGTCATCATGTGTGGAGAACTGGGAAAACTGGGATGTACCTCTGCAGAAGCTCAGAGGATAATGATGAAGACAGGATGAGCAAGCTGTTGCAGGTCTGAAGGCATATACCCTGGTCTTCATTCAGAGCTAATGGGCAAGGCAGCAGAGAAAAAAAGACTTTCATGTAACAAAATGTGTTACCCTGCAAAAAAAAGGACAATGGACACTTTGAAAATGTTGGCCTCACCATTAGATAGCAGGCCCCTGCAGAATTTGGTGAAAGAGGGCAAGGAGAAAAGAGGGCTGTAGGTGTCTGATTTTTTCATCAGCAGTGAGATTTCTTGAGCCCATGTCAGCAGCAGCCTCCTGAAACATCAACACATTCTATGTGTGCCATTGTCACGCTTGCCTACTACAGTTGAAGTTGAAATACACTCATGAGAGGAATTTTGAGCTGTAGAGGATTTGTTTAGAATTGTCAAAAAGGAACAACTTGCGACCATGATAAGTGTATGTAAACTTGTATAATATCAAAGGTTGTTGCTTTTTTAATCATTATCCGAGTGTGTACAAAGACAGAGAGAAAGAGAAGGGAAAAAAAAAACCTGGCTTCGGGGTAGAGATGCTCCTTCCCTAGTAGCGCTCCCAGAAGATTGAGTAGAGTGCTAAAATGTTTCTTGGTAGCTGTTGTGACAGTGCTGATGACTGCACCATCAAACAGGGAAGGAGATGATGATGACAAGCTGGATGAGATGAAATGATCGTGCCTAATAGACACACAGAAAGAGGCTCGTTAGAAAAAAAGTCCACAGCATTGTCATCATATATACATATACAGTATTAATTGTAGATCCAAAAAGCCCAAAAGGCCTAGTTTTGTTACTCTTACGACATCTTAACATGCCTGTTGCAGTTACTGAACCCATTTAACATTTAATTTCACATGTTAAGGCATATAGCCACCACAGATATCCCCTAATCAGTGAAATGCATGCTTGGTGGATATATTACCTGGTACAATGGGAGTAGAGGGTGTAAAGCACAGCATATTGAATGGCAGGGTAGTAGATGGCCAACTCTGAATGCACCAGTATCAGATTGTGACTGAGCAGGGCAAAGACCGTCGGAGACAATGCCCACATCTAAACAGGTAAACACAATAACATCAATAATAAGAAGAAAAATTGATGATGTAGGTAGACTATCAGTGCAGCTTACCCCAATGAGAGAATTCTTGGTGTTCCCAATGGTGGTGAGAGTGCTGAGATTGAAGATGAGGATAAACTGCGCCTTCTCTGGGGTAAGGGTGACCGAAGTGAATGCCGGGTGCTGGATATTGAGGCAGGTGCTACTGGATGGCAGGACTCCACAAGTTGGCTCCAAGGTAGCCAGGATGTTGAAGAGGGCACATGTCATCTCACCCAACACCATTTTATAAGCTGCCTCAAGTGTTGGAATGTTTTTCAGACTCAAGAGTGCCCGGTACACTCCATGTACAGCTGATGTCACCTGTGGAGCACGCACAAATGGATTCATACCAAATTAAACTGTATCCAATGTGAGTGTGAATGGTTGTTTGTCTATATGTGCCCTGTGATTGGCTGGCGACCAGTCCAGGGTGTACCCTGCCTCTCGCCCGTAGACAGCTGGGATAGGCTCCAGCACCCCCCGCAACCCTCGTGAGGAAAAGCGGTAGAAAATGAATGAATGAATGAATAAACTGTCTCCCACCGAGCATCATACAATTGTTAAGGATATTTTACTTCTACCACAGTTGTTCAATTAAAAGAAGAAGAACAACAAATTCAGTAATAAAGCGGTCAACAATTTTCGATTAATTGACTGGCTTTCTTCTTTCTATTTCAGCTTTTCCCTTCAGGGGTCGCCACGGCAAATCAATCTCCTCCATTAAACCCTGTCTCTCTCACACCAACTACCCTCATGTCCTTCACCACATCCATAAACCTCCTCTTTGGTCTTCCTCTACGCCTCCTACCTGGCCACTTTAAACGCAGCATCTTTTTACCAATATATTCACTAACTCTCCTCTGGACATGTCCCAACCCTCTCAGTCTGGCCTCTCTGACTTCATCTCTAAGGCCTCTAACATGTAATGTCCCTTCTGATGTACTCGTTCCTGATCCTATCCATCCTGGTCATTCCCAATGACAACCTCAGCATCCTCATCTCTGCTACCTCCAGTTCTGCTTCCTGTCTTTTCCTCAGTGGCACTGTTTCTAGACCAAACAACATGGATGGTCTCACCACAGTTTTGGTGGTGGCTTTCTAACTACAGTACATAATTGTTGAGTAGAGGAGCCAAACAGATTATTAGATTATTAGTATTTTTATTATCAAAATAAAGAGTTAAGTCATTTACTCATTAGCTAAAAGTAATAATTTAATTGATCAAAATAAAAAAAAAGAATATCAATAACTAATAATGTTACACTGCACTGCCATCAAACATGGTTACAAACCTCTTTCTCTCGATGAAATCGCAATTCCAGCAGCTGAGAGTCTGGTGCCAACAATTTTTCCACAAAGGACGCAGGCAGCTTTGTGTTGATTTGTTCCACAATCTAAAAGACAGAAAGATACATTAATGCATGTACAGTAGAATCTTGGATTTTGCAGAAAAATATGCTCGGTTTTTGCACATGGTCTTGGACTGTATTGCATGACAACAGTACAAAATAAAGTGTCCAAACAAAGCATCCATGTATTGGTGATAGAGTCTCTGAAGTGGGACACTAGAGAAAAGATTTCGACTAGGGAATTTGTTAACCATCTTTATTATGTATGTGTTTTATTCATTCAAGAATACACACAGTTCAGTCATGTCTTCTTATTTCCTCCTTTCAAGCACTGTGTGCAGAGTAAGAGTTCAAGCGCAGTGCGTTTTTCCTGAGTGTTCAATCTGACTTTTTTGTCAGACTGACTGCCTGCACATACTTGCAAGAAAGTTGCCATATAAGTAGTTGAGAAACTACTGAATAACTCGTAAAGTACAGAGGTAGCGTCTGTGACAATAGGATTGTTATGTAAAGGTTCCGTAGTTAACAGGCTGCAGGGAGGACAGTTTAAGGGACACATATGACAGAACCCGCTGCTGAGTGTTACAATAAAGTTCAAATAGTTTGTAGCAGTCACCGTGTTCACCAACAATAGTCTTCCATAAAAGGCCAAAGTAGGCGGGCTGACATTGACGTAACACTAAAAAAAATATATACAAAATGCTGTTAATTTTTACTTGATTGATTTCCCAGATTTACCGATCAAGAAACTTGGTAACAAATCCCCAATAAAATGTGATCATACCAGTATGAGAAGGCTGAGTACCGCCAGGTTGTAGTCAGAACCACAAGCACGGCAGCTGTTTAGCTGGTCCAGGCCATAGGCTAGGACAGTCTCCATGAGCTGACCAGAGGGCTCCATGCTGGCCAGTAAGACACCCACACACTCATTTGCTGCAGTTAAAACCGGCTCAGAGAACTGGACCTGCTTGGCTGTGGTCACGCAGGCCAGAACACGGTTAAGAACCTAAAAATAGCACAGGAAAGCCCAAGTCAAAATACATTCAATAGGCTTAAATTAAGACATCTGATCAATTATGTGGACATTTCGTTTTGCCTGTATTAGATTTTTTTGGTCTCTGTGCGAGTTGGCAAAATCTTAAATCTTAAATTTTAACCATAACATTGAAAAAATGTATTTCTTAACACACATTTACATTTCAGTAAAGATAAGATCTTCCCCACTGACTTGATGGGCTATGATTTGTAAATGATTTTCCCGAGTGCTACTCTTACATCAGTGACATAGACTTCTGTGATGGGTGGTCCTCTGATAGGGCTGAAGAGCTCTCCGATACTGCGAACCACTGTACTGAACACTCTCAACAGAGCCGCCAGCTTTGGCAGAGATACTGACGGAGGCGGGATGTCTTCATCCAGTGCCTCGCCTGACATGACATGGCTCAAATCCTAAAAAGAGAACACAGTCAAACCATTTCATAGACATGGATGCTCATCAGCTCTTTAAAAGAGCAATATGTAACCTTGCTTCTGCTTTATTTAAAATTAAAGTAAAAAGATGGTCATATTGTGTCCCACCAAGCATCCGCTGTCCAAAAGATACTGGATGAAAAACACATTTATCATATTAGTTTGCTTTCTTCTGACCTTTATAACCACATACACATACACCTAATATGTATCAAACATGTAGTTGCTTTGTAGTTGCAACGTACACCCATAACTTATTAAAATGTACCAAAAGAGAAAGAAGTAGTTATGTGCTGGTCACTACACTGAGGAAGAACAATGTCACTTTTGTTCTTTTTAGTTAACTAATTGCCTCTCATTGTTTCTTTGGCTTAATGCATACTCCTCTTCTTGCTCTGTGTCAATGTGAGGAAAAGGGAAAATGAAAATTGCATTAAAATTAGACATCATAAAATGGTCAAACGGCATAAATGTGTGCCGTAAGCTGTTCCACTGTTGCGACCATCATCAAGGATACTGATGGTATGCTTGAACATGTGAAAGGATCCGCTCCTATGAAATGGACAATGATGACTAAGCGGTGTAGTGGTCTCTCCCTTGCGTGCAGGTTCTTATTACTGCTGCATTTCATTCATGAAAAAGTGTTGCCAATGTTTGAGCTCATCAAATTCATTTCAGCATTAGTCAACAAGAACACAACTGAACACAAAATGCAGTTGAATGAAATGAAACTCATTCACTATCCAACCCACTTCATGTTTAACCTCACCTCTGCGTATGCTTCCATGTCCTCCAAGAATTGTCCCAGCAGAGTGGTGGAAAACGTCAAGTCTGCCACCCAGAATTGCTCCAGACTCTGCAACCAGCCTGTTAACACATACCAGCAAGAAAGTATTATGTTATCTTTATGACACACGCACAAATGCAGCACAATGGTTACATCAATCAAAAGTACAGTATTAAGGGTGCACAATATAATTATCAGACGAATAATTATCAGGTCCATGTAACTACAAAAACAACTGAGAACCAATAAAAGACACGGTTTGTGCTTCTGAGCTGCGTCAGCTGAGTGACAAGTTATCAGTATCGGCCTGAAAACAAAGTCTTATTGTGCATCCATTAATAGTTCACACAGTACACATCATTGCCTTGCAACATTGCACCTTAAAGCAGATTCTGTTTGAATCATAGTAAAAAATTTCCCAAATCTTGCAAAAAACAAACAAGAGACAATGGTTACTGACCTGACACCTGCTGAGTGAGTGCCTGCTTCTGGGTGTGGTCAATGTGCCAGCCCACCAAGATATCTACAGTATCCTGTAGAAAAATAACAAATATCACCCAATGATGCAGAAGATAAGTTCTGTAGTTGTAGTTTGCATGCTTCTTGCACATTATGAGTAATCAGTGCTCCTATGCCACAGCATCGACGTCCACTGCCAACACTCTCACCCTGAAATTGGTGCTGAAGACATGCGGGTAGCAGCGAGCCACTTGAAGAATACACTTCACACTTTGGCAAAGCAGCTCTGGAGTGTCCACGTTCTCCAAGATGGACTGGAGGTTGCTCATCACCAGCTAGAAAACACACAAAACCGCCCTGGTCATTTTACAGTACATTATAAGTACAAAGTACATCTTTAAATGGCCGACCACTTTTGAGAGCCAAATAGGTTATTTTCCTTGAAAAATGTGTCAGTTTGTGATTGTTGGAGTATAGTTAACGTCACCAGTACCACTTGCACCATTGTCAGAGAATGACTGTAATGCAATAGCTGCGTCAGTCCTTTTTCGCCACCTTTCTAAATAGAAATAATGATTAACCACACAGTACGAACCACAGCATGCTCACCCAATGGCATGTACATTCCAGCAATACAGACGTGCCATTTACAGGAAAGACACACAGTCACGCCTCCACAAGTTATACAATAGCCGCAAAATTTCACAATAGAAATGCACAGCTCAAAAGAAGACGAAGTAATCTAGTAACTCGCAAGAACATTTGCACATAAAGCCCAACAGAAATAAACAGCATGACTGGTGCTGTACACACTGGTGTACAATAAAGTGATGGCACAAATAGGCTGAAGGATGAACGACCGCATAATGTAATCCCTTGTTTATCAGGGTTAATTGGTTTCACACCTGACCACGATAAAGGGATTAGAGCCCTCTAGACATGAAATAACACCCCTACAGTCACCTTCACACGCAAATTACCCAATAAAGTAGATATATTCAGAGAAATTAAAATATTTAATGACATAAATATCACTAATGGTCATGTGTATTTCAATACATCTCCTTCGGACGAATGGACAGGAAGGGATGTTGGGGATTCAGAGTTGGAGTTTAGCTGGAATACGACCCCAACAGTACCCTCCTTTATATTGATGATGATAAATATTGTGCCTGTTGTAAGATAAGCCAAACCGGCAATGATTATTGTTTGATGGAGGTCAAATCTGGTGCCTGTCTTACTAGCGACACCGAGTGCCCAATGTAGTCAACTACTTTCGAACACGCTTGAATGCTCTCCATTTTGTTGCATTTTCCTGGTTTCAGTTTCAAGTTCGGTCTGTACAATACAGATAAATGAATTTATATTATCTGTTTCTCTAATATTTCAAACCAGGGGTGTGCGAAAACAAAAAACATTTGAGAAGCACACTGCTTTAAGGGATGACAATGCCACCAGTGCAGTGTAGTGCATCAATGGCGACTTACCCCCCCACCTACAACACACGGTTAACCATGTCATGAAACCATCCATGACATGATTGCACCATACAACTCAATGTACTCAACTCACAGCAGCAATTTTCCTGTTTCTTGAAACTATAATACATTCAAGCATTAAAATTGGGTTCAGAAAAATGTAATTTAATGTAATTGTGATTTTAAAAAAATGCACCCAAGTGTTTTTCATGAGGATAAAATTGCATATGTGGTTACCTGCATGACTTGAGAAAAGGTTTTTCTCTCCCCGGCGGCCTCCAAAGCACGCTGTGTCGCCACCAGGTACAACAACTTCACCTCGTCACGACTGCTGGACGTAAACTTGAGGAAAAGCCACTTGAAGATGCGCTCTGACTCGTAGTTGAGCACAGTGCAGAGAAGACCCAGGCAGGCTGCTGCATCCTGACGCAACTCCCATAGCAGCTTACTGCTATAAAATGAACAAAACATGCATTCACAGTAAACACACTATGTGGACAAGTGGCAAATTAAGTCACCTGACATTGTAGACCAACATGTGTAGATGTCCAGTACATTTGTGTCTATACATACACATTAGTGTTTACGGAGCCAGGGCACATCTTTTACATGAGAAAAAACTCATTGCACCAAGCGTGCCATAGTGTATTCTAGTGTATGAATTGCAACAGCTGGATACACAGGTTAAGAAATTAATTTCACAAAATTTAACAAACATTTAATCTGGAAAGGCAAGTTATTTAACTAACAACAGGCTGAATAGGTGCCCATAGGTGCTAACATTAACAGTTATGCAGCTGCAACAATTTTCGGATCTAATAAAAAAATTGCCCTGCGACACACTTGCACAGACTTAATTCTAGACAACCACTGGCATAATGAGAGGACTTACCTCTCATTCAAAATATCATTCAAGGTGCTGAGGATGGTGTCCAACTGTTTGACCAATGTCTGTATGAGAAAAAAAATATGCTAAACAAATGCTAAACAATTAGCATTTCGAAATCCAATTAATTTATATTGCAAAACCAAGGATGCCGTTTTAGACGGACCACTTTGTTTTCGCTGTGGCTGATGAATTCCTTCAACTGCTTGAGGGTAGTCAGCCTGCGGTCACGATCGTCCTCCCTAGAGACTCGGCGCAGGAGGTTGGCCAACCGAGACTCATCAGAGTGAGCCATCCCTCTGTCTACAAGAGCACATTAACACGAGAAGACACAAATAAAAACGGTCAATAATTCCTGCCAAATGGACAGTATAAAAAGGCTTTGGGTTATAAACATGACATGAGCAAGTATTATCTTTCCATTTTTGTCTTGACACTGTGTTGCATCTTTGACCACATTCTCCTCGGGAGCTCACCCTGCGATTTCCTCATGTCCTTTGAAGCTAAAGCACGGTTTCCATGCTGAAAAGGGTTCAAATCCGTTGTCACATCATTTGGCCTCAACTCTTGCCCCAGCGACTTCCAACCAAAAGTAGTATCACTGACACCTTGACCAGCTTCATGTCCACCTGAGGAACAGAACACATGCTAGAACAGTAGTTCCCAAACTAGACAGACATCTTTGTCATACAAATACGTCACAATCTGCGTCACACATTGTGTTCAAGGACCACTGAACGCAGTGGCCGCCAAAAATATCCATTGTTTGCCTATGTACGTGTGACTTTGGCTAGGGATATTAGGAGGAATGGCCAATAATAAATGAATTCATCTACAGCAATTTGTTGACAATGTCTTCCTCCATTTGTGCCTGTTGTGATTTGGATTCTCGGGAGTACATTTGTGTGTTGTTTTATCTTTTTAGCTAAAAACAGCAAATGTCTCACCCTCTTCCTGAAGTTCATCTGCAACAACAAAGGCATCGCTGGTCACTACAGGCTGTTCTGCCAAGCTGGAAGGCAATGTGTCCGAAAATGTTGCAAAGCCGAGTTCTCCGGACCTTACGCCGTCCTCAAAGGATGATACACTATCAACTCTGGATTTAAAAGAAAAAATGAATGCAGACATGAGAAAGACAATAGTGTGCAACATGGGCAATGTAAATGGAAAGGTCATGTTTACATAGAGTTCACATACAAGACAAGAGGATTACCAAAACAAAACACTCATTTCAAGACAGAAGTGCTGTGTTTGTGTTTTACGTTTGCAAAAAGCTAAAGACTATATATGATGCTGTGGTGATATTGCTATGACCGCATACTTTCTTGCTTATGGAGGAGCAAAACCTGAGTATCGAGGCTATTTATGGCCATGTAAACCTAGACAGGCTGCACGGTGGCACGGTTCTCCCTGTGCATGTGTGGGTTTTCTCACATTCCAAAAACATGCTAGATTAATTGGCAACTCCATATTGTCCATACGTATGAATGTGAGTGTGAATGGTTGTTTGTCTATATGTGCCCTGTGATTGGCTGGCGACCAGTCCAGGGTGTACCCCTCCTCTCGCCCGAAGACAGCTGGGATAGGCTCCAGCATGCCCACGACCCACGAGGATAAGCGGTAGAAAATGAATGCATAAATAAACCCAGACAATTAAAACTACAATTGCAAGTGCAGTATACTGCATAGAAAAGCAGCAATGCACAAGACGTACAATATTGTAGTATCATATGCTGTATTGACACTATTAGTGCTCCCACCTACTGCGCAATATAAACAGTATATTGTCAAATAAGCACAGTATTAGTTACTACTGTAACTGAGCTTCTTCATCTCCACACACCACACGGACCTGGTCTGCCAAAGAATAAGACGACATAGACCCAGCATCACTATATTTAATGGGTATTGAGAACCTTCTAAATTCTGTTTTCCAAAAATGAGCAAATCAATTGACATTTTCTGGTCGGTCTTGTTGGACACTTTTGGAGACTAATATGAAAGCAAGTGTCTCTCTTAATGGGCAGCTGGTGCTGCCGTAATTTAAAAGCACTCACAGGCGGCTCTATCTTGCTTGTGACGACAAAAAAAAAAAAAACACAAAACTAATCTTTTCATGGTTTTGCTTACTTCGTCTGCCACAGCAGCCATAAAAATGACATGCACACGCATCATGTCCGATAACGCCAATTAGCTGATGACGTAATTTATCATTACAAAAAAAGTCATACGTAGAACACAAACACAATCAAAATTGTTCCAGGAATACTAAAAGACCATACCAACTGAAAAAAACGGAAGCAGATGACAATATGTTGTGTGCTATTTCTAAAAAGCATTGAGGAACAGTTCAAAACGGCAGCCCATTGAGCGTTGTAAAACTGATAATCAATATGAACCAATTTGGGCTGTTCGGCCCAAAATCACTGCAATATCACTGATGAAAAAACATCTACAGGCTGCAGCAAAGACCTCTGTAACAAACAAACACGGCATTATATATATACTTTTAAATCTGTATAGATACTATATAGGATATATATATATATATATATATATATATATATATATATATATATATATCCTATATAGTATCTATACAGATTTAAAAGTAAATACTGCCTTGGCATCTCACATTAACTCATTTGCTACCAAAAGTGTATTTATATGTTGTTGTTGTTATTCAACCGAATGCCCAATCCCAAATACTTATTTATACGTCTTTTAGCGCAGGAGGCAAATAGAGGTGATGACGCACCTGTAGAATCACGATTGTTGCAGTTTAAGGCGTAAAAATGGGGACAAGGTGGCAGAAGTGCAATTTATAAGAGCTCGGCATGCATCTTTCCCATGTAGTAAAGCGCTCCACAGCAAGCAGGAAATCAAAAAACATGAAGACGGGAAGAGTGCACAAGGTTCGGGAAATGCATGCACACGCAAATGTAAAGCAATTTTGTGTGTGTTGTTTATGTTGTGGCATCATTGTTTAGATATTTTCGGCTAAATATATACACAGCTAAATTTGCGTCAAAGTGCAAGTCATGGTTGAAATGTATCTTTTCACTAAAAGCTGTTCCCTCCTTTTTTGTTGAAAACTTTTGCTTAAACTGACCTATGTTCTACTGTTGATTACTAAAGAACAAAAAAATAGAAAAACTCTGATGAAAGATCGAATGGGTTTTTTTTTTGGTAGGTACCGGATATGAGAAGAAAGACAAAAAGCAAGACGCCCCAAAACCTACCACTTCCACACGGATTAGGAGGATAACCTATTTTCACCGTATCGTGTCAGAAATTCCAAGGTTAACGACATGCAGTTACTAATGCTTAGTGGCCATAATCTTACATATGACCTGTCTTTTTTTCTGACTAATAATGGGCTATAAGAAGAAGTAGTCAACCACAAACAAGTGATCGTTTATGAATTAATTGTTTAAAAACACAATAAGGTCGGTGTACATAAACTCATTATGTACACTGACTCCCTCACAAAGATATAAACAAGTCAGAATTTTCATGGTAGGTTTATTTTAACAGGGAGAGAATGTTGAAAAAAATTGCCTTTAATTGAAGGAAATTATTTGATGCCCAATCATCGAGTATTTTGACCCCCACAGACCAGTCATGTACCCACAGATAACACAAATAGCACATCCCTTTAGGAAAGTACTCCTAAACAATTTGTGTGGATAAAAAACTTCCATTCAAACCTCAACACTGCCATGGGCAAGACCAAAGAGCTGCCAAAGGACCTCATGGCAAAAAAGTAGGGGATTTTTTTCCTCGAGGAAGCACTGACAAGCTTACGTCACCTACGTAGAGGACGAAGAAGGAAGCGGATGTTTGGAGGCATGGGAGGATTGAAGATGCGACAGAAAGCAACAAGGCAACAGAAGAGAAGGAAAATACTGTAAAACGTAAATAACAGACAGAAAATGGGGCTAAACAGCAAGTTGAACATCATGACATGTATCCATTGTAACGCACCATTGGCATACCACAACAGCATGTCTTATATGTTGCATCATCTCCTTCCGAATAGAGCAAAGATTCGAGACAAGGTCAAGTTAATGTAGCGCAAAATCAGTGAGATTAATGTTAATGTAACAGAGCACTGTGAGTTAAAAAGAACATTTTAGCTCACTAATCAGTAGCTGCTCATTTCTCTCAGACAATATTGTGTAATGGAACAAGGAGGTGCGTGTCTCACTCACTAAGTTGTGAGTAATGTCTTCCATGACAGAAGGGGTCTTCCTTTTATTTGGAACACTACAAAAACTCAATATCTTATAAAGAAGATCTGCCTTATTTGTAGTCAGTCTGCCTAAGTTTAGGATTTATAAATCCACAGTCATCAACATCATAACAACAATTAGAGATGTCCGATATTGGCCAAAAAAACGATATGTCGATATTGTACAACTCTCCATTTCCAATACCGATATACATATGGGAAACATGACATATCTCCTGTGGTGGAATGAACACATATGTGTTGTATACAGCATTTTTAAAACATAGTTTTTCATGATTGAGAAAAAAATCTGATACAGATATCGCATTTTTATGCTGATATTGAGGTATTAATTATCAGACCTCCTAACAATAACAATATATCATATTAATTTAGTCTTAATGTCTTAGTAATTATCATTTCTCTCCTTTCCAGTAAATAGTCTGGGATTGGATAAATTAATCTACATAAACATCATGTAGACTAGATACATCCCAGGAAATGTTTTATTCTTACTTGTGCATGTTATAAAACGGATACCAAGTGGTTAGCTCGCAAGCCACACAGCTAGGAGATTCAAGTTCGATTCCACCCTCGGCCACCTCTGTATGGAGTTTGCATGTTCTCTGCGTGGGCTTCCCCCGACATTCCAAAAACATGCTAGGTTAATTGGCAAATGCAAATATTCCATAGGTATGAATGTGAGTGTGGTGTGAATGGTTGTTTGGCTATATGTGCCCAGTGATTGGCTACCAACCCACGACCCTCGTGAGGATATGCGGTAGAAAATGAATAAATTATATAAAACATGACCAGTCCAGGGTGTACCCTGCCTCTCGCCCAAAAACAGCTGGGATAGGCTCCAGCATACCCTTGCAACCCCAGTGAGAATAAGAGGCATAGAAAATGGATGGATGTTATAAAAAAAACAGGCATGTGCATCGACTGCTGCACAAAATGAAACAATAACTTCATTTTCTCTCATTCACTAGAGTTTTGCTGCATATTTCTTATGAAACGTACCAAAAGGTTCAGGTTTACCTGTCCACACACAAACACTGACATTTGCGTCATTTCTAAATAATCAAAATTCAAGGAGTCACTCCCCAAACCAGCAAACACCTCAGATTCTGTGCATATGTATGTGAACTATGCCAATGATGATATTGCTAAAGATGACAATAAACCCAACACAATAAGAAGCTATACATGTTAATGTTACAGCGGGAAGTTGTAGCAAATAGCAAAGTGAGTCTGTAGTTCCCTCATGGTCACAATTAATTAGCTTCATGTTACTCAGTGGGACACTTTCAAGGGTGACAAATGTAAAGGGAACCTAAAAAGATGAGTGGGTGTAACGAAAGTAAAAGCTTTCTTTAAGGGATCTATTTCCATGAAAATGAAAACGATGATTGGGCCTTCAGCACAACCGAATACATGGCACACTCGTCTTCTGAAAAAGACCTCATGGTGGGAATATCAAATCTTCATATTAGAATTGTGTGGACCATAAATCAATGCTTACAGAAGCAGGTATGTTCGCGGTGGGCAACACCGCACAAAGAAGCATTTTTGGTCAAAATTCGAAACACGATAGCGTGCTTTGTGGGGTTAAATTTTGCACCGCGCCTGTCAAAAATGAAGTTGTAGCAGGTGGAATGTTTGAAGCAGGCTAGCGTTAGCGTCATTCCCCCACAAGTCAACCACGGGTGCAAAGGCGCACACACCGCCCGAAACTACACAAGTGACGGGCAAATGACGACGTAAGGTTCCCGAAGTGGCAACACTAGGCCGCGTTTAGGTGTTGAATCGGATGAATAAGAGGGTACAATCAAGTTCCCCTTTCGTGCGGCTACAACAGTCACAACGGTATAGGCCCTGAAACAAACAGCGGTTTATTTTCATCAACCATCCCCGAAACGGAGCACCAACCTGGGTTGCCAGTCATTCCGGTGTGGCTGCAGTTTGTGGGCACCGCTGAGCCGAGAACGCGAGGCTTTCCGGCTCATTACCTTTTGGAGAGCTGCATGGCCCGCTTGCAGCGGTAACGTCAACCGAGTAGCTTGGGCTGATGTTTGACTTTTCACGTTCAGACAAGTATCGCAAATCGGTTAGCAACTCGTTGTTACTGTTAGCTTGAGCTTGTGTTTGCTCGGCCTTCTTCGCGGCGGAATGAGCATCTGAATCCGCTCTTATTTTTTGTTAGCGCCCCCTCTTGGCTGATAGCGTTACTGCACTGTATAGTGACATCTATTGATGATGTCACAATAATGACATGGGACTGCACATTTATTTGAAAGATTTATTATTTAAATCCAAACAATTTACCTAATCTGGACTAGTTTTGGGCAAATTTGGTATTGATCCGTTATCCGATATATATGTTGGTAATAACAAAAGTAGTACCCAATGGTGGTTTACTTGGTTTGTCAGGATGATCCCCACAGAAGTCCACGAGAAAAGACCACACAAGATCAAGTGCCAGAAAGTCCCTACCTCTTCTCTTCACATCTAAAACGCCTCTGACTTTGTAAGCAGGATGGTTGTTGATGAGTCACAGGTGAGGAGATAGATCAGGTGAAGCTTGAGCAAGGAAACAGGAAAGACCAGGTGAATCATGGTCTGCACAGTGCTTAAGGATACACTCAAATTTGAATGGACTAATGACCCTGGAAGAGAGCTCTGAAAGTCAACAGCCAATGCTAGGTCCAGGGATGACTTGGAAAATTGGCTGGTAGGAGGAAGTAGGAATCCTGAATGTGGGCATGTTGCCATAAACAGTGGGGTAAAAACAGGTCTGCAGTCTCCAGAGTGGAAGGGAGCTTCCGCAGTGGGGTGAAGTGTGCCATCTTGGAGGAGTCCACAATGTTCCTGAGCAATGATGGCAGATCAGAAACAAAAGGAAGAAGATATGTAGTTAAGATATACAGTTAGTGACTTTGGATGAACAGGCCGACTGAACAACTTCCATCTAGAGTTCATGGAACGCATAGAGGAGACCTGGAGGACATAGTTGAAAGGCAGGTCCTTAAGAGGATGTAGGACTTTTTATCCAATTCCCACTGGAAGCCCCAAGAACCCAGACTACTAGTAAAACAGTGTCAGATTTGGTTACGTCGAGTTGGTTTGCTGTTCCTGTGACCTGGGCAATATGTAAGCGTGATATCGAACCTGGAGAGGAACATTTTGCCCAGCAAGAGTTGGGCTGTTGACCAGAGCAGAGTCAAACCAGGTTCTTCGTCCAAACCGAGAAGGGTTGGGTGGAGCAGTCAGTACCTACCAAATTATCGTGACCATCAGCAATACATTTCAAAAGATTAGGTTGAGTCGCAGTATAGTTCAGCCCAAAAGGACTTGAGCTTTTAAATTGGAATGTCCCAGTTTGAGGTCTTCTGTGGACAAAAATTGCAACTTGTTGGGGAGCTGCTAGTCTGCTTCCAGATTGGAGTCTTGTTGAGGATGCAATGACTTGTTTTTTTTTCTGTGAAAAAACAAAACCAGCACCTACTCGGGAGGAAGGACAGCGGAGGCTGGTGGCTAGAGATGTAGATACTGTATGTATTCTTCCAAAGACTCATTATATAACTTGGATATAGGCAATATACATCCATAGGTCAATATGTGGATTATAGATCTGAAGCCAGGTAAGACCGAGAACTTGGGGACCAGAATATGATGACATGACAAAAAATGAACAATTTCAGTGTGGTTACCAGAAATTTAGCGGGTAATTGATTGGGTTTGCATAGTGCCTTTTTAAACACCCAAAGTGCTTTACATTGGCCACGTATATGGACCCAAATATTCCAATTGCATTCGGTTTATTTGCTCAAACGGAAAGAATTTAACCTTTAACCTCATTCCAAAAGAAAAATTGGAATGAACATATAATCGGATTCACAGGGGTGAAATTCCTTTCCTGAATCCGATTGAGGTATATTGTACCCACTCAAACGGAAATTTGTCAGGGTGTGTTCTTCTTTGTCATGTTTTTCTTCTTCTGTTTTTTATTGGCGGTTGGCAATCCTGAGTTTAGTTATAAAATATTAGCAAGATAGAATTTTCCTTTTCCTGTTAAATTTATCCCGGGTGCGTTCTTTCAGCGCATGCTCCGATATGACGTAACACGCAGCTGGAGACGTTCTTCAGTTTTAAAAATGGAGGCGAGCAATCGGCACTGGACTGCTGAGGAAAGTTTGTTTTTGAAGACTGGACAGACGAAAAACACGCAATATGGATTTATTCCGACAAGTGAAAGAAAAACTCGGGGAAGTCGGTGTCACGTGATGTTGATGTTTACGCTTTACTGCGCATGCCCCATAGACTATTCTGTTTCATTATAGCACGCATGTAAACAGGTGATTGGATTATTCCTTTCCATATTCCATTGTTTTCGGAAGAGTCAGTCGGAAAGAGGAAAAACTCCTCATGTAAACGTGGCTACTGAGAACCCGTTATTCATTCACTCCACATTCAGACACTTGTGGTGGTAAGTTAAGTATCAGTATCCACAGCTGCCCTGGGGTACACGAACGGAAACATTGCTGCCAATTCATGTCAAGGGGCCTCTCCAACCACCACCAAACATTCATTTGCATTTACACAATTTGCATTTTAGTGTGAGAAGCACTGGAGGCAAGGTTGGTAAATTGTTACAAATCCCCCAAATTACCACCAGGAACCTTGTCCTCTCAAACAACCTTTGGCTCTAAAGATTTTAATGCAGTTCGTTCTAATCTGTTGAGAAATACTGTTACATATCCTAAAGATAAAGCTTTATCCTAAAGCAAAATAATGTGGTGGTTGACTACTCCCACAAGAAGTTAGTGATTGGTTTAGCCGTTACACTCCATGCTCTTCCTGACACAGACCTCTCATTTACTGTGGTACTACAGCGCTCCAATGGATGGATGTTGGGGTTCTGGCTGGGAACTGAACCCACGCACACTGCATGAAATGCAACCGCATGTACCACTGGCACTACACCGCCAGCGCATGTGAGTCACAATGATAAAAGAAACAAATAAATGAGACCGTTTAACTCTCCACATTCATACATTCGTTTTGGAATTTTGCTCTTTTGTGATATGTGGATCATCCCTTTACAAAGCTTTGTCGTCCTTTTTTCTTCTGTGCTTTAAACACCACAAATTCCACTGTACTGTGATGGCAACACCTTATTGAAATATGGGGCCGTTATGAATTGGGTTGTATTCTATGCATTGACCACTAGAGGGCACTCAACGTCATTAGGTGGTTGATATATAATATAACAAATAAAAGCTTTTTTGTACAAAAATTTGAGACAATTATAGTAAAATTCATATAGTAATAAGTAATTAAAATCAAAAGTTTTGTTGATATTGGGGTCCTACATCAAGAGAGGTCACATGCTGGGTTTTCAGAGAGTATGGGGGCCCCTAGCTGTTTTGTGTTCTCTGGGGGGGGGCTCATTGCGCAAAAGTTTTTGGGAAAAACTGAATCAAAGCAATTTTTCCCATAGAAAATAATCAAAACAACGACAAAAAAAACATTTTATTGAAAACAATTGTAGTTTTGCATGCAGAAAACAATGTGACATAATTAATAAATGACAAACAAAGTGGATAAATGAACGTTTAACTTAATTTAACATGATTGTACTCAAGACAAAGATTTCAGGCAACAAAAAACTAATTTTATCCACAAATTTGTGAAAAATGTACCTGTACAAATATCAGACAATGCGACAGATAATAAAATTATTCCCATTTATATAGGCTTTTTTGTGTCCTCATTCCCCGAGGTGACTGTTTTGTAAAACATTTATATCTAATAATATATACTAAATACAGCACGTTATAACAATATCGGCAATGTAACACTATAAACAAAAAACCCCCAAAAAGTGAAAGCATAAACAAAACATACACTAGTAACCATCCAATGCTGATACTACCCTTCAAACCCATTTTGGCCCAACATTAACAAAACAAACACCTAGCAATAATTCAACCTACACAGACATGGATTATCAGGATTTACCGTTGTGCCTCACTGATACCCAGACAGGAGCAAAATCAAGCTGCACTCAGCAGTGGAATTCCTCACACACAAGCACGTCCTACCTACTCTACGTGTCTCACACAGCTAAACAATCACCACATGATATTCTGTGGTTTATTCAAAAACTCCCCATTCCTCTCCTCCCTTCTCATCCTATTATTTTTGTCTATCTCTCCCTCTGCTGGCCAATAATACCTCTGTTCAAGGCCTGGCACACAGGCCTTTGATGGCGCCGGACATCCCAGGCTGCCGTGCGTCAGCCCTGACGTCAATGCATCTAAACACACAGAGTGCTGTGTGTGGAAGAGAAGCTTGCAGCGGGTTGGTTAGGTGGGTTTGTTGGTTTAGCTTGGCAGCACAGCACAATGACTGGCATGAAATGAACAGGGTGGTAAAGGGAGCAAGGTGGATAAAAGCAAAGGAATGCTTCTCATATATCTTATATTTTTAGAGACTATTTTTAAAACAATGTGAGCTGGAGCGGTGTCTCCTTATGGTGCGCCCTTCTACAGCAGATATCTGCAACTGTGTGTCACATTGTCTCCACTTGCCCAGAAACATGGCATGCACCTCACGAGGTGTGGCAAGCGAAAAGAGAAGACAAGAATGTGAGGTGCGTTCACAGGGATGCTCCGATTGCAAATACGGCAAAAAATAATTGAATTCTTCTGATGAGATGACCAGCTTTTCTTAGCGGTGGAAGACAACAGGTTCACAAACTGCTCTGAAGTCCTGAAGTCCTGCTAGAGCTCCAGCAGACAATGTACTCTCACATCCAAAGTCTCATTAAAGGAGAACTGTACTTTTGGGGGAATTTTGACAATCATATTGCAATATGTTTTAGTCTAAATTAAGCTGATTTTATAGTTCATTTTTCCCTTTTTATCATATAGCCATAGCATGTGTGTAACCCAAACATTTCCACCCTTTAAATTTATTTATTTTTTACTAGTAACCTATTTTATCTTGTCTCCATAAAACAGCACCCCTGGCCAATAGCACTAATCATAAATAAATTGTCAATCCATATGATCAGTGATGCTGCTAGACAGCTGGCTAACCAACAAATGCAATTCCTATCGATATGATAAACACAAGTAGCTAGCTAAAACAGGCATACATTGCTAGCTGCAGCACACAAACAAGTTACAAATATACTATAAGTAATAATTCAGGGAGATTTCAGATTTTTTCACACATATACTCACAGAGACGAACGTTTCCCAAGGCTCAAACCTTTTCGATAAAACACAGTTTGTGTTAGAGCTTTTTCGATCTTCGTTTCTGCCGTTGCTAGCTTGCGCCTCACTGAGACAGGAAACATCAAAGATTGTCTAATATTGAGGAGAGTACTCACTCTTGCCGTCACTGAAACGATTCTTTTTGAAGAAGATGTGCCACCTTTAACTTTTTAACCATAGCTTTTTCACCATTCTTACAATACATTTTTAACATCTATTTCCCAACTATGAACCCGTTTTTGTCCAGGTTGAGCATACGAAAGAAGACATAAGAATAATAAATCTTAAATAAAATGACAGATATATGTTTTTATATTAGAAATTCATGCTATATATTGTTACTGGATAGTAAATGAGGTGTGCTTTCTGTGGAAAATAAATTTAAGGCAGGAGTCTGATCCTAGATTGTCCGACTGTATATAATTGATCAGAAAAGTGGTATGATATAATCCATAGTCAAATGGATCTGCCCACCCCTGAGATTCAAATGCATTATAATTCAAAGGGTGAATGAACCACCTCTGTAGTTTGTATCAGTACACCTAATGATATTCATAG
The DNA here is from genome assembly GCF_030265055.1 of Doryrhamphus excisus. Classification (NCBI taxonomy): domain Eukaryota; kingdom Metazoa; phylum Chordata; class Actinopteri; order Syngnathiformes; family Syngnathidae; genus Doryrhamphus; species Doryrhamphus excisus. The sequence goes on from NC_080480.1 coordinate 8,315,477, forward strand.
CTAAATGTCTCACATTCACACACACACATACACAATTTCAGTCCTCGGCAACAGCACAGTTACTTAGAGACTGATTGCAAAGAGGCTGTGTTTCCATGGTAACTCTAGTGGCTGAGTCATCTTCACCGCAGTGCCCGCTCTTCTTATAAGAGTGCACATGTGTTTGCGTATCTCTTTTCATTCATTCAGTTTGCCTGCTGATTAGAATTCTTCAAGCCCAATTTTGACACATTTTCTACGTCAGTGAGCAGCACTGACTTTGTGAAACCAAGACTGTCCTCATCTCCAAGGACGCCACGTCCTGTCTTTATCGAATGCTTTTAGCACTGTAATGTGCTTTATCAATTTCCAGCATGATGTCACCGTCCCTGCAATGAAAGGCGTACAGAGAACAGAAGGAGCCTCTTTTTATGGCTAAAGCTGAGAGGTCTGACCACGGCATTCGGTGTGCGACATGCAAATCAAAGGTCAAGTTGTGAGGTCGCGTGCAGCTGAGACTGCCGCTGCTGCGAATGCAGCTGGAAATGGTGAAATCATTTGACAAGGGTTGACTAAACATGACCACCTATTCATCACACATGATGAAAAGTATTTTATAAATCAAATACTTTGGTTGTTAGACCATAGAAACACTGTTTACATTACCTTCTAAATACAGGTTTTAATATTATTAAAGCCCTACAAACAAAATAGCACCCCTATAGGTTGTTTGTGTTGCAGTAAAAGTGTTCTGAGTATGTGGAGGACAGGAAGTGACATGACGGTTTAGAGTTGAGTTTTTGCTGTAGTGGATAATTATTATCATGATTGTTATGTTATTATTATTGTGCCTGTTATTGCCATGCTTGTATGCTTCACCCAACATGACAGTAACAATACTGACAGCACTGACATCTACTGACCAGTGTTGAACACTACATAGCATCTTTGAATGCATCTTATGAATGTCTAATATTTGTATTTTAGTTAAAATGGGCATTTTCTATGCATGAAAATGCTTAATTTAGGGGGGGGAATGATTATGTAATAATAGGCTGTGTTTGAACATAAAACAGCATGATTTATTCATTTAGTTTTGAAATATGGTAATGGTAATGGTAATGCTAATGGTTTTATTTCATTTGAACATGCATCAGATTACAATTGAGTGCATCACATAATCAGTTCACAGTTCCACATGTCCAAAAGGAGTAGGAAGAAGCAAAGCTTATTAAATCCTACTCCTCCATCTGGTACTTTTACAATCAGTAACTGTTACATTTGTTCACTTCCAGCTTTTCTAATATAGTTTAAGTTATTTTATTTATTTTTTTTATTTTTTACATATTTTTATATTTTTATTTTTTTTATTTAATTTATTTTTTATGTATTATTATTTATTTTATTTGTATTTTTATTTTTAAAAACAGGAGAAAGAAGTGACAATTTAACCACAAAAGAGACTGCTGTAATATCTAATAATATAATAATAAACTATATAATTTAATTTAATTTAAAAAATAAAATGAGATGTCCAACTTTAGTGTTTAATAAGAGCGCCACCGTGTGGTATATTTTTCAGAAAAATAATAGCACAGGCCACACAATCGGGGTTTTGACTAATTTTCACCCTTTTGCATGCAACGGTTCCGACCATAACTAATAACAATTAAACCCAAGATAAAGTTGCAGGGTAGCTTTTTTATACTAGCTTAGAATGAATTGAATATGATTGCACACAGTTTTAGCCCATCTGTTGAAACTATACACGCCTGGCTTGCCCTTGTTCATTAAAAATGGAATGATTTATGCCTGCTTTCGGTTACCAAGAGAGGCCTGAGCTCCCACAATGTGACTTTGTACACAGATTTATGCCCACAGCATCAGTAATATCTAGTGCACAGACACAGACGCCCAAGCCCCCACCCCCATATCCATTACAGGGAGTGTTCCCTTTCCTCCTCCGAAAATCCCTGCATTATTGATGCTGTAGTATGTGCACTACAATGAGCCTAGCTGGGGTTTTTTATTTGCCTTTGCTTTGCATTTGCCATTTTCTGCCTGTATTACCTCCAGTGTGCTTTACATTGTGAATGCATGAATTCACTTGCTTGTTTCAGTATGTGTGTGTGCAGGCTTTGTCCGTTCCACGGCTGCTTTGTGTGAGTGTGTGTGGGTGTATCTCTTTGTGCCGAAGAGGGCGGGAGGGGCAGCGGGTTGCATTCTATAAATAGAAACCTCTCCGGCTCCTCTCAGTCCTCATCTTGGACTGAGAGAGAAAAAGAAACAGAGGGAGGATAAAGGAGAGGAAGAGAAAATGCACATTCAGATGGAGCGTCATGGCGTCACTTCCTCACTGAGGTGATGCCCATATTAGGATACAGGACATTCACAGATTTGTAACTTGGCAGGTTTGTTAGTGTTTGTCTTTATTCAGGCTTGAAAGATGCTGATGCCAGCAACTCGTGCAGTGGTTTGTACAGATACATACGTTTATATTACTGGTTCTCAATACTATTTCAAATTCATTCATTCATTTCATTCATTTTCTACCGCTTATCCTCACGAGGGGGTGCTGGAGCCTATCTCAACTGTCTTCGGGCGAGAGGCGGGGTACACCCTGGACCGGTCGCCAGCCAATCACAGGGCACATATAGACAAACAACCATTCACACTCACATTCATACCTATGGACAATTTGGAGTCGCCAATTAACCTAGCATGTTTTTGGAATGTGGGAGGAGAAAACCAACGCATGCACAGGGAGAACATACGTACAAACTCCACACAGAGATGACCGAGGGTGGAATTGAACTAGGGTCTCCTAGCTGTGAGTCCAGCATGCTAACCACTTTTTTACACCATGCAGACCTATTTCAAATTCATTCATTCATTCATTGTCTACCGCTTTTCCTCACGAGGGTCGCGGGGGGTGCTGGAGCCTATCCCGGCTGTCTTCGGGCGAGTGGCGGGGTACACCCTGGACTGGTCGCCAGCCAATCACAGGGCACATATAGACAAACAACCATTCACACTCACATTCATACCTATGGACAATTTGGAGTCGCCAATTAACCTAGCATGTTTTTGGAATGTGGGAGGAAACCGGAGTACCCGGAGAAAACCCACGCATGCACGGAGTCAGAGTCCGCAACTCAATACAAAGCTTAATAGCTTAATAGGTCCCCTTTAAGTTGGATTCACATGTTTTGAGTATTCCGAGGACACTTCCAACCCTACACATGCTACAGTAATATAGATGCTGTGATGTCCGGACTTCCAACTATTAGTGAACGCACCTTACGGTTCTGTGGTGACAATGAGGAAGTTTTATTCTGAGAGACGTGTTTGTGAGTTGGAGATATATATATATGGTTGGAATTAGACTTCTGTTGGTGAGTTCAGGTCAGAAAAAGTACTAAAGGAGCATCAGACTCTGATGACTGTGGGGAGGCTAGACTAATCCTCCATTGGTGGCGCGATGGCTGAGGCAGAAAATGTAACATCATTAACATCTGACAGTGGTACTAATATGGCTGTGAAGTGCTTAAAATGCATTTGTGGGCCCCAGGTGAATCTGACCTGCGGTATTGTGCCCCCAGACTGTCTATACACACCACTATGTCCTTATAGTACAGTCATTACAGACATATGGCGTGAACGTCGGGACTGCTACCTCTGTGCGTGCGTGTCTGGACTGTATGGAGCTCCATCACCAGAAGCTCCTGCTCCGGTTACATAAGAAGCGGGAGGCTGTGGGCACAGCTGCCTCTATCTCTTTAAATGACACGGGGCTCTCTGCGCCTGTGCATGTGTGCGTGTGTGTGTGGAGAAATTACGCGAGCACTGTTGTGTTGTGTTGTATTGCTGCTGCTGGAGGACGACCGGAAACACAACAGGGTCGCGTTTTAGAGCATATGTGATCACGCAGAAGAAGAAGAAGAAGAAGAGGAAGAAGAGGAGGAGGAGGTTCGGTTCTCCACCTGAATGCCCCCTCACGGTTGGAACCGTGCAGGAAATAGAACGTATTGATTTGGTCCTGTAGGAGACGCTGGGAGGAAGGCGAGGATCATGGATTAATAACCGAGCGAACATCCATCCGAGAGGTAAGGAGGAAAAGGGCGGACAAGGGAGTGCGTGGATGCTAAGTGACTGTGTTGCCGTGATGTCTGAGGCAGTGCCGGGTTATGGCAGCAGCATCCACACTGCGGTCCAGAGGACACCCGAGGTCCACTGGGAGGGTGGGACGGTGCTGGGTGGTACGAGCTCTTTGTAGGGAACACGAACCTGATCAGCCGCATCGAGCTGCGGATTATTAACCGACACAGTGACGTCACCGACTGGGAGTGACGCAACTGCCTCGGTTGTCATTTTGTGCAACGTGAGCTTTTGTGGTGGGGTTGGACATCCACGTTCAAAACGTGTCATCCGTAAATGAATAAGCGTTCATAAACACCGTCTATTTGCTTAACACATCCTGAGTTTATGTTCCTCCCATGACTTGTATATTTTCATATTTTTGCAGATATTGAAGAAGTTGTATTTAAAGTGGGGGGAAAACAGCCTGCATATCAGCTTTGTGTTGTGGGTGGCAAAGAGTCTTATTGATAATTATTTCATAATATGTGTAATTATTAATACAGTGGAACCCGTTTTTATCAACGCCCCCCCATAAAATTGGAAAATTGATAGGGTTTAAATATTGATCGGGTCATTTTTTTTTACATGCACACGTCATGTTTGACCCTTGGCCCACACCGTAGTGGCATTGCAGTTAATGTTGATCCACAAGGAACAAATATTGAGCAGAAATTGACAAAAAGAATAATGGTAAGTTGAGCTTCAAAGCCCCGGCAGATGGCACCGACAAGACTAAAGTTATTTGGATTTACCGTTACTGTGAGTTGAGTACGTCAGGTCTAGACTTAGCACTGCTGGTATTTTTTATTGTCATTTATACAGTACTACCTCCGCATACAAGCTCAAATTTGGGCTACAAGCTGCTAGTCACCAGGGGGGGCGTGGCCGAAGACAGCTATTTGGAGGGCTTGTGTCACAAAGACGGAAGTGAGCGAGCACACACAGTGCTCAATGAGATGGCAGTAAAAAGGCTCGCGAGGGAATTTGTTAGCGTTATTTGTTAGGGATTTATTAGCGTTGGAGCTTGAACTGCTGCGTTTGTAAAAGAGGACAGAATAAAACCAGCATGTGTCATAATTTCATGCTGCTGAAGTTGCCAGACTAAGAAAAGTGTGTAAAAGAGAAGTGAAGTATAAGATGACTGCAGTCCTTGTTCTGTAAACTACTTATGTTAGTCACAATTCAACACAATTTGATTATTTAAGACTGATATTTAAATGATGGACAGTTTACCTTACTAAATTCAAGGAAGTTTGCATCAATAGTCACTGATATAATGGTACCCCTTCAAACCTTGTGGTCTCCATTCTATACCAAACAAACAATACTGTAGTCCAAGTCACAAATGTCACATGACGTCACACGGCTGACATCAAAGTCCCTCCAAAAGCCCCACAGGGGCTGTTATGACTGGTGGCTGACGGCTCCTTAAACAGCATTTTTCATCTTAATGATACAAACTCTGAATAATATAACTTGACAAATGTCCTCATTGTATTTGTAGGGTTAGTTTCATACAAAAAATGTTTAATAAAAAGTCAATTGTGATGTGTATCCCCTTAACCCCGTTATCGTGATGTACTTTTCTACACTATCGTTGCTATTATTCTATGATGAATTCTTATGGCTTACGTACATGCTGTATGTTGGAACCTCTTGGTTCAATAGGAGAATGAAACCCAGGTCTTTCTGATCTCCTGACTGTGTGACCAACATGTTAATCACTAGTCCACCGTGCGGCCCCAAAGTATAACACTTCTCGTTAAAATACATCTTACTCACCAGATACAGTATGTCAAATTTTCCTCCATAATTTGGCTTGTTGAACAGTTTTGCTCTGATCAACCAATCAGAGGCTAGAGGGAGGACTGTGGTTTAAGAAAAAACAGCTCCATTGGTAATAGTGTGTATGTGACATGGCCCAGCACTTCTGATTCTGAAGGCCCTCAGCATATTACGTATATTGATATGGCACCACATAGAAGCTGAAATCTAATTGGACAAACATATCTAATATGCACAAATACCAGAACTGAAGTTGTCAGTGCTTGTGATCATGATTAGGCCAGCAGAGAAGGCTTTGCTGGCCATAAGTGAACAACACTGCCTTTTAATAATAAGAAAAACACAGTGGGGCTGCACGGCGGACGAGTGGTTAGCATGCAGGCCTCACAGCTGGGAAACACAAGTTCAATTCCACCCTCGGCCATCTTTGTGTGGAGTTTGCATGTTTTCTCCGGGTACTCCAGTTTCCTCCCACATTCCAAAAACATGCTAGGTTAATTGGCGACTCCAAATTGTCCATAGGTATGAATGTGAGTGTGAATGGTTGTTTGTCTATATGTGCCCTGTGTTTTGGCTGGCGACCAGTCCAGGGTGTACCCCGCCTCTCGCCCCAAGACAGCTGGGATAGGCTCCAGCACCCCCGCGACCCTTGTGAGGATAAGGGTTAGGAAATGAATTAATTAATGAACAAAGGGATATGATTGGAAACACCAAGGATAAGCGACTTTATCCTTGGTGTTAAGCAACCATTGATTGATCATCATCTTAAAATTAACCCCAAACAATTAGCGATCATTTTGTATTATGTACGTTTAAAATACAAATATTTCTATTATATGCAACTACATTCCACAAAGCTATCTATATTTCTAGATCACTCTCCAATTGTCTGAAGAACTCCAACTGAAATTGCCTCACATGTTCTTCACGAGACCGATGAATAGCACATTGCATTTTACCTGGATTGCTTCAAATGTGACAAATCAACCATCAGTTTCACACAAATGACAGAATGAATTGCTTATTAGCCCAAAAATGAACCTCTATTTACTTTTGACTCCAAATTGTCCATAGGTATGAATGTGAGTGTGAATGGTTGTTTGTCTATATGTGCCCTGTGATTGGCTGGCGACCAGTCCAGGGTGTACCCCGCCTCTCCCCTGAAGACAGCTGGGTTAGGCTCCAGCACCCCTGCGACCCTCATGAGAATAAGCGGTAGAAAATGAATGAATGAAGAACACAGTGGACCAGGACTTGAGTTGCTGGTCGTAGCCAGGTTGTTGACATAAGACTTATAGACTCAGTGACTAAATGACCATGGTGTGTCATTTATTTAACATAATCTAATCCGTACTAATATCATTTCACAATATCATGACATGGTATCACTTTAATGCTGTTGATAAGTTCAGTGAGGAAGTCACTGGCTTTGTTTGTCATGAATGATGCATTACTGCATCAGCCAGATTGATTAGACCGTGTAAGCCATGCTGCACTCTGCTTGCACCATAATACACACATGCAGTCCTTTCCCATCATGCATCTGTGGCACTATATTATATTTGTATGTCGTTTTCGCTCATGAGCGTACAGTAACAGTTTCAAAAGCCTTGGGCCATTGCACTGTGCCATGTTGAATGATCTCATCATTTAAAGCTGATGATTCAACATGTAAAGGAGAAGCTATTAAACTATACGCCAGTCTGAATGTCCGGTGTGTCCGAATTGACAGATTTTAGTCCAAATAAATCATTTTTTCTCTGACGATAGGCCATAAAACACATACCATTCGCCACAAGTCAATAATAATTCAACATAAAAATACTGATAAAATGTAAAGATACATGTAACACTGTTAAAAAAATACCATGCTTCACTGATAATGTTTTGTTTTCAAGCGTTGCGATTTCACGCTTTGTCTGCCCGTCCTTGCATGCTTCATAATTGCTGTCAGACGCAAAAGTGAAAATGACAGTATATATATAACTTCTACACCCTGACTCCGATTCCATTTGTTCATCCCGCATCTTACATTCTCATTCATTAGGGGTGAGTATTCATACATTTTATAACCCCCTACACCCCCTTTTCAACCTCTTCAGTACCGGCCATTTTAGACGATTTTGATTTTTCAAGTAGAATATTTTGTTCTATGTCAATATAAACATGGAACCTTCCACAAGGAAGATTAGACTCTTGTCTTTCATCAAACAAAAAAGTTAGTTTCTACCTTTTTCCATTCTTTCGTAATCAGCAGTAGAACTTAGGTAAGTTTCAGGGAAATATCAGTTCACAACTAGAAAAGGCTTGTTGGTGTACATGTGTGTGCACGCATGAGTGTGCATTCGTAAAATTTTTCCTACAGTGTGTAAGCTTCTGCACACTACACTCCATGCTCTTCAGCTTCCTTGCTGTCCATCCGTGCTGAGCATTTGTGCCGCCTAGCAGCCGTTTTAATGGCCTAAAACTGCTCTAAAAGTGACATCAATTAGTGTGCAGTTGCATCATCACCTGTTTTGCCTCTTGTGCAAAAAAATGTAACAAATGTGTACATAAGTCTAAGGTATTGAATGAATTTTGGATAATTCCTGAATTCAATCTCTTTGTTACTGGGTTTTATATGTCCTTGATGTGTTTTGTGTACTGTGTGAGTGACTTAGGAGTCAATTTAAGTACAGTTTAAGTATGGCTTTCAATTTTCAGAAACACTTATAACCACTTACACTTACATATAAAGTAAACTAATATAAATAGTCTGGTACCAACATGACATATCAATTTTTGGGGCATTTAATGGGACGTAATAATGGATTCGATTTTATGTTTTATGGCACCGAAAGCACGCTTCACCCCTCAGTCACAATCTGATGGTGGTAACCTACATCTGTAACCACAGCTGCCCTGGGGTAGTCTGACAGAAACGTGGCTACCAAACATTCATTCACATTTATATGCCAGTGTGGGAAGCACCGGAGGTAAGGTAGGTGAAGTGTTTTGCCCAGGGACACAATAACAGTGGGTGGAAGGAGCGAGAATAAAATCGCCAACCTTCCAGTTTCTGGACGACCTGCTCTATTCCCGGATATTTTTCTTTTGGCATTTCACAAAGTGAAAAATGCACTTCCTATGAGGAAGATATGGCATTTTTCATTTGGTTTGGTATAAATGTTGACATATCACTCACGAGAAGCGTCCTTGTGAATTATACAGTACAGTGCACAGACCATCAGCTCAGAACTGAATAAAAAAATTAAAAGCTGTAGCATTTTTCAGTTTGCTTTTTGACTGATCAAAACGCAACAAAAGTGGAGCAGGAAATTGTATACATTGTGTCAGTGTCATGGGAGTTTTCCACAGATTATTTATTTGTTATGGTTAAGACAGCATGCATTGAGATGTCTCATTCAGTTTGAAGGCAGATAGGTTTGAAGGAACACATAGCCTGTCACATTTTTGGTTCGGTATCATTTAGATATTATCTGATAACAGTGCCACAGTCGTATTTTATTTTATTTTATTTTATTTTATTTTATTTTATTTTATTTTATTTTATTTTATTTTATTTTATTTTATTTTATTTTATTTTATTTTATTTTATTTTATTTTATTTTAAAGCTGATGTGGGTGAATATCATATTTTAGCTAAAACACAAATATAATAGGACGTCTTTCAAGGAAAAATATTCACATTTGAGAGGCTGAAATATCAGAATATTTACATATTCAAATAAAAAAGTTTTACCAATTACCATAATAGTTGTTGATTAATTGGGTAATCCATTAACCATCGATTAATCAATGTATTATTCTAGCTCTAATTCAAATGTCTATTTTTGACACTCTACTAAAGCATGGATTATACTGCTGCGTCTTAGTGCCAATGTACTCTAAGACAGTTCGCCCTACTAGTTTGAGGTTGACTTCCCTGATTCCAGATTAACATTTGCAATAAAAGATAGGAAAATAGATTCAGCTACAATAACCTTCTCATTAATTGTTGTTTAATTGTTAACTGATAAAACTGAAGACATACTGCCTTCACTTGACTTTTACCCAAAGACAGCTGTTGACTTGTGGATGCAAGCAGCAAATAAATCACAGGCTCAACAAGGTAGGTAGAAACAGGCCTCCATCATAATCCACCATGTCTAAGAAGATAGTGAGGAGACCAGTCAGGAGGAAAGTGATGAGGACAGCTTGTCGGATAAGTGTGCTGTGCAAAGAGTGAGTACCAAGCAGTATCTCCAGGTGCTCCCTTGAGAACCAGACCAAAAAGGTTATGTGCAGGGGTGTTTATACTCTTATCTAACAGAGCTGCTGCCGTAACTTTGTTGTAGGCCTTGACGACAATGACAGTGAAGCTTTCAGACATGCACAAGTATTTCTTCTGGTGGCTTAACAAACAAACATAAATAAATAAAATAGTGCCTTTTGACATGTTTTTTGAGTTGGAAATACATCTCTCTATATGGTGTATCATTATATGGTTGAATCCTATAGTCAATAGGATTCAGGTCAGGACTTTGACTAGGCCACTCCAAAGTCTTCATTTGGTTTTTCTTCAGCCATTCAGAGGTGGACTTGCTGGTGTGTTTTGGATCATTGTCCTGCTAAAGAACCCAAGTTGGTTTCAGCTTGAGGACACCAACAGATGGACATTCTCTTTTGGGATTTTTTTGGTGAATGGTTCCATTTATCTCAGCAAGTCTTCCAGGTCCTGAAGCAACAAAACAGCCCCAGACCATCACACTACCACCGCCATATTTTGATGTTCTTTTTATGAAAAGCAGTGTTTCTTTTCTCCCACATGTAATGTAGCACACAACTTCCCAATAGGTGTTGATAAAGTGATTAAAGTTTTGTCTTGCCAGACATTTTCCCAAAGGTATTGGGTATAATCACAATGTTTTCTGGCAAAATTGAGAAAATTCTTAGTCTAGGAAAACTGCCATGCAGGCAATTTTTGCCCAATGTCATTCATATGGTGGAGTCATGAACACTGATGTTAACTGAGGCAACTGAGGCCTGCAGTTGTTTGGCTGTTGTTGTGGGGTCTTTTGTGACCTCTTGGATGAGTCTTCCTTGCGTTCTTTCACTCCACTGTATATGTTCATTTCAGTAGGGTGCAGTCAGGGCCAGTAATGCCTTCTCTGTTGTTGTGGGGTCTTTTGTGACCACTTGGATGAGTCTTCGTTGCGTTCTTTCACTTCACTGTATATGTTAATTTCAGTAGGGTGCAGTCAGGGCCTTCTCTGCTGGCTTAGCCACTACCAGAAGGACTGAACAACATTCAGAACTTCAATTCTATTATTTGTTCCATTAAATTATAGTCATTTTGTTCTATTACGGGGTTCCAGTTCCAAGAACAGTACATTGCAGTACAGTGTAAAATAATTTTACTGAATTGACTTACTATCTTGCCGTGTTCAGTATTTCCTGTGTTGAGCTTTGTGTGCTCCATGCATCAGAAGTAATTTTCATGCTGTATTTTTGTGAATAGAAGAGAAGAGAGGCTGTTAAAGCACATACTGTTTTTCAGCTCAGTTCATGACCGTGCATAGTACATTTTTACACAGTTGTCATTAGCACTCTCTGCATACAAATGACCCAAAAAGCTCATCAACCCAGAGCAAGAATCCAAAGAAATATCACAGAGCAGAGTTGGGGGGTTCACAGGGAGAAAATAATTATGTTTTTTATGTGTTAAGAATTGTAATGACAGCTGTACAGTGTTAAGTAGATTTGCTTTAGGATAATCAATTGTAGTTAAAGGCTTGTTGCTAACTGGGGAAAAGCAGATAATTGTTTTGTTAGGTTCATGGTAACTCCAGCTTAGAGGCCAATTCTTTGAAAAAAAAATCAAAGATGGCCCGCATCAGAACATTACAAAGGATTAGAGAACCACAGTGCTCACTGTCTGGAACACAGTAGTCCCGCATAAAATGTGTAATGACCACTTTTCCACTACCGACGCCCACAAGTCCAGCTTTTTAGCTCCACTTTGTCTCCATGTGACAAAGTGTGTCCGACAATGAGTGCTTCGCCTCGAACAGGGGAGAGTGGAGGCAGCGGCCACATGTGGCGGTTTTCCTGAACTCCATGGCACCGGCGGTGCTTTTGACAAAGTGTGTGCGACAATAACTGCTCCTCCTCGGCCAGGAGAAACTGGAGGAGCATACATGGTAAGTCAGGGGTCTCCAGCCAATAGATCATGAGATGCCAATAGCTCCTAAACCCTTTTCAATTAGCTCTCCAAAGACTTTATGCATTTATTATCAACTCCTATACCCACTACGTTAGAAAGTGGGGTTTGTTTGTAGTTAGGAAGCACTCTGGGCGTGTGACCAATCACAGCGGAGTGGGCGTGCCTGGAGGCGGGCAGTGGGTGGAATAAATAAAAGCAGAACATTTTGGCGGGGAGCACAACTGCAAGGAAATACAGACGGAATAAGTGCAGATTCTGAAAGATCTAGAAGGTTTTCTGTGCGGGTTATTGTGTGTCGCTGAGTCCACAACTCAATAAGGGTCAACAAATGAGAATAATAGATTCCTTTTATTATTGACATGAGAAAATGAGTTGTTCCAGTGTTTTCTACAAGGCTATAATCTATTTTTGGGGTGCGGGTTGTAAAATTTGCGAAATTGGCCATGAGACATGTGCATGTACGTATGTGTGAGCCCAAAAGCGAGATTTGTTGCTAATCATTTTTTTGTAAAACAAGAGGGGTCTCAATAGTCATGAAATACAGTGACATTGTCACTAAGCAGACAACAGTGATCCCTCTTGCTACGTATTGTTATTCTCTGGCAGACCAGATGCATATGAGGTGTGATAAGAAGCAGCGTTTTGATACCATTAACTGTGCAGAAATGGAAAGACAAAGTACATTCACAGGCATCATTGTGTGTTTATGAGAGAGGGCGAACAGGTAATCCCAATGCATTTGTGGCTGCCGCAAATGAATGAATGTATGAGAGAGAAACACTGTGTTCATATCGCTCTGCTTTAAAGGCTGTGTTGACTCATCCTCAAAACTGACGTCCAGCATCACTGTCACTGACATGGAAATGAAGCTTGTTAGGTAACTCCAGTCTTGGTGGGATAAACATGTTGGTCGTGTTCTTAAACATTCACAACCTAGTGAGAATGATTCATCAGAGGAAACAAACCTGTTGCCTCATTCAAAATGTGCAGCTGCAAGAATCCCACGACACAGTGATACTGGATAGGAATATGGATAGGAATATCTCATGCTGATGGCAAAAATATAATATTCATTACACTACCTGACAGTATTGATCCCTGATGCTTTGAGAGATCCTATGCCCCAAAAACATCACTTTTAGGAAGATGCCTCAAACAGGAATGGTTGGTGATGGAGGTCTGTTCCCAACATCACTAGGTCCCTATGATTTCCACCTTAAAGGGGACCTATTTTGCTTTTTACACTTTTCTGACCTATAAATGTAGTTAGAATGTTGTATTCTCATTTTAAACGACGCCAAAGTTTCAGATAATGAGGTTTGCGCATTTGGAAGTGAGCCCTGAAAGAAATTTGGGATGGCTCAAAATGCTTGGTTTCAAAAGGCGTTGCAAAATTGTTCCTTTGTGATGTCACAGAGGGGCGGATTTCCTTCTATGGGTGTGTCTGTAAGTCGATAAGCTTTCTGTGGCCCCCCCCCCCCCCCCCCCCCCCCCAGCTCTGTTTCCTGATTCCCTACCAGCAAAATAAATGCATTTTAATCTGTCAAACGCATTTCACACTGGACTGTTTTGTGAACATGGGCCACTATGCAGCTGGACTAGTTGACAAACTTTCTGATATTACTTAGTCATGTGGACTGAGCAAGGAGTAAGTAACAATTTATTAGTGTCCTAACTGTGTTTATTTTGTGTAAGTCAAGGAGCAAAAGCGATTGCATACAGGGAGCGAGGTTGCTAATAGCCATTTCCCTCCAAAATTAGTGGCCACATTCGGTTTTCGATGCTGTAGAAAATGCTAAAATGCTAAAAGCTACTTACCATTGAGAGACGTCTTGAAGTAACCTCTTTTCTTGAAAAACTTCGAACTGTCCAGTTTTAAAAAGATAAATCACAGTTTATTATCAACTCCTTCACCGTTAGCTAGCGGCACAAACCAGAACTCCGTTTTGGTACCCATTAGTGGGACCAACCACAGTGGAGTGGGTGTGCCTGGAGTCGGGCTGTTTTTGTGGGAACCACGAAATCCAAAGAAATACAACTGAATAGGGGCAGATTCTGGAAGTGCTATAAAGCTTTGTGTGCTGGTTATCATGTGTAGCTGCTCTATAGGAGTCAATACAAAGGGCCGAAAAATGAGCATAATAGGCCCCCTTTAACAGCCATGGCATGTCAGATATGATAGAGTGAACAAAAAAATTGAAGGCTAACTAGTTAGCTCGGTAGCTCGGCACAAACCAGAACTCCATTTTGGTACCCATTAGTGGGACCAACCACAGTGGAGTGGAGTGTGCCTGGAGTCGGGCTGTTTTTGTGGGAACCACGAAATCCAAAGAAATACAACTGAATAGGTGCAGATTCTGGAAGTGCTATAAAGCTTTGTGTGCTGGTTATCATGTGTAGCTGCTCTATAGGAGTCAATACAAAGGGACGAAAAATGAGCATAATAGGCCCCCTTTAACAGCCATGGCATGTCAGATATGATAGAGTGAACAAAAAAATTGAAGGCTAACTAGTTAGCTCGGTAGCTTGCTATATGCTATGACCGTACAGTGATTCATTCATTCACGTTATACACCAGTGTGGGCAGCACTGGAGGCAAGGCGGGTGAAGTGTATTACCCAAGGACACAACAACAGTGAATGGGATGAAAGTCTTCCGGTTTCTGGATGACCTGCTCTACCTCCTGAGCCACGTTTGTGCTCGTATTGAAGCTCATTATTGTCTGCCCAGTGTAGGTTTTTGCTGTAGTCGTGCTCGCCTTGGGATATTCTTTACATTCTTTTGCGGATGTGAGCTCTGTCGCAGCACTTAATTGCTGTAAAATATGTCTGCCTTTTTAAATGTTTCACAGTGCTGGCTGCAGCCGGTCTAGCTGAAAGCATTGTTGCATTATGTAATGGATGAACCTGGTGATGCTGCAGCTGAGGCAGAGCGAGGCGCCATCTGATTAGGGACTGACAACAAGTTCTCTTAACGGGAGAAAATGAAAAATGCTACATCATATGCGGTCATAGTGTCTGCCGGTGGTGCTAATGAAAAGAAGATATACGCTAGATGGTTTTGTGCAACGATGTCACGTGTTAGTTCCACTGCCTGTTGTTTCAGTGTAGTGAGACGAAAGGATGGCGTTGTATGTGAAGCCCTAAAGTCAGGAGCTTACATAACTGATCAGTTGGAGCCTGTGAGCCTCCTCCTGCTGCTGACACAGTGAGATCAGAGAGAACAGGCGAGATGAGGCCATGGGCAGTCCATCATTTACACCCTCAAGTGTTTTCACTTCAACACAGCGTCCAGCTCCTGTCCAGAAGCTCATTTAAACAGTTGTGCAGCTAATTTGGCTAATTCTCTTGTAAATCAGTGAAAAAAGAGAGTTGCTGTTGGTACATTGAAGGCATTGCTGATATATGTTGTTGGAGAAAACAAAAGAGCCATGACAAGATTTTGCTGTTTACAGAGCATGGAAATCCATTTTCCTCATCTTGTTGTTGGGTTACAAGCCGGAAGAATTAAATGAAACGCTATTAAAAAGAAAACAACTCCTCACTTTTGTCCTTGTGGTTATCCTACCATTGTCTGGAAAGGTAAACACACTTAACAGCAAGGAGGAAGTAGAGGAGCATGGTTGAGTGTAGTGTGGTAAGGAAACTTTACACACATGCACACCAATTTAGTTCCAAATGTGAAAATTGTAAATAGTTTATGGTGGTATATTTGAAAATAAATTGTAAATTTTTTTTTGTAAATTTTGGTGGGCATGTGTGTCCTCTTTTTATGATGTTTATTTTCACTTCCGTGGTGATGGCTTTCCTTTTCTTTGGCGCACTGTGGCTTGGGAGGCACAATGAAGTATAAAAAGGTAACTAATAACCGTTGTTAATCTTCTTCCTGGGGCTGCATGGCGGACGGAGTGGTTAGAGTGCAGGCCACACAGCTGGGAGACCCGAGTTCGAGTCCACCTTGGGCTATCTCTGTGTGGAGTTTGCATGTTCTCCCCGTGCATGCGTGGGTTTTCTCCAGGTACTCCGGTTTCCTCCCACATTCCAAAAAGTGTGAGTGTGAATGGTTGTTTGTCTATATGTGCCCTGTGATTGGCTGGCAACCAGTCCAGGTTGTTCCCTGCCTCTCGCCCCAAGACAGAGTGAATCTTCTTCCTTGGTGTGGCTTTGCAGGCCGACACTATCACACAGAATTCGTCTGCTGTGCACCATGTGTATTCTTCCACTGGCGCACTGTAGCCAGGTCTAAAGCATATCTTGTGTTTACGAAATTTAAGGGGGAACTGCACTTTTGGGGGAATTTCGCCCATCATTTACAATCATTTACATCATTTTCTGTGCCTTATAACATCAGAAAATAAGTTAATATGAGCTAGCTAACAATGGTGTCATTGGGACACACCTATTTCAACTATGGAGCCCTCTAAAAAACCCTCTAACAATGTTTTATATAGTACATGCTGTGATCATGCATGAACAAGTACATTGATTCATTCATTGATTTTCTACCGCTCACGAGGGTCACGAGGGTGCTGGAGCCTATCCCAGCTGTCTTCAGGCGAGAGGCGGGGTACACCCTGGACTGGTGGCCAGCCAATCACAGGGCACATATAGACAAACAACCATTCACACTCACATTCATACCTATGGACAATTTGGAGTCACCAATTAACATAAACCAGAGTACCCGGAAAAAAAACACACATGCACAGGGAGAACATGCAAACTATACACAGAGACGGCCGAGGGTGGAACTGAACTCGGGTCTCCTAGCTGTGAGGCCTGCATGCTAATCACTCATCCGCCATTGATAACATGTAATACTTTTGCCGTATTTTGATGATTTCAAACATTACAGGAACATCTTTCCTAAGTGCATTGATTTCACAGACCCATTGATCGGAACTAACGCTACTTCCATCAACAAGGTAAGAAGTCTCGTCTCCCCAGGCAAAGAATCATGTTGCTGTGTTCAAACATACACACACACACAAAACAGTTACTTACATGTCTGGTCTCATTGGGATGCTGATTGGTGGAATAGCATCAATAATATGTTTCAGCTCAAGACGTGTGCTCCCTGTTGAGCTGGCAAAAAAAAAAAAAACAAGATCTTGCTAAGTCTTCGCGGAGATGTTGTCGGGTCTAAGTTGAGAGCTGGCATCCTTCAGTCTGTCCTGTTGTTTTGTTGGTAGCGTGAGGAATCTCAAACTTAACCAATTATTCGGCTTACTGCCACAACCTTCAACAATATACATGTGAGACATGATTCATCGTAATGTTGCTGTTGTCAATCAGGAATTCAGTGTATTAAATCATCAAAATACGGCAAGATACTGCAACTATTACATGTTATCATTAGTGTAGTATGTGTTAATGCATGCATCACAGCGTGTATATGAAACAATGCAATGTTGTTAGACATTTTTTTAGAGGTCTTCACAGTGGAAATAGATGCGTACCAATGACGTGCATTATTAGCTAGCTCATATTAACTCATTTTCTTGTGTTATAATACACAGAAAAGGGAAAGAAACATGTGTTCATGTACATAATGATTGTGAGTGATGGGCAAAATTCCTAAAAAAAAATGCAGTTCTCCTTTAAACGACAACAGCAACATGCTGTCTAGTTTCCCAGCATGTAAAAGTGCACACAGTGACTTTCTGTTCAGCGCAAAGTAAGCTTCAAAATTAAAGCACGTCTGTGATTACTTGGATTCTACCACAGCCACCAACAAAACACACCCATTAAGTTTATGAGTATACAGTATCATATGAAAACACAAGAATGAAAATAAAAACCAAAATAAAAAATGTGATCATTTGTGGCTTTGTTGCTAAATCTGGCAACATTCCAAACCCTCTTGGCGACATATTTTCTCAAAAGTGACTAGTAACTTTTTCTGGCGTTGTTGGAGAGTTTTCTAGTATTCTGATTTTCTGCACACTTTGTTTAGTTTCAGTTTTATGCTCTTATTTTGTAGTTCTTCCTGTTTAGCCTGTGTTGCTTTCTGCCTGTTTTACTTTTATATTCCAACGCACCTGCATCTCATTTTGTGTTTGATTATTTAGTCTTGCCTGTGGTGTCTGTCTGGCGTTGTTTGCGTTGTAACTGCTCATGATTAAATCCCTGCCACTGCACGGCAGCCATTCATTAATTGTCATGAATTATTTCATTATGTAATTTATATTTCTTACCTGTAATTGGGTGTCATCTTTCAACACACCTGGTGTTGCGCCACAACACCAACAAGGCAAAACATGACAATTCGGGGACTTAAAAGTGAAAGCACATATTGATCTGCAGTTTGTGTTCTCACTAAGCAGCAGCGGATGCCGCTGTGACGTCCGCCCCGCCCTAAAGCAGTCACAATCCGTCAGCTCACACGGCACACTGAGAGCTTAGTGGAGCTGTAGGCATCCATGGAGCGGGATCTAAAACGTAAATGTTTTTTTTATCTTCATTAAATTGCTACTCATTACAGTCAAGCCTCATTCGGACTCGGTCAATGTGTCAGAACGTGTGATGGGAGAACGAAGTGATAAGTTAAACCAGTAGTCCCGAGATAAACAGTGGAGGCTGGAGGCGAGTCCGGGTGTAGTTACTATGCTTGCTAGATAATATAATTGTATTTTGATGAAGTGATGGCCAATTTTAAATGAATAAACTATTCCATTTCATTGTCCTCCGTTTATTCGGGTCCGGGTCGCAGGGGGCAGCAGTCTCAGCAGGGAAGCCCAGACTCCTTCAGCTCCACTGGGAGAATACCAAGGCATTCCCAGGCCAGCTGTGAGGCATGATCCCACCAGCGTGTCCTAGGTCTGCCTCAGGGCCTTCTCTCGGCTGGGCATTCCCGGGACACCTCACCAGGGAGGCATCTGGGAGGCATCTGGACTAGATTACGGTTCTTTGCGCAAGAGGCAAAAATAGTTGATGACGCAACTCCACAATAGAAGAGATCATGTTTGGTGCAGTATTATTCGGTGGACATGGTGGCCGAAGGTCTTTTATAAGAACTCAGCCTGTAACTTTCCCATAGTAATACATATTGCACAGCAACTAGGTGTCTTATAGCACTGAAGAGATTACGCATTGAGGGGGAATTTTAATGCATTCACACGCATGGTGTGTGTGTGTTCACACAGTACAGTTCCAAATGTGAAAACTGAATAGTTCATGGTGTTATATTTGTAAATAAATTGTTATTTTCATGTAAAACAACACATTTTTGTGTTGTTTATGTTGTGACATAGTTGTTTGTATATTTTGGCTAAGTATTATATATGGCTAAATTTGTGTCAAAGTTAAAGTTATGCTTGTTTAGAAGTGATATTTTGCTAAAACCTACCTATGTTCTACTGCTGATTACTAAAGAATGGAATCATGGTGTTATATTTGTAAATAAATTGTTATTTTGATGTAAAACAACACATTTTGTGTTGTTTGTGTTGTGGCATAGTTGTCTGTATATTTTGGCTAAATACTATATATGGCTAAATTTGTGTCAAAGTAAAAGTTATGCTTGTTTAGAAGTGATTCATTCATTCATTCATTTTCTACCACTTATCCTCACAAGGGTCACGGGGGTGCTGGAGCCTATCCCAGCTGTCTTCGGGCAAGAGGTACACCCTGGACTGGTCGCCAGCCAATCACAGGGCACATATAGACAAACAACCATTCATACTCGCAGTTATACCTATGGACAATTTGGAGTCACCAATTAACCTAGCATGTTTTCGGAATTTGGGAGGAAACCGGAGTACCCGGAGAAAACCCACGCATGCACGAGGAGAACATGGAATTGAGGGTGGAATTGAACTCGGGTCTCCTGGCTGTGTGGCCTGCGCGCTAACCACTCATCTGCCGTGCTGCCCTAATTGCAATTAGTCATGATTAATTCATTAAAAAAGTGTGATTATTAAGTCAACAATGGCAATTGAAGAGAGGAGGTGAGGGACATTTTTATTGCAAATTTTGATCCAAAATCATAAGACATTGTTAATTTCAAGTGAATAGGATGGTTTGGAAACATAAAAAATCATCAAAAATGGCCGACACCTAGAGGAACTGCTTTAGAAACATGGCTGGGATTGAATGAGTTTTGGTCTCTTCTACAAGGTTATGCTTGTCCCCCTAAAGCATCTCTTATTTTTGACATTGGCTGTGTTCCTTTCCCCAGGTTCCAAATGTTGAACATGTCCACCCCCAGCGAGCTGAAGTCTCCTTGCGTGACTCGCAACGGCATGGTGAAGTTGCCCCCGAGCCAGCCCAACGGTCTGGGCAGCGCCAGCATCACCAAGGGCACCCCTGCTGCCAAGAACCGTCTGTGCCAGTCCTCATCGGTGCCCTCCATCCTTCCTCCTCCGCCATCCTCCCTTCCCTACCACCATCACCACCACCTGGACAGCGGCGTCATGCCACATTCAGCAGCCTCTATTCTGGGTTCGGACCTGGAACCCGGCAAGCAGCTTGTAGGCCTGAAGAGCCTTCGTCAGCTACCCCCCCTCACTTTACCCAAACCCATCCTGTTGGAGCGCCAGCTTGTCCTGGATGAGAAGCTGCTAAACCGACTGCTCTGGTACTTCACCACTGCTGAAAAGTGCGTGTTGGCCCAGGTATGCAAGACATGGCGCAAAGTGCTCTACCAGCCAAAGTTCTGGGAGGGTGTGACGCCCATACTGCACGCCAAGGAGCTTTACACCCTGTTGCCCAATGGAGAGAAGGAGTTTGTCAGTCTTCAGGCCTTCGCCCTGCGTGGCTTCCAGTCTTTTTGCTTAGTGGGCGTGTCAGACCTGGACATTTGTGAATTTATTGACAACTACCCACTCTCCAAGAAAGGCGTACGCTCTGTCAGCCTCAAGAGGTCCACCATCACGGACGCTGGTTTGGAGGTGAGTCACTCGCTGGAAATCTGGAATGGAATGACTGTAATCTATATTAGTCATTCATTTTCTACCGCTCATCCTCACGAGGGTCGCGGGGGGTGCGAGAGCCTATCCCAGCTGTCTGGTACACCCTGGACTGGTCGCCAGCCAATCACAGGGCACATATAGACAAACAACCATTCACACTCACATTCATACCTATGGACAATTTGGAGTCACCAATTTAATCTTTATTATATATAAGCATATTTATAGATACAGTATGGCAGGGGTGGGGAAACTAACCACCAAGCGTTTGAATCCGGCCCTCCAGTTGCCAGTATTTCAACCTTTAACATACAAACTGGCAACATGCCTTGCAAGTCGGATGTCTTATTTAGTAAAAAAAAAACAACAAAACTGTAAAATTGAATTACATAGTTGATGTGGTCTGATGTTTAAAGTGCTCCTGAAAAAACGGGACATGAGAACATATAGCTGATAGTATAACACTTCATAGATAACATAAAATTTGACAAATAATTCAAGGAAAATTATAAGCATAAAATAGTGTGTGTGTGTGTGTGTGTTTAATATATGTTCTGGCCCCCCCGACAATTTTGTTTACTCAATACGACCCAAAAGTCAAAATATTTGCCCACCCCTGCAGTATGGTATACAGTACATCCCCTTATTTGTGGTTCGGCATTCACCAGCTCACATATTGGTGGATTAGGCACTGTCTACAAAAACAAAAACAGTACTGCATTTATGAATCCAGCAGAAGGCGCTGTCACATAGTCCAATTTTCCAGCAGGAAGATGCTTTGACAAGATGTGATGTTGTGTAAGTACAATACTAAATACCTGTAATTGTTTCTTGATGTGTAAAACTGAACTTTAAATGTGTTGAATAACTGTGAGAGGCATATTAAGGTTACATAGAGGCTTTTTAAGGTTGCGTCCATTATGCCTGTTTTTTCGCCATCCGTGGGTGATCGTGGAGCGAAACGTCTGTGAATACTAGGATGCAAGTACTATAATACAGTACATTACTGTATTGTGCCTCCTATAAACAGCAGTAGTAGATGCCATGATGAATATATTCTATTCCTTTTGGTTGAAATAATCACCTAATAATCAGGCTCTGTTTACATGCTGTCATATTTCACCGCTGTCAACAAAAGGAGTTTAATGCTGGGGAGTGTTTCTCAGATGTCTCCTCATACCTGCTAGGCAAGAGGGCTATTCTGGGATGAGTGCATGGTTGTCATGGTGAAAGCTGAAAGTGTTGCCTGCATGATCTATATATGGACTTTCCTGTTTTGGGTGCTGAAATGTGCATCGGCAATTGATGGCACCTGAAATGGAAGAACCCCATGCAGGTTTTTGACAGCATCTCAATATTTTAATAAATTATATTTGACAGGGCTGCACGGTGGAGCGAGTGGTTAACGCGCAGGCCACACAGCTACGAGAACTGAGTTCGATTCCACCCTCGGCCATCTCTGTGTGGAGTTTGGATGTTCTCCCCGTGCATGCATGTGTTTTCTCCGGGTACTCCGGTTTCCTCCCACATTCCAAAAACATGCTAGGTTAATTGGCGACTCCAAATTGTCCATAGGTATGAATGTGAGTGTGAATGGTTGTTTGTCTATAGTATGTGCCCTGTGATTGGCTGGTGACCAGTCCAGGGTGTTCCCCGCCTCTCGCCCATAAACGGCTGGGATAGGCTCCATGCGCGCCATACGCAATGGATACAAGTGGAAAAAAAATATTTTAGCACATGAGTGGGACAGCACTTGCATCACTGAGAAGCCCCTGTATCCATATACGTAACAACATAGCCGGTTAGCTCAAAGTCAGCGAGTGCAACTGCACTCTCTCAGCCGGCATTGAATATCAACGCGAGAGTTGCCGATGAGAACAAAGAAAAGTTGCAGGAGACTTATACATTTACATACATACAGATGCGTGAACATTTTACCTAGTTTTATTCACTTTGCATGGACTCATTTCAGGATTATGTATGAATGAGAGGGACCCAAGTGGAAGAGTGAGGTTACAGGGAGAAGAGATACAGAAGGTGCAGAATTTTAAGTACCTGGGGTCAACAGTCCAGAACAATGGAGACTGTGAAAAGGAGGTGAAGAAGCGTGTGCAGGCAGGATGGAACGGGTGGAGAAAAGTGTCAGGCGTGATGTGTGATAGAAGAGTTTCAGCTAAAATGAAAGGAAAGGTATACAAAACTGTGGTGAGACCAGCCATGTTGTTTGGTCTAGAAACAGTACCACTGAGGAAAAGACAGGAAGCAGAGATGAGGATGCTGAGGTTCTCATTGGGAGTGACCAGGATGGATAGGATCAGGAACAAGTACATCAGGAGGATGTTGCATTTAGAGTTTCCAGGTAGGAGGTGTAGAGGAAGACCAAAGAGGAGGTTTATGGATGTAGTGAAGGAGGACATGAGGGTAGTTGGTATTAGAGAGACAGATGCAAAAGACAGGGTTGGATGTGCTGTGGCGACCCTTGAAGGGAAAAGCCGAAAGAGAAAGAAGAAGAAGAGGCATTGACTTATTTCAGGAGCAAAATGCAAATGAAAGGGTTGAAAAATGTACCCACACCAGTGCTCCCTTTTTATTTTTTCCACTCACACTGTCTAATTTCTAGCCGCATATACAGTACAGTCCTGATGTTGGCATAATGTGTTGCATAAAGACATGAAAGAGTTGAAAACAAGGCGATCAAACAGTGCTTGAATGTTTATATTAAAGTAAGGACTGCAGACACAATAAATGTAGCAGATGATAACAATTCCTAATTCCTGATATGTATTGCAGGTCATGTTGGAGCAGATGCAGGGTCTGATGCACCTGGAATTGTCCGGATGCAACGACTTCACAGAGGCCGGCCTGTGGTCCAGTCTAAACGCTCGCTTAACGTCACTCAGCGTCAGCGACTGCATCAATGTGGCGGATGACGCCATCGCCGCCATCTCACAGCTTCTGCCCAACCTCTCCGAGCTGAGCCTGCAGGCCTACCATGTGACTGACACGGCCATGGCCTACTTCACAGCTAAACAGGTACCGTTTCAAAATAAAAGAATGTGAATGTGAAGTGAGTCTGCTTAATATGTATACCCTTACTTGCACATCACCAACCATCAGTTGAGTTTATCAACCCATAATAACACAAGAACCCGTAAGGCATGCTGGGAAGCCGAGGCCACACTTCCCCAACAGGAAGTTACCCAGTGGGTTACAGCATATACGCATTTACGATCGTTCCTCGTTTATCGCGCTTAATTGGTGAGAAGTGAATTTCCACAAAGTAGAATTCAATATTAATAAATAGTAAATCTGTTTGACCTTCCTAATATGGTTTTTACCATTATTAGAGCCCTGTAGACATGAAATAACACCCCTATAGTCACCTTTACAATTGTATTACCCAATATATAAACATTCATTCATTCATTTTCTACCGCTTATCCTCACAAGGGTCGTGGGGGTGCTGGAGCCTATCCCAGCTGTCTTCAGGCAAGAGGCGGGGTACACGCTGGACTGGTCGCCAGCCAATCACAGGGCACATATAGACAAACAACCATTCACACTCACATTCATACCTATGGACAATTTGGAGTGGCCAATTAACCTAGCATGTTTTTGGAATGTGGGAGGAAACCGGAGTACCCGCAGAAAACCCACGCATGCACAGGGAGAACATGCAAACTCCACACAGAGATGGCCAAGGGTGGTATGGAACTCGGGTCTCCTAGCTGTGAGGTCTGTGCACTAACCACTCGAGCATCGTGCGGCCATATATAAACATAATAAGAGAAAATGAGCCATTTTAGACATAAATAAGATAACAGGACTTTTATTAACAAGAAGAGAAGTATGAATGTGAGTGTGAATGGTTGTTTGTGTATTTGTGCCCTGTGATTGGCTGGCGACCAGTCTAGGGTGTACCCCGCCTCTCATCCGAAGACAGCTGGGATAGGCTCCAGCATGCCTATCCCACCCTCGTAACCTCATAAGCGGTATAGAAAATGGATGAATGGAACAGTTACACAGAAGCTAACTAGCTAGCTGACATCACAGATATTGTATTAGACTTCATATCACAGCTTCTGAATGCCTTATTGTTGTATTTTTGTTCATTCAGCCATTTTTATGCTTGAACAGAAGGCAACGGATGCAGCTAGAAGGGCCCAGTAGAGGCGGGCAAACCTGCTTTTCATTCAGGTTTTTGGTTGATAATATGAGAAGAGTAGAATAATAATATAATTATAATAATAATCATAATATAGCCAGTAGTCGGTATAGGACGATTTCATTCATGGATTCTCAGGATTGGTATCAGCAGCATGAAATCCTGATCAGAACATCCCGAGTTGTCATTCCTGTTTTTCCTGTTTACTTTCTTCCCTCCACTTCCTGTTCCCAGTCATTAATTAGTTTTGCTTCAAAGCACAGAGCCTCCGCTTCATGACTTTACCTTTGGTAATTCTTACCTTTGTGTCAATGCACCATGTTGCATTTCCGTTCCGTATCGCAGTTTCCCTGTTATTCGCCTCCTTTTTCTTGTTTCCACCTCCCACAGTGAGTTGATTTGTTAGCTTTAGCCGTACCTTCCTTTCTTCTTGGTTATTTTGTACTGTGTGTTTGTCGTTTTGCTCTGTGTGAGCTTAATTAAAGACTCTCTCAGCATGTCGCCTCAGTCTCTGCATCCTGGAGTTCTGCCCGTAACAGAATGTGACACCAGTTCCATTTTGACATAAATCCAAATAAATACGCCAATAAAACCTCTGAAAAGAAACCAAAACAAACACATTAGAGGGTGGTTCAAGAACACTTTGCTTTTGAAAAACAGACATAAAGGACCAAAAAAAAAGGGAGGAAAAATCTTAGAATGGTGCTGCTAGATTGGCGATTCCAGTATCAATCCCATACCGATATCAACCTTCTATTGTCCTTGTTGTAGTAATAGATTTGTATGAATATACTTTACTTCAAACATACATGTTCCAACTGTGCAACAAATATTCTGCTCCCCTGAAGGAAGTAATTCAATTGCCCACAACATGACTCAAGTTATGCAATACTGCTGCTGCGTTATTTTTAACATTAAACACACATACTATAGCTTGTAATAGCATTTTTGTTTGTATTGTGATCCAACAGCTTTCAAAGACACCACATAAAATTTAATAAAGTCTCGAAATGTTAAATGGAGCATTCATGTGAGGTGTTCTAATTTTTTTCTTCAATATCCACTAAATTTGACCAGTGTCAGACCAATCAGTCCTGATTGTGTCGTATGGATCATCCATTCATCCATTTTTTATGCTGTTTATTCTCACTAGGGCAGGGGTGGGCAAATATTTGGACTCGAGGGCCGCATTGAGTTAACAAAATTGTCTGGGGGGCCAGAACATATACGTATTTAACACACACACACTATTTTATGCTTATCATTTTCCTTGAATTTTTTCTGTAAAAGTGTTATCCTATATCAGTTGTATGTTCTCATGTCCCTTTTTTAGGAACACTTTAAACATCACACCACATCAAACTATGTCATTTAATTTTAAGTTTTGTTGTTTATTTTTTTATTAAATCAGACATCCGACTTGCAAGTCATGTTGCCAGTTTGTATGTTAAAAGTTGAAGTTACTTAGAAAGCAACTGGCGGGCCGGATTCAAACGCTTGGTGGGCCGCATGTGGCCCCCGGGCCGTAGTTTGCCCACCCCTGCACTAGGGTCACAGAGGAATGTCTTATGTTACTAGGTTTTAAGGATTTCAGTAAACAAACATAGTTTGTTGACATTGGGAGTGACCAGGATGGATAGGATCAGGAACAAGTACATCAGAGGGACATTACATGTTATAGAGTCCTTAGAGAGGCCAGACTGAGATGGTTCAGAGGAGAGATAGTGAATATATTGGTAGAAGGATGCCAGGTAGGAGGTGTAGAGGAAGACCAAAGAGGAGGTTTATGGATGTAGTGAAGGAGGACATGAGGGTAGTTGGTGTGAGAGAGACAGATGCAGAAGACAGGGTTGGATGGAGGAGATTGGTTTGCTGTGGCAAGAAGAGGAAGTAAACAAACATAGTACCTACCCTGCGTCACAATTATAGTTGCACATTACTTACAGACACCAAGTCTCTATGGCAGAAGCTTATTAGAAAGTATTCAGTAGCAAAATGTGTGTGCATCAGTCAATTAGACAGTATATTTTGATGAATAAGTCGCAGGACCAGCCAAACTATGAAATATAACCCGGTTTATCATCACTGTAAATAAATTATGTAACAGTCAGGATAAATATGTAATACCACTGGTCTACCACTGGTCACCACTGGTCACCACTGGTTGTGTGGTGAATTTGAACTGGCAGGAGTGAATAATAATAAGATCTTTGTTCATCCCCAGGGCTACACCACGCACACTCTGCGGCTCCACTCGTGCTGGGAGATCACCAATCACGGTGTGGTAAATATGGTACACAGCCTTCCCAACCTGACAGCACTCAGCCTTTCCGGTTGCTCCAAAATCACTGACGACGGTGTGGAGCTGGTGGCGGAGAACCTGCGGAAGCTACGCAGCTTGGACTTGTCTTGGTGCCCCCGGATCACTGACATGGCCCTGGAGTACATCGCCTGCGACTTGCATAAATTGGAAGAACTGGTGCTTGACAGGTCAGTGAGCATCAGCGTACTTTACTGTAAATGACTTTAAAGACGTGTTTACATCAGGCGGTACGGCTCAGTTCAATTCCATCCACTTCCATCAACACCAACTTGAAATTATTATTATTTATTCAAAATTATTTAAATTATTTGTTCAATTTACTGTTTACGCTGTACATTGTTGTTCATATTTGATGTCATCTATTTATTCTTCACATTATTATTATTATTTATTATGATTTATGCTGTGTTATTGTGCAATGACTATAAAGGAAGTCTGTCTGTCTGTCTATCTATCTATCTATCTATCTATCTATCTATCTATCTATCTATCTATCTATCTATCTATCTATCTATCTATCTATCTATCTATCTATCTATCTATCTATCTATCTATCTGTCTATCTATCTATCTATCTATCTGTCTATCTGTCTATCTGTCTATCTGTCTATCTATCTATCTATCTATCTATCTATCTATCTATCTATCTATCTATCTATCTATCTATCTATCTATCTATCTATCTATCTATCTATCTATCTATCTATCTATCTATCTATCTATCTATCTATCTATCTATCTATCTATCTATCTATCTATCTGTCTATCTGTCTATCGGTCTATCGATCCATCCATCCATCCATCCATCCATCACGCCTGTAGCATTGTGTTGTCTGATAAAACTGCACATGCAGAGTGGCCTTTTATTGTAGCCAGCCTAAAGTACACAATGATTATGTTGTCTAAGATTCAGACATATTTGAGAGAAATTGGTGTAATTTTGTGTACAAAGAAAAGTTTGACATCTTTGAAAGAGTAAATGATTTCTTTTTTTTGCACGTTTGTCACACTTAAATTTAAATATGAGTCAATGACAACACAACCAAACACGAAATTAAGTTTTTAAATGAAACTTTTTTATAATTAAGGGAGAAAAAAATCCAAACCAACATGGCCCTGTGTGAAAAAGTGATCCCCCTCCCCCAAACCTAATAACTGGTTGGGCCACCCTTAGCAGCAACAACTGCAATCAAGCATTTGTGATAACTTGCAATGAGTCTCTTCCAGCGCTGTGGAGGAATTTTGTCCCACTCATCTTTGCAGAATTGTTGTCATTCAGCCACATTGGAGGGTTTTCCAGCATGAAGCGCCTTTTTAAGGTCATGCCACAGCATCTCAATAGGATTCAGGTCAGGACTTTGACTAGGCCACTCCAAAGTCTTCATTTGGTTTTTCTTCAGCCATTCAGAGGTGGACTTGCTGGTGTGTTTTGGATCATTGTCCTGCTAAAGAACCCAAGTTGGTTTCAGCAGAATTCATGGTTCTGTTTATCACAGCAAGTCTTCCAGGTTCATCCCCAGACCATCACACTACCGCCACCACATTTTACTGTTGGTATGAAATTCAACTTTTGTCCTGTCAGACCCCAGACTATTTCCTCAGAGGTCTTGGGGATCAAGAGGCTTTCTGGCAAAATTGGTATGACCCTTAATGCTCTTTTTTGTTTAGCACTGGTTTTGGTCTCGGAACTCTGCCATGCAGCCCGTTTTTGCCCAGTGTCTTTCTTATGGTGAAGTCATGAACACTGACCTTAACTGAGGCAAATGAGACCCGCAGTTCTTTGGATGTTGTTGTGGGGTCTTTTGTGACCTCTTGGAGTCGTTGCTGCACTCTTGGGGTCAGTTTTGTTGGCCGGCCACACTCCTTCGCCATTTGTGGATCATGGCTCTCACTGTGGTTTGCTGGAGTCCCAAAGCTTTAGAAATGGTTGTATAACCTTTTCCAAACTGATAGATGCCAATTACTTTCTTTCTCCTTTATTCCTGAATATCTTTAGATCTTGGTATGATGTCTAGCTTTTGAGGATCTTTGGTCTACTTTTTTCCCCTCTCTTAAAGGGCCCTATTATGCTTTTCCTACTTTTCTGCCCTATAAATGTTAGATTCACGTGTTAAATGAAACATTTTTATGTGACAAACTTGCAACAAAAAAAAGAAATGAGGAAGGGGACATACACCTTTCTACACCACTCTACATTTCCTTCCAAATATATGTTGACTCATATTACCTGTGCTACAGGAAGCCATATTCGTTAGGCTGTGGAGCTGTCCTTCGCTGTCATATGCAGTGTCGTAACAGCGGCACAAGGAAGCCATTATCATTTGTTTCTATCCAAAGGCTGGCACTTACCATGCACTCCTCTGTTTGTGGGTGTTATCAGAGTCCTGTAAAATACAAACGGAAGAAATTCAGTAGATGGATTCAAAATTGTAATCATATGTAGTGTTCTACACTGACCACTAGGTGGCAGTAATCTTACTAGACCAGACTTGATCACTGGAGCAGCAGGCTTTTATTACTGGTGTGAATTTTATAACCTAACCATAACAAAAGCAATTGTCGCGGCTGTAAACCACGCCAAGGTAAAGCTCTGAACTCCACTTCCTGTCCACCATCCACTCGACTCGACATATTTACAGCAACACACACTAACATAAGTCATATGTAGGACTTAAATGGCTTCTTTTATTTGTAAAGATGACTATAGGGTTGTTATACCATGTATAGAGGGCTCTACTAATGTTTTAAAAAACTTAATTACAAGGTTGTAAGCAGGTTTTCTAATCAAAAATATTCCATTCAGTGTTCATCATCATGTGTCAGTGAGTCAGTAAAGTTTGTGTTGTTTTGGTTTCCAACCAAGTCAGCTTGTTGTGCGTTGTGCTTTTAGATGTGTACGGATCACAGACACGGGCTTGGGTTATTTGTCGACAATGTCTTCATTGCGGAGCCTCTATCTGCGCTGGTGTTGTCAGGTAACAAAGTCCGCACACACAGAATAATGCAGATGACACGTTGGTTGTATCAATCGTGGGATTATGTTGTATTATTCTTTGTGTGTCTGTGTTGCTCAGGTGCAGGATTTCGGACTGCAGCATTTGTTTGGAATGAGGAGTCTTCGTCTTCTCTCTCTAGCAGGTACTGTATGAGTTGTCACTACAAAACAGGGATGTTCAAACTGCGGCCCGGTAGCCTTTTTTTGATTTGTTCATACATTAATGAATGTTTCCATATGAAAGAATTAGGACACCCCATGTCATGAATGTCTTGTTGTTATTCTTCTGACAGGTACACCACATGGTGGCACTGTTGT
This sequence comes from Doryrhamphus excisus, assembly GCF_030265055.1. Taxonomy (NCBI): domain Eukaryota; kingdom Metazoa; phylum Chordata; class Actinopteri; order Syngnathiformes; family Syngnathidae; genus Doryrhamphus; species Doryrhamphus excisus. The sequence goes on from NC_080480.1 coordinate 8,346,298, forward strand.
TTAAGCCCAACGTTGACTACACTTTACAAAGCGCTCCCAATACTGTTTTATGTTTGGTAAATTGCAGTTTGAGCTCTTTATTAAATTGATCTTCAGTGTAATATTTTCATTCTTTTTCTGTTAAATAGAGATTTCCTTTGCTACATCATATACTATATTACATCCTGAACCATCTGTGTGGTGCATACTTTTTTTCATTTTTCTCAATTTTTGTGTATAATTTCATTAATAAACAATAAATTTTAAATAAATAATACATAAAATAATTAATTATTTGAATACTTAAAAATAATTAAATGAGCATTACAAAATGATGTGTAGTATAAAAAAATTATAGTTAATATAGTCAATTAAAAACCTTAATTTACAATATAGTATGTACTTATTTATATATCATTTATAGGTGTGTACAGTAATTAATAAGCAATAAATTTTAAATCAATATGACAAATAATTCATTATTTTAAATGCTATTACTTAGAAAAATAAGTAAATGTGTATAATTTAATTGAGAAGCAATTATTCATTTTCTACCGCTTTTCCTCACGAGGGTGCTGGAGCCTATCCCAACCGTCTTCATGCGAGAGGCGGGATATACCCTGGACTGGTCGCCAGCCACATATAGACAAACATTAATTTCAAATAAATATGACATTAAATAATTTAATATTTTAAATGCTCCTACTTAAAAATAAGTAAATAGTAAAAAATAAGTAAAAATATACTAAAATTAATAAAGTTACGTATTTATTTTATATGACTTATTTATTTATTTTGCATTTCATACATATTTTATAATTGTATTTATTGTATGTATTTATGTTTATAAAATAACATGTTTCAATGTTTACCTTTGTTTATATATATTTGTGATTATCTATATATCAGAGGAAATAATCTATTGATAAATCAAAAGGAAAAAAAATGAATAAAGGAAAAGTATAGACGCACACAATATACACATGTTTAGGGAATGTCACAGGTTCGAGAGAGCTTAAAGAATGTGTACATGATCTTATTACCTGGGCTGGGTTTGCTATCCTGTAGGCTGATTTGTTTAGTATTCATACTAATACATTCTGCCATATAACAAAAGCAAAGAAGTGTATAGTATAAGCACAGAAATGATACAATCAGTAAAATATACCATTATACATGCATCATGTACTTTTTAACCACTTTTCTGTTACTTTTCCAAAGGCTATAATCCAATTTGAAGACAGACAAACAGAATTACATCCTGAACCATCTCTGTGGTGCACAAAGTTTTTGGTCATTTTTAATAAACAATAAATTTTAAATAAATAATACATAAAATAATTAATTATTTGAATACTTAAAAATAATTAAATGAGCATTACAAAATGATGTGTAGTATAAAAAAATATCTTAATATAGTCAATTAAAAACCTTAATTTACAATATAATATGTACTTCTTTATGTATAATGTAACTTCTAGGTGTGTAAAGTAATTAATAAGCAATTAATTTTAAATCAATTTAAATAACTCATTATTTTAAATGCTATTACTTACTACTGTGTATAATTGAATTGAGAAGCAATTTGGCTGTAGGCTGATTTGTTTTGTATTCATACAAATACATTCTGCCATATAACAAGCAAAGAAGCGTATAGTATAAGCACAGAAATGATACAATCAGTAAAATATACCATTATACATGCATCATGTACTTTTTAACCACTTTTCTGTTACTTTTCCAAAGGCTGTAATCCAATTTGAAGACAGACAAACAGAATTAGACCGTCTGGTAACAGCTTTTCTGCATTGTTATTTAGCCCACAGCGCCATCTGGTGGCTGGTAGGCTCCTGTGCAACAAAACAATCAAGGAAAAATGGTAAATCACAGCTTAAGCGGTTCTCATCTTTGCAATATTTGGAGTTTAATGGTCCTTATTTTCATAAATAATAATTGTATTGTCGTTCATGCATTTTTCCAAGTATTGTAGAAAGATGAATAGATTTACAGATGGCTGTACTTCTCCTGTGCTGCCAGAAAGGAGAATAATGTTTCATTTTTACGAATGCCCCCCTCCAGGTTGCCCCCTGCTGACCACCACGGGCTTATCAGGCCTCATTCAGCTGCAGGATCTAGAGGAGCTGGAGCTGACCAACTGCCCGGGAGCCACCGCCGAGCTCTTCAAATACTACTCACAACACCTGCCGCACTGCATGGTCATCGAATAAGACCGCCGTTCCCGCCCTGGCGACCAACTGCAATACTTCAAACTTCCTCCTCGCTACTCTTCCTTACTCTTTGTCAAACGCCAGCCAGGAACACAGAACACCATTCGTCACCACCTGGCCCCCCCGACTCCACCCGTCTTCCTCCACACCCCATTGAAGAGGCGGACCAGCAGGAGGGGACTTCAAGACTGGATTGGCGTTCAATGTTGATACTGGAGCGAAAGGCCTGGTATGACGTCTTGTCTGGCTACCGGTTTCAGTTTCGTTCTTCAAGGGCACGGGAGACGCTTTGATGATAAACTTTTAGCAGATGGGATACTTCAGGAAGTGGCATTGGAGGAACACAAATAGGGACTTGTTGTGTTCGGGTGGAAGTCACACGTGCGTACACACGATAACCGCACTCACATGCATATGGTATGTGAAACAAGTACTACTACTTTGCTTCATCACTCTGTGTAATATATTCTTTTTCTCCAAGTGTTCAGACACAAACCAGCCGATAATGAAATCCGGATGGAACTTCTCTTTCTCTTTTTCTCCCTCGACGTGTGCGAACTGTGAGTCATGCACCATATTTTGGGATCCTAACATTTCCCCCCCCCCTAATTCTTATCAGAAGTCAAAAACATTTGGGAAAACTACTGTTTACATCAGGGGTGTCCAAAGTACCCAGCCAGGGTGGCATTTTGATACATTTTGTACATTAAAGATGCTTAAAAACCAATCCAGTCTAAATCGGTACAGTGGATCCCCTCATATTAACCAATCAGCACTCACGGCCCCTACTAATTTTTGGAATTAATTTCATTTTATTCACATCTGAATAATACAGCTCAAATGTACAGCATACATATAAAGCCAACCATTTTCCCATGTTTATGTCTTTCACTGATAATGTATTTTGAGAATTGACACGTCCTTGAACGCACCATAGTCCAGCCAAAAGTGCGTACCTATACATTTTATACTTTAAGTGCATTTCATAAATGTGTGATGCATATTTAGGACTTAAACCTGAACAATGGCAATTGAAGAGAGAAGGGGAGGGTCACTTTTATTGCAAATGCTGATCAGAAATCGGAGGAAGAGCTAGCAAGAGGGTTTTATGGGATGGGTAAGTGTCAAATATAGACATACCAATTACTCATAACCAACTTACCCAAAAAAAAAGCGGGGATCTACTAGTATTAGTGTAATATCTCATAATATATCTTATTAAGAAAGAATTTGTTGTATTTTTAGAACAAAAAATGAGTTGTGGGCCGAACTTTGGACACCCCTGGTTTACATTGTTTGTTGTTTTGTGTTGGAGTTGCAGGCTTGACCGGCTTATTATTTCCCGTTTTTCATTGCTATTTTTTTAAGACAGTGAAATGCTAGTTCTAGATAAGGCGCTGTTGTACACCATGTGCTGTTGTGTCTTTAACGCGTGGTCAGCAAGGCAGTTCGAGAGCGGGAAGAGGGAATGATCCTTTTGTGTTTGCTGGAGAGATTCTGCTGACGGTTAAGTGCTTTTCTCTTCAAAGATATCACACGTTGATACGAGATGGCTTGCAATGTTTGACTTGGAGTACTTGAAGTATTTTTTTTTTTTTTTTTAGAGCGGAGGGACTTTAAATTGTGGTGGAAACACATGATGGGTAGTACTTTTATTTGAATTTGTGTCAGTAAAAATGACTTGTGTGGACTGACTCCTTGATGACAAGTCAGGGGATTTCACTCCATCTGGCAGTTTTGGTTTTTCCGTGCACTTCGTCTATCAGCGGGCTCGTTGGAAAAGGACGTGACCGCTTTTAAGTCCTATGGAGGCTCCTGCTTCAGTGACTTAGACAAATTTATGGATGCCTTTCAATATCTGCGACTATTCTCATTGATCCAGGAGGTCATGGTATTCTCAGGGCTGGAATGGATCGCAACTGGACTATTTAGGAAATAGTCTTAGTTCTAGCTACAGTATTTAAGGACAGCTCTAGTCCTAGTTCATGCTCATGACCAGATAAAACAGCTCTAGTCCTAGTTCATGACTGGACAGGACACACCTCTAATCCTATTCATGCTCATGATCATGACAAGATATAACAGTCCTAGTCCTAGTTCATGACTAGCTAGGACAACTCAAGTCCTAGTTCAGGTTTATGACTAGCTAGGACAGCTCTATCTTATTTGGTCATGAGCATGAACTAGGACAAGAGCTGTCCTATCTAGTCATGAACCTGAGCTAGGACATAGCATAGGTCACAAGCATAGGTCACAAGATAGCCCTAGTCCTAGTTCATGCTCATGACCAAATAAGACTAGAGCTGTCCTATCTAGTTTTAAGCAGCTCTAGTCCACTACTAGATTAGTCGTGAGCATGAAAAAATAAGTCAACATCACACTTTTTTGTGCTCAATTCCGCAAACGTACAAAACAAACTTTTAATTCAAAATAATTGAAATATATTGAGTGTCCTATTAGCATTTTTGCTAGTGTGACAAATATGTCACGTCATGCTTTAAAAAGCAATGTCAAGGCTAAAAGCCCGATAGCGATATTTTCCTAGCTTGTTGTATACAAATTCACTGAAGAAATATACTGGAGTAAAACAGTTGAATTGTAATATTTGACACCGTGTTATTAGAAATGTTCAAAGTGTTGGAAATTTTGGGGAAACTACATATCTTTGGCAGGTTGTGACTGTCACATGACATCACTTCAAAGTGTCTTAGATTACAGGTGGTCTTCAGGCTACGAACGAGTTGTCCCACTGTTCTACTTGTACCAGGCTAGTCAGCTATAACCTCCTCTTCTCCTACAAAATAAGCAGACCTACATGGCCCTCTGTGAAAAAGTGACTGCACCCCTGCTAAAACTTAACTGATATTGAGTCTGGAGATGGTTATAAAGCTATTTATAAAGCTTTGGGACTCCAGCAAACCACAGTGAGAGCCATTATCCACAAATGGCCAAAATTGGAACAGGAGTGAACCTTCCCAGGAGTGGTAGGCCAACTAAAATGACACCCCCCAGGTCACAAAAGACCCAGCAACAACATCCAAAGAACTGCAGGCCTCAGTTGCCTCAGTTAAGGTCAGTGTTCATGACTCCACCATAAGAAAGACACTGGGCAAAAATGGCCTGCGTGGCAGAGTTCCAAGACCAAAACCACTGCTGAACAAAAAGAACATTAAGGCTCGTCTCAATTTTGCCAGAAAAACATCTTGATGATCCCCAAGACCTTTGGGAAAATACTCTGTGATCTGACGAGAGAAAAGTTTAAATTTTTGCAAGTGTGTCCTACTACATCTGGTGTAAAAGTAATGCTGTAGTGTAGAAAAAGAACATCATACCAGCAGTAAAATATGGTGGTGGTAGTGTGATGGTCTGGGGCTGTTTTGCCGCTTCAGGATCTGGAAGACTTGCTGTGATAAATGGAACCATGAATTCTGCTGTCTACCAAAAAAATCCTGAATTAGAATGTCCGGCCATCTGAAACCATCTTGGGTTCTGCATCAGGACAATGATCCAAAACACACCAGCAAGTCCACCTCTGATTGGCTGAAGAAAAACCAAATGAAGACTTTGGAGTGGCCTAGTCAAAGTCCTGACCTGAATCCTATTGAGATGCTGTGGCATGACCTTAAAAAGGCGCTTCATGCTGGAAAACCCTCCAATGTGGCTGAATGACAACAATTCTGCAAAGATGAGTGGGACAAAATTCCTCCACAGCGCTGGAAGAGACTCATTGCAAGTTATCATAAACGCTTGATTGCAGTTGTTGCTGCTAAGGGTGGCCCAACCAGTTATTAGGTTTGGGAGGGGGGTGTCGCTTTTTCACACAGGGCTATGTAGGTTTGGATTCTTAATATTTCCATTTATTTGATGATGTGAAACATTTAAGTGTTAGAAACACCCACCTTAACCACTTCCATAATTAGTTCAAGTCAAGCCCATTTTAGGCCATTGAAAGTAGTTCTTTAACTAGCTCTTCTGTGTAAGCTAAGATAAACATGACATCCAGAACAAAAGGCATCTGTTAATTTGTCTGGACTCAAGCATCGGTACAAACAAATCCCCATAAAGTCAACATCTGAAAGATGATTATTTTTCTAGCATTCATTGGATCTTAAAAGGAGATGCTTGACAGCGAGCCACTGTGCTACTTTTGTGTTGCCTCTAGTGTGTCATCTGCAAAGACTGGCTGAGTGACAGCCGGTGTTAGGTTGTGCCAAATACATGTGCAGCATCACACGTTTTGCCTCATACGTGGACTGACAGCTGGCAGACCATGCATGTTTTTTTCTTTTTTTTTTTTTAAGTTACTCTGCCTCTGGATTTCAACAACGCTGTCCTTTTTACCTCTTCATTGTATATATTTATTTATTTATTCATTAATTTGTGTCTTGCCTGTTTGATTTATTTATTGACGTCTTCAAATTTGGTCAAACAATGACTGCTAATTTTTTTTTTATTAATTATAATTTTTCAACCCCTAAAATAAATATTTGACTTTGTGCTGACATGATGTATTGACTGTCATTGTCTTGAATGTGGCAGAAAGCATACGATGTTTGCCACTTACCTCTGTCATGGCTACGCTATGTTTACAATATATTACCACTAAAACAATGGCGAGCAAGATTTATGGTTTGCTAATGCAAAATGAAATCTATGGAAGCTTATTAGGGACAAAGTAAATCATCAGAATGAGCCTGTGTTGTGATTGTATTGTTTCCCACTTTTCACATGTACGTACGTATGTGAGCCTTGTCTTAAAACACGGGTGTCAAACTCAATCAGTCGTAATGTTGGTAAGACAATACAAAATGGAGATTGACGCCCCTGTTTTAAAAACATGTGGCCTCCCCTAGTAGCTGGATTTGTTTTTTTCCAGGATGATTGTCTGGAATTTTCTGCTGTGTACTCTGAAACTGCAACGTCCCATCATCCACGATCCCTATGTGAGACAATAACACTTGTGCACCTATTCCACCTAAAAAGCCCTGTAAGATAACGTTTATATCCATGCTGTAATTATGTAGTAACTAACAGGAACATTCATGACAACATATAATTGCATCATGCTACTTGGATACGTACATGGAGGATGACCTACAGGTTTTAGAAGCTGAACCAGCAAGAATAGAAAGTGAAACATCAGAGCTTAGTTCCTCGGTGTTAGCTCCTACAATAAGAATATCACCATAGCTTGGTTAGCCCATTCAATCCCAGGCCACTTATCAATAGACAACCGCTTCAATAGTGGCCATTTTTCATCATTTTGACTGATCTTTCAGGACGCATAGAATATTGTGTTTGATGGCTGCATAAACATGGATGCTACCAAAAGTTAGACTAGACTCCTGACTTTCATCAGAAAGAAAAAGTTTGTTTGTACATTTTTCCGTTCTTTAGTAATCAGCAGTAGAACATAGGTAAGTTTCAGGAAAATATCAGCTGCCGACTAAAAAGGGGAGAACACCTATAGTACCAACATAAACAACACAAATATGGGGTTGTTTTATATCAAAATGACAACTTAAGTAGAAATATAACACCATGGACTATTTAGAATATTCATATTTGGACAAGAACTATGAACATAAAAAGAAGCTTTTTGTGAAAATGTACTCACTGTATGTCCACGTGATCTCTGACGAGCTCTTATCAAATACGCTTCTGCATCCTAGTGGCTGTTTTTATGGCTTAAAATTGCTCTGAAGGCAAATCCATCAGTGGGAAGTTACATCATCACCTCTTTAAGCCTCTTGCGTAAAATATGTTTAAATATGTGATTGGGATCGGGCGTTTAGGTTGATAAAAACGTGTAACTAGTCTTGAATGACTTCATATGTAAGTCACAGCATGTCAATGCTGTGTTGTTGCCGTTTATTGGTTGTTTTTTTCCGACTTTGTCGGCAAACCCGTGTGGTGTGAATTGCTATTGACAAACAGCCAGCAAGAGGCGGGTATGTAGGACACAGAAAAGGGAAAGACGTGTGTTCTTGTCTCACATAAGGATGGTAGATGATGGCAAAATGAAAACAAGTGCTGTTTTCCTTTAAGGGAGGAACTAAAAATCAACAAATTTAACCTCTGACATAAAAGAAAAGAAAGATTTTTGTTGTTAAGCAAATACAGTGGACCCCGTTTATGTCAACAACCGGTCTATGTTGCCCACCCATTCAAGTCCTGGTCCAACATGTTGTTCTTATGACTAAAAAGTGCCCGCTTAAGTCGATGTGGACATTAAATATCTGTTTGTGTCGACATTTGTTAAAGTACAGTGTTCCCTCGCTTTTTTTTTTTTGTGCAATCTTCTTCGTCCTGATTGCCAACGAATCCTTGTCTCCTGTTGTGTTTGCACGTTTTCTCCCCAACAAAACCCACAATGTTGACGAGACGTCCAGAGGAAGCCAAGCATTGCACAAAAAGTAGGACTTGTGAAGGTTACGTGACTGTCGGGCGCCATGATGGAATAAATGAATCTTCCGTTTAGCCAACTACTACTACTAACTACATAGTAGTTAGTTACCCAGCATTAAAACGACCACACAGTGACTTCCTGTGCAGTGCAAAGTAAGCTTCAAAATAAAACCATGGCAGTATTAACCTGGATCCTATCACAGGAGCTAAGAAAATGTATTTTTATTTTTTGTACACATGTATAAATCCACTGCATAGCGACCGAGTGGTTACCCCACAGGCCTCACAGCAAAGAAACACAAGTTCAATTCCACCCTCGATGTGGACTCTGCTTAATATTTATACCCTTACATACACATCACCAACCATCAGGAGTTTATCAACCCAAAATAACACAAGAACCTGTAAGGCATGCTGGGAAGCCAAGGCCACACTTCGCCAACAGGAAGTTACCCAGTGGGTTACAGCATATACGCATATACGATCGTCCCTCGTTTATCACGCTTAATTGGTGACAAGTGAATTTCCACAAAGTAGGATTCAATATTAATAAATAGTAAACCTGTTTGACCTTCCTAATATGGTTTTTACCATTATTAGAGCCCTGTAGACATGAAATAACACCCCTATAGTCACCTTTACAATCATATTACCCAATACATAAACGTAATAAGAGAAAATAAGTCATTTTAGACTGCACGGTGGAGGGGTGGTTAGCACGCAGGCCTCACAGGTTGGGCACCCGAGTTCAATTCCACACTCGGCCATCTCCGTGTGGAGTTTGCATGTTCTCCCCGTGCATGCGTGGGTTTTCTCCGGGTACTCCAGTTTCCTCCCACATTCCAAAAACTAGGTTAATTGGCGACTCCAAATTGTCCATAGGTATGAATGTGAGTGTGAATGGTTGTTTGTCTATATGTGCCCTGTGATTGGCTGGCGACCAGTCCAGGGTGTACCTTGTTTCCTGAAGACAGCTGGGATAGGCTCCAGCACCCCCGTGACCCTCGTGAGGATATGTGGTAGAAAATGAATGAATGAATGAATCCCTTATCGCACGCTTATATCGATACCAGTCAGCTAGTCAAAGGGGCGTCGCCATAAACGGGCACCACTGTATTTGGTATACTTGATGTTACTCGTGAATGAAGCCCATCATGTTGGATACACTCCTTCATTACACATGTGAGACAGACTTCATTTTTCTACATGGTGGGGTTTTTATTAGACGACAGCTTGAAAAAAACCCTTCTCAATACGGTATTGTAAATGTCTTAACAGAAAATAACCAGATTGTTACGAGATAAATTGTATACTATACCCTTTTTCTACTAGAATAATATAAGCAAATGGAATTATTTACATGTTGTCTTGTCAGTAATTGATGTTGTATCTAGTATCAGTCTATACCAGTGTACATTATAACAAATATTTTATTTATTCCTGCATTTGATATGGTCTGTAATGAGCTTCCATAGATTCATGTGCAAGTTTACATATCATAAATGAACGTGTACAGTCAGGCATTTCTCAGCTAAAAGCAACTAACAACAAATCTGAGTCCACGGTACATGAGCTAAGGTTTTCCAAGGAGAATCATTCCTGCCACTTCTACTGCTGTCTACGGTCTTTGTATACATCTGTCACCATTTTGTTACAACCCCTGTACAGCACAACTTTCAACAGTCAAATAAATGACGACAATTTACTGATAATGAAAAACACTGATGGACTCTGTGCGTTTTTTTTTTCAACATTCATTTCATTTTTCATTTATCGGAATGGAAAGAGCATGTTGCATAGAATACCGGGCAGAAGTATTGGGACTGAGAGGTCGGTTTTTTTTCTTTTGCTGTAAATGGAAAACATTTGGATTTGACATGAAAAGATGAATAAAAGACTGAAAAGCAACATTTCAGCAAGATTAGTTGATATCGGGAATACTGGCCATGTACGTATTTGCTTGGCATTGGATTGATTTGCCAAATTTTTATCACCCAGCCCTGCCAGGAACAACAGTGACAGTGCCATTCAGTGGAAAAGGTGTCACTATTGCAGTACACAGTGGCAGCCACTAGAGGCTACTAGAGGACACTTTTTAAGACCAAATGAGTCAGGGCACACATAGACAAACAACCATTCACACTCACATCCATACCTATGGACAATTTGGAGTCACCAATTAACCTAGCATGTTTTTGGAATGTGGGAGGAAACCGGAGTACCCGGAGAAAACCCACGCATGCACGGGGAGAACATGCAAACTCCACACAGAGATGGCCAAAGGTGGAATTGAACTCCAGTCTCCTACCTGTGTGGCCTCCACGCTAACCACTGCAGCACCGTGCAGCTACAGTTTTCATGCAAAGATTTTATTTTTAATTCTTTGTTGTTGGAAATTTGGTTTCACTGAATGAAAACCTGGACATGAAGGTTGTAACCTAGCATGTTTTTGGAGTACCCGGAGAAAACCCACGCATGCACGGGGAGAACATGCAAACTCCATATAGAGATGGCCAAGGGTGGAATTGAACTCGGGTCTCCTAGCTGTGAGGCCTGTGCACTAACCACTTACTCTGTATTATTGTGTTTTAATTAGATGTTTCTGTATAGTGTGAGTAGTAAAAAGTTTATTTGCTTTTTTAATACATTTTTGTCCCCCATGTGACGATTTACGTGGTGAGAAAGAGGTTTAGCAAGGAGTCGGAAACCATCTGCTATGTCATAAAATGTGGGCCATGATTGAAGTGTTCATGAAGGGATGCACGCTGGTGTTCACACAGAAGTGATCCTGACAGCTCAGTGAGCCTCATCGCGTGAGAAGGTTGAGGAAGTGGCTGGTGTGAGAAGACTGCCACCGCAGCTTTGTGGCAGTGTTGTCACACTCTGCGGTGATGCCGTCTTTCACCCTCTGAAGCTCGTTACAATCTGCTTTCAACTTCCACTCACACTTTTGCATCCGTTTCAGTAGCTGTTTGTGCACAGAGCAACTGTCAAGACAGCTGACTGGCATTTGGTTTCAAATAGTAACATCTATTTGGCTTTTCTATTCATTACATAAGCATAGGCACACATTTGTCAACAAAGATTTTACCACCTTTACACCAAATCCACCAACCAACCATCCATCCCAACACAGTCACACAGAGTCTGATGCTCTTTTCTAACTTCATTCAACATCAGTACAATCCCAACACCATATACTGTATTTACGTATCTCCACCTCACACACGATTTTTAGACTGGTATGGTATCTTTAAGTTTGCTTGACATATTCAGTTGATTTGGAGCTTGAATTCATACAAATATATATCATCATGTCCCGTCATTTATCTTTCTGTTCATTAAGTACAGTAAGTACAGCTGTCTTTGGGTGAGATGCGGGGTACAGCCTGGACTGTCACAGGGCACATATAGACAAACAACCATTCACACTCACATTCATACCTATGGACAATTTGGTCAATTAACCTAGCATGTTTTTGGAATGTGGGAGGAAACCGGAGTACCTGGAGAAAACCCACACATGCACTGGGAGAACATGCAAACTCCACACAGAGATGGCCGAGGAATCAAACTCAGGTTTCCTAGCTGTGTGGCCTGCACGCTAACCACTGGTCCGCCTTGCAGCCCTAATTGCAATTAATCATGATTAATTCATTAAAGAACTGTGATTAATAAGTCAACAATGGCAATTGAAGAGAGGAGGTGAGGGTTCTGAATCTGCTGAATCTAATAATAAGGACATTTTTATTGCAAATGTTGATCCAAAATTATAAGACATTGTTAATTTCAAGTGAGTAGGATGTTTTGGAAACATTTTTATGGGCATATCAATTACTCGCATTTTTTCGCCATTCGATGATGGTTCCAGGGCTCAACCTCAGGGAAAATGGTGGATCTACTGTATCTGCTGAGGTGATCAACACAGGAGTTGCAAGATGAACCAAAAACATGAAGTCCAGACGTTTTTGAATGCGGCACTTGGGCTGCATTCCTAGACACACACACACACACAGTGCACAACAACTGACTGTAATTCGGACGGACAGCTATCCTTCACGCTCGAACGCACCTCGCCTCTCAAAATGGATGGAGAACGAGCGTTTTACATGCACACATGTCCGCACACCCTGACTAAATGGACTGCTCTGTCTAGAGAGCAGCTGACATGAAGCAGAGAATGAGGTGGGTGACCAGTTGAATGTGGATTAGGAGGACAGATGGACCAACAGACACACCACTAAATGACGCTGGGGTCAAGAGACTTGAACCATGATGTGGACTGTCAAGTTACATGCTGAACATGGTCACATGACAAAAATATTCCATTTACTTCCAAAAACTGACTTCATACTCATGTGTGTGCTTTGGACTAGGACTGGATACAGTATCGATTCAAGTATCAGTATCGGATTGATACCGATTCCATTCTCTTTTGTTAGTTTTGTTACTGGTCTCATTTTTATGCTACTCCTAAATCGGAAGGGGTACATAAATCTCTCAAGATTTCGATGAGATCTTTTGAATTTTCCATGTGTCAACTTTAGGAAGTCCCTGCATGGTAACTTGCTATTAATGATTGCTTTTGTCTTGAAAATGGCAGCCAGAAAGAGTTTTTGGATGTAAGGATTGTGTACAGTCATCCATCGTTTATCACAGCTAATTGGTTCCAGACTTCAGTATTAATAAACACAATATCTTCATAGTTAGAACATAGAAATCCTGTTTATGTTTACTTTCTAAATATAATTTTTAACATTATATTGTCATGTAGACATGAAAAAAACAACCCTATAGTCACCTTAACACTCCTATTACTCTTTGTTTTTACCACATTGCGCAACATTAATGCGTAGACTATACCATGGGATCACTGCAAATTGGAGTTAGCCTTCTATTTATTTGTTTGAAACTAAGAAAGATTTGCAAACGCAGTGGGCAAGAAGGACAAAATAAGAAGTCAAAAATGTACCACTTCCGCATGGAATAGGAGGAAGAGTTTTTCTGACTCTATTATGTTGGACATGTGGTTAGCAGGCAGGTCTCACAGCTAGAAGACCCAAGTTCAATTCCACCCTCGGCCATCTCTGTGTGGAGTTTGCATGTTCTCCCCGTGCATGCGTGGGTTTTCTCCGGGTACTCCGGTTTCCTCCCACATTCCAAAAACATGCTAGGTTAATTGGCGACTCCAAATTGTCCATAGGTATGAATGTGAGTGTGAATGGTTGTTTGTCTATATGTGCCCTGTGATTGGCTGGTGACCAGTCTTGCCCGAAGACAGCTGGGATAGGCTCCAGCACTCCCGCGACCCTCGTGAGGATAAGCGGTAGAAAATGAATGAATGAATATTGTGACATGAAAAACCAACCCTATAGTCACCTTTACACTCGTATTATTCTTTGTTTTCACCACATTGCGCAACACTAATGCGTAGACTATACCATGGGATCACTGCAAATTGGAGTTAGCCTTCTATTTATTTGTTTTAAACTAAGAAAGAGTTTCAAACGCAGTGGGCAAGAAGGACAAAGTTAGAAGTGTACCACTTCCGCATGGAATGGGAGGAAGACTTTTTCTGACTCTATTATGTTGGACATGACATTGGACAGCCAAACCGGGGAAGTGCCGATGAGGAAGTTTTGGCTTTGTGAAGGACGGGAGATGGTCGCTTTAGGCCGGATGCTACAATGAGTGCGGAGCTGATCAGTAGAGGCGATTGGCCGTGCTTTTTCAGTTCTAGCGTTCAATCGAAACACTCCTAATGACAACTTTTTCACAACAATAAGAGCGCAGTGGACTGATTGTTGAACAAGTGGGACCGACTTAAGCGGGTTCCATTGTGTCATCAATAACATTTGCATGATGAGATGAGCACAAACGTCGGCGATAACCCCGCTGTTTGATTGTTGTTTTTTCTGAACACAGAGTATGATCAAGTGGAGCAGAGACAGAGAGGTGGGATGTAGACTTCAGAGGGAAATTGAGGGATGGGTTGTCTTCTCAGCAAAGATTGAGTGTCATTTAATGTAAGACTGAGTGGAGAAATGATGGCGTGGCTGCTACATGGCAGACTATATATGTGACACATAGCTCATAAGGATGCTATCCCTGTTGAATGACAAGTATCCCATTAATGCAAAGTGAATACTAACGGCCACGGCACATATTGGGCTGGCAGCAAAGAGCTGAGCTGGCTAATGACCGTATGTCACTGTAATGGTGTTGCTCTGCCTCTGCGGGACACTTAAGTCTTCATCACTCTAACGCTTCATCCTCCTGCTGCTGAATGACCTTCCTACCGATGCAATTAAGCCATTGCTCAAATGTTCTTCTTCTCAAATCTTCTGCTTCTTTTGTAACTTTGAAGCGATGTAGCATGTTGTAAAATAATGATGACCTCCATCACATAATGTGAGGAAACGGCTCAACAAATTAAGGTGCTTACCATACAGGAGGTACTTGTCCTTGGGGAATCTTCCTTAGGTTACAGATTACAGAACATTTCCTCAAGCAAAGGTCCGGTCCAGTCTGGTCCTAGCCCCCCAAAAATGATCTATGAGCAAATATGGACGTACATTAGACGCGCCTGTGTTGGGACTGGGAACCACTGACCTGCAGAATCAGGATTGGGATGGATTGATCATATTGTGCTCTGAGACTGCTTATTTTCTGTGACTTAAGTGGGTTTGTTTGGTAAAAAAATAAAAACAACTTTATGCTGTGTTTCATAGTTTCACCTTACCATTTTTTAAATCAGTGCCACATTCTTTGAGCGTATAACTTTCCCTGGTCACAGGATGCTTGTATCTATCACTCATTTCTACCTCATATTATGCTTTTTCCGCTATTCTGACATATAAATGTAGTTACAATGTTGTATTCTTATGTGAAACCATGCACATCATGAGGTCTGCACATTGGGAAGTGAGCCCTGAAAGAAGTTTGAGATGGCAAAAAACGCTCAGTTTCAAAAGGTGGGGTAAAACTGCCCCCTTTGTGATGTCACAGAGGGGCAGAGCTGACGCCTTTCCAACATTAGTTGGTCGTGTGGACTGATTAAGCAGTTAGTAACAATTTATCAGTGTCCTAACTGGGTTTATTTAGTGTAAGTCATGGAGCAAAAGCGCTTGCATACAGGAAGTGACAATTAGTGGCCACATTTGGCTAACGCTAAAATGCTAAAGCTACTTAGTACTTACCATTGAGAGACACCTTGAAGTAACCTCTTTTCTTGAGAAACTTTGGACTGTCCAGTCTCTACTTCCGGATCGGATTCGGGATCCAACACATATAGCTGTATGTTAAAAGCCGACATTTTAAAAAGATAAATCATCATTTATGATCAACTCCTATACCGTTTATCAAGTTAGCCGCACAAACCAGAAGTGTTTGGAATGGGTGAAGTGGGTGGAATACATTAAAACAGATCATTTTCACGGGAACCACGAAATCCAAAGAAATACAGCTGAATAGGTACAGATTCTGGAAGAACTATAAAGCTTTGTGTGCTGGTTATTGTGTGTAGCTGCTCTATAGGAGTCCATAACTCAATACAAAGGGCCGAAAAATGAGCATAGGTAATAGGTTCACTTTAAATAATTAATTGAGCAGGGCCAGATCCATTTTACACTGCATCTGGGTGTGGACTGAGTGACCCCTGCTTTGGAGGACAGTAATCCCTCATTTATCGCCTTTAATTGGTTACACAACGGACCATTGTAAGTCAATTTCCGCACAATAGGATTCCTTCATTTAAAAAAGGGATATTTTCATAGTTATAGCATAGAAAACCTGTATACGACCTTCTAAATATGTTTTTTAGGATTATTAGAGCCCTCTATGTGTGAATGGTTGTTTGGATATACTGTACTGTAAATGTCCTGCTATGGACTGGCAACCAATCCAATGCTAAAATGCTAAAGCTACTTAGTACATACCATTGAGAGACGCCTTAAAGTAACCTCTTTTCTTGAGAAACTTCAGACTGTCCAGTTTCTACTTCCAGATCGGACTCGGGATCCAACACATATAGCTGTATGTTAAAAGCCGACATTTTAAAAAGATACATCATCATTCATGATCAACTCCTATACCGTTTATCAAGTGAGCCGGAAGTGTTTGGAATGGGTGGAGTGGGTGGAATACATTAAAACAGATCATTTTCATGGGAACCATGAAATCCAAAGAAATACAGCTGAATAGGTGCAGATTCTGGAAGAACTATAAAGCTTTGTGTGCTGGTTATTTTGTGTAGCTGCTCTATAGGAGTCCACAACTCAATACAAAGGGCTGGAAAATGAGCATAGGTAATAGGTCCACTTTAAATAATGAATTAACCAGGGCCAGATCCATTTTACACTGCATTTGGGTGTGGACTGAGTGACCCCTGCTTTGGTTACACAACGGACCGTGGTAAGTGAATTTCCGCACAATAGGATTCCTTCATTAAAAAAGGGGATATTTTCGTAGTTATAACATAGAAAACCTGCTTACGACCTTAGCATTATTAGAGCCCTCTATAAATTGAGTGTGAATGGTTGTTTGGATATACTGTACTGTAAATGTCCTGCGATAGACTGGCAACCAATCCGAGGTGGACCAAGTCTGGCAACCAAGCGGTATACAGTATATAAATGGATGTATTTTTGCTTCTATACACTACAATGGGTTTGAAATTAAACACTTAGGAACATCGGTTTTCAAGGTCTCAAAAGCATTCGGACAAAGTCACACAATTGGGGGCCATATTCTTATGAAGATCACATTGTTCTTGTGAATTTGGAGACGGCGACCATGCTTTCCCAGGAGCCGTGCTCATAGTTGTCATGGTAACGCACATCCTACCGGCGTTGGCACAGCCCGCAGTAGAGTAGGCTGTCATTGATGCTGGTATTTCATGGTTATCATCAGCAGTGGATAAGGCTATTAGCACAAAGACATTAGCAGAAGCCATCACCAAAGCCATTAACTCCCCTTTCTACTAAAAGGCCTCTGTCCCTCACAAAGACTCATTAAGAAGAGGTATGGAGAAATGCAGCGACAGACGAGAAATGACGAAAGTGGGAGGACAGCAGAGATGGCAAAGAGAAATACGCAACGACTGAGAGGGGAATGCAGTAAAAACCGTAAAGGGGGTGTTCAATCATTCTAATTGTCATGGTGTCGTTTCCCTGCACTCGTAATCTGAAGTTGGAAATTGGACATCTGAGCTTCTCTCAGGGAAGCACCTCTTCATGCTAATTCGATGACAATCTCCTGGATGTAGAAATTATGTAGTTTTGAAGTGTGCTAAATCCATTTTTTGGATGATGGCACACTTTTGCAACTAGCGGATCTTGCTGCTACATACAGTGATGAAATAAATATTTGATCCCTGCTAATTTTGGAAGTTCACCATCTTACAATGATACAATAGGTCCATAATTTGTACTATGTATATTCATTCATTCTTTTTCTAACGCTTATCCTCACGAGGGTCGCAGGGGTGCTGGAGCCTATCCCAACTGTCTTCGGGCGAGAGGCGGGGTACACCCTGGACTGGTCACCAGCCAATCACAGGGCACATATAGACAAACAACCATTCACACTCACATTCATACTTATGGACAATTTGGAGTCGCCAATTAACCTAGCATGTTTTTGGAATGTGGGAGGAAACCGGAGTCCCCGGAGAAAACCCACGCATGCACGGGGAGAACATGCAAACGCCACACAGAGATGGCTGTGTGTGGAATTGAACTCGGGCGCCCTAGCTGTGAGGCCTGCGTGCTAACCACCCCTCCGCTGTGCAGTCTAAAATGACTTATTTTCTCTTATTACGTTTATGTATTGGGTAAAATGATTGTAAAGGTGACTATAGGGGTGTTATTTCATGTCTACAGGGCTCTAATAATGGTAAAAACCATAGGGCACATATAGACAAACAACCATTCACACTCACATTCATACCTATGGAAAATTTGGAGTCGCCAATTAACCTAGCATGTTTTTGGAATGTGGGAGGAAACTGGGGGGGAGAACATGCAAACTCCACACAGAGATGGCTCAAGGTGGAATTGAACTCAGGTCTCCTCGCTGTGAGGCCTGCGCACTAACCACTCATCTGCCATGCAGCCCGTACTGTATATGTGTACTATATATTCATATTCATATATATCATATCACATCAAGATATTGTGTCCATCATCCATCCGTTTATCCGAGGTCAGGTCAGACTTCCCTTTATTCATCCAGCTCCTCCCGGCGGATCGGGTTACATAGTCACTCCAACATGTCCTGGGTCTCCCCAGGCCTCCTACTGGTCAGACGGGCCGTGATCACCTCCCCAGGGAGGAGTCCAGGAGGTATCCTATCCAGATACCCGAGCCATCTTATCTGTCTCCTCTCAATACGGCGGAGCAGTGGTTCTACTCCGAGGCAGAGCCCAGTCACCCTACGGAGAAAACTCATTTCAGTCGACGGTCTTGTTGTTTCTTTCCAAAAACATGCTAGGTTAATTGGTGACTCCAAATTGTCCATAGGTATGAATGTGAGTGTGAATGGTTGTTTGTCTATATGTGCCCTGTGATTGGCTGGCCACCAGTCCAGGGTGTACCCCGCCTCTCGCCTGAAGACAGCTGGGATAGGCTCCAGCACCCTTGTGACCCTCGTGAGGATACGCAGTAGAAAATGAATGACTGAATTATGATAATAATTCTAATCAACAAATTAAAGGGCTGAATCACAAAATCAATCAATGATATTAAAAAAAAGTCCTGTCAGTATCAGCCTGATATCAACATTTGTATCATCACCCACCTCTGACATGATGGTAAAGTTGTACAAAAAGCAGACAGACTGAGCTGGATGTCAACAGGATTATTTGAGAGTCTTTCTTTATGTAGGCCAGAGGAAGAAAAAAAAATAGAAATCATGTGACTGTATGTGTGTGTGTTAATAATTCATGTGTCTTTCTCTGCTTCCACTGTGCAAGGATGACACAGACAGTAGAGACATAACGAGTGAAGAGAACATCATAGATCCTCATCTCCGGCTCCCCTCGGATAGCCTTTAACATTTATCTCAAGACGTGATATAAATGTGTGGTTTCATGCCAATTGTATTAAAATTAACCGTTTTCAATTACAAACAAAAATGCCAGTAGGATAACTTTTGAGGAACAACGCCATGCCTCGTGTAGAGAAAAGAGGAAGCGTTGACGCTGTTTTGG
Organism: Doryrhamphus excisus; assembly: GCF_030265055.1. Taxonomy (NCBI): domain Eukaryota; kingdom Metazoa; phylum Chordata; class Actinopteri; order Syngnathiformes; family Syngnathidae; genus Doryrhamphus; species Doryrhamphus excisus. The sequence continues at coordinate 8,366,122 of NC_080480.1, forward strand.
AGAAGAAAGGTTGTTCAATGGCAATGGCTGACACCCATGATGAGCACTGACACAACCTCACACGCGTGCGGGCCATGAGTGTGTCATCACTTCTCTCTCCAAAATGTGCCCCCCCCCCCCCCCCTCTCTTCGTATCTCTCCCGCTGGTGACACAGGATATCCTACTGCAGGCGTCAAAGAAGAGAAGAAGAGGAAGTACAATCTGCTAAAGCGCATGGGACTCTTCGGTCGTGATTTCTTCACTTTTTATCAAAATAAAGGGCAGATCATGATGCTTCCTGTAGGCCGCAGTGATGCTAAGAAGTTGTTGGGGACAAAGCAGTCCATACATCCATAACACTCATTTCTGTTTCCAACAACATAAAATAAGCATTCAGACTTACTGAGGTGTTTGCGGCAGTCAGAATCAAACATAGCACACACTTCTGCAAAGTCACTGCTGCCAGCGACCATTTTCTATAAAAGGCCCTGCCTCTGCCCCAAAAAGTCAGCTGGGATAGGCTCCAGCATACCTGTGATCCTAGTGAGAATAAGCAGCATAGAAGATAAGATAGGCAAGTTACATGTTTATTGATTGTAGAACGTTGGTATTTCGTTTTTTACACACATTCATTCATTCATTCATTTTCTACCGCTTTTTCCTCACAAGGGTTGTGGGGGTGCTGGAGCCTATCCCAGCTGTTTATGGGCGAGAGGCGGGGTACACCCTGGACTGGTCGCCAGCCAATCACAGGGCACATATAGACAAACAACCATTCACACTCACATTCATACCTATGGACAATTAACCTAGCATGTTTTTGGAATGTGGGAGGAAACCGGAGTACCCGGAGAAAACCCACGCATGCACGGAGAGAACATGCAAACTCCACACAGAGATGGCCGAGGTTGGAATTGAACCCTGGTCTCCTAGCTGTGAGGTCTGCACGCTAACCACTCGACCGCCATGCTGCCCTTTTTACACACATTTTTGCAATTTTTTTATTATTTTTGCATGATTTTCGGCATGTAAAACTGGAATTATTGTCGACAAAATGTGTTTGAGTGTCTGGAACCAATTAATTGGATTTGCATTGTTTTCTATGGGAAAATTTGCCTTGGTTAGAGTCCGTTTTGGTTTGAGTCGGACCCTCTGGAATGGATTAATGACGTTAACTAAGGCACCACTGTACTTCACACCCAGGCAAAAGTCAGATTTTTTTATTAGGTAAAATGGGACTACGTAGTATTTGAAAAGAAAATGTTTAAATAGCAAACTATATTAACATTGCTTGCTGTGTGTGCCGCTTATTCTTCCGTCGCCTGTGCGGTAACTAGTTTTAGAGCGAGTCTCGTGTTTACAGACCAGAATATGTTTATAATTTATGGGAGCACATTCGTAACCATGAAACATCATAACACATAATGTTATAAACCGAGGTCCACCTATGAATATTTGTGGAAAATAAAAACAGCCACAGCTAATCCCACCAGTAACAATCTGATAGCAGCCCTTAGTATAGATTTGATCCAGCCACCCCTATTGTTGACTGCTGTGGGGAAAGTGTCCAAGGTGGAAGATGAAAGAGGTCATCTTAGGAAGGGAGATGGCAATAAAGATGAGGAAGGCGAAGCTGCATGTCTGAAACAAAGGAGGCTGTCATGTGTTGGGATTCCCCTCCATTTCCCAGTTTGGTGAGTCTGCAGTGATGCAAGCAAACACAACCTTGTTTCTTATCTGCAACAACAACATCTGTGATACACTCGTGTTTTTTTTATTTGTGGTACCGTACATTGATTTTTATTTGTGCTAGTAGTTGTGTACACTTTTTAGGTAGTTTTAAGAGTCCACACACAGTATTGGACATGTTTTTACCCACATTACTGCCAGTGTACATCACTGCCTGCCACTGCAACAATGGGGTCACAGACTGCTCGCTGAGAGCACCATCGCCCCTCTTTGTCTTTTAGCCCGCAGACCCAAATTCTTTGCCCTAATTTTTGTATAGCCTCCATTTGCCAGCTCTTGGTTGGACATTTTGGTACACTCCTATGCTATGACTTTTCAAGTCAAATTCAAACCAAATTCAACCAAAAAAGAAGCTTTTATAAATAAATCTATAACTGTTTTTTTCAAAGAGTGCCCCCACTAAACCAGTCATTCAGCAGACCGCACAATAAATACAGTACATGCCGGCTTTTCCCTCCTGGCTTTCAATGTACAGTGTTGGGAGTAACACCTTTAAAAATATTATTGTTTAATTAATTACTTTCTCAAATGTTACAACTCAGGTACCTTCACTGGAATTGACATATGTTGCAGTATTATGCACTGATATCCAGTGTTGGGAGTCATGGCATTAACAATAACAAATTCACAAATTTCCCCACTGAGGGACGAAAAAAGGCATATCTTAATAACAGTGTTGGAACTGAGTAAACGGTAGTCTAATGAATTACTACTTCAACACTGATACTGTTACTGTGAAATGTAACATGTTATTATGCACTGATCTCTATAGCAACAACCTGGAAGTCACTTCACTTGCCACTGTTCACTACTACAACACAGGAAGCTAAATAGCTAGTCAACAAGACTTGTGGATGCTCACTCGCAGGAATTGCAAGTCACACTCACTACATTTTAAGAAAGTATAGGTACAGTATAGGTGTGTAATTTGAAAGTATACACAGAAAGTTGTTGCACAGAAATATTGTTTTAAATATTTGATTAAAATAAAGGTGTTTTTTTCCAAACAGGGCCAAACAGTGCATGTGATATGGCTAGTAACATCCTAGACGAGTATTTAATCGCCGTCTTCATTCTCCTCCTGGGAAGTCAAACCACTAAAGTTGTCTTCTTCAGTGTCAGAACTGAACAGACTCATAATTCCTTCATCACACACTTTGTCAGTCACTCTTTCTCTTTTGTTGTCGGCCTCTGTGTCATTTTAGTCTTGAAGCAAATTAGCCCTTTTGCTTGAGCTGTCTTCTTCATTACGTAATAGTCCAGCCAGTTGAAACCCATTGGTGATAGTGGACTTTTTTTTTTTACTACGATAAAGAAAGGCATTAACTTGTAATCCAACGTGCACTCAACGCTCCCAGCATTAGCTCCGATGGTGAGATGTCAGACACTTTTTTTCATCAGAGTTTGCTGCAGTCCAAAAAGAAGCTGTAGTACTTCTACACTTGATCAAACTTACTGAATATTTGTCAGATCGAAATGCGTTTGCTGCATAAGACTTCAAAACATGATACTATGAGAGTCCACTTCGCTTGTCCAATTCACTACTAAGCATCATGGAAACTAGTTCTTTGAGCCATCAATTATCCACATTCCCACTGTATAAGCCGGAGGGTTCAAAGCATGAGTAAACAGTATAAACTTATACACCTGAAATTCTAGTAGTTTTACTGTTTAAAAGTGTACTTTAAAAATGTACTAAAACTTTAAAACTTTGGCCTGAGGTGCTGTGTCCATGTGTAACAGATGGGTGCAAGTTCACCAGCTCTCGCTCCCTTCTTCACGCTCATCCAATCACTGATCAGAACTCAGCCAGGATGCATTCATGGTCTTCAAGAACATAGTAAACATAGTCACAGTAATCACGGTCAAAAGAACAATGTGTGTTCCTGCTTCCTCAAATGCTCCTCATGTTTATAGCTGTGATTATTCACAGACTTACATTCATTTCCTGGAAAGTAAGCATATACTGAGTCTTCAATGCCAAAAAAAAAAAGTGATTTAAATTATGGATGGAAACTACTTTACTGATTCAAGTTCTTGTAAGTCACTAACTAGTGAAATGCGTATTAAGCCTATATTAATTCAAAATAGACACACAATCTGTCTGTGTGCAACATAGCTGTGAGAAATATTTCACAATTTAAGCATAGCCGTACATGTTGTGAAATGTTGTGGTGTAAATGTTTTGCAAGGGCACCACCCGGAAATGAACTGTTGCATAATGTTGCGTATTTTTTGTTGCAGATTCACAAGTCAAAAACCAAATGATGATTGTTCAGGATTGTTTATTCAATGCTTGATTTAGGTCATGTCCAGTATATGGTTAAAATACATGGTAATGGGATTAATAATACACCACGTCACATAAAAGCTTCAATAGGGTCTTGTGCTGCACTTTTTGCATATGGGATTTGCCATCCACTGACCTGTAAATAATATTAACAAGGGAATATCCACCAGCAGCCCAGAAAACACACACACACATACACTGTACATGCGTACACCCCAGAGGAACATCATGTGCTGTATATAAATAGACCCATATACACAATCCGCACCATCATTCTGACCATGACATGCATCTTGCACGCAATGCTGTGTGTGCATTTACTGTAGCTTTACACGCATTCACACACATACAATATTACAGGCTATAAAACCTAATCTACAGTATGTGTTTGCAACACGGTGATGTTATAATATTTGAACCTTCCAATAAAGCAACATTGAATTAAAAAACCTTATTCAACAAAAAGTTTCTAAAATGTCAATAAAATGTATGAATGATAGGATGATTCATACGACACTTTACGTACACGACTGTTAAATCTTAAAGATGAAAACACGTCTGTTTATAATCCAGGCTATGCCTGCATCAGGATTCATCTGTTTTGAAGTTGTCATGTCCATCCTTCCTTCATTGGCAGTCCATAGTGCTCGTTAAAAGCATCAGCATATTCATGATGACCATTTATAGATGATTATGGGAAGAGTGGGATGACACCGGAGTGGCGTTTAAGTGCACATTATTCACTGGAGGTGGGATTTATAATGAGAAAACTGCGTTGGAGTGAGTGCTGCATGGTTTTATAGAGCTGATTTTTATTTATTTTTTTGTCTTGCATACGTACATTGTGACGTTTGTGAGTACACAAGGTTTTATAAATCAGGGCTCATATTGTTACTTTTTCCACTGGGGTAATACATTTAAACTAATGCAGTTTGGGTAGCAGTTGTACAATTAGTGACATGTTAACCGGCCTCCTTTTTACATTTATTTAATTTGCACCACAGTTAGGTTTTTGTCTGCATTTATGTGTTTGTTTTTTTGTCTGCTTGCGTTCAATATAACTTGAATCTAACTGTTCAACATGTTCAGGACATTCAGGCTATCTATGATTATACTGAAAAACTGCTAATGTTAGCATGTTAGCATTGCGAGCATGTTTTAACATTCTAGCCATTTTCATACATAAACACATATAAAGACTATAAATACCGTGCAAGGTGTTAGCATGCTAAGGATATAATGTTAGCATTCTTAGCATGACAACATTAGCATAGCAGCATTTCAAGCCATTAGGCAGACACACTATTATGCTACTCACTATTATTTATTATTTATTTATTATTATGCTCACACACTATTATATTATGCTGGGTGGTAGCATGCCAATGTTAGCATTGCTAGCATGCAAACATTAGAATGTCAGCATTTTAGCTATTTCATGGGTAGACCCATATAAACACTTAGCACGATCATGGTAGAAATGACTTGTGAAAACAACTGACAATGCAACTAAGCTAATTTTAGCATGTTAGCATTGATAGCATGCTAACATTAGAATAGCAGCATGTCTAGCTTTTAGGTAAACACATATATAAAGACTTAGCACCATTATGCTAGCATCGCTAGCATGCTAACATTAGCATAGTAGCATTTTTTGTCATTTACACATCATCAGTAGACTATTGTATAAATGCTTAGCACTATCATGCTAGGTGTTAGCATGCTAACGTTAACATGTACGGCACTTGGCAGATTATGCACTCTATGAGTTATTTTGTAGTTTATCCATCCATTTTCTATCCCGCTTCTGCCTCTGGTACACCCTGGACTGGTCACCAGCCAATCACAGGGCACATAGAGACAAACAATCATTCACACTCTCATTTATACCTATGGACAATTTGGACATGCAAACTCCACACAGAGATGCCTAAGTGAAGAATCGAACACAAGTCTTCCCGATCAACTCCAACCTTTATTGATTTGTGCTGAAATAAGAAGTGTATGGACTGCAAAGAAAAGCCCAAAATGCCCAGAAAAAAATACTACCCCGCGTTTTGGAAGATTTTCAAAGTTTAATTTTAAGTTAAATTTAAGTTACATTTAATTTTCAATAATCTACAGTACATACGCATGTGGAAAAATATAATTTTTTTTAAAGATTTAAATAGAGCAGGACACAAAACAGATGACATTCATTGCATTTGGTTTACTACCTCCTTCCATCATTGCGTGAGAGTGTCTGTGCTGTAAATGATGAGTGCAGCCAACCGTGCAGGATTCTATACATTAATGTGTATGAAAAGATCTTCCTTTTCACCCTAGGCACACACTGTCATGTTTGCTTTCTCTCCGCCTCCCTTTTTCTATCTGTTGCTGCTGACATCTCTATTTGTATCATACATCTCTGTCTAGTCACCCCATCTTTGTCTCCCATGGTCCCGCTTTTTCCGCTCCTCAACTGTCGCCCAGTCCTCTTCTCCATGCGGCCTTTGAAAAGTTTAACCTACTTACAGCACAGATGTCTGATGAATAATGGAGGAGAGACAGTTACTATCAGCATCTCCATCAGCAGGATCCTTGTTCTCTGCTTTGCTCCTTTTCCCTCAAGTCTTCTTCCCATTCGTAGATTGTGCTCCTTCCTCATTTTAACTCAATTTTAGCTTGTCTTCTGTCAGTGCATTAAGGTAAATAGAATTTGGAGCAAATTTTCCATGTGTACAACCTTCATGTCCAGGTTTTCACTCACTGAAACCAAATTTCCAACAACCAAGAATAAAAAAATAAAACCTTTGCATGAAAACTGTAGCTGCACAGTGCTACAGTGGTTAGCGTGGAGGCCACACAGCCAGGAGACCGGAGTTTGATTCCACCCCTGGCCATCTCTGTGTGGAGTTTGCATGTTCTTCCTGTGCATGCGTAGGTTTTTCTCATTCCAAAAACATGCTAGGTTAATTGGTGACTCCAAATTGTCCATAGGTATGAATGTGAGTGTGAATGGTTGTTTGTCTATATGTGCCCTGTGATTGGCTGGTGACCAGTCCAGGGTGTATCCGAAGACAGCTGGGATAGGCTCCAGCACTCTCTGCGACCCTCATGAGGATAAGCGGTAGAAAATGAATGAAGGAATGAATGCATGAAAACTCAATTTTACTCCGACTTGTGGTGAAACCTGTTCTCGGTACTGATCCCTAAATACGTGAAAGGCTGCACTTGAATATAAATGTATACCTCAGCAATGACTATTCATTTTGTGAGGAGTAATGATACACTCTACGTGTGTGGAATTTTGGAATGAAATTCAACACCAAACTGTAAATCCATGTGCATGCATCCACGGAATGGTGAGAGGCCATGTTGCTTTTGCACTAAAACATGTTAGATGATGATAAAGTGAAGTACTAAATGATACTTTTTACACTTTAATCAGTCCGGCTTTAGTCGTCATATATGTTTGCACACCAGGAATTTGCAGTCTTACATCAATCACTGTGTATTAGGGATGAGTGATACGGCAATTTTTGGTATTGATTCCATATCATTACGTTCATAATCATGAAACATTGTAAATCGAGGACCACCTGTAAATACAAGGCTGGTGTTGTCAATACCAATACTGATACTTTTGAGGTATGAAAAGTAATTCATTCATTAATTTTCGATCGCTTATCCTCACAAGGGTCGCGGGGGTGCTGGAGCCTATCCCAGCTGTCTTCGGGCGATAGGCGGGGTACACCCTGGACTGGTCGCCAGCCAATCACAGGGCACATATAGACAAACAACCATTCACACTCACATTCATACCTATGGACAATTTGGAGTCGCCAATTAACCTAGCATGTTTTTGGAATGTGGGAGGAAACCAGAGTACCCGGAGAAAACCCACACATGCACGGGGAGAACATGGAAACTCCACACAGAGATGGCTGAGGGTGGAATCGAACTCGGGTCTCCTAGCTGTGTGGCCTGCGTGCTAACCTGTTAGCTTGTTATGAAAACGTATGTATGAAAATGTGTTTCTCTATAATAACAGAAAATGTTATGTCTCAAGTCTTGAAAGATGGATATCCTTGGGGTATGGCGCCCTTGCTGGTAGGCTGGCTAACTTCCATTCTGTGACCATTATTTTCAGAAATGTATTTTTGAGGTCGGTTTTGAGCATCTTTTGGTTGCTCATTGGTTGCAGTGGAAGGTTTTTGTTTTTTTTAATGTTGTGTTGTGATTGTGCAGTGGCCCATTTTTGTTACATTCTATAGAAATTACGTTCTTTTTGGTTACCTGCTGTGCACAAGAAAAGCACAGCTTCCGGTCCGCTCTCCAACGTCAGCATAGCACATATGTAGTCAGAAAAGTCAGACCTTCAAAATAAAAAAGCAGAGCAGTAAATGAGTCCTGCTAATTACAATTCCCTTATCCCTTATTTTTCCAGATTTTTCCAGCACCTTTCCCTTATTTAACAATTCTTGTTAAGTGGTTCTTAATTCTTGAGTGTTTTTTGGCATTTGCAGCATTTTGCTATTGCATGTGTTTTATGGTGTTTGTGTGTTTTTGGTTTTGGGCTGTTGCATGCAATAATGGTAATGGTAATGGTTTTATTTCATTTGAACATGCATCAGATTACAATTGAGTGCATCCCATAATCAGTTCACAGTTCCACATGTCCAAAAGGAGTAGGAAGAAGCAAAGCTTATTAAATCCTACCCCTCCATCTGGTACTTTTACAATCAGTAACTGTTACATTTGTTCACTTCCCGCTTTCCTAATATAGTTTAAGTTTTTTTCATTTTTATTTATTTTTTATTTTTTAATTTTATTTTTGTCACATACCGAAGTAGGAGGTGATATGACCATCCAATGACATAATGGGTACCATAGTGCGTGTCAATATAGTGATATATATAGCACATCATGACTGGTTCAAGACTCTTCATCCTTGTATTTAGCAAACATCAACTGCTTTTGTTATTGTTATTGTTTCTTGAATTGGCTCATCGTTGTGCATTGTTTGAGGTCCTTACTCAATCCATTCCATAGTTTGATTCCACATACTGAAATGCTATGGCATATCAAATTTAGTTCTTCCCTGAGATCATATTTCTCCTCTCTTGTAGAGAAGTATTGGATGACATTTTTAGGTAATTGGTTATTTTTAGCCTTTTTAGCATTATTTTAGCTGTTTGAAGATGAACTATATCAGCAAGTTTAAGTATTTGTGATTTTAGAAATAAGGAGTTAGTATGTTCTCTGTAGGCGGCATTATGAATTATCCTTACTACCCTTTTTTGCAGTACATTTAGCAAGTGAAGATTGCTTTTATAGTTGTTACCCCATATTTCCACACAATAAGTAAGATATGATAGAACCAGAGAGCAATATTCTTTTATATTGTTAGATTGTATTTATTTAGTGTTAAAAAGTTTGGATAGTTGTTGTTTTTTTGTTGCTTTTTTGCATTTTGAAGTAAAAAAAAACGATATCGATAATGCAGGTCAAGAATTGACTTGGTATCGGATCGATGCCAAACTCTGCAGTATCGCCTACCTCTATTGGCAGAAGGGTGGCGCTCGTGTGCAGCTGATGTCGACCGTCAAGGCAGACAAGTGGGGCGGGGGCGGGGAGAGGCCATTGGGTACAGGCCGGAGGTTACAACAGGACACTGCCCCCTCCTGCACTACAAGAGCCAGCAACAAGACGAACCACGCCGACTTCTTTTTCTTCTTCTCCTTCAATCCACCATTAGATACGTCGTGGCAACTTCAGTGTTACAGCGCGCGTGTCTGCTTTTTTTTGTTTTTTTTCTCGGCCGTCGCGTGTACTCATTGAACCGAAAGTGGATGTATTTTATTTGACCTATGATACCCCCCCCCTACAGCCATGGATTAAACAAACGCTGACTAGCGCATTGAGGAACCGACTGATAACAAGCGCCACTGGCTACAAGGTTTAATGTTAGCTTGCGAGATATCGACGCTTTAAGGCGCTGTTTCTGACGTATGTCGGACCCCCACGTGGTGTCGACCTGTTCATGTAACGCTGTCCCCTGTGTAACATATAATATGTAACAACCGTTAGTCTTTGTTGTCTAACCTACACGTACAACTACAAGCCAATCGCGCCGCAGCGCAAAGTTTGACAGCAAACGGCACTTCGTCCAGGGTTGAAAGGTCACCTGACGTCGTATCCTCTTTTCCTGTCAACAGCACGCCATGAAGATGTGAACTGTTCTTGTGTCATTTTTACCTTTTTCTCCAAGAGATTACAAAAAAAAAAACTCGACAAGGATGTACGAAAGCGTGGATATAGTGGGTATGAGCCCCAGCCCCCGCAGCCCAAGCAGCGGCTCCTTTCTGGGCATGGACTACTACCACAGAGCTCCGGGCTTCGAGCCGGAGAAAGGACTTCTTCCCGGGCTTGGGGGACTTCAGAGGTCGTTCGGAGGGTCCCTGCTGACCGGCAGGCACTGGAGCGGATCTTGTCACTGTGAGTTCCATTCAAGCACAATATATTTGAGTCCAGCTTGTTGCAGAATATTTATTAATTCTAGAGCTGGGGTGTCCAAAGTGCAGCCCGGTGTTCGAAATTTTAATATTCTTTTCAGTAGGGGTTCTCAACAACTGTGGAAAACTTCTGAAGCAATGATGAAAAAAATGCAAAATAATAGAAAACTAGTTTTGTAAATAACTGCATTTTGGATATATTTTATTAAAAAAATAATATACAGTCTTCCCAGAGAACTGCAATCTATCTGTGGTGGTGGTGGTGGGTGTTATGCTAGATTATGCAATTGTCCAGTTTGCATAATTGGCTGTAAGGCTTGCGCATTCTATGCTGTGGGTGAGAAAAAAAGTTATTAGTAAACATGAAAAGCAAATTACATTGACGTGTGTTTTACAAAATATCCACGTTCATGTTGACCCGCTGCTCGGTGAGAAGAGCTATACGTTTATGTCTGTCTCACCTGAAAAATGCATGTTTTTTTGGGGGGATTAGACTGTTTACCAAATTAAATACGGACTGCTGATCAAGTCTGCAGTTTGTGTAGCGGTGGGAGGGGGATTAGATTACATCACCGTGTTGTGTGTGTGTCGACGGATAAATGGAGCTTTTTGGTGCGTGTTTAAAAAAAAAAAAACAACAACATACATGTGCTAACCATGTGCTAACACTTGGTCGTTGTTACCCACATAGCACATAATAGTTCATTGTTGTGTATTAACGTACTTGTTTTGTGTTGTTTATTTTTGGAATCACACCGTGAGGAAGACTACCGTTCTATTTGATGACCATCAGTTCGTCAAGCTAGTTGTTTGCTATCGGTTGCAATGGAAAGGCCCCTTATGCAAGCTGACGTGCTTGTTACTATGCAGACTTTACGACATCTACTTGATGGCGTTGAAAGGACAAGCCATTCATTCAGGTTTTTAATTCACTTATCGTGGTCGGGTCTTGAACCAGTAAAACCGCGATAAGAGAATTTCTTATTTTATAAATGCAGTTAAAACCAGTTTAAGACATTGTACATTTTTAGCATTATTAGAGTCATGAAATAACACTCCTATAGTCACTTTTACACTTGTATTACCCAATAATAATACCTTTTATTTTCTATTGTAATAGAAAATAAGCCGTCTTAAGACAGACATAACACATTACATGCATGTCAGCATTGATCGCATCTACTGGCTGGCTATTGTCTCATCAATGTGACGTTCCTGACACCCACTGGCGAATGTAGTAGTATGACTGCAATAGTGCAGAAAACGCACATGCGGTGAACATTCACACAGGAGCTGCTGTCTGCCACAACTTTCACCAGTCATTGGCACTGATAACCATGCCAACACTAAGCAACTCCTACAATACATAGTAGCTGATAGTGATAGTCACACAAGTCACTTCCCAGACCCCGCCTCTTAAAAGCACACGGAACATTACAGCATTATGCATATGTTTTGACTAATAATAGATCGTATTCAACCTTAAAATGGTTATCATTTGGTAATTCATGATTTTTTGAAAAGCAATATTTGCGAGTATGGAAGGATGACTGTAACACGAACGTGAGCAAAAGGGCCAAATCTAAAAATAAATAAGCCCTAAATCCTTCTGTGGCAAGCCCAAATGAATGATGGCGGGCCGCCACAAATGAATTTATATGTAAGTGAAATTTTGCCTATTAAAAAGCATGGTGCAATAATGTGTAGAATAGTCTCTTAAGGATAGCTGCTCCTCTCTGCTTCCTTGATTTTTATTGTTACAATTTGCTACTAGTTTATTTTGCATAGGTTCTTTTAAATATGACTTTTCCAACATTTGTAGAAGTGTTTGTTTACATGATGTTCCAGCATTGTGTTACTGTGGTTGCATATTTATGTTGTGCGACGTCAGTGACCTTTGTAGGTCAACAGATGCCTCCCCTCAGAAGCTCAAGCCCATCCTGAGCGGCAGCTTTGAAATACTATTTACACTTTGGGAGCCTTTGTTTGCACGTATGTTTCAGATTGTTAGATATGCGTACCCTGCAGACAACAGAGCTTTATCAAAGGAATAAACCAAGAAACTTAAAATGAAATGAATATTTTCTATATCTCCTAAAGTTTATGTAGGATCGGAGGGGGGTTGTGTTACTTGTGTAAGAGGGGGAGGCACATTGGGGGTAGGTTTCCTCCAGAGTGTGTTTGTGTGTGTCTTTGTGTGTGACTGGAATGATGAGCATCAAACCAGTTCAAAGGTCAAAGGCCGTATGGACACAGACACATTCACATTGGACGACTGCTCCAGTGATTTGCAAGCAGTAGCTGTGGGACGTTACTTGGCTTTTTGTGTGTGTGTGTGTGTGTGTGTGTGTGTTTGGGCGTGATCCAGAGCAATGACTCACTGACAATTGGGAAGTGACCTACATCTCTCCCTCTCTTTATTCACCTTCTATCTGCCTCTTTCTTGCCTGTGTCAGCTGCCTGGTCATCACTTCTCCGCACTGAATGACCCCCCTCTCCGTCTAAGGCAAACTTGCACACAAAAAGCGGCATATGTACACATTGATCCACACACACACACACACACTACACAGATCCTCACACACTCTCAGTTTGCCTGGGAATGTGAGAGTCTAGTGACTAACTTTGACCCGGGTGTGCGAAAAGGGAGGAGTTAAATAGTAGCGTGTTGGTGTTTATATCAAAGAGACGCCTTGTTATCATGGACGTGGATGTGGGACCACACAGTCAAGAGAGAGAGAGACGTGTCGGTGGACAGATGGTTATCAATTTGTCTTTGACAGAGTCCTCAACTATAGTCTTAATGTGTCACATGGTGCATTTGATTATAGGGTATGATGCTAATGTGAACGCAAAGAGTCGGAAGTAAAGGTGGATGTCGGAGCCAGGAGTGCTGGGAGATTTTCCATGACTTGCATACACTGTAGGTCGGATAGATTCGACTGGACCACTCGGACTGCATTACATCGGATTTACATCTACAGGTGAACAAAACCTGAGTGTAATTTGGAAAAAAACAGTGTTCACACTAGCCAGTTTAGTAGTAAACCAGTAGTTTACATGGACCGAAATATTCCAATTCCATTCGGGTTATTTGCTCAAACAGAAAGAATCAAACCTTTGTTTACACCTCATTCCGAAAGAAAAGTGCCAATCCGAATGAATATATAATCGGATTCACAGGGGTGGAATATTCCTTTTCCCAATCCGATTGAGGTATCTTGTACCCGCTCAATCAGAAAGTTGTCAGGGTGCGTTCTTTCAGCGCATGCTCAGCTGTGACGTAACATGCAGACGTCTCTCAGGTTTTGAAAATGGCGGCCAGCAGTCATCACTGGACTACAGCGGAAAGTTCGTTTTTGATACAAACTTTAAAATAACTGAACTTTACAAAAAGACAAAAGCATAGCAACTGTCCCAACAACCGTGGTAATCACACTCTGGTCCGCCATCTTCGATGAATCACGTGATGTTGTTTACGTTTTACTGCGCGTGCCCCATTGACTATTCCGTTTGATTATAGATTATATATTATGTAGACAGGAGATTGGAATATTCCTTTCCATGTATACACTGTTTTCTCGTACGCCATTCGGAAAGAGGAAAATCTCCTCATGTAAACGTGGCTACTGACAGGTCACTATGAGCAAAATATTTGCAATTGATCTGCAGTGTAAACATATCCAAGTGGTTTAATGACGAGCTTATTTCACACTGAACAGGAAGTCACAGTGTATGTTTTCATGATATGTATAGACAATCGCTGTATTGCTGTTGTTTCACTGTTTAGCAATATTGAGGATGATTCTTAATAAGATGTCCGCTGATGTTCATTCATGCACAATGCGACGAAAGGACGACAGCCAGGAAACTTGGGAAGCACTTTTAATTAGCTTTGTCACGCCGACACACCCCGCCGCCTCCAAGGGGCCTAAAGATGGCACACTTCCCAGCTTCACAATAAAAACCCTGCGCATTGCATCTTGTCAGGCGGCATCAAACACATTAAAGGTCTCAGAAAAATATCTTCAATTCGCAATGAAAGCAGTGGTTATGTTTACTTGGTCATGATTTTTTAATGGCTTTTGTTGCGACAAAATGTTTCAAAGAAATATGGTACTGTAGCTTACATGGCATATTGCGGTATACTATGTCTTTTTCTGCATAAATGGTGTTTATTTGTGAAATGCAAATGAAGCATAATGTGTTCTTTCTTTACAGAACATATGACCCGACGTTAGTTTGAGGGATTAGCTATTTATATCGGAATCAGTTATGTTTTAATCATGGAAAGTTTTAGTTTTAAAACACAAAAATGTCTGTTTGTGTCTAAGTTAAATAATGCGTAATGATGATCATCGTCAGAGCTCTCAGTGGTTGTAATCTGACAGTTCTAGGATTGAACGCCCGGCCTCCCTTCTCAGACTCCTCCAGTGGACTTTTGGTTTAGTCATTCAGTTTTTGTGAATTGTGGTATTGGATCGTTCCCCTTGTAGGGGGTGTTCATGTTTGGATGAATGCTTTTATCTGATTTTAAACAGAAAAATGAAATGACGAAACGGTTACGGCTCTGTCATTGTGCAATCACGTGTAATACATTTAGGTCGACGCCTTCCGCCTACTCCTTGTGAAAGCTTCGAGGGGAGAAATAAATCCTGAAGAGGAGGAGGTGGCCTATCATTAAAGATTGACAAACAAAGCTAGAGCTATTTCACAGCTGGTCCAACTCCGCCTTTAAGTCGCTTTTAGTCTGGAAGCTGTTATTTGCTTAGCCATTCCACCTGTAATCCTCATTAAAATGCGGCAAAAGGACTCAAGTCCTGGTCCTGTTCTTGTTACTAAAGAGTGCCGGCTAAAGTTGCATCGACAATGTTCTGTCATCGGCACAAATGTATCATAATAAGCACAAATCCAAGGAAATACAGCTGGAATAGGTGCAGATTCCGGAAGATCTTGATCTGGAAGATTTTGTGTGCAGGTTATTATGTGTAACTGCTCTCTAGGAGTCCACAACTCGATACAAAGGGTGTAAAAAATCAGCATAATAGGTCCCCTTTAAAGTGTCTGCGCTAACTACTCTCCTTGCGGCTCGTTATCCTTTGTTCATTCATTCTGTGGCAGCTTTGACCTTCTTGACCCTGACTTTAATTCCAAATCCTGTCTCTCTACCACTGTATCAGCTTAACCTCATCGTATAATCACCCGATCATCCCTTTTACCTGCACACACATCTTATCTCATCCTCTCATCACCTCCGCTAGCACAGTACACTGACCCATTATCTTTGCCTCTGTGTCAGATCATCTCATGAACGACTGTTCCATCATTTTCCTGGAATCAGCTACTCCTTTTCGTGACTCATGGTCCTACCCTTCGCTTGTAGAATCCTTTTTTGTTTAATGTAAAAACCTGATTTCAGACACTTGTCTGTTGTCAAGAGTCGTCCTTGTCTGCCTCAGCTAAAATCAAGCCAAATGTCATTGACAGGAATGTGTAGCTAACATTACCTCAAGTTAGACAACAAGGAAAATATATTTGCACGTCAGGTTACAATACCACAATGATACATTGTTGAATAGTCTGCCTGGAGGAGAAAGCACACCATGATTAAAATGTCTGTTGGGCAGAGTGGGATATTAGGTTTTGGATTGAACTGAGGTTGTGTAAGATGCCCATTTCCCTTTTCGTTCAAAGGGAACTGGTCAACAGAGGGAAGCTGAATCTCCTCCATAGTGGAATGTCTGGTATGGTTGCCAAGGTAGGGGGAGGTGTGTGTGTGTGTTAGGTTAGAGGTTAGTGGAGGCAGAGGGAAAGAGCGAGAAGTAGAGGAATTGTGTTTTTAATCTGTCAGGTCATGACCTTTGGATACGTCGCACTCAATCATTGCCACGTCTGTGAACAAAAACAAAAGCACAGGAGGGGGCGGGGGAGACGAAATTAAGATCTTGTCGAGGAAAAGTTCTAATCTATATTATAAGGTTATGATGTCAATCGGAGGGGAAAAAAACGCTTACTTGGGCACAATGGTTCAGAGCGGCAAAGCATGCACAGTGACCTAATTAGGCTCTGAACCTGGCAAAGTTTGAGAAAGAAAGTCAAAACTACTAAATCATCGCGGGAGACATACATTTATTCATTTTAAATAATACGCCTGCCTGCTTCACAATAGCATCTCTCTGTGGTTCATTCTTCTTCTTCATTCTTCTCACACACTACAAGTAGCAGCATAGGTAGAAAGTGCTTACTTGCATTTTAAAATGGGGCATTTAGACAAAAGTCAAAGCCAAATATGCGTGCAAAATTTTATTAAAATGTAAATCTCACAGGACAATAGCCTTAATTATCTTTAAATAAGTAGAAAAAGTTCTATATAATGTTCAATCATGCTACTCTCACTGTAGTCTCTGCGCCGTTAGCTCTTCCAAATCACGTTCCCCACGACAAGAGACGGTAAACATGGTTGATACGTCTTCATACAGCAACCTTTATACTGTCTTTTTTGTTGTTCACTCCCTCTATGCAGCCTCTCCTCCTTCATATCTCCTCTAGGGTCTCCAATCGCTCCACGTAGCAAAGGGGTGCTCAAAGCTAATGGCTGCTCCCGAGTATAAACAATGAAGCAAAAGGCAAGCTACGAATGTAACAAGATTAACATCCATAACTACACACTTGCTTAAGGGTCGGTATGGCACCAAAAACAATAAGAAAGTAATAAATAAAACACTATTAAACACTAAAAACACTGCAGAACATACTAAGCTGCTGTAACTAGCTTGCACTCGGGTGGCGCCATCTTGAAACATGAGGGCTCCGCATCAAATCCAGTCTATTTTGATATCAACGATGTGCTAGTTTTTGATATAAAAGAAATATCGATATATATCGCCCAACCCTACCAGACAGTACTCAAGGGCTAAAGCGAGCTGTGATTTCGTCATGGAAATTATGGTGCCGGATGACCAGGCCTTTACCGTTTATCTCCAAATAACCTGAACATTTAGATCACGCTAAAAGATACCACACATCTGAAAATCTATTTGCCTAACAATAGTTTCTTTAACAGCAGCAGAAATGTGAATTACACTTTAACTGTGTTACCAGCAAAGAGGGTTTTTTTTGTTCTACGTCTCGACTACAATGACAATAAAGTTGTCATTTGCCCATAATGAGGAAGTTGAGAATACTGCAACATGTCAACGTAAATGGACCGCTTTTCCATAGAAATGGCCTGATATGCCCCAACTGCTTCACATTAAACATACACGCCACATAAAACAAAATAAAGTCGTTCTTGTGTTTCTCAACAGTAACTAGTTGAGTCGGTCAGTCCAGCAAATGTAAACACAGATGAAGTGATGCAGAGATGCTACAGATAGGACACTTGGAAGTCTTGAATGAAGCAGATAAATGAGGAGTTGTGCCGTAGTGGAGGTCTGCACGGACCTCCACTCTCAACAAATAATGGAAGTATCGCATTCTCCATCCCTCCTTTAAATTCCGTTCACTTCCGTCGACAACAGCCTTGCTTCCTTTCCACAGCTTCAAAGGCAACATCTCTCAAGTCACACACTTGTTCCTATTCTTCCAACCTCCCTCTTAACCTGCCACCTACCATAATAAATGATATCTTTAATAGGGCCAACATTTTACGAGGTGTGATATCAAAGATTTATTGTCGTCTCTCATCCAGGGCCCATCAGTGACATGATTGAGGGGCACTTGGAATGTGGATGCAAGTGAACAGATCAATGATTAGACATTGGGGCGACTACAGGGCAGGATATTTTCATCTTCCTTCCGTGCCAGACACCTTTAATGCAGTTGAGACCTGTTCACAGGGTGCATTGATCATATGCCAGAATGAGCCATTTCTCAAATGGTGTTGACCCCTCCTTTCTCCTAGGATGTGCCAAGTGGCAGTCAGAATTTATTGGGATGATAATAGATTGGTACTTTAGATTTTTTTTCAATTGAGTAAAATTTGTTGCTTTTGCAGGCTTCTTATGTAGACGCTAGATATTACAAAAGCCCTTTTCAAATGCACTCACTGGCTTTTTAAGGCTTATTGTTTTCAACAAAATTTCACTACTTTATTTTCACTATTTGAAGAATTTGTCATCAATGGTTTAAGTGTATCATCAGCATAATATGCTATATTTGCATATTTAATTACTGCAAATTACAGCTTTTTATCTGTTTTTATATCTTTTGAACGCACAGGAAACTGTTCATCTTGACGAAACCAAGAAATACCATAGAAATGACACTTTATATAGCAACTGTACACTGACTATTCTAAAGTATATCCAAGCTTCATTTCTAGCTTTAGCCCATGGGTTATTTCTGGCAAACCTTTTTGCACTTTCCTAATGCTGCGGCAATAGGAACAAGCCCTGGGAATAGGGGTGCCATTGCGATACTGATGTTTCAGGTGGCTGATATGATTTCACCCCTCATGGTGAAATGTTTGCAGAGCACTCGGTGAAAAGTGAGATAAAAACAGTGAAGTTTGACATTTGTTTACAATTGAGCTGAGGCCTTTAGTATCACATCACAGAAAATGAGCTCTGGATTTGCTCCTGCTATCCCACCTGCTGCCTCATTGAATTAAAAAAAAATCTTTTATCTAAGCTATTTTTTAATGTTATCAGACTTATCAGTATGATGGTATTATTCCTCATCTATATAATTAGCATGGACCTCTTACATTGTGTTCCATCTGCTGCCATTTTTACATGTGACAAATTCCCACAAATACTTACATAGTCTGCAAAACAAACAACACCAAAGGCTCCCTGATGGTCTGCTGTTTGCTCGCAGACATTATCCATGTACGTTTTGTGCTTCAAGCACTTGTACATAGTCAACTTTCTTTTATGTGCCAACACACTGCACATAGTGTACCCCCACTTTAGTTCAGAGCCCTGGATAACTGTTAAGAACGATCTGCAGTGGTGATTTATTTATTTTTTGGGGGGCAAATGAACAACGACGAGAGGTTATCGCACACGTCACATTGCTGTCATTGTAAACAAAGCAGTGAGGATGTGGGTACACGATGCAGGGACGCAGTTGACGTACGCGTTTGAGTGCTATTAGGGGACAAATTTGATTTGCCAAAATGACAACGATTGGATAAAATGTGCAAGGGTAGTTGTGAACCATGGAAAAGTTAGATAGACAAACAAACATCCACACTCAGATTCATACTCCATACAATTTGGAGTCACCAATTAACCCAGCATGTTTTTGGAATGTGGGAGGAAGCCGCAGTACCAGGAGAAAACCCACGCATCCACGGACAGAACATGCAAACTCCATACAGAGATGACCGAGGGTGGAATCAAACTCGGATCTCCCAGCTGTGTGGCATGCGTGCTAACCACACGGCCATCATGCAGCCCATATCCCTTTGTTGAAATATTTATTTTTAACTTTAACTTGATAGCCGCAGGGCTAATTGTCAAATGTTTTAGTCTGAAATAAGTCTCAAGTAAAGCTGCAACAATCGATGATTAATCGATTATCCAATTAATTGACAACAATTTTGGTCATCGATTAATCGTTTCATTTAAAAATGATCTCAACCTCTCAAATGTGACATTTTAAAAACAATGTGTATTTTAAAAATCAGATTAATTGAAAAATAATGAACGATTAATCAGTTATTTAAATAATCACGTAGTCTCAAGTAAAATATGCATGTCAAGTCATAGGCTTGACATTTTTGAGTCCTTACAAGTCATACGCACTGTTTATTTGTTTTGACTATGCATAGGCCGCAATGATAACCTAATATCAGAATTTGACAGTATTAAAAATACAGCTCTAAAATGTGTAAGTCACATCTCACCATTTGGTGACCCTCGAAGTGAGTCATATGTCAGACAACGGCGATAACAGCGTGGCGTAACTGTGACGTTCAATGCTGGCGAGGCAGCTAACGCCGGTGCTAGCTATACTTTTGGCAACACAGCACACGCCCGTGGTTTTGACACATTGAAGCCCAGTTACGCCTGTGAGGAATAAGACGGGACGTGGCAAAGTATTTCCATGTAGCCGCCCGAGCTCTTTCTCTCATACTACAGGAATGGTATGATAGTTTTACAGTTTTAGTGGTTTTGAAATGGGGACTTTTCATACCGCGGTATACCTTGAAACTGGTAACCAGCCTAGTGCCAAATAAAATGCCATTTTAACAATGTATTGTATAAAATGTATCACATGTATTACATTTGACCAATACAATGAATGCATTTTGAATTGTTTAGTTTTTAAATAGGACCATTGTGACAAGACTTAGTCACAGTGCTGTCGAGCAATCTGGATTTAGTCAGTGTGCACAAATGAAATCCACACCCCAGTTGACTAGATCTGAATAAATGCATTCAATGAGGAAGATTTTGTGGGAAATTTGGGTGTTTTTGCTGTAAATGACCTAACAATCACGTTGGTCGAATATTTCAATGGGGACCGAATTTACTACGCACTCACTGAAAGGCTCAAGTGTTTTCAAGTCATCAGACTACAGTCCGAGTCGGTTGAGGTTCAAGTCCCAAGTCTTTGATGTTTTTTTGATTCATCAAAATTGTGATTCGAGTCTGACTGGATTCCACACCTCTGATTAATGTTGGCTCAGAAATAATTCACATTGAATTTTTCATCATGTTGATTTTAGGTCCAAACTCTTGAGGGAAAAGCCATTCTTAGAAGATGGTGAAAGCCGCAGACCTGATAATCAAGGCATCTTGTGACATTTGTGTAGACGCATTTACGCCGAGGATGTGCTCACACGATGCCAACCGTGCTGTTAAAACCTGCCGTAAAGCCACAGTGTACTTTTGGCGTGAGTGCGCCGTCTAACCTGCACAAGAAAAAGAACATTCATAATGTGCGTGCGTCACTTTTGAAGGGTAATCATTCCATAGCTATTACATCTACCATCATATTTCTCTTTGCACAGGAACAGGAAAAGTAAAGTGCACCAGTAGCGACATGTATGTTCAACATATTCTGTATAAGAACATAAAAAATCTGTCATTAGACTTCTGGATTCAGACAAAAATCCTGCATAGAATGTGCAGACTTCAGTATATTATGAATAACCACCCAAACTAGGCTGCCCTTAGTCACCAATAGTACAACAAATGAAATCAACATGCCTCTGCAGCATTATTGAACAGCTCAGCCATTTTTGCACCCGTAAGGCTCTCATTCATTCCTCTCGTTGGTAGCGCATAAGACCCCAGCTTCCAGTGCGCCATTATGGTGACATAAGCCCTGGTTCTCAACCACCAAATACGGCCGTAAATCCTCGGCAATAAAAGTTTAGATTGACTTTGTGATCCGCTTTGGTTTTTCACGAGTTGAATGGAAAGTTAGTTATCACCTGCTCGAAGGTTCTGGTTGGTAGCAACTTCAGCTGGCTGTTTTTCCGCCTCATTCGGGTGGAAATGTGCAATGTGGTTTCTCATATTTGATTTGTTCCCAAAATATTTGAAGCTTGTATGTTGTCTGGCTCATTTCATATCTTCAACTATGTGAAATAGCGTCTTGTACACCACCATAAACTGTCTGGGTGGCATTGATTATTGACATATATTAATTAATTCATTATCATCAATTGCTGCATCGCGATGCATCTGACAATGGATGAATTACCCCCACCAATATTTTTTACCAATTGTTTGAAGATAACGCAAAACTAATAAAGGAATATCTGTGTGTTGTGTCTGGTCCAGAGACAGTGCCACTGAGAAAAAAAACAGGAAGCAGAACTGGAGGTAGCAGAGATGAGGATGCTGAGGTTCTCATTGGGAGTGACCAGGATGGATAGGATCAGGAAGAAGTACATCAGAGGGACGTTACATTTTAGAGGTAGAGATTTTGGAGATAAAGTCATAGAGGCCAGACTGAGATGGCTTGGACATGTCCAGAGGAGAGAGAGAGAGTCAATGTATTGGTGTAGAGGAAGACCAAAGAGGAGGTTTATGGATGTAGTGAAGGAGGACATGAGGGTAGTTGGTGTGAGAGAGACAGATGCAGAAGACAGGGTTGGATGGAGGAGATTAATTTTCAAGCTTTTCAAATGGTAACTAAATGTAAAAAATCTGTCCATGTATGTAGTATACGTAAATAAAGCTAATGTTTATGTCTTCGTCCTCCACTATATGTACATGGGCCAGTCTGGTATTTCTCCATCTGGGACCGCACTGTAACTCCACATGAATAGTTAAATGTGTCCCCATTTCCACCCGATTTCAGCCAATGGAAAAAAAGGTGGTTAATCTGCTTGATTAATCTGCTTGAAACAATATTTTGCTATTGTGCCACTAAATGTCTGTTTTGTTTTGTCTTGCAGCAATAGAAACAGAAAGCACGAGTTCTGGAGAAGACTTGCTGGTCACAAGCCCCCCGTCCCCACCACCTCCACCGCGCATTTACAAGCCCTGCTTTGTATGTCAGGATAAATCTTCTGGATACCATTATGGAGTCAGCGCCTGTGAGGGCTGCAAGGTATGCATCCAAACATCAGCTCGAGCCAAAGTGGAACAATCATAACATCTACATAGCAGCTCTCCTTTTGGCTAACAACAACACTGAGCGTGAATAGACTGAAGACTGCAGCTGGAAAACCTGAGAGCAGACCCTTTACACAGAGGATGAGTCGACAGTGTTTGCATAATGTGTCAGGGTGGAGGCCATGACCTTTACACCCCCTTAGAATCACTAATCCTCTTTTGCCTTATCTAATCCAATAAACACTCACACACACAATCTTTACATGCAAGTAGTATTTACCTTGTTAACCATTGTGTGTCTGCTGTTTAACTATAAATGCCGTCCTAAGCGGGTTTTAATAGGATATTTACATCATACTCTGTAATGTGTGTATTTTTTAGGGATTCTTTCGCAGGAGCATCCAGAAAAACATGGTATACACTTGTCATCGAGACAAGGTTTGCGTGATAAACAAAGTGACAAGGAACCGCTGTCAATCCTGTCGACTGCAGAAATGCCTGGATGTTGGCATGTCCAAGGAATGTAAGTGTAATTCTAAATGCACTTTAGCTTTAAAAATGAGCTTCAAAAACAGTGAAAAATGTTTCTAGTTCTGTCACATTTATATTGTCAATAGCATTGTTCCACCTACTACAAATTTAACATTGAAGCATATTGTACATCCCTGTGGTTTACTGTTGTTTGCCGCCCTCATGTGGCCGTTTCCAGTCAACGCATTCTGCCTTGTAGTTGGGTTTTTATGTTTGCCTGATTTAGGCTATAAAGAAGAACAATTTGCTTAAATATGCATATTTGTTTTACTGATAATAGGCTGTATTTAACCATGAAACAGCGATAATTTATTAATAGTTTTTGAAAAATGGCGATTGAAAAGGCACAATGTTCAATGAGGAAGAACTGTACATCCTGTTGCCACATATTTTATATATTTTTTTAAAAAACAGCAAAAAGGCTGCACGGCGGACGAGTGGTTACCTCGCAGGCCTCATAGCTAGGAAACCTGAGTTCAATTCCACCCTTGGCCATCTCTGTGTGGAGTTTGCATGTTTTCTCCGGGTACTCCGGTTTCCTCCCACATTCCAAAAACATGCTAGGTTAATTGGCCACTCCAAATTGTCCATAGGTATGAATGTGAGTGTGAATGGTTGTTTGTCTATATGTGCCCTGTGATTGGCTGGCGACCAGTCCAGGGTGTACCCTGCCTCTTGCCCGAAGACAGCTGGGATAGGCTCCAGCACCCCCACGGTCCTCGTGAGGATAAGCGAATAAAATGAATGAATGTATGAAAAACAACCAAAAAATGTTGTTTGAATGGCATCACTATATATAATGGAATCACAATATGTTGGCATAACAAAAATGATCATTATATGTAGTAACTAAATAACTTTTCAGACCAATTAAATGCCATGTTCCCCTCTGTCATCAGTAGTTCGAAATGATCGTACGAAGAAAAAAAAGGAGGAGAAGAGGCAGGTGGAGGTGGAGGTCTACGTGTTGTCAGCAGACACGGAGCAGATGATTGAACGAGTTCGCCGTGCACATCAGGACACTTTTCCCTCCCTTGGTCAGCTGGGAAAGTACACAACGGTACTCACACTCGAAGTATTTTACAACATTAGGGTGGAATCCCTTCATTTTTAAGTACAGCAATACATTGTGTGGATATAGTCCAAGTCTACTAAACAGATGCAGGAATGAATATTGAATTGAATTGTAGTAATTCTCCCATTGTTTTTCCTGATAGAGCAACAGCGCCGAGCATCGTGTCCCTCTGGATGTCAACCTTTGGGACAAGTTTAGTGAACTGTCCACCAAATGCATCATCAAGACTGTGGAGTTTGCCAAGCAGCTGCCGGGCTTCACTACGTTAACCATTGCTGATCAGATCACTTTGCTCAAAGCTGCCTGCCTGGACATTCTGGTCTGTTTACGTTTTACCCACACACACACTAATAGAAACACAACATCATGACAATGATTCTTCTTTGTCCTTTATTCTCATAGATTCTGAGAATCTGCACACGCTACACCCCAGACCAGGACACCATGACCTTCTCAGATGGTTTGACGCTCAACCGCACTCAGATGCACAACGCCGGATTCGGGCCGCTCACGGACCTGGTGTTCTCCTTTGCCAACCAGTTGCTCCCGCTAGAGATGGACGATGCAGAAACAGGATTGCTTAGTGCCATCTGCCTGCTTTGTGGAGGTACTGCTTTTGGAAAGTGTGTTAGATATTGAAAGGATCTTTTTTTTTCCTTGTGAAAAGAGGACAGTGCCTTGGAGAAGTGGGTCCAATTTCATACTTACTTCTTACATTGTCTATTTTGCATAATTGACGAAACCTGTTTGTGTGTGGACAGGTAAAGGGGAGCTTTTTGGTGTGTGGGACATGTTTTTACAGCTAATTTAACAAGACAACATGAAATTATTACCTTATGAGTGCTGGTGTTGATTAAGAAAAATTGTATGTAATATATCACTACATTGATGAACAGATGCGTTAATAGTAATATGAGTTATGTAATTGCAAGAGGTCATTAGTGCCTTAAGCCCAGAGGAAAGCTGAAGTCATCGCAGCACCCCATTTAATGCGTTGCTGAGACGCAATGCCTTATGAGAATGGTTCTCAATTACTTTCAGTTATGCCCCCCCTCAGGTACAGAAATGATATCTTATATCTATTCATTTAACTTTACAGACTGAAGTTGAAACTGAAACCAGCAAAATGGAGACAAAATGGACACAAGTGTATTCAACATTCAAATTGCATGTTGAGGACTATAAATTTGTACATGTTGGCAGGTCTGCACTAACATTAAAAGCCTTTTGCGACAGTTCACCGCACCCCCTGGCCCTTGGGGGCCTGCCCCACTATTTGAGAAGCATTCCCTCATATGAAAACTTTTAAAAAAAAATCCAGTCTTAACTCGCATTGATACATCTTAAGTTAAGTTGCTGTGTGATGAGATGATTTTTGCGTAAAAAACTTCCAGAGCAAATAAATGAAATGAATAAAATTTATGGGATTGTCCATGCTAAATCACAAGTGTATGGGGATCCATTTCTTTAATTCTTTAAAGCGGACATAATTGACATTTTCTGCATTATTATGCCAAAATGATCTCTTCAAGGTAAATAGAACATTTTAAAAAGATATTTAATAGCAAGTTGAGGATGGGAGATGTTATTTGATGTGTTTGCATTTGTCCACAGATCGTCAAGATTTGGAGGAGTCGGACAAAGTGGATGTTCTTCAGGAGCCGATGCTGGAAGCATTGAAGGTTCAATAAATACCTTTTTTACTCACCGATGTTGGCAAAAGTTACTCTTGTCATGTGAAAATTATTTTGGGGTCGTGTAGCAGCTCACGTCAACAGCAAGTTACATCTTGCCCTCGTTCTTCTTTACCTTAATTATTTTTGTTAAGAAAATGTTGGCACCAAATCCTTGAAATTGCCACCAACTCACCAAGGAGAGCACAAATTGAAGCATCAGTGTGTGATTTTAAGACTTTATTTCCACCCTATTTCAAAATGATGGTGTCCCTGGACGTCAAGACTAGAATGTGAAATATATTTTGTTATCCAGAACTATGTCCGGCGGAGGAGGCCTGACAAACCCTGTATGTTCCCTAAGATCCTGATGAAGATTACTGACCTCAGGAGCATCAGTGTGAAGGGTGAGTGTGCACACACTGGGTTAGATCATGTCCATTGCAATACCTATATTTATTCATGTGTGATTAAAATTGGGTGGTGGTCTTGAAGCACAGAGGTCACCAAGGTTCAACAGGTTCAAAGTCACCATTTTGGTCTCACGTGACCACATCACATTCTCCCAAACCTTGTTTGAATCATTTTTATGGGCCTGTAAATGTGTTTTTTTTTTAAATAGGTGAACCTTGCAGGCACACAGCAAAATGTGTTTTCTTGGTGACTGTGCACCCAACTCCCTTGTGATCATTAACAACATTGGCTTCTGTAGTTCTGGTCGGGTCTCTCGCTGTTCACCCTTTTTGCCCTGCAAGGTGACATCTTGTATTATGTTGGTCTTGTTGATGGTCCTGTAGTACATTCCGGTTCTCAACAGTTATCCCTCCTTTGGTCTAGAGCAGGGGTGCTCATTAAGTCGATCGCGATCTACCGGTCGATCGCGGAGGTGGTACTGGTCGATCGCGGCGTGACATAAAAAAAATATCATCCTAGCATCAATGCCGTCACTTGATTGATATACAGGGCAGCCATTCAGATGACAACTGAATGTTGCCCTTCGGGCGACCAATCAAATCAAACAACGTCTCTAAGTGCAGCAGAACTTACGATGTCAGCCTATCATCCATCTCCGTTACTTGATACCTACAGGACAACCAGTCAGATGACAACTGAATTTTGACCTTTAGGTCACCGCTCATGCGTAAACAACGATGCAAAGTGCTAAGCTAGTCGGCGAATTGCGAGATTTTAAGCCCTCGCTAAAGTTTATGGTCACTAAAATGAGTGAAGGAGCTGGACCAAGTAAAAAGGCAAAAACTGGACCAAGTAAAAAGGCAAAAAACATATCACTCCCATACGGATATGGAATATTATACGGATATTATGATACGGATATTATCCATGACTGATAAACATTTGGAAGTGTGCTTGAGGCTGGCTAACCTGGCTATCAGCAGCTACTGTCCGGACTATGCATCCCTGGCTGGTTCAATTCAGTGCAAGTCATCAAAGTAAACTCAGGTAATTACAAAAAATGTTAATAGTTAATTATGTGTGTTTTGCAATATTGGCTCATTTGGTTATGTAAGGTACATCAACATACATTGTACGTACAAATAATCCTCAATACATTTGAAAATAAATAGATGTTTTGCATTTTTGTAGTGGGTAGATCATTTTGACTCGGTCATTTTAAAAGTAGCTCGCATGCTGAAAAAGTGTGAGCACCCCTGGTCTAGAGACAGTGCCACTGAGGAAAAGACAGGAAGCAGAACTGGAGGTAGCAGAGATGAGGATGCTGAGGTTCTCATTGGGAGTGACCAGGATGGATAGGATCAGGAAGGAGTACATCAGAGGGACATTACATGTTGGAGCCTTTGGAGATAAAGTCAGAGAGGCCAGACTGAGATGGTTGGGACATGTCCAGAGGAGAGATAGTGAATATATTGGTAGAAGGATGCTGCGTTTCGAGCTGCCAGGTAGAAGATATAGAGGACATTATAACACATTCAGACAGGGCATTTTGTCTTATAGGCAGATGCTCAAAACACAGCAGGATCACTTCAACACTAGTTCTCTTCTACAGACTTACTTCCTAAAAGGTAGCTTTAACCCTCCATGAAGAATGTCACTTCCCCTATGGCTCTAAAAACAGAAGCTTAGTACTTCACAATACAGTAGTAGTCTACATTGCGGTCCAAAAATATTGAAAGACAAGTCATGTGTAGTAAGCTAGTAGCACGGAGGCCACGCAGCTAGGAGACCCGAGTTCGATTCCACCCTCTGGGAACTCTGTGTGGAGTTTGCATGTTCTCCCCGTGCATGTGTGAGTTTTCTCCGGGTACTCCGGTTTCCTCCCACATTCCAAAAACATGCTAGGTTAATTGGCGACTCCAAATTGTCCATAGGTATGAATGTGAGTGTGAATGGTTGTTTGTCTATATGTGCCCTGTGATTGGCTGGAGACCAGTCCAGGGTGTACCCCGCCTCTCATCCAAAGACAGCTGGGATAGGCTCCAGCACCCCCGCTATCCTTGTGAGGATAAGCGGTAGAAAATGAATGAATGAAAAAGTAATGTGTAGTATTTTGGTCACTAGATGTCAGTAATGACATGATAGAATTTTGGGGGGGGTTGCCTCCCTTTCTGTGTGGAAGTGGTAATTTTTAAGGTTTCTCTTCTTCCCCTCACTGTCTTAATTTTTGAACAAATTAATTGGAGGCCAACTTGCAACTATATTTGTTATCAGCGGCGGCTGATAACAAACTGCTTTGGGGAAATTCACCAATCACAGTCAGGTCTGTAACCAATTAACCGCCATAAGTGAGGGATAATTGTACACCAGTTACTACAGTAACTGAGCTGACACTTGGTGACCAATGTAGAATACTATGTACACTTAAATACTACTTACAATGCACTTCTGAAAAACCATGAGAGTGAAGTCACAAAATTCAAACTGCGCTTTCTTGAAGGCCTAATAGGACTAATTTGGGGACAGAAAGATGCTTGCTGGTTGGTAGGGGATCAAATACTTATTATTCCCTGCATTCACAGGCTGAGATACTGTATCTATTAATCAGCAACATATCGTGAACGCTCTTTCTACACTTTGGTCTCTCAGGCGCAGAGCGAGTGATCACACTGAAAATGGAGATTCCCGGTTCCATGCCTCCACTCATCCAGGAGATGCTGGAGAACTCTGAGGGACTAGAGGGGCAAGGTGCTGGAGGAGGAAAAGGGCGAGACAGAGCCGGCGGACAACGGGAAGAAACGGATCTCCAAAATTCCCTTAATCTGTACCCCATGTCGGTCCCTTCTCCGAGCCGGAGTCCCCCATCCTCCACCTGAAATGTCACACTTGAAGAACCTACACCTTGCACAGCACTGCCTAGTGGCGCTGAGTGGCACTGCAAGAGCACCAACAACAGACAGACGTTTAACTGCTCGTCGAAAGGACGCTGAGTTGACTTCAGTGGGACAGCATTGATTGTTGAATAACGGGATGTGTGACACTTAATGATATCTTTTTTTGGGGGGCTTAAATTATGCAGTTTTTCACATTGCAGATGCATAAGATCATTTCGCTTTTAAGCTAAATGTTGTTCTAAAAGTTCTATAGATCATGTCTTTTTATGATTTTTAAACAAAAGGTTAGTAATTCAGTGGAACCTGTTTATGTCGACAACCCGTTAGCTTTTCAAGTCCTGGTCCGCTTCAAACCGGCTGAAGTTGAATATAAAAAGAGATTCAAAGATGTCATTTCTAACTAATTGCCGTATTGCAGCAACATAACTGCAGTCAAACCTCTGTTTTTGTTAGTAAACCGTTCTAAAATGTCAGACAAAAATCAAAATGTATGAAAACCGAAACAATATGTCCTGTAGCAAACAATGTCAATCCAATGAATCAGTTCGAGACCCCCCAAAATTTGAATTTTATAGAGAATAATTACAATTTTACCTACAGAAAATGATCGAAAATAAGTAACAAAAGGTGTCGACTAAAACAGTTTCCACTGTATTTAGCTGCACCTGTCTGTGTGACCTCTCGTAAGCTGAACATGGTCAAACGTGGACCCGTTTGATGAAGGATTATGGGGGTAGTCTATATATAGATGATAACCCTCTTATGCATTTTTCTTGTGATGAAAAGCCATGTGTGTTATGCAAAATCCATGTGTATACTGTATGTAATAGTTGCTATGGACAGACTGACAATAGAAGATATTTTCCTAAATGTACATGTAATATTTTATCTCCCTCAAGCAACACTGCCAAGAGTTCTTCCTTTATCCCCACCAAAAGCCGACACACACACACACACGTAGAAATGAATCACTTTTCCAGTCATGCATGTCTTACGTCTGAAAATGAACTGTATCATCACACTGCCTCACTTTGCTACTGCCGGGTACAAATCTATTTCCTTATTAAAGGGGACCTATGATCTGTGTTTATAGCTCTATATGTGAATGCTATCCACTCGAGAAGTTCATGCATGATTTACCTGTTGGAAAAAATGTTTATCTTACACTGCCCCCCTCTTAAATATATACGTACTTTGATAGGCCATTTTCAGAAAGCCGGTCTCGGGGCATGTCTCAGTACTTTGATTTTGTGAGTTTGCCTTTAATGTGTTGATCATAATGAGAATAAAACAACAGAACAAGGATTTTAAGCACACAAAAATATTTTTGTGATCAAACTTATTTTCAATGTTAGGCAAATTACGTTAGAGGATATAGTTATTAGTTATTTTCCCAAATACAGTGGTGTGAAGTGTTTGCACCTGAGTTCTGATTTTTTTTTTTTGCATGTTTGTCACACGTGAATGTTTGAGATAGACAAAATTAAATAGTTGTCAATGACAACAAAACACAAAATGTAATTTTTACATTTTTAAAAGCGATCTCCCCCACCCCATTTCTAAAGCTTTGGGACTCCAGCAAACCATAGTGAGAGCCATTACCCACAAATGCTGAAAACATGGAACAGTGGTGAACCTTCCGTGGAGTGGCCAGCTAACCAAAATGACCCCAAAAGGGCAGCGATGACTCATCCAAGAGGTCACAAAAGACCCCACAACAACATCCAAAGAACTCCAGGCCTCACTTGCCTCCGTTAAGGTTTCCACCATAAGAAAGACACTGGACAAAATTTCTAAGACCAAAACCACTGCTGAACATTGATGCTTGTCTCAATTTTGCCAGAAAACATCTTGATGATCCCCAAGACCTATGGGGAAATACTGTCCTCCGTGGTCTGACAAGACAAATGTTACATTTTTTGGAAGGTGTATGTTCCATTACATCTGGTTTAAAAGTAAATGCATTATAGAAAAAGAACATCATACCAACAGTAAAATATGGTGGTGGTAGTGTGATGGTCCGGGGCTGTTTTGCTGCTTCAGGACCTGGAAGACTTGCTGTGATAAATGGAACCATGAATTCTGCTGAAACCAACTTGGGTTCTTTAGCAGGACAATGATCCAAAACACACCAACAATTCTGCAAAGATGAGTGGGACAAAATTCCTCCACAGCGCTGGAAGAGACTCATTGCAAGTTATCACAAACGCTTGATTGCAGTTGTTGCTGCTAAGGGTGGCCCAACCAGTTATTAGGTTTAGGGGGCAATCACTTTTTCACACCACTGTAAGTAATGTAATGAATTAGTAAAGGGATTCACTCTTTCCTTTAGCAACATTGTGTATAATAACATGCCATATTGTCATGTTTGAAATGGTAATTAATTAAACGAGACGTTACTGGAAAACAATAAATATCAATATTTAGAATTAGCCCGGCAAGGTGGTCCAGTGGTTAGCGCGCAGACCTCACAGCTAGGAGACCAGGGTTCAATTCCACCCTTAGCCATCTCTGTGTGGAATTTGCATGTTCCCCGTGCATGTGTGGGTTTTCTCCGGGTACTCCGGTTTCCTCCCACATTCCAAAAACATGCTAGGTTAATTGGTGACTCCAAATTGTCCATAGGTAGGAATGTGAGTGTGAATGGTTGTTTGTCTATATGTGCCCTGCGTACAGGGTGTACGCCGCCTCTCGCCCGAAGACAGCTGGGATAGGCTCCACCCCCACGACCCTCTTGAGGATAAGAGGTAGAAAATCAATGAATGAATGAATTTAGAATTAGAAGGAGCTTATCCGGTGGAACCCGTTTATGTTGACGCTCCTTGGACTGGCTGACAGATGTTGACATAACCCAAATGAAAAACTAGAAACTAGTCATTGCTTGCAAAGCTACCTTTGGGTTGTCCAGAGACATAAAGAGAATGAGTAACAATATAATATAATCATCAGTAGTAATAATAAGAAAAAGGTGAACCAAGACTTGATAGTTGGGTGGTCGTCTTATATGCAGGTTCCTACTGTAAGTGACAAGGACCGCAGAGGCAAAGTGGTGGAAAACCCCCCAGTGCTGACACTGTTTGTTTGCATAGCAGAATCCTGACTACTTCAATTGTTATGGTCTGCGACCTTCGGAGCGGCGACATGTTTCATGACATATTCATTGAAAGCAGCAGCAGGGAGAAGTGACACAATCAGACTGTAGAGTGCAGGCTCAGCATGCAAGGAGAAGCTGCAGGGAGAGAAATATTGCACAGCAGGACAAAAGCAAGGGAACGAGAGGGATGTGACAGGTGGAGTAAAAAAGAAGGAGTCTGAGGAAGTTGCTTTCCTTATGCAATGAATGAAGCCGGTAAATCAACATGAGCAGGTTTCCGGGTACGGCTCATCATAACTCAGTTAACATGTCCACTAAACAAATATTTGATGCTTGCTTTAGTCTGTCATGCTTTGACCCACTTTGCTTTTCAGCTAAATCAACTCCACACCTCAAATGTGCTCACTTAGTTTGGATTACAATGCATGTAGGTAGAAAATTATAGTATAGAAAGCATATATTTATTAGGGCTGTCCGATAATTATCGGCCTGATATCAGTGTGAAAATGTGATATCGATCAATATTGTTATTGTATATGGCATATGGGCATATGGGTTTTCAGCCTAAAGTGTGGTCAATAGTGCATTAATGGTATCCAATTACAAGTAAATAGTATCTATTGTCAAAACCAATGCCTATACAAGAGGTGTCCAACATGTGGCCCACGGCTATTTTTCATAGGCCCGTGTCAGATTCTCATAATTTAACAATTTTACAAGAATAAAGTGAAAACATTAACATTTTAATATTGTGGAAAAATAATATATAATAATTAATAAAATAAAATAAAAATATATATATATTTATATTATATTATGAATATAATATATTAATATATTTTTATATTTATATTACCGATATCGATACCAATGCCAATACAAGAGGTGTCCAATGTGCGGCCCACGGCTATTTTTCATAGGCCTGTGTCACATTCTCATAATTTAACAATTTTACAAGAATAAAGTGAAAACATTAACATTTTAATATTGTGGAAAAATAATATATAATAATTTATAATAATTTATAATATAATATAATATAATATAATATAATATAATATAATATAATATAATATAATATAATATAATATAATATAATATAATATAATATAATATAATATAATATAATATAATAAAAATAGTAATGTAATAATAAATAGTAATATAATAATAAATAGTAATATAATAATAATAAAGTTGAAATACTGTATTAAATAAATTAAGAAAACATTTTTACAATTTTAATATTATGAGATGAGAAACAAACAAAACAACAATAAAGCAGTAATTTGGGGGAAAATTAGGTTATGGAAAAAGTTCTTTAAAAAAGTCCTAATTACGAGAATAAAATGTTTATAAATAACAACAATAGTAGACATGGAAAAAGCAGCTGGTCGGATTCTGGAATGGCCTTTATTGTCATTATACAAGATGTACAACGAAATTGGAGAACCAATTCTAATGTGAAAATAAAGAACAAACTTTTAAAACTTATTTATGGGGAAAATATTTTAGCAGAATGATGAAATTCTTTGGCAAAAATCACATAACCATTCATTGACGTTGTAAAAAGTATCAGTATCAATACAGGTACAGTGTTGCATTTACTTGGTATCACATCGATTCCATCATTTGCAGTATCACCCACCCCTAACTTCCGCCCACCGCCTCTTGTTGTCAGCAGCAGTGGGACACGAAGACCACGCCCCTTCATGAATAATTCATCACCCTCCCTTCGCCAGAGGAGGCTCGTGCCAGTGGAGCTTCCCAGACGTCAAGCGTACATTTCACCGGTAAAGACATCCGCCGCCATAGTATCTACTATCGCCTTTTTCGTCACCGATAAGAACATGAAAACACCCAGCAATGACTGGGGCGTGGAAGTCGGGTTCCAGGAGGTTTTCTGCCGATGTATTTACAGGAGAACAAGCAGCGAGGGCTTGACATCACCCCGACCGTGACCGACCTATTATTTGCCATTAATGACGCCATTTGTATCCACGCTGAACTGAAAACAATTACACAGGTAAGTCTCTTATTTATATAACTATGCATAATACACTCAACAATATCACCATGGCTCAGGTATATTAGTATTGCTAATCATTATCTTAGAAAATGAAGAGGAGGATTACTATGTAAACCGTTGTGAATACTGAATAAACATTGTGTTTTATTATCTGTATTAAATTTATGTCTGAATGGAAAGCACACTGACAGTTTTACAGTTACAATGATAGAATAATAGCCTAACTCCCAATTCAAGCAGTGTGTGTGTGTGTGTGCCATTGTATGTGGAAATTACTTTTAACTGTTCAAGCCAAGCTGGTGGTGACCAGTTGTTTTGACAGGAAGCAAATCCTTTGTGAGGAAATGACGGGATTATCTCACAATAAATGACAACATACGCCCCTTCCTACATCTATAACGCCATAGTGGCTCTGAATGTGTTTGTGTGTGTTCTCTGTGTATCGTTTCTGTCTATCTATCATCATCAGTTCTTCTGTCTATCCATCCACATTGCATTTACCTATCCACTAAGCCACATGTGTCAATGGAGGGCCGAGGCACTGCAGGTGAATTAACTGATGAGGTCCTTCCACCAAATTGAAGGAGGTGTTGATCGAAAGAAAACCTACAGTGGCTCAGCCCTCCATGGCACGGGTTTGACTTCTAAACATCATCATTTGTCCATCTGTCGTTCATCCAACCATCAACGATTGTCCCATCCGTAGTACATTCATCAATCTTGTCATATCCCCGTCCTTTATCCTCTATCCAAACATCCATTACTAACATCAATCTGTCATCCATTGACTTAACCATCCATCATTCGTCCAGCCACAAACCATTTATCTACCATCCATCTAAACATCATCATGAATCCATCTGACATCCATCAATTCATCCATCCAACCATCAACCATCCATTTGTAGTCCATTCATTAATCTCATCTCTCTATCCTTTAATCTGTCCAGTTTTGGATCTATCCATACATTCAAGCATCCACCCATTATTTACAGTCAGCCAACATCCATCATTCGTCCATGCATCCTCCATTTATCTACTACCCATCCAAACATCCTACATCCAATATATTTACCCATCCAGCCATCCATTCCTTTTATCTTTCTCATGTCAACCAATCCTATAATCCATCTTTCCATCCATCATCCAGTGAATATTCTCATGTATCCAGGTCATTGTGTTCTCAGGGCATTCAACCAATCGCAACCGGACTGTTCAGATTGTCTTAGAAGACGTTTCGCCTCTCATCCGAGCAGGCTTCATTAGTTCATGAACTGTCAGACTAGATAGGACAGCTCTAGTCTATTTCATGTTCAGACTTGGTGTGATCACACACCTAGATAGGACAGTTCTAGTCTATTTCATGTTCAGACTTGGTGTGATCACACACCAGTCAGACTAGATAGGACAGTTCTAGTCTAAGAACCTGGTGCAAGATCCAATCTATTTATCCTCTAAATGAGGAGGTTGGTCCAGACAGAAACGGTTGGCTCTTTAGTGGTGTCCCGTGACGATCGTTAGGATACAATGGAGTGGGGCCTCTGCCCACCAACGATGGTCGTTTGGGTTGTATCACATTAGTTGATATCCCATTCAAATGATGATGACGATGCGATCCATTGAATGCCCTGAGAATCCATTAACCATTTACTGATCTAATCAGCCATCAATCAGCTATCATTTGCCCTCCATCCAGCTATCATCAAGAATGCATCCATAGTGCATTTATCAATCTCTCTATCCTTTTATATAGCCTTTTCTCCATCTATCCAAACATCCATGTATCTATCCATTATCAACATCCATCTGTCATCCATTGACTTATCCAGCCAGCCATCATTCAAATGTTGTCATTTTCCGTCATCCATGGATTTATCTGTTCATCCGTCAGTCATTCTTCCATCTGTCATCCATGGACTTATTTGTCCGGTCATAATTCAAATATCATATTTACATGTATCTATGTCATGCATGAATCCATCTTTCCATCTATTCATTCATCATCCATTCATCCGTCCCACCCATCATCCATTTACAGTACCTATCCATCATCCAATGTCCAGCTATCGTCTATATATATTTGAATCATCATGGTCAGCCGTGCAGTTCAAAATAAATAACCATAGTCACTAACCTTTTTTTTAGAATACACCCTGGAAGTAATGATTTTGTTTCAAATCATCAAAGTAGCAAACAGGTTATTGTGTCTGCAAACATGGCTTCCTCCACTACAGTTTGGTGTTTGAGATGTTCTTTCGGCATATTTTGTCCTCTGCCCACCCCCACTGACTTTTGTTCCTCAACAGTGGCGGTGCAGATGGGTGTAATCCAACGTTAATCTGCCTAACTTTGTAGCCCATAGTCTGGGTTTAGTGCTACTCTGATTAAAATCCCTCCCACCATGTCACTCATTAGTTAATTAGATCACTCGTATGTGCTAATTAAAGGCGCAAGCACACAGCACTTGAAGTGCCAGACCTTTGTAATATAATCATTTTATTCAGACTGATTGTTGGCCAGTTCATTCCCACCGTGAGCCTGCTGTAGGGGTGGGATACTAAATTATATTGAATTGTGTAAATATATTTAAGGCATAATTCTAAAAAAGTGATTGTACTTTGCCTTTATTATTTCATTGAAACATTTCTAACTACATGTTCTGTAGCAATATGTAATATCACACATAAAAATAAAGTTATGTAATAAGAATCTAATTTCAATCATACTGAAGAAGCTAGGGCTGTGTGATATATTGATGTTATGATTGCCAGCTTGGTGACTCTGTCGCTAAATCTGGTGACATTCCAAACCCTTGTGGCAACATATTTTCTCAAAAGTTCCTTTTTTGCATCATTGGACTGTTTTCTGGTATTTGTGGAAAATAAAAGTGAGAAAGTAAAGTGAAAATACGTATTGTTGTTCAGTTTGTGTGTTGTCATTGAGCAGCAGCGGTTGCTCCTGAGACGTCCACCCCCCCCCCCCCCAAGTAAACAAGTAGTCTGAATGTAATTATTACGCTGTCCAGACTTTGAAAGGGACTAGCCAAGATTGTAGTTATTTAAGAATCAAGTTTATTTGTCGTTCTAAACCTAATGAAGGTTTTACTAATTTTGTTTGTCTCTCTTTGACATTGTCTAAACTCACTTTGTGGAATTATTGTGGAAAGGTTATTGGGGTATATTGGGGTATATATCATATATACATATATATATATATATACGTAGGTTCAGTATATTAGTTTTAGTTCATCTTGCCCAGCCCAAGGCTGTAGGAGCAGTTGTGTTTGCCTCTTATCTGACAGACCTGCTGCAATAAAGCTTTCATACGTACACTCAATCTTTCTTCTGGTGGACGACAATCTAATAAAAGCAACCAAAAAATAGTTTCAGGATGATACTTCCCTGCTTTTAATTTTGGAGCTTATTTAGCACTGAACAGGAAGTCACTGTATGACTGCAGTTGATCCAGGCAGTAGTTGTTGTCATTTCATGCTTAACGATAGTCAGGAAGTGGACAATATTCATTAAAAAAAAGATCTCTTTGGGCTAGTTAGGTCAAGTAGTTAGCGAGCAGACCTCACAGCTAGGAGACCTGAGTTCAATCCCACACTCGGCCATCTCTGTGTGGGTTTGCATGTTCTCCCCGTGCATGCGTGGGTTTTCTCCGAGTACTTCGGTTTCCTCCCACATTCCAAAAACATGCTAGGTTAATTGGCGACTCCAAATTGTCCATAGGTATGAATGTGAATGTGAATGGTTGTTTGTCTATATGTGCCCTGTGATTGGCTGGCGACCAGTCCAGGGTGTGTACCCCGCCTCTTGCCCGAAGACAGCTGGGATAGGCTCCAGCACCCCCCGTGACCCTTGTGAGCATAAACGGTAGAAAATGAATGAATGAATGAAAGATAGCTTTGGATTTAAAATTTTATGTCAACAAAAGTGCTTTTGATTTTTGATATGACAGATTCATACAAATGCACGTTCACCTGTCGGTCTTTTGTTTTGTGTTCTGTTTTCAGTATTAGCTGTGAAAAAGTGTTGCAGGCAGAGTCTGTTTGCAAGTTGGAAAGAAGATGTTGTGTGATTTAGTGACTCAGGTTTCCAGATGGCAAGAGAGAGTAGAGTGCAGGCTGCTTGACTGTCGTCCTTGATGATATTAACAGCTTTCCATTTTGTCGGGGCTAAGGCCTTATGACACCCTTGTGTGTGTGCCAAGCATTTTGAAGCTGTCCTGTGACATGTTTACAACCCTAAACAGTCATGTTGTCATGCGGGAGTTCAACCCATCTTGTCAGAAGAGCACATCTGCGTAATAGATAATATAACTATATACCTGTACTATATATTAAAAGTTAAAACAAATAACCAGAGAAGCGTATTGAGTCAGTCAGTCAGTTCATGGAACTAGCACGGAACAAGGAAAGAGGTCAGGGGAACTGTGAGTGATTTCATCACATCCATGCAAATTATTTCATTTGTTTAGTACCCCTGACAGCAATTGTCTTTTAATGTCTTATCACGCTTCAGCACCACAGGCGCTTGTTAATCATTCTTAGCATGCAGCATAGATATCGCTAACCCAGTGGTGTAGGTAATTTCATTTCCAAGATACTTAAAGTTAAGTTGTCTGATGTCTCACAACTCACATACAAAATGCATGAATTGCCGCCATATGAGCATTTCAGCCTTATCTATAGTTTAATTATTCCAGGTTTCCCAACACTAACACATGACACACTGTGTTTCAGATACCTGAGAGTCATTAGCATATGCAAATGGAAGCCTTGAACCATCTGCCAAGCGATCTGTTGATTTAGCATACAGGATTCAAACGTGCGCTATAAAATACTACACTTATTCTGGTTTGGCTTTTCTCGCAGTCCCCCCCCTGACCTGTTGCAGAATGCTCACATGACCCCAACATGACGAATGATGAAAATGTGTGTTAATTGACACCATTGATGGGACATGACATTAACATCACCCTGCATGGAGTCAGCCATGACATGTCCGACATGATATGTTGATATCATGAAAAAAGTGGGGAAAAAAGTTATCCTCCCATCTTGTGTGGAAGTGGTAAAGTTTGGGTTTCTTACTTTCACCTTCTTCCTGACTCTGCGTGAAAAGCATTCCTAAAGTTAACAATAAATAAAATGGAGGTTAACTAGTTAGCTTGCCAGCATGCTATGCCGTGGCCGTCTCTTGTGTCCCTGCAGTGATCTCGTGTCTTGCAACATGGTGAAAACAAAGACTAATAGTGTAAATGTAACTGTAGGGGTGTTGTTTCATGTCTACAGGGCTCTAATAATGGTAAAAAAGCACATTTAGAAAGTCATCAACAGGTGTTCTATGCGGTAAGTACTAAAATATTACATTTATTAATATTGAACCCTACTTCAGAGATTCTGTTGTATTTTTTCATTTCAATAGCGTTTGTCAACTTCTTTATCAAAATGCTGGCGCTTTGTTGGGGTTACTTGTGACGTAATGGTTACTTAAAAAACTGCTGTGTCAACGGCTGATGACATCATAAAAGCGAAGGAGGGAACAGTGACTTCTGGTTCTGGTTTCCGTGCTAACACACTGCTGTTTTGTGCTAAAAAATACAGTTGGACTCATGCAATGGAATAATAATGCACCATATAGTATGCTGACCAGAATTTTTATATAAATTTTCAACCCAAATGTACACTAACCAGGACGGATGCTAACTGAGGTTCCGCTGTACTTTGCTGCCTTTCGTGCGGGTTATACTGTACTGTATTACTGGCTAGAGCAGTGATTTTCAACCACTGTGGCGCGGCACACTAGTGTACCTTGAGAAACCGTCAGGTGTGCCGTGAGGAATTATCCAATATCACTTTTTATAATTAACATTTATTAATCATCATTTGCAAATATTATGTCAATAGCCATTATGTCAATAGTATACATGAACCCAAATATTCCAATTGCATTTGGTTTATTTGCTCAAACGGAAAGAATTGAACAGGGATGGAATATTCCTTTAACCAATCCGATTGAGGTATCTTGTGCCCGCTCAAACGGAAAGCTGTCAGGGTGTGTTCTTCTTCGTGGTGTTTTTCTTCTTCTGTTGTTTGTTGGCGGTTGGCAAGCAGCTTTCGTATGCATTAGCGCCATCTGTGAAACAGAATCTAAACCCTTCTATACGCCATTCACAAGTGCAGTTTTATTAAAAATGAAAATATATACCTATATAAAACATGTCCTGAGTTTAATTATAAAATATTAGCAAGATTAAATTTGATTTTTTCCTGTTTAAATTTAACCCGGGTGCGTTCTTTCAGCGCATGCTCAGATATGACGTAACACACGAATCCAGACATTCTTCAGTTTTAAAAATGGAGGCCAGCAATCGGCACTGGACTAAGCAAAGTTTGTTTTTGATTCAAACTAAATTTCAAGACTGGACAGACGAAAAACTGGCAATATGGAGTTATTCCAACAAGTGAAAGAAAAACTTGGGGAAGCCGGTATCACGTGATGTTGATGTTTACGTTTTACTGCGCATGCCCTATTGACTATTCTGGTTGATTTTCACGGCCCATGTAGACAAGAGATTGGAATATTCTTTCTATGGATACCACTGTTTCCCGACAGGTCATTCGGAAAGAGAAAAAGTCGTCATGTAAAAACGTGGCTACTGTGGAGTGTCTGTGGTGTAAAGACTGGCAGAGCAATGTAATATTGGTCCGTGTGGCAACACCTACCTTGTTCCTCCAATAGACTTATTGATGCATGTGTGAGGTCGTGGTGACATTTTGTAACATTTTTGGTTAGTGGTGTGCTACAAGATTTTTCCAATGTAAAAAACGTGCCGTGGCTCAAAAAAGGTTGAAAATCACTGGGCTAGAGCCCCAATCCCTAGCTATTGGAGTGTCTCGTGTCCCAAACTCGGATAAATGGGCGGGTTGCATAAGGAAGTGTGTAAAAAAAAAAAAAAAAAGCCAAAAGACCTTCTTCATTAAGAAATCAACAAATTACTGCACATTTGTCTTTTTTCTGAGCTTTGTAAATGACTAAACAGTTCTTTACTGAAAGGACCCATTCTTCCATTGCTACTGGTATTTTCGATCCCATGTGTTTCCTGTTGTCATTTCTCAAATGTGTGTATGTCTGTGTTTGGAGTGGGGGATACCCTTGAGGACAGTTCCCAGTGTTTTTGTTTAAGGTTCAACGCTAGCTGTGAGAAACGTAATTACCTCATGGCAACACTGTGACGAATGCCACCATTACCAAAGTCCAACAGTCATTTACCCAAAACGTATTTTGTCAGTGCACAAGTGAATACAAAATGTTTGCATTTTATTATAATCCTTCAAAGTTGCCCCGTCAAGATAATCAATGAATCAATCATAAAAACAAACACGGTAATTTTGCCGACCTCTAAAATATTGACGTGCATACAGAAAGTATTTCCCCAGACAGACCGCTCAATCATAGCTGGATGACATCATGCAGACTAAAACTCCCCTTGTGGAGCGTGAATGGAAGCTAGCAGGGTTAGCTTAGTTTAGCAGAACATGCTGTGTGCATTTACACCATATTGCCTTTTACCACCTGTTAATATCAGCCAGAGACATTTTATTTTCAATTGATTTTTTTGTACATTTTTTTATGTTTGTTGAATATATTTGATGTGCTTTACATTCCAATTCCAGTGTTAAATTCCATATATTATCACTGCATTAATGAGAAAACGGTCTCAAAGTCATTTTGATAGTAATTTGTAGGACAATTATTGTCCAGCAAAATTCATCATGCCAGGCCCATTTAGGGTTGTACTTTGTTTGTTGCCAGTTGTTCAGACATTGGCTATGTTTACATGCACCAATAACCCTTTTGAAAAACAGGAGTATGCTCATATTCCAGTTTTTAAAAAACAAAATATTTTTGGGGTTTAGATATTTGGAGCGAGGAGGAAACTAACCATCTCATTAATGTGGTGAAATGTCCCGGGTTGTTCATCATTCAAGAAGCGGCATTGCGTTACAACATTCTCCGTGCATTGAGACATTGTTTGTGCGTCGTTGTTGTGATCGGGATATCCCAATTGTTTACAATTACCATGTATACAGGAATAACCCTGTTTGCTCATGCATGTAAATGCATTATTCCCCTTGTTTCAGAAACCGGAATATTGACCTTAACTGGAATATTACTGCATGTAACCGTAGAGATTGATAGCTGTTTGTTGAGTCTTGTAACATCCTTGTCTTGACTGAAGTGCAGAATGTAAATACTACCCTTTTAGTTTTCATGTAACTCTTGCGAGGAGTAATCTGAGATATACCACTTTGTATGCTATCCACATCATTTGCATACATTCCATTTGTATGTCAGATGGTAGCATTAAATCATTGTTCAGCAGTAATTGGGTTGTCCATCTGTGCTGTCTCAGGAAGTGGGGCACTTTTATTTTGTACATATGCAAAAATATATAACAAAGCTTGCACTGACACCAGTTATTAATCCTGGTTTGTGAATGTTCAGACTCTATACGTTACATTTGTGTTGTTTTGAGCCTGCATGTACAAGGACAACGCTTGCTTTTACATGGCGAACACAACAGATTACACCGTTGTAGGACAGACGCTTTGTTAGCTTTGTTGAGAGATGGTGCATAGGCAAGGAAGCCATTAGTGTGGTGATAATCTGAGTTTTTTTATTTTCATTGTGTGGGGTTGTCACCAAGTGCACATATTCACATATGTATGTGCAAGACATTCAATGCAGAACTTCACAATGTTCCTCTGTACAGATGTGTGGAAAGTCGGATATTTTGAACAGCCATGGATGCAGAAAGGAGCATATAATATACGTATTAAGGCTGGGCTTTTTGCATCATCATTAGCATATGAACAAGGTGGGGGAGTCAGCCAAATCTGTTTGAGCCCACCCTTTCTATTGCTATCAAGGATAGAGGAGGTCAGATGGAGCAGTAACTGACGGCAGATGGTGTGTGTGTGTGTGTGTGTGTGTGTGTGTGTTTGTGTGTGCGTGCACATGTGTGTGCGTGATTCACATGAATGAGCTGCCAGTGCTGAGTCATGTTTTCTTGCTACAGACTGCCACGAGTGACTCAGGGATCAGACATGAAATCAGTTTCTTCTTTCACGCATTTCCCGGTAACTACCAGAACCACAACAGGATGTGACCGGAGGGGGCAGAGATCCTTGCTTTTTTTTATCAAGATGACTGGGCATTCAGTGCTCATGCTACACAAGCAGGAAGCCAAATGTCAATAACATCATCTGCCAGGGGCTGTGAAACATCTGCAATGGTGTTAAATGGTGCTAAATAGATGTACAGCATGAATGTGACAATATCAGTATCAATCAACACATACCACTAGTGTTGTGCAAATAGTAACAGCATTACTCTTTCGTGACTAGCTGTTTAGCTTCCTGTGTATTAGTAGTGAACTATGGCACAGAAGCGATATCCAGATTGTTGATATACATAACACAGGACATTTCACTGTCAATAACGGTAACAGCGTTTGAAGTGGCAGGATAGGCTCCAGCACCCCCGTGACCCTTGTCAGGATAAGCGGTAGAAAATGAATGAATGAATGTATGGGAAAAAAATCTGAATTGTACTGTTAAAAAAAATCAGATACAAGTCACATAGGAGTAAAAAATGTAATTGACCTGGAATGTGAATGTTTAATGCTGTTACTCCCAACACTGCTTACTACTGGAGTGGAAAACCCATTTAAGCTGGCCTCAATAACAGTGGTGTGAAAAAGTGTTAGTCAATAACAAAATCACTTTTTATTATTACAGGAGAAAAAAAAATCCAACCCTTCGTTGCCCTCTATGGAAAAAGTTGACTGCCCCTCTGTTAAAACATAACTGAGATGAACTGAGATCTGTCAGTCTGGAAAAGGTTATAAAGCCATTGCTAAAGCTTTGGGACTCCACCAAACCACAATGAGAGCCATTATCCACAAATGGCTGGCAACATGGAACAGTGGTGAACCTTCCCAGGGGCAGTCGCCAACCAGAATTACCCCGAATGCTCTGCGACGACTCATCCAAGAGGTCACAAAAGACCCCACAAAACATCCAAAGAATTGCAGGCCTCACTTGCCCCAGTTCAGGTTGTGAATTATTTTTTTGTGGTT
This sequence comes from Doryrhamphus excisus, assembly GCF_030265055.1. Taxonomy (NCBI): domain Eukaryota; kingdom Metazoa; phylum Chordata; class Actinopteri; order Syngnathiformes; family Syngnathidae; genus Doryrhamphus; species Doryrhamphus excisus. The sequence continues at coordinate 8,411,021 of NC_080480.1, forward strand.
GACTTCTTAGCCATGGCTGCACGGTAGATGAGTGGCGGATGAGTGGCATGTTGGCCACACAGTCAGGAGATCAGGAAGACCTGGGTTCAATTCTCTATGTGGGGTTTGCATGTTCTCCTTGTGCGTGCATGGGTTTTCTCCGGGTACTCCAGTTTCCTCCCACACTCCAAAAAATGCTAGGTTAATTGGCGACTCCAAATTGTCCATAGGTACATATGAGTGTGAGTGTGAATGGTTGTTTGTCTATATGTGCCCTGCGATTGGCTGACGACTAGTCTAGGGTGTACCCCACCTCTCACCGAAAGTCAGCTGGGATAGGCTCCAGCATACCTGTTCCAACCCTAATGAGGATAAGCGTTATAGAAAATGGATGGATGGACTTCTTAGCCAAACATTTTTCATGAATGGAGGAATACAATATGCCGTAGGTTCAAAAATCCTTTATTACCCGTTCTCCTTATGTCTCTGGCAAAAGTCACAAATAATTGTACAATCAATGGCTGGTTTGTTTACAGTTCGGTATGTCGACTTTAGTCAATCAATCCGAGGTATGTCCGACTTAAACACGTTCTACTGTAGCAGTAAATTCTCCAGATATACAATTTTCTCGTCACTTTGCATTAATTTAGGTAATTTATATAGCACATAACATGTCTCATTTAGCCAGATACATGGTGCCTTGCTCTATTTTCCGGGCCACTGTCTAATTTATCTTCAGTGTATTTATTAAGCATTTTCTTTCACATGTTGGCATAATAATATATGCACTGCTATTCAGTAATCTGTCTTTTTTATTACGCTTGGATGTGGGGGTGGATGCAGCTTTAGTTTTTACACTTCGGCCTATCTTTCCTGCATGCTTGTGTCATTGAGGATTAGCACACTGACACACATTACACACACGCAAGGATAAGCGAGCTGCATATTATATCTAAGAAATAAGATGGCAACTAGTTGCTGCAAATGAAGGTTTTGTGGGGCAGCTCTCAGACAGGGATTATGTCTATTCCCAGACTAGCCATGCAGATAGATGTAGTTGTTTTATTGGATTTGAACCTAGGCTGCTTTGTCCGTAGTGTTTTTTTTTTCTCTAGCAATTACCAACTGTTCTTCAAGCTTTCAGCGGCTATTGTTCTTTTATTTAAGAAAGGACCTTATTCATTTTGAATCAGTCTGATGCATGATATCAAGGTGATTTAGATCAAAATTCAAAACAGTGCTGCAGTTTTTAACCAAACCTCTTCAAACATTGACAAATTACTGTTAAATGTTGGAACAACAGTTGACTAAATATAGTGGGGGCCAGAATTTTTAGTGTGGGTTTCTTTTAACAGAACAAGATTAGAATAGACCCCTGCATCTTGTGGGGGTTTACATTCTTGGACCATACGTGACCATGATGAATTGGTATGCCCATATCTTGTAAATATATCTTCTCCCCCACATATTTATGCTAGTTCCGTCAGCAACAGCAGCATAGATACAGCGACAACACTTATGACATCCGCTCTCCTTGGGATGGCTGTGTCTTCCAGCACAAGACCCAGTCCTCGTGTTTCTGACGGCAAACAAGCATCTTGTTGCGTCTTTATAGCGAAATTAAGAGCTAGGTATCCACTTGTTTGTCTTTGAATGACGCTGAGATGAGCGCTTAGTGAGGCATCGTGCTAGTCCGGCAGATAAAAATAGCTTTTCATGTTAGCTGCTACAATTACAATATCGCTGTAGCTTGGTTAATATACCAGTCAGGTATGTAAAAGGAACACTGTTGGTGTTTCATTTTGAGTTTTTCTGTGAGGGCTTTAGCGTCAAAATAGGTACTTCCCATGACGTCTGTTGTTAGCTAGCTAATATTAAGTTGTTTCATGCGCTAGAATGCACAGAAAAGGGAAAGAAATATGTGTTCATGTTCACAATGTGTCAAGGATTGTGAACGATGGGCAAAATTCCCCCCAAATGTGCAGTTTGCCTTTAACATTTGACGAAAAAACATTATTAGTGAAGCATATAGACTTAAACAAGTAAAAATATGGGATGTTTTACAACAGTGGTTTATGTATGCTGTACATTTTTCCAGTATTATCACTTTTCATAAATTATTACCAATTTAGGGTGAATGGAATGGTTTTTAAGAGATCTGTTTTAACAGAAATTGTATGTATTACAACAGGATTATGAAAGAAATATCTGCATAGACTATTGAAATATGGTCTTGTTTTGAGTTAGAATTAGATTAATCAGATTATCTCCTTCAGTCTAATTATATCCATGCATCTTGGCATTGTGCCACAGTTTGGTTTGCCAGTGGGTGCCCTCAAACACAAGCAATAAACTTTATTGGGCGGCCACGAATGATCCAGACTCTCAAGCCACAGTTGGCAGCTTGTAGGAAGGAACAAAGAACAAACTGAACAGTAAACAAACTGTCCGACTGTAGGCAAATAAATATCATATGGTGAACAAGACATGTTGGGGAACTGAAAACAAAGAAAGTACATTGCAGGGCTAACAAGGGAAATGAAAACTGGCACACCAGTAATTGTGGAAATCCATGTGGGAGTGGTGACAGGTTCTATATTTTAGTTTCTTTTTGTATCGACAAATAAGGGATAATAAAGCACTGTGAGAGAACCTCAGGCTCTAACAGATGGATCCAGAAGCTTCAACAAAGAATAATGAATCAGCAGATGGGTCAACAATGTTCAACTGGGAAGGAACCCCCTAAAACCCTGTTGACCCAAACCCATCAAGCCATTGTTTACAGTAGTAGTAATACAATCAAAAGTAAATAAAACAGACTCATCATTGTTAATGCAATCATCATCGTACTGTTACTGATACAGTTCTTGCTCTACACATTGTTTTCTCATCCTTCCCCCAATCCCTCTATACTGCTTTCTCCATCTACACTCTGTCTCACTAATGTCAACCCGACCTAAAAGGGGGGTATTCTGCAAAAGTGTCTCAAACAACCCAGGCTTTGTGCTCAAGATGCAACTCAACAAAACCTAAATTCCTTAAACAGAACCGAGTGGGACTTCGATGGCTGTTATCAACTTACTTTGTTGAGTCCAGTTTTCGGCTCTAGTGCTAAGTGCTGGTTTAACATGGAAGGTGGCGTCATATTATTCTACTTCCGCTTTCAAGTGAAATCACCCCTATTTTGTACAAGATGACCAAGTAATTATTTTGTTGTGTTATGAGGAGTTCCCATCACATTATGACTGCTAAAAGCAACATTGCCCGCTCCAATAGAGCGAGGGCGGATCGCTGGCATGCAACAAGTTAACGCTGATTGTTATACCCTATACCAGGGGTCTCAAACTCAATTTACCTGGGGGCCACTGGAGCGAGGGTCTGTGCGAGGCTGGGCCGCATCAGGTTTTCCAAAAAAAAAAAAAAAAAACGCATTTATTAAAAACAGAAAAATGAATAAACTTTGGTTCCGATTTTCTACAAGAAAAGCTCTGATAAAACATTCCACTGTTCTCAAATATCTTTTTATTTTTCTACACAAAATAAGATGAAAAAGAAATAAACAAATCAAGAATAAAGAAAATCAATCAATCAGTAATAAATAAATAAATATAATAATAATAATAATAAAACGGCAAATAATAAAAACTTAAGAAACCACATATAGTTGGTGGGTAGACATTATTTTTTTCAGATTAAAATGAACAAAGCATTATTAGAGCCCTGTAGACATGACAAAACACGACTATAGTCACATATATACTCTTTTTATTTACAACATATTGCGCAACTGCAGGGTCTTGTGACACATGCTAACTCGCGAACTAGAGAGCTTGCGACCTAAACAGTAGCCTCCAAGTTATTTCCTTTAAACTTAAAAAGCCAAAAACGTACCACTTCCACACGGATAGGGAGGATAACTATTAACAGTTATTTAACCTTTAACATGAACATTAATCAAACGTAATAATTTTTTCTGGGTACATGATGCCATACAGCATCCATATCAAACTTGCGCGGGCCGCACTAACATTAAACTTTCATATCAAGGCGGGGGCCTCAAACTAGTGTCCTGCCAAATTTGGCCCGCGGGCTGTGTGTTTGAGACCCCTGCCCTATACCCTTCTGGTCTTTTCATTTATCATGGTCTTTATTCCTCCAGCAGATATTGTAATTCGACAAGACTAACAGATAACTTTAGTTAAAATTAGTCTGTGAGTACTGAGTACTCACGCAAGGACTGATGTGACACTGACATCTGCTAACATCGGCCTAATTACAATATTTAATATTGCATTATACTCCTGGTTCTAGCCTTGAAACGTGAGCAGCTAATTATAAGCGCAAAGCCTGGTCAGGACCAGGTTATGACTATAGCCTAAGTTGCCATGGTGATATAGCGGCATTAAAAGACAGTTACCGTCGCTGAACAGTCAAGTCCGGCTTTCCACTCAACACTGTTCACTAACCCACTAAACTCGCTTCGTAGAATACACCCTTTGTCTCTTCTGCAGGGAGGGAATTTTTCCCTGCATCCGTCTCCTGCAGGGTTCTGTTTATTTTGTTGAATGTGCAAGGAGAGTGGTTATAGACATGCTCAATGTGTAAAGTGCCATGAGATGATATAGAAGCGCTATAGATTTAAAATTGACTTATCTAACTAACAATTTATTAAAACAGGCACACTGTATTTGTTCAATATTGTGTGATTTTATACTCACTCACATTCACGCGTTTACATACAGTACCCTCTTCAATATGTCTGGAAAGAAACGTTTAAATGAATGACACTTTGGGGCACCACTGGGGGGCGCCACCTATTAGATTTTATATGTCACCCACTGCAGGGTGTACTTCACCTCTCAACCAAAGTCAGCTGAGATAGGCTCCAGCTCAGCCTACACCCGAATGACATCAAGCAGTATAGGAATGACTAAATGGACTTCCCAAAAAGCGAATTTACCAATTTACTGTCCCATAAATGTTTTATCACATGGAATTATTATCATTAATAGCTAAATTATTAACAATAACCATAATAATCATCATAGAATAATAAGTGAATATTCACATTTGTGGATAACATTAAGCTTCTGGGATGACCTTCCTTCCACACTCAATCCTATTGAACATTTGTGGACTGTGCTTAAGCCAGGAAATCAACTTTTCAATGAACAATTCTTGTACAATTTATGTACTCTTACTCTTGAATTACCTTGTGTATGAATTGTGCTCGATATATAAACTTGACTTGCCTTACGAACATCTGGTAGTACAGACCCTCCAGGATTTTGAACTCCTCACAACCTCCCCGCATATTTTGGCTAGTACATCCCTCAACCATTTTAATATACTACTGTACTTCTTTTCAAGGGAGAATAAAATAAATTAGGATATAAATGTTAATATAAAATATATATATAATATTAATATTTTAAATATATATAAAAATGAAATGTATATAAAAAAAAATTTAATCAAACGACAACCATATAACCTTTAGACTTGTATTATCCAATATGGCAGACATAATAACAGAAAATAAGCCATTTAAATAGGGCCTATTATGCTTTTTCCACTTTTCTGACCTACAAATGTAGTTCGAATATTATATTCTCATGTTAAACAATGCTAATGTTTCAGATAATGAGGTTTGCATATTTGGAAGTGACATTTGGGATGGCTCTGAGAAGTTTTTCTAACATCGGCTCACTGTGACATCACAGCTGAACTTCCTTATATGGGCATGCCCCGGTATAAGCAGTAGGCCTGCCTTCTTCCACACTCTGCTGCACTCTTTTGCCTTGGGAGTGTGACCAATCACAGCCGCATGGATGAAAACTGTTTTGAAAATCCAAGGAAATACAGCTGGAATAGGTGCAGATTCTGGAAGATATCCAAAACTTTCTGTGTGGGTTATCGTGTGTAGCTGCTCTATAGAAATCCCCAATACAAAGGTCCGAAAATGAGCATCATAGGTAAGACATAAGACATAAGACATAAATAACACTTGTGCTCTTATGTGTTGCTATAAATGTGTCCCGGTGCTATGAGAGCAGAGTGGTGGGCAGACAGGAAGTGACATTGCAGGTTAAGAGTTGATAACAGCCGCAACTGTGGGATTTTTAGGGATTTTTTTGAAGAGTTATTGTGCATGTTGACTCTGTTAGCATACATATTTTTTTGAAGTGGACCTTCTGGAATGGATTAATGACACTAACAGAGGTTCCACTATACATATAATATTTACTGCATATCTCAGCCTATATAAATCGTTTGGATCCTGTTTAAATTGGAGAAAGACACCCATGCCCATGATGTGTGGATGTATATTTCTGACCAACAGATTTCTCTTTGGGTTTGCCAGTTGCAAGTTCTGTTCCTTTCAACCTTACTTTTTCTTTGATCTCTATAAAACCTCTGAGCATCCTTGCATCAACATGCACCTCCTTCTACCTTTCATCTTTGGAATCATTATGTACAGACCACTCTGCAGTGAAGCTCTACTTGTGTCTGCATGGAGGGCAGATAACTTTTGACCTGCTCCTTGCAGCGTCAAGCTAAGGCTTCACTTTTTCTTCTTGTGTTGTTGACTTTAGGCTGCAGTCTGATTCATAGGTCAGATTTCTGTGACGCTTCGTAAACAGCGTGGTCATCCATGAACATTTCTTAATAGTTGATTGTCTCTTGACAGGAAGTACACTGTGAGCGACCATGTTCCGAAGCAGCCTGAAGATGTTGCTGGGAAGCAAAAGCCGCAAGAACAACAGTGGTCAGTGTCGCTATGTGTCACTCTTCATCTTGTGAAACAACTGTCTATTGTCTGTATTGTGTCACCTCTTCTTCATGGAACTACTATATGTACTTGTATTGGCGAGTTTCCTAATTGGGATCAGTTATTATGATTCTGCACAGATCCATCTCAATACGTCTTATTTCAGTAGGTGAATTTCAGTTTCAGAATTTTGAATATAGTCTAAAGCTAATGAAAACCTCAAATTTTGTGTATGTTTTCTCGCTGTGGAAAATGACAATACTGTATAAGGAAATTATAATAGAAAACATAGTAATACATTTATTAGTTCTAGACACAACCGTGATAATTGAATTTCCACAGTAGAATTCAATATTAATAAATTGAATATTTTCGTAGTTAGAGCTTAGGAAACCTGTTTATGACCATCTAAAATTTATCTTTTAATGTTATTAGAGCCTTGTAAACATGAAATAACACCCCTATAGTCAACTTTACACTTGTAGAACTAAAAATAAGCCATTTTACCACAAGCCCACACTTAATCCGTTAGGCACTGTAGTATAGTGTATAGTGTAGTCCTTGTATACAGGAAGTTCTTGTAAACAACAGGCGAATTTGCCTGACTAGCCGCGGTGTTGTACATTTTTGTGGTGTTTTTTGGTGCCTTTTGGTGACTTCATACAATGAATAAGTACAAAACTGTATATTTCATGTTTATTATTATTAAATAGTGTTTAATTACGTCATATTGTTGTTTGTTCTTTGAGTGAACAAAGTTGATAGATTTCATCCAAACTGTTCAATCAATTTCTTGTATTGCTATGATGATGATATTATATGTGAGTGTTCTGATATCTGTGGCGTCTGAAAATAGTTAGACCCCAAACAGATTCCGTAGGCCATACGGCATGACGGAGTTTGTGTGAGTCTACAACAGGGATTTCAATCTTGTGGAATTCTTCGGGCGGCCACAACGGAGCCATGACGGATTCAGTGTGATTATTAGAAGTGCATTATATTTCTGTATTTTAGTCATATATAAAAATATAGTACAGTTATAGTAACTATATAGAAATGATATATTGTTAAAAAAAACAAGAAGCTATTATTAAGAGATTTCCATTGGTCTTAAATCTTCCTTTCCTATTACAGGTGGTGCCAGCACGGACTCTGGGAGCTCTGAGATAAGACTGATAGAGGGATTCACTCGTTCTCTTCCCTCCTCTCCTCTCCTTAACATTCGTCTGGCCAAAACAACAACTGGTAGGTGTTGTCTTTTCTTCCTATGAAGTGCCAATCTGACCAACACGTCTGGACATTTTGCAAGGGATGGCTCACCTATCTGTCCATCATGTTCATGGTCAAGGGAGAGGGGTGTTAGGGTGGCAGGGTTGATACCTATCCCAGATGATTTAGGGTGAGAGGTGGGCGACACCCTTGAAGGATCACCAGTCAATCATATTGACATATAGAGGACACATTGACACCTATTCATTCACATCACTAATATCAATACCCTCTGTTTTGTTGTCAATGATTCCAACAATGATGGTGATATTGTTGTACAATCCTTGTATATTGTATTATAATAATACTGTATATTAGATTGAACTTTCCAGAGCACCTTTACCCTCTGTATCAGCTGACAAGCACACATCTGCGACTTGTTATATTGGGGGGTGGTTTGAAGTACGACTCCTAATTTTCCTTTACGAGAGATAAAACACAGAAATGTAAACTACTCCTTGTCATCATCATGTGCTGCTGGTCCTCGTCCTCCTCCTCCTCAGGATTTGACACACTTTCACTAAACAATCCCATGTGCAATCTTTCAAAACAGGATCATCAGTAATTTATTTATTTTTTTTTTTTACTAAACTATCCAACCCTTTCACAGAGCAACCGTGAGTTGAACTTGAACCACACGTTTTCTCACTTGTCCCTCAATTACGATCACGCACAAAATGGGACATGTTATTCATAAAGGCATTCATAAAGGCAGGGTTTTAAATGATAGCCAATACCTTGTACAACAGGAGTGAAAAGAACGACTCAAATATATCTTTTAGGGTGCATGGGAGTTTGCCCAACCAGTCTACATGTGTTTTGTGGACTTTGGACCATGTTCCTCTGGGAATTCTGTGGGGCGTACTACGGGAATATGGGATATCACACCAGCTAATTCAGTCTATTCGTTCCCCGTATGACCGGTGTCAGAGTTTGGTTCGCATTGCCAACAATAAGTCGGACCTGTTCCCAGTGAGCTTTAGACTCCGCCAGGGCTGCCCTTTGTCACCCATTCTGTTCATTAGTTTTATGGACAGAATATCTAGGCATGGTGAGGGCTTTGAGGGGTTTTGGTTTGGTGGCTGCTGGATTGGGTCTCTGCTTTTTGCAGATGATGTGGTCCTGCTGGCCTCATCGAGCCTTGACCTTCAACTCTCACTAAATTGGTTCACAGCCAAAAATCAGCACCTCCAAGTCCGAGTCCAAGGGTGGAGTGCCATCTCCGGGTCAGGGCTGAGATCCTGCCCCAAGTGGAGGAGTTTAAGTACCTCGGGGTCTCGTAGATTTGTCTGATCAAAACCAGACTCCAGACTCAGTCACTGATTTTCAGCAAAGTGGGGGATTATATTTGTAGATATGACATGGAAAACCTGTGTACGATCTTCTAAATATATATTTTTAACATTATTAGAGCAATCTAGACTTGGAATAATACCCAAATAGTCGCCCTTGCATTTATATTACCAAATATATGTAGTAGAGTTTACCTTGTAGGGGAGCAGAATTGATGAGGAGGTGACGTCAGGGATTTAGAGTTGAATTGTAGCTTGTTGTTTTGTGGGTTGTGTCCAATTCATTACTTCCTGAATCTGCACTGAAAGCATCATGGGAACTGTTGTTCTTTAAAGGGGAACTTTTGCCCAAAATTTTGCCCACGATTCACAATCCTTATGTGAAACTTGAACACATATTTCTTTCCCTTTTCTGTGCATTATAACACGAGAAAACAAGTTAATTTGAGCTAGCTTACAATGCTGTCATTGGGATATCGTTTGATATACACGCTATGATTGTAAACTGTACACTGATGATAGCATGTAGTAGTTGCTGTATTTTGATTATTTAAAACACTACCAAAACTTCGCTACAAAGACTCAACAAGATGCTCGTTTGCTGTTAGCATTTTTTTACCTGAGGACTAGAGCACACGTCTTGTGCTGGAAGACACAGCCATCCCAAGGAGAACGGACATCGTAAGTGTTGTCGCCACTGTTGTTGTGTGTATCAATGTGCCTCGAAAAGTTTCGGTAGTGTTTTAAATAATCACAATACGAAAAAATACTGCAACTTTTACACGTTATCGTCAGTAAATGCATTAATGCATGAGCACAGCATGTATGTATATCAAACGATGCAACATTGTTGCAGGAATTCAAAGTTGAAATAGGTTTATCTCAATGACAACACGGTAACGTAGCTCAAAATAACTAGTTTTCTCGTGTCGTAATGCACAAAAAGGGAACTAAATATGTGTTCATGTTTCACATAAGGATTGTGAATGATGGGCGCAATTCCCAAAAAGTGGTGTTCTCCTTTTAAGCCATAAATTATGAATTACTGATTAACCTGCAGGGTCCAAAGGGTGTGAAAAAGTAGTGGTTTTTATGGAATTTTTGGTCATCATTTGGTCAACTTGAAACTTACAAACCTCTCCAATAGCTTCTAGCAATGTTTAAACTGCTTTTCATTCCCTTATAAACTTTAACTTCCACAATACATACACAGCATACGTTATCCTGGGGTGATACGTTATCGCTGTTCTTTTTCTGCAATCCAGTCAACTTTCCGTGTGTGATTTGTGGTCTGATGTTTTCTGTAGCCTTGTGCACACAAGCTGAAAAGTGTACAGGCTTGCTCTTGGGCTTCTCCTCCAATCCGTCTCTTTCTCCTTCGTGCGAGTGTGTAAGTGTGTGTGTTTTGGTTGGAGGAGGGGAGTTTTGATTCCCGCTGAAGTCAGACGAGAGAGAGATCGTCTTTCAGACCAGATATGGAGGCTCTGTCGTTGAAAGGAAAAAGTCTTACAAGACTTGAAGACGTTACTTCTTTACTGGCAGAAGATGATCTTCATCTAAACTTAAGCTTTACGGATGTTTTTTTCTTTTTTAAGAAGTCTAAGGCTGGTCCATCTGTGAATGAAAATGGTGCACTTTTTGACTAAAAGGAGCAGTGGACACCCCCCCTGGGTTGATGTGAGTTGCGGTCAACGTTAACTGCTCTGTGGACATTCCGTTTGCTGACCATAAACTTAGTTTTCCTGTGGTGCTCACTTTATTTTACCTCCGTGGAGTCAAAGCTGGAGTATCTCAAGTGATTTTCTATTCCTGGAGAGACTCGTCCCTCTTATCTTCTCATTCCCCCCCATCTGTCTCTCCTTTCTCCTTTGTGCTCTCTGGAGGAGGAGCTCAGAAAGTCAGGGGTGGTGATCGGTCTTTTTTTTTTTTTGGTCACCAGGAAATCTGAATGTTGTAATGAAGATTGGAAGCTGAAAGGCAACAAATGATAACGTGTTGAATAACCTTTTCCCTCATTCATCAAACCAAAGGAAAGCTCTTTTCTGCAGCGGCGATAGCCCTTTGATGTTTTGACGCCACCTTCCACATGGAAGCACTCTGAACCAATTACATTCTGGCTTGGAGCTAGACATGGACTGCACGGCGGCTATTTTGAAAGCATGTGCCCGTTTAAGGACCATGTGGTGTCGGCATGGACGGACCTCTGTGCATCACCCGTGGAGGTTTCTGGAGAATTGCCGCTGTGGCCGAGATGTCAGGGCGGTTGGCACCTTGAGCCATACCTCCTCACTCCGGGGCTTGCTGTTCTATGTGTGCTGCTGTCTCACCCATGAGGAAAACTCAGATCTGTGTCGGGATTGGGTCGATCTTCCCATCGACGAAACAAGCAGAGACAGGAGAGGGAGAAGATGTGAGGAAGGTGAGAGTGGAGAGCAGTCTGTGTTTCCAAGTATCGAGTCGACCTATGCAGGAAGCCACACAGTATGTCTTTCTGTGACTATTCTAGTCTGGTGGCGGGCACAATTATATGATCCACTGCTGATTTTGTGAAGTTGCCCTTCTTAAAAAGTCATGAAAAGTCCATAATGTGTATGGTAGGTTTATTTTAACAACAAGATGGGAGTTGCCCAACATCCCTCCTGTGATGTGTGCACACTTGGTGGTGACCAACAACAAGAAACATCTGTTTCATCGATAATTTTCATGCCATAATTCTACAGTAGGTGTGGACCAGTAGATCACTATTTTGCCCTAAAATTAGATGAAGACCTTATAACTAGGGATGTCCCAATCTGCATTTTTGGCCACCGATCCATGTTCGATTTTCTTCCAATTTTGAGTCCCCATCCAATACTTTGACAGGATAGATTTTGGAACTGCAAAAGGCTTTTATTTTAGCAAGTGACTAAAGTCAACACAATACATTTTTATAAAGCTTATTTAATTACATTTTGAATTTGCTATACCAATAAATCAATCAACCAAATTAATAATAATATCAACCAACAAATCAAGCGCTCCTTTTTTCTATGGCCTGCAACGTTCACAGACTGTTGTAACTGCACCCGAGCCTGAGCTCACTTCAACATTCATTAGACATTTCACATGCTAGTTTCACCAAATGCTCTGCCATGAGGGGAAAAAATATCGAGCTAAAACACACCAAACCCGATCAGCTGCCCAGGGCTTGTTCCTATTGCTGTTTGAAAAGTGCAAAAAAGTTGGTCTGAGATGACCTGTGGGCTCAAGCGATTATGACACTGAATGACCAGCCCTTAACCAACCCTTTTTGGTTCGTAAATTTAAACCCAGGTTTGTACTTCTGAGCTGCCACTGTTTTTTTTATGTTTTTTTTTATTTTTTAGTGATGTCATGATATTGAATTAGAAAACCTTTACAGGTCCAGCAATCCAACTTTGCTCTAGTTGTTCTTGACTCCACTTGAGCACAAACTGCAACCTAAATCTAAATTAAAAAATATATCTATAAAAAGTTATCGGCAATCCCACCCTCAGCCATCTCTGTGTGGAGTTTGCATGTTCTCCCCGTGCATGCGTGGGTTTTCTCCGGGTACTCCGGTTTCCTCCCACATTCCTAAAACATGCTAGGTTAATTGGCGACTCCAAATTGTCCATAGGTATGAATGTGAGTGTGAATGGTTGTTTGTCTATATGTGCCCTGTGATTGGCTGGCCACCAATCCAGGGTGTACCCCGCCTCTTGCCCGAAGACAGCTGGGATAGGCTCCAGCACCTCTGCGACCCTCGTGAGGATAAGCGGTAGAAAATGAATGAATGAATGAATGAATGAATGAAAGTTATCGGCTCTGAATCTTGAGAATTAGGAAGTTAGTGTATTGGTATTGAGACAGAGATGGGCAGTTGTCCAAAGAAATTTTACTACCTTTTCAGTGAATACTTTTTATCTCTTTGCTCTTTTTTGGATAATTGTCTTTCCTCCGAAAGTCCAAAGTTTTATGTTTTGGCGTAGCAGCCTTTTCGTTGGTAGCCTTGCTAAATACTTCACACTACTATGATGTTGTATTAAATGCAGCTCTGCTGGTACCACCCTTTGAAGTTGTCAGACATTGCAAGTGAGTGTAGTACTATTTTCATTTAAAATGCACATGACAACACAAAATACTTCACGGCAGCTGCTGTAAATATCGGGTGGGCTCATCCTCCGATCGTATTATAATGAAGAAAATGCGGAATCGGACATCAATTTATTTTTTCCTAGTATCCACTGAATCACCTTAATTTGTCATTTTTGTGGCTGAATTCCAAGCGATAAGCCTCTTTCACAGAGATTTTCCCAAATATTTGGCACATCACAGACACAGCATTTGAGTCAGCAAGCATTTCCACATTATTACCTGAAACCAGAAAATGTGCAGGAAACATGCAAGGGAATTCACTGTTTTAAAGGGCAATGTGAAAGGTGAACTACAAAATCTATTTAAAAAGTAGAGCTGTCTCGATCCGATCATTAGAATCGGGATTGGCTGCCGATCCGCTGTATTTTGCAGTAGTAAAAAGTTTCAATACAAGAATTGAATTTGAATTTTATCCCTGTGGTTGTTCCAAAGAGTGAGACAGGCTTACTGAGAGGTGGACATATCAATAATGAGACCACTACGCTGCTTTTTCTCTTAGCACTGCACATTTAACAGGAGCAGATACTTATACATGTTAAGAGAATGTCTAACTTCAACTCCACCTATAATAGTAAAAGTTTAAAAAACAACAAAAAACGCTAGCTTTGAAAACATGAGCCATATGCTGACTCTGTTTACATATGTAAAACATGCGGGGGTTTAGTTGCTCACTGAATATCTTTTACCCAAAAATGTTGGCCAAATTTATAATTTTTCAGTCTCGTGTACAACTTGGAATACTTTGGTCTGTGCTCTTGTTGGCTGAAAATAAGTAAGGTCCAAGATGATGTGTTTTTGAGAGGAAAAAATAAGCAAGAAAAGTTGTCCGAGGTCTAGAGATGGTGTAAAAAGCCTGTCAAAAAGAAAAAAAACAGTAAGATGAGATAAAAATAGTGCATATTCTTCCACCAATTATGATAATGTTTTTGAATCCAGCTTACTTTTTAACTTCTGTCAAGTGGTTTTGGTTACTGGTTTCCTGGTTTTAGAAAGTAACAGGCAGTTTATTTTTAGTCACACTACAAAAATACGGGCCCAGGAAGGAGTTCAGACACAAGTCAGTTCCACTGACTTCTGATTGACGATCACGCAGAGACAAATACTCTGAAACATGTCAGGTGATATTATTCCTAAGTGCTAGTTTCATCCTTTCTACTTACTTCATCACTCCATTTGCAGAATCCAAAATTGGACAATCTTAAGGAAATTGTTGGTGAGGGAAGAGAGAGATCAGTCAAAAAAGAAGCAAGAAAGGAAAGTGGATCTTTTAAAGTAAGAGAGTAAACATTGGGAAAGAATAGACAGAGCAAGTTGAGGAAAGGAAAAATGGAATGGTTGTAGGAACCAGATGCTCCAGTAACCCAGGAGACAGAAATGGAAAGTCTATACTCCTTGTGTCTTCTGTTTTATTTTTGCTCTGCAACTTACATACTCTGTCATTGGCTGACCACACATGACTATGTGGTTGCACACACAATGCATTTCTATTATTCAACCCACTAGTCATCAATTTATAGCTGTAATTATAGACTTGTCAAGAGCCAGTATGAGTTTGTATGCTGTGGTTTACATTCTTGTGTGTGTGTGTTGTGGGGACATGAATGAGTGCTTTACCGAGTGGCAGTAGCATCAGTTATTTCATTTAGTAAAAGCTAATGTTGGGCTGATTAAATGGGTCTTTTTATAAACATTTTTATGCTGTTGAAAATGTAAAAATGAAAATGATATTACATGGCCAGAAAATACAGAGACTAATTGAACTGTGGTAATAAGTCAAACTCCAGCAATACTTGACCTTGCTTGTACATAATTCATCCACCCATTCAGTATTCCTCTGCATATCTAGGTCTAAGGTTCAAAGTATTTTAGCGTTTCAGCCTTCCACCCACACAGAAACGGCGTTCTGAGTGGCCTGAAACGGTATTATTTGAAAACTGCTTCCAGAATGGGAAAATCTGAAAACGCGACTTTGTCGTTGGCGTGTAGACGAGCAAACCGCTACTTGCGGAAAATGATGACATCACCGCCATGTCTTCGTCGCGTAACCAGAAGTGACAAGCATTTAACATTTGTGCTCCACTGTAGCGATGGGAGCCATATCCTTAGCTATGTGGTAGGCTATCGTGTTGGTTATTTCTGTCCAACGCAACAAACGGGAGGCGACAAACAAGTGCAATTGGCGAAACTCATCACCAACACAGCGACAAAAAAGCCATAGCATTTCATTATGTGGAATCAAACTATGGAATGGATTGAGTGAGGACCTCAAACAATGCATAACGATGAGCCAATTCAAGAAACAATACAAGCAGTTGATGTTTGCTAAATACAAGGATGAAGAGTCTTGAACCAGTCATGACATCACTATATTGACAGTTACTACGGTACACATAATGTCATTGTATGGTCATATCACCTCGTACTTCAGTACGGGACAAAAAATTTAAAAAATTCAAAAACAAAAAAAAAACTAAAACTGCATTATGGAAAGCAGGAAGTGAACAAATGTAACAGTTACTGATTGTAAAAGTACCAGATGGAGGAGTAGGATTTAATAAGCTTTGATTCTTCCCACTCCTTTTGGACATGTGGAACTGTGAACTGATTATGTGATGCACTCAATTGTAATCTGATGCATGTTCAAATGAAATAAAACCATTACCATTACCATTACAATTGGCTGTCAAATGTGGAGGGAATTTGGGGATGTCAAAATAGTTCAGAGTGGCCGGTGTTGATCGAGGAGTCTTGGCAGATTTGGTTAGTTTGAAGATAACCTTACATATTTGTACATGTAAATTCATGTAAATCCACACTCAAGTTTGGTACACCACTAGGAGAGGGAGGGCAGTGGTACCCAAGCCTGGTACGGACAGGATCTCTTACTCTTAAAGTTATTTGTTGATTTATTTGCAATGGGGAAAACAATTATTTGATCCCCTGAATAGTGAGTAAGCTTAACAAAGACAGGATTTTCATGGGTTTTGCAGTGAGTGACAGAATATCAACAAAATGGAAAAAAATAAGTACATGGTCCCCTACCAACCAGCCTCCACCACCATGGGCAAGACCACAGAGGTGCCAAATGACCTCAGGAATATGATGATAGACCCTCACAATTGTTTGTACATCTATCCAACTGACACTGTGGAATTTACAGTACATGTATGCAATTCAGTAGTACTCTCCTATTAGTGGGTGTGGTTACTGTTCTGCGTTCCTGTAATTTTTCGGTGTATGCGGTTGGAAAGCAGTAGCACTGCAGTGAAACCAGATGGGCCAACAGTGAAATTCATGACCAGATCTCATCAGAGCGGAAAGGTAGCCAAAATAAGCAACCAAGACAAATCTCAAGTTAAACTTGTTTGTGTGAATGCTTGTTAATAAATGTCTGGAATGATTTCTCCGATTGAAAAGACTCCATGGCGTCAGATACCCATAGATTTGAGTAAACTCTGGTTTGAACAACACCCTGAAGAGTCTGTGGGTTTTTGTGTTTTTGCTGTGTCACTGTACAGCTGATAGCGACATGCAAGACACCCAAGCCATCTGTGTGTTGCTAATGCAGGTGCATCCAACTACAGTTATTTCCTATTTTCCAACATCCATTTTTTCATGTTCTCTCTCTGACTCTGCAGGTGAAGAAGAGGAGGCGTTAGGACCGCCTCCCTCAGTAGATGAGGCAGCTGATGCTCTAATGACCAGACTGGGCTTTTTATTGGGGGAAAAGATCATCAGTGGAGAACCTGGCTCAACTAACCATGGTCAGGTTGATGGACAGGTATAACCATACATCATATTCCTACGTTTAACCAAATCTAACCATGGCATGTGGACCATTATTGACTTTTATTTACGAAATGTACTCGTTTCAGTCATTTTTTTTCCTGAATCAAATGAATCATTACTGAATAAAATAAATATAGATTATCATTCTCATTCTCCTCTACAGCAGAGAATCTCTCCTTCCTCCAGCCTGGCCAGCAGCAGCACATCCCCCTCCTCCACGTTGCCGCCTCCTGCTGGAGTTGAGGGTAACAACAACAACAAGCACACTTCATCCGTCCAAGCCTCTGTCACTTCCCCTTCATCAACACTGGAGAGTAGAGATAGCGGCATCATAGGTATGGAGGGTACTGTAGATAAGTGTGTGGGGGGGGATAAGTATTTGATCCCTTGCTGATTTTAAGTTTTATCCCCTTACAAAGGCATCAACAGTCACAATTTATATGGAGGCACAATATCAACAAAAACTGAGCTGACTAACCTAATTTGCAGACATAGCATGATGAGAACTTGGATGAGAACCTCCTGGCCCGTCAGCCACAACACTGATGATGGATGCGTCTTGCGATCCAAATCCGGCCAAAGCAGTGACAGCCTCAAACGCTGTCGGATTTGGACAGTATCTCCTGAGATTTGCGTAGCACTAGTGACCAACTAAAAAAATGTCTGACCTCTGCACATACGAAAAAGGGCTTCTCCAGCAAGCACATGTTTTGCTTGGGGGCTAAATAATTATTTAACGTAATAAGACACATTTTACATAATTTTCTTTTCTTTATTTTTTTTAATACATGCCTTTATTCGTCCCTCAGTGGGGAAATTTGTATAATTATATATATATATATATATATATATATATATATATATATATATATATATATATATACGTGTATAATATATAATTTTTTTTTTTTTTTGTTAATATTGTGACTTTTGCTGGTAAAAGAAACCATTACAAATCTGGACTATTCATGTCTTTGTCAGGGGATATACAGTACTTATGCACAAATGCATATTTTGTCCACAATCTGCTGTTCTGCAATGAGAACCTTCCAGTTGTCAATTCCGAACTAAAATGTCTTGCAGCCACATTGACCAGCTATTCTGTTGAATCAGCACCAGAGCATGATGACAACACCAAGCAGCCCAGCGACGGTTACCAAGGCAGCAGCCTCAAACTGTGGACGCAAGAGGGATGGCCCGTGGTGACATCAACCTCCTCTTCCTGTATGGTTGCGACAGGAAGCATGAACGATGACTTCCCGTACAGGGCAGGGGACAGCATGGCCTCCACATACAGTCTCAACAAACTCCACCCAGAATGGGGACAAGACTCAAATCGCTTGTCTGGATCCACCCATTCCATCCCGCTCTACCTTACACCCCGCCCAAATTCAGTTGCTGGTAAGATGGATGGTGTGTGGGTGTGCATGTATGCGTGTGCATGTGTGTGTGTGTGTCTGCAGTCTCTCACTGCATCTTCCTGTTAGGAAGGAAACCTATCTCTCCTTCTCAACTTTTGTAAGTTCACAAGCAGCATGGATTCCTATGTTTGTAATTGTTACATTATTGAAGTATAGTGATGATAAACTGACTCTCGGATAACGGTTAGTCTTTCCTGGATTGATTATGGAAGTCGTGATGTGCTGTTTGCAAAATAAGCACCCTATTTCTGTCACGTAAATAAGCTGACAGTGCACTAACTGACAGCTTGCGGCTGCTTTGGGGCGGGGCAGACATCTCAGCAGCACCCACTGCTGCTCAGTGAGAACAAAAACTGCAAGTCAATACGTGCTTTCACTGTTAAGTCCCCAAATAGCAGAAAAGCGATGCCAGAAAAAGTTGCTACATTTGTCGCTAATCACTTTTGAAAAAATATGTCATCAAGAGGGTTTGGAAGTAATGAGGCCAAATTATTCCACGTTAATGAAATGCTATCAAGCTAATTATGTATTGATAACTAAAATTAATGTGGTGTCCAAATTATGCTGGCATATATTTTGGTGAGGCAAGATTTTATTTGTCACAGTTTTTTAATGAACCTAACATTGTACAATTATCTTTTTACGTGTTTTTTTTTATGATGGGGAGCACGTTTTGAGTGCCCTTCAACTTCAAATGTTGACTTGGTTTTTAGTCCACAAGTTTGGAGAACCTGACAAAGTGACTAGTTTAACGTTGTCTGCAACGTGGCTGCATGTCGTGCACTCTTCCCCTTTCTTCTTGGTCACTGACGCATAAACGCTCAAGAGGAGCACTTTGGCAAAGGAAGGAAGTAACATGTATGACGTCTTATAACACACACACAGGATATGAAGCAGAGTCAGCGCTAACATTCTCTGTGGTGTTAAACGGTTGTGACTGCGTTTGTTTTCACACGTTTTGGTAAGTTTCTCTTCTTGAAGGCAGAATGTGTTTTCAGCATTTTACTTTTAGTTTTAATGAACCTCTACCCCCTGCCTACTTTGTAGTCTGGTTGAACTCTTGCATGCGTTCCTCATGATGATGTACACGTGCAATGTTTGCTGCAGTGACGAGTTAGAGACAAGCAAATCAGCTTGTATCTTATCTATGTCAAGCTATAATATTGCAATCATCAATCTGACCTGCACTGCATTGATAATAAGTATGGATAGAATTCAAGTTATGTATTATCCTAGCATTTCGTGCTGTCAACAGATGGATCCAGGCCTATCCATTCGTTTTCTATGCCGCTTATCCTCACAGGGGTCGCATGTATGCTGGAGCCTATCCCAGCTGTCTTGGGTGAAAGGCGGGGACCACCCTGGATTGGTCACCTCTTGTCCAGATGCTTTCATTACAGTTTGCTTTGGGTAGGATGTTTTTAGGTGTTTTAGCTCCCAAAAATATATATTTCAAACAGTGGGGCAGACCACTATAGGGGGAGTGTGAGGCAAGAGGGGATTATACGAAGAGGCTATCCCCACAGGAACGTTTTCAGGTCAAAAAGGCAAAGTATTGCATTGTTTCAGTCTCTCATCCACATGAAAATGACCTTATGGGTGACCAGAAACTTTTTTTTTTATATATTTTTTTAAACTGAAAATGCATGCTCGCCGTTTCCATATGGACTAGCAATCCGCTGCTTTTTTAATACGATGACATCAGTGACCCATCACCGTCATGTGACTAGAAGTGAACTTTGACAACGAGAACCTGGTGAAAACATTACAACTCAAGCTAAGTTGTTTTTTTGTTCAGCCACAAGTTCTGCACATCTTGAAGACCTGGCCTACCTGGATGAACAACAAAGGCCCACTCCTTCCAGATCGTCCCTCAGAATGCCCAGACAGAATTCTGGAAGTCGAAGTCAACAGGAGCCGAGAGGTAAAGAAATACTAATGCTAATGCTGATTATTTTATATGTAGTATGACATATTGTCCCTCTTCCTCAACAGTTCAGTTCACGCCGTATCTCAAATTGAAGCCCCTTCACTTTGAAATTCCTGGACTGTTGTCTGATTGGCGATTCACTGGCAGGGAGTGGCTCTTCAAGGAAGTGGACACCCGTCTGCGCAGTGATGACCCTGCCGTCAACCGAGGGGTGGTAATTGTTGGAAACATGGGCTATGGCAAGACTGCCATCATCGCCCGCTTGGTGGCCCTTAGTTGTCATGGAAACCGGATGTGGCCGACTTCCACTGGCATCCAAACACTGCCAAAATGTAAGCAACACAGAAAAACAATATATGATGTGGCATGAAGTCTATATAGAAATTTGTGGAACCTCTTCTGTTCTGACCCAAGTGAACTAGGGATCAGATATCATTTTAATCAGTATCTGAATCAGACCTGTATTAACTGTACAGACAATGTTTTAAGTGGCTTCCAAATAGACTTTTTGAGATGAACAATTTAATGAAAACATGCGTGCAATGAGACAAATATAGTTATAGTTAATCTTCAAACAGCTAAAATAATGGATAACGCTAAAAATAACCAATTACCTAAAAATGTCATCCAATACTTCTCTACAAGAGAGGAGAAATATGATCTCAGGGAAGAACAAAATTTGAAACACTTATATGCTAGGACTACGTTAAAAAGCCATAGCATTTCAGTATGTGGAATCAAACTATGGAATGGATTGAGTAAGGAACTCAAACAATGCACAATGATGAGCCAATTCAAGAAACAATACAAGCAGTTGATGTTTGCTAAATACAAGGATGAAGAGTCTTGAACCAGTCATGATGTGCTATATATATCACTATATTGACACTTACTATGGTACCCATTATGTCATTGGATGGTCATATCACCTCGTACTTGTATGTGACCAAAAAAAAATACTACTCCTTTTGGACATGTGGAACTGTGAATTGATTATATGATGCACTCAATTGTAACCTGATGCATGTTCAAATGAAATTAAACCAAATAAATACAACCCGAATGGACGGCTTCTAGACAAAAAGTCTGAACTTCTACAGGAAATGTGCACATGCAAAGGGAAAGGTGATCTCAAATGAGATGCTGAAGCAACATGTTTTTGTATAATAGTCAAATCAAATTGCATAATGGACACAAAACATTGTAATATCAAACCATATTTTACTGACTGTAACATATAACATAAGAGAAGAGAGGCAGTTTGGTATGAATTGGAAGCACAAGACCCCCAGTTAGTTATTCCACCCGCAAAGACTCATAGTCCAGACAGTTGAATCGTAATGCAGAATGAACCCGAACTAGACACACTGCCAAGCCAATGACTGCAAAAAGCTCATGACATAGTGGAAAATAAAACACCAGTGAGATATAGAAGTTATGGTTTCACAGTGATTTTATTGTATGTACTTTGTGTTCAGATGCTGAATCTTTCCCCCATGATTCACTGGGAAGAGCAGGAGGTGATGAAGGAGGAGGTAGCTGTCCAGGGACTCCAGAGATCAGGAGGAGACAGCAGGAGGCGCTGCAGAGGCTCGCAGGACAGGTAACACCACTTTACATCAAAATCTACCACAGTCGTCCCTCGCTACATTGCAGTTTGAACATGACTCCCTGGCTAATGAAGTTAATAAATGACTGTTGTTTTGTGGTTGACTCCAGTCAAAAAATATTGTAAGACATATGCTCAGTAGGTGTTAGCAATGTGGCATTGTGGAGACATTAAAGTACTAAAGTACTGGCCGTCTCTTATGTCCCTGCAGTGATCCCGTAGCCTGCGCATCAGTGTTGCGCACTGTCGTGTAAACAAAGAATAATAGGAGGGTCTACAGGGCTATAAAAATGGTAAAAAATATTTAGAAGATCAAAAATTGGTTTTATATGCTATAATTACAAAAATATTCTGTTTATTAACATTGAATCCTACTTTGCCAAAATTCACTTATCACGGTTTCGGCTGGAATCTATTAACAGTGATAAACGAGGGAGGACTGTATATCATTTAAAACATCACTCAGTATTTCCTTCCACTGTACAAAAATGACGCCAATGTTCATCATTTCTGCCGAACAGTTTTTTTTTTTAAGCAGACATCAGTGGTTATAGAAATGATTGGTATGACAACCTCTCACTGCTCTGTTATGGATTATTTTCCAACCATAATGCCTCTTGAGACGACAGATAGTTTGCTCAGAGCTGCTGTCAACTATAAGGTTGAAGTCAAGATTCCCTTTTTATAGCATCGAACTACTCAAACATTTATGTGACATGTGGCCTGAGACCCATTCATAACTTGGAAGGGGTACAATTTATGATCCAGACTGCTACCAGCCAAAGGGGAGTGATCCAGATCTGGCTTTAATGGTATCTGCAGTATGTTGAAGAATATCAGTCATATACTGTAACTCAGTTCCACTAATTAGGCCATGCAGAATGAAAACTGAATTATGAAAACCTATGCTAAGTGTATTTGAAAAATGCATTACCCTGATGTGTTTGTCTCTGACAGTGGTGCTAGGTACATATACTTTGTTAATCCTGTGGAAATAAAGAAAATGATAAGTCATAAAAAAAGAGCAAAAAGGCATAATGTAATGAGACAGAATACTAATAACACTAATGACTTCTGCTTCTGCAGGTAGTTTCCTATCACTTCTGTCAGGCTGATAACTGCCACACGTGTCTGGTTCCGGAGTTTGTCCACACCATGGCGGCGAAGCTAACCGAGGCCCCTCAGCTGTCAGCGTATCGAGAGCTGCTGCATCGATCACAGCAGCTTCAGAGCTCACTCAGTCTGCGATCCTGCATCCAAGACCCAAGCTCAGCCCTCCAGAAAGGAATTTTAGAACCACTGGATGCTCTCTACAAGGGTACAGTAGCCCTCCTTGTCAATTACCTGGGATTTGGAAAAACTTGTTTTTCTGGTGTAAAAAAATTAAGCTGGACTGCAACGAGCGGTTAGTGCGCAGGCCGCACAGCCAGGGGACCCGAGTTCAATTCCACCCTTGGGCATCTCTGTGCATGTTCTCCCTGTGCATGTGTGGGTTTTCTCCGTGTACTCCAGTTTCCTCCCACATTCCAAAAACATGCTAGGTTAATTGGCAACTCCAAATTGTCCATAGGTATGAATGTGTGAATGGTTGTTTGTCTGTATGTGCCCTGTGATTGGCTGGCGACCAGTCCAGGGTGTACCCTGCCTCTCGCCCGAAGACAGCTGGGATAGGCTCCAGCACCCCCTGCGTCCCTTGTGAGGATAAGCGGTAGAAAATTATATTTATTGTTTACAGAAAATCTGTTTACAAATTTCTAAATACAGTTTTAACATTATTAGAGCCCTGTAGACAGGAAGTAACACCCCTATAGTCACCTTTACTCTCCTATTACTCAATATAGTAGACAAAATACGAGAAAATAAGCCATTTAGGACATCAATAATATAAGCGGTAGAAAATGAATGAATGAAAAAACTAAGCTTTCCTTCAAAATGTGGCGAGGTGCACACCACATACGATAAATTACCAATAATACTTTTATCCAGGTAAAGTATACTGGAAATGTTTATACAAAAGCTGCTCACTTGACTGAATTTAGTTTTATTTCTATTCTGCAATACAGGGAAATACTGCACATATTGTAATTTTGCTTTCTTTTTCTGCAGAGAAGACACTGCATGTGGAAGGAACTGGGATCATTTTACTGATTGATGGTTTAAACGAGGCAGAGTTCCATCGGCCGGACTATGGTGACACACTGACGTCCTTCTTGTCACGAAACATACACAAATTTCCTCCATGGTTCAAGATCATTGCCACTGTGAGAACCAGTCAACAGGTATGTGTCTTCCAGGCGTCCTAATTTATATACAGTAGATCTCCGCTTCCATCTCAGGACCACCAGTGAATGGCGAAAAACGTCAAGTCATCAATACAGCCTTAAAAAAGGTCATTTGATTTTTCCCCAATCATGAAAACTGAGATTTTAAAAATGCTGTATAGAACACACATGTTCATTCCACCACAGGAGATATGTCATGTTACACATATCGGTATCAGTAATCGGAAGTTGGACAATATCGGCATATCGGTTTTCTGCAAAAAGGCCAATATCGGACATCCCTAATAAAGACCTAAACATGTAAAAATGGTGGGCTTTCCAACAGTAGTATTGTAAATGTATTCTGTAAATCCGGGGTGGGCAAACTATGGCCCGTGGCCCACCAAGCGTTTGAATCCGGTCCGCCAGTTGCTTTCTAAGTATTTAAACTTTTAACATACAAACTGTCAACATGACTTGCAAGTCGGATGTCTTATTTAGTAAAAAACTGTAAAATGAAATGACATAGTTTGATGTGGTCTGATGTTTAAAGTGCTCCTGAAAAAAGGGACATGAGAAAATAAAGCTGATAGTGTAACACTTTTACAGATAAAATTAGACAAATAATTCAAGGAAAATTCTAATCATAAAATAGTGTGTGTGTGTGTGTTAAATATATGTTCTGGCCATTGGACAATTTTGTTAACTCAATGCGGCCCACAAGTCAAAATATGTAAATGGTATATACATTATTACCGACTTGTGTTTTGTGCAGAAAAATGGTCTATTATGGGAGAAAAATATACGTATATTTTTTACCAAAAATATGCAAAGTTGCAGAACCGTGAAGGCTGAAGTGTGCAGGGATCCACTGTATAGGAAAATGTCCATCTGTCCACATGTAAAGGTGTGCTCCAAGTCACCGCATTAACTGTTTGCAATGTTTGTTTCATATCTAAAACCAGGACATCACTCGGTCTCTACCTTTTTACCGCATCTCTTTAGACCAGATGGAGGAAAACAGCGCCATAGAGCAAGACTTGCAGGTAAAAACAAATAAACTACCTGTTCACTGGATTTTACCTCTATATCTATCTTGCTGTAAAAATTTGACATTATTTTTTTTAATTTAGGGTTACCTGATGCAACGAATCCACAGCAGCCCTGAGATTCAGAGCAACGTGTCACTAAGCAATGGCCGCCTGGACAACATGGCATTGGCCAAGCTGACAAGTCACCTCAAGACCTTAAGCAAAGGCTCGTACCTCTACCTGAAACTAACCATGGACTTGATTGAGGGAGGATACCTGGTCCTTAAGAGCTCCAGCTTTAAGGTGTGCACGGAACCGAGGACAACACACTTTCTTAAATAGGGTGTTAAAGCCTCAGCCAATCAGTCTTTACACCTCTGTGTTTCTTTTTAGGTGGTTCCTGTAAGCCTCGCCGAGGTCTACCTGCTGCAACTTAACATGCGGTTTCCCACACAGTCGTCATTTCTGCGAGTTCTGCCACTGCTCAATGTAACTGTAGCATCACTTCACCCACTGACTGACCAACAGGTACGGACTACCAATAGCTGAAATCTGGTTTATTTTATTTATGCTGTTATGTAAAAAGCAGGGGCTTGCATTTTTTGGTTCAGTAAAAGTAGGAGACAGGTCATATAGAACTTGAACAGTGGCTAGAGAATGCCAAGGAGGAGACACAGCCTGCAGACCCCATTCAGTCGAATCCAATTAAATGATGCTTGCAACGTACAATTTGGCAAGCTGCACATTTCTGTGTGGCACAAACTTTGAACAACAAAGTAAAGTGCTGAGTATCAAACTCTGGACTAATACAATCAGTATAAACTCAATTGAAGGTGGTTACACTAAAGATGAGCTGTTTTATGTTTAGCTTTTTCTTCCCTTCCCTTACCAATAATGAACCGAACCGTTCCTTTTAAACCTTGATACATGCCGAACCATGTTTCTGGTATATCGTTACACCTGCTACACCTGGATTGTAACTGTTCCTCTCTTACATCAGCTCTTTGAGGTGGTGAATGCTGGCACACTAACAGGAGGGGCAATGCAATGGCCTGAGTTTGTGCAGCGTCTGGAGCAGCTGTCTCCTTTCCTGTTGCGGCGGACTGATGGGAGTCGGATGCTTAACCACACCTCCTTCAGGGAGTGGCTGGTGTGGAGGGAGGAGGGGCAGGATGACCGGTTTCTGTGCGACCCCAGGTAGACTGCATTGATTCAGTTTCAGCATCTCCTGGTGTGTCCATTCCTGTTTTTGATGGGCAAGAGTAAAGACGGCGTTGTAATGTTTTTTCCTACAGGAGCGGTCACACTCTGCTGGCATTCTGGCTCTGCAGACAAAGAGGAAAGTTGAACCGGCAGCAGACACTTGAACTGGGACATCACATCTTGAAGGCTCATATCTACAAGGTAATCTCACGTATAAAGTCAAGTGGCTCGGTTCCTAACAGATGGCTTCTTGATGATCATTATGGCATTCAGGAAACGTGCGTAGGATTCTGGCTAAAAGTGGGCCGAAAATCGCATATGCGCATCTGCACATAATTTTTCTTTTGTAAATGACACTCCACCTGGAAATGTATGACTCAGGGTCTTCATCCTATCCCCATTCTTTGCACACCCACTTTAGACCTTGAAGCATCAATGCAAAGCACCTCATTGGTCAAAAAGGCATATCAGTAGTGGGCTTGTTCATCAATGGAACTGCACCATGAATAGCCAGTCAAATGGAAATCGAGGTCCTTATGGTTGAGGTGGTTATCAAGCAGATTGGCATTGGCGGCCATGTTTCCATCAGACAACACCAGGGCAGCTGTGGATACAGATTACCACCACCAGTGTGAGACTGTGGAGCGAATAAAGAAAGGGTTCATTCTGAAACGCTTTGGGGGCCTAGAAAACTGCTATATAAAAATTGAATCCAGTATTCATTCATTCATTTTCTACTGCTTATCC
Source organism: Doryrhamphus excisus (assembly GCF_030265055.1). Lineage (NCBI taxonomy): Eukaryota > Metazoa > Chordata > Actinopteri > Syngnathiformes > Syngnathidae > Doryrhamphus > Doryrhamphus excisus. Next base: position 8,438,479 of record NC_080480.1, read on the forward strand.
TCACGAGGGTCGCGGGCGTGCTGGAGCCTATCCCAGCTGTCTTCAGGCGAGAGGCGGGGTACACCCTGGACTGGTGGCCAGCCAATCACAGGGCACATATAGACAAACAACCATTCACACTCACATTCATACCTATGGACAATTTGGAGTCGCCAATTAACCTAGCATGTTTTGGAATGTGGGAGGAAACCGGAGTCCCCGGAGAAAACCCACGCCACACAGAGATGGCCGAGGGTGGGAACCCAGTATTATTATTGTTATTATTATTGACAACATTTTTCACCATATTGAATAGTTGCATTTCTTTTCCAATGTAGCGAGCGACACTGTCTGTGAGCACACACCATTTTGCACTATTTTCTTTATATTTGCCGACCAATTGCGTCAGTAAACATTGACTGTCGGGACGAAGGCTCCGCTGCCCTAGGCACCTCCATTGGTGGTTTATTTTTCCCAATTGAGAAAACTATCCGTGAGATAGTAGTTATGTCGCTGTTGTTTCACGCTGCTTTGCGATTATTAGGAAATGAACAATACTAACACGTCAAAATAAACTAATTGAATCCCAGCTATTTTTCAAAAGCTGTTCCTCTTGGTAAAGGCCATTTTTGATGCTTTTGACCGATATTTCAAGACACACTGAATATTGTGTTTCAGGGCTATATAGACCAAAAGAAATACCTTTTCCTTCCTTTAGTAAGATTCATTAGAACATGGGCAAGTTTCAGCAAAATATAATTTTCAAGCAAAAAGCACAACTTTGACACAGATTTAGCCATATGTATTTAGCCAAAATATATAAACAACCTTATATAAACATTTGTACAGTCATCGCCTCTTTTTGTGGTGCAAAAAAAGTAAAACTAATGTGAAAAAATATGTATTTGGGAGTGGGTGTCTTTGATAGCGAATGAGTAAAAATTCTTCAGCCTTCTGCTCTGTCTGTAGGATCGTTTATGCATGACAAATGTGAAAGGTGTCTAACATTTTGTTGCACTGTGGCATTTGTCTTGCATGCAGGGTTTAAGCAAGAAGCTTGGGATTTCCTCGTCCATTCTGCAGGGCCTTTGGCTGTCCTACAGCACGGAGAGCTTGAATGATGCACTCTCCTCATTGCGAAACCTTTACACCCCAAACATCAAGGTATTGGCATTATAAGACCAACAAATGAAGGGCAAAAACACAACATTTTTCAATAATTATTCAATTGCAGTATATACTCACCCCCAATCCCAAATTAAGCACTTACCAATGGTGGATTGTAACCTGGCTCCCTGCTTCTCCAGGTTAGCAGATTGCTGATTATGAGCGGGGCTGATGTGGATTATCGCAGTGGAGTTCTGAATAACGCTCCCCTGCTGTGTGTCCACGCTCACTTGGGCCACGGTGATGCTGTGGCCCTTTTACTTGACCACGGAGCTCAGGTAGAAAAATAAACATGAGAATCACAGAAGTGATTACAGGTGGAAATATGTTGCTTTGCAGCTGACACTGTGTGCATTTAGGTGGATGCACAGTCGCAAGATGGTTTGACCGCACTGGGATTTGCGGCTTCAGCTGGACATCTGGATGTTATCACCCTGCTGAGTCAGCACAAAGCCAAGGTAATGGCTGACAATCGTAGATTTTCTCACTCTCACCAACCAAATCACACGTATTTTAAGATTTTAGCATGGTTTATGTCTTTCATGTTCCTGTGTGTGCTCAGGTGGGTCATGTGGACAGCTCAGGCCGGTGTGTGTTGGTGCATGCAGCTCAACGGGGCCATCTCCAGGTGCTACGCTTCCTGCTGAAGCTTGCTGACTGGAGCTGCAATACCTGCTGTGGCCACAGGGGGGTGAGCAGGAGCCAGGCGGTGCAGCAGGCACTGATTGCAGCAGCCAGCATGGGCCATTCAGAGGTACACACATTGATTGTACAGTGACATAAGCGCTTGTCAGCATAACTCAAACCAAAACTAGCCTTTACTTTGGCCAATGGTGATAATCAAGGATATTTGAATCCACAGCAGTTGGCTGGCATTCTTCACTCATTTTTATATGTATTTTTACTGTTTTCATATTATAATAGTGTAATCTATATAACAAGCTATTTTATTATACAGTATTTATATTGACCATTGTGGTGCATTACTTGGTCCTGAGTACACATACAGATTTTATATTGTATTTTAAAAAGTAAGACTCTAAAAACATACTGATTTATTCAACTGTGTGTTTTTTTTCTTGTGTGTAGATTGTGTCTCATCTCCTGGATCCACCAGATGAAGACAATAAAGAGGAGGAAAGACCAGAAATCAACACACCTGATAGTCTATGGGGAGAGACAGGTATTTAAAATCCCAGAAGTGCAATGCAATAAAAAACATTGCAGTACTCTGGGTACTGCGGTTTTTCCTTCCACATTCCACAAACATGCATGTTAGGTTAATTGGTGACTCCAAATTGTCCTTTTCTGTGCATTATAACACGAGTAAACAAGTTAAAATCAGTCATTGGGAGACAACTATTTCGACTATGGAAAAAAAATAACTCTAACAACGTTGCATGGTTTGATATCCATGCTGTGATCATGCATTAACACGTACACTGATGATAACATGTAATAGTTGCAGTATCTTGCCGTATTTTGATGATTTAAAACACTACTGAAACTTCTTTTCAAGAGCACATTGATACACATACTTATGCTAGTTCTGTCAGCAACAGCAGCAGAGACAACACTTACGATGTCCGCTCTCATTTGCATAGCTGTGTCTTCCAGCACAAGACGTGTGCTCCAGTCCTCAGGTAAAAAATTCTGACGTCCAACGAGCATCTTGTTGAGTCTTTGTAGCGAAATTGAGAGCTAGGTATCCACTCTTTTGTCTGTGAATGACACTGAGACTAGTGATTAGCAACATGTTGTGTTAGTCCGCCAGACAAAAATAGTTTTTCCATGTAAGCTGCTACAATGATAATATCGCTGTTGGCGTTTTTTTTTTGTTTTTTTGTGAGGGCTTTAGCATCAAAATAGGTATTTCTCATGACATCCATTGCTAGGTAATTTTAGCTTGTTTCCTCGTGTTATAATGCACAAAAAAGGGAAAGAAATGTGTTCATGTTTCACATAAGGATTGTGAATGATGGGCAATAATTTTTAAAAAGTGCAGTTCCCCTTTAATGTTAATTCTCATATATCGTCATATACTACCCAGTACCCAGTTTTCCATATTCCTGCTATAAGTTTACATGTGTCCATCTTGTATCTCGAAGCCTTGACAGCAGCAGCAGGAGGCGGCAGGTTGTCAGTCTGCACCCGGCTGTTGGATCAAGGTGCTGCTCTCCAGCAAAGCAGCAGACAGGGGGTCGTGCCACTCTTCTGTGCAGTTCGGGGAGGCCACTGGCAGGTCGGAGAAAAAAAAAACACGCAAGTGTACAATAGAACCTGTTTAAATCGACAATCTCTCCTATGTTAAAAACAAACAAAGGATGGTTCAAAAATCTTTTATTGTTGCTGATTCTCATTATGTCTTTGGCCAAAGTCACAAGTTAAAGTGTCAGCAATAGCTGTTTTCGATATGAGTCAGCCAACCCGAGGGATTTCGACTTAAACAGGTTTGCATCAATTGGATTCTTGTAGTGTTATTGAGCTGTGTCCTCCATTGTTGTCCAAGGTGGTGGAACTGTTATTGAATCATGGAGCAGAGGTCAACATGATGGACCAGCAGGGTCGAACCGCCTTGATGACAGCTGCATCAGAGGGTCACATGACCACAGCCAAATTGCTGCTGGATCATGGTAAACTGAGTCGAAGAAAATGTACACTTAAATGTTTTGTGTGTATTCACTTGTAATTTACAATTGTTTTTAGGGGCCTCTCTGGATCAGGCTGACAGGGAAGGTTTAACAGCGCTGAGTTGGGCCTGTCTGAAAGGTCAGCTCCAATTGGTCAGAGAGCTGGTGGAGAGAGGCGCAGCAACGACACACACTGACCGCAGTGGGCGTACGCCTTTGGATCTGGCTGCCTTTCGTGGCGACCCTGAAGTGGTCAGTGCCATTTGTGTCTTTGGATTGCGGTCAATCCACCGTGCTCAAGATTTTTTTCTGCTTGTGTCTTTGGTCAGGTGCAGCATCTGGTGGATCACGGTGCATCCGTGGAACACACTGATTCCAGTGGCATGCGTCCACTGGACCGAGCAGTCGGTTGCAGAAACACCTCAGCGGTTATCGCTCTGCTCAAAAAGGGAGCTAAGATAGGTAAAGAGTCAATTGAATGTTATGTTGCTTGCGCCTTAAACCATAAAGAGCAAATTCAGAAGATGTAAATTTCTCGGCTTATAAAAAAACAGCAAGAACGTCACATCTTATATACAGTCCCTGTTAAAAGTTTGGAGATCCTGTCCCATTCAATCGTAGGGGTGTGACGAGAAAAAAGTGTCCTGCCATAATAAATAAATCAATTAATCACGTGATAAATTAGACAAAATTTTATCAATTTTGCCAGGCTCCGTGTCTCACCTCCAAACAACCAGGAAGAGAGCTCACCCATTGTTTAGCACCCCAAAGCTTTATAAAACAGAGTGACACCTCTTGTCAGTCATTCAGTCACTTTGTCTTTGTGATGGGAGGCGGGGTCGCAAGCATACACACGCAGCAAAAGTGGGGGGCCTTGTGAGGATCAAGGAGGGGAAAAAGTCAAATATTACAAGACCTCACGTGGGGATATTAACAAGCCCAGCCATTTTTCAAAAGCCACATGTGGCCCACCAAGTGTTTGAATCCGGCCACCAGTTGCTTTCTAAGTATATCAACTTTTAACATACAAACTGGCAACATGACTTGCAAGTCGGATGTCTTACTTAATAAAAAAACAAAAACTGTAAAATTAAATTATATACTTTGATGTGGTCTGATGTTTAAAGTGGTCCTGAAAAAAGAGACACGAGAACATACAGCTGATAGTATAACACTTTTACAGGAAAATTATAAGCATAAAATAGTGTATGTGTGTTAAATATATGTTCTGGCATAAAAATATATTTGCCCACCCCTGCTGTAGAGCATGTATTTCAATGGGAATGCGCTTATAAAATGCACCTCGGCTGTTTTTTCTGCTTAAAACTGTACCGAACGGGCTCTCTTCTACCGTGGAGTTGCATCATCACCTCTTTGACCTCTTACACAAAAAAAACATAAAAGATGTATGAATACGGTTCAGTAAATGTACAAGTTTGGAGACACAATAACATGGAGAAGTCTCTCAACGTGTACATTTGATTACAATGTGGTAAAGTAAAGCTCCAATTGCTTGAGATTTGACTTGTTGTTCATGTGTGTGAAGGACCAGCAACCTGGGCTATGGCTACGTCTAAACCAGACATTTTAATGGTGCTCATTAGTAAACTGGTTCAAGAGGGGGACAAACTATACAAGGTAACACATCAACATAAATCAGTCAAAATGATGAAAGGATGGAATATCTTTATAAGGAATGTGTGTTTGTGTTTGTTGCGCAGCAAGGCAAAGTGAGGGAAGCTGCTCATTCCTATCAGTCTGCGCTACAGAAGTTTCCGGGGGACGAGATGAAGACCTTCAGACAGCTGAGAGTGTGTGTGCTCCTCAACCTGTCACGTTGTCGCCGCAAGATGAATGTGAGACTCACCTACAATGTCTTATGCTTCTAGTGTGATTTCTCTCATTGAAAATGGATCTCAAAGATCTATCCTCTGTCGTAACATGATCTATTATTTGCCTGCAGGATTTCGGCCTCGCTGAGGAGTTTGCGACCAAGGCTCTCGAACTGAAAGCCAAATCTTACGAGGCCTTCTATGCCCGAGCTCGAGCTAAACGCAGTCGCAGGTGAGCGGAGCAACCATGGGACTAGAACTGAGTTAAATGGAACAAATTCAGGTTACAATGTTCAAAAATCTTGTTAATAATAAATAACAGCATTTGGATTGTGATAAGTGGATTTCCTCTTTTGGAAATCAAATATTTTTGTATTCCAAGTTCAATTCCATCCTTGGCCATCTCTGTGTAGCGTTTGTATGTTCTCCCCATGGATGTGTGGGTTTTCTCCGGGTACTCCGGTTTCCTCCCACATTCCAAAAACATGCTAGGTTAATTGGCGACTCCAAATTGTCCATAGGTATGAATGTGAGTGTGAATGGTTGTTTGTCTATATGTGCCCTGTGATTGGCTGGTGACCAGTCCAGGGTGTACCCCGCCTCTTACGCCAAGACAGCTGGGATAGGCTCCAGCACCCCCTGCGACCCATGTGAGGATAAGCGGTAGAAAATGAATGAATGAGTGAATATTTTTATATTTGTTGTTTACAGAAAATCTGTTTACAAATTTCTAAATACAGTTTTAACATTATTAGAGCCCTGTAGACAGGAAGTAATACCCCTATAGTCACCTTTACACTCCTATTACTCAATATAGTAGACAAAATAAGCCATTTAGGACATCAATAATATAGCCGCAGACATTATTATTGGGATAGGTTCTTAATTAACTGTCTATTCTGTACAGTACTTCCTACAGTGGAACGACCCTAGAGGGCATTAGTAATGTGTTTATGTAGTTGTGCTCATGTGTGTCTTGTGTGTAAATGTGTTCCAATTTGAGGGGAGCTGCTGCTGCTGTGGGCGGACAGGAAGTGATATTGGGGGCTGATATTGGGGGCTTTAGCTTGGCCTGGTTTTCGGCCACAACTGTAGCTGTAATTAGGGATTATTGTGGATGTTGTTCATTAAGTTACAGTAAACAGTACATTACTGACACCCTAGTGATTTTTAGGTGTATCAGCGAAAACAAATGCTGCGGGGGTTTGATTTTATAGGTCTGTCTCATCAGTAATACTTTTTCATGACTGTTTTTTTTCCAAAAAACATAGGCAGTTTCATGCGGCCCTTGAAGATCTGTTGGAAGCCAGCCGCTTGTGTCCATCCAACCGAGAGATTCAACGCCTGCTCTCTCGGGTCAAGGAAGAGTGTCGACAACAAGACTCTTCCACTCCCTCAACACAACACGTTTGTCAAAAAAACTTCTCCACTCACGATGCCAGGGGCCGAGATCCTGATTACCTGCAGGTGCATCCCACTGAGGAGACTACACAGGAAGACGACACTGAAGATAATCGGAATCAGTGGAAAGGGAACGTTTCTGTTCCAATGATTCAAAGTCTTAACATCTATGGTTGTCCAGGAGGGCAGCTACCTTCCTCCATCTCCCCAACTCATTTGTTTCATGTCCAATCCAGTCCGACCAATTCCCCCTCTCACTCTGCACCTTCCTACCACTGCTTCAGCCCTCCAACTTCTCCACGGCAACATCAGCAGCCAACCAGCCCAATGTTGGAACAGTCCAGTCTGCAAGATGCGCAAATACTGTTATCTGCTCAACACCCAGACCAGAACCAGGTAGTACAACAGTATCACCATCAGGCGAATTCAAGATCCTTTCAGAATCAAAAGCCTGTTCAAAACCAGTGGCTCCAGCAAGCCAAAGTCCAGTTAGTCAGAACAAGCCAACCCAGTTCAGCGATTCATTCCAGTGTGGTTTTGGGGAGTTCAGGCTACTCTCAGTTTGCCCAGCTGCCACAAGAACTGGCTGAACTGGGGGACAGTATTTGCCCAAGCCCCTTTGATATGCAACCGAGTCAGCAGGCCCACGCAGGACGGGGATCTGCAGCGTCATATAAACAAGACAATGTGGATGTTGACCTGGTTTGCCAGTCAAGACCTGCACCTGTGTACGGAAGAGGAGGGGATAGGGATAGGGATAGGGTAGGGATGAGTCATTTTGGACAGGGCCGTCAGTTCAGCCGCAACCAATCCAAAGCTGCCTATTACCCCATGGAAGTAACTGAAGTCGCAAAAGGCCCACAAGATGAACACCAGTACCTCCACCAGGGTGGACTACGACGTCCACTTAGTGCGCACCCAGCCTCCCCTGCCTTTCCCCAAAGGCATGCCCAGCACTCCCAGAACCCTAATAGCCGTTTCCCCACAAGCAGCAGCAGCCTCGCTAGCGGGCAGCAGACTAATCGAGGAGCACCTTTCATGACCTCAGCCTCCACCCAGTACATGGACTTACCTTCTCAACCTTCCGCAGGAGAGGTGATTGGTCATCGTGACGATCTCATGCTGATCTCTTCTACACAGGCAGACACTTGCCTGGTCGGGGGGGGCACTTATCCCGGAGAGGCCGGCCGTTCAAGGAACATTCCTTACATGGGTCTTAATGACAAGTTTGTGAGGGCACAGCAACAAGGTCCTCCTACTTCCTCATCCATCCTCAGCCCCTCTCGATCCTGGGCCGTGTCTTCGGTGGACACCATCGTCACATCGCCTGTTAAAAACCCCACCAAACAGGCAGATTTGAACCAATCCCAACCGCCCTTCTCTATCGCCTACCACAACCGCAGCAACAACAACGGCCATTATGACAACCAGCTGCCCTACTACGACATGATACCAAGCCACAGTCCCCAGGATCCAAGCCCCGTTCAGGTTGGTGGTCAGAAGTTCCCTTACCTTGACGTCAAGCTCGCTCGAACACTGCCAGTGAACAGAAAGGCATGTCCGACCTCTCCTGTTAAAGCCAAAAGACCCTTTGTTGAGTCAAATGTATAAAGAAATAGAGAAAGGGAAAAACCTTGAAACCGAATTTGTGTAAAGTGTAAGTGTGTGTACTCACACTAGGCCATACGCAAGACCTAAAATCTGGCTAGTGTGAGCACTCTGATCCGTGCTCAGGTTCGATACACTTCCTGTCTTGCGGGGCACAAACAGAAGAGGCGGGCCAGGGCACGGCATAATTGGTCATGCACAGGTAATGGAATGTGAGGAGTGATGGCACGGCAACATTTCATAGTAGAAATAAATCAAAAGACTCTAAATGTCTCGGCCCTCGACATATTGGCAAATTTAAACTGAGTTCATAATCATTGGATATCACACCTACAGTGTAACACACAGCTAAGATTTTTTGTTATTGGATTTTTTTTTTTGCATTTTTGGGGGGAAACGAGTTAGGACACCCCAGCTCTAAATAGTCCACCAATAGTCATGATGTAATTTCATTAATTTTTGCCACCATGCAGGGTAGAAATAAATAAAGACTACAGAAAGTTAAAAAAAACTGCAGTAATGGAACGGTGTAAAAGTAGTGGCACTAGCAAATTTCATTCTTTCTTTTTTTTGCCAACAAGTTGAAAAAAAATGAAAATTTAAGGAAAGGTAGTGGTAAGCAGAAGCAGTCATGTATGCAACTATTGTACATTTTATTTTAAAAAAGGTTTGGTTACAAAAACATTTGCTTGTCATAGTGTGTATTGTGTAAGAAGTGAAGAAAAATTGCAGTACTGTGCAATTTTGTTTTGCATTGAGCAAGAAAGAGCAACAGCTATGTGTGTTATGATTGCATGAATGGTTTTAATGACGTTCTGCACATGCATTCAGAATGTTACTGTCACTCCTGTGAAGCTCAAGTGTTGTGTTGAGTGGAGAGTGTGGAATGCTTCACTGGTAGCATCTATGTTCAATATCAGTCTGGAAGTCAGTGTGAGATTTATTGAGACCTGTTCTTTTCAGAGGCTACATCAAAAATAAATGTTTGGGGAGCTTGAGCCTAATACAGCGAGGTGGGGTACACCCTGGACTGGTTAACAGCCAATCACAGGACACGTGTAGACACGCAAGCATTCGCTCACATGGACAATTTGTGTGGGAGGAAGCTGGGGGACCTGGAGAAAACCAAACCTGGAGAAATGTTCTAATTGGTATATGAACCAAGGTTAGGGATGGGGTTTTAGGTGTTACAATTAGGGTCAGGATTAGGGATAAGAGTTACCGATAGGATTTTAAGGTTTTACGGTTAGGGGTAGGGATAAGGGTTAGGACTAGGGATTAGGGATAGGGTTATAGGTTTTATGGTTAGGGTTAGGATTACGGATTTTTGATTTAACAGTTGGGTTTAGGACTAGGGATAAGAGTTAGGATCAGGGATAGGGTTGTAGGTTTTACGGTTAGGCACAACAGTTAGGATTAGTGTTAGGGTTATAAGTTTTATGGTTAGGATTAGGGATACGTTTTTAGATTTAACAGTTAGGTTTAGGACTAGGGATAAGAGTTGGGAATTGGGATAGGGCTGTAGGTTTTACGGTTAGGCACAACAGTTAGGATTAGTGCTAGGGTTACAGATTTTATGTTTACAGTTAGGATTAGGGATAAGTGTTAAGATTAAGTATGGGTTTTAGGCTTTACCGTTAGGGTTAAGAGTTAGGGATAGGGTTTAAGTTTTTAGGGTTATTAAGAATTAGGATGATGGGATGGGTTTTAGCTTTGACGGTTAGAATTAAGGATATGGATAGGGTTTTAGGTTTTTCAGTTAGGGTTAGGGATAAGAGTTGGGTTTGAAATAAGAGTTAGGCATATGGTTTTAGACTTTATGGTTAGGGTCAGGATTAGGGATATGAGTTCGGGTTTCAGGTTTTAAGGATTAAGGATAGGGTTTTTTATAGTTAAGTTTCGGATTAGGAGTAGGACTTTAGGTTTTACAGTTAGGGATAAGAGTTAGGAATAGGGTTTTAGGTATTCCGGTTAGGGTTAAGATTAGGCATAAGAGTTAGGATTAGGGATATGCAGTCAGCTAGTAATAATTTCAGGATATCAAACACTTAGTATGTGGACAAAAGCAACAAGTTGTGGTTTTCTCTGTGGAGCACCCACCCACTCGCCCTCAGTGTTGCCAACTCCTCAGTAAGGACAGTAGCTATTGGCTGTCCTGAAAGTCACTCGAAGTTGCTACATGACGTCCGTCTGATTTACATAATTGGCCATTATGTGTGTTTACCCAACTTGTTCAGAGGGCGTACAACCCACCTTTGCAAGCACCTTCTGTAATTTTGGATCAACATTTGCATTAAAAATGACTGTTGTAACCCAACTCCAACTCCTAAGTCGCTAAATTGGGTTAGGGTTAGGGGTTAGCATTAGCTCACTCCACCCGTCTCACGGTCTCTCCATGCTAGTACCCATCTGTGAGTTTGACACTTGTGGCCTAGTCTGAGTATGCCCTTAAATCCTGCCAACATTCCAGTGGTGAATGTCAATAGGAAGTCCATTTTACAAGTGTTGTTCATTCCCCAGAAGACAAAAGGTTAACATCTGGTCAGCTGGTAACGTGCTACAAGCTAAGGACATAAAGTAACCTGGTGAAAGACCAAAGGGCTTACGTTGTTTGTACAAGCACAAGTAGCAAGAAATGGAATTCTTTCCTATGTTCTGCCGTCCCTTGACTGCTTTGCAGTACTTTTGTACAGTAAATGGATGCAGATGATGACTCAGCAGTAGCTATATTCATTGAAGAGCAGCACAAAGCACTTATCTGCTCGCCGTTGAAACCTGAAGAAACCACTAGAAGATACCCGCAACCCCAAGCCATAGTTTTGACAAACATGGGCATCACCTGACTTACTGTACAAAAAAAATAGTATTTAAGTTATGTTTGTCTTAAAATGTGTACATTTTGTTATGTTTTCAACTGTTTTTGTATTTTGCTTTTACATCTGTTGTCATTCAGAATGGCTTATTTGAAAGGATACAAATTAAAAATGTAAGATGTATATCATGTTGTGTGCACACACTTATTTCTTATGTCACTTTGCAGTGAGCACGAAGTAAAAAAAACGTAAGTTGTGTGGACGCTTGTTGATATGACAGAGTATGAAGACCACCTTCAACCAAGGAAGTAGTCAGTAGTCACTTGAACTTGTTCAAAAATATTTACAACCTTCCTCGCACAACACAAAAACCATCAGGAGCTTACCAAATCAAAAGCCTAACTTTCTCACAGTGCAACAAAAAACAGCACAAATACGTACACAATGTAACTACCACACAGTCTATGTGAGTCTCGGAAGAGATTCTTATATATTCATGTATATAAAGAGTCAATTACAACCTGCAAGGCATGCTGGGAAGCCCACCTGCGCACATGTCCCAACAGGATGTTACCCAGCATGCTTTGTGGGTTATAAATGAGTATTGTCGTTTTCATGTATATTGGTGTGCTAGTGTCTATTTCGACACCCACATAGTCACTGTGTTGCATTACATGTTCCACATACTATATCGTTATTTTTGGTTGCACCGTGAGTAAGGGAAGCAATTGTTGTTATTATAGTGTCTAAATATACGTTTTTTAGGGGGCATTCAAATTACTTTCAAGGGAGGTGTGAATACTGGGGATCCTGCTGTATACATTACAACTTTATTCTAAATGTGCAAAACTGTTGTATACTTTTTTCAGAACTTTTATCGTCATGGAAGCTAGTGACAGTCGTTTGGTTTTCATCAACATCTGAGGCTCAAGAGCACTTAGTGGACGATGTGAGAGCACAAGTAGCCATCCATGAAGATCTATAATCTCAATTAGAGAGTCATCATCCCTTTTCTGTGCAGTCTCAATGGCGACCTGCGTAAACATTCATGTGTTTTGTGAACATGAATGCAGTTTTTCCACTAGACTTGTTGTACTTTTTGTTTCAGCAGCTAGTTTCACCTTGAGTGGAATAGCTCAGTGAACTGACCACTTGAATGAGTCAGTTAAATGGATGTAAAACATTATTAGTGGATAACAACTCGGCAGAATTTGTTTTATGTGTTGTTGGGTGTGAGAAACATTTAAACAATGTACTGTCAATCACCACAGATGAATGACTGCTGGCTTGTCCAAGGGAATAAAGAGAAATGAAACATGTACTCAATACTCACTTCACCTTTGCATGAAATGTTCTTATCCATATCTCCAAGACCACAATGACCACTCTACAATGTCTCCACAAATGATGAATATAAATATACATCAATTACACAGCCAAAAGCCATCAGTGAAGCTCCAAGCATCCATGATGGATTCAACAGGATTCAAACACACTGAACTCCTAAACTTTGCTTGTCACAATTTTTCGTCTTTTGCGCTTAAAGGGTTAAAAATATTATTTGTATGAAGTGTGAAGAGTTTATTTGTAGTTATAAACGTAATTTAGGTGTCTTTACTCACTTTTTTGTCTCTCCTACGAGATGTACATATGCAAATAATATGCAAATTAGCCAATGGCGACTTCTATGACAGCCAATGGCTACTTTTCTTACTAAGGGATTGGCAACAGTGTCTGCTGAGTCGACGTGCTATGGCTAAAGATACCCCATGGCTGAGATTGACTGGGGGAAAAAGGTTCTCCTCTGATAGGAAGTCGTGAGTTTTTGGCTTCTTCCTTAGTCTTTCTTTCGTCTAGTCTTTCGTCTACGCCACTCGGTTTGAAACCATTTTTTTTAAGTCCGGAAGAAATACATTTGAGGGGAACTGATTAGCTCGCTAGCTTCTTAGCTCGCTGGCTAGCAGCTGTCTGCCGGATAGGAGTTGTGCACTCTGACGTAAACAATGAATAATAATGAGTTTAAAGCTGACCATATGAGCGTTACTATTGGACTCAAATAATATTAAAACTGTATTTAGAATGTCATAAACAGGTTTTTTAAAGACTTCCTTATTCTTAAAACTACTTTTTTGTGTTTTAGCCTAGCTTCTTTAGCAATAACATTCATCAGTTCCATTTGTAAGATGTGTGCAAGTCCTGTAAAGACACCCATGGTAAGTTTTAAGGCTTTATTTTGAAACATCTCACAAAGACAAAAATTCACTGATGAAAAATAGATTTACCATATAGGTCGCTCTGGAGTATCAGACAAAAAAAACATCATGAAGAGAAAGAAAAACATAAATAAATCACACTGGGCTATAAGTCACATTTACTTTTCATGAAGAGACACTTATAATCTGGAAAGGCAAGTTATTCAACTTCACAATAGCACACAGAGGAGCATATAGTTGTCACAAGTTTAGAGCGTCCACTGGCTGCTATCAACGGTAATGTTCACTCCTTGGCACGTGTCAATCAGTATGACTTTACATTTAAAAACATGTTACATTAAATATATATATATATATATATAGTATATTTACTTCTGCCAAGTGCATCAAGGAGGTTATGTTTTTGCCGGCATTTATCTTGTCTGTTTTTTGTTTGTGTTCAAAGTGACTTTTGATGAAAATTTCAAGAAATGTCGGAAATGGGATTTGGAAGAAGTGACTACATTTTGGGGGTGATAAAGATTACCGTCTTGATCCAGGAATTTATTTTACAAATTCTTCCCATTGCGGCCATTTTCCATCACCACCTTGAGCAAACACTTAGCATTGTCATGCTAAGCGTTAGCATGCTAACATAATTATACTAACATTTTTAGCATTTTCCGAGGTAGGCACATATACAAACAGCTAGCGTTATTAGGTGTAGCATACTAGCATTCTTTAAGTCATTCAAACCCTTGCATGGTATGTTTCCATGGTTAAGGAATCTAAATATGTAAATATAAATTTACTACTTTTATTCTCTGAAATTTCCTACTTTATTTTTGAAATGTCAGATTTATTTATTTTTTTTCAAATGTGGCCCTCGTACTGCATCGTACTAAGCAGCGTCCATTAACAACAGCAACATCATTATGTATGAGGGACTCCTTTGATATTTTCTTAATTGTAATTTTGAATTAAATAAATAAATTTAATTTGAATTACTTATGATAGTTATTTTTTCTCGTAAATCTACAACTTTATTCTTGAAATCTTAATGTGGCCCTAATACGCCGTCGTAGCTTAGCGATAATGATAATTAAGTTTACAATACTACAACACATGACCACATAAACAGACCCATATTTCATAGAAATGACCTCTTGGGCTCTCAGATTTTATGTCGAAAATAGCGGTCGACTATGTATGTTGATGTTGAAATACCAAGTACTTTTTAGCAATAAGAAATACACATTGGATCAGGATGTGATGAGTTGGTAGGCATGGACAACATAAGCGGGTTCCACTGTATTTCATGGCTGAAATCATGTGTTCACTCGGAGTAGTCAATGAACGCATGCGACTTAAGGCATGGTGGGTGAGCCTCCTTCAGTCAGGGTCTTAAAGTGCACCGCCAAAGACTCCTCCTCTGGATTGGGTGGCCGTCTGTACTCTTCCCTGGTGATCATGTAGGCCAGCAGCAGGCCGAAGCACACGAGCAGGACACCCAAAATGTTGGCCAGCACCCCCTCAGGGGGAAACATGGAATAGGTTGACCTGGACCAGACATAAATAAAATACAGTTTCATGCATTTTATTCCAACCGTGAATTCTTTTGTTGAGTTTTCTTATATTAACTATCTTACTAAACAATTTATCATCCTTAAGCAACAACAATTCTTCCACCTCTTTCACTTCAACCAACCTATTCTGTGCAACCCTCAGCTGTTAGTGAGCTCATGCAAACTGCTAATTAAAATGCCCATGAGGCTTACACTGCAAAAGATTAAATACCTGTAATCTCTTTCTTACCAGGAACCTTCTACATTTCATCAATTTGCTTATCGTAAGTAACTTTGCTTGTCACAATTTTTCGTCTTTTGCGCTTAAAGGGTTGAAAATATTATATGTAGTGTGTAGTTATTTGAAGTGCGAAGAGTTTATTTGTAGTTATAAACGTAATTAAGGTATCTTTACTCACTTTCTTGTCTCTCCTACGAGATGTACATATGCAAATAAGCCATTGGCGTCTTCTATGACAGCCAATGGCTACTTCTCTTACTAGGGGATTGGCAACAGTGCCTGCCGAGCCGACATGCTATGGCTAAAGATACCCCAATAGTCCATAACTATAGTATGAGAGGTAATATTAAATTTGATATTATTATTACATTATAATACTGTGTATGATAATATATAATTATTATGAAATTCATAATTCAAGTAATTATTCATCAAAAGCATAAGAAGCATGAAGGCCAGTCTCAATATATTTCATTTATCATTTATCAACCTTATTTATGGATATGTTTAGTACATCATAGTAGTACCTAGCATACAGAGAGATGGGTGACATAGTGACTGACGTAGACGCAGACATACATGATACTGAAGAGGAGTTTCTCTGTGATACCAAGCAAGCTGGTCCCGACAGCCATGGCCAGCAGAACCAGACCACAGAACACATGGACGGGGAGGTACGAGGCTCGCAACCATGACGACGAGACAGGGAACAGGAAGAACAACAAACCCATGACCCACTGGTGAGAGATAAAGATAAATGTGACTTTTTATGGTGGTGTTCAGAAGGCTACATGCATGCATCATGGCCGTGACACATTTTAACAGTGTTTCATGTGGATTTTATTTTCGGCAGCCCGCCACTGATAAATTTGGAGCACCACAGATGCATTATATATTGTTATATACATTTTCTACCTGTATTTCTTTGAGCCTGTATTTTTACCCCGTGTGAATTAGAGAAACTGTAAAATAAATTCAGACTTGGGCACCAAATTATTGACATTCACGGCCATGATGTGTGTATGTAAACTCTTGACCGCAACTGTACAGTATGTGTTTGCATGTAAACATACACCTACCTGCAAGCTAAATAAGACTAAAGTAGCCATCCCGCACCAGCTGTGTAAGGAGTACATGTTTGGATACTTGGCTGCTCTGTGGGAGTCAAACACTGCTACAATACCTGTACACAACAGACACACAACCCTCACTGTACACTGGATTTATTTGCAAAGTCAACACAAAATGAAACTGCCCATCTATTGAACGTGTGTGCATTCTTGAAATAAATATAATTTATAATGGACGTCTTACCAACGATGCTGATGATGAGGGCAAGCAAGTGAATGATGCCGTGAAGCAGCTTCACGTTTTTCTTCGCCTCATTACGGAATACTCGATAAACCAGGATGGCTGCAAAGGGAAGTCATTGAGAGTTAGTGCGATGAAGGGATTCTGGCTAGCATCATTAAACCCTTCCAGAATGTCTGACTCTTAAAGGGAAATGCACTTTTTGGGGAATTTTGTCCATCATCCTTATGTGAAACATGAACACACATTTCTTTTCCTTTTCTATGCATTCCAATGAGAGAAAACAAGTTAGTCAGCAAACATTGAACGTCAATGGACATACCTATACAATACAAGCAGTTGATGTTTTGAACCAGTCTTGAACCAGTCATGATGTGCTATATATATCACTATATTGACACTTACTATGGTACCCATTATGTCATTGGATGGTCATATCACCTCGTACTTCGGTATGTGACAAAAAAATAAAAAAAAAACAAAACCTTAAACTATATTAGGAAAGCAGGAAGTGAACAAATGTAACAGTTACTGATTGTAAAAGTACCAGATGGAGGGGTAGGATTTAATAAGCTTTGCTTCTTCCTACTCCTTTTGGACATGTGGAACTGTGAACTGATTATGGGATACACTCAATTGTAATCTGATGCATGTTCAAATGAAATAAAACCATTACCATTACCTATTTTGACTATGAAGCCCTCTAAAAAATGTTTTATATATACATGCTGTGATCATGCATTAACAAGTACATAGATTGTATGTATGATATGTAATAGTATCTTGCCGTATTTGTCTGACTTAAAACATTACAGAAACTTGTTTCGTTGGCGATTTCACAGCAGCAGCATAGTAGAAACAGAGACGCCACTTACAATGTCCGCTATAGCAAAAAGGGAGACGTCGTGCTAGTCTGCTAGACAAATAGAGTTTTTGTATTAGCTGCTACAATAACAATATCACTGTAGTTTGGTTAATATACAGGTCAATTATGGAAATGATTAGTAAATAAAAGAAACAACGTATATACAAGCGAATGTTTCAAAACAAGTGATGACTGAAGACAGTACCTGGTCTAATGTGGATTCATGGGTGTGGATACTGCTGGAGGCAGTAAATGAGACAACTGGGACATGTTTGTGTGTCTGTGCATGAGGACTGCCCTCAGGGTCTTTCCATCACTTGTGAGTCCCGCGCTAATGTCTAGCTGACCTTTGCTGTTATCACTTTAATGTAATCGGTCTTTGTAACAGACAGCTGTCCAGTTGAAGCAGTGCAACTAATGTGGTTATTTCTACAATACGATTCTACACAGAGCTGCAGGAACAATAGAAGCACACAAATCCACCTGCATCACATTCATGAGGTTTTAACTCAAAGATCAGCTTCAGACAAGTCTGACAGTGTGTAATCTGTTATATACAGTGGACTAAATGTGTATAGGGGGTGTAAATGGTCAAAGAATGCGGCTATACATACAACCACGACTGAAATCATCACTGGGACCAAACAGCTGATCCGGATGACAGCAACATGCATAAAATATGTATCGCACTCACTAAATTCACAAGAAATAATAGATTTGTGCATATATAAGCTGCACTGGTGTATGAGGCAACAACTCATGGTTTCAGCACATAAATAACACTAAACCCATCACGCAGCAACTTAACAGTCAAAACGTACACCTCGGAAATATACAACAATGGACCAATACAAGTTTTAAAACACATTTTTAAGTTGTCCCATAATGGATTTCATTTGAGCAGAGCATTTCATTGGACGACAAGCAACATAATAAATGGCTAGATGGCACTGCTCCACCAGAGGAGACCATGGTGGGGCTGACATAATTGCAGCGCCCCAATGAATGCATTGCTCAGATGAAATGCATTATGGGAAATGTTTAAAGGAGTGTTTTTTTTAAACTTGCATTGGTACAAGGCTGCAAGGAGCTAGAGTGGTTTGCACTAAGGCCTCACAGCTAGGAGACCCGAGTTCAATTCCACCCTTGGCCATCTCTGTGTGGAGTTTACATGTTCTCGCCGTGCATGCGTGGGTTTTCTCCAGGTACTCCGGTTTCCTCCCACATTCCTAAAACATGCTAGGTTAATTGGCGACTCAAAATTAATAGCCAACTATGATTGTCTGGCGACCAGGGTGTACCCCTGGGACAGCTGGGATACGCTCCAGCACCTCCCATGAGGATAAGCGGTAGAAAATGAATGAATGAATGCATTGGTACATGTGTACATATTCCTCAGGTAAATGTTTTGAGTGTTAAGTTGCTGTGTGATGAGTTTAGTGTTCTTAGTAAGGTCACAGCTGTTCTATATAATGACCTCCTGCAATTTCCAATGGGTTGACATGCTTGTTATGAGTGCTCTGATAGCTTGTGATTGTCTCCTGCCAAAAAAAGAATGATCATTTCCACACTGACTCGTGAGTGGCACAGTATTTAAACAATTGGTACTAGTTCTGAAATAAAGGAGATGTTGCGAGATTAGAACTAAACAGAACTAATGAATGAACTTTTACCAACGAGACCATGACTCGATTCATCAAGAAAATCTTCAGTAGAATACTCTTGACTAAAATATTCCATAGCTGCAGCCCTACTGTTTTCCCAGAAAGCTAGAGTAGTGTGTTGGACAGCTCACCGTCTCCTTGCAAGAAGACCAGGCCCAGCACCATGCACAGAGGGTGCAGGTTGAACTCCTGTTCGGAGCCGTCCCAAGCGAAGCCCCCGCGATAGTGACCCATCCACACGCCGGTCAGCACCACTGATGCCAGACCCAAAACTTGCGAGCCTCCCACCAGCAAGGCAAACATGGAGCAAGCAGAGCGTGGACCAGAACTGTCCATCTGAGGAGAGAGAGACAGATCACTAAAAAAAAAAAAAAAGAGCAATGTCTGGATGTCTGCTATTTGTACACCAAATCCACTTATGGAATAGATAAGGTCAGAACATCAAGTAACACAGTAAACTGATTTATTTGTCCAATATAAATATTATTTTTAGTCTGGCATCCATTACATAATGTCTTTAATGAGTTTGCACCAGTTGATAAGACACAATATAGCGGAACCTGCTAATGTCAACGCCCCTGGCATTGGATGACTGATGGCAACATTAGTTGTCAAAATCAAAAGCCAGGATGTTGGTTAAACTCGCCATTACCTGCAAGTACCTGGCACTTTGGTCAGCTGTTTAGACAATAATGCTTGTGTGTTGACTCTTTTTCAGTCCAGTTTTGCATGCATGTTCCCGTGTTTACTCGACTTTCGCTGCGCATGTGCGAGTTTCTTTGCATGCGTGGATATACGTATATCCCAATTGTGACTCATAAGACTCATCAGATTTCTCCTTACTCTCTAATAAATCTAATAAATACATGAAATAGTCACGTCATAGTCATAATAATAATAATAATAATAGCGAGCGCCCACTGATATCCGTCATTGTGCCTCATTCATTTTAACAGTAAAAAACAAAAAATGAGTATTTAAGGAAATAGCTTGCTTAATATTAATACTTACGTCGCTGACGGCAACGTGCACCGCTTGGTTGGCAAAGCCGTGTTCCCGGAGTGTGTGGATTTATATCCGCCTTTTTCCTGCCTCAAGTCGTACACGCCCTCGCCAACCTGCGTGTGTGCTCAGCAGGGGTGGGCGGGTCGATTCTAATGTCAATAGCACCGATACCATGTATCGGATCGATACTAGCGTAATTGTTGCGTTACCGTAGTTAAAATGTTCTCAAATACCTGTTGATACGTGTTCTGGTCTGATTATATTATGACTCAAAAAAAAGTCCAAATCAAATATCCCCCACCTCTACTTCCTAAACAATCCCCACCCACGTGACCCTAGGTGCGGAAATAACATCCAGGATGTTGCCGCCATCACTTTTAGGACGCTTTTCTCTGTTGTGGGATTTCAGATATGCGCCAAATAGTGTTTAAATGTGGAGGGCGAAAGAAAATGGCAAATCAAATGGAATGGCGACTGTGCAGATTGATGACGAGCAGCTTTAACGTAAATGGTTGGTTGCTTGGCAACGCGGAGGCGATGGGAATGTCAAGGAAGAAGGAGATGGATATGGGTGTGCCTGACACTGAATCAATACTGCCACGCCAGCAGTGTCATTTATGTAAATACTTCATATACTTACAAAAAAAATACACGGTAATGGTATTAAAATAAAACATCTCATCTTCATCCAATAATCCGGTTTTAATTGTTAGATCTTAAGGAGGTTCGAAATAGAGCTTCAAAATACAAAAGGCAGAAATGGGAGTGAGACAAAAAGCATTTTGAGTAAGTCATAAAGCATAAAGCTAGAGCTTGGTGTTTGGTGTAAAGTGATTCCAAGCTCACCCCTGACTGTCCAATCCACTTGCCAGACCATGTGACAATCTTCAGGGCAGTCAGACATATTTCCAAGAGCCCAGAGTCAATGATTACATGGCTTTCCTCCCCCATCCTGGAGCAAGCTTTTACTCTATGACAAGTAAAAGGGGACAGCACCCTCTTGTGGTGAACCAGCAGAACTAAAGATAGAATCAGACAACACTCCATTGACCCTTGTTCTCTACGTTCTATGTGTCTGATGCGCTGCTCAAATTCTTGTTGAAATTGGGGGCATCCGCTTATCATCACTAGGGTCCCGGGTATGCTGGAGCCTATCCCAGCTGTCTTTAGGGGAGAGGCGGGGTACACCCTGGACTGGTTGTCAGTCAATCGGAGTGACTCAAACCCAAATTCAATAAAGTGATGTTTTCATTACATTTCCATTAAAAGTAACGTAAGGGCCACTGGTATGAAATCTTGGCCGATTTAATTTTGGGGACAGGAAGATCCGTGGCATCTTTCCATATCTGAGGTATGGTTTGCTCCTGCCAGGAAGCATTGAGGATAAAATGAAAGATAGAGAGGCTGCACGGCGGTCGAGTGGATAGCATGCAGACCTCACAGCTAGGAGACCAGGGTTCAATCCCACCCTCAGCCATCTCTGTGTGGAGTTTGCATGTTCTCCCCGTGCATGTGTGGGTTTTCTCCGGGTACTCTGGTTTCCTCCCACATTCCAAAAACATGCTAGGTTAATTGGCGACTGTGAATGTTTGTGAAGGGTTGAGTGTGAATGGTTGTTTGTCTATATATGCCCTGTGATGTGTACCCCGCCTCTCACCCAAAGACAGCTGGGATAGGCTCCAGCACCCCTGCGACCCTCGTGAGGATAAGCGGTAGAAAATGAATGAATGAATGAAAGATAGGGCTAAGGCGGCCACAGATGCAATCAGGACCAGCGCTTTTATTGACTTGAGTTCTGTTGCCAACTGCTCAGTAAGAAAAGTAGTCTCCCTTACCAAGTACTCCACACGAGGAGGGATGACTTCCAGCAAGTTGCAGAGACAGACACACACAACCAAGTACCAGATCTTGGAGACCATGCTCCTCTTTCAGCACTTTATCAGGCCCGGTATTAATCCCTGTCATAATCGGGGTATTATCTGCTCCGATGCTCAGTAGTTTGTCTTATTTAAGACAACACTTCTTCAAGAACACTAAAACAGCCCGGGCTATATCTCTGGTATCTCCTCCCTCCGAAAATGTGGACAGTTGTGTGTTTTGTGTCCCTAAAGTACACATTTGTAGACAGAAACAGTGTATGTATACCTGCAAGCAACTTTTCTAGAATGGCATCATTAGTATACACTTTTTCGTGTGCTTTTTGTATTAGCTTTGCATGCTTCCCCGATCCGATGCTAGCAGGGAACAATGCTTGGGAATAGCCAATGTTATTGTATCTTTAGCTTTTTTTCCTGAGTCATCTTTTTTATAATGACCAGCAGCCTGGTGTGACTGGAACTATTCTAAGTCTTTGCCTTTTGAATGTGCCTTTGTGTTGTCATGAGTTTTTTAATGTCTGACTTGGGCATAAAAGTCTGTCTTACAAAAGAGGCAGCATGCCCTTGTATCGTCCACAATACATGGCTTGAACCAACCTTTAAAATTAGGGTTGGACTCCCATTCCTTCCTGTACTTTTGGCTGGGACCTGTTGAGCTACAGCTACCGGGATCAAGTCACAGAGGCACACATTGGACCAGGTAAGTGACCGGGTCTGAATGAGTAGAAATTTAATGTAGATTCAGAAACATTTATGTAGATCCCGCTTTGTGAAACGGGGTGGGATCCACCCCATTTGGCATGGCGCCTCATGCATGCGTGATTCATTTGCACTTTGGATGCAGGGGGGCACGTAGTAGAGCTTCACTATGTTCTTAGTGTGGCATGGAAGCTGACTGTGCACTAATCGATCGCTAGTTGCTGCTTCGGGGTGGAGTGGAACTCTCAGGCTCAGTGAGAACAGAAACCGATTGATTATGCGGTAACTTTTAAAATTCTTTTCTTCCATCTGCACATACATAGCACAAATCAGATGTGATGATTGCCGAATTATACATTGACAATTTTAGTTTTACACACACACACACACACACAAACATGGCACGAACTTCAATAGTAACACTTGGAGTTATGTCAAATAGGCTAACAAGCTGCTGACCGGATGTTGACGTGTTTTGCACATGTGCAGAAGTGATAGTGTTTCTGGTATGGATGGGGGTTTTTGAAAGCTTTATTTATAATGGCATTGCAAGAGAGATAGTGCAATCACTGTGTAGCATTGTGTAATTTCCACCCACCATATTGTTTTATGTGGCCTGTGGAATTTTATTACCTTTAATACTTCAAACAAATATATTATACAATTATCTTGTAACTTTTTTTGCATTTTTTTTTACACATTTTGTCCTTAGTTAACTCTCAATTTTGGAAATATGGGCCACTGTTGTATTAAAAAAAATATACAGTTAGAAACCCCCCAGTTTTTTTAAAACAAGTGGTGTTTGACGGTCCTTAAACGCATCATATATCTTATTTTTACCCTTTTTCTTACACCTCATATCTCCTATGCCAAGATACCAATGTATGTATGTAGGTGTAAATAAATGTTGGTCTTGTTGCAAGAGCCATCTGCTAGGCCTTTAAAGCTAAACTTACCAATCAAAATATCCTCTTTTTGTCCATTTCTGCTGAATATTAGTAATAGCCACGGTCACCGCTACTTCTTCAAAGTATGGTACGAGCCGAGGGTCAAACAGGACGAGTTCGATGAGATTCCTTCTTTCTTATTTGGAAAAAAACACACCAAATAAAATGTTACAGCTGAAGTTTTTTTGTAAGTGATGGGAAGGCCACTTTGATTTTTGTTTTTTTTTGTTTTGTAAAAGGGTCACTGTACAAAACGTACAGTACAACTCAAGACAAAGCTTTGTGTTATTTAACCGTGTCAACATTCAAGCTTTTTCTCTTAGTGCTTTTAGATAAATTTTCCCAATTTTTGTTGGGTTTTAAAAATGAAAAAGTGGAAAAAGTGTTGTTTCTGTTCCTCAAAGCGTGCAAATTGCCAATGTTGTGTGCTGCCAGTGTCACTGCTACAACTACAGTTGTTGTTGCGGTACCTGACAGTAGGTTTGAACTATGTTACATCATGTCTGTTATTCATTCGTTCTGATAAAACGAGGCAAAACCTCTCATTTCATATCACATTCACTTCATTTCATTCTAGTCCAAGTATTAAAGAAGTTGGAGCAAATTTCATAACCAGAAATACAGTAAGTCAAAAAGCCAGAAGTGAATTTCTTAAACCCACTCACATCTGAAAGAGTAACGTTGAAAAAGAATATACTTGGCCTTGGAATCATTCATTTACATAATAAATGACTCAGATATACTGTGGTGTATCTGTATGTACGTCACAAATGTTACAGATCATCCCAAAGACACAACTGAACACAAAATGCAATTTTTGAATGAAAGTTTTTTATTATTAAAGGGAGAAAAAAAATCCAAACCTACATGGCCCTGTGGGAAAAAGTGATTGACTTTGGTACTTAAAGGGTTTTAAACAGGACCTGAAAGTGGAACAGTAGTGAACCTTCCCAGGAGTGGTTGGCCAACCAAAATGACCCCAAGAACACAGTGACGACTCATCCAAGAGGTCACAAAAGACCCCGCAACAACATCCAAAGAACTGTAGGCCTCACTTGCCTCAGTTAAGGTCAGTGTTCATGACTCCACCATAAGAAAGACACTGGGCAAAAAGGGCCTGCATGGCAGAGTTCCAAGACCAAAACCACTGCTGAACAAAAAGAACATTAAGGCTTGTCTCAATTTTGCCAGAAAACAATTTGATGATCCCCAAGACCTTTGAAAAATACTCTGGTCTTGACGAGACAAAAGTTGAACTTTTTGGAAGGTGTGTGTCCCATTAGGTCTGACGTAAAAGTAACGCCAAATTTCAGAAAAAGAACATCATACCAACAGTAAAATATTGTGGTGGTAGTGTGATGGTCTGGGCTGTTTTGTTGAATAAGCAAGTCCGGCCAGCATGATCCAATGATACAATGCTCCAAAAACACACCAGCAAGTCCACCTCTGAATGGCTGAAGAAAAACCAAACGAAGACTTTGGAGTGGCCTAGTCAAAGTCCTGACCTGAATCCTATTGAGATGCTGTGGCATGACCTTAAAAAGGCGCTTCATGCTGGAAAACCCTCCAATGTGGCTGAATGACAACAATTCTGATGAGTGGGACAAAATTCCTGTTGCGTTGTCATTGACCAATATTTAAATTTGTTTGATGATCTGAAACATTCAAGTGTTACAAACATGCAAAAAAATGTTCACATCATTGTGTATATTATATACTCTGGAAAGAAAATAGGTCGTTTGCCGTAGAAAATACATCTGATTCATCATAAGTCAGTAATAATGTATGAATAATAGATAACTTAAAAAAGCCCACAGGTTCTACATATTTAAATCTTTATGCTATTCACTGCAATAATGGTGACGGAGCAGTCTAGATATACGTAGGTGGCATCCAGCGGTACGACATACTTGCTCACGGTGCAACAAATTGAAAACATCCACGGCAGTTAACCCGTAAATAAAAAAACTTAAAACTGTCATTTCCAAATGCTGCAAGACATGCTGGGTCATCCAGCTACAACAACACTGAGAAATATGACCAATAAAACATTGGATATCAAAAGTATGTTATTTCCTTGTTTACTTCACTGACGACCTCCTCAACCTATTTTGCAATCAAGCAAATATGCAACAAACACAGCAAAATGTTGGGAGAAACAGTATAACAAGCTACCCAGCATGCCTTGCAGCGGGAATATATGTGTGTTTTTTAATGGCATTTATTGTGGGTAGATATTTGTTTGTATGTCCATGTGGTGGCTGTTGGTTGTTACCTCATGTTGCCAGGTACAGTTTCAATTCTAAAAGTTTTTTTAGGGTTAAAAAAAAAAGGCATTTGGATGAGATGAAGGCGTTTGGCGTGCCTGATGTGGCCCGTGCAACACAGTTTGCTGAATCCTGGCTTAGTATATATATGTATTAACCCACACTGGATTGGTTTTAGCATCTGTAAGACACAAAATGTATCCAAGTGCCTGCAGTGTACAATTTAAGTTGCCACAAAAAGGCAAATAGTTTTGAAGGTTAGCATATCAACCTTTCTGTAGCCACTTTTCTAAATATCACCACCAATCATTGACGTCTTTAAAAAAAAAAAATACCCACAAGTTACCTGTGGAGTCTGACTGAGAAATAGCATCTCCATGGCAACAACATCATTACCAGAATAGCTTTTTCTTTCTCTATTTCGGTCTCTCTCCTTCCCTTCTTTCCACCTCCACAGCTCCTTATGCTCTTCATCTAGACGCCTCTCCCTCATCCTCCCATCCAACCCGTCTGTGTCACGTTCAGGGCCTAGTCTACGTATGTTATTTGTTTTTATTTTGCGTTCCAGGACAATCAGCGAAAGGAAAAAGCGAGTAATTGAGATCACCATCCCCCTCCATTCTCTAATTTTGGATCATTTGCAATAAAAATGATTACATTATTAGATTGGAACCCGCCCCTTCTCTCTTCAATTGCCATTGTTCAGTCACAACACAATCCAGGTTGAGGGTTATTGATACATATTTGACATTTTTTGCGCAAGAAGATGATGCAAGTCTCCACTAATTCATTAACATTTCAGAGCACTTTTAAGCCATAAAAACGGCCACAAGGTGGCAGACGTCTTTTGGTAAGAGCTCAGCAGGGATCACAAAATGAAAGAATTACACACATGACTGGGAGGCAAGAAGGGAGACAGCGTGGAGGAGTGTATCGTGCAGAACGTTACGCATTGTGCGGACATTTTGACACATGAACACACACGCTGTTCAGTTCCAAATGTACAAATTGTAAATAGTTCATGGTGTTTTATTTGTAAATTAATTATTCTGATGTAAAACAACCCAAACATATTTGTGTCAAAGTTATGCTTGATATGCAATCTTTTTAGTCGTGAACTAATATTTTCCTGAAACTTACCTATGTTCTACTGCTGGTTAGTAACGAACAGAAACAGGTAGAAACAAACTTTTTTTTCTGAAGACAGACAGCAGTCTAATCTTTCTTTTGTTCGGTTCCATGTTTACGGTGTGTCTTGAAAGATCAGTCAAAAGAGTCTAAAATGGGCAGGACTGGGGGGATTGTCTTGAAAACTGAATGAGTTTAACACATTTAAATTATAATACATACCTACTGATGACATAGGTGATTGACAATGCAAGACTACCATGTATTTTTTAACCTATATTATCACTCATTTGTAACTTAGCACCAACTTATGGTGAACTACATGTTTTCTACTGAAAAAAACTGAGCTTTTTAGAATTTTTAGTTTCGTACTAAAATTATTTAGGCAAGCCAGCGACTTACAAGCCGTTGATCCCCGGTATGCAGAGTCTTTGGTAAAGCATTACTCACGATTATATCGGCAAAAAGCGACAGAACAAAAAGTCTCTGTGAAAACAAACAGAACAGAAAGTGACACAACAACAATGACCCGACAATACTGGGCGTCAATTCATGGGCTTATGAACCCAACTGAATGTTAATTGCAGCCAGCTGCTGCACACTGCCACTCCGGCGTCAAGAGGCTGTACAGCACACCCAGCAGGAAGTGCACACAAAATAAAAGCACGATAGCACAGGAAGTCATATCTCCTGTCCTGCAGCACATGGCAATAGGCAATTTATTCCGTGCTTTTAGCAGAAAAAGCTGTTATTGTGGTTAATATTTATTAGAAAATAATAATTACAATCTTCCAATCTCCTGCCACATTGGTGCTAAGTGGTTTGACTGTTTATCTAATATGGAAAACATGAAATGCCTAAAGGATGTGAATTATAGCATTAACTCATGGGTTTTAAATTATGCTATTATGCTAGCATTACTGTGTAGTAAGAAGTAGGGGAAGTAGTATTTTGTTTTTGCATTGTTGATATTATTATATTTGTGTATTGTTTACACAATAAGGTGCTGTAATAAGTTATTGGACACAGGAGGGCGCTGGGCAGCCAAATGCTAAAGGATTTGAATGAGCGTTAAGAGAAGCTATTTACTTATTTTGCACTATTGATCTTCTTTTGCCTTATATTGCTGTATACATTTTTATTTATTATTTTTTTAATATTTGTATTGCACATTTGGATTGGAGACTGAGTATTACTCATCAAAAAACATTTTGTTTAGATTTTTTTTTTTTACACATCTGAAGTAATCCATTTGGGTTAGTCAACTTCAGCTCAGCTCTGCCTACCGAGCTCTATCCTGTCTATGTCTATATCTATGCTGTCTATGTCTATGCCGTCTCTTCATCCATTAGTTTCTATTGCGTCTATTTTTAGCCTCAGCAGACTGGTCACGTGGCAGGAGGAGGACGTCAATAATGTTGTTGGTGGCGGCTGAGAGAAGGGAAAAGGAGGCGGACTGTAAATATGGAGGAGGTGAAGCTCTAGGAGGTGAAAATTAACGTTGCAACCTTCCAGGCGGTCGGAATAGCTTTGCACGGAGACGGAGCGATTCGCGGCGGGAGCTAAAGTCGGGAGGAAGACACCTCCGCGCTAATACGCGTTCCAGGAGGACCCACCGACATCCACGGTAACCGTGGAGTGGGAGAAAGCCAGCGTGTGGATGCATGCGTGTGTGTGTATATATATATATATCTATATATATATATATATACATACACACTGTATGTATATATATATGTATGTTTGTTTGTGTGTATGCGTGAGCGCTTTATTGGTGAATTGTTGAGCTTGTTTGAGCCGTTGTCCACACTTGTGTCACACAGTAGCTAACTTGAAAACACACCGCCACTGCTAGCTAAAGCACACAAGCTGACCTACCTGACAGATAAAACACAGCTACAGTATATACTAAATCATAAAATCATACTTTCCAGCTATTCATACACACGTTGGCCTGCCAGCCATTTGCCGAGTTTCACTCAAAGTGACAGTTAACCAGGGCACAACTTGAAGTTGACAGCACTGTAAGTCAGCAGCCTCGGTGGGTTGTAACTTACTACATACACGCCTTAAGCTAAGTGCTAACAACAACAACCTGGGTGTCCAAAGTCCGGCCCGAGAACCATATTCGGCTCGTTGGTCGTTTTTATTGGCCCTTTTGTATATAATGAAAATTAAATTAGTTAATTTATATCAGTAGACTATTCATGTGTGGATGTTTTTATAAAAATGTGTCCTAAGTGTTGATGTTTGCCGTTTTTGGCTCAACATTTACAATAAAAGCAATCATTAGAATTATTAGATTAGATTCAGAACTCTCTCTCTTCAATTGCCTTTGCCACTAAATCAAGGACGCTAACAAGCTAAATGCACAACCCAGGTTTAAACCCTAAATATGCCTCATACACTTATTATAAATTATAAAACAATAGATATAGTAAGTATAATACTCCCCACTAATGTAATAGTTGATCGATGAACAGATGGAATGGGAGTCACAGTGTAGCCAGTTACAGCACACAACTATGGTGTGTTCAAAGACGGCAGAAAAAAGTGCAAAATCTGTTGTCAAAAAATAAACATGAGATAAACATGTAAAAATGATGGGCATTTTTAACAGTGGTACATGTAAGCTGTCCATCACAACTATTGAAATGAATATTTGTGGATCCACTATAGGACTGTGATACACCCAGGATGACGTTATTGTTATCACATCATGTAGCACAATGGGTTTGTTTGATGTACTAATTCATATGTGAATGCATGAACTGTACCTGTTAGACTCAGGCAAAGATACGGTGTTACACCCAGGCTTGGTGTTACCGACTGTACTGTTTGCATCGATATTGACACAGTGTAGAACAGTGCTTCTCAAATAGTCACCTGTCAGAGGGGGGCATGAGAGGTGGGGGGGCTTTCAATATTAGTGCGGATCTTGCAGATGAGATGCAGTACTGTTTTTTCCCTGCATAGAAACAGTACAATTGGTCAACATGAGGTTATTCTAGATAGCCTTACTAGTTACTATAAATAATTTGTCGTATGGCAGGCACTTCCACTTAAATGCCACCTGAAGTTGTTGCTCAATGACTATGAGGAAGAGGTTAACTCTGTAACATCACTTCCTTCTGTTTCCGTGATAAGATAGCGTGCTATTTTTTTTCAACTCTCTTACAGGTGGATGAATCACATCTTATCTTGAGAGATTAGTAAGCTACGAAATAATAAAATATCAAATTAATATGGTTTAGACACCCACAAATATATTAAGAAAAAAACACATTTTAGATCATAATTATAGTTGTACATGTAGAAAACGATGCAAATAATTCTACACGATGAATAAAATGAATTAACAAACATTTAACATTACTTTTAGCTTTACTTAATTACTTAATTACTTTTAGGGAGAAGGGGATGGTAGAGAGGATGGAATCTTCTCAACATGTTGGATTGTTTGTGATTGCTACCTTACCACCTTTACTGTATATTGTATAAACAAATTACCACCAAATTTGGTGTTGTGTGTGTGAGATCCAAGATGGCTGAATACAAAATATGTTTGTTATGTGCAATAATATATGAAAACAGACAGTGTATGAAAAGCGAGGCAACAGTTTGGTGGAAATCATACAAGAATCGATTAGATGCTTGAGATCTATTTCTAAGGGTAAAAATCAGTAAAAATACTTGGCTCAAATTGTAAATCCCATTTATTTATTGGTAACAAATTGGCTTAGTTTTCTTAAGGGATGTCAGCCTCAGTACACATTGCTAATAATTCTTAAACAAACTGTAATACCCATTCTTGTTGAGCGGTCCGCCAAGTAAATACTTCCCCACACGAATGTTCCTTCTCCTCACGATGACATTTCATTTTTATTATCATCAACTCGGCTTGTTTACAGATATCATTTATAGGTGTAAGTCATTTTCTTATCATTGGAAGAATCTATACCAGTACATATCGAGTCGGTACTGTTGTTCAAGATCCTACTGATGGCTGGGTTTGCTTGAGAGATGAGGAAGAGTATCATTTTGATGAGCTGGTATCAAGGAGACAGGGATCTGACATATTCTGAGCCTGGTGATGTCATAATATACACATTAAATGAGTAAATGTACTACCATCATAACTGTAGGTCATACAGTATGCCTTCATGGCTACCCATTTTCAAGCTTTTTAGAAACAGTCATGTCAAACCTGATAAAAAAAAAAAAGTGGCTGGGCCACTCCAGGATCTCTATGTGCTCTTCTTGAGCCACTCCATCAGTATCAAACCATTAGTTTCCCATCCAGAACCCCTCTTCTTTGTTGTGACTGAGGCCAGAAAGTTCTCATCTAAGGGCAATGACTGTTATTTGGTGTCACCAAGCTTCTTGCTGAAGGGACAAGATTAATTTGTGTACATCATGGGCCCGTAACTGGCCTTTGGGGGTTAGAATTCCGTCTGGTTGATTGATGTAAATGCTTATTTCATGCAATCAAACACAAATTAATTCATAACCTTGCAGTTTTGTTGAAATACAGCTATTGAATATTTAATGGAAAACAATATTTTGTGCTAGAATCCCAGTACGCTGGGCCATGTCGTATGTCAGTTGAGGTGTGTTAATCATATCTCGCCATCCCCTGGAAACACTTCAGTAATCGGTTGCTGTAATTAGTTAAATTGGGTAATTGGAGGGTTCAAATTTCTGCTTGATGTTTTCCTCATTAGTGAGTTCTGCCGACATGTATTTTTGCGGTTGCATTGTGTTGATGTTGGACACTGTTGAAATGTAAGCATTTGTTTGTGCTTTAGTGTGCAGGGGCCGCTCAAAATTATTCTACCCCCATTGGAAATGATATTTGTTACATTATATTTTCAATATTTACAGTGATCTTTACAGTGACAACAGTGCAATGATTAATTAAAAGTATTTTTATTATCAGGCATATGCATACAACAAAAGTGATCTGTCTGTGTAATCATTCCAGCAGTAAACATGGCATACTGCATTACTAACATACTGAATGGAGAGTGCGGAACCTGTAACAACTGGAGTATTATTTTAAATACCTTAATCTGAATGGGTGCTTTTTGTACACGTACCATGTACCCGCTCGGCTACTCTCTCTAAAACACAATAGTAATGTATAGATGGTGTTTAGTATAAACAACCAGCGGTTAGAGCGCCACTTTGATCTCCCTGCACCATGACACAGCAGTCCGGACACAGTGAGGTGGAACTACCGCTGTAGCTACGGAGTCTAGTCCAAAGTGAAACTAACTTCACCATGTCTGCATGGTAATGTTGGAGTTACGAACGTGATACTGTAATCGGATTGGCCCGATCTCGTGTCGGGAGCCGATATCATCTGATCTTCAAAAATACAGCAGATTGGAACATCCCTATTTTGAAGCTTACTTTGCTCTGAACAGGAAGTCACTGTGTGCATTTTTTTAAAGATGAGTAGCTAGACCAGGGGTGGGCAAACTACGGCCCGGGGGCCACATGCGGCCCCTAAGCTTTTGAATCCGGCCCGCCAGTTGCTTTCTATGGTAATGGTAATGGTGAATGAGAGAAAGTGCGGTTTTAAGTGTGACAAAAATATCGATATATCTAACTACAAGTGGAACCTCGGTTAGCATACGCCCTGGTTAGTATGTTTTTGGGTTAACATTGAAAATGTACATCAAAATTTTGCATGTGTTTGTACATTTTCAGGTTAGCCTGCAATATGGTAATGGTTAATGGTTTAATTTCATTTGAACATGTATCAGATTACAATTGAATGCATGCCATAATCAGTTCCCAGTTCCACATGTCCAAAAGGAGTAGGAAGAAGCAAAGCTTATTAAATCCTACCCCTCCATCTGGTACTTTTACAATCAGTAACTGTTACATTTGTTCACTTCCTGCTTTCCTAATGTGGTTTAAGGTTTTTTTTTTTTTTGTGTGTTTGTCACGTACCGAAGTATGAGGTATGATATGACCATACCATGGCATAATGGGTACCATAGTAACTGTCAATATAGTGGTTTATTGTATTTATTAGTGATTATTTAGCAAACATCAACTGCTTCTAAATATTTCCAATTTTAACATACAACAGCTGGCAACATAAGTCAAGTCGGATGTATGATTCAGAAAAAAAACTGTAAAATTCAATTTCGTAATTTGCTGTGATCTGATGTTTAAAGCTCCTGAAAAAAGTGACATGAGAACATACAACTGACAGTATGACACTTTTACAGATAAAATTAGACTAATAATTCAATGCGGACTGTCAGAATTATAAGCGTAAAATAGTGTGTATTAAATATATATTCTGCCCCCCCGAGACAATTTTGTTAACTCAAAGCGGCCCGCGAGTCAAAAAGTTTGCCCACCCCTGAGCTAGACAGTACTTATGTGGCTGTTGTTATTTCAAATGATGAAGATGACAATACAGCATTTATCAACATAAACAAAGCCATTT
This sequence comes from Doryrhamphus excisus, assembly GCF_030265055.1. NCBI lineage: Eukaryota > Metazoa > Chordata > Actinopteri > Syngnathiformes > Syngnathidae > Doryrhamphus > Doryrhamphus excisus. The sequence goes on from NC_080480.1 coordinate 8,472,139, forward strand.
CTCATGAAAATCTAAAATCTGTGGTGGTGCGATGACGTCATTGTCTAATTTTTAATGACCCTGAGGTATAGACGAAAAATGAGCCAAAAACAGGAAAAGAAAATCCTTGTAGCTTCTTGTTGTGGTTTTTTGAATGTCACAAGCAAGATGAAGCTGTCTGTGAGTGCTTTGATGGGAGGGGGGGGGGCCCTACCGCAGGAATTACTGCTTGTTGAGAAGAGAGATACATTCTTGTTAGAGTTTCAAGTATCCAATAAGTCCCCCCCCAAAATATCTCTAGATCTGTCGCTCATTGCTTTTTGGAAAAAGACAATCTAGAGGGATACTGGCAAAAATATAGCGAAAAAGTTATGAAGATGGCAACACTGATCCCTCATCTTACAGTTTCTTATTTTGTGGGTGTATGAGGTGCGTTATGGTTGTCTTGTGGGTACCAGGGCTGTCCTAGTACTTTTCACTGACAATATCAATATTGTAGCCTTGAGGATATGCCAATACGATATAGACCCAATATCAACAGGAATCATACATACTTTTATGACTTATTTTGTAGTATGGAACATTGTAAAAGGCTTGATCAAGTGATATTACGCAAACAGAAAACAACAATCGGCAACAGTGGGTATTTAACCCCGACATAGCTCACCACCAACAGTAGCTTGTCATCTTTTTTGTTATAGCTAGTGACTTGTTGCCCGTCTCTTCGGAGTTTCACACACGTTTCAGATATTTTCGGCCAGCATTGGTTGTTTTTTTGTGATGCTGCTTAAATTGCGCAATGCGGTTGGTGGTATACGAACTCGATTGTGGGCCATCACGGGAAACTTGTGCAAGGCAAGTTTTGCACTCAGCTGCAGCATGCAACGAATTTCATGGCTTCACTCAGCCTTTATTTAAAACATACGTATATTACTTAAAATAAAAACATTCGGCACGGCGGTCGAGTGGTTAGCGCGCAGATGTCACAGCTAGGAGACCAGGGTTCAATTCCACCCTCTGCCATCTCTGTGTGGAGTTTGCATGTTCTCCCCGTGCATGCGTGGGTTTTCTCCGGGTACTCCGGTTTCCTCCCACATTCCAAAAACATGCTAGGTTAATTCGTCACTCCAAATTGTCCATAGGTATGAATGTGAGTGTGAATGGTTGTTTGTCTATATGTGCCCTGTGATTGGCTGGCGACCAGTCCAGGGTGTACCCCGCCTCTCGCCCAAAGACAGCTGGGATAGGCTCCAGCACCCCAGCGACCCTCATGAGGAAAAAGCAGTAGAAAATGAATGAATCATTCTTTTTCGTAGTGAATACAGCTGATGCTAATTTTATTTAGTTTGTTTGCCTGAATTAGGCAGTTTTCCCATTTTTAAGCATAGCAATATATACATATAGTGTATAAGGCATTCAGAAGAAGATTCTGTGAATGATATATGTAGTATTCTACACTGGTCAGTTGGTGTCAGTAATGTTTTCTGGTCTGAATGATCTTACATTAGACACAGTAATCCCTAATAAAACATGGGTTACTGTTGCTGCAGTAGCCTACTCCCAGCTAATATTCAATTCTGAACCCGAACATCTCCAAGGAACACATTTGTAGCACCACACACCAGCATCAATCTTATTTGTGTCTTAAATAACATATCACTGTTATCATGTCTACTATTGTGGGTAACATGAGTGTAAAGGTGACGATGGGGGTAGTTTATAGTCTAGATAGTTTATGTCTAGAGGGCTTCTTTACTGGGGGCTGGGGGCGTCTCTGGGGCCACTGGTGTGTGGCCCCTGGTGCCCATCTGCCCTCGTTGTTGTGGTTGTTGACGTCGTCACTCTCTGTATTGCCCACGCACTCGCCCCTCTGTCTTTTCTCTATCACTTCCTGCTCCTCCTGCAACAATAAAAAATAGTTTCCTCGTGCCCCAATGCCTGCACAGGACAAAATATACATATACACAGTACATAGTGGGGAGGGTCCATGCTGGATTAGGATTCCTTGGTCTGAATGGGGCCATGTATTATATGTTTAATGTTTAAATTTGTTAAACGTGTCTGATAACTCACTGGATGTAATGCCAACCACTTTTTCTTCCTGGTGAGTGTTGAATCATAGCAAATCCATTTGTCAAGATTTGACATTTTCAACGGCAACTCACACTAATTCAGATTCACAGTACCATTTCGTGTCTACTTGCTCATCTTTAAATGTTCTTTAAATGTTACAATGGCATCCATTCTCTTCTTCAGAATTGTGACCTTACAGAAAGTAACAGTGTTTCATTTTATTGTTGGCAAAAAATATATTGAAGACAGTCATTGCTGTGAGCAATGAATGGATCGCCTTCTCAGAACACTGGTTCCACTTTAATTCCTTTATGCCACCTCCTCCCTCAAGGGGTCCGATACTGCCACCCACAAGCCAAACCACCCACCCCCACACACACAGATACATGGAGTTGCTGATCATCTGGTTGGAAGGACTTTGGATGAGGGATTTGCAGCTGTATAATGCATGTTTTCTCCCCTAAAGCCCAGAAGTCAGATCTCAGAGGTCAAGGGTGCATTAGGCGCATTAGTTACATAATGTCTCTATTGGCCGTGCAATGCCGCCCACTATAACTTACAGCGTCTGGATATCATATGACCGTTCTCTGCAGTTTGATTGTATTAAGATAGCAGTATGGTACACTTGTGGATATGAACTATTGGATATGAACTACCTGTGTGGAGTGAACGCACCACAAACCTATTTTATAGCTATGGTTATACAGTGAAACTGGTATAGGTCGACAACCCTAAGTTGACCTACCCATCAAGCCGTGGTCTACCGTTTTAGTATTGTTACAGTGACGAGTACATAAAATGTGAGGACTGGAGGGGTTAATGTAAAGATTTTTCATTTTCACCTGTTCTCTGTCAATGTAAATGTGCAAGCTGTGTCTATTTTTGGTTATGTCGATAAGCGCTCATGACAACAACCACAGCGTTTCCCATACATTCACCCCCCGCCGCAAATACATTTGGAGCGCTACAAATAGATTTGGCGCTAGAGTACCTGTTTGCCCTCACTCATAAACACATTATAACGGGAGTGTTTCTCTAACTCTGCTTGTTAACACACCTCATGTGCACCAAGTCTTCCAGAGAATGAGAATGGAGCAGAAGGGATCAGTGTTGCCAACTTAGCAACATTGTCGCTATATTTAGCGAGAAATCAGGCCTGTCTAGATACTCTTTTTCAAAAAAGCGATTAGCGACAAAACTAGTGAAGGGACTGAAACCAAGGGTGATATCACTGTTCTCTCCTGGGATTTAACTGGTTTAGAGTGAAAAAGGTAGAGATGTGTACTTTAATTGGTGGTTCTTAACTGGTTTGGCTGCGGGACAATCCAAATTGCAGACATTTTATTAGGTCAAATGTCTTATGGATGTACGTCGGCATGCAACTTGTGGCGGTCATAGCAAGAGAAGACACCACAGACATGAACGCAAAGTGCATTTGCTGACATTGGATCATCACATGGGCGCTTTTGTTTGCCTAGGCATAGACCCAAATCCCGCCGGAAACCGCTTGGCGACGCACCAGTTGAGAATCACTGCTTTAAGTTAAAGAACTCGGCAGTTTAGATATCACTTTAGCTAATCGTAGCACAGAACAGTGGTCAAATCTTAATGCTTGATGAAACACGTCAATGAAACAAAGACATATGTAACCCACCAGGGTTCGAACACAGGACGTTCATATGGAAGTTGGGAGCGCTGACCACTCGATTAAAAGCCCAGACTTAAGGCAGGCGGAGTGAGGTTTAGCAGCATACGTTTCCACAGCCTGGCTGGTATCTGCTACACTAACCATGTAATAGTTATAGGTTATCACATGGTTTGTCTGGTAACTTCGGTCTCGGCCTGATACTGACACTTGGGGGCATGATACTGGGCCTGATACCAGACAAACCATGTGATGATCTTATTATCACATACTATTTAATCATGAGCTTATTATCACGTACTATTTAATCAAAAGACCATTTTGTTTCCAGAAAATTTTCAGTTTATTACATGTCTTATATCTAAACAGTATAAACATAATAATTGCAAAAATATTTCAACAATAATATTTTATCAACAGTCTTATCTTATCAATGTCTGACAATTAAAGTTCCATTAATCAAGTTTGGGTTTTTTGGTGACTGGAGAAGCACTAGGAATATTTGTAGTGTGTGTTCACGCTTGTGTGCTGTTCTCTGATTGGTTGTTTCACGGGCACGATACCAGAGCAGCGCGCTCTGAGTGGACAGCTACGGGGGCTGATACTGGACATGGTTAAACTCTATATTTTATCAGTATCACTGCCCTGGGCTTTGACACGGTATCATTTCGGCCTTTTCCCGTATCATTCATGGGCGGTTTCTAGGGTACAGGGCCAATTAATACTGTAGTATGTGATAATAATAGTGGACAGAGACTATGAACATGAAAAACCAATTGTTCTTCTCAACGAGCAGTGGGTGCTGCTGTGGGGCTCCCATCCCGTCTCAAAGCACTCACATGTGGCTCCGTCTTGTTTGTGACATAAAATAAGCAATAGAAGAAAGCTATGTAAATTATACATTGACATTATTACCCCCTCAGCCAATCCCAGGCATGTCTATTTAAAATGAGGCCCCACTGTAATAGTTTGCAACAAGTACATTGTGACCATCAGTGAAGCCACTGCTTTCACACCATCTATGGTCCTCTCCCTGTCCTGCTTGTCTGCACTTGTTTGTTTAGGGAAGAAGTGTTCAGGTGAACCGTTACCACGGCACCCAGCTCTCTGGTTGCCAGGCAGCACTTCCTGCTCCGCTCCTGAATGGGAGGGACCAGGTATTTTAGGAAATGCTGGTGCGAAGAGGAGGAGGAGGCGGCAGCACAGCAAGAGTGAGAGCTTGGTATTTTGCTGATTCTTTGGCTACATCGGGAACATGTTCTAGTGAGGCATGTGACTCAATTGTTCTTTTTTTTTCCATTTGTTATTTGTTCTGTCTGCCAGTCCCTTTTCACCACCTCTGGTGCAGTCGGCCAGCAGGTTAGTCTGGTTACCTTCTTAGGTTAAAGTACTACACTCCATGATTCCCACACACACTCTCAGGAGTATTTGATCCCATTACCCTGGCACTAATGCAACTAGAAAGCTGGAGAAGATCCACAAACTGTCAAGGTAGCTAAACACTAAGACTACAGTTAGATCTGTTTCATCAATTTCACTGATTGTATCGCCATGAAAGCAGTTTTATTTTTATTTTTTTTGCATTTTACACTTATTTTTATCAGAATAGCATGTGTTTTTTTTGGGTTAGTGAATAAAATGTCTGTTAATTAAATGCAAAAATCCTTATATTTATCCTTATAATACATCAATGGACAGTTTTGGATTGTGTTGCGAGTGAACAACGGCAATTAAAGAGAGAATGGGTTCTAGACCTGAATCTAATCTAATCTAATAATTACAACACTCACTTTTATTGCAAATGTTGATCTGAAATTGGAGGATGATGTCAACGTCAAGCTAGCAGGAGAGTTTGGGGACAGTGTACGTTTATCAAAAATAGACATTTTAATGGGAGTATCAATTTTGGCTACAACAAAAATCTGGATTTGTATGCAAATGAGGGTGGCACGGTGGAGTAGTGGTTAGCAGGTTTTGAAATCAGAAGAAGTTTCTCCAAATCCTCTTGTTTTCTCCATTCCAAAAACAAAGTCCACAGGGATAGGCTCCAGCTTACAAGCGAAATGGAAAAAATGGCCGGATATTGATGACCTTAAACTGAATACCATATTGACCATCTCTGTACTATACTTTACTGTACCCCTAAATCGCTTAGGATGACAACATATATGTCAACAACCCATCGAAGTCGACCAGCTCATCAATTCCTGGTCCACCGTGTTCACTTAGGTCGATGTTGAGATACATGACACTAATAGGTCATTTTTCAATGAAAAATCAGTTGGTTTATGTCTACATCTTGTAGCATTGTTAACATTAACCAGGAAGTGTGGGAGGGTGAACAGGAAAGGAACTTCCCCTTAGCATCAAAGCTTCAGCATAAGCTCGGAGATCCTTTATACTTCCTTTAATCCCCCTTTCCACAGATGGAAACAAACAATGTGAAAAAAGTGTTGACTTAGGTTGGTTTCACTACACTAATATGTTTAGTACCCATAAACATTCTCTCTCATTTGTTTTATTGAGCATCACGCTGCATATCAGGCACATCTTAGGTAGATGCAATAAAATATTTATAATTTAAAAAAGTGGGAAAATCCCCAGGATGCTAAGTTCTCTGAGGGCTTGTCTATTGCTCTGTTTTGGACTTGAGTCTTTTGCTGACTATCGCTGAGCCAGTAGGTGGCACCAGAGTACTGGGTATTCAGGTAAACCAATGGTTGCTTAGTTCCAAAAGTGACTTCATGAGCTTCATACTGTATGTGTGTAGATGTAATAATGAAACAAAGTGATTTCATTCAATGCAGGTATACAATATTTTAAATAATATCTAACATTCTAATACAAATGATACCACTACTGGATGTAAGTGACATTTTAATGTTCTCTTTTTCAGAAAATCTGAGGCTGAAGAAGGTTTAATTCAATCGTTGCCTGTCTATCATCTGTCCTCCAACACATGGCTGACTCAGAGGACCCACTTTAACACACACACACACGCTTAAAGCCGAAGCGCCAAGGCCTGATTCAGCCTCCATGAATTCATCACACACCGCAGGTAAGATTCCATTGATCCATGTTTATTTTAAACATAGTCTTCCACTGAAATGTAATTTCTATGTATTTACTGATGTTTTTAATTCATGTGGAAATGGAGCTGGAACTTTGTTATGTACAATAACATATAAACTGCTGCATATACAGTACATGAATAATCACTGAGTGAGTGTGTGTCTACCTGGTTGGTGCCTATGTTTGTCACAGTGGTAACCTGTTGCAACATAAGAATCCCTTAATAAAACATGGGCTACTGTTCCTGCAGTAACAAACACCAAGCTAAAACTCAAATCTGGCCCACCGACGTCACTTCCTGTTTACCCACCACTCAGCTCCCCTAGGGAACACATTTATATATCTCACACACAAGCATAAGTCTAATTTACTCAATGTCTTAAATGGCTTACTTACTTTTTATTTATTAAAGGTGACTCTGGGGTGGTATTTCATATTTAGAGGACCCTAATAATGTTAAAAACTACACAAATTCCATCCATCCATTTTCTGTACTGCTTATCCTCACGAGGGTTGCGGGCATGCTGGAACCTATCCCGGCCGTCTTTGGGCGAGAGGTGGCGTACACCGTGGACTGGTCGCCAGCCAATCACATTTGCTCATAGACAAACAACCACACTCACATTCACACAATTAACCTAGCATGTTCTTGGAATGTGGGAGGAAACCGGAGTACCCGGAAAAAAACCCACGCATGCACGGGAAGAACATGCAAACTCCACACACAGATGCCCGAGCAGGGAATTGAACCCGGGTTTCCTAGTTATGTGGCCTGTGCGCCAACCACACCTGCACCGTGCAGCCAAAATACACAAATTAATAAGTAACATTTTCTTGTTCCATTAGCAGATTATTTTGCATTTGCAAGTCATCTTTCGTTGTTATTATTAGAAAGTAGGGCTGGGCGACATGACCTTAAATCAATATCACATTAAATTGGGCAGTTTTACATTGCACAACAAATAATTGCAGTAAATGCAAGTTAACTGCTTTTCCTTGATTTATTGACCAACTGGCACATGTGACTTTTAATGAAATATAATGCACATAATGGGACGCAAACGCCAACAACGCGCCATTTACATAATGTGCATAAGGTGGTTACGACAGTTTTCATACTCACTCTGCAATTGGTATTCTTTGCTCAACATCACCTTTGTGGAACCCCAAATAAATCTCCCTGGGACTGTGAACAAACCGTGGCATACTACATCCTGTACATGCATCACGTCACATGCAATTATTAATAGCCACTTATCACACTGCACAAGAAGAACGCTTGTTGTAGACTTGTAGATTTATATACAAATGGGCCAAAATTTCACTCTACTTTGATTCACTTTGTATGGACTTATATCAAGAGCAAAATGCAAATGAAAGGGTTGAAGAACATAGTCGTACGTGTGCTCCCTTTTTAGTTTTTATACTGACTACACACACACTGTACCTCATCTTAAAAGAAAATGAACATAGTATACCCGCACACAGTCAAAACGGACAAAAAATACTTTTGATATACCGACTGGGGTTAATCGCCCAGGTCTACTAGAAAGTGTTTGCTTAAACCAATGTCGAAGTACACAATTTGAGAACCAAAAGGGGTATTTATATGAAAACAGGTTTGTTTATGTCAGCATGTGTCACATTGTTAACTTCATCATTATCGCTAAGCAGCATGAAAGGACAACAGCAGCATAACTGTCTAATTCAGGGGTGCTCACACTTTTTCAGCATGCGAGCTACTTTTAAAATGACCGAGTCAAAATGATCTACCCACTACAAAAATGCAAAACATCTATTTATTTTCAAATGTATTGATGATTATTTGTACGTACAATGTATGTTGATGTACCTTACATAACCAAATGAGCCAATATTGCAAAACACACATAATTAACTATTAACATTTTTTGTAATTACCTGAGTTTACTTTGATGACTTGCACTGAATTGAACCAGCCAGGGATGCATAGTCCGGACAGTAGCTGCTGATAGCCAGCCTCAAGCACACTTCCAAATGTTTATCAGTCATGGATAATATCCGTATCATAATATCCGTATAATATTCCATATCCGTATGGAAGTGATATGTTTTTTGCCTTTTTACTTGGTCCAGTTTTTGCCTTTTTACTTGGTCCAGCTCCTTGACTCATTTTAGTTACCATAAACTTTAGCGAGGGCTTAAAATCTCGCAATTCGCCGACTAGCTTAGCACTTTGCATCGTTGTTTATGCATGAGCGGTGACCTAAAGATCAAAATTCAGTTGTCATCTGACTGGTTGTCCTGTATGTCAATCAAGTAACGGGGATGGATGATAGGCTGACATCGTAAGTTCTGCTGCACTTAGAGACGTTGTTTGATTTGATTGGTCGCCCGAAGGGCAACATTCAGTTGTCATCTGAATGGCTGCCCTGTATATCAATCAAGTGACGACATTGATGCTGGGATGATATTTTTTTAATGTCACACCGCGATCGACCAGTACCACCTCCGCGATCGACCGGTAGATCGCGATCGACTTAATGAGCACCCCTGGTCTAATTTCACAGCATTTAAATATGTAGCCAACCAAAAAAAAAAGTCATTCATCGAAGTGTTCATCCTCCTCCTGGGAACTAAGACCACTAAAGTCATCTTCTTCAGCCTCATAATTCTTTTGTCACACAGTTTATCAGTCTCTGTCTCTCTTTTGTTGTTTTTTTTTCGGTGTCACATGTGTCTACGCGAGTTAGCTTTAGGTGGAGCTGAAGACGTTGGTAATAGTGGATTTTTTTAAAACACTATAAATAAACCTCCACTCAATGTTCCCAGTGTCACTCATTAACTCTGATGACTTGCTTTTTTTTCCATCTGCGTCTGCCGCAGTTCAAACAGAATCTGTAGGAATTCTACACTTGATCAAACTTGCTTAAGCTTTGTCAGATCAAAACAATCGCTGCAGAAGACTATAAAATTTAATATTAGCATCAACTTCACTCGTCCAATTCACTACTTCCTGAAGCTGCATTCTAAGCATCATTGGAACAACTAGAGCCCGACCGATTTATCAGCGGGCCGATTATGACGTATCACAGATTAATCAATATCGGTTCATATGTAACCGACATATGAATTTTTTTTGCCACGCGGAGATTGTGTCGCTCCCTTCCTGTGTGCCCGAGTACTCACACACAGACAGAGTAGCGAGCAGCTGCTGGAGGAGAAGACTGGCCAAACGGCGAAAGAAACTGCATTTTTTTACACTACGGTAAGCCATGCCTTTGAAAAACAATATAACACTACACTTTATATACAGCGTTCTAAAGTGTTTTGAAAGCAGTTATATAAAATGTAGTTTAGTCCCTTGTATTAAGTGTAGCAAAGTGATGCATGTTTTCATTTCTTATTCAATTTGTAGTCAACTTTTTCCCCCCTCTTTTTAATGTTTGCTTCAGCATTTGTTTTTGAGCTGTTTTCAAATACCCAGTAGCTACAGATAAGAACCTTTCAATAGCTATTAAATATTTTTGTGAATAAGCCTTTTATAAACACATAATGTGTCAGATGAATAACACCTCAAATTAGTCTGTGGTATCACTTTCAGCGGAATACAGCAGCAGGTTTTTTATTTAAAATGCTCATTTGTAAGTATCACGTTCTAGACTAATTACCAACATGCATTAAATAGTTATATTTTTATTTGACAGGCAGAGGGCAAGAGGAAGGTATGGAGCCACTTGACTCAAAACTCAACAGGCACGTCAGCCAGGGCTTCAGCTCCAGCAAAGCAAAGAACACTACAATTCAACTTTTTCCTTGTATCTGTTTTCATGTGGTGTTATTAGCTGTGGGAAGGGGCAAAGAGGCAGCTGCAGCTCTGGGATGGTCCGTCCTGACGCAAGGCGACCGCTCTCCTCACCTAAAAGTCCTTAAGTTGACAGTGTTACAAATTAAAGTTCCTTAGTTTTATTCAGTAGTCTTCTGTTTCTTTGTGTTGAATCGTGTTTTGGGTATTATAAGAATTTATGTTGATGTACAGTATATATAGCGAGCCACTACACCCCAATCACATAATCTTTGGCACCAACTGGTGCCGCCCCAATGGACTCCTAGCATCATTGGTGCAACTTGGCTCACCCCATTACATTCCAGTGGATTCCAATATGCGGATTGTTTGGTTCCACTTGGTGGACACGAAAATTTTACATTTTTACATTTTTTACATTTTCTTGCCGCCAAACAAAATTTTTGCCGCCATTACGGGCCACCACGAGCCAGTTGGGAGGCAGTTTGAGCCACTGCACGCCACTAGGCACCTTATTGGCGACACTAGGCGCCACAGCAAATTGCATTGGCTCGAACCGGCACCAACTAGCGCCGGTCAAGTGAACTCTTAGCATTACCGATCAACAATATGTCCGATATCATTTTTTCGGCCCCCAATATCAGTATCAACCCCAAAAGTCCACATCATGCAGTATAAAACCAACTGAATAATGAAGTCACCAGGATGCCTCCAAGGCCTCTTCAGACGCTCTTAGACTGAGAGATGTCAGTTGTCAGTCTGTAATTTGGTTGTCATGGGTACAGATATAGCACACACAAAAGCATACATAGACACACACATACACACAGTGTGACTCCAGTGGTTGATGCGCCTCAAATAGAAACGCAGAGATGAGTCATCCTCTGAGCTACTGCAGTATACACACCTTCAGCAGATGTGTTTAGTATGTGAGACCACTGAGATGTCAGATATGTTGCTTTGTCCCTGGTGTTTCTACCACTTTTTATTTCTAGGTCAATTGCAAGGATGCTTGAACGGAGCAATAATTTAACATAATTTTAGATCAATGCATGGTTATGTTTTTAGTGGCTTTTTTTGCTCTTGTTTTTTTGAATTGAGTCTCTCTGCCTGTGAGTCATACTGAGGTATACTGTACCTAAGTCTGCCCATGGACACACAGAGCTGTTTACACAGGAGGTGAGGATGATGAGGCTGCGGAGGCGGTGGAATGAAGGTGATGATTTAATGAAAATTATTTAATGAGATTTTTGTTCCTGGAAAGGGAACCGACCTTAAGGCAGCCTACACTAAAACCAGAGGAGTCATAGTCGTTTATCTTCTGATTGTCTTCATTCTGTCCCGTTCCACGTAAATCCATGAAGCAGAGTTTCACTTTGGAATGAAGTGCTGAATGGAACAAACAAATACTATAAATAGCAGCCAGTAGTTTCAATTAATAATATCCACACTGACAGCAGTGCGCAGTGCAGCTTTTACTTGAAAATAATGCGTACATGATGATGCTTGGTGGCATTTCCCAGGTGCACCAGACTAAAATACTTTTCTTGGATATATAATAATCTACATCCATGTATGGCGTCATCAGATTTCGAAAAAAAGAACATTTATCAGCAGTGGAAATCTGTCAGCTTCCTGCCTTCCTCTGAGGGGATGAGGTTTCCAACCAAACGTGTCCATCCATCCATTTTCTATACCACTTATCCTCACTAGGGTCGCGGGCATGCTGGAGCCTATCCCAGCTGTCTTCGGGGGAAAGGCGGGGTACACCCTGGACTGGTCGCCAGCCAATCACAGGGCACATATAGACACCAAACATGTCTTTATGTATAACTAGTATACCAATATAAGTCTGATCAGCTTCTTTGAACATTTTGCAGGTACAGTGGAAAGCGTCTAAGTCTACTGTGTTTAAGGCAACAACCTAATTTTGATGCACATGCATGTGCCTATAGCATGGACAGGGACTTCAAAAGAACATTCTTGTTGTGTAATGATTTGAAAGATAATATTCACATCTAATATCTCACTATATCGATGAACGGATGCGTTATGCATAACCAAGTTAGTTGTGGTAGCTTTTTCAGGTCTCTGATTGGCCAACATGTGCCAACATGACAGCTGGCGAATCAGAAGAGCGATGCATTCCTTCACGTTATGCTAGGAATCCACTGGGCCGGCGCCAGTTGGTGCCAGTTTGCGCCAAATATTATGTGATTGGCACGTAGCGGCTCGCTATGGTGCCAAATTAATGTTCGCTCGGCATGTTGCCATTGATCTTTGGCGCGAACTGGCACCAACTGGTGCCGGCCCCATGGACTCCTAGCATCTCCTAGCATCATTGGCGCAACTTGGCTCATGCCATTACATTCCAGTGTATTCCAATAGGCGGCTTGTTTGCGACATTTGGTTCTACTTGGTGGACACATGGCTTCTGATTGCTTGATGCAAGTGGCGTGCCGAAAATTTTAAACATTTTTGACATTTTCTTGCCTCTAAACTCAATCTTTGCCGCTGTTACAGGCCACCACGAGCCAGTTGGGAGGCAGTTTGAGCCACTGCACGCCACTAGGCACCTTATTGGCGACACTAGGCGCCACAGCAAATTGCATTGGTGCGAACTGGCGCCGGCCCAGTGGACTCCTAGCATTAGAGAGTCCACAAAAAGTCCAAAAAGACAAAGAAAAGGTCACTGAATTTGCCATTATTCGTATTTTGGAGTTTCTAATTTGTTAAAATGGTAACACTCACTTCCCTCCTGCTATGTGTTCTTATTCTCTGGCAGACCAGGTGCGTATGAGGTGTGTTAAGAAGCAGACTTAGGATGCCATCTACTGTATGGACTACTAATGTTTGGGAAACACTGCATGCCACCTCCTTGTTATTGCAGGTGAAATGTAAACTGTCACAGCCTCTAACAGAAATGAAAAATTTAGACAGGGGAATTCTGGGAAGTGGTGTGTGTGTGTATATACACCCCCCCCAGCTACCCAGCTCTAGAGGCTTATCTCTCTCTCTCTCTCTCTCTCTCTTTCTCTCTCGCTCTCTCTCTCGCTGTCTGTCTATTTATATCTCTAACTCCTCCCTCTCTCAAGCAAGCTATTTTCATCTATAGATCCCCCCACCACCACCACCATGTTAGTGTCTTTTCTTTTCTCGACTCTTCATCAGGTGAAAGCTGCAGGGAAGACTGAAATGAAAGAAGGTGTTTCCCTTTTTTCTTCATCAAATGAGAAAAAGCTGTTTGTTTATCCTTCTTAACGTCCGCTCCACTACTTTCAGCTTCCCTCGCTCTCTCGCTCCCCTCCCCTTCATTCAGCAGCGTCACAGAATGACTTACGTATGCACAAACACGCACGCCAATGACTGTCAGACAGTGAATATTAGCCGTCTGACCGGCAGTTATTTCTAGTGGGTGTATGAAGGTGAACGACGCAGTAGCCTGCCCTTTTACTGAGTTTCTAACCAGGGATAAGAGGATAACGTGTGATCAGTGGCTGTTCATTTTTCTGGGGAGGATTCTAACTCACTGTCTTTTTTCAGCCTCACATTTCCTTGTTTTTTTTTTTTTATCTTTTCATGTCACTCGCTTCCTCACCCACCCTCCTTGCTTCCATTTCCCTCTCTCTATCGTTCTTGCAGCGCTTGATTCTAATTTTGGAAGCATGGAACCTCGGGGAGTGCTCTCCCAAAGCTATTTATGTCCTCGCTTCTCCTTATCTTCCTCCTCTCCTCCTCTCCCTCTCATCAGCCAGGAGGAGAACAGCATGAGGATCCTTTGATGCAGGGGAATTCAGCTTCTCCTTGTATCTGTTTTCATGTGGTGTTATTAGCTGTGGGAAGTGGCAAAGAGGCAGCTGCAGCTCTCGGCTCGTCCGTCCTGATGCAAGCCGACTGCACACATGGAACCCATCGCCTCCATCACTTCTCAGCCCGTGGAATTTTTGGGAAGTTTTACAAAGGTTTTACAAAGTGAATCGGTTTCTTCACGGTTAATCTTGGTCGCTTTGCTCAACTTGGAGTGGATGTTCCATAAGAGGCAAACTTTGTGATCCGCAAGAGTGGCCGCCACATCCTACAACATTGCAGCCATTATCACACGCTCAGCAAAGTGCTTTGCATGGATCTGGACTCCAGATGACATAGATGAGACCAGCCAACCTTGATCCATTCTAATGAGTCTGTTAACATCGGTCTCTCGTCGCTGTACATCTTCCAGTACATCCTTTTTTATTGTGATTGATTGGTCCAGCCAAGCGGAGGGAAGACTTTCTGGAGACTGCATCAGAGAAGAGGATCTTGTGAGCCACTGTCAGTAGCACGATAAAATCTGTCAAGAATTTCCCCTCCATAATCCCGGAATAAAACATTGATTTCTTGACGGATACGGATTCTTCCCATTCTTTTTTTTGTGAAGAAAAGCAGCTTTCAACAACTTTAAATGGTTCTAAGTGATTACTAATAACCTCACAAGATGAGTAACCCACGGTTCTTGAATACATGGCAGTATTCTTGAAAAGGAACTGTTTTGTGACAGAATAGACCACTTCTCTCGTCTTGGCATGCTGTTGCATCCCACGGTGTCAGGATTGTGCACCATGTTGCAGACCATTTACGAGACTGAGTCCTGTTTTTCCTCTGCCAGCACAGACAGCCAACAGCCTCTGGAGCTCCTGAGTAGCAGCAGGGGCTCTACCACTGCCATGCCCACAGCCGGTGAGTCATCTTTGGGAAAGGAGACGGGGCGGGCAGAGGGTATGCTGGAGGTCTGATGGGGCGTCCAACTAAAGGTTTATAATTATATGTAGAACATGGAGGCGTCACATATTTTATGTATCGCAACATGAACTGCTTTTAGGGTCTGTGAGGAAAAGCTGTGAGGAGGCCTTGCACATGTTTTTGTGGTGAATGAGAGAAGGTAACCGTGGATATGCAGTCGTAGCCATGTGTGCCACTGAATGTGTGCTACTTTTTATTTTCACTTTGTAGAATGATCATTTGCTTGTCCACAGATTGTCTTTATTTGTGAATGTTATGGGTATTGTGTAGGGATGCTCTAATTAGGGTTTTAGCTGCCGATACCTATCATCCATGAACGAGGTGGGGGGTAGCTGATTACATGGACGAATTGTACATGTTTCAATTTTACTATGAGTGGTATTGGCTTGGCCAGGGCCGCAGCTAGACTATTCCAAGGGCAAATAGGTAATTATTTAAAAAAAAAAAATGTAATTGTGGCCATCATCTTTATAGAATCTTTGTGCGGATTTGTCACTATAGAAAGGTATAAAAGTCTGATGAATTTAACAGTTCTAATAAAATACTACTAAGAGTAAGAAATCAGCTGGTGAGATAGTGGACTGCAACATCATAAGGCTGCACACACTATGTGTTTATGTTGATTAAACAACCACACAGAGATAGTGTTTGGAGGACAAGACATAATTAGTCTAATGACAACAAGATAGTAAAGTTGTTTAGGGACACTTGAAAAAGTTAATAGCTTTCCCGTGGTGTCCGTGTGGTGTGCCGTTGTCACGTTGTGTCTTTGGACACACACATTTGTCCATTTCATTCATCATTTATATGCATTTGAGATTGTTTACTGCATGTAAAATGTTTTGTGTTACATTTTTGGCATTTTCTATGGGAAAAATGTATTTAGTTAGTTTCAGTTTTGGTTCTGGAACGAATGAATGACACCTAACCACGGTTCCACTGTATTTCAAGATAAGGAGGCCACAAATGTAGTCGAGATTGCCAAGCAAGTCCAAGTACTGGTTCACAACTGATCATTCATGTGTCCTTGTAGATGAATTGGGGTAGGAGGTTGTGCCAGTGACATTCATTGAAGGTGCAGTGCGGTAGCAGTGTTAGGGGTTGGGGCTTGATGCCAGCAGCTAAGTATATTTGGAACAAGACAGACGTACATTCCCTTTAATCCCCTGCTCCGTTGACTCATTGATTAGACTTCTGACACGTAGTCCTTGAGGACAGTGAGTTTTGGAATCATATGTATATAGTCCGGGTCCACAACCACCGTCCCATAGAAATTGTAAGAAGCTAACTTCATTAACTACACCAAAATGTATCTAAATTCCAACAAGGACTATTACTTTATCAGGAAAAATAATGCACTGTTGGAAACCATTTATCTTGCTTTGTTTCATTGTTTTTCCCACTTTGTTGTGTTTTCTAAGTGAAAGTTCTCTGGCATGCCAAGTCTAGGCTCATACCAATGGTCAGTCTTTTATGCTTTTAATTCAATGTTGTTGCAAGCTGCTTTGATTTTGTTCAGTGCAGTCAGACATGATGAAATGCACACTTTTACTGTGACTGCCGGAAGAGTGTACGGTGGTGAGCGTGCAGTAACCAGTAAGTATGTGTAACACTTATGCGAGGAGACTTATTGTTGCCTTAGCCGTACTGTACTGAGGAGCTACGATGGAGACATGTAAAGTATAATTTCCGGTTTGGTCCTGGTTCATTGTCCTATTCACGTTCTTTCACATTCACACTTACAATTTAGTGTCTCTAATTAGCCAAAAATGCATGTTTTGGGGATATGTAAGGAAGCTGGACTACTGAGAAAATCCCACACACGAAGAGAACATCCAAACTCTACACAGAGAGATGATCCAATGGCGATACGAAACCTTCATCGCTTGACTCAGGCCAACACTAAGCCAAAAAAAAGGAAAACACACTTGTGGTGTTAATCATTCTGATGCTAACAAGCATTGCTGAACATTTTGATCATCATACATGATTTTACCACAAGATTTAGCTGGAACTCTAGTTTTTGTCTTTAAAGGCATTCAACTTTGGAGGTTTCATTGTAGTATTGACAGTATGATTGTACTTGATTGTGTTTCCTGTGGGTGTTGCAATTCTTTGAATTTGATGTCACCACTCCTTTGCATGTACACGGGCTAATCAAGATTGTACTCTCTACATGGAATAGCTGATTGACTTGTGTGTGCAATTTGAAAAGGGGATGGGACAATTTGTCTAATCTTTAAAGCAATCTCGGATTTTGTGGGTAGAGTCATCCCTTGCAACATCACGGTTCAAATTTTGTGGCTTCACTTCATCACAAAGTTATTATATTAATTAATAAATCGTTGCCAGAAAATGTGCATTTTTATGCAAAATTGCCTAAATTAAGCATACAAATGACTAAATGAACAGTGAAAGACACATTTTGGTGTGTAGTATTTTACACTGGTCACTAGGAGTAAGCACTTTTACATCAATGTGACAAAAGCCACTGCAGGAAGTACCGGTAGTAAACAAAAACAAACAACTCTGATTTTCTATAGTATCCACCCCTGTGTATTGGCTAATAATGGTGACTATAGGGCTGTTATTTCATGTCTGGAGGACTCTAATAGTGTTAAAAGCCGTATTTAGAAGGTCATAAATGGGTTTTATATGCTCTAAGTACGAAAATATTCCATTTACAAATAAGGAATCATACTCGGTGGATCCTAATTCACAGGAAACCAAATAACCACGATAAACAACAAATATCTGTATAATGAATAAGCTTTGAAGGAAAACAGCATATCATTCCCTTATAAAGTAAACATGTGGGCCAACAGCTGCCTCTTCAAAATCTGAGACTGTGCAGTAAATCTATTTCAGTTATTGTTTACTATATACAGTATCGACAGCTCCAAAAAATGATTCTGTACAATAAGCGTGCAATAAACTTGTGCCTACATGTACACAGCTGGAAATGGTGATTCTAACTTCATTATTTGTATTATTATTTGCACTTTATGGTCCTGTGTGTTGCTGTAAACCTGGAATTTTCAGTTCAGTACAGTCGGTTCAGACCAGAAACATACCAATGTCCGACATGGTACACATTGAAAGTGACCAGACCTTGAAAACCCTGCTCCGTCGTTAAAGTATCCTATTTGGGAACACTTGACCTTCCCAATGAAATACGTAAATGGACAAAGACAAGTGGATAAGATGGGTAGTGATGGGGAACAGTGCTACAAGTTATTGCTATTAATGCTGTACTTCTGTTGATAAGGAACTTCCATTTCCTAAAAATGAAATGCTCATTTTATCTTTTCAAACTATTACCAATGCATTTCTATTGGCCCTCGGGATACTCTAAAAATAAAATCAATTCATTAATAATGAGATGTGCTGTACTATTAGCTCTTACACTACTTTGCTTTGTCACCTATAACACAAATCGACCTTTGTCGATTAAATATGTCGATTAAATATGTTTTAGCATATTTAATGCAACAAATATGGCTCAATTCTTCTGTATGCAGCATCTATATCTTTAGAATTGTATTTATTGGAAAATTCCCCTGCCAGCAGTTCAAATCATTCATAGCAGTTTTAGGTTTTGAATTGAATCCACAATATACCGAACCGTGACCTTAACCGTGGTATGTATCGAAGCGGCCTACCGTTACACCACTCACCAAGCGACTAAGTGACCAACTCTGTGCTGAAAATTGACGCTATGAATCCATGTGACCTCAAACATCTGGATGTGCCTGCTGGAAATAGTCTAATACTCTTTGAAGGAGTATTTAGTATGCCGTTGTTTTATTGACCAAACCATTCCACACCATGCTTGGTGATATCATTGTGAGTACTGAGCGACTAGAGATGATCTGCATCAAGCGGTCATTGCCAAAGACATGAAGCTTTATGCAACACATCAGACAGCATCTCTCTGGATGACCTACAGCCATCTCATAATACATCTGGCCCACCCTTCTGTCTCTATGGCAACAGGACACATGTGACTACTCTCTCTGGCTCTAGGCTTCTAATTTGTCCAAAGCACACACAGCCATTATACTATTTTTACCTAGCTCTGTCTTTTCTTTTTTTTCCTCTCACTGTGTGCCTCCCTCTGCTGTTTTGCAGGGCTGACATCATAATACCTATTTACCTTAAGCAGTAGAGATTGAACAAAGCAGGAAGAGGAAGAAGAAAAGATGAATATTGACTTCCCAAAATACATCTATGCAGCAACAACATGATGAAATAGTCACGGAATAATCACGGAAACGAGAAACCGGAAGACCGAGACCACTTTTGTCTTTCTAAAGTATTTTGATTAAAAATAGAGCCAGAGTGCATCACGTTCACATGTTATTCATTTATGTCCTTTTCTGTTCTGTTTCTAATATGATGCACAAAATAGAATACTTCCTGTGTAAGCAGAGGATGTCCGTTGGCAGTCATACATTGTGACCCACATCAAAGTACACACGCTGACACGAAATTGTAGTTGTAGTTCCGTCCTGCACCAAATGCGGTCTGCGACATGATCTCACACCTAATTTAATGCTATCGTGTGGCCCATATACTCCACGGTTCCATTGAACGCCGTTGATGCACGCATATAATTGAGACACCCATACGATATTTTTACACGTTGCCACAAACCAACAGGAGCCCAACAAACATGACTGGGACCACGACTTGTGCCGTAATTGGCTGCAGGTAGCTGTGGCTGGATGCTGGCCGCATTGGGAACCCTTTCCACTTTGTGGCGCTGGTCTTGTGTCTATGTGTGTAAACAATGTGTTTTACTTGTATGCCGAGGTTTTTTTTAACAGTCCCACACTGTCCTCCTTCATTTTAGGATGTTAGTTCGGATTTTTTTTTATTTTCCCCCTCCTCTCCTAGTGTTGTGATTGCACAATTTTGCTTGTACTTCTGTATAAGTGACAAGAATAAAGGCTTGGCTCGTTCAAAACACCTCCCTCACTCACGGTGCTACAAAAACACACATTGTAACTTTATACAAATCTTTAACCCGCAAGGCATGCTGGACAAGTGTGTGTGTGGGCTTCCTTTCATTTTGGTTGCACTGTGAGTGAGTCATCCTTTAGGATGATGATCTCCTGTTGGTTTGTGATGTGTGAGTAAGGGTGTAAATATCAGGCTGATTCACTGCATTTAACGGACACCTCCTCAAGCAAGTTGAAGTTTGCCTCTGACTACTTTCTGTCAAAGTCAAGCTTTACCATTGTAGGGCAAATGGGACGGGTTTGCTACCAATAACTCTTCTAATTATGAAGATTACAATGATATTGATTAAAAAATCTATGAAATTGTATTCAGTATTAGAGATTTTTTTATGATTTTAAAAAGTGAATACAATGTCAAAATAATGGGAAGTGATGATGTTATCGCCAATGTTTACAGTCTTATCGAGATTTAATGTGTATGCAATGTCTGCCTCCTTCCATTTCTCTGATACACGACTTACAGAGTAGAACTGTTAGACTAATATGATCAACTGCAATGTTGCCTCTGACCCGCCTCTTTGCCAGACTGTATGTTAGTGTGAGTTTGTGTGTGTTTACAAGACTATAAATGTCTTTAGTTTGACGTCAGAGGCTGGCTGCTGTGGAATGTGTCTCTCTTGCCAAGAGGACTGTTGTACACACACTCACAAGCCAGTCTCACATATACACACACATACTGGGACAGTGCGTGTGTTGTAGTGGAAAGGGAGACACGTGCGTCACCGTGAAACACCAGAATATTTGTTTAGGTAATTGAGAAGTGAGTGGCTGCACACATATTCACAGGCACACGGCCGTGTTTAGACTTTTAGGCTCTTAGCAACTTTTTCTTGCCGTAGCCGCAGCGACTGAGCCAACTCAACGGTCACGTACCAGCAAATCTAAAACTGGTTGTGTCCCTGCATATGTTGAGGCGTATTTTTAAAGTCATTTCACAGTTCTCAGAAATACGCTGTCGTGAGTATCTATAGTTTACATAACGCATGGTCAGGCAAAATGATCTGGCACATTTGTAGGTTAAATAAAAGGCAAATAAAGTAAAGAAACAAAAAAGTGTTTTTATTTTCAAACAGTAAATATAATGCCATTTTGTTTTGTTTCTTCATTGTTTTTTGTTTTTTTTTTCCAGTTGCTGCCATTAATTGGACTGGTGAGCATTGTGCTTTCATTGTGCGAAACAAACTGCAACACAAACAGCATTCGGTTTGCACTTCTATCTTGGTAGACAGCTCGAAACACAATCTTGTTATGGGTTACCAACTTCAGAGCTATGGATCTGCATTGAAACCAAAATCAACCGGCCAAATAAAAACACTTTTTTGTTTCTTACTTTATTTGCCTTTTATTTAACCGACACATGTGTCACATCATTTTGCCTGACCCTGTATATATATTTTGTTTTTTATTTACAAAATCCAAAACAAGGACAAGTTAAAAAGTCTGATTGGGATCTGAACAATATCATTGGTCCTCGTTGTAGTCCATCAGGACAGAGCTAACAAGCTTACTCCCATTGTGGAGGTAAGTGTTTGATGAGCTTAAGTCATACTCTTTATGGAGCATAAAAGCAGACTAATTTGAGGTTAAAGTGAGGCAGAAGAAATCACAATAAATTGGGAAAAACATGGTATGCAAAGTGAAGCCCAGGTCTAAAGTCATCGATGTCAGCGAGTAAGGCCTAATTTAATTTCCTGTCTGGCCAGCAGACAGGAAATATCCTGATGCTCTAACATGCCTTTTAGCATTCTCCAGGAAGTAGCCTAATCCAATAGCAGGGATCAGCTGAGCTCAAGACAGAGTAGCCAACATAGCATGTGGCAGATCAGGGTCAGTGTTGGTTCATCTCTTAAAAGCCCTATCACACACACTTGCACACACATTCACTGACCAGTCGGGCTGACTGAAGCAGATAAGCTAATTAGGAACTTTTCTTCTCAAATCTTCGCTTTAAGCGTGTGTGGTATCGGAAAAAGACAAAGTTGTCACAAACGTCTGGTATAGTCCAGTTCTGGAAGAATGAGATTTATAGCATTTCCACTCATGGTTACAGCTGCTTTTAACAAGCTGGGAAATTTGTCTGCATAGCAAATGGGCTTGCTTTTACAGTTATCATATATTACACAATAATGTTAATTAATTCTGTCTCTAAATGTATGTGAGTTGTAAACTTTTGCCATCGCGTGTACTTTTATCAGCCAAGTACTGTATTTTCTGGACAATGAATCACACTTTTCTTGGTTTGGCTGGTCCTGCACTTATACTCCGGAGCGACTTATATAGAGTATGTTTGTTTGTTTTTTTCACACTGATAGCTACTAGGCTTGTGTGCCAGTATCTGCTACCTCTATCACTCCCACTACATTGACAATTTACAACGTAAACATCATTTTAAAAGGACAACTGAGAAAGGCGGAACAGAAAAAGAAAATCACATTCTACAGACTAGTTATGTTGTTTTGTTTAGGCTATAATAATCTGAATAACTGTTAATATATGTTAACATACCACCTATTCACTTTCCTCATTTTGTTATTATTGCTATAACTGACCTTTCAAGATTAAAAGTCAGTCTCCGACTTTATAAAATAAATGTTTTGGCTGGCGCAACTTATTCACCGGAGCGACTTAAGGTGTGGAAAATACAGTGCTTGACACTGATAGCTACTAGGCTTGAGTGCCAGTATCTGCTACCTCTATCACTCCCACTACATTGACAATTTACAAAGTAAACATCATCTTAAAAGGACAACTGAGAAAGGCTGAACAGAAAAAGAAAATCACATTCTACAGACTAGTTATGTTGTTTTGTTTAGGCTATAATTATCTGAATAATTAAGTTAATATATGTTAACATACCACCTATTCACTTTCCCCATTTTGTTATTATTGCTATAACTTCAAGATTAAAAGTCAGTCTCCGACTTTATAAAATAAATGTTTTGGCTGGTGCAACTTATTCACCGGAGTGACTTAAGTTGTGGAAAATACAGTGCTTGACTTCACTTCAATGTACAAACAGTTAGGCTGAACAAAAAAAGCAGTCTTTTAATTTTCAAGCAATTAAACCCTCCTTCTGAATTATCTTTTTTTTAATCATCTGATTAAACGATGCCTCTGAAATCTGTGATAGCCGGAGTCATTTGGATTAGTTTGTAATTAATTTTTGTCAACATTCTTTTAAAATGCCAACTACTTTGATGTCTGCAATCTTTCCTGACACTTCCTTCTCCGTCAGTGTCTCTGCGCACAAGGATGAGGAATGAGGAAGTCCTGGTTCCTTCTAAAATACATTCTTGGAGCTCTTTTGGCATAAGCAAATGTAACCCAGCAGGCATCATCTGACCTTGTTTGACCAATCAGTGTAGTTGAACATGCTAACTTCCCTCGATATAATATAGGTTAAACTTGTGCTAAAATTGGGGTGAAATGAAGTCTGCTCCCAGTCACTGCTAGACTAATGCAAAGCTTGTGGCTATTTATAGGCAGCAGGATGTTGCATTCCTCTTCTGTTACATTATCATTGCTCATCTGAATGAACCGATGAACTGTGCGTGTGTGTGTGTGTGTGTGTGTGTGTCGACAATGATGCAAGAGTCTGCGATGCCCCTGACAACATGTCCACACTGATCAATCATTCTCTCTCTCTCCCCCCTGTAGTACTGGAGGTGAAGAGCAGCCTCCCATCTGGCATGCAGAGCCCAGTAGGAACAGCAAATGAACAGCGGGGAGGAAGTGGAGAAGGTGGGTAGGGAGTCCTTATTAGTCCTTGAGTGGTATTCCATAGTGGACAATGGAATGGAAGTATTTGACGTAACTAATCCATAAATATTCTAATATCAAGTTTTTTTTTGTACTTTTTGGGTGTCACATTTGCAATCTTAAATGACACAAAGCTGCATCACAGCTAAACTTTGCCTTTGTACTAAAACACTGCACGGCCGTACCCCCATTGCCCTGCTTCTCCCTGCTTATGGTCTACCACAGAAAGAGCATTCACATTATTTAATTGACTTTCAACTTGATATGCATGAATGTGCTGTCGTGTGAGCGTGCCATGTTTTTGACGTGATGATTATTTTCAGTCTTTCTATTCATTTCATTACAAAGAACACTAAAATCATCACACTGCAACTTAACATCCAAAAGCTCCTCCCGGGGCCTCCTGTGAAGAGCGGTGGAAATGACAATAAAAGACAAGACACATGACAGTGATGAGTCCAATAAGAATGAGCACATAGTATTGTAATGACATGACCATAAACATTCATTCATTCATTTTCTACCACTTATCCACACAAGGGTCGCGGGCGTGCTGGAGCCACCTGTTTTCGGGCAGGAGGCAGGGTACCCCGTGGTCTGGTAGCCAGCCAATCACAGGACACATATAGACAAACAACCATTCACACTCACATTCATACCTATGGACAATTTGGAGTCGCCAATTAACCTAGCATGTTTTTGGAATGTGGGAGGAAACCGGAGTACCCGGAGAAAACCCACGCATGCACGGGGAGAACATGCAAACTCCACACAGAAATGACCGAGGGTGTAATTGAACTCAGTTCTCCTAGCTGTGAGGCCTGCGCGCTAACCACTCGTATGCCGTGCAGCCCGGCCTTAAACATGTGTATGGAAAATAGAAATGAAAATTGTGATTCACATTTTCTGCAGAATATATGGCCACATAGTACTGTGAGGCATCAAGTCTCGAGCATCAATGAGAACCAGGACTAACATTTAGATTCCCTTGGTATCATTCAAATGTTTCCTAGTTTCGATCCCCACTTCCCCGACCGGAAACGATACCAACGAAGAAGAAGCCGGTGGTTCAGTGCAACATTTGCAACACAATGATATAATGCAAAAAAGGGTTCACACAGTCATGGTGTCGAAATAACAGTCCTTATCTTGGATGTACTACGTCAGGCTTCCTCTAAGTCATCAGAATCTGACAATCAAACAACAAATGGCATCTGCCTCATGCCAATGTAACCAAGGATGTGGAAATTCGGCATCAACAACAGGAACACCGGCTGTGTGTTGTGTGGGTTGAGAAGGTCCCTTCACTGTTCCCAACCAAGATGGACTGTGCAAATGAATCAACTTGCCTACAAGCGACTTTCTGTTCTTTCACATTTCAGTTAATTGCTCAAATAAAATTATCAGTAGATCCAAAGTTTTTGGAATGCGTCATTCCTTACAAACACCCTCAAGCATCCAGTCTTGTGATGGGAACGCCAAGGTCTGACGCACCAAAACCAAACTACTCTGACCCAAGTTAGTGCACCTCTGGCTTGTTAAACAATACTTTTGAGCAGGAGTCGTTGACCTTTGACCTCAAAAGAGCCATTTTGCCTCATCTTCCAATAAAGAAAAATGGTCTGAAGCCGCAAAACATGATAAGGCTTATACATTTTTAACAGTTTTAACCTTTTAAACAACAATTGTTACAACAACAGAATTCAACCAAAATAGGTGTGAAGTAGGCTTGAAATAAATCAAACACTGACTTTTTTTACTTTTTCCCATATTTGTGTAAAATTAAAAGAAAAATAGCCAGCTTTAACATGAAATCGCCCATAAGAGTTGACATACAGTATCTACATACAGTGTCAGTGCTGCTATCATATCATTTGCATTATTTGACACTGAATTAATGCCATCAATTTGCCAACTGGTGTTTGTTGCCATTCTATTGGTCCTGTCCTTGACTGTCTTTCTTTCATTTTGTGAATAGCAACAACACTAGCAGCTGTAGTTGTGTTTGGAGCCTTCATCCACTTCTTGAAAGTATGTTTGCTCTGCTCAACCCTCCGTAGTAGTTCCGAAATTGCTCCCTTACACCTGTTTGCAGTTGGTTACTTTTCCGAAAAAGCTGAGTGGTTATTTTGAAAATGTCTTTCAATATCACATATGTCATTGTCACACAAAATTCCCTTGATCATCCAATCAACAGTCAGAACGCAGTGTTGATGCATTCAAGGATTTGCAGTGAGTCAGATATTTCATAGTCTTTTTGAAAACACAGAGCTCCGCGCCGGAGCTGATGAGCAAGCATTCGGGTTGCCGGCCACTGCTTTCTAGGGTTCCTTTGACATTTATGATTGATGAATCTTGATGAATCAAGGTAATTATGTCTTTCCAGGTTCTGAAGAAAGCTCAGGTGGAGGAGGAGGAGGCCCTGTTGACTTGCGTACCGAACTCAGGGTGGGATCTTTGTCTGCGGGGGCTGCTGGAGTGGACACATCCTTAAGGGAGCAGCAGCTCCAGCATGAACTTGTGCTCCTTAAACAGCAGCAAGAACTCCAGAAACAACTACTATTTGCCGAATTCCAGAAAAAACATGAAGTGCTAACCAGACAACATGAAGTCCAGCTCCAGGAACACCTGAAGGTATTTATTTAGTTTGCACATTGAACACATGGATGAGACACAACTTTCCCTGTCCGTGTATATCGGTCACACGTCATAAACATGATGTCAAATAATTCATCTTGCCAGTTGTTGTGTCATTCAGAGAATGTATGGCTTTGTAAGCAACAACAGGAGCTGTTGGCAGCCAAGCGACAGCAAGAGCTGGAACAGAAGCGGAAACTGGAACAACAAAGGCATGAAGAGCAAGAGAAACAACGACTGGAGCAACAGTTGCTTCTACTGCGGAATAAAGAGAAAGGCAAAGAGAGTAGGTTATTGCATGGCTCCTGCTCTGTACAAGACAATGAAGCATCTTTCTTCTTCTTCTTGTACTAACTGCCTTGTATGCATGTTATGGAAGGTGCCATTGCCAGTACAGAGGTGAAGCTGAAACTGCAGGAATTCCTTCTCAGCAAGAAAGAACCTGGTATTGGTGGACTGAACCATTCCTTCTCCCCAAAGTGCTGGTAAGGCTCAGTGAGCGATCATAAAATCACGTATAGAATGTCACTGCAATGAATCAGTAAACATCTATTATAGTATGTACAATATATGTGTTTCCCTTTAAGACCTGTGGAGTAATTATTACCGCTTACTGTATCAAAGTAGATCATTGTTGTGCTTTCTTGGACAGTAAATTGAGTGCCGCTACTCCTTTTTCCTAACCTTTCCTAACGTTTTTCATTTGTCTGTCTGCAGGGGAGGCCAGAACGCTTCCCTGGAGCAAAATTCCCCGCCCCAGAGTAATACTCCAGGAACGCCTCCCTCGTATAGACTTCCCACATTACTGGGAAACTATGAAGGCAAAGATGACTTTCCGCTCCGCAAGACAGGTAGGGGTGTATGAATGAAGGGGACTTTATTTCTCTCTTTGAGACGGCAGGGATTTTTTAAATTGAAATGGGATTAGAAAACTTAACAGGTGGTCAAACTTGTTGTTTGTTGAGACTGCTCTGTCAACAAAGTCAATTCCTTCCTTGATGCTATTGGATTCACTTTTGGCAGCTGGCATGGGTTTGATTCCCACTCTATGCCACATTTTGCTGTGTGATTATTAGTGACCAGTCTATAGTGTCAGCTGGAATAGGCTCCAGCCCCTGCCGTGATCCTAAACAGGATAGGCGGTATAGAAAAAGATCAAATAGATTTAGATTTAGAAAGAGATGTACTGTAATTTCCAGACGCACCAGTGTTTAAACAACAACTAAATAAGAGAGAAAAACAGATTTGTACATATATAAGCCACAAATGTCATAAAATGACACATTGTGGCGCACACAACGCCATGAGAACCAGACGGCTCTTTATATGACAGTAGCCAATCATGAACTATGAGAACGCTCACAACTAGCTTGTCAGCCCATTGGAAATCACAGGAAGTCATTACTCAATATAACAGTAATATAACTCAATATAACTTTATAAGATGACTCACCATGTCATCTTATAAAGAACACTAAAATCATCACACGGCAACTTAACATACAAAGGCTAGGTAAGAAATATACAAGGCAAGTACCAATACAAGTAAGGTAAGATAGTAACATTTGTCTTACCTTTGTTTACTTGTCAGTACTCAAGTTGCAGCTAGAGTTAGCTGAAGCGACTACAATAGAACATGAAATTATCTCCTTCCAAACTGTTTTAACAGCAATAGGGATTTCCTTGTGATACTGACGCATATCCAAAAGTCAAACAACTTTTTCCCCTAGTATAATTGTCATTGGGCTGCACGGCAGACGAGTGGTTAGCGAGCAGGCCTCACAGCTAGGAGACCCGAGTTAAATTCCACCCTCGGCCATCTCTGTGTGGAGTTTGCATGTTCTCCCCGTGCATGCCTGGGTTTTCTCCGGGTACTCCGGTTTCTGCCCACATTCCAAAAACATGCTAGGTTAATTGGCGACTCCAAATTGTCCATAGGCATGAATGTGAGTGTGAATGGTTGTTTGTCTATATGTGCCCTGTGATTGGCTGGCGACTAGTCCAGGGTGTACCCTCGCCTGAAGACAGCTGGGATAGATCCCACGACCCTCGTGAGGATAAGTGGTAGAAAATGAATGAATGAATGAATAATTGTCATCGTGTATTTTTCCTGTGTCCTCACTTCCCAGTGAACTTTAAAGCTAAAGGTTAAGGTCTAAACTAGCTGCAGTTTTGAGTACTATGCAGTACCTGGAAAGCTGTTCATTTGGTGCAAATTGGTTTTGTTGGAAATAAGAATGAAAAATAGCTTAGCTTCTCATCCATTTAGAAAATCTGACAAATGTAATGCAGGATTACTAATCTAATATCCTTAAATCTTTTATCCACTTAATCTTAACATCCTAAAGTGGGCTCCTGTGGGTACATTAAAATACCCTAATGCAATTCTCAAACAAAATAAATGCTGCAAATATTAATATGAAGATTTTATGACCAAAAATACAAATGAAAGCCATTTGCACAGATGTCCTAAAATAGGACAATAGGACAACATTTTTCTACTTGCTCTCTCAAGTCCACGTAATGAGTCATATGAAACTGATTCTTAGCTCCTAGATGAGATGTTTTTCTTTCTCGCTCCTTTTTCTGCCATCCAGTGTCAGAACCTAACCTGAAGGTGCGTTCACGGTTGAAGCAGAAAGTAGCCGAGAGGCGGAGCTCTCCGCTCCTCCGAAGGAAAGATGGCACTGTCATTAGCACTTTTAAGAAAAGAGCCATTGAGATTTCAGGTAAACACAAAGTGTACACAACCTTGTAAAATAAGATACCTGCAATTTGTAGTGAAGTAACATTGTTTATTTGTTTGTTTATTTTCCAGTCTCCCCGTTATGTAATAGTGCACCAGGCTCGGGTCCCAGCAGTCCCAACAGTTCTAATACAGCTATTGCCAATGGAAACACTGGATCTGTTCCCAACATACAAACCGAGGTACCCACGCATACAGCATACATATAGAGTAGATAGATCCCCACTATTCACTGGGTGGCGTTCAGGACCACCGGCGAATGGTGAAAAACCGTGAATAATTGATACGCCCATAGAAATGTCTATTTTTGACACACGGCTCACTCCCCTGCTAGCTTGGCGTTTGATTAGATTCAGCTCCACAACTTTTGCCCTTCTCTCTTTATTTGCCATTATTCACTCGTGACCCATTTAAAGGAGAATATGTATCGATACTCACCACCATCACCCATTCACATTCATTCTTTGACGAAAGTCACAAGTAAATGTGTAAGTAATGGCTAATTTGTTTATGTCAACAACCACTTATGTTGATGTGGGTCAGCCAATCCGAGGGATATCGACACACTGTCCTACAAACCCATTACTTATCAAGTTGACTTAATCCCAAGCATAGAAACATGAAATCAATCCCGACTAACCCCTTTTGTGTCTGCAGCTTCGATCCCTTCATCAGACACTGGGTGCTGACGGGACGTTGAGCCCGCTAAGTCTCTACACCTCGCCATCTCTGCCCAATATCTCGTTGGGGCTCCCTGCTAACACACACATCACAGTAGGTGACACACAAACACACATCCACCGTACGCAGCACATATGGAGACTTGCAGTATTGGTTATACAGTATTGGTTGTCCAGGTTAAGACATTTACAAGCTTTACTTGTAATATAAGTCTGCTCTCTGTGATCTAATTTCATTTTCCTGTTGTATGCAATGGTTACGCCCTACAGGCCTCCCAGAAGTTATCAAGCCAACAAGAGGCAGAGCGTCAAGCCATCCAGTCGCTACGAGCAGGCGGAGCTCTGACTGGGAAGTTTCTCTCTACATCCTCTTTACCTGCAGGTATGCACTGACTGATTTTCAAAGCTTTACTGTCATGATATTCATGACATACAATGAAATTACCTCAGCAGCTGTTAGGTAAGAGAATAAAATGACACTAAGTAGAACTTTATTGATCATTTGTGCCCTCAGGGAAATAAAGGTTCCAATAGCAGCACCACTGTATGCAGTATAAAAGACATATATAGACTTAGAACTATCGAAAAAGTCCAAAGTAAATGTGCATGCAATGGTTAGTTTCTGTTGAATTGTGCAGATGTAATCATATTCTGCTCCTTGTTGTGATTTAGTTAGATATAAACTAATCTGTGACTTAATGACCCCAGGGAAATGTGAGTCCCAGGGTAGGACAAGTTGAGAACCCTTGACTGAGCAATAATTGGTTCCTAGCAAGGCTGTGGTGTTGAAGCTCTGCTGGTGCTGTCAGTGGGTTAGCTGGAAAGTGAAGTGCTACGCCCCGCTGACCTCTCGAGCCACTTTGTTACCAGCAGATGAATAGGCTTCTGTGAGCTGCAGTGCAGCGCAGAGGAGAGGTGAACATAAGAGCTGAAATGGACTCAATGGCTGCTGCTGCTATTTCTGTCCTTTTTATTGTATTATCAAACCTGACACCGTGTTTAACAACTACAGGCCAAAAGGATGTTAACAGAGTAATATAGTGTCTGAATCAATGAATATAATAAAGATTTGTTATTGAGTATTTTTGTTGCATTTTTTTTTCAGGGGTCAGCCATGATGTAGAGACTCCGCCATCTAGCTCTCATTCTGCTCATTCCTCGTTATTGCAACATGTGCTACTACTGGAGCAGGCCAGACAACAGACCGCTATGCTATCTGGTACACATATAACACACATGGACGCACATGATCACACCAACTTTAATGCTTTAAAAAAAATGCTTGTCAACCTACTGTTTCCGTCTTTGTGCTTCCACCCAATCAGGCCCCATGTACAGCCAGTCGCCCCTGGTTACAGCGGAGAGGGGCGTGTCCAGTGGCATGCGGTCCGTCAACAAGCTGCCTCGTCATCGGCCACTGGCTCGTACCCAGAGTGCACCTTTGCCCCAGTCGCCCCAGGCCCTCCAGCAACTGGTGGTTCAGCAGCAACATCAGCATTTTCTGGAGAAACATTACAAGGTACACACATGCACAGTACAAGTGCACTTGTTCATGCTCTCATATTGCGTCACACGTATACCGTAGATGCTTTCAAAGGGGTCAGATCTTCCCAGGCCACCTCCCACCCATCCAGAGGAGACGGAAGAAGAGCTAACAGAGACCAATGACATGCAGGAGGACGATGTAGCGACAAGCATTCACAGGTGATCACCACACAAGTCTCTTACTTAACATCAACTGTTTACACAATACTCAATTTGAAAGTATTCTGACCAATCAGACTTCAGAAGGAGGGTTCTGACGATAGCACAACTCCCTCGGAGCGACAGAAGGGCGAGGAGGAGAGAGGGGTTGTGCACGTGAAAGGGGAGAGTACAGAGAGCGAACTGGATGAAGAGGATGAGGAAGATGACGTCATCCAGCTGGGGGAAGGTGATGAAGACAGCAAGGGGAGCTATTCTCAGGTTTGAGCCTGTTTTTTTTCTGAGTTACAGTCCACTGAGCAAGCAACATTGCTGAATTTAACAAGCCATTTCTGCAACTATGGTGTCTCGTGTAGTTAATACTTTACACCAGGAGATGGCGGACATCTGTATCGTCAATCTGAGCAACTTTTGTGGGCATTTGTATATATGTATGATTTCTAGTTGATAGACTTTGAAGTCCCCTATGCGTGCAACAGCGAGTCTGCTCACCATAACCTGAAAATACAATGATCCGGATGAATGACAATATTCCCAGGCGTAATAGATAGATCAATAAGTATTTAATATCTAGCTATGTAGTAATAGCCGTTAAAGCAGCAGTGGTGTTCGATATCCCGCTATAAATGGTTATGATGATGGCTGGGTTTGCTTGAGAGAGTTTCACAAGTGGAACCTTTTGAAATAGTAATGTCAAAACTGAAAGAAAACCACGGCAACAACCAGTCTATGTTGACCAACTGATCATCAAGTCCTGGTCCATCATGTTCTTCATATTGCTAAATGCTAGCAATGCTAAGTGCCTGCTTAAGTTGACATGGACATATTGCAAATGGTCGACCGCTTTCGTGCACATCAAATCTGTGATCCAAAAGGGGTAATTTCTATGAAAAATGTATTGTGTATGTACGACGTGTCGTTTACTTCATCATTATCACCAGGCGGCGTGAAACGACTACAGCAACGTAGCTACTGTTTAGTTATACATCATTAAAACATCCACACTGTGACTTCCTCAGTGCAAATTAAGTGTCAAAATAAAATCATGGCGTGGTGAACGTGTGGTTAGCACACCGGCCACACAGCCTGGGTTCGATTCCCGCTCGGGCGTCTCTGTGTGGAGTTTGCATGTTCTCCATGTGCATGGGTTTTCTCCGGGTACTCCGGTTTCCGCCCACATTCCAAAAACATGCTAGGTTAATTGGCGACTCCAAATTGTCCATAGGTATGAATGTGAGTGTGAATGGTTGTTTGTCTATATGTGCCCTGTGATTGGCTGGCGACCAGTCCAGGGTGTACCCCGCCTCTCGCCAGAAGACAGCTGGGATAGGCTCCAGCATTCCCGCGATCCTTGTGATTATAAACGGTATAGGAAATGGATGGATGGATAAAATCATGGCAGTATTAACGTGGTTTTTACCACAGCAACTATTGACATTTTTGTTCAAAAATTCTTCCAGAGTGATAAATAAATATGCAAGTATTTTTTATTTCAATTTTTGTTTCCATTTTTGTCACAATATAATCACCAGTCAGAGGGCTGTCAACATCAACTTTATTTATGAAGTGGTTTCATACATATAAAATGCAGAGGTAAAAACAATGCTCCCAATTCACCCTAACCACACACACAAACACACACACACACACATTTGCATACACAACTCCTCTCCTCCTGAACACACCATAACAAACGGATGAAAATTAGTCAAAATATGCTCCCCTACTGTGTTGACTGTGCTATTTTTTTCTAATAAATACACCACATGATGGCAACATTATTATCCCCAATGCCAGCTTGACTTTAACACTTCTCGCCAGGGAATTTTGTACACACTTTTACGGGACCTGTAAGCACGTTTTTAAAAGTACAGCAAGAGTGGTTGACAAATCATGACACTGAGGTAATTAGTAGATTATGTTGGAAGTTTGACAGCATGAGGCATGTGCACCCGCAACATGCAATGGGAAACCTCATCTTTGAGATTGTATTTCACATCTACGGGGGTAATTACAACTTGCCAACCAACACGCTATAATTGATCGGTGGAAATGATATGATCACATTGATCTAAATAGATGCGCCACATCACACAAGGACAGAATGACTCATCAGACCGTAGAAGGCACGACATTTTGCAGAACGGAATAACTTGGAATTTGTTTATAAGTTGCACAACATCACAATGCTTAGTCACTTTTTGACACACAGACACACACAAACACACAGACAGACAGACAGTCAATTCTATATTATAAACGTGTGTCAGTATAAGGAGAAACAAGACAGAGCATTTCCATTCTGGCCTATGCTGGTGAAAATGTCAAGAGTCTTGCAGCTGGGTGTCTGGTCAAACGACACTTTGGAACACGCACACACGCACTTTATTTGATGCTGCATTGACATCACCAGCTGGTGACTCAACCACTGGACTCATTGCTGTGTGTGTGCATATGTGTGTGTGTGTGTGTGTGTGTGTGTTCCAGAATCTCAGCATCTTCAAGTGTGTGCTTGTGCGTCCACCCACACATGATGACTCACACAGTTCACAGTAGGGAGCACAGCAATATTCCCTATATAGACACTCGCATACATTTTCAATGGTTCAGAATAGAAAATCTGATGAGAACTTTCAGCAGCAGATAATTCTAACCTTATATTTACCCGTGCATTCAACTTGAAGAGTAAATGATTGATATCTTATTGATCATGTTATGAATCGTAACTTTCTCTCACCTTCCCAGCAGGCCTTGCAGCAGATGGGTGTATTCCCTTCCTCGTTAGCCCACAGACCTCTGGGAAGAGCACAGTCTTCTCCTGCAGCAACTGTCAATCCTGTCAAACATCTCTTCACCACAGGTCAGTACTATGTGTGCAGCAAAGGAAGGTCATTATATATGCTCTAGTGTTTTTGTTGTGTAGCCACGGTATGTCGACAGTCTTGTCACATGGTTTTGTTATATGCATTTGAACTGACTGGCATCAAAACAAGCTTACAAATGTCCTCAGTCAAGATCATACACATTTGGCTGGAACCGAGTCATGAAGAATAATTCCAAGGAATTGACATCACATGATTGTCAGTGTAACACTGTGCTGCAGAGACACAGAGCTGATTTGTGAATGAAAAGCATCCATGCTTGTATTTTGTTAACAATTGTGATGAAAGCTTATAGTCTGACTGGTCAGACATACAGTTACATCCTCTGGTGATTTTAGCCATAGCAGGGCAAGGTGTCTAACATCCACCATGTAACCACTGCACTCATGTTGCTTCTTATTCTCCAGGACTTGTTTACGACAGTCTGATGTTAAAGCATCAATGTGTATGTGGCAATGCTCACATCCACCCAGAGCATGCCGGGAGAGTGCAGAGCATCTGGTCAAGGCTGCAGGAGACAGGCTTGCTGGGTCGCTGTGAGGTAGTGGCACTCACACACACACACACACACACACACACTTGCACCCAAAATAAGTCAAGTGTAATTGTGCAAAAATCGTTCTCATTCTCTCACTTTTCGTGTCTGAGCAGAGAATACGTGGGCGTAAAGCATCCCTGGATGAGATCCAGACTGTCCATTCAGAGTTCCACACTCTGCTCTACGGAACCAGTCCACTGAATAGACACAAACTGGACCATAAGAAGCTACTGGGTACCATATGATATTTTTTTTTATTTTAAAACAGTTGAATTAAAGTGTCATATCCTTGGCCTCTGCATCCTGCTCAGTGTGTACTCACCTGCCGTTTCAGGTCCAATCAGCCAAAAGATGTATGCTGTTCTTCCCTGTGGAGGAATAGGGGTAAGTTTGTCTCCCAGACCATTTTACCTCTGGGTGTTATATTATGCAGTCAATGTTTGTAACTGTTTGGCATCCTTTGCTGCCCCCTGCAGGTGGATAGTGACACTGTCTGGAATGAGATGCACTCGTCTGCAGCTGTCCGCATGGCAGTTGGCTCTGTTATTGAGCTGGCCTTCAGAGTGGCAGCAGGGGAACTGAAGGTAACCCTTATAGATGTACACACATACACACAGTCTTCTATAAGCGACAGTGTCCTTTATTGTCTCTTTCTATCTCTTCACCAGAACGGCTTTGCAGTAGTGCGTCCGCCAGGGCATCATGCAGAGGAATCCAATGCCATGTCCGTACAGTCCTAAGATGTTAAAAAGCAATGCAAATATTTTCTCTTTTATGAGGAGATGATTGACCTGTGTCTCTGTGTTTTTGTGTGTGAGAGCAGGGGGTTTTGCTTCTTCAATTCCGTTGCCATCACTGCCAAGCTGCTCCAACAGAAACTGGGAGTGGGCAAGATACTTATTGTGGACTGGGTAAGTGAGAACACACACGTATACAGTAGTATGTATATAGTACAGTACCACAATAATTTGTGGATGTGCAGTTTGTTGAATCCCATTCAGTTTAAGTCAGTAAAATGTCTCATTATGTGATTCTACAAGTAAAAGGTGTAGCATACATGTACCAGTTTGTTTGTTTTATGTCTTTATGCTTCACTCATAATGTTTCCATTCATCAAGTGTTGGGATTTTGCACTGTTATCGGCCGTCCTTGAACGGTTACAATCTAACTTATATTGCAAATGTTGATACAAAATCGGAGGAGAATGCCAACTCACACTCACCTCACCTTTTTATTGTACAAAGTGCAACACATTATACAATATGCTGTTAATGTCCAGTCTAAACAATAAAGCTTCACTAACATTTCCTGCATAAAATGTTGAGCAAAGCCCATGTTTCATAGCAATGACGCTGTCACTGCAGGACATTCACCATGGCAACGGCACGCAGCAGGCTTTCTACGGTGACCCTAATGTCCTCTACATCTCCCTCCACCGCTACGATGATGGCAACTTTTTTCCAGGCAGCGGAGCACCTGAAGAGGTACACAAAAAAAAATCATAATCGTTTAGAGTTATTGTCTGTGCTTGGAATGTTTATTGGATTAAAGTTCATTCATATGTCAACTTACAACTCCATCATTCTTGTCTTGCCTCAGGTGGGCTCAGGTGCAGGTGTTGGTTTTAATGTGAACATTGCGTGGACAGGAGGAGTAGAACCCCCCATGGGTGACGTGGAGTACCTCACTGCCTTCAGGTAAATGTACACACAATAACTATATATAGGGTGTGACCTCTGGACCATTTTTACCTGGCGCATAAGTTAAATGAAGTTAGTCACTTATGTTGTTGTTTGTGCAGAAACGTGGTGATGCCGATTGCTCAGCAGTACAGCCCGGATGTGATTATGGTGTCTGCAGGCTTTGATGCTGTGGAAGGTCATCAGTCTCCTCTAGGAGGTTACAATGTCTCTGCCAAATGTGAGTGCCAACCTGGTTACCATGGTGACTATCATCTGTTTTAAAAGTAGTGAGGTGCCTGCCTTTGGAGTCAGGTTTACTGGTACGCCCCCTCCAGGTACTGCAGGGTGCTGTCTGCCTCGACCTTATGACTTTGTTATGAAGTTTATTGTCTGCTCAGCACGAATAATGATGTCACATGGTGGTGTGGAGGAATGGCATGTGATTGGACTGCCGACCAAAAAGATATAATAAGACTCCAAGTAGATGCAGTAGATTTTGGAATTGGTCCCCCAAAACATGGCAGTCTTTTCTTACATAACTCAAACGTTGCCAAGTAGACGGTCTGTATTCATGTTTTTATTTTTGTTGTTGTTTTATCGTGATTAAAACAGTTTAATGCATGAAAGTGATATTATATTTTTGCAGGTTTTGGCCAGCTAACCCAGCTCCTGATGGGTCTGGCTGATGGGCGTATTGTTATGGCGCTGGAGGGAGGTCATGACCTCACTGCCATCTGTGACGCATCAGAAGCCTGCGTCTCCGCTCTCCTTGGAGACCCGGTGAGTCAGTCTGAATATCTTAACACTCTTTAACTGCTTCAAAATGATGTTGATGGTGGACTGACTTATCATCGGGACAATCATGTCTCTTTCATTTCCATGGCAACCATGGCTCTGCCTTCTTAAGTTCTCTATAATTCTCTATTGGTGGACTAACTCATAAAAATTGACCTGGAGTATAATCTGCAAATTGTTATATATGAGTGGTACTGGACTGTAAGTCACATTTTCCAGTATTTTTGATTGTGCTATCATCAGAGCAAGCTATTTTTTTTAGCATGTCATGGTACCACTCCTTACAACGTTGCATTCAAAAACGAAGAAGAGAAGGCAGCAAAGTGTCCAAGAACGAGGAGACACTAAGTTTTAAGTAAATGGACTTAAGCGTACCTGTTTAATAAATGCCATAATATTCTTACAGTGGATGCATCTCGGCGTTTAGAAACATACCAAATATCCGTATTTTATCACCAAAACTTCATTTTTATACTCTCAAATGTATTAAAATAGACTGAAAATCATACGTGTGCGTTTAGTTAGTCAATGATTGACACAACAGCTACACTTTTCAATCTATAGACCCAGTTAGTATCATAATTAATCATAATCATAACACTGCTGGTGTTATCTATGCTTCCATGGTCTCAACTATGTAAACATAGTTGCACATTACTTACAGACACAATCTCCCAGGGAGAGCACATTACAAAATCTTCAGTAAAAGTTGCAGGACGAGTTGAGCTATGAGGAAAAAGTATGATCTATAGTGGAGAAAATACACGACTCATGCTTGGCATCATCGCTAACATTACTGTTCAGGGGGAACCAAACTACCGTATCATCCTTTACATTGCAGTGGAACTAGAGATGCTCCATATTGGCTTTCGTCTACATCTGATATACTGATGTTATCCAGCACTTCTATCTACTATCTATTCGTACTAATGTCAAGCGATATCAATATTGGCATCACACTGTCGGGTCACATGTCAGGTGAATGAATAAACACATGCTGCTTTTTACTGCGCCATATTTATTTGAAACATTCTGTCTCAACGAAATAGTCATAGCCGACTATTGTAACATATCCCATTTTTCTATGTGGCACAAACATCTGTATAAGAACAAAGTGAAAGTATAAAGTGGACCAAATACAATCAGTGAAATGATACACCTTAGAAATGACAAATTTCATATTTACAATCCAATCATAGTGAGCTAGCAGGTTTTCTTGCTATATGGAGCACGGTGTAGTTTGAGGAGTTGTCACTAACATGCCTATGGACAGAAAAAGCCACAGCAATATGATCCGATATCTCATTTTATAATACCAATATTATCAGACATAACTCATTGGAATATTAGTAGGATCAAATAGACAATGAAAGTGATGGACACGTGCTAACTCACTTGATGTGTCCTTGGCAGAGTGGATCTACATTTCAGTGGCCTCAAGACAAGCCGTGTCCTAAAGCCTGTGCCTCGCTGGAAAGAGTGATAGAGATCCAGAGTGAGTTCTCTCTCTCTCTCACACACACACACACACACACACACACACCACTATACAATGGTGAGAAGCCACAGCACGTCTTCCTCCTCACACCGTGTCTTCTGTGTTCCAGGCAAACACTGGTCTTGCCTGCAGACTTTGTCTCAGACGAACAGCCAGCCGCTATTGGACAGCCCACTGGGAGCTCACGGCCAATCAGAGGAGGACGAGGCAGACACAGTGAGCGCCATGGCCTCCTTGAGTGTCGATGTGGAGCAGTCAGGCTCGGCTGCCAACATCACTGACGGGAGCAGGTCAGTCGGAAGCTGCTGAGAAGCCTGAGTAACGTTAGAAAGTAACTTTTAAATCATATTTAGTAACTTGTGTAACTTTTGCAAGGACTTCCCAACCCCTGGAAGGATTTTATTAAACTGAAGGCGGTGAGGATGATTGGCTAAATCTTTTCACATGTGACTTTTCTTCCCATGCAGGTCCACAGAGGAGCCAATGGAGGAGGAGCCTGTTTTGTAGGAGGGGCTTAACAAGGAAAGCACACATGAAGACCACCTCACCCTCCTCCGGGCACCTTCTCTACCTTTCGGCATCCCTTATGGATTGTGTATAGGTACACACACATTCACACAGAGAGAGTGGAAATGTTGTGGAGGACCTCGATTGGCTGAGGCAGCAAAAGGGAGGAAGCTCTGACAGTATCAGATGATTCCATTGGAGGAGCAGACAAATTGTTAGCATTTCCATGGCGACCAGAGGAGGAGGCTGTCAGCAAGGACACGCCCTTTGTGTAACTGACTGTAACGCTCCTTCCTGCCTTGCGACCTGCACACAGCACCACTGAGTCTCTCTCCTTCCTCAAATTTGCCAGCGACAAAGAGTGACCCCAAGTGTCAAGACGCCAAGCGTGACGCTCGCTTTTTCCATCGGTGAAAAAGAGGCGGTCGCAGCGAGCTGGGCTGATGGAGCGGGAAGAACGGGGAAGGAACCAGGTGCCTTTTTTTGTCCGCACACGGGGAGGAAAAAAAGAAAGCATCCGACCGGAAACACTAAAAAAAAAAAAAAAAAAACAACACAAACACCGCAACACCTCAGTACACAAAGCAGCCGTTAGGACTGAAGAGACGCAGTAATGCGCATACACACACACACACACACACACATCCAGCTGTAGTTTCACTTGGTCACTTCATTTTATTTTTCTTGTTTTTCATCTGGATGCCTTAATTTGTTAATCTTATATATTTTGGAGGGGGAAAGAGAGAGGTTGTGGTCGTTTGGAACACGTTAAGAAATGATTATTACAGTGGAACCCGCTTAAGTCAACCCTGTTTATGTCCACATCCCGTCTAGGCTGGGTTGTAGTATTGTTCACTTCATCATTATCACTTGTGTGTTTTTGCAAAATCCAATTGGTGGTCATGTGGAAATCAGGAAATAAGGCTCTGTCCCACTGTGCCACCTGAGAAACATTCATTTATCTTTCAGCTGCTCTACAGATTTTGACAGGCGGTTAACGTTCCGAACTTTGGACCGCCAGCTTTGGATAGCGATTGATGGTTCTTTTAAGTCACTACTCTAGAAAAATCATACCACTTTTTTCACTTTTATGGCTCAGCCACTCAACTCATGCAACATGACAACATTTTGACAACAATCGGATAAAAATGAAATGGCAAGTCACAGTCATTAGTTGTCACTGTTAATTGTTCCAGACACAATCATGATAAGTAGGATTTGTCAATCATAAATTGAATATTTTTGTAGTTAGAACATAGAAAACCTGTTTAGGACCTTCAAAATATGGTTTCAACATTGTTAGAGCCCTCTTGACATGAAATAACACCCCTATAGTCATAGTCTATAGTCATTATTACCCAATAGAGTACAGAAAATCTCTCTTCATAATAGCAACATTACCCACAACCAGGGGTGTCCAAACTTTTACTAAAGTACAATTAGTAGTATCAAGATTTTTGGATGACTTTGGCAGATTTTTCAAGGCAAACAGAGTATTATTGCGCTGTAGGGCATGGCTTTCAATGTGAAAGGTTGCCAATGCTTGGCTGCAAGCTCGTATCAAACTCACTTCTGCCACCTTGTGGCCGTTTTTTTCCATCTTAAAACTGCACCAAACATAATCTCTTCTATTGAGCAGTTGCATCATCACCTCTAAGGAAAACGTATAAATACGCCTTTGTTGTGAATGAGTTAATTTAATTTCTACAAGGGACAGAGCCTTTAGCTTCAAAGCTTCAAAGGACCAAAGATGCTTTCTTCTTTCGTGATAAACTTCTTTCATCAACAAAATCGATTTTGAGGTCCTTTTTCCAGGATGTTTTTTGTTTACGTCAGCCAATCGGAGGGATGTCAACGGGTTGCACTGTATTATGAAATAGATGTCTACATAATGGTAGGATTCCATCAGACATCTGAATGTTAAAGTAAGATGAATAATAATAATAATATTAGCAGCTACTGTATATCAATAGGAAGCACCACCTCTTTCTCTCTCGCTTCCCCGTACGTAGAAAGGCGACTGTGGGATTGCGGTCTGTTTTTAAAAACACTACCACCACATCCCTCCTTTTTAAAAAAACAAAACAAAACAAAAACATTTTCTTTCTAAATTGTACAATTTTATGTTTGGTGTAAGAACGGTGTCCTGTTTTGTTGCATCGCAGTATCCGTCCTTTTTCTAAATCTGTAAATACTTGTACTTGTACTCTGTACAAACACAAAATGACTTTCTAGACCTACCATTTGTCAACTCTTTTCTAGGGGTTGGACAAAATGTCAAGACTAACGTTTGTGGACTTGATTTGGTAAGAGCACCACAAGTTGCAGCCTGCAGGCTTGAGCCGTAAATTCAATGGCCATCCTCACTGAGGGTGGGGGCGTGTTGTATGATATCACATGTTGGCTTCATGTACCCAACATGTGGAGACAGGTGACACTTACAAGGAAATATGTCAATGGATTTAATGTTTTTTAGACTAATTATGAACATTCAGCTTTATTTATGGTATAGGAGATGTCACCTGTCTACAGTGGTGTGGAAAAGTGTATGTTTGTCACATTCACACTTCAGATCATCAAATGTAAATATTAGTCAATGACAACACCTAAACCTAATAACTGGTTGGACCACCATTAGCAGCAACAACTGCAATCAAGCGTTTGTGATAACTTGCAATGAGTCTCTTCCAGCGCTGTGGAGGAATTTTGTCCCACTCATCTTTGCAGAATTGTTGTCATTCAGCCACATTGGAGGGTTTTCCAGCATGAAGCGCCTTTTTAAGGTCATGCCACAGCATCTCAATAGGATTCAGGTCAGGACTTTGACTAGGCCACTCCAAAGTCTTCATTTGGTTTTTCTTCAGCCATTCAGAGGTGGACTTGCCGGTGTGTTTTGGATCATTGTCCTGCTAAAGAACCCAAGTTGGTTTCAGCAGAATTCATGGTTCCATTTATCACAGCAAGTCTTCCAGGTCCTCAAGCAGTAAAACAGCCCCAGACCATCACACTACCACCACCATATTTTACTGTTGGTGTGATGTTCCTTTTCACCAGATGTAAAGGACATACCTTGGATTTTTACTCCCTTTAAATTTGTTTGATGATCTGAAACAAGTGTGACAAAGATCCGAAACCACTTCTTCACACCACTGTATATATATGTACAGTATATTAGGATAAAACCGTGTTTTATCCTAGCAGAGTGGTTCTATGGATATATTCTATGATTCTAGGTTGAACTGAGGCTCAGTGACAGTGTAGTGTGGTCACACGTGCTGAAGATGTTATTGTTGATGGAGGTGGACAGCAGGTTCTGGCTCCTCTGGTCCGGGTGGGCTGTGCTGCCCTCAGTCTGGACGACACATCTGGAGATGGCACAGTCATGACTGCAAGATGATGTACAGTATATTTACTCCTTCATTGCAATGAACCCGTATCGTTTGGATTTGTAGTCCTGATGCATGGTGATGCCCATGAGCAAGGCCATGCAACTGCGCTCCCTTTAAACCCAATGCAAACTCTTTAGAATCAAGGTGAAGGAGTTGCTTTTGACTTTTGAAGGGGTCTTTGTTATTTGTTTGTGTCATGTCGCCCACATTTAAGTTGACTAAGAGGGTTGTCCATGTAGGATTTGGCATATCACGCACAAGAAGGACTATTTTATTCTGCAGTTGTCCATCAAACCAGTGATGGAGTGAAATCAGGAGATGTTTAAAACGGGACAAACTACCTAGCGTTTATACACTTCCAGTCCCAAGTTTACAAACACTCATCACAGTGCATGGCATATACATTTTGGGCCCTCCAAACCCTCCTGCTAGCTTGATGTTGATGTTCGCCTCATTTCGTACATTCTCTCTTCAATTGCCATTGTTCACTCAGGACAAAATCCAGGTTGAACCCTGAAATCGGCCCCATTTGAAGTGAAATGTATAAGTACATACTACTAATCAACGAGAATGGAAGTCCCAGCACAAAACTATGGTGCGTTCAAGTGCACCATCTCAACGCTTGTTGAGAGAAGATGACCTTTAACATCCGTCAAGGTAGAGCTAATGGGCTGTCTAACAGTGATACATGTATGCTGCACATTCCACCTGCGTTATCACGTGTTTATTTACGTTTTTATACACTTATGGAGGACAAGATTACGCATACAAGCGGCCGAAATGAGTTTTCTCCGTAGGGTGGCTGGGGTCTCCTTAGACCTGAGGTGAGAAGCACTGTCATCCGGGAGAAACTGAGTAGAACCGCAGCCCTTTCATATTAAGAGGAGCCGGACTCCTCCCTAGGGAGGTGTTCAAGGGCAGGTCAGCTGGGATAGGCTCCGCTAGTGAGGATACGCTGATGGATGGAATGAAAAACAAGAATTAGGTGCAGATCATATCATCATATCAGGAAGCCTCACTCTATCAAGTACTCTATCCACTGTAAAACCAGTTTGAAGCAGGTTTGGGTTCATATTCCTATTGGAACACAAACTGTACAGCCATCTAGCTGTCCATATCCTACGTAACCTACTGAAAATCCAAAATAAATTCTAAATCGTTGAACCAAATCCAGTTTTTAAAAATGACTGAAGATGCATGGTCATGTGATCCGTCCATCCTGTAAACAGAACGCTTCAAATAAATCAAGAACACCAAAAATAATATAAGGAAAATCCTGATGAGTGGATGCCAACT
Organism: Doryrhamphus excisus; assembly: GCF_030265055.1. Taxonomy (NCBI): domain Eukaryota; kingdom Metazoa; phylum Chordata; class Actinopteri; order Syngnathiformes; family Syngnathidae; genus Doryrhamphus; species Doryrhamphus excisus. Next base: position 8,516,608 of record NC_080480.1, read on the forward strand.
TGTGACTGGAACTAGGATGCTCCGTGCAGGACAACTAGACCACTCAGGTCCAGACCAAGCTCATCTAAACCTGCTGGCTCCGAGGTCCAACCTCAGTCCAACTCCCTAAATCCCCGTCAAGCTTAGCATAGCATAGCATAGATAGCATAGTGACAAAGCTCTGGCTGGTGCCGTTACCTCTGCTCCGCCGCAATATGACACTGACAGGACAGCATTGAACACTACTATTGGGTGTCGCCATGGTAACACCACAAGCACACCATTGACTGCTGTCCTTTTTCATGCGTTGAGTTGCTGTCTTGCGTGGTGATTGCATGACGACGACAAATTCTCATCACTGTGGTGGGAGCACACAGTAGTGGGTTTTTTTTGAGTTGGTAGGCAGCAACAGCAACAATTACCATCTGCTAATACAGGGTTGTCCAAAGTGCGGCACAGGGGCCATTTGCTTTATTTTTTTTAACTGGCCCAACCCACAATTACAATTAAACTTTAAAAAGAGGCATCATTTAAGGAGAACAAGTTGAAATGTTGAACCTAATAACACAACGCTAACATGGAAAGTGTTTTTTTTTCTTGGCGTATGTATAACTTCCTGGACTGCTTTCAGCCCTGACACAATGGAAAATAATGAAATAAAAAATAATCCAGTATATTCACACTTGTGTCACTTGGGCACCCTCTAGCGGCAACTAATTGCAGTGTAATTGCAGCTACTGCTTAGTACAGCAAACTTGAAAATCTTCATATTTATTAACGAATTATTACTTGTTCAAGTGTTTAATGCAGAGATATTTTTAAATAAAATAAATTTCATGATGTTTAATTGCACTTAAATAAAAGCATCACTGTTCCTAGTGTTGCATTGTTTAATTAAAAACAAAAAGTGTGGCCCACTTTGGATACAAGTACTGGAAGTACTCGGTGTTCCTGTGTCTTGATTGCGTATATTGCATAAAATCTATTTGGACCAATTTCCCAAACAAACATTTTACAGCAAATGAGTTGTATTTTTAAGATAAATAAACATTTAAGACTGCTGACTGTAACCCAACACAATCAAAGATGTTGTTGGTTGCTGCCTGGGGCGTCTTACTGTATGAACACACATCAGTTTGTCATCTCTCAACAAGATCATACAAACACTTTAAAGTCATGCTGTGTTGTGTTGCGTTGTGTCAACATGGCAAGACAAAGCATGTCTACTCTTTGACACACACACACACAAAGGTGATACACACTCAGTAGTAAACTACTGATTATGTCAGGCTCCCAACAGGTTTGGGCGATACTGCTAATTTTGGTATCGATGTGATATCAAGTAAATACAGGGCCAGTAGCTGCAAGATTTTAGGCAAATTAAATGTATGTAAAAATGTAAGTACAACTATGGGCCGATATCAGTATCAAAATGTGATATCAGTTGATATTGGTATCAGATTCCTTCCATCATGAAAAACAATATTTTAAAAATGCTTCAACACATATGTGTTTATTCCACCACAGATGTCATGTTACACATATCGGTATCGGCTGATATCGGTATCGGAAATTGAGAGTTGGACAATATCGGCATATCGGACATCCCTAACTACAACAATAACAAAATAACATTATTCCCTTTTACTGCATAAAAAAATATAAGTCTGTACAGTAGATCCCTGCAGCCTGTGTTACATTCCAAGAACCCCCCTCACCTTCTCACCCCCCCCAATTAATAGTGGACACAGCCATAAACACCACCAACCCTTTAATATGCCTCTCGCATGAATTCAAGGCTTTTTAAATTCAGAAAGAAACATCACGTCTTGTCAAAGCATCTTCCTGCTGGAAAATGTTGATTGAATTAACTTGAGAAAGAGCCCTCTGCTGAATTTGTAGTTGCCGCACTTTTTTTCCTCCTGCAGATATCGCCGTCAAGCTTTTGACGGAAGCTTTTTCAAAAAAAAATAATTCTGCAAATCTGCAGGGATCTACTGTCAGTAAACAAAAGCTCTGATACACGTGATTTGTTTCCCCCCGAACCCCCACCCCAGAAGCTTCCTGTGGCCGATAACTCATTACACGAGTTTATAAACAATATCTAAATATAATATGAACAACAAAAAGTGAAAACTATCAATGTCATCATACTAGTATCAATGCGATACTGATACTATGGATATTTAGGTCCATCCGCCCACCCTTGCTCTACAGTACATACTTCTGCTCATGACTTGCGTATTTGTTGGTATGTTTGATACTGTGGTGTACATATGACGTGTAGTATCCTGCTGATATGTGGGAGTATATATTTGGCCATTTTACGGGAAGGTTGCATATGAGTGGGACCTTCGTTTTCAGCAGGGACGTTCCCTCCTTTTTGCTTTTGTTTTGTTCCAAAACTCCAAATATTGTAGAGTCGGCACAGATCACAAGCACATTCCTTCTGTCCTTGTTGTTGATGAGAAAAAGTCAAATGTTCCTCTTGGAGTGTCTATGATACATAGTGTGCTGACTCACGTGTATATAAACTGCAAATACGTGTACACATGTGCAATACACGCTATTCAAGCAATCTATAACTGTGACGATTACTGATGATGATATTTGTTCTCAGCCCCGTTCGCCTCCTCGTCTCATTTCCTTTGAAAGGGATCCTGACTTTTTAGTGATCATTCACACGTTCAGTTCAGGGCTTTGTGGACTTTTTTTTTTATTCCTTCACTCTTAATGTTGTGATGTTGCTCCTGAATAATGTTTCTTTGTTGTTTTTTTAAGTGGGCCTGTTGTTAAATTTGTCTGGAAACTCAATAAAGCAATTCACTGACTGCTTGTTGCGTTTGAGTCACACCTATACCCAGGAAATTCTCAAGTCATCGTTGAGCACCGAGACCCTTGAGTGAGTGAAAGTCAAGTCTTTGAAGAGTATCCATGAATCAGTGAAGCTTAAGTCTTTGTCAAGCACTCTTACCCATGAGTCTTTGAAGAGTACTCATGACTCAGTGAAACTCAAGTCTTTCTCAAATACCTGCGAGTCAGTGAAAATCAAGTCTTTAAAAAGTACCTGTGAGTCAAACTAGAGTCTTTGTTGAATACCCATGACTCAGTAAAACACAAGTCTTGTTCAGCACCTGCGAGTCAGTGAAACTCAAATCTTCGTCTAGAACCATTGCCCGTGATTCAATGAAACTCTAGTCTTTGTTGAATACCCGTGGGTCAGTGAAACTCGATTCTTCATCAAGCACCCCATAATCAGTCAAACTCAAGTCATCGCCAAGCACCCATGAGTCAGTAAAACTCAAGTCTTTGTCAACCAGTGAGTCAAGTGAAACCTGATTCTTCATCAAGCACCCGATTATCAGTCAAAGTCGAGTCTTTGTCGAATACCCATGAGTCAGTTGAAACCTGAGTCTTCATTGAGCATGGTCAACCAGTAAAACTCAACTTGAAGTAACTCTTCGTCCAATAACCATGAGTCTTGAACTTGAGTCTGAAAGATCATCAAGCATCAGAAATGCAAGTCACAGATGACGACACTATCATTTAAAAAGTTGTCAACATTTATTTTAGACCCATCAGAACGCGTTCCTGAATGTCTCGTGTTACATTTGTGGCTCCAGACGATTTGTCTTTAGTATAAAAGAGGGGCCAAAATGGCTTTGATGACCCCGGTACTAGAAGAAGCCATGTTAGCATGTTAGCATGTGACGCCTGATCACATCCCTGTTGGCTATAAAGTAAACATATCAAAAATACATATTTTAACTTTCTTCAATCCGATTAGAAAATGTTACTTCTGTATTTTGTTGCTCTACATTAGTGAGTGAGAAAGTCTAAAAACAGGCAGCCAAATTTTAGCCAAACATTATTTAAATATAAAAATATGTACAGTGTTATAGGCATGTAATCCATGCATTCAAAATAAAGCCCTTGTTTACAAATAGTCAGTCAGAGCAAAACCCTCATATTTATTTCTCCCACTTTATAATAGCAACATCTACTTCCTGTTATAAAATAGTAGCTAAAGTATTGTAGACGCAGTAGGCTTTTACAAGTTAGCAGTTAGCTACTAGCATATACAGTTGTGTGAAATAGGGTTTGCCCCCTTCCTGCCTGATTTCCTACTGTGTCGCACTTAAATGATTCAGATCATCAAAGACATGTCAATATTAGTCATAAAATGCAGTTTTGAATGAAACTTCTTATTAAGGGAGGAAAAAAACTCCAAACCTACATGGACCAGTAAAAAACGGTGGTGGTAGTGCGGTGGTCTGGGGCTTTTTTGCTGCTGTTTAGATTTTTTTTTCTCCCTTAGTAATAAAAAGTGCAATTTTTGTTAAATTTGATGATGTGAAACATTTAAATGTGACAAACGTGCAAAAAAAAGAAATCAGGAAAGAGGCAAACACTTCAAACCATCTTCCATGTTGAGGAAGCTGAAAGGACCAACGTCGCCCCCTAGCACATTGGAAGAGTGGTGGAATTGGTTCCAGTGTATGGAAGTCCTATTCAAGAAGACTGGAGTCATTAACAGACCTTCTGCAGTGGAGCCCGTTTATGTCGACATAAACAGTTGTGGACATAAACAGGTTGCTAACGATTGCCAGTCTTTCAGTTCCATGAGTGTTCCCCAGTGTGCTCGACAGAAAGTGGTCACTTACGGTCTAGGTCTCAGGAGAGTAGATCTTGATGAGGTGCTGCAGCGCCGTCGGGAAGCCGGTGAGTGGACAGCGGTGGTTGGCTTTCACGTACGTGTAAATGCAGCGGTAACAGAAGACAAATCCCGACGTGGAGAGCGTGGTGGCGTTGACGCGAAGCCTTCGGCAGAGCGGACACCGAGTCCTGTCGCGCTCCTCGCTGTGGTCGGCCATCTCCAGATGGAGGGGGGGCGGAGGAGCAGGAAGGGAGGTGAGGGTTTTCACGGTGGCCTGGTTGTCAGAGGAGTACCACCAGTCCAGGAACTGCAGGAAGAAGACCCCCATAGAGAGGGAGGTGGACAGGGAGATGGCCACGCCCTTCGTGGCTTGTGACGTCAACCACCACATTCTCTGGAGAGTACTGCAATACAAACAGCAAGTGTACATGACATAAGAAGTAAACGTTTGTTTATAGAATTGCAGTTGTGTAAATTTGAGGTGTTTCTAATGTAGTGGCCAGTGAGTGTACGTCTTTGGCAGCATTGGATGAGCGGAATCGTACCTGGTCCCGGTCGGGCTGGAACTTCTGCTCGCGTTCAGTTCCATGTCCCGGATATCTCTCTCGGTGAGTCGAGCCAGTCGGACCCTCGCCAGCCACAGCAAAGGATTGTGGGTACGGACAGCTCCAAAAACAAAGAGCAGCTGCTGGCAGAAGATCCAGGCCTGCCAGGCTGAGTTGACGTACGGGTAAGCCGCCACGGCCGCGCGGTACAGCCTCTGGCTCCTGCTCTGTGCTAACCGTATGGAGAAGTCTTCCTCTTCCCTTTGGCGTGCAAGCGTGGCCTCCAGCTTGGCACGCAGGTAGGGTACCAGGCAGAGAAGAAGAAGAGACCTCCAGCGGGTCTTCCTCGGCAGCCCCAGACGAACAGGAAGGCCTCGTCCTCCTGAAACCCTTTTCAGTCCGTAGAAGTTCTCCGAGAAGGACGCACTACAGTTCAACAGGAAGTGATTCTGCAGCAGGACGTCCAGCAGCAGGTACAGCTCATCGAAGCGCCGCCACAGGAAACCAAAGCAGGAGGGGTTGGATTCTGCCAGAACCTGAGGAGGTCAAAAGGCCATCAGAATGGAGGTGCACACCAAGGGAGGGGGCGGCTCACCTTGACAGCATGTCTCAGGGCTGGTTTCACCGCATCCATCAGAGACTCCTGAGCCAAGACCTCAAAGATGGACGGCTGCTCGCTGCCGGTGCTGGACGTCAGGTGAGCGCCAGCCTCAGCCATGACTGCTGCTGGTCTGCAGAACGCGAGACTACATGATACAAGACAACCGTTTATGTCAACGCCCCTCAGACTGGCTGACTGACATCAACATAAGCGGCTGTCAACATAACCAAAATGGAAATTGCTTACACATCCATTCATGACTTTCATCAGGGAGATGAAGAGAATAGCCGATAACACTTTTTTTTATATCATTTATTTTATTTGATATTTTGAATTTTCATATTTTATACTATAACAGAACTGCTGTAGTAGTAATGTTGTTGTATATCTTAACTTCAATGACAATAAAGTTTTTATATACAGTGGTGGGAAAAAGTGGGAAAAAGTATTTGTCCCCTTCCTGATTTCTTACTTGTTTGCATGTTTGTCACACTTAAATGTTTCAGATGATCAAATCTCATTTTTTAAATAATGTTTTTATTAAGAGAGATAAAATCCAAAATCCACATTAATCTGTGTGGGGGAAAAAAGTGATTTAACTTAATTGAGAATAATTGGGATCTATCAGTGTGGAAAAGGTTATAAAGCCATTTCTAAAGCTTTGGGACTCCAGCCAACCACAGTGAGAGCCATTATCCACAGAGTGGTGATCTTCTCAGGGGTGGCCAGTCATCTAAACCCCAAGAGCGCAGCAACGACTCATCCAAGAGGTCACAAAAGACCCCACAACAAGATTAAAAGAACTGCAGGCCCCACTTGCCTTAGTTAATGTTAGTCAGTGGTCATGACTACACAATAAGAAAGACACTGGGCAAAAACGGCCTGCATGGCAGAGTTCCAAGACCAAAACCACTGCTGAACCAAAAGATTTCAGATGAAGAACATCATCCGAACAGTAAAATATGGTGGTGGTAGTGTGATGGTCTGGGGCTGTTTTGCTGCTTGAGGACCTTGAAGACTTGCTGTGATAAATGGAACCATGAATTCTGCTGTCTACAAAAAAATCCATCTGTTGGTGACCTCAAGCTGAAACCAACTTGGGTTCTTTAGCAGGACAATGATCCAAAACACACCAGCAAGTCCACCACTGAATGGCTGAAGAAAAACCAAATGAAGACTTTGGAGTGGCCTAGTCAAAGTCCTGACCTGAATCCTATTGAGATGCTGTGGCATGACCTTAAAAAGGCGCTTCATGCTGGAAAACCCTCCAATGATCACAAACACTTGATTGCAGTTGTTGCTGCTAAGGGTGGCCCAACCAGTTATTAGGGTTTTTTTTGGGGAGGTGGATCACTTTTTCACACAGGGCCATGTAGGTTTGGATTTTTTTTTCTCCCTTAATAATAAACAGTTTAATTTAAAACCTGCATTTTGTGTTCAGTTGTTTTGTCATTAACTCATATTTAAATGTGTTTGATGATCTGAAACATTTAAGTGTGACATACATGCAAAAAAAAAAATCAGGAAGGGGGCAAACACTTTCGCAGGTCTTTGTTCATGCGGCTAAAAATCTAAAATAAATATATTATTATTAAAATGATTGAATTATTTATTGAATTTAAAGGGTGCCGTTTCTTAGTTTCTGTGGTAGAATCCAGGTCAACATTGCCATGCTGTCAAGATACTTTTGCTGTGACACTGACCAGTCGGTGTATGGATACTAATATAAATGCAAAAGACGGAGGTTGTTTGTTTCCAGTTTAATTTGTTTAAAATATCCGTATATGAAAAAATACAAGTTAACTGACGTACCTTATTCAGTTAAACGATAAAGCTGTGACGTTCCCTTCCAACTTCGTCACATTCTCACCGTCGTTAAAAATGCACGTTAATATTTTAAAGAACACTCAAAAAACACAAAAAATACTCCTACTGTCGCTACATTTCCTACGTGTCCGTTAGCCTACACACGTTTGAAGACACTACCACTTCCGCATTGTGCGCCTTTATTTTTTTCAATAAAACTTTATTTAAATCATTAGTTAGCGATATAAGTTACGATTTAAATAATTGGATGAATTACGCGCGTACATTACTGTCAACTGCACACAACACTTGAGCACTTGAAGTGTTTCAATGACTGAGTTGTGAGGTTTAAAATTGAATGCTCGAGTTAGAGCAACACGCCCCTCCAGGCTTCCGTACGCGATTCGATGACGTCACAGCTGAGCTACATCAACAGGTAAAGTCAGAAGAAGAATCGCTTAATTTGCCTTGTACGTAACATACGTGACATCACTCTTTGTTGCAAAGTACAATCATAGTAAATAAAGTTTACATATAAAGGAGAAGAAAAATACTATTATACATATTTACATTTAATATTACAGATAATTATAGTTATGGTGTTTACTACAAATGTCACAATAAATTCACAGTATTACTTCCAGAAAAGTATGTAAAATGCTAATAGAAGCACATACAGAGGTGTGAAAAAGTGTTTTCCTGATTTATTACTTTATTACATTACTTTATTACTTTGTTTGTCACACTTAACTGTTTCATATCATCAAACAAATTTTAACATTAGTCGATGACAACACAACTGAACATAAAATGTTGTTTTTAAATAAAAGTTTTCATTATTAAGGGGAAAAAACAACTGCAATCAAGTGTTGGTACCCACTCATCTTTGCAGAATTGTTGTCATTCAGCCACATTGGAGGGTTTTCCAGCATGAAGCGCCTTTTTAAGGTCATGCCACAGCATCTCAATAGGATTCAGGTCAGGACTTTAACTACGCCACTCCAAAGTCTTCATATTCAAAGGTGGACTTGCTGGTGTGTTTTGGATCATTGTCCTGCTGCAGAACCCAAGTTAGTTTCAGCTTGAGGTCACCAACAGATGGCTGGACATTCTAATTCAGGACTTTTTGGTAGACAGCAGAATCCATGGTTTAGTGCAGCAAGTCTTCCACGTCGTGAAGCAGCAAAACAGGCCCAGACCATCATACTACCACTACTATATTTTACTGTTGATGATGCTCTTTTTCTAAAGTGTTGCATTACTTTTACATTACTCTTGGATGAGTAGCTGCTGCGATCTTGGGGTCTTTGGTTGGCTGACCAATCCTGGGATGTTTCACCACTGTTTATGGATAATGGCTCTCACTGTGGTTGGCTGGAGCCCCAGAGCTTTAGAAATGACTTTCTAACTTTTTACAGACTGACAGATTCATCTCAGTTACGTTATGTTTCAGCAGGGGGACAATCACTTTTTATACACAGGGCCTGCATTTTTTTACATGCAGAAAATAAGAAATCAGGAAGGGGGCAAACACTTTTTCACACCACTGTATCAGTGGTTGGTGATACACGTGATAAAGCAAAATAATCAAAAGCAAAAACTGCCTTTGGCTCTCGTATTGCATTTTGCATTTCATAATAATCACCATCAATAAAGCTGGAACCGGGAGAGGCGGCCACACAACAAAATAGTAATATGAAAATGTTTGGTTAGGTAGACCCCATTGGATTGAGCATTAGAAGTCTTTATATAATACAGTACAAGAGTCAGAGAAACAGATGGATGAAGAGACACCAGAGCAGTATTAAGAGAAAATGTGAGGGGGTGGTGTGGGGTCATAGAGACAGAGGGCTGATGAAAACATCAGAGATGCCAGTTTAGTGGATGAGAGGAAACATTTGGTGATTGGAAAGGATTATAGGATTACTGACACAGCTGACTGACTGCACCAAGTCTCACATTATCATCATCACATTCATTTCTCTCCTTGGAAGGCATCACTGTCTGTTTTTGTCTCGCTGTCATGAACTCTGGAACCTTTTCTGCACCAAAGCAGGCTCCTTCGGGAGCAAAGGTGAGTGAGAGTTGGGGAAAATGGAAGAAAGCCTGCTGAAGTGTTTACTCGGTTGTGATTGAGCTTGTTGTGTCCTCTCAAAAGGACACATGTACGTCTGAAATTAATAGTGTCTAATATCATTTGTCCTGAATTATCATTATGAACGAATACCACGGTGTCTGGCATCATTTTCCCTGAATTCACGAATATATAACTATAGCAAAGCATACCCATTTTCAAGTGAATACCCACATTGTTACGTGTTGTTCTGTTTATTTTCTGGTTTGCGCTGTGACTAAGACTCTGACTGTTTGATGACCATCTGTCCGCTTGCACCGTGGTGTCAAGCTAGTTGTCGGTTTTTACCTGCAAATGTGAGAAGCACCTTGAGGTGCCTCTAACGATGCAGAGTTATAATGCCATATAGTGCACGCAGTTGCAATGACAAGCCCTTCAGACAGTCCTATTATAATGTGATTGTGAGTGAGGGTGAACAAATCCAAATCTTAAAATGTGCAAATGTGTATGTGGTGATCCAAATTTAACTGTGGTGGGCCGCCACAAATGAATGAATGGGAAGACCTGGATTATGCGTTACATGTTTTCTTTACACTCTTGAAAGATAAAGGTAATGTCGCATTTCAGAAAAAGAACATCATACCAACAGTAAAATATGGTGGTGGTAGTGTGATGGTCTGGGGCTGTTTTGCTGCTTCAGGACCTGGAAGAATTGCTGTGATAAATGGAACTATGAATTCTGCTGTCCTGAAAGAGAATGTCTTCTGAATGGCTGAAGAAAAACCAGATGAAGACTTTGGAGTGGCCTAGTCAAAGTCCTGACCTGAATCCTATTGAGATGCTGTGGCATGACCTTAAAAAGGCGCTTCATGCTGGAAAACCCTCCAATGTGGCTGAATGACAGCAATTCCGCAAAGATGAACAGACCGAAATTCCTCCACAGCGCTGGACGAGACTCATTGCAAGTTATCGCAAATACTTGATTGCAGTTACAACCAGTTATTAGGTTTAAGGGGCAATAACTGTTTCACACAGGGTTTGGATTTCTTTCAGCAGAAACTGCATTTTGTGTGCGGTTGTGTTGCCATTGACTTATTGTTATTACTTTAATTTATTCAGTAATATGAAAAATTTTAGTGTGACAAACGTGCAAAAAAATTGATACTTTTTCACACAGCATGACTCTTAAGTGTGTTCCACTGCAGTCATTTCTATTTGTGCAAAATGGCCTGCATGTATCATATAATTCTAAAATAAAATTCTGTACTTCTAGGTGCCACAATGCTGACTTTGCAGAATGTAGCCACAGCTCCTCCACTCATCTGTACTTAAACTACTCATCTCAGAGGTTCCTGGTCCCTCCAAGGAAGCATGTTCTTTATCCTTGTTCTACTCCTTCTTACATTTTGTTCACCTCACCTTTTCCCCTCTGTGGCATGCTTGCGGTTATGCCCTCATCAGTGCCTTTGTTACGAACACACCGATCTGGTAGACTGTCACGGCCGTGGGCTCGACCACGTTCCCAGGGGGCTCCCCCACGGCACCTGGCTGCTTGAGGTAGGAGGAAACAACCTGAGTGAGATATGCACCAGGGCCTTCACTGGGCTGTGGTCCTTACGGGTTCTACTGCTGGCCAACAGTCAGATACAGGACATCCAGCCAGAGGTAGGCTTGGACAGAATATAGAAAGTGAAGTGACAAATGAGGAGTAACATTTTTAATGACTGCACCTAGGCGTTCTTCTCACTGTCCTACCTGGAGAAATTGGATCTCAGCTGGAACCAGATAACAAGTCTCCCTGCTGACTTCTCTACAAGTCTGTCTGCTCTCAGGGAGCTGCGACTGCAACACAACAACTTACATCATCTGTCTGCTTTCAGGTGCTCCTCATTACACTCAATCACCTCCTCTTTTCAGACTCAAAGTAGCGTATCATGATGTCTCATGACATCTCCTTTATTTCAGAACTACTTCTAATTGTTTAAATACTGTGCCACTCATGAGAAAACAATAGCTCTTTCTTTGGCAGAGCCAATCACAAACTATTAGTGCACTACAGGTCAGAGGTCAGCATATATACCAGTATGACTCACAGTGCCATCTTTCAAAGAACACTTTGCTAACAACACTAAATTTATCACACAGCAACTTAACACTCGAAAAGTGTACCTTATAAATGTACAGACATAAAAAAACATTTTAAAGTTTTCCCATAAAGCATTGCGTCTGAGCATTGCACTCGTTGGTGCGCTGCAATGACATCAGCCTCCCTCAAAGATGTCAAAGTTGAGTCACAACTGTGATGATACAGTATTTTTATATGGCATTATTTTAGATTTTTAAGAACCTTTAAAAGGTTAAAAGCTAAAAGGTTTCCTTGTTATATGCATGTACAGTAGCTTGGTAGTAGAAGTCAATGAGGGCATATGGTTGTGATGTATGTGGACTATACTGGAACTGACTTCAGCCTAAACCTTCAAGGCTTCGGAACAGGATCAAAGATCAAAGTCGCCTTCTCACCCATTCTTTTGCAACTAACAAAATGCACCCTTTTAAATTGTGCTGCTATAGGTTACAAAATCCTTTATCATCTATCGTCATCAATTGTTTCTGGTATTGATTGATGAGCTTGTAGTAAATAAATAATCATTTTCAGGAAGCAAAATGTAATGATTTCCTGCGGTACACTTGATGAGCTCTCACAGCACACTTAGTATATGACGTGGCACAGTGGTTGGGATTCACTGTGGAGGAGTGATGAGCACATGCTAAAGCAGGAATGATTGCATGTTAGTGGGATTGCGGGGGAAAAGTGGATGGTAATCACAGTAAAGCGTGATGAAGTAGTGGTAGCGTGCTCTGAAATGTGAAGCTGTTCAAGCACACAAGATTTGTTTTTATGAAGCTGCTGTCGTGTTTGTCACCTGGAGCTGTGCTTTCTTTATGCACGTTTCCATAGCAGACGTGTATTTATTTGTTGTATTTTTTTCTTTCCATTGCACCCATTTCTCCATCAGCTTTGAGTATCTGGACAACATTGAGAAACTGGATCTCAGTCATAACCATTTAGTGTCAGTAGGTCCCGGTGTGTTCAGGGGCCTCTCTAGACTCAGACAGCTTTACATGCACAACAACAGACTGGCTGTAGTGCACCAAGGGAGCCTGGATATGCTGCCTGCACTAGAGGTGAGCAAAATGATAGGATGATCTGTAGGGATTCCCTGTGATAAAACACCTTTCTTTCTGTCTGTCTGTCTGTGTGTGTGTGTGTGTGTGTGTGTGTGTATAGGTGCTCCAGCTGAGTCACAACAACATATCCCAGATAGACACAAATGCTCTGGCTTCTCTCTACAGCCTGGCCGTTCTCGTTCTGGAGGGAAACAACCTGCGACACTTGAAATTTAAAACCTTCATCAGTCTGCACACAACAGCTACACACATCCAGCTCGCAGGTTGCTTCTTGCATATTTTGTTGTTGTTCTTCATGATATTGTTATACATACGTACATTTCCCTACAGATAAACAAATAAACATACCTGTCGACCTTTTGCAATTGAAAATAAAAAGGGAATGTTTACAGTAAACAAGGAAAAATTAGGGAAATTCTGGTCTTTCCAAACAAAATTGTGTTATACTGTATGGTCTCTGTTTTAGTTTATCCAATAAGGTGATTTTAGGGTTCCCTTTTTCAGATAGAATAGCCAATAGCAGGGATGCTGGGCCCCATGGAAAAGACAGTAACGTTGGCTCTCCCTATTTATTTTTATCTACCTTTTGGGGTGGGTTGTCCTTTCCTCCCTATACCATGTCCTTGGCTACATGTGATTGGTATCAGCTGATCTCACTCATGGATGATCGGTATTGGAATCGGCAGCATGTCTCTGAGTGGACATCCCTATATTATAATATCCAGCTCTGTTAGATGTTACAGTGTAGTGATAGAAGGATTGGATGACAGACCTTCATTGTTGAACCCAGAATAACGTAAAGGTACACTTCCCTTCATTCATGTTCCTCTCAGGTAACCCTTGGAGCTGTGACTGTGACCTGCACCGCGTCTTCAGCAAGATCCTGCACGTTCGTCATCTCCACATCGATGACTACCGGAACGTGACCTGCCACGACCCACCGCAGCTGGCCGGGTCTTCGCTGGCTTGGGTAGACAGCCAGCTGTGCATTGCGGAGACCGCCACCGTACTTGTGATCACAGTCACCGTGCTGGTCACGGTGGTGGCGGCCGTGGTCATGGCGGAAAGGAACAGGAAGAGGAACCATGGCAAGAACTGGGATACTGAATCCCAAAATCAAAGCCAAAGTCCTCCATCATGAGAAGATGAAGACATGCTGTTGGAGAAAGAATAGTCACCATGTTTAGTGGATAGCCAGTCCTAAACCACTTGTATGTACCATGAGGCTTCATTTCATTCAATATTCAACATATCATTCAATACTCAATATTTTAGTTATTTATTTATTTAAGAAATATACCACCGCACCCCAGAAAACAGCTCTTTTAAGCCGGACTTGCTGTCGGAGTATGAACAGAAGAACAAGAAGTGAAATCGAAATGAAATTATAACTAGAACCGGGAGAGGCGATCCATTCAGATCGCTAATTGTATGAGATAGGTTCTCGTCTTGTTTTGTCTGAGGTTGAGAATAAAGAAAGCTACATTGTGAAATCCACCTTGCTCTCTGTCGGATGATGTGATGAAACAAAACTGATGTAAAAAGGAATGTTTGACTTTTTCCCACAGGCAGATATCAGTACGCAGATCAGATTAGACGTGTTTTTTAAGCTTTGTGTTCCCAGTATAGTGCATATTGTACACAGCATTACTGAGTGTATCCTGCAAGAGAGTCTTTTATGTGGTTTAGGATAAAAAGGTTTTAAGTATAAAGTGGAACAACAGGGATTAGAGAGGCGTGTCATGCTACAGTTAAAGTGCTCTTATCTACTGAGGACACAAAATCTTTCAACTCAACTGAGTTGTTATGTCTGTTGTTATGTCTGTGTGTAGTGTATGTGTACGTATTGTGTGACTATTATTGTAAAACGATATGTATATTTAAGAGAATTGTACATATGTTTGTCCAAAATAAGCATTTTCAAGCATAAGAAAGGCTATATGAACTCTTTCACGCTATCCAAGTGATCTCAAATACAAGTACTTTCAAAAGACACATGAAAAGACAATCATATGTATGTAGTAGGGATGCAAAACTCTTTGATAGACGATTCAATTAGGATCTTGATACACAGGTAAAAAATGATATATTATAAAAACAGAACGCTGCAAGTCCTGACCTCTAGAGGTCTAGAGGGCTCTAATGATGTTAAAACTAGGGATGTCCGATATTGGCTTTTCTGCTGAAAACCTATATGCCGATATTTTCCAACTCTCCCGATATCAGCTGATACCGATGCCGATATGTGTAACATGACATATCTCCAGTGGTGGAATGAACACATTTGTGTTGTACGCAACATTTTTTAAATAACGTTTTTTTCATTATCGGGAAAATAATCTGATACTGATATCGACCGATATCACCTTTTTACGCTGATATCAGACTGCTAATTATTGGTACCGATAATTATCGGACACCTCGAGTTAAAACCCATAAGGTCATAAACACTTTTTGATGCTATAAGTATGAAAATGTTCCATTTAATAATAAGGAATCCTACAAGGGATTACTGTACATGTTTGAACAGTCTGATAAAGTGTCACACCAAAAGCCTATATAATATCTTTGGCCACGGTTCAACGGTCACAGTCAACCATTTGTACTGTATAACCTGAGGACCGTTTATACTCCAGCACTGTCAGTAAGAATTTGATGGTCCATTCAGCTCCAAGTCATGAACACACATGTCTTTTTCGACAAAAGCATGTTCATTTTATAATAATAACCCACTACCTCCACCCTTTTTCCTGGTCATAGATTGATTGAGGAGATGAGTGTTTGGGGTCCTGCGGGTTAATAATTACATTGACTGTGTTTACCAGCTTGCCGTCTGTCTCTGTTTCCACCTCAGTGCTGCACTGACAAGTAAACTAAGCACAAGCAAGGTTTGGTGGCCAAGCAATGGCTGGGAATAGTGCCTGTGTGTGCGTGTCCGACTTTGAAGTGGAAGCCAAGAAGGTTCTTCCTAAAGCTGTCTATGACTACTACCGTTCTGGTGCTGAGGAGGAAACCACGCTGGCTGACAATGTTGCTGCATTCAAGAGGTACACAGCACACACCAATAGAAAGGTGAAAAGTATCATTTACATATTGTATTATATGTTCATTACAGATTATTAATCACATTTGCAACTATGACACAACATGATTATATATATTTGTATGCTTTCGCAGCAGCAAGTGAACATGAGGTTAGCACGTCTGTCTCATCCTCAGTTCAAATGTCTGTTGGAACATCTGTGTGGAATTTGCATGTTCTATCTGTGCTTGTATTATTCCGGCCCACCACAGTTAAATTCAGGGTGCCACAGAAATATTTAACGCCAGTGAAATATTACCTTGGGTGGCCTATGCTAAAAATATTCATGATAGGGTCATTATAGACTCTAAATCAGGGGTCGGCAACCTTTACTATGAAAAGAGCCATTTCACCCACTTGCCCACTAAAGAAAAATAGCCTGGAGCCGCAAAACGTTGTATGTTTAAAACAACATTGGAGGGAAAAAAAAAGACGAGTTGGAGTACTCTTGCTAGTACTGGAGATAAACTTTTGTTTTTAAATGAGCTCTAATTTATTTTTTAGAATCGTCAAATAACTCATTAATAATAATTAATAACTCAAATAACTCAAAGTATTACTCATTTCCCTTCATGTTAACCTGTCAGAGAGAACTAGATAGCATCCTGTCTGCTCATTCAGTCACCAGTCAGAACTCAGTCAGGATGCATTCATGGTCTCACACAAAGTTGGATTTTTGTAAACTCATAACAAAGACGTGCATTTTCACCACACGGGTGCTAAAAAATATTCAAGCATTGCAAAGGGAGCCGGAACAAAGAGGCTGGAGAGCCACATGCGGCTCTGGAGCCGCGGGTTGCTGACCCCTGCTCTAAATTGTCCATAGGTGTGCATGATTGTGTTTGATGGGTGACCAGTCCAGGTTGTCTCACCTAGACACAGCAGGAATAGGTTCCAGCTCAACACAACCCCAATGAGGAAAAGCAGTTAGGTTGTCCGTCATTTATAGCTGTTAATTAGTTTTCACAATATTGTATTCAATGTTAATAAATCAAATATTTTCATAGTTAGACCATAGAAAACATGATTTTTTTAACATTAGGGCTCTGTAGACACAAAATAACACACATTATTATTATTCATTATTTACATCACATTGCGAGACTCTTATACTACAGGGACGAGCTAACAAGCTATCGAGCAGAACCACTTAGCCTAAAATGTATTTCTTTTAAAGTTAAGATGCAAAAAACGTACCACTTCCACACAGAATGGGAGGCTAACTTTTTTTTCACTCTTGTCACACAAACATGCCATGGCTAACTTCATCTTTTATTAAGAGATATCAGGGCTGATATGCCACATATGGACAGGATCAAACAAATGTGCTCACTGGGCCAATGGGCAAATAAACATGTGTACATAGACTATAATATAGTATATATTAATCTTAGTCTCTTATCACGTCTCCATTGGTTAGACAAACAGTGGTGCAAACACAATCATATAAGTGTGATGCAGAACACTCAAAACTAAAGACTGAAAAGCCTGCTGCTATAATTAAGGATATTCACTATGTCATCATTTTTAGTATAAATCTGTTAACAAGTAAATACAGGGCCAGTAGTGTTGGATGTTGGGTGTGTCACCTTTTGACTGTACTGTAGGTGGCGCCTCATCCCTCGGGTGTTGAGGGATGTGTCCTCTGTGGACCTGAGCTTGTCTGTGCTGGGCCAGCAGCTCAGCATGCCGCTGTGTGTGGCAGCCACAGCCATGCAGAGGATGGCGCATCCTGATGGAGAGACAGCGACGGCAAGAGGTATGCACACAAGAGGTGACGAAGGTGATCAGGTGGAGGCTTGGCCTCCGAAACCTAATAACTAAACCTAATAGCTGGCAGTTGTTGCTGCTAATAATACTTTTTCACACCACGCTTGTGCTTACTGATACTGCGACAAGATGAATTGTTAGCAGTAATTCGGTCATTTGCCTACCCAGCCTGTCAAGCAATGGGGACGGGGATGATGGTGAGCTCATGGGCCACCTCCAGTATAGAGGAAGTGATGTCAGCGATGACGACTTCTCCTGGTGCTGAGGGCGTCCTATGGCTGCAGCTCTACATTTACAAGGACCGGGAGATCACTCTCTCGCTGGTCCGCCGGGCGGAGGAGGCAGGCTATAAGGCCATCTTTGTTACCGTGGATACGCCGTACTTGGGGAGGAGACTGGCTGACATGCGGAACTGCTTTAAACTGCCTTCACATCTCAGGTACCTTAGGACTTCAATGAGTTACCATGCTGAAAAACTTTGTTTACATACCTGTGTGTGTGTGTGTGTGTTCCAGATTGTCCAACTTCTCCACAGACTCCTTGGCTTTCTCTGAGAGTGACTATGGCAGTGACAGTGGTTTGGCTGTATACGTTGCAAAAGCAATAGATCCCACTTTGTCCTGGGATGACATTAACTGGCTCAAGAAACACACACACCTACCTGTCATTGTGAAAGGAATCATCAATGGTGCGCATGCACAATGACAATAATCACACAATGATGGATACATACAACGTGTGTGTATTTACGTATGTGTGTTCAGGGGAGGATGCTGCCCTGGCAGTGAAGCATGGTGTCGATGGCATCTTGGTGTCCAATCATGGAGCACGACAGCTGGATGGGGTTCCTGCCACGGTGTGTGTCTAACTTGCGTAACTCTAAGTTACGATGAAATGGACTGTAGTCATGTGATTTCTCCCACCCAATCAGCAAAGAAAGGGTAGGCCTATAATAAGGTTCATAATACCGTAGATGTACTGTAGATTGGGGGGTCAAAGGTTGGGATGAGAGTTAGAGTTAGGTTTAAGGATTAATCTATTCTGATTATTTATCACTATGTTCTGATTACTATTGATACACCTTATGAATGTGTGTGTAGCTGGATGTGTTGGAGGAGGTCGTGGGAGCAGTGGAAGGACGCTGTGACGTCTACCTGGATGGAGGCGTGAGGCGAGGGACAGACATCATCAAAGCGCTGGCTTTGGGAGCAAAGGCGGTTTTCATTGGCCGGCCTGTGCTGTGGGGCCTCGCCTGTGGGGTGAGGAACGGATTACTGAATGAGATATCTACAAATCATCATCATCACAAGCTATTTGCTATTGCACATTGGTATTCTTTTTCTTCACTACTTAAAAATGGTAAAATAACATGTCAAGCGCAGGAAGACTGAGACATGGAAGCGGTTTGAAATGAACTATTATTACCCTGTGTAAAAAAAAAAAGCATTTGCACCAAGTGAAAGTCATTGAAAATCATTGATGGTCCATAATGACTGTAAACAACTTTCACATTTTTCATGCATGCAGGGCGAACAAGGTGTTATTAAGGTTCTGCAACTTCTCAAAGATGAGCTCACACTCGCTATGGCCTTAGCAGGTAATAACAGTCAAATACATAAACTGTGTACATTTATAAATTAAACAAATGATGCATCACTAACCGTGTGTTTGTGTGTGCAGGTTGTCGTTCCTTGTCCGAGGTGAGCAGGTCTCTGGTCAGGGGTGGGAAGGTCACATCCAGAATATAACATGGAAAACCTTGTATTCAAAGTGGAATAACTGTAAAGTGCCTTAATGATGCCATCTGCATGTTTACTGTTTCCTACATGAGTACAATTCCCACATGTGATTGTATGTTATAGTTATTTCTGATATTGACATAATTGTCTTAATCAAACATAATTTAAGATAACTCTATTAAACTTCTCGACCTGTGGTTATATATTTATTTTTCATATACGTATATAATGTATATATGTTTTGAGCAAATTGGTGCGGTAAGATAGCTACACTTTCTGTAATGTGTGATGTATTCCAATGTACCGTGTATGCATGTTCAAATCAAAGGCATCTATTAGGGTGCATCAAATTTGAATGGGAAATTTTAAATTCATAATATCAATTTGGCTGGCATTCCATTTTTTTATAATGAACATAAAAATGTCTTTTGCAAAGTTTTGAGGAAATCCATTGAGATTTAGGGGTGCCACCTCATATAATCTTTTGTAAAATTTCAGAAAATGTGCAATTTCTAGTCTAATAGCCAAAAAGTTGACCTGGAAAAGTTGAGTACAATAAACTTCTATACAGCATCATTTTCTATAGGGTAATCAAAGGGGGCCCAGACCAAAGACCAAGCTGCGACTGCTAGTCTGAAAGGAACTAGTTGTTGAGGGCAGCATCTGAGGAGAACTGGTGGGTTGTGCTGCACAGTGCCTAAAATAATAAATGGACAAGTGTATATCAGATTATGTAGGACTACAGTACTACTCAATAAATATGAAGCATCAGCAATACTGTCTATTCTATATTACTGTTGTTGATGTTATGCTTGCTCAGCTATTAGCTAACTGTCATTAGCAAACTGTAGCTAGCTAATGTTAGCTACAGTAGAGGCAATGAACACTAAATACCTATAAATATGACTACAAATCATTCAAATTACAAAGACAAAACCACAAATTTGCTAGTAATATGTAATAGGAGTATAAATACCAACAAAAACATAAAGATCACCTCAGATCTCCATGGCAACCATTGAAGTGTTCAACACTTTATTCCACAAAAACAGATTTATGGTGGCACCCCTAAATAATCATGTATTGGAAAAATATTTTGTATGTGTTGTTTCGACATATATTGGAACACTTTTAGTACCCAGGCATATCAAAATTCAATAATTGTGTTTTTTGATGCACCCTAGCGTCTATTTACGTTAGTCTTTTCTAAATGTGTTCATTTTGACCTATGCAGATTGATAACCTAACACCATTTTATTAAATGAAACTACAACCTGTTTATGTTGACACCCCACATACTGTCTGACGGACGCTGACATAAATAGTTGTCAACATCATCTAAACTGAAACTTGCTATTGCTTACACATTTACTTGGGACTTTCGCCATGATTTTTATGAGAACAGTTTGAAGAGTTGGAAGAAGGGCAGCGTTTGACTTGGGAGTTTATTTCATGAGTAAACAACACTAATACATAAGAGAAAGTCTAAGGACTAATGTAGCGTTGGTTGAGTGTAGTTTGTCGTAATGCTCATGGTCAGCCCTCTATGGGGGGGTGGGACCTAGGTCACAGAAATGGTCTTGAAGGCTAAAGTGTCTAAAGTGTCTGTTTCCAAATACTTTCTCAAGACTACTCACAGCGTACCACATACTTATGCACAAGAATAGAAACACTAGGATGTAGTTCAAGGAAACCTGCACTTTTGGGGGGAATTTTGCCCATCACCCACAATTCTTACATCAAACATGAACACATATTTCTTTCCCTTTTCTGTGTGTTCTAAAAACAGAAAACGAGTAAGCATGAGGGAGCTAATAACGCACGAAATGGGACACACCTTTATTGGCTATAAAGCCCTCGAACAACATTTTAGCATTTTCAGGTACATTCATGATAACATGTAATTTGGATCATTTAAACACTGCAGGAACTTCTTTCCTAGGCGCTTTGATTTCACAAAGCCCATAGGAACCAATGTTACTTCCGTCCAACAGCAGCATAGAAAGAGTGTGTGTGATTGCTATTACTCATCATGGCCGACTTTGTGCTGACAACGATTAGCTTTGGACAAATCCTGACTATACGGAGGATGAGCTACAGGTTTTAATAGCTGAACTGGCAAGAAGAGAAAGTAGAACGTCGCAGCAGACAATCAGTGAGCGTGTCAAAACCGGCATGATTCGGTGGAATAAATGTGGAGCGTTTCTGCTGCACTACTTTACCAATAATTTGGTTGTCTGTTGTACAGATTGATGTCTTATCTCACTGATTTGGACTGAGCCCGTCAACTGTCGGCAGTGGCTTGAGGCATTGTGTTACTCTAACAGTATCGCTGTAGCTTGGTTAATGTACACGCCAGTTATGTAATTTTTTTTTTTTTTTTTAGGGCTTTATAGTCCAATGACGTGCATTGTTTGCTCCCTCATGCAAACTTGTTTTCTCTATTTAGAACGCACAGAAAAAGGAAATAAGGGTTGTGGAAGATAGGCAAAATTCCAAAAAAAGTGCAGTTTTGCTTTAAGTATCATATACTGTATATCTATGTAAGACCTTGCCCTTCTGTGGTTTGGACACTGGAGAAGATTTCACACCACAGGATTGGACCCTACACGCACCTCTGTACGATTCTAAGAAATAGGGAGAAGGGGGACAGGAACAAAGCCAAACTGCAGTGTTTTGGCTTCTTTTCAGGTAGCAGGCGTTAGTAGGCTACTTTGGTTTTCTACTTCTCATCGATGGACATGCCTCCAACAGGGACACAAGCATCAGGTAGGATGGATAATGATGTGGACAAAGGCGTTGGCTCCATTAGCCCCTGGACTCCAGAGAACTGTAGGAAGACACAAACAGAATGAGTCATGATGTCGTAGAGATGACACGATACACTCTGCTCATGATATGAGATATTTTAATATTACTTTAAAGAAAACTACAATGGCAAAACACAGGACATTTATGTTCATATGTCATTATTTGAAGACAAATGTAAAATAGATTGCAGTAGAGTATGTTGACACTCAAAGAACTACAGTTCTCATCATGCTTAGATGCTACTATTATATGTCTATGCAGCAATCACGTTTTGATCTGACAAATCTTAACTAGCATTGATCTAATGCAGAATGCTACAGCTTCTGCTTGGAAATTAACACGGCGGCAGCTGTGCAATGAAACAAACAGCCACATGTCACAGTGACCATGGACAAGTGAGTAACACCAACCGGGTGAGGAATACCGACCTGAATAGTTAATATTTGTCGTCTGATCTCTCCTATATATGTATTTGGGTATTTGGTATGGATGTAATCATTCTAAACAACAAAATTTGTGAATGTCCCGAACAAATATAGGACAGAAAGCCTTTAAATGTGAAACACCTCACAAACTGGGTTCTGTTCCAACATTCACTCATTCAATCATTTTCTACCGCTTATCCTCACGAGGGTCGCGGGTGTGCTGGAGCTGGCATATAGACGAACAACCATTCAAAACTATAGACAATTTGGAGTGGCCAATTAACCTAGCACGTTTTTGGAATGTGGGAGGAAACCTAAGGACCAGGAGAAAACCCACGCATGCACGGGGAGAACATGCAAACTCCACACAGAGATGGCCGAGGGTGGAATTGAACTCTGGTCTCCTAGCTGTGAGGCCTGCGTGCTCACCACTCGGCTGCCTTGCAGCCCTGTTCCAACATAATTTGCAGATTTATTATACAACATGACTTTTTATAGACTGTGTAACATGTGACATAAATGCTCTTGATGATCAGACAATAAACTGCAGAGAAAACGTATCAGGTGAGGGGCATCCATTATTATAATGATATTGTCTCACGAGTAGCTTGTGTGCTGCTGTCGTCTCCGGGCCGTCCTCATCTTCTCAAAGCGAGCCTCCATTTCCTCGAGGACCTTGGGAGTGTAGCGCACCACCAACTTGACAGAGCCCTGCGCAGCCTTCAGCAGCTCCACAGCCTTCTCATGGTGCTCGCCCTCCACACTCTGCAGAGCCACAAACATCTTGTTGACATACGCTTGTAATGACCCAAAGAATATATTCATGGAATCTCTTCAGCTTGGTCCCGTCCATGTCCACCAAATCTTCAAGTCCTGGCCCACGGTGTTCTTATGAAGACTAAAACGGTTCATTTGTGTTGACATGTCTTGTAGTATTGTTAACTTTATCATTATCACTAAGTGTGAAAAGGCAACAGCAACTTCACTACTGTCTAGTAGTAACACTGAATTAAAAAACGCACACAGTGACTTCCTGTTCAGTGCAAAGTAAGCCTCACAATGAAATACAGCAGAAAACAAAGTCAACAAACTACCGTAGGTAGTTCAGAAATTCAGAAGTAATTGTACAATATGAAATATTTATGCAAGCGTACAGTAATGTCATGATTGGGCAGCCTTTGTAACTGATAACACTACATAACTAAGATATTCCAAACCGAAATTGCATCTTTTAGGTTGAATTTGTTGGTGATTTGATTATTGTGCTGTTTCTACTAGCCCAAATTTCACTAAACGCTTCTCAAATATACTCAGAGACAAGGTTTCTGATGCATTATCTCTTATGCTTTAGTAGCCATATGCAATGTATGTATTTGTTCTGCACATGGTATCCGGCATATTTACATCTCTGTCAATATAAATTTAAATATGAAATGTTCACTGAGTGTCGCATACGCATACTTATAGGTTATCACATGGTTTGTCTGGTATCAGGCCAGGTCTCGGGACTGATACTGGCACACGGGGGCATGATACTGGGCCTGATACCAGACAAACCATGTTTATTATCACATACTATTTAATCATGAGCTTATTATCACGTACTATTTAATCAAAAGACCATTTTGTTTCCAGAAAATTTTCAGTTTATTACATGTATTTGGCATTCAACATGTCACGGCTGTGTCTGAACTGTTCGCCTTCAAGGAAGTTTAGCTTTCGTTTTTCCATCATGTAACGTGCCAGAGAGTTGAATTTTGATTTGAGAGAATCAGGCTCATATTCATCCCCATTTTCTTTTCTGATTGATAAAATAAACATAGACACGTATTTGTCTAACTCAGGCCTAGGAATACTTTCTACCAGTCTTCGTTCGTTCTTGCAGTTGATGAGCCATTCAGAAAAAAGCTTGAGGTCGCCCTTGGTTTTCCGACTTGTATTTGCATTTTTAGTTTTTTCGATCATTTCAAGAGTGTCCTCCTCATTAATGGTGATAAAACGTTCCATTTCTAATATTCTGTTTGCTATTTGCCCTATTTGTCTTTCGCCGAGAGTGTCAACCGCTGACATGTTGACAGAGCACAGACGGCAGCAAAACAAACGCTGTGTGTTCACGCTCGTGCGCTGTTCTCTGGTTGTTTCACAGGCACGATACCAGAGCAGCGCGCTCTGAGTGGACAACTGGACATGGTTAAACTCTATATTTTATCAGTATCACTGCCCTGGGCTTTGACACAGTATCATTTCAGCCTTTTCCCGTATCATTCATGGGCGGTTTCTAGGGTACAGGGCCAATTAATACTGTAGTATGTGATAATGGACATGGTTAAACTCTATATAAATTTTCAGTATCACTGCCCTGGGCTTTGGCACAGTATCATTTTGGCCTTTTCTCAATCATTCGTGGGCGGTTTCTAGGGTATAGGGCCAATTAATGCTATGTATGTGATAATGTAACTATATACTATCTATACTGAAATTGAAATAAATCTTGTGCCCATATAATGTGTAACTATATACTGTACATCCTACCTGCCTGTAATAACAGTGCACTTTGTAGTGCTCCCTACAAGAAAAGATGACCTGATATTCTAAGATGTTTCCTACCACTCCATTGACGGACAGTAGCTGGTCTCCTCTCTTCAGCCCCCCCTGGCGATCAGCCACGCCGGCAGGTATCACTCTGGAAATGTAGATGGGGGAGTTCTGTTCTTTGCCCCCCATTATATTGAAGCCCAGCCCCTCTTCTGTCTTGGGCAGCTCCACCACCCGTGGGTGGGCGTGGCCCTCGCTGGCTGCAAAGGCCGCCACTGTGGCCTGATCAGGAAGCACAACGTGATCACATTAAATAATTTAAAAAATTATTTCTCATGATTTAATGGCAATAACAGCAATGTGAGACATTGCTGATAGTTCCACTGTATTTTGGTAGCACATCGTAACTCAGTGCTTCTTGTGTATTCGTCTATTTGTGGTGGCTCTCCATGAATAATTTTAGACTGCCACAGATAGATTTGGCGTTACCTTAAGTTTTCTTGGGTTTTTTTGTAAGATGTGGCCCGACCGGTTTGCCCTGACTCCGATACAGGAGTTTTTTCAAATCTCTGCACTGACCAGAGTTTTCCGTCATGGCCACACCCACCCCCGAAACCAACACCAGAGATATATTACAGTCCTGTGGGAAAAACTCATAACTACAATGTCAATGTTATATTGTGCTTTTTCCTAGAGGCAAACTATGACTTGTGGAAAGGTACAGTTAGTTCAATAGAAAGTCGTGCTGTTAAAGCAGGTATTGTTTAGAACTTTGTGTCAAAGGCTATCAATACAGTATAAGGGAGGTAAATATACACATTAGGAAGTCCCCTTGTACAATACTGAACTTGTGTTTAGTTAGTATGTAATACCTTGGCTGTTGCCTGGGCTCGCACCTCTGGTCCGCCGACAATGTCCAGGGTGTCATACAGCTGCTCATATACCTAAGGTGCAACAGAGCATATTCAAAGTGTAGACACAATCATATACAAGCAATTAATATCACAATTATAGTCAAGATAAGGCACAAACAAAAGCAAAATTTGTTGCACCTTTCTTTACATTGTCACATGATTTGTGGCTTTCAATGACCGCCATTGCATGCCAGTGTGAAGTCCAACTATTTTTAAGCTATTTGCATTGACAAACTTGACGCTCTATATGGCTATGCACTACTTCCATACCTCTCTGATGGCGGCACAGAATTTGCTCTGCAGGACTCTTTGCAAGGCCTGAAGTTTGGGCGGAGGCAGCTCACCTCTGCGCTGCAACCTGTCCAACAACTCAATCACTCTGCACACATCTAACACACACACACACACACACACGCAAAGTGTGTGAGTGGCTTACAATAGCTTTGTCAGGAGCACCATGTTAACTGGTAATGATTTCTGAAAGGGATTTTTTTGTGTGTTGTCTATATTGTTACACATTTGATACTGTTGTATTGTATACAAACGCACTTGTATACAAAAGACATGGACACCTTACCTTGGTGTTACAGGTGGCAAAACAAATCAGTGTAATATCTAATAATATATTGTATGTCGTTAATAATGCATTCCTTTTGGGAATGGGGGCAGAAAATGTCCCCCCGAAGCACCTTGGCATTCCCTGCTCTAACTGATCTTGACTGGAGCACGCGACCGCTCACTACGGGTGACGTCACTCGTGAGTAACGGATTACTGTACACAAAGAAAATGACAGATGACTGTAAATGCCGTAGTATTACAACCCGGGTTAATTCCATGCACAGAGAATCACAACCACTGACCCCACCTTGTCCAATTTTAACATGGCGGATTGTGACGTCGCCATACTGTTAGAATATACACTGACAAAAATCTTAATGGTGAAAGGAACGTATCTGCGTATTACTTTGTCATAAACGGCGTTTTTGCTGCGTGTGATTAGCGACAGTAAAGCAAATATTAAAATATAATAAAGATTCCCTAGATGAAGCCATGACGAATGTACTATAAAATCACGTACAGTACCTCTTTCTAGGCAGAGCGGCTCCGCCATGGCCGCCATGTCTGCCTCCTTGGCTGGATGGTAGTAAGAGGACATCATTCTCAGCTCCCATCCGCTGATTCCCGCCTGTGCCTTTTCTTCACAGCATCGCCAGATGCATGGCGAGGGAGGTCGTAAGAAGACAGAATAGTGGAGGACGATCAGCGGTACGCGGACACAGTAGGCGTCTTCCAAGCGAGGGCGGGGAAATGAATGAAATAAACGGCAATTGAGTAGGTGACAGGTGACGTAAACTGGAGTGATGACGTACAAGCGACGTAAATACAAACAGTGCTATTACGGCAGCCCATTTGGTGATACACCACTTTCAAACGGAAATTTCAAAGTTTACTGGTTAAATACAATGGAAGCTACATTTGTGTAGTTTAATACGTTTTTAATTGTACTTTAAACATCTAAATTAGAAGATGAAGAATACCGGTCATGTAAAAACTATAGTATAGCCTTCTATTGTATTATTAATACTCGCTTTAATAATGCTCAATTATATTGCTAATATTCATCTTACAAGTCGATTAAAAAATCGTTGCTCTGTGCTTTATTTGGACTGTCATGTATTTAATTCTGAAAATATAAAAGAAAATCATACACCGAGCTTAAATTTTTAGTAAAACATGAATATCTATACTTGTCCCTTGATAACGAACTGGTACGTATATTTGCAGTACTGTCCTGTATTTGTATTTTGCATTGGGAGGGAGCGAGGAACAATACGCCTCCACATCCAACAGAGGGTGCTAAACATACTTATCACAACTATTTTGAAGTAGTCACTAAATCAATGCAGTCAATATTTTGACTTTGCCCTACCTACACAACATAAGCAGCACACATGTAAACATTACATTGGAACTACCCAATTACACAATGGTAGCTAGAATCAAATAATTGGTGTGGTGGCAAAGTTCTTTAACAGACAAGAATAAAAACCAGATTTGCCAGAAAGACCTTACAGGACAACCGAATAACGTTAAAAAAAAGTTTTATTCAACAGAACAATTGTGAAATTCCTTCAATTTTCATACACTTATCTGTCTGCAACCAACTGGACTTAGAATCTAATGGCATAAACCTGGAAACAAAGATGAACCTGTGTGATGTAGGGTGTGAAGCACCTTCAATCAAGAGGCAAAATGAAGCGCTTGAATGGTTGAAAATCGACTGAGTGGCACAAATCAAGTTACACATTGTGAAACTTATCAAGTGAAATATTTTCTTGTTGGGATGAAGGCTGGCTATGGACCACATACCTCTGTCGTAGCATTAAGTTAGAAAGCCAAAGTACAGAAACAACTTTTATGAGAGAGTCTGGTGGGGTCTGACTTAGTACTCATCTCCTGTTGCCTCCATCTTGTAGCCGTTCTCACCAGAGCCGTATCCATCAGGCACAGACTGCTGGTCCATCATGCCATCCTGACTGTACTCCTCCATGCTGGGTGCTTCTTCTCCTCCCTCCTCAGTGGGCGCATCATCTTGTGGGCCTACATCTTCTCTTACGGAGCCATGGCGCTCATCCCTGCGCTCACCCCTCTCTCTGTCTCCCCGCTCCCTCTTGTGATCCCTGTCTCTGTCCCGGTCTCCCCTACGCCTGTCTCTGTCCCTATGGCTGCGCCTGCGGTCCCGATCCTTCTCTCTATCCTTGTCCCTGCGCTCCTCCATACCCTCACCTGCTTCTCCTTCAGCTTCCTCTGGCAGGCGTTCGCCGGCCTCGGGGCCACCATCTCCTTGGCTGACTTCCTCGCCTTCAACTCCCTTTGCTCTCTCACGGTCTCGTTTGCGATCGCGACTTCTACTCCTCCTCTTCCTATCTCGGTCCCTACTCCTTTCCCTGCTCCTGCTGTCTCCTCCAGCTGCTGCCACGCGATCACGGTCTCGCTCTCGACGTCGACTGTTACTGCCGGCTTCTTCCCCTCCTCCTGGCGCTTGCCTGTCCCTTTCCCTTTCTCGCTCACGTGAACGGGTACGACGACGTCTTTCACGAGACCGGGACCTCCGACGCTCTCTTTCCTTGTCACGGTCTCGACTACGCTCCCTGCGGTCTCCTCGATCCCGATCCCTATCAAGTAGTCAGGGCAAAGAAAGGTAAGTAACACACACCTCAATTGTACAGTACAGCGGAACCAGTTTATTTTGATAAACGTACTGTGCCAGCTGAAACCATAAGCTTTCCAATAGGAGAACTTACCCTCCCAGGGGGCGATCATCATAGCGAGATGCATCATCTCTGCCTGAGTGCTTAATGTTGACATCTGCACCACCTCTTCTAGTCCCGCCTAATCCTCCACCTGGGTGACATCAAACATGGTCAGGTCAACCCCAAACAGAGTTTGCTCAGCACATACTGCAAAGGAAAACTATGAATGAGGAGGGGGGAGGAAGTCTGCTGACCTAGTCTACGAGGGTGCCATCCTTTGACAGTGCGTCCTCGTTCCACATCCACCAGCACTCTTCTTCCGTCAATCTTCTTCCCATCCGCATGCTTGTAGGCAGCTGGAGAGGAGAGACAGAGGCAATGTCAGCGTATGCTTGCATAACTGGAGCCAAGGAAACAAACAGTGCTATAGCATACTGACCAGGAGCAGGCGAAGCCGAGAGGGCTGCTCTCTGGATAAAAGCCCAAGGATAATGGGAGTAGACTTCCTTCCACCCGAGGAATGTTCAATGTGTTTCTCTTTTATTGCATAGCTTAACATCCAGGTTTATGTTCTTTGACTGTGACCAGCAATGCTGATTGTAAGGATAAGGTCACCAATTTTTTTTTAAACTTTGGCTGACTCAGTGCAGTGGCAATTTTCGTAATTATGCATTGAATGTACAATTGTATTCACTATAACTACAATCTGTGTCATTGCAGTGACTCTTTACCAAGATGGCTTTCAGTGTATTCATCTAACATCTTAGGATCTATAATGCCACTGTTGCAAAATAGATATAAAGCAGTACAATTTAAGATTAGAATGTTGAATGCTTTGTAATTGATGATTTTTTGTTAACATTAACAGCATGGTTTGCCATCACACAGGACATACCCTGTGTGGTAGTCTGCTTTTGATGTGACCTTTTACCTGCTTACCATCCTTTTATTGCGAGTGCAACACAATGACATCAACAACAAGGAGCGCTCATTCACAACATGTCTCACATCTCATCCAATGACATCACACATACACACGTTGATCCATCTTGTACAAGGGAGGAAGTTAAAAAATTCCGGTCGCTACAATGTTGAGGAACATGGACTTACCAAAACCCCTCAGATTTACCATTCAGACAAGGCGGAATATCACCCATACAGTGGACCTAATATATATGTCTCTAAAGCTCAGTCAGAGGGCCTTACCACAACCCTTCAGCACCAGAAGTCACTAAGTTGCAACACATCAGGCAGGGGCCTTACCAGAACCCCTCCATCACCTCTCTTCATGAAGTATGCCATACTAATCCCATCCACTGACAGGGCCTTACCAAACCCCCACCAGGCCTCACAAACGTGACCAAAGGGAAAAATCAGGTTGTCTTAAAAAGGTACGAGTTACCTTTACATGACTCCAACCAATTAATGGCGACCAGTAACACCATGCTCCTACACCGACTGCTACTGTGTAGGAGATTTTGGCTTCAATTTGACATGACAGCCATGATCTAAGCCGCTTCATTCGGAAAAATAAATGAACTTATCTTTCTTTCATTATTGTTATGCGGAACACTATGCAGCTAAACCTAACTACTTTGGCTATGTAGTGTGTCAAATTATGTACAAGTGGCCCGTTTCAGAAGTACCAAGAAAATACATCTGCCTTTTCTATTAAAGCCAGCTCAGACGGAGGTCATGTCCACCACTTCATTTGATGAAAAAAAATCATTCAATTAAATTAAAGTATGGTAAAACCCTTGGTAAATAGTTTCCGGCATCACAGATAACAGATTTAGGCTTTAAATGGCACAATCCCTCAACACATTTAGCTTAGACGTTATGTTTGGCCTTTTATTTCGCTGAATATTCCGGTTAAAACAATATTTCATCTATTTTCATTCAAGTTAAGACAACATGCCTTGCAAAGCCGTTACAAAAGGCAGTGAAGAATTGATTATCCACCACAAATGCGCTCAACCAAATGTCAAAAGAGGCATAAAACGAAGGCTTAAACAGGCCTTGGCCATGTGAGCCACATTTCTCCAGTACATAAAGTTTGTAAACTTGATCAGAAATGAAAATTAACTACCAAGTGTGCACTTAACTACCAAGTGTTAGTTTTCTGTGTCATGTGGTACACAGTCAAATGTTTTCTCCATTCCTGTTGTGTATAAAACAATGTGATATCAATTTCAGCCAGTTCATAGTCAGTACATAGTCATTTTGTGCAAAACAGTGGAACTTGCGTTTCCGCTGCCATGATTCCCAAAGTATAACATTGTCCAAACCCCGACAAAACGTTACACTCCATTAAACGTCAACAACACATTCCAAACATTGCTAAGAGTCAATCAAGGTACATGCAAATGAGCTGATGTCCCATTGACACCCATTGACACATTTACGGGTTACTTTTTACTGCCGCCACATATTATATTAATGAAAAAATAGTTTGAAAATGTTTCCATTTGAAAATGTAATCGGCAACAAAGGACAACTATCATTCAGAAAAATGTGTTATGACAGGCTGTGTCTGATTTATAATTAAGCTGCCCAAAACTAGCATGTGACTTAAGTTAACCTTTGTAGCAGACAATACTACTTTGTAACATCAGTGAACAGTCAATTCCTTGAACCAAGCAACAAGAGTTAACATGGCTGCAACATGTACCCTTTGAGCAAAAAATAAATAAATGCACTTTCTATGACAACCAGCCAAAATACCTCATGTCTATGAAACAATGTCAGACAGATCACACTGCAAATCTGCAATGTTAACAGTAACAGTTTTCTCTTCCATGCTGTCCAAACAGTTCCTGAATAAGGCTTAAGACAAATACAAGCTCTGAGCAACCAGAGGTGGCTTTAACAAAAAGGGCAGAATAATTGGGTATCGTTAAATAGGCTAGCGGTCTGGAGTGCGTTCAATGGTCAAAGCCCAAGTTGTAAACCATACTAACTTCATGAAAAGCTCCTGGGGCTTGCCAAAATAAGATGCTTTTCCCATTGAACGTAGATCCTCTTCCCTATGTAGGATATGGAGGGTGGAAAGAAATCTTACCCATCATACAAACCCATTATACCAACCATACACTGAGCTGTGGTAGTAGGGTGTAGATGTATCATAACCATCATCATCATCATCATCATCTGCTAGCCAGCTCTGGCCAATAGCCATCACAGATTGGCGGCTGCAGTGGCAATGAGAACAACACACAGTTAATATAATGTTTAGGCCCGCCTCCCCTCAGTTTATCCCTGACTATGTTGTCGTGATCAGCAACTCTGGTCTTGAAGAGCCAATACCACCAACTATCTAGAATGGTGTGTTGGATGACAACACTGTGGCAATAGCCACAATGGCATCAAAACAAATTTTAATACCTCAATATGGTATAACTTTTGGATGCAATCTCACCATGACCAGGGTTGAAGACCACCCAAAAATATGTGCCCACTTAAAAGTTGAGGTCCCGTACAGTCAATGGTATATTCCAGTAAATACCCCGTTCAATGCTCAGTAACTAGTCTAACCTTGTGCTTACCATTAGAGTCCAACCAGGAGAGCGGCTCTTCCACAGAGCTACATCACCTAACAGTTAAAAAGAACCTTTTGACAGGCAAAGATGTTCATTCAGGCTCACAGACGAGGCACCGCTCTACCTCTCGGTCCACCCACTTTTCCCATGATGCCCCACTGAATGAAGCAGTTCCCTCCTCAACCAAACCATTAGTCAACTGACAACACGCAATAGACACAGACACACAAATGTCACAACCACCACACTGTTGGTCATCATGCAAACTGTGGAACATGGTGCGCAAGAACTGCACATTCTTTTGATGCAACATATGATAATCATATGGCACTGACCCTCCCAGGTTATTACAGGAAGATACCAACCCACTTTATAAAAAGATTATATATGGATACACACATACATGGGAAAGGATGTCAACTGACGAGCCCCTCCGAATCTAACTTGATGAATATGTGACCAGAGTTTTTTGTATTCACGAGTGCTACATTTGTACTCACAGTGCATGTCACGCTCGTGCTCATACTCAATGAAGGCATATCCACGAGGTTTCCCTGTCTTCTTGTTGTAGACAATGTAGATCTGAAAAGCAGACACAGTTGGGATATTACATTCTCTTGAACTAATGAAGAACCACTTTGGGACTGACCAAACATTCATTTCTTCATTCATTTTCTACCACTTTATCCTTACGAGGGTTGTGGGGGGTGCTGGAGCCTATCCCAACTTCGTCTTCGGGCAAGAGGCGGGGTACACCCTGGACTGGTCGCCAGCCAATCACAGGGCACATATAGACAAACAACCATTCACACTCACATTCATACCTATGGACAATTTGGAGTCGCCAATTAACCTAGCATATTTTTGGAAAGTTGGAGGAAACATGCGTGCACGGGGAGAACATGCAAACTCCATACAGAGATGGCAGAGGGTGGAATTGAACTCGGGTGGTGGGTGTGGAGTCTCCTGTAGCTGTGGGTCTCGTCCTCGTTTCACACGCAACTTGCGCAGTCAGTCGCAAAGCCTAAAGGGCTCGGTTACATTAACAAGGGCTAAAACAAAAACAACTCATACAGCGGCACTAGCATGCTCCGCTAAACTCTGCCCATTGCTGTATGTGAGCTTACACCCTTGCTTGGTGACAAGAGTTTAAGTTTTTTTTGTTGTTGACTTAGCATTGGTTTCAAGTAGCCGTGTCGACATGTTTAGTGCAAGAGGGAACGGGTTGGCGTTTGTGAGGACAATGACAGCATTTAATTCACACTGTCAATTTCTGCAATGTTTCCAAGCTTAACAGTAGATTCTACTTTTCTTGGCCAATCGTGAAAAGTAAAGATTATAGGGCCCTACTTGACTTTCATGCATTTCACCTGCCTTCCTGGTGAAACATTTATGTGTGCCCAAAGTCCCTCTGTGGAACGCGACACAAAAACATTGTGGACAAACGGATGTATGCTGGTGTCACACGACCAAACTATGAAAGGAGAAGCTGAGATATGAGCATCATATGCTCACTCTTTGAATGGGTGTACTTTCAAGGCACTGGAATGGTTATAGAATGTGTCATGGCAAGCTAAGGCACGGAGGATACCAATAAAGTATACACACCCGTTTGATGGGGCCATAGACCTCAAACTCACGGCGAAGCTTGGACTCTGTAGTATCGTAGTTCTAGAGTAAAGGAATTAGATGTTAACTATGTTAAAATAATTGTCACATGGCATTATTCAAGAGTACGCACCACTCTGGCAACAAACAATGTCTTGAAGGCATCCCCTTGGGCATTTGGGTCATTATGGGGGTCCCCTGAAATAATGAAAAGAGGAATGCTTATTAGACAACAAAAACAATTCAACCAAGTTGCACTGTGTCAATGTTAAACTTACAAAGTTTCAGTTCAGTCTCCACTACTGTTTGTCTTCTTTCAATTTTCTCTCGCCGCTGCAAAAGGCAAAACAATTTGCATGAAAAGGTTCATCCTCAGCAGTAACTTAGTGAACTTGTTTCAATGCCAATACCCATTAAAAGGCAAGGTCCAACAGAGTCTCTGCCCCTGAGACAGTTGTTGACATTAAAGATCAAAACCATAATTAGCTGTTGCTGACACTTGTGGCTTGCATCGGAAACACAATGGCAGTAAAAGATTTTTGAACGTATGGTAGGGACGTTTCCCCCCCATTTGTTAATATTTTTATTGGATTCTTCTGTAGCCATATTTTAGACTAACCGACCTGATGCAGTATTTCCACTGCTTGTCTTTCATACATACATTTTTTAAGAGTATTTTCCCAGTTACTGTAGTAGAAAACATGTTAATATTGCCATGTTTTTTTTTGCTTTGAAGCTTACTTTGCACTGAACAGGATGCCAATGTGTACACGTTTTAATGCCGTGTATGTCGCTGTTATCGGTTTACGCTCCTTAGCAACAAAAGAAGGTTTACAATAATATAACACTTAAGCCTGAGTGCAGCTCCAAAAACTCACAAAAAGAAAGAAACCACAAAATGGCTTTTTGATTGGGATAGCACATCAGCTTACTAATCACAACTCCTGATATTTTTCAAGCATAATGTTAAAACTCAGTAAATAATCTACAACCTGTACATTGTTTACATAAGTTTCTTTTGTTACATGTACCTGTACACTTCATTATTTAAAATTGGTTTAATAAGTGTGTGAGGCCTTAAACCCGGATTGTGTTGTGAGTGAACCGTGGCAAATAAGGAAGAAGTTGTGGATGTGGATCTAATGTATTAATTAGAACAGTCATTTCATTGCAAGTGGAGTTCACGTGCCTTCTTAATAGGACAACTCACCTTTCTGGCCAGCCTCTCTTCGCGGGTCTCTGCCCTTGTAGGTGGAGGGGCATCTCTGGGGTCCTGATTACAAAAAAGATAAATGATAAACGCTATTAAGACGAATGGAATGGAATCATACAGGTACCACAAGCAAAATGCTAACCTCGAAGCGCCTGATGAACGGGGCTATGCCACAGTACGGCTGGTTGTGGTGTTTTTCATGGGGCAGCTTCTCCAGCTGAGGCAGAAATGGGATAGGATCCCTCGGGGCGAAGAGGGCCAAAAGGTTCGGCGGTAAAAACTGAGTCATTTTTCACCTAAAAACATATCAGATGTGCGGTAAAGCACATTTACAGGCTTGCAATAAACAATCAGTCAATGGGAGGTCAACAGTGGAAAACAAAGCCAGACATACAGTAATTAGCTCGATATAATAGTTAGCACGGCCCTTACAAACATGGACCGAATTTTAAAGTCGGTTACATTTCATTATCAAACACAATTACTCATTGGAAACCATAGTATCACACACCAAATGGCAATAGCTCAGATTACATTGATTACGCAGTCATTTCAAGATGTAACACTCGAGTTATTTGAGTTAGCCACCCGGCTAACTATGCTAACATGAATTAACGCCGAATAATCTTACCTTCACTCCTCCGATGTCGACAAACAAACTAGACCATTGACTTCAGACGGAGTCTCGGCATACATAAAAGCCGCAGCTCACTTTAAATAGTTTATACACGTTCACTACAAAGAACACAGGCGTCGAAGCGACCGAGTTGCAACACGACAACTACACAATGTGGAGCTCGTAGGAGTTCAGTTATATCAAAATGGCGGGCTGCCGTAAAGTGGCGAGATCCATCGTAAAAACAGCGACGGCAGTGATGTCCAGTGTGTGGCCCGGGTATTTTTTTTGCAAAGTTTTTTTTATTAGCTAAAGGCACGTTGTAAAAATTAAATGTTGAAAATCAAATGATAAACCAATAACACACAATAATAATAAACATTACACCCATAAAACAAGACAAACATTTTAAAACCAGCAAAAAAAGTAAGAAATAATGAGAAAAAGCTTAAATGTTGACATCTACATGTAATACATACCTATCATAAGACATTGCTTTCTCTTTAAAGACAAAGCTCACTTTTTACTTTACTTTCTGCAAAATAAATTAATACAGAACGGAATTAAAATTAGTATATTTTAGACCAGGTTTTGAGTGTTTCCCACAGGACTGTAATCTATATATGGCAATGTGTAATGGCAGATGGACATCAGTGTCTAACTCGCATGTTTTTAAACACTATATAAAAAGAGAACATAGAGCTATTGACTTACGAGTGTTGGCTTCATTTTGTACAGTGGTATTGTGCTTACGGCTGATAGCACACAGGAAACTAGGCACATATTTTATAATATCCACAATATTGCGCATAACCTCTCACTATATTAATGAAGAGATGCGTTGTAATGTGCGACCGAATCAGCAGTGGTTGTGTTTTCAGGCTTGTGATTGGTTGAAATGCACGTCAAGACAGTGCATGTGGTGCATAGGCCTACTAGCTAGGTGTGTAATCACCTCAACAATTGGTTTGGCCATGCTTATGGCAGTGTTTCCAAGAGGATGAAGATGCTTTCAGGGAGGTCATCCACGGTCTAGAACTGTAACATTTTTGTAACCTTTCCTAGTCATCCATCCCTAAATGTTCTCAATTGGGTTTACAAAATATTTCTTCACAAACCCAAAACTTTACTTATTAACTGTCACCATTCTAATCAAATAATACACACAAATAGGCACCAAGCACCATTTATGATTTGCTCATCCAGTCATATTTGTATGGGAATGAACCACATCCTCATAATCAGTAACCCATGCAGCACAATCTGTCGACTGTATTGGAACCATCATAAATAAAAGTCCAGCTTGCATACTCTTTGGAAAAAGACACACTGTGGAGTAAATATATGTCTAATATCCAGCACAATATGAGATAAAAATTCTTAAATTCTGCGATCCATACAAACAATGTAAAGCATGAATTGATTGCATTTACAAGGTTGTTGACACTTTTATTGGAGTACATGGGCTGATAGGCTTTCACCATCTTTTCTATACATGACCCGTTGTTAATGGGACATATTTACAGTGAAATAAAGAGATAAAATGCATCAAACATGATGTAACATGAACATGGTAGGCTAAACAATAATAACAATAAAAAACAAATAATGGTGAAAGTCCACACATCACTGACCAAGCATTATAACCTCGTATCAGGCAGAGGAATACAGTGATCCCTGCTCCCTGTCATCCCTCTCTTCCTCATCCATTTTGCGGCCATGTTTCCGGAAGTATTTGTAGCGCTGGACATACAGTTTGACGAGATTGCTGACCTTGACGGGATTGATTTCACCAGTACGGCTGTGGCAGATCTGAAACAGTGACAAGAATAAATAGCCTGATGCAGAGACATGGATGTATAACTGAAGACACATCCTAATGAACCCATGCAGCTCCATCATTGACATTTCTTAAATAAATGTATGCAGCAGGTGACATTTGTTTTCTGGTCTGGTTCACCAGTATTTCCCATGAGATTACAGCTGTGTACTAATTCATGACCTGCAAGGCATGCTGGGTAACTTCCTGTTGGAGAAGGCGCATGGGGCATACCCAGCATGCCTTGTGGGTTATAAATTAGTAACAAATAATGTTTTGCATGTATGTTAGCGTGTAAGCGTGTATTTCAATACTGCCATAGTCCATGTGATAGAGTTTCATATGTGTTATTTTTGTTAGTGGGATTGGATGTGTCTGATGTGTGAGTAAGAGTGTAAATATCAAGGTGATGCACTGCATATGAAGAACACCATGGTGAAGTTTGCCTGTGCAAGTCAAGATTACCCCCAAAGGTCAAATGAGATGGGATTTGTACCAATAAACAGCCTAATTATGGAGGTTATTAGCGCATAGTGGTGCTTTTGGTGTTTGGTTTCCACCCCATGAATGGAAAAACTCAACAAATATGCAAGGATCCACCTCATATATAATCGTATATGTCCGGCTGACCTTGTGAACAGCTTTTCTGAGGATATCTTTATATTCATCCTTGTTGATGTCTTTGCGCTGATAGTATGGTTTGATAGCAAGCTTCACTTCCTCTACTGCCCGTTCCTGCGTGTGGAGCTTCTTCAGGTACTGTGCATTTAATCAAAAAGACAAATTCATACATGACAATGACAATAACACATAAAATACAAATCATACACACATAATTGTTTCAACAACACTGATAAAAATGTTGGATAATATATCCAAACATGATCAGAAAATCTAACATTTAATAAGAATACCAAATTTGTCATCGATTGCTTGACAAGACTGCACTTAATTTATATATATTTATATATATTGTAAAAATGTAATTAATTAAAATTTCCAGTGTGTTCGCTGCTGTTTTTTCTTCATCTCTGAACAGTTTGGCTTATGCAGTGGTGCAGCTAATTTATGGCTATGTTCTAATCTCGGGACATCTCCTTCACTTCAGAACTAGTACTAATTAGTACTAGTACTTTCTATGGCAGAAGCCAATCACGAGCTAGAAGTGAACTTGCGATGAGCTAGTCAACCCATTGGAAATGACAATGGTTGATCATTACAAAGATTTCTAAACTCATCACACAGCAACTTAACATAATAAGGTAGATTGTTATGAGTTTTTTCATAGCTCATGATTGGCTCCTGTCAAATAAAGAGCTGCCCTGAAATGGAAAATATTTTATATTTGATATAAGAACACCTAATTTGGCTTCAAAAATGGAAAATACACTATTTTCCTACTAGCTTAGTCCTGCCAACTCTTAACACTTAAGCTATAGTAACAAAAGTGAACCTGGGTAAAATTTGATATGGTCTTTGTCCTCAGTTTAACATATTTATCTTATATTACACACATTATAGACGTAATGAGTATTTTTTGTAATAAACTTCAACCTTACCTTATCAGGGTCTTTACTTTCATTGTCCCATAATGTCTCTCTTGAGCTCCCCGCCCCTCCTGGCAGCCCCACGGGCATCATAGGTGGAGGAGTCTGTGCGCATCCACTGCCTAAAGTGGTGTGCAGGTGAGAGGGCGGGGTTTTGGTGCAACCAACTAAGGGGAGGGAGCTCTGGAGGATGAACTGCGCTGGGCTCAATGCATGCGGCGGAGGGAGCGAAGGAGGAGGAGGAGGGGGGATCTGTGAGGACGATGAAGAGTTGCCTGATGGAGGAGGAGCATGTGGCTGGGACTGGCTCTGGTTGGCTTGTGAGAGGATCTGCATTTGAGAGACCAAGGTTACCACAAGCAGGCTTAACATAACAAACTCATTAACCTTATCAGGACTGAATTGACTGACAATCAGGGCCAGCCACAGCAATATGTATGACCGTTTGCATATGTCACCCAACACAATCTCTAAAAAATATATATTTTTTGAATATATCAACCTGGATTCTACCACGACGACTAACAAAATGCACCAATTTATTTTTATGTTTGCCACTGGAAGATTTTGTGCACGTACAAAAGCTTGATGGTCAATAATACAACAACATTACCACAGCAGCTCTGTTAGATAGACGTTGGATCTGTTAGATGCGTCAGGTAGAGTGTCTGGTTCTCTTAACTCGCAAAATGCATGCCCATGAAGAAGCTAAATATACTGGCCTGCTCAATATGGTAACCAATATCTCTCGGTAAGATACAGAGTGCAATCTAAATGGATGTGATGTACAGATTTCCTTTCACCTGGCTGGTTGCTTGGATGAACTCTTGTGCTTTTGCTCTGCTGGCAATATTTGCCTCCTCCATTTTGAAGAGCAGGGCAGTCACTGAGGAAGAAGGGAAGAAATGATTATGGATGGTATGCTGAAGTGATCGATGCTGAATTGTTAATGTATTGCAATGCACTGTATTATTATGTCATTTCGAATATTTAGAATTTGAATATCATTACTTTAATTATTATGGAGCACCCAATTAAGATTTTTGTATTAATTAGCCTTTGCAATTTACAGTAAACCTCGGATATATCGGATTCAATTGTTCCCACTGGTTTTGTCCGATATAAGCGAAATCCGTTATATGCGTACACCGGAAAATGTCCGTTTTACGCATATATCGGATTTATATCCGGTATATAAGTAAATCGGATTTTATCCGTTATAAAAAGGCACTTCCTTGACTATGTTTCCAATGTACCTGGACGCGCAGGCAACGCTGCAAATGACGTCGTATAGCGGCCTGTCACGATTCGGCAAATCGGAGCGCCACGATGCGGCCATCCGATACATGCGAGGGAAATTTAATGGAAGTGCATTGGAACGGGACTGGAGATTTTGTCCGAAATAGGCGAAATCCGTTATAAAAAATCCGATATATGCAATGAATTTTTATTGGAAATGCATTACAGAAAAATTGGGGTTTTTTTATCTGTCCGTTATGAGCGAATTTCCGATATATCCGAGTCCGATATATCCAAGGTTTACTGTACTATATATTTGACATTTCAGGGCTGAGCAACCCTTAAGTTCAGATAGTAGATTTTCCTCCAGATAAGAGGCCCAAACACATTCATATAAAACCTTTTTGTAAAATCAAGTAACTAATGGCATGAACTCACATGCAAGAACTCCTCCAGTTGCGCAATCAACTCCTGTCTGCAGACTCCATGGGAGGACAGGAGCTGCAGGGGGTGGAGGCGGAGGTGGCTTACTAGCAGATGACGACGACACAGAGGAGGAGGAGGAAGGGTCTGATGAGGATAGAGGTAGAGCCAGGGAAGCCAGACCACCCCCTAATGACGAGGACGAGGAAGGAGGTGAGGCTACAGATTTGGGCGCATTGTCCGAAAGGGGGGGCAGGGTGGTGGGTGTAGACAAGCTGATACTGAGGCCAGCCCCCTGTGGCACTGACGTGCTGGCTGGACTGGATGGGGGCAGCGGGGGACTGGTCTGAGTCGGGCAGTCTTCAGCAAGGAAGGACGGCTCTGGAGTCTTACAGCTACTGTCCACAGTCTGAGAGTCTGGTGAAGACTCCCTTGTGTCCCGCATGGGAGCCATGGAAGGTGGGGGAGTGCGGGGAGGTGAAGAAGAGGGTGGGAGCAGACTTGTGAAGGAGGAGGAGGATGAGGAAGATGACAAGCAAGGGGCGGGGCCAGCTTGACCAGTCAGTGGACTGACAGACTTGGTTCCATCGCCGCCAGTGGAAAGACCTTCTAAAGAGGCAGCAGTCCAGCCTTCAGATGCCGCTTTTGATTTGGCTCCATCTTCTGTGGTCGTGCCTGCTGCACCACCTTTTTCCCTGACCTTCTTGGCCAAGCGACGGCGGCGCTTGGTTGCCAATGTTGAAGAAGGAGAGGACGTTGAGGAAGAAGTGGAGGTGATGGAGCCAGGCTTTGTTTTCTTCGATTTCAGTCCCAAAGGACTGTTTAAAGAGGGCGGTGGTGCTGCCAGGCTATTACGCTTGCCCATGTTGGCCAGATCTTTAGTGCGGACTCCTGACAGGGGCTCAGAGCAAGGTTTAAGGAACGGTGACCTGCTCTCATTGTCTCTACAAAAGACGACTGCAATTGAACCACCGACCACAGACCCTCCGGAACCCCCTCCAGTACTCCCCGGACCAAGGAGGTCCATGCCCAGCTTACCGGAACCAACTGACGTTCCAGTGGTGCTGCTCACACCCTCACGCACCAAAACTGAAACTTTGGACTGAAGTTTGCTTTTTCGACTGCTGCCGTCTTTCTTCGATTTGCTAGGCCGACCCAAATCCTTTTTGGTGCCTTTATCCCACGCTTTGTCTTTTCCCACCTTCCTGTTTCGCTTGGCGAGAGGAAGACCCGATGAGACGGGGGCGGGATCAGAGGTTCCCGACAGGGAGGAAAGGCATTTGCTTTTGGTTTTATTGGAAGAGGACGATGAGGAGGAGGACTGAGTTACTTTCTTTAATGTGCGTCCTTTCTTTTTCGGGCGATGTCGTTCGGTCTTGGGGGTGGTTTTGGATTTGGGGCTAGGGGCAGGTGGGTCTGGGGGCAGCGCTGGTGGAGGTGTGTCTTCCAAAGACGGGTAGTCAGAGTCCAAAGCCTCACCATCCAAAGACAACATGTCTATCTCCAGTTTATCCGAATAGCGGTCTGACTCGTAGCTATGATACCTTGGAGGAGACAGCGACTGTGATCGGCTACGACGAGGGCCTCGGTCTGCCTCCTCGCCACCCGAGTGCCATCTTCTCTTCTTCTTCCTCTTGTGGAGCTTGTCCGTGTCCTGTGCGGTCCGACAGGGAGAGGCTTGGGTGAGTATAGGAGAGCCGGGTACGGTGGTGGTGGTTGTGGTGGTGGTGACTGTGATGGTTCGCTTGATGGCAAACAGGTCAGAACCATTAAGGTCCTGAATAGATGGCGGGACAACTGGACGCCCGTCCCGGCAGCGTTCCCTCTCATGCTGCCGGTCTCTGGTGCTGTCTCTTCTCTCCCTGCTTCTTCTAGACCTCTTTGAGATGTCCCGCTCTCTGCTGCTTGAGTGATATCTTCCGGTATGTTTTCTCGAGCTAGAACTTCTATCTCTTTCATCTCTTCGATGGCTGCGGTTTTGTTCGCTCTGTCTCTCTGTATCAGTTTTTCGGTCTCGGTCTGCACCCCTGTCCCGGTCTCTGCCTCTGTCTCTCTCTTTATCTCTGTCCTTGTCTCTGTGTTGCTCTACGGAGGGGCTGGAGAAGGAGTGTCTGCTGTGACCTTCTCGTCTTGAAGAGTTGCGTGAATGTGAAGCCTCTGGGCTACTGCGATGCGTTCTCTTCCTCTTACGACTACTACTCCTGCTGTTTCTCCTACTTTTACCTTCCTTATCTGTCTTGTCCCCTTGTTTCTTCTCTCTACTCCTTTCGCGATCTCCTTCTTTGTCTTTCCTTCGCTTCTTTCGTTTCTCATCCTTATCTCGAGCCTTACTTTCCTTGCTTCGATGTCTGTTTTGGTCCTTGGAACTTTTAGAGGACTTTCGAATCTTGCTTCCTTGCTCAGCTGGAGGTGCGAGAGGAGACGGTGTGGAGTCAACAGGGGGCGAAAGGGGAGGTGGCGGCTGAGAAGACAGTGGGGATGCTGCGGGACACGAGAGGTATCTTTCCTTTCTCTTGCTGACTAGTTTCCGTCTAAGATCCTCCACTCCAACTACAGGCTCATCCTCAGGCTCTTCCCAGTGACCGTCTGCACATACGGACACAAATCCATCCCCGTCCAGAACCCGGAAGATGCGCTCTGGCTTTGGATCGAAGAAGGTGATCTTGGGAGAGTTTAAGGTAAGATGTTCTCCTGATGTTCTCTTACTACTAATGTCTCTTTCAATGGCCACAACAATCTCCCCCTCCTCAATCTCAGAATTCTCAGAGTCAGCTCGGTGACCTCGGGCTTTGGTAGTGCTGTAGTCAACCCGCCGTCTGTGAGGGAGTTGGGGAGCCAAAGGAGGGCTGGGTGGATCTGTGAAAATGTCAGTAGAATCTGGAGGCTCTTCTTTCTCCTCATCAATTTTCTTCTCTTCTTCTATTTTGTCACACTCATCGTTATCATCTGATGCCGGGGACCCAGTTGGCTCAAACGGGTCATACTTTTCTCCCTCGTCTTCTTCCATGTTTACATCCTTTTCCCCTTCAGTTGGATGGAATGGATCATATATCTCCTTGTTCCCACTTTCTTCATCATCATCAACAGCTGACTGCAAAACAGTGCGAGGAAATGACTCTGCTAAGGTTGGTGTGGACATGGATGTGGCCATCGACGGCACTGCTAGAGAGGCCGATGTGGAAGACACCATTGCCACTTCTGCTCGCCGAGTCGGAGCCTTAACATGATTCTGAAACGCTGATGAGTTGGCACAGGCAGAGGACGATGTCGATGAGGGCGAAGACCGATCAGATGATGGAGATGACCGAGAAAAAGAGGGGGAGCAATGAGGAGGGCTTCTGGCGATATCTCTTTGGGATGTGGGTGAGGAGGGGGCAGCAAGCCTCCTTTTGAGACCTGAAGCTGATGTCCGGTCCATGGGTCAAGGTGGACCTGGAGGTGAGAAGCTAAGGGAAAGGCCACTG
The DNA here is from genome assembly GCF_030265055.1 of Doryrhamphus excisus. NCBI lineage: Eukaryota > Metazoa > Chordata > Actinopteri > Syngnathiformes > Syngnathidae > Doryrhamphus > Doryrhamphus excisus. The sequence continues at coordinate 8,561,458 of NC_080480.1, forward strand.
ACTGAAACCACACGCCAACCTGGTGAGGAGAAAGTGATGCACTTGTTATTTATAGTTTATTGAAAGATTTTAAATATTGATGCAATTGTAGATCATGAATTGGATTGCACAATTTATTTTGAATGAAGGTAAGGACCCACAAAATGCAATTTAAAAAATATTTTTATTATTATTAAGGTAGAATAAAATCCAAACCTATTGCCCCCTGTTAAAATATGACAACTGAGATTAATTGAGAATTAGATTATTCTAGAAAGTTATAAAGCCATTTCTAAAGCTTTGATAATCCAGTGAACCACTGCAAGAGCCATTATCCACGAAAGGCGAAAACAGGGAACAGTGCTGAACCTTCCCAGGAGTGGCCGGCCACAGTAAAATATGGTGGGGGTAGTGTGATGGTCTGTGGCTGTTTTGCTGCTTCACACCAGGAAGTCCACCCCAAAAAGTTTCATTTAAAAACTGTATTTCGTGTTCAATTGTGTTGTCACTGAATAACACTGAGATCTGTTTGATAATCTGAACCATTCAAATGTGACAAACATGCAAAATGATAAAAAAAAAATCAGGAAGGCGGCAGACATTACAATGCAAATCCATTTAAGACGACTCCCCTTCAACTGGTTGATTTTTCGACATGAGCAATTGTTGACACAACTGAAACTGGAACTCGATATTGTTTGCAAATTTACTTTGGCTTTGGCCAGAGACATAAGGAGAATGGGTGATGTTTGTTGACATCGTTGTACTCCATTTGTGTCATTTTTTAAAATAAATATTTAATACTCTTTAATTACTCTCATGATGTGCTATACATATCACTCTATTGACAGTTACTATGGTACCCATTATGTCATTGGATGGTCATATCACCTCGCACTTCGGTACGAGGTGCATTATTAAAAATAAAAAAACACCTTAAACTGTATTATGGAAAGCAGGAAGTGAACAAATGTAACAGTTACTGATTGTAAAAGTACCAGGTGGAGGGGTAGGATTTAATAAGCTTTGCTTCTTCCTACTCCTTTTGGACATGTGGAACTGTGAACTGATTATGTGATGCACTGAATTGTAATCTGATGCATGTTCAAATGAAATAAAACCATTACCATTATCTACTTGAGCTGCTGCATTAATTTCATTCTAAGTCTTGACTAGAATGACTGAAGATTTCCTACCTTTCATTCGGTCCCTAACAATCTAAAAAAAAAAAAAAAACGTGTAATGTATTTTGTGAGAATTCAGATTAATATGGCCATTCTTTAATTTTGAAGGTTACATTGCACTCGATAGTAAATCAATGTGCGATGCTCTTACTAGTGAGATTAGTAGTTATGTTGCTTTTCGTGATTCACGCTGCTTTACGATGATGAAGTTAAAAATACAACACGTCAACATAAACGGGCCCATTTTTCATTCAAATTCCTTCAGTTGGTTTCCGGTTTTATGTTTGACCTGACCGTTATCTCTTTTAGTACAGTCACTAGGGAGGGGGTAGGGCAAAAAAATCTAACTTTTTCCAAAGACTATGTCTGTCATTTCTAGAGCTAGAAAGCCTCATTTGTCTTGTTTTTCTGTTGCTCATGCTGCAGTTTTCTGCGCACTGTCTGCCCCCCGTCCAGGTCTTTCCCTCGTCCCTGAACAGACTAATTCCAGCTGTAAGACACATAGGAAGTGTGCTTTGGACATTTCTTTGACGAACAACCGATCGTGGCTTTGTTTACATGTAAAGACCACGTAGCTGCGTTTAGCCACTGTTAGCATCGATGCAATCTCGTCGTTACACTTGCGGATTTTTTTGATACATCGAAATACACGTTAGAGCATCACTTAAACCCAAGTTCATCACCACAAACAAGGGGACAACCGATTTAATAAAATTACCGGGATCATATCACATCACCAGGCACCCATCTGGCTAACTGATTTAGCTGAGAGAGGCTAGCTGGCTAAATGGAGTATCTATGGCTTATGTACGCAAATTACCTTTTGTCCGGTTATGTCCAATTTAAGAGGCCAACTTGCGAATAGCCCATAGCTGCATCTTTTAAATGTTACTAAATTATAGTGTTAAAATCGGATAAGATTGCTTTAATGGCGTTTCACAGGAGCAACAGCAGCCCATTTTCATCAATCGCCGCCATTTTCCTCTCCCAACAGCCGCAAGACTAAGGATTGTGGGAAATGTAGTCAAAAGGCAGCGTGTTCTTACGAAATTTGATTTGTATAATGTTAAAATACTATATTACATTCATGACGTGCATATATTTATTTTTTTCTGTTTATGAATAATTTGCATTGACAAATGTATTAATACGTGATTTCTGCGATTTTGACAAAAATAAAAACTACAAACTGGGATGGGCGGATCGATCCATCGTGTCGATGTCAACTATCAGTAGTGTGTCTATACTCTTTGTATTATAATTCGTCATTTCATATTCACACTTGTGTAATAAATAAAAAGTAAAACAATGTGTAAACAAACATCGCATTTATTTAAAACTGATAACATACACAAAAAATCTCAACTATTTACTTCATGATAATACATTTGTAACATATATTCTTTAATCTCCACAGGCTTTGCATGAGCAACAACAAAATAAGTTACAATCATCTTTTGTAAAGAGAACAGAATCTTGATTGACAGCACACGGACGCACGCGCACTCGGCTACGGCTTGCATATGCATCCCAGCGACTTGAACAAGTAAAGCTAAATAAAGGCTATTGTTGATAACAGAACATCGACTGATTACAACTAGACAAAATCGCCTGTGAAGTTGCAACAACCACGTAAGTTCTCTCCCACCTAACAGACAGTCTGAGCACCAGGCATCCATACGGTTGTGTGATGAAATGAAAGCACATACATAATGCCATGATATCGAACTAGACGTAAAGGACAACATGACAAACATCATATAAACATTGGAGAGTCTGCTGGTGTCATCAAAATCACACATCTACTTATTCAAGAATATTCTTTTGTTGTTATTCCATCGGCAGGTGTTTCTATAGGAGTGGGGGGTTCAGGGACCACCAAAAATGGCAAGAAAAAATAAATTAGCTATTTTTGGAGAAAAATTCAAATTCAGTGCATGCTGAAGCGCAAATGTGCGGATATCTAGTGTATGACCATGTTGAAGAAATTAAAAGCAAAGTAACAACATCGGCATCCGCATTACTGTGGCCCCTGTATTCATGTATTATCGCCCACCCCTAACATGCCAAAGTAATGTCAAATCAAACTTTTCTCCTTACAAGAGGTAAAATTTGTATTCAATATTAACAACACTGCTGCCAATATGCAGATTTATTATTATTTCTTCTGCTTGCTGGTATTTTAAACCAAAGAAAATTCAGTAGTTTACCAACAAATAAAGCAATATACCTTCACTAAAATGTGCGCTAAAACTATATTTCTCGAATTTGCCAAGGCTTCCAGAGGAAAAAAAAGATGACTGTACTTCAGCTCCACCTATTTTAACAAATGATCAGTACATCACTTTAAAGCTGCTGAACAGACAAAACACAATAAATAAATAATGAAGCACATAAAGTGGCAGAAAATTGGAATCTGTCCTCCAGATCCTTTGAACTTGTGCGTTTGGGGTTTCATATTAAAACCATCAACAGCAAGCAGATATTTTCGGACTCATCAGCTGCTGCTCTTCAACTCTCGCTCCTGCCGTCCTGAAGGTAAACCTGAAAACGGTCTAAAACGCTACACGACCCTGTCCATCCTGGAGAAGTTAACATTCACATAAAACAAGTGCTTTTCCCTGCATACTTAGCACGGCCCAGCTCTGTACCATGTCAAAATACAAGTCGATTGTTGACCTAATGGAAAGCAAAACTGGCCACTGCTTACACATTTATTTGGGACTTTGGCCAGACACATAAGGAGAATGAGGATTTTTTTAACCTATGTCAGCTGGTTAACATTTTTAACTTGATGAGTTGGTCAGCTTTGTTGAAATGTGTCCCCAATCAGCCAAATGTTTGATGAGGAACTTTGCACCAATCCATTTGTAATTTTGCAGACTGTAAACAATCTTTTCCGTATATAGTACGGAACTGGGAAAATCCTCAATATGGCGCTTCTTTTTGACAGTGGGGAGACCCATTTTTCCGAAACACACGTACACGGGGTGCCAAATAAAAGCTACAGAAAAATCCTTCCCACTTCTGACAGACTGACAAGCAGGAGCAAGTAAAGAGGAGCTCCGTCTTTGTCAAACTGAAGGTAACAACTCTGGTGACTCTTTAGCAGTGTCCATTTAGAGGCATGGCGTCACCGAGCTTCAGACCAGACCAGAATCCTTGGCCATATTGTAGAAGGCACCCCTTCGAGCTATGAGAGTGGGTGGGGAATCAAATTCAACCATTTGGCCTTTTTCCAAAACCAGCACCCTAAAAAGAACAGAATAATGGTGATTCTTCAGGCAAGCAACAGTACAGTAGTACTATAAAGATATTCCCGCCATCGCTTTGTTGTATCTTGAAAGGGAACGTTCAGACTGTTCAATCTTTGCACATACTGTATACTGTATGGAACCTTAAAAAATGTTTAGCAAGTACTACTGAGCAAGTAAGTCGAAATTTGAAAATCTGTAACCTGTGATGCACTTGTTATAAGCAAAGCTTAAAGCTTAAACATGCACAAAAAGTGGCTTTGCACACAATCTCTCACTAGCATTGTGTGCAACCCTTATAAAAGCTCATTTAGTAGTACAATGGCTCTCCCCGTTATTCACCATTTAGCATTCATGACCCCGCAAATTCAGGGAGTTTTGAGCCAAGCGTTATTTTTTACGTTTGTGGGAAAAGTAACAAACCAGTAACTGTACCACACAGGCTATGGGAGTATCAAATGTAATGATTTTACACTAATATGCAGGCAAAACAATATTATGTTCTACTCATGTATATAACAGCACTGCGATTGGCTGGCGACAAGTCCAGGGTGTAATCCGCCCCTCGCCCAAAGTCAGCTGGGATAAGCTCCAGCATACCCACACAACCATTGTGAGTATAAGCGGCATAAAAAAGAATGGATGGTCTAATATATAACCCACAAGGCATGCTGGGAAGACCACATGCACGCGACCCACAGGAAGTTACCCAGATTTCTAATATTCATTCATTCATTTTCTACCGATTTACCCTCACGAGGGTCGCGGGGATGCTGGAGCCTATCCCAGCTGTTTTCGGCCGAGAGGCGGGGTACACCCTGGACCGGTCGCTAGCCAATCACAGGGCACATATAGACAAACAACCATTCACACTCACATTCATGTTTTTGGAATGTAGGAGGAAATTGGAGTACCCGGAGAAAACCCGCGCATGCATGGGGAGAACATGCAAACAAACACAGAGTTGGCTAAGGGTGGAATCGAACTCTGGTCTCCTCGCTGTGTGGCCTGCATGCTAACCACTCATCCGCATTCTAATATCACACTAATAAATATGATGGTGTCTTCAAACAAATCTGATCAGTTACAGAGAAGCCTGAGTTCAGGACAACAGTTTGGACACACCTTCTCATTCAAAGCATTTTCTATAAATCTTAAAATATGTCTTATACTTTAGACATATATTTAGCTTATTGAGGTAGTCACCTGAAATGGTTTTCAGTTTACAGGCATGCCTTGCTAGGGTTACTTAGTGGAATTTCTTGCCTTGTTAATGTGGTGGTACACTGTACACCTGGCGTTATATGCATATACTGTATGTTGAATATAATAAGATCTATATGGTAAACGGTACCTGGTGTAATCCATGATGGTGTTGAGGCGATGAGCTATGGTCAGGACAGTGCATTCCTCAAACTGAGAGCGGATGGTTGTTTGGATCAGGTTGTCAGTTTCCATGTCAACAGCAGCAGTGGCCTCGTCGAGAACTAGAATCTTGGTCTTTCTGAGTAATGCTCTGGCTAGGCAAAGCAGTTGGCGCTGACCCACACTGGAAAGGAACACACACATATGGTCTCAAGGGTTGTCTGTATATGACACCACCGAACCCGCTTAGGTTGACAACTCGTCTATGTGGACCACGTCATCAAGTCCTGTCCAAAAAGTGCCTGTAACTACTGTCTAGTTACACAGCATTAAACGTATACACAGTGACTTCCTGTTCAGTGCAAAGTAGCTGTATTAAGCTGGATTCTACAACAGCAACTACAAAATGCACACATTTATGATTTTTTTTTAGATTGTAAAAGCTCGGTTTGCTATTGGCGATACAGGTATGATCCAAAAAAGGAACCATAATTCACCTGACATTACACAAAAACCCATTTTACTTAATTTTTCAGGAGAACATGCATAACTCATGAAACTTTGAACATGAAACGCCATCATGACTTGGGATGTGAGAATCAATACATTGTCTGCTGGCTCTTGTAATGGCGTTGAGTTGCCTTCTCAAACCTCACCATACTCGGCTCCACTTAGTGTTTGTTCTAATGCAAACGTTAAACCACTTTCAACATGAACCGGTTCCACTGAGGAAGCAATTGGATTTTCCCATGTAACAAGGTATCAGGTTTTACCTGAGATTCTCTCCTCCTTCACTGCACTCATGGCTCAGTTTGTCTGGCAGGCCGGACACAAAGGTCTTCAGATGGGAGAACTCCAGAGCCCTCCATATGTCGTCATCAGAGTAGCTGTCAAACGGATCCAAGTTCATCCTCAGAGAGCCTGAAAACAGCACTGGGTCCTGACAAAGGAAAGATGGGCTGGTTTGTTGTATGCAGTGTTTGGCTGTACAAAAATTTCGTCCAAAAATTGACATCAAATTCAACTTGGTTCGGGAAAAAGAACATTCTATGTGATATTAAAAACTAGTTATTTAAAATGAAACTCCAGCACTGACCTGTGGTATAATGGTGATCCTGGAGCGAAGCTCGTGGAGGCCCAGTTGAGCAATGTTCACCCCATCAATAAAAATTTGTCCCTCAGCTGCCTCAATGATTCTGAACAGTCCCAGCGTGAGTGACGACTTGCCTGCTCCAGTGCGTCCCACAATCCCCACCTGAGAAGATGATTTTGAAAACATTTTAGTCCAAGATGTTCACATGGAATCAGATGACAAAAAAAACATTTCTGTCTTTGAGATATTTCCTGTTCACAGCCCTCTTCATGTTACAATATACATTTGAACTTGATTTCACTGTGGGTATGATATACTACACTGCTGATGTGTTTCATGGTTTAGTATCAAATACATTTTTCCCTCGCTCCATTGTGGCCACGCTGCTTTGTGGGTTTCTTTTAGTGCAATTTTAGTGCTTTTTAAACATTTTACAGTGTATGAATGCACACTGTGTTCTGTGTCCTGATTTGCTGTAGATCATTGTCAATCAATCAATCAATCAATCTCCTTCGCGCCGAACTGCTGTTCAGCGACTCTGAACTCTGTTTCCGCGTCAAAACACACAATGTTGACGAAACATTCTGCACCCAAAAGGCAGAGGAATCCAACAATCACACAAAAAAATTGACTTCTGGACATGCTGAAGGAAGGTATAAGTTACACGGCTGAATAATGAATCTTCGGTTGGTGGAGGAGGAAAATAGGACGACTGGAACAATATGTTTTAACAAGGTTACAAAAACGCTTCAGTAGGAGGCGGGACGATCAGAGGAGTGAAATACGCTAGAGTCAACCTATTGTGTCCAACCTCATAGGTAGATTAAATTAATGAGATTTAATTTCATTTATTATACTGTATTTAATTACCAGTGCCATACTTTTTCTTTATTTTATTTTTTTGCAAACAAAAACACTTGCATCTTACGAGTATCCAGTGCAAGTATTAACTGTGGATGTACAAGCACAATGGCACACCTTTTCTCCGCCCTTGATGCTGACAGTGATGTTGCGGATAGCCAGGTCCAGATCGTGGCGGTATCGCAGACCGAAGCATTTGAAGTCGATGCATCCTTCAGTGGGCCACCCAGAAGACAGGCTGGATGGCTCGTGCTTCCACTCGGCCTGGTGGTGATCGTAAAATGCATATTTCATTAAAAGTGCCTGAGCAGACAAGAGCTGAGGAACTGACAAGACTTCTAAAGAGGAACTACTAAAACTAATGTATATAATTAAACGTACAATCTGCAATTAGTTCTCAAGAAAACACGGTGTGTTTGCCTGTGTGTGTGTGTCCGTGCATGATAGATATGTCGACCACATTTCCCCAAAGAGAACCCTTTAAAGTGGTCATCATTTTATGTACAAGATTCTATCGTAATTATCTTATTTGTTTACAATGTATGTTATTGTATATGTATTTTTATTTGCAAATGTTTTAAACAAGATGACAACAGACGAGCCTCATATTGGACAGTAATAAATCACATGTGTAGCGATGCTACAGAATTAAACTAATTAAACTAAAAATGCTTTTCTGTGGTTATATATATATTCCACAGGGGGTGCTTCTCTGACAGTGCAGTACTACTGTCTAATTCAGTGGCTCTAAATTACTTTCTGTCATTTCCTCCCAGGGAGGACAGAAATATTTGAAATACTATTGAGAAACTGATCGTGGGGCCCACCCCACCATTTGAGAAGCACGGGTCTAAATCTACATCCTGGTGCCAGATAAAACCCCTGACTTTACAGTACCTCTTTCTCTGTGTCACTGTACTCTTTCACTCTTTCCACGGCCACAATGTTGGTCTCCACGTCAGAGGACATCCTGACTAGCCAGGTAAGAGAGGCCGTCAGCTGCACATAAGATGGGACAGTCATGTAAGGATTTAATCTCATTCTAAAAAGTACAACAACTACATACTGCTACTGATACTACATACACACATGGGTGAATTTACCTGAAGGGCGTAGGAGATTGACAGGCCCATGATACCTGGGCTGAGGTTTTTTCTGGCTATGACGGCAAACAAGGCAGCGGATGACACAATGCAGCTGCCAACAAACTCCAGACGAATTGCCAGCCACCTGCACATGAAGAGTAAAATGAAAATAACAGTCTTTGTAAAGACTTGCTCATCAAGGTGAATGGATGACTTCTAATCATATACTGTAACCCACACAAGGACTTTTTTGAATAAATGTGATTTATCTTAACCTGTTTGCCACAATGCTGGGGTAGTAAGCCTTCTGGTTGTGGTCAACTCTCCGGTCGCTCTCTCGAATAAAGCGCTCTTGTTCGCCAAAAGCTCTGATGACAGATGTGCCCAATAGAGTTTCATTAAAGTGGGTGTAGATGGGCGAACGGCTGACTGACTCCAGGCGCTTCAGCTGGCGTGAGGATGCCACGTAAAACCTCTGAACAGAGTGATTAAATAGTCAGAATCGTCTTGCAAAAATAAACCCTGAAGACAAAGTAAACAAATAAAACAAACCTGCACAAAAAAGTAGAGCAGTCCGAGGAAGGGAATGATGATCGCCACAAAAGGTGTCGCAATCAGGATGACAACACAAGAGCCCACCACGTTAAACATGGAGCCCATGAACATCTTAAGAATACTGGGAATCACAGAGTCAATGGTGTCCATCTCTTTGGCAAAGCGGTTGACAAGGTTACCGCTGGGGGTTCGCTCAAAGAAGGACATGGGCGAGCGGAGGACATCATAGAGCATGGACTGATGAAGACAGCGAGACGCCAGGATGCCCCCAATGGACATGGACAAAGAGTAGCCAAACACTGCCACCCCTGCACCATCAAAATTTAAATGGTAACAGATGTTTGTCATCATACACACACAAAAAGAGTCAAGGAATACAGAAATGTGATCACTCCTCGCCAGTTATATATGGAAATTGCCACCTCTTAAAAAAGAGTCAATAGTAAGACAAAAAAAAAACGTAAAAACACACAGCACCCACTACTCTGCATTTTTATAACTGCCATTAAAACAGACTCGCAAAACAAACAAAGTACTCCCCGACTACTCAACACTAACAAATGATAATGTCAGATAATCGATGAACAGATGGAATCCGAAGTGTGTTCAAGGACCTCCAAACAGTAGGAAATATTTGACATACAGCACCATGCATTTTTTAACTGTAGTATTTATATGCTGTACATTAGACTTGTATTATCATGTATTTAGAAATGCGTATTTGGAGAAAAAAAATTTTTTAACCAAAAATCTGCAGATTTACAGAGATCGTGAATGCAAAATACAAAAAATGTGCTTGCTCACCCTGGGATAGGCCGAGAGCTCCATACACCCCCAGTCTTAATTGTCTATCAGGCTGGGTGCCATTCACTACAGGGTCGTCAGTCCAGAGACTGAGCCAGTAATTAGAGAACAGCGAAAGCAGGTGATGGGCAAAAAATAGCAGCAGGCTCATGCAGGACAGAAGTACGCCAATGGCTTTAAAATAGGCCCAGAACACAGACAGCTTGACCTGTGGAGTGAGAAGTCTGGTTCAGCATCAGAAGAGGACTACCACGTTGTGAGTACTGTTTGTTTGAGTTTGCAGACCTACCCGTCCAGTGCTGGCCTTGTCAGCCTCAGTCAGCTTGCCCGCATTCGCCTTCTTATCCTTCTTGTCCAACTCCTCTTTCTCCTTGACTGACTGGGCCAGTTTGGGTGGACTGCTGCTCTGAACAGCACTAATGCAAAGAAATACAGTCTAAATGCACATGTGTTATGATATCACCTTCCCTCGTCATTCTATGGTCATTCAGCAGATATACATAGATCCAATCTACATTTGAACCAATCCTAACAACTTCTAAGGTGTAATTATTCTCACCCAGCAAGGCCAGTGATGTTGCCATTCTCAATTACTTTGGATCCTCTTTTTGGAGCGGTTTCTGAATCTTGGGCGGGAAAGAAACTTATGAACAGTCATTTCCAACCACCTGCACCAAACAGCTCACTTGGCTCACTTATCCTTGTGTAACATTCATGACGTATGTCTCACCATTGTTGTCTTCATGCTCAACCCCGGCGTACGTATGCAGAAATTCAGAAAAGGCACCGTCAGTGGCCATGAGCTGTTGGTACGAGCCAACCTCTGTGATTTCTCCATCCACCATGACCAGGATCAGGTCAACTTGTGGCAGGTAGCTCAGCCCATGTGTCACCAGTATACGAGTCTGGGGCAGAGTACAGCCTGGATTGGTCATCAGTCAATCACGGGGCACAAATAGACAACCCAATTTAAGATTGTCCAATTAACCTATGTTCATGTTTTTCTTTTTGGAGGACGGGGGGATTAGACAGGGGAGGAACAACTACAGCAACGTGCTGCTCATTTCCAAACTAGTGCCCAAACTAATGCTGCCTCTGTCCACCAGAGGGAGGCTGACATCATTGCAGCGTCGCTCAGACGCAGTACATTATGGGAACCCTTTAACAGCTGTTTTTTCATTTTAAACTCATATTCGTAAATGTTTGTATATTTGTTTGTATATTTCTCAGATATCCATCTGAATGTTAAGTCGCTGTGTGACGAGTTTAATGTTCTTCGTAAGATGACACTGAGTCATTCTGTTACATGTTTATACTTTTATATATAATAACCTCAGATTTCGGGCGGCACGGCGATCGAGTGGTTAGCGAGCAGACCTCACAGCTAGGAGACCAGGGTTCAATTCCACCCTCGGCCATCTCATGTGTGGAGTTTGCATGTTCTCCCCGTGCATGCGTGGGTTTTCTCCGGGTACTCCGATTTCCTCCCACATTCCAAAAACATGCTAGGTTAATTGGTGACTCCAAATTGTCCATAGGTATGAATGTGAGTGTGAATGGTTGTTTGTCTATATGTGCCCTGTGATTGGCTGGCGACCAGTCCAGGGTGTACCCCGTCTCTCGCCCAAAGACAGCTGGGATAGGCTCCAGCACCCCCGCGACCCTCGTGAGGAAAAGCGGTAGAAAATGAATGAATGAATGAACCTCCGATTTCCAATGGTTTGACAAGCTTGTTGTGAGTGCACTGATAGCTTGTGATTGGCTCCTCCAAAGAAATAGCTACTGTTTCCTCACTGACTTGCAAGCAGCACAGTATTTAAACAATTAGTAGTAGTTTTGAAGTAAAGGAGATGTCACAAGATTAGAACTTAGCCATAAATTAGCCGCACGGATGTATAAGCCACAGGGTTCAAAGTTTAAGAAGAAAGTATCGGCTTATATACTGGAAATGATGGTATATAAAAGTAAGATCATAAACACCTTGTCCTTCAGCAAGCCCTGTGGGCCAACGACTTGGTCAAAGATGTGCTTTCCCACATGAGCATCAACAGCAGACAGCGGGTCATCTAGCAGGTACACGGCGCGGTCACAGTAAACTGCCCTGGCGAGGCTCACCCTCTGCTTCTGACCGCCAGACAGATTGACACCCTGTATATGGATTCAAGATAGGCAAGTCACGTTGTCGCTCCTTGCAACATTTGTGGAAAAACTCAATTCAGGCAGTATTGAAATATGATGCCACCACTACAATTAGTCAATTCATATAATTTCAAAATGAAAGACACTTTATCAATAAGGTGAGGACCAATCAATTTTCCTAAATAGCCCTCAAATACCTTTTCACCAATCTCTGTTGTGTCTCCAGCAGGCAGGATGTCAAGGTCAGGTTGAAGGGCACAGGCTGTCACCACACGTTGATACCAGGTTTCGATTGTCTCCTGCCCAAATATGATGTTTTCTTTCAGTGTGGAATTCTGTATCCAGGCCTGCTGGGGCACATAGGCCACTGAACCCTGCATGGAGAAAAACACGTCATTGTTTTTAGCTGGTGACAGTTAAGATACCAGCAGAATTGGGAAAAAAAACTTGTTATATTCATTAATTCATTCCTTTTCTACCGCTTATCCTCACGAGGGTTGCGGGCGTGCTGGAGCCTATCCCATCTGTCTTCGGGCGAGAGGTGGGGTACACCCTGGACTGGTCGCCAGCCAATCACAGGGCACATATAGACAAACAACCATTCACACTCACATTCATACCTACGGACACTTTGGAGTCCCCAATTAACCTAGCATATTTTTGGAATGTTGGAGGAAACCGGAGTACCCGGAGAAAACCCACGCATGCACGAGGAGAACATGCAAACTCCACACAGAGATGGCCGAGGGGGGATTGGGTGGAGCCTCAACACGAGCCTTAAATTCCACATTTAAGCAGCCTACAGTGTACTACGCGCAGTTTAACATTGAAAAAGTCAGTGGGTAAACACCTTGACAGCCACGCTTCCTTCAATTTTTTCCATCTCTCCAAGCAGGGCAGACAGCAGAGAGGACTTTCCAGACCCGACATGTCCTACAATGGCTACGAGGGAACCATCTGGGATACACACGTTCAGCCTACAGATGCATGTGGAATAATAACGAATCATGAGCAGAAACATGGTCAGAGTGAAAATCCATTTTAAAGAGCAAATTCTGAGCAAGCGTCAAGTGTCAAAAGCTAAAAATAAAAAAAGGCTTGACATAATACACACCAATAAACTGCATGGATACTTACGTACCTCTTTAGTGCTGGTGATTCAGTTTTAGACCAGCTGAAGGTTCCGTCCACTACAGATATACTGCTTGAGGCTGCAAGGTAGAAAGATGTAAATGACACAAAACTAGTATTTCCATGAAAATATGTAAATAAATGAAGCAATGGAAAGCATAAGGGAAGAAACCAAAAAGACTCACAGCCGGCTACTGCTTTGCGCTCCACACTGTCCTCCTGTAGCTCCTCATGAGATAGAAAGACTCTCAGTCGCTTCAAGGAGACGCTCGCCTTTAGACAGAGTAGCGCAGAGTCAGATGGACATGTTCAACCATTTTACGACAAATATCTTTAAATTGTTTTTAAAAGGAATGTATGTTTTTATTCAATGTTTACATTCTATTTAAATGTGATGGAGACAGATATTGTCAGCAAGACAATGTCCACATTGTTATTATTACATTATTTTTTTCTGTATTATTATTATTATTATTAGACGACGTTATGGTTGTTATTTTATTTTTATGTCTATAGGGCTCTAATAATGTTTTTAAAAATCCTACTTAGCAGAAATTGACTTATTATGGTTGGGTCTGGAAAGAATTAAGTGCGATAAATGAGGGATTACTGTACATCTTTATTTAGCTTGACACTCACTGACCTGCACCATGCTGCTGATAACCATAGGCAACATGTTGAGAGGGAAACGTAAGATATTGAAGAGTGCCAGTGAGACAAAGGCCTTCTGGGCATCCAGCACATTATGTTCATCGACCAGCACATATACTGCAAAAGTGGACAAGGCAACCTGCAGAGAAAGGGAAGGATATAAAAGGTGATACTTCTTTTTGTAATAGTAAGAATGTTTTTCCCCGTATACAGTATATGATTCTCCATTGTTGCACTCACCAAAAAGGGTGCACAGACCCAGGTGAAGGTGGACACGGCACCAAGGTAGGCAGCCTTTTTCAAAACCTGCAGCTCACTCTCCCGGATTTCTGACACCTTGCCCTTGAAGGCAAGCTCCCAGGCATACAGCTTCAACACCTTGATGCCGTTCAGCATCTCATTCATCAGCTTAATGCGATTGTCTTTACTCTTCATTTGCGCTACCTGCAAAAAAGGACAGCCTCGACTATATCAGTGTTTCCCATTCGTGGTGATCAGCTGCTAATAGATTTGAGCCAAATGGATGTGGTGCTACTTGTTGGGTGGCAGTATACATCATAAGTTTGGAGTGTGGATTACCACCGCAGTGAAAGGCAAGGTGTGGTAGCGCGTGGCGTGTTTGTTTTGTTTTGGTTTTTTTAATGGGCCAGCGGCAGATATAGAATCAACAAAACTGCTGCAAAACCTGCAAAAATAGAAGGCTGGAGCAAAAAGGAATAATGGAACGTGAAAAAGTTGAAACGTTGATACTAATAACATTTGTCGTTTAATTGGGTCAAATGATTAAAAACACTACATTTTTCAACTAATTAATCATGATTAATCACCATTATCAACTATATCTGAAATATGCCCATTTGACTGTATTTAATGAAGAGAAAGATAAATGAAGGGATAGGGATTTGTACATTAACAGCCCCAAATGAACTGAATGTCAATCAAGCTAAAACATACAAAGTATATACAAGTAAAAAAAAATTCTCTAACAAAAGTATCTTTTATGGTAGCAGAACCTTTGAATCACACTTGAAACAGTGTTATGGGCAATGAAGGGTTGTGTTCAAAGACATCACGTAATTTAAGGTTTGCAGCATACTGAGCAAATTTTACATTAAAAGTTACAAAGTGAGTGATAAGAATATCCACTTCATGTTATCTTCCTGTTTATTTACACACATGCATTATAAAGCCGTTTTGTATTACAAATTACAGACGATGACTGGGGAATAACATTTCTTACAAAGATCAGGGATATTCAAGATGCATATATGGAATGTATATATAAAAAAACATTCTGTATGTTCCAGTCTCACCTGGTAGGTTTTGGTTTTCATGGCAATAAAAGCATTAACAGGAACCATCAGAATCATCACAGCCACCCCAGCAAGAACAGATGGGCCCAGGTTCTATATCATGAAGGAACATTGGCATCAAATTGAAACTTTTCCCACAACAAAATCAAGCAGGAAGTCCTTCTATATGCACTCTGGAAGGTGACCAACCACACTGGAGGCGGGCCGTGGGTGGAACATATTAAAACAGACCTTTTTTGCGGAAAGCACAAAATCCAAAGAAATACAGCTGAATAGGAGCATATTCTGGAAGAACTAGAAAGCTTTCTGTGCTTGTTATTGTGTGTTGCTGCTCTATAGGAGTCCACAACCCAATACAAAGGGCCGAAAAATTAGCACAATAGGTCCCCTTTAACAAATGTTTTGGCAGTCTGTGTACAATGCACAATTACCGCTTAAGGGGGACTGAAACAAGCAACATTTGAACTTCACCGGAAATCATTGTTGGCTGTGGTGGTTGAAAATCATTGCTGTGGATTCCTACCTGCCAGAGAAAGTAGAGGGCCAACACCACCTGCAGAGGGGCGGACCATACCATGTTGATATAAGCAATCAAGTCCATAAAGCGCTGAGCATCCACTGACATCAAGTTGACGATCTCTCCCACTGTGGATGTGCGGCGGGCAGCGCTGCTGATAACCAACGCCTAACACAGCAGGGAGGAAAGGAATACAAAAAAATCACCATGATGCCAACAACTCACACCTGCAAGTTGGACAGCAAATGTGTGTACAATAGCGCCAGCGTGCAGTAGTATAGCTGGCTTGACCAAAGTGTCAAAAAGTAGACACTAGTATATTTTTTTTGTTCCAAGGCTGGAAGTAATTGACAGCCCCAAAAACCCCAAAAGCAATCGGTTTCTCCAGCTCCTCCCGGTGGATCCTGAGGTGTTCCCAGGCCAGTTGAGAGACAACAACTCTCCAACGTGTCCTGGGTCTTCCCCAAGGCCTCCTACCAGTCAGACGTGCCCTGAAACACCTCCCAAAGGAGGCGTCCGGAAGGCATCCTGACCAGATACCCGGGCCACCGCTGCTTCCTCTCAATGCAGAGAAGCAGCAAACATTTATTCAGTAGGAAAATGGGGTAAGAAGTAATTGGTTTCAACTTCATTATGTGTGTTTTTTTTTGTTTTGTTTTTATTCTGGTCCGTGTCGATGGTCATTGCACAATCAACAAGTCGCAATATTAAGTATTGTACCTTCCTGTAGACAGCTCCAACGATGGCAGTGCGGAGACGCATGCCTGAGACGAAGCAGACATGAAAGTACCTCTGGAGGATGAGTGACTGCACACACGTACATAAGAAGAGCAGAGCTGTGTAGAAGTAGCCATGCCAGGAGGGGGCGCTGGAATTGTTGACAAACCGGATCAGCAGCCTGGAGAGGAGCCAAATAAAAACAGTGTACATGAAAAAAAAACATCCAAACTCAGTCATGTAACAATACCAGTGTTACCGGAGGATCTCTGGGCCAACGAACATGAGAATGTCTTGGATGAACTTATAGAAGCAGGAGATGAGGAAGTATGGCCCGAAGGTCAAGCAAAGTGCCCACAGCAGGGAAGGCTCTTTTCTTTGTGGGCTTTTTATGAGTAGGATTTCAGACTCCTCCGCACCTTGACTCTCCTTGTTGTCAGGGTGACAAGCCCGTCTGGGAGAGTACATTGTCTTTTGCTGTGTCCTGGTGAGGAAAAAAATACAGTTCAAGTTTAAGAGTCAGAGTGGTGTCTAACTTAAAAAAAATTAATGACTGCATTTGCTGTGGTAGAATCCAAGCCAATGCTGTCATGCTTTTATTTTGAAGCTTATTTTGCTCTGAATAGGAATTACCCAATTGACGCTCTAGATTTTTTTTTTGTTTGTTTTTAGCGACCATCAATAAATCTTTTTCTGTTTTTATTGGACATTTTGGAGGCTATATCACTCCTCTCAACGAGCAGCGGGTCCCTGCCTAAGCTTTCCATGGCATGTTGGGCTGCTGACCTTTTGCCCTTTTGACACTCTGTGTTCCAGCAATGAACCAGCCTTGGTACCACTTTCTGAGAACAGTCTTCAGGGTTCAGAGACCACAAGTCCTTCTCCTCAAGGGGATGTTTGTAGCCTCTCATCAACATCCTGGTAAACAAAAAAACAAACAAACAAAAAAATATGGATACAGAAGGTACAATGTGGTTTTCCTGGTAGTGGAATACTAGGTCAGCTCTACATTCATGCAAAAGTACAGAAAGGTGCACAGGGATTGAAACCACTATTTTACAATCCCCATTGTTTACATTCGCTCAATCAGTGCTTACCTGGTGATCCACCAGAATGTTATTTTGGAAAGGAAAGAAGCTCCCGGCTCAGGGCAAGGATTCTAAAGACAATAAATGAAATATCAGTTACGCCCAAAGAAAACACTGCAGTGGGGCAACATGAAATACTAATCCAACTGTTTGTTTTTAAACACCAAACATTTATGTTGGATGGCCATTATTACAAGCTTGGTTTAAGCCTAATTTAATTGATATTATATAAAAAAAAAAAAATATATATATATATATATATATATATATATATATATATATATATATATATATATATATATATATATATATATATGTATATATATATATGTATATAGAAGTATACTTTACATATGAGGGACCTGTATTATCATTATTATTGTGGAATTTACTTTTAAGCGTTATTTGTGGGGAAAAAACTGCCTATTTTCAGAGAAAATAAATGTAAAAATTGTTATTTTCTTTTTGACCAAAAATCTCCAAATTTGGTCTGTTAATGCTGAATCAGGACTATACGAGGATGCTCTGCACATTCTGTTTCAAGTTAGACTGATGTGGACAAAGGATTGCCCAAGTAATGCATCCCTGTGGGATTGGGATTCAAACATCAAAATGATTCAAGTTTGACATTTCACACTGATGTTCTGTAGCTGGAGAAGAGACTTACCGAGTCTTTCACAACTTGTGAGAAGAGGGGAGGCTGGTCTGACAGGCAGCACAAGATCAGTGCAATCAGCAGCAGGGTGTAGTACACAAAGAAAGTGGTGTACCTCCACACACAAATAGCTGACGGCTGATGTGAAACATAAAGCATTCTTTATTTGTGGCATATGTGGGTATGTGGATCGTCAGTTGTTGTGGCGGTAGACTGACCTGGTCTATGGCTTGGAGGACCTTGGACCGGAAGGTGACTGTGGCACAAATCAGGGACAGTAGCCAAAAAACCAGCAACACTCCAGATGACTGAACCCCTTTCATTCGTTCATTCTGAATCAGCAGGGTGGCCAGCAACTAGGGCAAACACATTTTGGCATTTGGGGATTTATTCTCTGACTTTTATGATTATTGTTTTTTGCTGATGACGTCAGTGTAGTGGAGCGCAATTATGTATTTCTCCATCATGCACACAAGTATTTTCTGTTTGTAGAGTATTAATCATTTGCGGATGTGCGTACTTTAACCACAAAATGGTGAAATATGAGGACTCCCTGCTTAAACGATTTGTATTCTCGAAAAATATATAAATCATCACCATGCTCACACAAATGGAAGAAAAAAAGGCAAACAACATCTCCACTGCCGAGGATGCACAGGCAGGATGTGTTGAGCTTGAGGCTCACGATGTGATCATCCATCAGCCAGCCGCTAACGCCCCGGGTCCCAACCCTTGCGTGTGGGCAAGGATTTGGGAGAATGCAGACACTATGTAGCACTTTTAGATCAGGAGGAACTTTGGTTGTGTGCGGTGTTGCATCGGGCTACAGATGACATGTGATGCTCGTGCCCTCTGCAACCTCTTCTGCGTGACCACACATGTGGTGTGTGCACGTCAGTTTGGCTGTCCAATGAGCACGCACAGGTCACGTGGACCATAATGAGTGAGCATTTGCCCCGTGCTTGAAAAGTGTGTGGATTTAAGGAGTGGTGCCAATCTGATGGACAATTGACAATTGCCTTCCGAGAGGGCACAGAGGAGAGAGTCAAATGCATCTGTACTTCAAAAAGCAGCGGCCGTGGCTGGAAGGACCCAGCAGAGGCGAGCCAACCTGCTTTTCATTCAGGTTTTCAGTTAATAAAGTGAGAAGCCTAGAAAGAAATACATTGTGAAATACAAAAGGTGAGTTGTGGATACCAGCATAATGTTCTGGAAAGCATACTGGCTTTGCTAGCCTAGAAATAAGCTATGAAAATCAGTTACCAAAATGAGTAGCTCTAATAGTTCCAGTAGTACATTTAAACATTTATACTGCATGCATGTGATCAGTACTGGAATTGTAGCGGCTGACTTCACTCATGCATTATTGGGATGGGTATCGGAAGCATAAAATATAGCCATATATTTACCTAAAATCTAAAACCAAACATAACACAAAAAGTGGTGAAAATGTAAATTTTTTCCTTACAAAAACAACACTATGAACTATTTACAATTTCCACATTTCCAACTAAACTATGTGTATGCATGCACATGCACGCATGCGTTAAAATTTCCTTTCGCGCTACATGGCGAGATGCCTTTTCACTTCCTGTGCATGTATTTCTATGTAAGAGATGCATGCCGAGTTCTTATAAAATGCACTTCTGCCACCTTGTGGCGGTTTTTACAGATTCGTGATCTCTTCCATTGTGGAGTTGCATCATCAACTCTGTGAGTTAGTAATATACAGTATAATTAGTAATATCCAGTGACTGGCTAGGCCACTCCAGGATTTTACAGTGAAATCACACTAGGCCTCTGATACAGTACTTTGCTTGGGCCCACTTCAAACCTAAAGTCTGGCAAGTTTGTCTTAGTGTGCCACATTTCATCATACGAACAGAGAGGTTCAAAGTACTCCAAAAGTCTAAACCCACAGCATGCTCACTCACCCACAGCTACATTTATGTGCTTAGTAAAGTTGTGTCATTTAATGAATGAAACTGCACCTCTCACAGGTGCCCCACCTTTCAAAACAGAAATACAGTAATCCCTTGTTTATCACGTCTCATTAGTTCCAGACCCAAAATAAGTCTTTTATAAGCATAAATAAGACAGGTGCTTGTTACTATAAATGTGTTCCCGTGGGGAGGTGAGTGTCAAGTGACATTGGGGCTTTGGAGTTGGGTTTCGTGGGTAACGGCTGCAACAGTAGCCCATGTCTTTATTAGGGATTTTTATTCTGGATTATTACTGTGCCCGTTGTGAGATCATTCAAACCTGCAATAAAAGCCTGCTGAGGTTAATTTGACTGTTGTCTTGTATTTCTTCCAGTCTCTGTCTAGCCAAGCTTCTTGCTGAGGGTAAACGACTCATTTGCGTCCTTTTTGGCCGCATGGGTTAAGAATAGGCTTTGGGGGTCAGAATTCTTGCTGGTTCACTCAATCAAATACAAATGCAAATACAAATTAAATTAATTGTAAGCTAAACCTATTTTCGGTAAAACCAAGAACTGTAGTTTATATGTCTGCCAGGGATCAAATAATTAATTTCTGCAGCACTCATATATCTACTGTATATCTGCGGCTCTCTGAACATATTTTTCTTCAGACGAGAGGTCTAAGTTTTAAGAAAGGGTCAAGTCTTCACCTGACCCACCCACCCACCAATAAACTTCCCATTCCCCCACACAGTCTTCTCACAAGTGGGTCCTTGTTGAAGATCAGAACATCATACTTTTTCCAGCTTGCAGACCTTTCTTGAAACCCCAGCTTTGTCCCCCGCTACAGTGGAATTTCAAAGCCCTTTCACAAACACTTTCACCCTGAACTTTTCTCAGTATAAAAGGCTCAGACTAAAATGTGGGTAAATGTAAAAGTCCGCTTAGAAATGTCAACTACCGGTTACAAGTGTAAACTTGGCAGAACCTGAATTTAATTCAGCTCAAGCAACTAAGTCTGTTTGTTCTCCAACAACGCTGCCTCAGCTCAGCTCCACGTCCACATAGTAATGTGGCGTAGTCCCAAAAACAAACGTGCCCATGAAGGAAGGGAAATGGGAGACACAAAAGGCTGAGAGGTGTCACTATGCCTACAGACCCTTTTGATTGATTTATATTATATGTCTTCCAGCAAACCTGACGTGTGACTTGTCTTTGTCTCTGACCAAAAGAAGTCTTGTTGACGAGCTATTTAGCTTCCGATGTAGTAGGAAATAAGGATCGACCGATACATCGGGCCGATATTTGTGTTCTTTACTTGAATAGATATCGGCCTATACGCGCGTGGGTTCGCCGATGTATTTTTCCGCTGCATGATGTGGTTGTAGGCTAATATGTACAGCTGTTACGGACACAGGTTTAATGTCAACGTTGTCAATTCAGTCCCATGGTGTTTGTAGGAGTTTCATTCAGCCAACGCCGGGCTGAGGTTAAATGCGTGTCATGTTATGTGTGTGCGCTCTCTCCAAGCACGCACGCACATGCACACACAGAACGAATTGGAGCAGCCGTGTCTGCTTATCAGAGGTCTTTAGCATGCACAACACGAACTTTAATGATGAGAGAAATGTTTTATATATATCGTACTAAATTGTGTCGGGGGGAGGCGGGGGGTGTGCGTCTCACTGCGGAGGAGCAGTCATCAAATCAATGCTAGATAAAACTTGCGCATGGTTGAATATTTATTCCTTTTAAAGTTGATAAATGCCGTTTAAATGTGTATTTAAGAAAGCTGAATCCTACTGTGTTCCGTGTTTACATTTCAATAAATATTTGTTTAAACTTGAGACCTGTAATATTTGTTATCATTGTCATTTTTTAATGTAAATTGAGGGAGCAAAAGCAGTATCGGCCACAAATATCGGCCACAAATATCGGCCCAAGCAAAATCGGCCATCTGCTAAGGGTAATGGAAAAAAATCGTTATCGGCACGAAAATCGTTCGATCCCTAGTAGTAAACAATGGCAACGGTAACATCCACATCATTATTCGACCTGGAACTCATCAATGTGGCACACCAGTCGCTTTACTGTACAAATTTATACGCTGTGATTGGTCACACTGCCAAAATGCTTCCTAACTATGAACCATATAAGGAAGTCCGCCCCTCTGTGACATCACAAAGGGGCAGTTTTACCACGCCTTCTGAAACAAAGTGTTCTGAGCCATCCCAAACTTCTATCATGGCTCACTTCCAAATGCACAAACCTCATTATCTGAAACTTTGGCATTATTTAACACGAGAATACAACATTTACATTACATTTATGAGTCAGAAAAGTGGTAAAAGTATAACAGGTCCTCATTAAAATATTTTTGAGTTGCTGACATTTTTAAATGTCCTCTTGAACCAGGAACTCTTTTATATTTTCTTCTTTTATTATTAGCGGAGCATTTGAGCATAGGTAAAGGTTTGTTATAAAAAGATATTTGACTTTATTTAAAAAAAAGAATGGCGCACTTTATTTTAGCGTCTAATTTTAGATAAAAACATTTTAATGTACATCTTGCATGAAGCTTTAAAATTTAAAAAAAGGTCGGTATTTATTTTAATAAAACAACTTCACATGCATATTTTGCTATTTTGCTTTGATTTTGTCTAAACTCACTGTGTGCAAAAAATATCAGGATATATATTGTATATGGATATTCCAAACTAAATCTGGATATCTGGATATGAGTTTTTGGAAAGGCTTTTCATGTGAATAGAGGTAATCACCACAGGTGTGAACAAATCCTTTCCTGTGGAACATGATGTATACTTCACATGAACATTGTTCCTGACTTCTAGTGCCTGTACTTAGTCTTGTGAATGGGTTGTAATTGTTCACTTTAAAGAGATGGTCAAACGACTCGACTTCAAATGTCCCATTTGTACAAGCGAGCCGGCCAGCGGATAACAGCTGTTAGTGTTCCCAACACTATCCAACTCCAGCAATAGAAGGGAAGAAAGGCCTCCTGTACAGTGGAACCCGAAGGCATCCCTTTGATTGGAGAGACTCACATCAACATAAACGGCCTTTGATGCACATTTACTTTTGACTTTCACCAGAGAAAAATGAAAGATGGGCAATAATAAGTATAGTAAGGATTTTTTAACCTATCGCAGTTTATTGACATGATTGTCTTCGATTTGTGAATGCATTTGTGAAAAATGTTCAAGATGAGCAATCTACCGGAAAAAAGAAAGGGTCTTTGCTCCTATGCCAAAGCTTTGACGGTAAGTGGCAGTTCCTCCCTTGCTTTTATCGATTATAATCTGCTCTTAATAAATAGATTTTTCATAGAGATGACCCATTAACGTTTGACAAGCGAGAGATACAGGTGCCTCAGGGTGGATAAGAATCAGCCATAAATCCTTACATTAATCATTTGTAGAGATATCCTATATACATACTACATATTCCCTCACCATGGTCAAGCCCAATATGGTAGGACTAACAAGGTGGACAGCCGCAGGATCCCTACTGTCAGAATTTCTTTCCCAGAAAGAATAGAAAACATCTGCCCAGCAGACAATCCATAGAAGAAAGCCAACAGCCTGTGGAAAGAAGAATAGTCCTCAACCATAGTAACACACAGGATGTACAGTTGGATACTTCAGATGTTACATGACTCACAGTTTTGGCTTTGTTAAGGTGACTCATGCATATGTAGCCGTGGTTATGGCTACGGAGGTAGATGAGGTAGATGGGAGCACACAGCCACAGGTACAGGCATGGCAGCCAAACCAGCACAGTGTTCTGGAAGCACTGTGTAAAGTCTGGGTTTGAAGTATTCCATGTGCGGTTCCAATCCTGGTGGAGACAAGAAGTTAGACAGTATACTTATGATAAACAGTGGATCCTGGGTTATGCTAGGAGACCACTGGGCCCACGCCAGTTGGTGCCAGTTTGCGCCAATGCAAATTGCTGTGGTGTCTAGTAGTGTGCAGTGGCTCAGACTGCCTCCCAACTGGCTCATGGAGGCCTGTAACGGCGGCAAAAATTGAGTTTGGCGGCAAGAAAATTTCAAAATGTTTAAAATTTTTGTTTTAGCGCCAAGTGTCAACCAAGTGAAACCAAATGTCGCAAACAATTGCCTATTGGAATCCACTGGAATGTAATGGCGCGCGCCAAGTTGTGCCAATGATGCTAGGAGTCCACTGGGCCGGTGCCAGTTGGTGCCAGAATTATGTTATTCGGCGCCACAGTGAGCCACTATGCCACTATCTTTGGCACAAACTGGCGTGAACTGGCACTAACTGGCACCGGCCCAGTGGACTCCTAGCATAAGTAACCTCCAATTATTGTACAATATGGCGCCCAATACAAGACATAATTAGTATAATGACAACAAGAGACCAAAATTGTTCAGTGACACCTCATGAATATGATCTTCGCCGTGGGAGAAAATGAGCTCCGAACTAACCGCATTGTTTGTTTGTTTTAAACTAAAGTTTTTCAGAAATTCATTGATTCATAAATGGTCGCTGTTCCATGGTAGACTACGTTTTATTATTAGTAAAAACATATTGAAATACAAGTGATATGTAGTACTCTGGTCACTAGGTAGCCGTAATGACGCAAAACATTGAGACATTACATTTCATTACCCAGGGCTCTACATTAAAAACAAAAATTACTTGCCCATGGGGAATCCTTAAAGTGAGAACTACTTGCCTGAACTTGCCCCATGTAAAATGAAAAGACTGCCATAATGATATCATCTCATTTTTGTGGCATCACATGAGAATCTCAAATAAAGATTAAATGATTATCATTTCTTGAGGTTGTTTTCCTACATAGATCATGACGTTGCATGGAAATCTGGATTGTCAAGAGACTTCTAGGCACTTTGCCTTGATAAATAAAAGTACATTCATGAGTGAATAAACATTGTGCTTATTAAATAATAAATGATTGATTTTAAAATTGTCACAGCAATGTGATTCACTCACCTGTGCCATCATTTGATTTGCTGCTGTTAATAAAATACTTGTTTAGGAGGCACTGGTTCATCACTTTTTGGTGTTTTCCTTCAGAAGTTGTTGAAGAATTAGACCATGTTGGCAGGGACGCCATGATAGATGTTTTCGTAGTCAAACGATCGCTGAACGGGTGAAGAACGGGTGTGGGTAAAGCACGGACTGTGGACTCCGGACCGCGGTCTAAATAAATGATTCTGATTGGTCCATTTCAAGATTTGCAAGGATTGGTTTGCAAATTACCACCGGAATTACACAGTCCGTGTTTTACCAACACCCAACAAGAACCGCTTTAAAAAAACTCTTGGCAGTATGGTATGCCAATGTGCACTTGCCCGACGGGAATATCACTGATTGTATTTACTTGCCCCAATTTTGTTTTAACTTGCCCCGGGCCATCGGTAGATCGTTATTGTCGAGCCCTGCATTACCTTAGCACTACAAGGAGCCATGAAGTCAGTTATGGCATGTCCAACATAAGAGTGAAAAAAGTCCTCTTCCCATTATGTGTGGTATATAAGTGGTACGTTTTTGGCTTCTTAAATTTAGAAGAAATGAATTCAAGGCTAACTGCTTAGCTTGATACTTTGCTAGTTTGCTAGATAGCTAGCTGTCTTGGGTCCCTGCAGTGTAATGGGCTCCAGACAAACATTAATTGTGTATTGTTGCTAGTACCGGATTTTCGTAAACTTGCATACTGCACTTAACATAATCCACCGACAATGTCTGTGGGAATAATTGTAATGCAAAATTACTATAAATAAAACCATTCAATTTATGAACATTGAATCCTATACAGCAAAATTAAACATATTTAACTCCATTAGAATTCCAACTACAATTCCATTATTGGTTGCATCAAATGGTTGCATCATTTTTTATATCATGTCTATTGATGATTTTCTTTTCCCTGCTTTCGTACTAATTTGTTTTAATTTACTGGTTTCTCTTAAAGAATCCAAGACAATCCAGTAGAGTTTGGGTACTTTGTGTTCTAACTTTGGAGTAACAGAATCCTCACAAGGGTGCACAAAGTAGCAAAACAGTGCACATACGAGAGGCGTTCAAGCACCTCTGCTGTGGTTAGCCGTGTGTGAACAAGCTGTATTGAAGGCGTGTCTTTTTCCGCTGAGGAAACAACAAAATTCAAGAATGCTTGAGCCAACTTGGATATTATTCAAGCAATGTTATGTGTGTGATAAAGTACAACTTTAACTTTAATTTAATACCTAATTCACTTCTCTAAATCAAATAATAAAGAAGAGAAAGCAAATTTTACACTGGAAAACAGTGCTTTGAATGAACACAGCCTTTTTTAAATATCAATTTTCATGATCGGGGAAAAATCTGATACAGATATCACATTTTTATACCAATATCGGGCCTATAATTATCGGATATCAATTATTATCGGACATCCCGACTTATATCATATGACAAATTTGCATCTTTAAGGACATCCGCACAGACTCTCCTTGAATGGAGACAATACAGGTTTTGTCTTTAATTTATTACACACTAAAACCACTTGAGTGCAGCAACAGCTTTTATTTTGTCTGGCTCTAATCCTGCTTTGTGTTTCATGTTTAATTGTACATATTGAATGTTCCCTGAGGGCCAATAGAAAACAGGATGTGAGCAACAAATGGCCCCGCGGCCGCACTTTGAACACCACACTGTGATGTTTACGTCGGATAGGAAGCGTATTCTTAAATGTGTCGTCGAATGAGACATAAAGCGGGTTAGTCTTTTTCTTGTCAACAACAAAGCAGGAACCAAGTCGGTGGAATGTTACAAAGACTGAATAATATTAACTGGTGTGTTGCTAAGCCGGTTATTGGGGTCCATGTCAGGCTTGGCATAATGTTTACAGTCGGTTAGCATGTGCCGGCCGGTCCGTGACCGCCGGTAGCTAGCTAACAAGAGCCGGTAAACAGAAGGTGAATACACTCCAAACACGACAAATACCAACTCACCCAAAACTGGTCGGATCCGTCCGGACTGCAGAACCTGTCAAGCCCCATTGGCAGGGACGTCGCTGAAGTTCAAGTCGTGACTGTGAGTTGTTGTGAGTTTAGATTTTGTAACCTGTCTCTCGTCACATGCCAAGCGGAAGGTTGCAACTTCTTTGGATTCTTTCGAGCGGCTCGTTCGCATATGGAATGAGTATATACTGCCACCTGCTGGACAGTAGAAGAACGTCGCTTCACTTACACGGTGACAAATGGGAAACATATCAACCTAGAGTGAGTTATTTGATGAATATTTTTTAATGGATATTTTTTGCTCTATTATCTTCTCGTAATTTATTGCTATTTACACATTTCCTGCTCCCCAGTATGCTTTGCTGTACTGCTGCGGAAAAGTATTATTTGTTTACAGTTATGTAAGCTGTTGTTCTATGTCCTATTACTAGTGTATGTCTGCTTATCTGTTGGTGTTTTTGCTGTGTGGCGCTTATCTCTTTTATCTTTGTCTGACACCATGGCCATGGTTAGTATTCATTGTAGTTACCCCTTACATTCCTCATTGCAAGTCTTGTCATGTCTGTTGTCTGCCTAAATAAAGAGCAACTTCCAAACAAGCCATTAATGCTTTACATTAAAAATAAGGGATTATGTACTATAATATTCATTCATATTACACTATTTTTTACACTCTTTTTTTCTTTTCTTTTTCAAATTTGATGACTAGTTAAAAAATCGCAATAATTTATATTTTGTACTGTTGTATCTGAGGAGGTTCTAAGTAGTTTCAAAATTGAAAAGGAAGAAAAAGGAGTGATACAATTTCGATACAATTTTCAATGCAATTCCGAAAATCACAAGATTGTCTTAAAGGGGACCTATTATGCTAATTTCTCGACCCTTTGTATTGAGTTGTGGACTCCTATAGAGCAGCTACACACAATAACCCGTACAGAAAGCTTTATAGATCTTCCAGAATCTGCACCTATTCCAGCTGTATTTCTTTGGATTTCGTGTTTCCTGCAAAAAAGGTCTGTTTTAATTTATTCCACCCACACCCGCCTCCAGGCACAGCCACTCCACTGTGGTTGGTCACACTCCCAAGTGCTCACAAGGACTTCCGGATAGCTGCCGAACCCAACTTTATAGGAGTTGATAAATGGTATATGAATTGATAATAAACAGTGATTTATCTTTTTTAAATGTCCACCTTTAACATACAGCCATATGTGTTGGATCCCGAATCCAACTGGACAGTCCGAAATTTCTCAAGAAAAGAGGTTACTTCAAGATGCCTCTGAATGGTAAGTACCTTTAGCATTTTAGCCTTTTCTACAACATAGCTTTTTGTGGGACTACCAGTGTTTAAAAAACTTGGGTAGAGCCACTGATTGTGGTCGGAAATGGTTGTTATCAACCCCGCTCCCTGTGTGCACACTCTATAATGCTACACAGACAAACTCTGACATATTTAACACATAGTTGCAAATGGTGATTAATCATGTTTAATTAATTGGACAACTGTGATTAGTTTGATTCTAATTTGACAGCCGTAGTTATCATTATTACTATCATTTCTTTTTAAAAAGAATACAATAAAATTTGGTAGGCTGAGTTATATTTTGCACATACTATTAAGGGGCCAAAATGACTCTTTTGCTAATAATGGTTGGCCACATCCTTAAGTTGTAGCATTGTCATTGAGTTTGCCAAATGGATGCACCTTCCAAGATACCATAGTATTGTGTCAACTCGGTAGCGTGTTTTTGGTGTGTGATTGGTGTGTGATGAATAAATAAGCAAGGCTGGGGGAATCCGTCCACATCTTTATTAATACCCCAAGATGCAACGTGTTTGTTACACATAATATTGTACCATAACCAAGACAGTGTCAGAGGACTGAGACAAAATTGTCATTGAAAACCAAATCATACAAAAACTGGAGCATATAAAGGTTTGACTGGATCAGCCTGATTTCTCAAATGCTCACTGGCTTGTTTTCTAATGTCAGACAGTGTCAAATTATTTAAAAACAAGAAATATTAATGTCATATTTTCTATTCCACACGTTTTTGTCTTTGAATTGGATAATGGTATTGCAACAGAGGGTATTTGTTTTGTATTAAAGCATCAGTGTTGCTGTTTATTAAGAAAAGCACTGTGGACACCCCAGTAGACAGGAAGCAAACAGAAGTCAGGCTGTCAAAAAAAAGAACAAAAATAGCCGAGACGACACTCAGTTATCCTCGTCATCATTCTCAAAGACGTCAGCAACAGTCCTGTGGAGACACAAAGTAGTTTGAACACGATGCTGAAAATGCTGTGGAGTTTTTTTTTATGTTTGTGGATATCGGACTCACTTGTAGATGGACCCGGTCACCTTGTCGAGGAAACCCCCTGGAGGAAACACACATGTTTTTGTTAGTGCGTGAACACCATTTTTTAAAACGGGACCTTTCCTGCTCATTTTAGGGGGTTTAAAAATGAAATATAATCAATAGTACGTTACTTTTGATAAAATACAGTAAATCTGCATTCTTTTCCCCTTGGCCGAAACTCTCTGATTCTGCAGCCTTCTTCCCCCTACGCTTACTCTGCTGTGACTTGTCAGGGGTCAAGGACTGTCTCAACAGACACAAAGAAGAGGTGGTATTAAATAAGCGGAGTTTCCCTGGATGATGAACAAGGTTTTGGCACTCAGCTGGAGGCGTTTTTAACATGGCGAGCCAGGAGGACACTGCTCTCCATCATTGACCACCCCACCCACTCACTCCATCGGACAATAGAGGGGCAGCGGAGCTCATTCTCCAACAGACTCCTCCAGTTCCATCCCCACAGTAAATGCTACAGGACATCATTTATTCCACATGCCATCCAGCTCTAAAATACCTCTCCGGTCTGTAAAAGATCATTCACAGCCTTTCACAGCCTTACTGTCTTGTACAAAGTGTACATTTATACATCAGTTTATACATTATATACATTATATACATTAGACATCAGTCACTCACCAGGCTGGCAAAGAGTTTGACAAGCTGGACACACGTGGCAGAAACTGCACATCTGTGAAGAAGTCACAAAAGGGGAGGATGGGTGTGTTTACTTGATGTACAGTAAAGTAAAGTGTTACTGTCACAATCCGCTTCGCCTCCTGTGTGACAGTTTTTGTGTTTCACGTAGTTTGCCTTAGTTCCTGTTTGCATGCTTTTATTTTGTTGTTTTTCCTGTGTTGGTCTGCCCTGTGTCCCGTCACTTTTACTTTCCCGTTCTACGCGCACCTGTTGCCAATTTGATTCTTGTATTTAGTTCAGCCGGGTGCGTCTAGTTTTTGTTGGTTCATTGCATGTTATTCTACGTGTCGTATGCCAGTGCTGCATTTCGCCGAACTTTAAAAATAAAGCAAAGCTTTTTCCTGCACCACCTGCTTCATCTCTGCATCCTGGGGTCGCACCGCAACACCCGCAAGACGAGCCGTGACAGTTACACATTCATCACCAGCATTTATCTTAATAGAAATTCTTAATAGAACTTTTTCACAGTGGGGGTGTATTTGTTGGTTTGGGACTTATTTGTGAATCTACACTGCAACAAATTCAATTTAAGTGAGATTAAAGTACAAAAATATGATACATATTTAACTCTGCTTAGTTTAGGTAATTAAAGAAAAAAAATCATAATATTACAAGATAAAAGTTATAAGGTTATGATATAAAGTCTTAAATTCACAAGAAAAATTTTTTTCAGTGTTGAGAAAAAAGTCATAACATTATGAAAAAATTCACGAGAATAAAGTTGTACATTTATGAAAATAAAGTTGCAAATTTAAAAGAAAAAAAATCATAGCCATAAATTCACAAGAAAAAGGCATTCATTTATGAGAAATAAATCATAATATTACAACAATAAAGTTGTCGATTTATGGGGGAAAAAAGCTGTACATTTTGTACATTTTTTTTATAATTTATGAGAATAAAGTCATAAATTTATAAGAATCAAGTCCTAATTGTGGATAATAAAGTTGTAAATTTATGAGAATAAAGTCTTAAATTCACAAGAATAAAGTCATAGATTTACGAGAATAAAGTTGGAAATAAATCATTATATTATGAGAATTAAGTCATACATTTAAAGTTAGAGTCTTCATTGACGAGAATAAATTAGCAAAAAAGACATTCATTTATGACAAAAAAAAGTTAGAATATCACAAGAATCAAGTAAAAAAGTCGTCAATTCATGAGAATAAAGTTGTACATTTACGAGAATAAAGCTGTAAATTTACAAGAAAAAAATGTATAATTCATGAGGATAACATTGTAAATTTATAGGAATAAAGTCTTAATTGACAAGAATAAAATTGAAAATAAAGTCGTAAATTCACGACAATAAAGTCGTACATTTACAAGAGTGAAATTTACAAGTAAAAAATTATAATTTATGGGGATAAAGTTATTAAGAATATTAAAGTCTTCATTGATGAGAATAAAGTTGTAAATTTGCAAGAAAAAAAGCATTCATTTATGAGAAAAAAGTCATATTATGAGAATCAAGTAATGAGGAAAAAAGTAGTAAATTCACAAGAATAATGTTGTACATTTATGACAATAAATCTGCAAATTTACAATAATGTTGGCTCCAGCACCCCCGCGACCCTCGTGAGTATAAGTGGTAGAAAATGAATGAATGAATGAAAAAATAATTTATCAGAATAAAGTTGTAAATTTTAAGAATAAAATCTTAATTGATGAGAATAAAGTAGTAAATTGATGAGAATAAAGTTGTAAATTTTGAAGAAAAAAGGCATTTGTTTTTGAGGGAAAAAATCGTAAATCAAAATCAAATCAAAATCAAAAATACAATCAAAAATAAATCAAAAATAAAATTATAATATTACCAGAATATAGTTGTCAATTTATAGGATAAAAAAGTCATAAATTCCAGAGAATAAAGTCATACATTTATGAGAAAAAAGCTAAAAATGGACAAGAAAAAATATAGAATTTACAATAATAAAGTTGCACATTTACAAGAATAAAGTTAATTAATACATTAATAAAGTTAATTGAAGAGAATAAAGTTGTCAATTTATGAGAATAAATGGCATCGTCTTCTAAGACTAAAGTCGTAATATTGCGTGTCATACGGGTCTCACAGAGAGATAACTGAGCTCTTCAGGAAGGAAGGACATACTGTATCTTGGATTGATTTGAAATGTAAAGAATATCCTTCACTTATTTATTGTACGTATAGTGTACATGGGCCTGAGTGGAAAACGAGTGGACACGCCCGTCCTCCAGTGTGTCTCACCTTGCAGTCATCACAGTGTTCAGACGTGTCTCCTTCTTCACAAGGACACTTTTCACAGCTGTCACAGTGCTGAAAGGAGACGACATAAAGAATGACATATCATATAACAGAACCTATAGGCTAAACCCTGAGCTCAACGTGACCCCCCTTCACTAGTCAGGGTCCATGCTAGACAGAAAACGCCAAATTCTGACCATTCAATGACGGAAATGTCTGAACATAACCTTACACTGCTGTAAATGGTTTTTAAATCAATACAAGGTGAGCAGCATTTTATTTATCATGGATGTTACTTTTTGAATTCCCAATATCCCTCATCCACCTTAAAACAACTCTACATTATTTCCTTCTTCAAAAATTACTTACTTTTCACTCACAATTTGGTGTATTTATGCATTTGAAGCAGATTTACCTCACAGAATTCACAATACGTGCAGACGGAGCCCTTGTTGTATTTTCCATCATCGTCATGGTCGTCATCGTCGTCATCGTCGTCATCATCATCATCGTCGTCATCTTTGTCATCATCATCATCATCATCTTTGTCATCATCATCTGTAAAAATGGTCAATATAGCGCACATACAGGTGATGTACAGTACATAAGCATATAAGCATTATAGCGAATATTCATTTTGTACGCTCACACGACCACAAGGGTGTCCGAACCTTGTCCAGTGGGGTGGGGGTATTTTTACAGTGTTGATTCATATATCCTGAACTATTTCAACAAAACATCCACATCTTTGCTTTGTGTTATAAGCGACAGGGCAAAGTAGTTTAATGCTTAATAATATAGCTCATTAATTTATGTTATTAGTTTATGTTTATGCATTGATACATACTGTATAAGCATGCCGATATGTGAGATCAGATGATGACTGTAATGCAATCATTGCAATTTGCACACTTTACTGCATATGTCTTGTACAATTACTTTGATGGCAGTGTTTTTTCTGTTGGTGTTCATGTTCAAGTATTTATTTTGCAGTAGCTGATAAGTATTCTTATAGTGTATTATACATAGTACTGTATTAGTCAATCACAACACATGTGAACACAAAATGTAGCGCGACTCATCCAAGAGGTCACAAAAGACCCCACAACAACATCCAAAGAACTGAAGGCCTTACTTGCCTCAGTTAAGGTCAGTGTTCATGACTCCACCATAAGAAAGACACTGGGCCAAAACGGCCTGCATGGCAGAGTTCCAAGACCAAAACCACTGCTGAACAAAAACAACATTAAGGCTAGCCTTAATTTGGCCAGAAAATATCTTGATGATCCCCAAGACTCTTGTGGTCTGATGAGACAAAAGTTGAACTTTTGAAACGTGTGTGTCCCATTAGAGCTGGCTTATGAGTAATGATTCAGTTCAGAAAAATAGGTAAACGGTAAAATATGGTGGTTGTGGTGTGATGGTCTCAGTCTGTGTTGCTGTTTCAGGACCTGGTGGACTTGCTGTGGTAAATGTGAACCATGTCTAATAAAAAATCCTGAAGGAGAATTTCTGTTGGTGACCTCAAGCTGAAACCAACTTGGGTTCTACAGCATGAAGACTTTGAAGTGAAAATGAAGACTTTGGAGTGGCCTAGTCAGACGAAGTCCTGACCTTTGGGAAAATACTCTGTACTCGGTCTGACAAGTTAAAAGTTTTTGGAAGGTGTGTGTCCCATTATATCTGGCGTAAATATAATGCCACATTATATTGCCACAGAAAAAAAAAAACATTATCCCAACAGTAAAATATGGTGGTGGTAGTGTGATGGCCTGGGGCTGTTTTTTGAAGACTTTGGAGTGGCCTAGTCAAAGTCCTGACCTGAATGCTATTGAGATGCTGTGGCATGACCTTAAAAAGGCGCTTCATGCTGGAAAACCCTCCAATGTGGCTGAATGACAACAATTCTGCAAAGATGAGTGGGACAAAATTCCTCCACAGCGCTGGAAGAGACTCATTGCAAGTTATCACAAACGCTTGATTGCAGTTGTTGCTGCTAAGGGTGGCCCAACCAGTTATTAGGTTTAGTTATTGTGTTCAGCTGTGTTGTCATTGACTAATATTTCAATTAGTTTGATGATCTGGAACATTTAAATGTGCCAATATGTATGGGTATTGTACGTATGTATCAGTAGGGGTGGAAAAGGTTGGACACCCCAGCTTTAGGAAGATGGAGCAGCAACATGCTTTTAGCTGAAGAGATACTCACTGTTTGACCGCTGCTCCTCAGGGAACCAACCTAACTGACGCTACGCATGCACGGAGTCAGATATCATAGAAATCTGCAGCTTTTGGACACGTTCCCATTTGTGTAGACTTTATTCCAAAGTACGCTTCAAGACACATGGACAGTGGTGATTGCTGTTTTTAACCACACATGTTCACAGTCAGCACAAAACAGTGTTTTGTTGAAGTAAGAACAAGGAAAAGGAACAAAACAACCTATTTCATCTCTTGACAAGTTGATATTTAACAGAGCGCTTCCATATTTCTCTCTTTTCCCAAATACTCTCTCCCTGAAGGTTGGACAAACGAAATGCCAAACATACATTTAGAAATGCATAAAGCTACTGCATCTGTAATTATGGCAAAAAAAGTCATCATTTATGATCATTTTAGCACATTTTAGCACAATATAAATGACTTGCCTCTTTACTAGACAATGCTTCTACAGAGAAAGAGCGAGCCGGAGATCTGAAGAAAGAGAGAAACTTTGTTTTATCGGCAGGGTGTTGGAAGGATTCCAATTCCCTTATTTAAGCATCTTCTTCAAGGTTTAGGGGTTTAAAGTTACAGTCACACCCCAATTTGGTAGGCTATGTTTTTAAATGTTAATTTAAGTGGCCCTCCTGCACCTCCCCTCAATCTTAAGGCCATGCCCACATCAACACGGATATTCCCCCCATTTAAAAGAAATCTCTGTCCATGTAAAAACATGCATTTTGGCCAATCAGACGCTTGGAAAAGCTAGCACAGCTGACTTAGTTGCGTATTGTATTTCTCTTCAATGCCTAGCTTTGTAAATGAGGGAATTTGTTGTTATAATAAAAAAAAAATGTGTGAAATTGTTTTTTTTCCCATCAACATTTTCAACAGCACCTACTGTTGACAATTTTCAGGGGGTGGCTGACTGCCTACTGTGGTGCAAAGGTCTTATTCTACTTTCTATGAAAGTTAAAATACAGGAAAAAAGGGCGTAAAACAGAGGGATGCCAGGTATGCTAGTGATGTAAAATATTATTGGATGTAAATATCTTTAGAATCTTTAGAATTACATGGAGCCTGTGTTTGCCACATTCTGTATTTAAATACGTGAGATTTGTGACTTAAACGCAGTTTAAATGCTGAAGTTGAAAAAAAAATCTCCAAAAGGCCAAAGAAGGCATATAAAAATATGAAAAAAAAACATATATATATAAATATCCGTGTTCATGTGGGCATAGCCTAATTCTCCCACTGTCTGTCCATCAGGAATTTGAACCCCCCCGATCCTCAAGATCACTGTCTCTCTTTCTTTCTCTGTAGATTCACATGGACACACAAATACAGCTCAATCCAATTCAAAGCAAACCAGGAAGGAAGCAGTTTTTTTCCCCCAGAGAAACAAAATCCAAATACAAATGAGTGATATCCAAAAAAAAAACAAAAAAAAAACAGGCTC
Organism: Doryrhamphus excisus; assembly: GCF_030265055.1. Taxonomy (NCBI): domain Eukaryota; kingdom Metazoa; phylum Chordata; class Actinopteri; order Syngnathiformes; family Syngnathidae; genus Doryrhamphus; species Doryrhamphus excisus. The sequence continues at coordinate 8,597,726 of NC_080480.1, forward strand.
AGATGTTCAAATTGTCTTTTTGCGTGATTTCAATCTCTCTCTCTCTCTCAAACAAAGACTTCTGCAGTCCACAATATCTAGTACTGTATGTACGGAGGACCTCAGACAGGTGGGCTTCAGGTGGGCCAGTTCAATTTCCCCAAAGTGCTCATAATTCTAGTTAAGTGGGGAAGAGAAGACAGTGTCAGAGACAGGAAGGGGAATAGAGAAGGAGAAAGTGGTGGAGGAGGGACTTTGGTGGATATTTTAGGATATTTAAAGACAACTCACTCAGAGATGATCAGGTTGGAATGGTAACAATAAAGAGGAGGGGCCTGTGTTGATAAGCCCCGCCTCCTTTGAAATCCCATGCGCTTATTTGTACTTTGAAGCATCAGTTATCACTGCTACTTGAGATTGGAATCCAAGTCCTTGACCTTGTCAATGGTCAGTGACAGCTGATGCTTTTGCTTGCAGCGCTTTGTGTACACGTGAACACATTCAACACACAATAGCATCGTCACAGCACTTGGTCACTTCCTGGTAGGGGTGGGCGGATCGATACAAACATATGTTTGTGTTTTGTTGTGTTTGATATTTGTTGATATTGTTGTATTCATATATTGATGGTAGGCATCAATTTAAAATGTAACACATGTAACACGTTGACAACTTACAGTGGCAGATCAACTAACAAAAACAAAAAAATTGAGCCAATCAATGAGCTTGTGGGCGGGCTAAAGTTAGACATTGTTTTCCGCTTGGTCCTAGTGCTCGACAAAGATCCTTTAAATAAAGACTAACATTGGTTTTGGACATAAGAACTACAGGAGACCAAGACTACCTTTTGAAAAAGAGCAGGGGACATGCCCCCTCCCCTCCCCCAAATTATGTTTGTGAATATATCGTTATATTGTTTAGGCTTTCAGGGCAAACACCCAAAGGATTTCAATAAGAGCTAATAGTAGTTTTTGCTGTATTATTTTACACAATGTATTCCATTTAAAAAACTATTTAATATTTTGTTGATATTTAGGGATGTCTGATATTGGCTAGGGCGGCACGGTGGTCTAGTGGTTAGTGTGCAGAACTCTCAATTTCCGCTGCAGATATCAGCCAATGCCGATATGTGTAACATATCATGTCACATGTGTGACATATCTCCTGTAGTAGAATGAACACATATAGGTTGTATACAGCATTTTTTTTAAATATCAGCTTTAATGATCGGGGAAAAATATGATATCGATATTAACCATTCATTCATTCATTTTTTACCGCTTATCCTCACAAGGGTCACGGGGGTGCTGGGGCCTATCGCAGCTGTCTTGGGGCGCGAGGCGGGGTACACCCTGGACTGGTGGCCAGCCAATCACAGGGCACATATAGACAAACAACCATTCACACTCACATTCATACCTATGGACAATTTGGAGTCGCCAATTAACCTAGCATGTTTTTGGAATGTGGGAGGAAACCGGAGTACCCGGAGAAAACCCATGCATGCACGGGGAGAACATGCAAACTACACACAGAGATGGCCGAGGGTGGGATTGAACTCGGTTCTCCTAGCTGTGAGGTCTGCGTGCTAACCACTCGACTGCTGTGCAGCCTCGATATCAACAAATAGCGCATTTTTATGCTGATATTATCGGGCCAATACATAACCGTACGGCACTTGAATGCATCGTACTTGTGTGCCGTGAGATCCAAAAGTGTGTTTGGCCATGGAGGAACTGGCTTAACTGTCAATCCGCCTCAAAACACAAAATAATATATTATCATAAGTCATTAATGGAATTACAGTCAAGCCATTACAGGCCAGCAGTATGGATGATGTAGCTTGGAGAAACACCTGCTCTGACCCAAAGGCCTGCACCACTAGCTGCTTTAGAGGGCTTTGCATTTGTAGCACGAGGCTAATGACCAGGCTAAAGGCTACACCGTTACTACAAGTCTATGGAACATTTGTGGTGAGCACTTATACATTTTCTATGTTGCTTCTATGCATTTAGCTTGTTAGCTTCTATCATCAGTGAGCAATGGCAATTGAAGAGGGTTATTTTTATTGCAAATGTTGATCCACAAACTAGCAGAAGGGTTTGGAGGAGGGGGAGAAGCGAGCCGGCATAGCATATGGCAGCAGCATAATCCAGGCGTAATTTGAGTAAAAAGATGCTCCGATTAGGGCTTTATGATGCCAATTCCGATACCAATCATCCATGAGTGAAATCACCCAACACCGTTACTGATCCTTAGATGAGTACATGAGAGAACACGGAGGAGTGTAGCGTGCAGAAGGTTACGCAAAATTTTAGCGCATGCACACACATAATTCAGTTCCAAATATGAAGATTGTAAATAGGTCACATTATTATATTTGAAAATAAATTGTTATTTTGATGTAAAACAACGTGTTTTTTCTGTTGTTTGTGTTAGTAGAATTGTTTAGATATTAGCATATGGCCCAAAGTCAAGCTGGGATAGGCTCCAGCATACCCAACTCTAATGAGGATAAGCGCCATAGAAAATGGACGGATGGATGGCAAAAAAGCAAAAAAGTGAAACTCTCTCTTTTCTAGTTGGGAACTGATATTTTCCTGAAATGTACCTATGTTCTACGTTTGTTTCAAGAGGTAGAAACATATATTTTTTCAGATTTTTTAATCTTCCTTTTGCTCCATACTATGTTTATATTGCCTTACAATATTCTGGGTGCAGAAATAATCATCATCAAATGATCTAAAATGGCCGATACTGAAGGGCCAAGACTTAGGATGTGAGCGTCTATAGATTGATGGCTTCCAAGTATCCAAGTGAGAGAGCAGTCGGCAAACCTGGTGTCCTCCCCCGCTGAGAGGCTGGTCATATAGTCCGATGAATTCAGTTATTTTTCAGGTTATTTGCTTTCGACTTCGGCCTGCCACGCACATACCGGATACATACGAGTGTTGTCCAGCCGTTTGACGGCTGATCACATTGTGATCCTCACCATACTCATACGCATACAAATTTGTTCCTCAAATGCTGTGTTAAATTTAAGTTTTTTAAGGTGCTACCCCAGCAAGATATTTTGGTTGAATGTTTTGCAGGGTGCAACATGTATATCACGCTCACAAACGACAGGTAAGTCCAACAAGGCAGACATGATTGTTTTGGGTTTGGGCATGAATGTGCAGTGTGACCAAAGAGAAAAGAAGGCGGGAGACGCTGGCTACAGGCTGCATGCTGCAATAGCCACAGGTGGTCGGCGTTGAACGCCATTTGTCGGCAAACATGCTTTTTAACAGAAATCGGCGGCCGATTGATCAGCGCATCCCTAATATTCATGGGTGTCTCAGCGACTAGTGATGATTTGATATTCATGGGGGAGCGACTGTAAATTACAACGTTTATTAAGCTTTTATTCCATTTGTGAAAACGTGGAACAGAAGTGAAGATGACTCCAGGAAGTGACAAAGTGAAGGACGCCAATCAAACACATTGACTGACCTTCATGATCGTCATCATCATCGTCGTCATCATCATCATCGTCATCATCGTCATCATCGTCGTCGTCATCATCATCGTCATCATCATCGTCATCATCATCATCGTCATCATCATCGTCATCATCATCGTCATCATCATCGTCGTCATCATCATCATCGTCGTCATCATCATCGTCATCATCGTCGTCGTCATCATCGTCGTCATCATCATCGTCGTCGTCATCATCATCGTCATCATCATCATCATCGTCATCATCGTCATCATCGTCATCATCGTCATCATCGTCGTCGTCGTCGTCATCATCGTCGTCATCGCCGTCATCATCGTCGTCATCATCATCATCATCAGCCACCAGGCCTTGCTCAGAGTGGAATGGCAGATCTTGTGCCTTGGCAAGCGGAGCCAGTGGGGTGTGGAAGGAGCAGAGCAGCGCCAGCAGCAGCGCAAGTATCAGACTTCTGAGGGACGCCATGTCCAAAGACCAGACTGGGCCAGCGAAGGAATAAACCTGAATTCACGGTGGGGAGTCCACAAAGAGACACACACACCCTCACAAATTCCCACACACTACACAGTTATCCAATTAGCAGGATCCGGTAAATGGATAATATTCCCAGTAGAGTCCAAGTATGTGTTCCAGGTTCCAAAAGAATCCTTAGATTAGAACAAGTCTTTCATTGAATCTGATCAGTGATCAGTCGGTACTTATGCGACAGCCGTCAGTAAGTGGTCAGTGTTGGAGACGCTGGCAAAGAGTGAGACCAACCTATGGGGTAAGTTGATAAGACAGGGTTGGGGGTGGTTCAGACTGACTGACAGGGGCAAATGTTGGTGGGGAGGCTTGCATCCATAAGGTACTCAGGGTGAAGGGGACCGATCCAAAGGAAGGAGGGGTAGAAGGAACAACTTAGTACACTTAGTAGCTTTCCATCATTAACAAATGTTGGAGTTGATCTTAGCTTGGAAGTGAAGTATGTTCTCGTCCGTTTGCCTCCTTCAAGGAACACCTGCTACCAGGGATGTCCAAACTTTTTCATACAGAAAAATGAAAAGAGGCAGCGTCCATGTTGATATTCTTCACATTTGTGCTTATAAAAGTAATAATGCAGGTCAACATGTTATAAGCAGCAAACTCAGCAACTAATCGTCCCCAAGTCATTGAGCATTTGTCTAATGATTCAGACATTTTTGAGGATATTCAGCATTCATAGCCCTGTAAATTTGCAGAATTTGGGTTTAATTTTTTTTAATCAGATTAATCACAAATTTTAATTAATTAATCGCAATTAATCACCATTCGCGACTATGTGTGAAACATGCCCATTTTTTACTGTATTGAATGAACAGAAAGAGAAATGACAGGGCAGGTATATTTGTATGTATTAACAGCTCCAAAGAACATTTCAATCACACCTTGTTATTATGAGCAATGAGGGGTTGCATTCAAAGACATCACGTAATTTAAGGTAAATGTACTTGTTTTCACTGTATCTTCCAGCATACTAAAATGTAGCAAATTGTACGTCCTTATTTATAACTTCTACACTGTGACTCCGATTCTGTTCATCGATCATCGTCTTTTTGTCAAAACAGGACATGTGTGTCAAAAATAGACATTTTCACGGGAAACATCCATTATTCGAGATGTTCGCCATGCGCTGGTGGGCTCAGAAATACAGAACATAAACCAGAGACGCATAACTTTCTACAGCCAGGGTCATGTATTTCATGTACCTGTGACATCATTATTCTTGCTCATCGGAAAATAAAATACTTTATAGAGAAATCCTTTGGCGAGCTAATTTGTACTACTCACCATAAAATAGCAGAGGCATATGTGAGCTGGCAGGTGCTTGTCGCTGCCACCCTTCAATAGAGAGGAAACTTTAATGAAAGAGCAGCGTCAATAAGTCAAGAACAATAAAGATATTTTCATGTTTGGCTGAATTAATCGGATGAATTGAATGGAAAATTGATTGATTGGAGAATTGCCAAATCCCGAGACTGCCCTTTTAGTCCAAACAGGTGACTTTTACAACAAAGTAACAGAGCTTTTCCTGCAATAAAATAGGGCGTACATGCTCACTATAAAAGAATTCAACCCTGTTGGTGTGTACATAAAATGTAAGTGTGTAACTTTTGAATTACTTTTATCAATTATTATCACAATATAATATTATTGTATTATATTGCTTTTATTTTGCTGAAATTGTATGTGGTAAAATGGACCAATTGTATTATTTTGTTGATTTTTTTAGTTGATATTTTGTTGATATATTGTTACGTTGTCTTACATTGTGTAAATTGTTCACAGGTTTGTTACCATCATGCTGATGCATGTAGGCCAAGCCTGGGGACCATCTACTTGTGTGTTCCTCCCCCTACACACCATCCCCAAAATAGATGGATTTGTGCAGGGAGGAGTTGACAACCCAATCTATTTAAAAGCACACATGGTTAGAGTCAGTGTAATGTGAGCCTGCCGGGCTGTGTTTGTGAGGCAGCAGCACAGTATCATAACGCCACAGTCAAGTCTCACCTAAACATAAGTGAGGAACAAGGGCAGTGACAGAAAGTTCTAAAAACAGCCCCAAAAGTCAAATTAAATGTGAGTGAGTTCACGTACCGTACTCTCTGTTACTGGCCACAGCAGACGCTGCGTGTGAATGCTAACAAGCTGAAGCGAATCTGAAACGCTTTGAAAAAGTACAAAACTCAAAAAGTAGAATTAGAACTAGATTTGGAAGCTGAAGCTGGACTGAAATGCTGTGGAAATATGTTGAAAGGTATGACAATATGGTGAAGATATGTGAGTGTCTTTCTTATGGTGGAGTCATGAACACTGACCTTAACTGAGGCAAGTGAGGCCAGCAGTTCTTTGGATGTTGTTGTGGGGTCTTTTGTGACCTCTCGGATGAGTCGTTGCAGCGCTGTTGGGGTCATTTGAGTTGGCCCACCACTCCTGGGAAGGTTCACCACTGTTCTATGTTTTCTGCATTTGTGGGTAATGGCTCTCACTGTGGTTTGCTGGAGTCCCAAAGCTTTAGAAATTACTTTATAACCTTTTCCAGACCCCCTAAATAATAAAATGTTTCATTTAAAAACTGAATGTTGTGTTTAGTAGTGTTGTCATTGAGTAATATTTAAATTTGTTTGATGATTTGAAACATTTGAATGTGATAAACGTGCAAACAAATAAGAAATCACAAAGGGGTAAACACTTTTTCCCACCACTGTACGTATACTATATATTTTTGGGATGGACTATTAAAATGCAGGAAATTCATGGGAAACTGTTTAAATGGGAGTGTGATGGGAAAAAATGGGCGGGTGAGGGCGTGACAGGTCTTATTTAATTTAATTCCGCCTTGAGCCTGAGGTTTGCGGTTTGAACTGGTGACAGCCGAGGAGCTTTGGGAGACAGCTGAGTTGGAGAGAGCGAGACGAGGAGATCAGGTCAAGATGAAGACTGCAAAGTGGCTGAAAATGGAGATGAGCTCAGACATGCCAAAGACATTTCTTCGCTCCTAACTTAACTTGCCCCACTGACTCTGTCTGTGCTAACCCACTTGCCCCGTTGAGTTGGCGCAATCTTCAAATATAATCCAAAATGATCAAGTACCATTACTATTGGTATATAATGCTTATTTAGCACCAATATGGTGGGAAAGCATATAACTATGTCATGTAAACGTGTCAGATGAGGTGACGAGATGACAGCATGTGTGCTGCGTCAGCCTATTCATCAACTGGATCTGACATTCCCCAGCAGGGTTCGTTTGCTTCCCTTAATATGATCTCATCCCGTACCAGCTCAGGCTCTCTCCATGTAAGGACGGGCTAAATTGGGAAATCTTTTACTTAAGGGAGCTACTGTATACCGTGGGGACAGGAATACAATAAGTAGACCATTACCTGGAACACACTTCATGTTAGAGGGTGGTTGGATCAATCTAAATCTGTACAGTATCCATATCAATAAGAGTATCAGTATCAGATGGATACTAGTGTGATTAGAGTGATGTGTGTCAAATTAATGACTACATCCATATAAATGAATATTTTTGAAACACCGCTCGCCCCCAAAAACGCTCCTGCTAGCTTGATGTTGACGTTCTCTTCCATTTTTGGATCAACAATTTCAATAAAAGTGTTGGTAATCACTGGATTAGATTCAGCTCCAGATCTCTCAATTTCTCTCTTCAGTTGCCATCGTTGTCCAGGTTTTCCCTACATATGTATGTATAATGTATATGTATAATACATGTATACTGCAGGTATCCACTTCAGTCGGAAGTGCACATTGGCGATAGTGTCCTAGATACAGTTTTGGGTCAAAATAGGAAATATATGCAAATTTAGGCCAGTCCAGGGGGTACCCCGCTTCTCGCCCAAACACAGCTGGGTATTTACAAATTATTACAGAAAAAACAGTCTATTTTCAGAGAAAAAATTAAAACATTTAAATCCTAGCATGTCCTATCTCGCCAGGTGATGCTGAGTAATATAATAATAATAATACATTTTATTTGTATAGCGCTTTTCAAGATACTCAAAGACACTTTACAAAAGAATGAAGTTGAATAGAGCAAGTAAACAGAATAAAAGACACACCAAAATACAACATTCATTGGTTAGTACACAGTTAAAAAAGCGGGGCGGGGCACAGCAGTCAGATATAGAAGGTTAGACATTAAAAACAGATTTAAAGAGGTGGGTTTTGAGTTGTTTTTTGAAGGTGGGAAGGTCAGGGCAAGCACGGAGTGAGTGGGGCAAAGAGTAGCTCTTGGTAGTTTTTTATGACAGTTTTTTATGATCATAAATTTCAGATTTTTCTTTTTGTAATATTATGAGAATAAAATAATGAATTCGTGAATAAAAAGTCCAAATATTACAACCATAAAATTGCAAATTTCAGAGAATAAAGTCGTAATATTGTCATAAGTGTCAGAGGGAAAATACAGCACAGCTCTTCAGGCAAGCTTTTATTCATAACAGCAGTTTTTTTCTTGGGAATTTGCAATTTTGAACGAGTGGTTCACATATAGGCCACACAGTCAGGGGATCGGGAAGACCTGGAATTGATCCTCCGCCTGGGTATCTCTGTGTGGAGTATTTTTTGGAAATTTATGACTTTATTCTCAAAGTCTCAGACAGCTATGAAAAGGGGGGACTTCCGTGAAAGGTCATTTTACTACTTTTTTTACTACTCCAACTTTATTCTCAAAATCTCCGATTTTTTTTTTCGAGGTGGCCCCAATATGTCTTTGAAGTTTTTCATTATAACTGCTGAATGCAGACTTAATGGCTTTATATAGTATAATGACAAATGTCCACAACGTAGCATGAATACGATGGCCCATTGTTTGAGTGGCCTGGTAAATAAATGTAAATGTTGCCATAAATTGTCAGAAATAAAACAGAAATAGTTGACATCTCCAACAGTGATGAAGATTGGAGGAAAATCAATGTATTCTCTTTTAAGTTAGGCAGGACATAAACCCTAAAAGATATTGTTTGGGTGAAGTCGGATTTGTGAGTGAAGAGCAAACATGATCATGACAAGACGCCTTGAAGCGCTCCCAGTCATCCAGGTCATGGTTATCCAAGAAGGGCAACAAGTTTTCCAGCGTCTAAAACAGGGTCCAGCTGAACTTGATTCAAGTGACCTGGATCAGGATGATGATGAATTCATCCGGAGAGGCTGCTCCCACACTTTGTCATTCCCATAGACATCAGATGCTTATTATACTCACCATTCCAACAAGACTATCAAATTCTCACTTCATCATGTCAGTGAACACTCCTTAAAATTAAAAAAAAATAATTAAAATTAAACAACAATTTTAGCTTGACATTAACCTCAACAATCTTTAGCTATACTACAAGACAAGTTCGAGTAAATTATTAGCAACAATTATAGGAATGGAAACTTATTTCTTAATTTGCACATGGTTCAGTTTACGCACTTACCCAGACGGAAAAAAAAGTAGTTCCCACCAACATGCACGTTATTTAGACAAATCCCAATCATTTAGTTACTTTTCACCATGATCCTGTTAATGATATATACATGGCTTAAAATTAGTTAACGCCCTTCGTTTTGTCTCCCGAGCGTGGAGCAGATGCTTCTGACTGAACTGCGTAAAATGCTGAGAAAGTGTCTCCATTGATCAACATTGGCTGTATGCCCAGTAAACACAGTGAAAGGATAACAATGGTATCCGTGAACATGTGGAAGGATCTACTCCTATGAAGTGGACAGAAATAACGATGCAGCATAGTGGTATTGTTATTGACAATTCCTCCTCCCAATGAGTAAGGCATTGTCTTTTTTATGACTTTCATATCATTCTGAATCATATAATATCATTTCATGGGTGTCCAAACCTTTTCCAGCGAGAGCCACATAGCGACCTTTGAAGCTTTTCAAGCTATTGATTGGATTTGAACAACTTCAATTTCATTCATTCATTCATTCATTTTCTACCGCTTTTCCTCACGAGGGTCGCGGGGGGTGCTGGAGCCTATCCCAGCTGTCTTTGGGCGAGAGGCGGGGTACACCCTGGACTGGTCGCCAGCCAATCACAGGGCACATACGTATAGACAAACAACCATTCACACTCACATTCATACCTATGGACAATTTGGAGTCACCAATTAACCTCGCATGTTTTTGGAATGTGGGAGGAAACCCACGCATGCACGGGGAGAACATGCAAACTCCACACAGAGATGCCCGAGGGTGGGATTGAACCCTGGTCTCCTAGCTGTGAGGTCTGTGCGCTAACCCCTAGACCACCGTGCCGCCCCAACTTCAATTTCAATGACTGGAAAAATGAATCCACCCTCGGCCATCTCTGTGTGGATTTTGCATGTTCTCCCCGTGCATGCGTGGGTTTTCTCCGGGTACTCCGGTTTCCTCCCACATTCCAAAAACATGCTAGGTTAATTGGCCACTCCAAATTGTCCATAGGTATGAATGTGAGTGTGAATGGTTGTTTGTCTATATGTACCCTGTGATGGTGTACCCCGCCTCTCGCCTGAAGACAGCTGGCATAGGCTCCAGCAGCCCCGCGACCCTCGTGAGGATAAGCGGCAGAAAATGAATGAATGAATGAATGGAAAAATGAAGGTGTTCTAATACTTTTGACCAGTCATGTATTTCAAGAAAAATAATGCACCACAGTTCTGTGATATACTGTAGGTGAAAAGCCTATTAATATCAACTCCACTATTTTTTCCACATTTTTGCTCATTTAAAAAAAATTGTAAAAACATTTTTTTCATTCAATTTTTTTCAGAAATAATCTCCCATAATGTAACATTTTCCCCACCCTAATTTTCCAAAAATTACAACTTTATTTTGTTTTGTTTGTTTCTCCTATTACAAATTTAAAATATTACAAATGAATTTAATATAACTGTATGCTACTAAAATTACATTACTTTTCTTAATTACTTAATCTTTACTACTCACTGATATTCAAATGCAGGCTGCGTGGTTTTAATGGAAGAAAAACACAGCAAAACACAACACCAACATTGCTTTTGTTTAGTTATTTTGCACAATTTACTTGACTTACTTGTAATAAAAAATAGGGTAATTGTATTATTTTGTTTATATTGTTCAATTTTCTTGTATGTATTTGATTGTATTGTTGTATTAATTGTTATTCAATTGTTGATTATAATAAATGTTTGCCTAAAATCTTGGTCCTGTTGTTTTTGTATCAGCAATAGTGGCCCTGTATTAACTTGGTATAGGATTGATAGAAGAAGTGCAGTATCGCCCACCCCAGCGATATTTGCAATGTAATCTCCTCACAACAACTCCATGATGGCATACAGGTAGATTGTTTTGGGGGGTACTTGAACAGGTCAACATATTTTGGAAGAATAAAACAAAGACAACACTTGGTATTTTCCACAGTTTATTTAAAAATCTTTAACACACTATCTTCCCATCAAGAACATCAGTACGTATTATCAGCACAGGCATTTGGTTTTGGACCCCGGCATGCAGAGACCGAGGCAGCTTGTGCAGAAATAAGTCTTTTATGATAAGCAGAATAAATAGAAGCAATAAGAAGGCAAAAGGTGATGTTGCAACAGGAGACAAGACAAGGTACAGAGGATCACAAAGTGCTGCACAAAAGCATCCATGTTCTATACTGCTTATCCTAAATAGGGGGTATGCTGGAGCCTATCCCAGCTGACTCCGTGCAAGAGGCAGGGTACACCCTGAAATGGTCATGGTCGCAACCAGAGAGGGCAAAATCCAAACAGTATTCCAAACTGTATTCAGACGAACCAGCGTCTCAAAAGTCAGGGGCCGTGTCTTCATTTGCATACTTTTTGCATTTTGAATGCAAACTGTAAGTGTGTTTACACTGTATGCAAATACCACTCAATGAAATGCTCTATGAGTACCCTGAAGCTACGCAGTGTACACAGTGTACTTACTGAAGTGTACTGACTTGATTTGAGACACAGCCAGGGCATCTGTGGAGGAAAGCTAAGACAAACAGGAAATGCAGACGGAAACAGGAAATGACAACAAATAAAAACATGACAATAGGCGTTTTGCGGGTCATCCCAAACATCACCCCAAAAACAATGAACATACAGTGGTGTGAAAACGTGTTTGCCCCCTTCCTGATTTCTTTTTTTGCATGTTTGTCACACATACAGTAAATGTTATACGTATATCACCAAACAATTTAAATATTAGTTAGCATTTTTAGTTAGCATCAATGAAACTTTTTATTATTAAGGGAGAAAAAAAATCAAAACCTATATGATCCTGAGTGAAAAAGTGATCAGCCCTGTTGTCAAAACATAACTTCACTGAGATTAATTGAGATTTATTAGGTAGAAAGGGTTACAACGCCATTTCTAAAGCTTTGGGACTCCAGCAAACCATTGTGAGAGCCATTATCCATAAATGGCCAAAATATGGAACAGTGGTGAATCTTCCCAAGAGTGACCCCAAGAGCGCAGCAACGACGTCTAAGAGGTCACAAAAGACCCCACAACAACATCCAAAGAACTGCAGGTCTAACATGCCTCAGTTAAGGTCAGTGTTGATGACTCCACCATAAGAAAGACACTGGGCAAAAAATGGCCTGCATGGCAGAGTTCCAAGACCAAAACCACTTCTGGACAAAAAGAACATTAAGGCTTATCTCAATTTTGCCAGAAAACATCTTGATGATCCCCAAGACCTTTGGGGAAAATACTCTTGTGGTCTGATGAGACAAAAGTTGAACTTTTGAGACGTGTGTGTCCTATTACATCTGGCTTACGAGTAATGCTGCAGTTCAGAAAAAGAGGTAAAAGGTAAAATATGGTGGTGGTAGTGTGCTGGACTGGTGTTGCTGCTTCAGGACCTGGTAGATTTGCTGTGATAAATGGAACCATGGATTCCGCTGTCTACCAAAATGTCCGGCCATCTGTTGGTGACCTCCAGCTGAAACCAATTTGGGTTCTGCAGCAGGACAATGATCCAAAACACACCAGCAAATCCATCTCGGAATTTTGTGTTGAGTTGTGTTGTTTAAAAACATTTAAGTGTAACAAACAAAAATCAGAAAGGGGGAAAACATTTTTCCACACCACTGTAGCAAGCTAGTCCTTATCCCTGTAGAAAATATTGTTTAATGTAAACATGATCAACCCAGGCAAGAGTTTACATTAGGAGGCAAATAATAATCATTTGACCCTGAGTATACAGTGTGTGTGTGTGTGTGCACTCGTGCATGTCTCTTTTTAAGAAGTTCAGCTTGGAGACAGATCTGCCCAACAAAGAAAATAAAGACAGTGGACATGCATCAGTGAATCTCGACAAAATGAGAAGTGTTGAAAAAGTCCTCAGTCGGTGTGTGAAGGATGCGTTACCTCTTAAGAGTGGAGGGGGGCGGCTGGCTTGAATGACGTTACTCTGAGACATAGCATCCATCATCCAGGAGAGGGCGTTGCAGCAGTACTCCATCTACGAGACAGTACGGCTCAGTGCTGACGGCATACAAACTAGAAAGAAAAGCTCTTCCATGAGAGTTTGCCATGTTTTGTTCGTACTTGTGTGAAAATTAGGATTGCTCCAAAAATAGGACGACTAAACTCATTGCATCATAATTATTTTGTTTTACTATGTGGTTAAATTACTGCAGTCATTTTATTGCTAATGTGGATCCAAAATTGGTGCAAAACCTCAATGTCAAGCTAACGGAAAGGTTTGCCTTTCTGGTGTATTGTATTGTATTGCATCCTACCCTCTTTCTGTAGGCACTACAGTTATTGTATTTGCCTTTAAACATAACTGAAGTTAATTAAGAAGATTTTTTAAAAATGATTTTCTTACGTTTATTTCAAGATTCTGCATCTCCCCTGAAGTGCCACCTCACAGTGTGTCTATGTCTCATTTTTGAGCACTTGGTGTGGGGGGGAGCTGACTGTATGCGTGTTAAGTGGGTTCGCGGGAGCACCTCATCCACACCAGAACTCTGGTCAGAGAGTCCGGACACAGTAACATAGCTAAATGGACTTTGTTTCTTTACAATCCAATTTCCATCTACAGGTTAATTTGTGAGAAGTATAATGTCTTAATGAGTCTGGTTTGTGCAATGAATGAACATTAACATAAATGTAAGTCACAAGCTTCGAGGAGCACATGCTAATTTACACACACACACATATATATATGGCTTTGTGACGAAAAGGGCGCCAATAGGTTAGCTAGCACTTCAAACGTCAGCATAATACACAGGCGCACACAAACAATCGGCGCTATTCGCCGTCTAATTTGCATATAAATGCAGTCACGAACGAACGATTGTTAATAACACATTAACTCACCTTTATCACTAACGTGAACAGACATATAGTATATAGTACAAGGACAAGTTTTCTAATGTGCCCGGGGCGGCTCGGCTGTGGTCCTACAGAGGACCCCTTAGTTTCCCCGCAAGTTGCCTGGTACAAAACCCGAGGTGAAGTCTGCCCTGATCAGTGCCTGTACTGTATGTACTCTAACATGACATTTACGAGGGAATTTACAACATACAGTATACGTGACATGAGTCAATATTATGATCATCATTGCCGTTAAGTGCACAACAGCACTAATAGATGTAGGACAGCACTACACTGTTATGAACTGAGTACACAGTGTACACCAGGGGTGCTCATTAAGTCGATCGCGAGCTACCGGTCGATCGCGGAGGTGGTACTGGTCGATCGCTGGTCGATCGCGGCGTGACATTAAAAAAATATCATCCTCGCATCAATGCCGTCACTTGATTGATATACAGGGCAGCCATTCAGATGACAACTGAATGTTGCCCTTCGGGTGACCAATCAAATAAAAAACAACGTCTCTAAGTGCAGCAGAACTTACGATGTCAGCCTATCATCCATCCCCGTTACTTGATTGACATACAGGACAACCAGTCAGATGACAACTGAATTTTGACCTTTAGGTCACCGCTCATGCGTAAACAACGATGCAAAGTGCTAAGCTAGTCGGCGAATTGCGAGATTTTAAGCCCTCGCTAAAGTTTATGGTCACTAAAATGAGTGAAGGAGCTGGACCAAGTAAAAAGGCAAAAACTGGACCAAGTAAAAAGGCAAAAAACATATCACTTCCATACGGATATGGAATATTATACGGATATTATGATACGGATATTATCCATGACTGATAAACATTTGGAAGTGTGCTTGAGGCTGGCTATCAGCAGCTACTGTCCGGACTATGCATCCCTGGCTGGTTCAATTCAGTGCAAGTCATCAAAGTAAACTCAGGTAATTACAAAAAATGTTAATAGTTAATTATGTGTGTTTTGCAATATTGGCTCATTTGGTTATGTAAGGTACATCAACATACATTGTACGTACAAATAATCCTCAATACATTTGAAAATAAATAGATGTTTTGCATTTTTGTGGTGGGTAGATCATTTTGACTCGGTCATTTTAAAAGTAGCTCGCATGCTGAAAAAGTGTGAGCACCCCTGCTGTACACAGTATGCTTATTGAAATATACTGACTGAAGTATTCCAATTGAGACACAGCCAATGAAAACCGCTGAAGTCATTGGCGTGTTTTGGAGTTACATGAGGTGAGCTGGTATGACATGTAACTTGCGGTAAATCAAGGCAAAGACTCATTCACGTATATTTAAGCTCGGTATTATGCCTCAGCCCCGTGGCAGCTAAGTGCTAAACACAATGAATGGATCCGGAATGTACAGTATCCATGCAGTGCCAACCTCTGTCTCAAGGAGTTGCAAACGCTGTTCGTGGTCACAGTTCTTTGTCATCTGCTTCAGCACACTGTCCACCCTGCACAAACACGCACATAAATTAGGTGAAGTAAACTATTGACATAGTGGCATTAGACTGGCGAGATCAAACTAGTAAAACATGCAAAATGACATGTACAAACATATTGTATCATAGTACAATATGGAGGAGTGATGCTGCATACTGATAGGTATATGTATGTGTGTGGAAGTGTGACCTGCTGTTGGTCCTGTTTAATATTCATTCATTCATTCATTTTCTACCGCTTATCCTCACAAGGGTCGCGGGGGATGCTGGAGCCTATCCCAGCTGTCTTCGGGCCAGAGGCGGGGTACACCCTGGACTGGTGGCCAGCCAATCACAGGGCACATATAGACAAACAACCATTCACACTCACATTCATACCTATGGACAATTTGGAGTGGCCAATTAACCTAGCATGTTTTTGGAATGTGGGAGGAAACCGGAGTACCCGGAGAAAACCCACGCATGCACGGGGAGAACATGCAAACTCCACACAGAGATGGCCGAGGGTGGAATTGAACCCTGGTCTCCTAGCTGTGAGGTCTGCGCACTAACCACTCGACTGCCGTGCCGCCCCTGTTTAATATATCATATTAATATTATATTAAATATAATATTATAAATAGAATATTATAATAAATATATAATTTTATAATCAGGTCAATATGGCAAACTTACTTGGTAGAAGTACGTTTAAGGCGTTCCGTGTCACTCTCCCGCTGTCGCTTGTTCTCAGCCGAGAGAAGGTTTTCTTTTTGGATCGCCTCCCACATGTTGAGTCGGCTGGCCTCGGTATCCTGCAGCTCCAAAACTGATAACAGATAAAAACAGTAAAAGCAATCAAACAAAGTATAAAAAATGTCTGGATGGCTATTACTCTATCAAATACTTATTTTCCCAACTGTATAGTACCAATGATCTCTACTGCAGTTTAAAAAGGGAATGCATACATTTCTTTGAGTTCGTATGTGCAACAAAGATTATTTATGGTCCGACTTGACAGCCCTCGGATTGGCTGACTGACATTGACATAAGAGCGACTGTGATAAGTGAATTCCCGCAAAGTAGGATTCAATATTAATAAATTGAATATTTTCATTGTATAGAAAAACTGTTTATGACTTTCCAAATATGATTTTTACCATTATTGGAGCCCTGCAGACATGAAATAACACCCCTACAGTCACCTTTACACTCCAATTTTTTATTTACTCTTTCTTTACTAATGCACAGGCCATGGGATCACTGAAGGGAAACACACTGTTGCCAACTTCTCAGGAAGAAAAGTAGCTATTGGCTGTCCTAGAAGTCGGTAGATGACGGCATCATCTAATTTGCATATGTTTCATAAAATACTGCAAGCATTCCAACACCTTAATTATGTTTAGAAGTACAAATAAATTTGATTCTTGGATGGTAAATGAAAATACAAAATGCTGAACAACACGTGCTTTCACTTTTAAGTCCTCAAATACCAGAAAACTCCTCAACCATTCCAGAAAAAGTGGTGAGATTTGTCACGAGTTACTTTTGACAAAATTTGTCATCAAGAGGGGTTGGAATGTCACCAGATCTATCGACAAAACAGCCAAGTTGGCAACACTGGGGACACAAGAAATGATTGCCTCTTGACACACACCACGGTACTGAGCTAAATAGTTAGCCTCCAATTTGTTTATTTTAAAGGGTACCTATTATGCTTTTTCTACTTTTCCGACCTATAACTGTAGTTAGAATGTTGTTTTCTCATGTTAAATGATGCCAAAGTTTCAGTTATTGAGGTTTGCATATTTGGAAGTTTGAGTTGGCTCTGATTGTTCGGTTTCAGAGAGTTTCTTCTCACGCCAAGATTTGTGACGTCAATGCGATCCAGACTTCCTTATAAGGGGCTACAGATTGCTAGCACTCAGTAAATGCGGCCTACGTATCCGGAAGTCCTCAGGAGTGCTTGGGACTGTGACCAATCACAGTGGAGTGTGCGTGCCTGGAAATCCATGAAAATGCTGCACAAAGAGGTGCAGAATCTGGAAGATCCAGAAAGCTTTATGTGTGGGTTATCGTGTGTAACTGTTCTATAGGAATCCACAACTCAACAAAGGGCAGAAAAATGAGCAAAATAGGTCCCCTTTAAACTCAAGAAATGGTTTCAAACGGCGTGGAGAAGAAGGACAAAGTAAGAAGCCAAAAACCTACCACTTCCACACGGAATGGGAGGATGACTTTTTTTCACTTCATACATTAATGATGACCACAATGCTACATATAACTGATTGGCCATAAGTCAACCATGAATATTAGCGAGTGAGGGAGTGAGGGAGTAAGGGAGTGAGGGAGTGAGGGAATGAGGGAGTGAGGGAGTGAGGGAGCGATGTTCAAACTACAAAGACATGACTCATTTTTGTTTTGGTGATTCGTGCAGTTCTCACCAAAGTGCTTTTTCTTTTTTGAAGGTATACGGCGGATGCATCGCTTGATAAAAAGATTGAGATGTGAAATGATGATGAATGGCGGTGCCAGGCAAGGTCTGGAATGGTATTCCACGATCAGGTTGTAACGCTGAAACTTCCAGTAGATGTCACTGCGCTCCTGAACTATGGTGAAGGTGTAACTGTGGACGGTGAAGGACAAAGCACATTTTGGTTGTTGTTTGTTCCCTGTTGGGATGAAATGAATCATGAGAGCGTACCTTAACATGGCAATGAGGAGATTGATGAGCAGTATGTTGGTAACAAATAGATAGATGACCAGGAGGACGATAACCAGCCAGTTGGCATCGGTGTTCACACAGGGCTCCCGCCCCGCTTTGATTAGTGTCACATTGTTTGTACAGTTCTTTTCTCCAAACAAATCAGCTGCATGGAAAATAAGTGCATGTTTTGAAAGTGAAAAAGTTCACTGTGTGACTACTTCATGTCATCCTTATGAAATACAGGTAATCCTCGGTTTACAACATTTTGTGTGACGCGCTCCCACAGTTGAATTAAATACATAATTTCCATAAATATGAGACTTGCTTGAGAATTTGTTACAGTGTGGGTGGATGATGGGTGGATGAATACAGTGTGCGCTGGTGCAACCACACTGGAGGAAGTCGAGTGGTTGAGCCCTCTGGTGAACAGAGGCAGCTGAATTAATCATTGCAGTGTTTTATTTTATTCTAAACTCTTGTTGGTACTTGTATTGTATGTTTCTTACCTACCTTTTGAGTGTTAAGTTGTTGTGTGATGATTTTAGCATTCTTTCTAAGATGACACCGTGAATCAAAGTACTATATATTGAGTAATGACCTCCCGCATTTTCATAGTTTGTGATTGGCTCCTGATTGGCTTTCTAAATGTCTCTAAATTCACTTGCAATGAGTAGAGCATCCAAATGAAACTAACAGGAAAGCCACTCACCATCCACTTCATTGACGTCAATGAGTCCGAAAATATACAGATATGGTCTGTAGAAGACCCGACGAAATACCCAGTTGGGACGAGGATCGTATGAGTAGAGAAGCGCCTGGTTGGCTACTCCATAGGCGACGACCCAAACAGCCAAGAAAAAGAGGAAGAAGAAAATGTCTTTCATCTGAGGGAAGGAGGGAAACAAGATTGTTATGGTTTTGATTTTGTGTCATATTTCTACTCCTTTTGATTTTTAGTGATCGTGTGAGTCACCATTTTGCCGACAATGATAATCTTGGGCCCGAGCTGTTTGTGGGCAGCAAAGATATGGATCAGACGCAGAGTGAAGACCATAAAATCGATGGCCATCAGCGCTCGGCCAAACTTGAACGACCATGGGAACATTCTGGGGGGGAAAAAAATCTTGTAAGTAAAATGTATCACATCTGTATTGAATTGGTATCTGATCAACAAAATAAAAGGTGGTATCATCAACCCCTCATGGTTACAAATTCAGAAACAAATTAATGAGATACAGTATGATACTCAGATATGTTTTGCTATTCAGTTACCTGCAGCAGAGAGCACAAATGAAGATTATGATGGCTGTGATGTCACACTGATTCCACATATCCTGGATGTAATTCTTCATCCTCTGGAGCACAAAGTTGCTGAACACAAAGAAGATCTGTCAATCAGAGAGAGAAGAAGAGTTATGTGAAATATTATATGAAATAATATACTTCAGAAAATAATTCATCTATCCATTTCATTGCTGCTTATGTTGCTGGACCCTATCTGGTGGCCAGCCAATCACAGGGCACATTTCGACAAACAACCATTCACACTCACATTCATACCTATGGACAATTTGGACTCGCCAATTAACCTAGCATGTTTTGGGAATGTGGGAGGAAACCGGAGTACCTGGAGAAAACCCACTCATGCAATCTTAAAACCCAGATCTTCCCAATCTCCTGACTGTTGAGGCCAACATGCTAGCCACTCGGCCAACATACTAGCCACTCGGCCAACATGCTAGCCACTCGGCCAACATGCTAGCCACTCGGCCAACATGCTAGCCACTCGGCCACCGTGCGGCCAAAAATAATTAATCACATTTCAAATTAAAACCAGTCCAGTGGAACCCGTTCAAGTCCATGCACCTCGGACTCACATCGACATAAGTTGTCATCGACATAA
Organism: Doryrhamphus excisus; assembly: GCF_030265055.1. Taxonomy (NCBI): domain Eukaryota; kingdom Metazoa; phylum Chordata; class Actinopteri; order Syngnathiformes; family Syngnathidae; genus Doryrhamphus; species Doryrhamphus excisus. The sequence goes on from NC_080480.1 coordinate 8,618,118, forward strand.
CCAAAAACAAAACTAGGTTTTCATATAATATTCTATACTCGTTTTTAACAGAACTGTTGTGGTCTTGAAAAATAGTGTAAATAGATGGTAGTTATGTTGCTGTTGTCGTTTCATTATGGTGATTTTAAGAGAACTACAACACATATTGACATACACGGACGCATTGTTTATCGAAAGGCCCCTTTGGGTCTTAAATTTGATGACACAAACGGATTGTTGACATAAGCGGGACTGACTTAAACAAGTTCCACTGCATGGTTTGGATTTCTTAACCACCAACCTGTCTGATTTCTTCACAGAGTAATGTAAAAACCCAAAAGTAAAGCACAAACTCCAGAGAGGACGGGCCTCTGGGAGGCGGGGGCTTGAAATCCATCAACAGGATGTAGGCAAAGAGGCACAGAAACAGGAAGTACATCAGCACGTTGCCCAGGAAGGAGGTGACAGGGGCGAACCAAAACTGCCTCCACCGTGTCACAATGAACTGTTTCCTGATTCCGGATGGTAAAGAGGCTGAAATAAAGACAGGGTAAGACGGGTATGAGTACATTTTTGTGTCATCATTCACCACAACCTCCATGTCATTGTAACCTGATGTAAACCCACCTTTCAGGTTTTCTTTTAGAGCCCTGTACTCCTCAGCATCCTCATCACTAAAAGCCAACACAAAGAGTTAGGCTTGGAAAAGGCTTGTGAACATCCCACCTGGCTGCAATAGTGCTAGCCAGTGCTAGCCAGTGCTAGCCAGTGCTAGCCATTGCTAGCCAGTGCTAGCCAGTGCTAGCCAGTGCTAGCGATTGGCGTTGAAAGGCATTCAACGGCATATGCGATCACACAATTTTTTACGGAAATCAGATGATATTGATTGGTGGCCAATCTATTGGAGCAATTCTACCCAGTACACATTTTGAATAGTTCAATGTGTGTATTATCAGATTCAGAAGAAAAAAAAAAACGAAAATGTAAGCTTATTTTGAGGGAGTTGCAAAATGCAAATTCCACAGATTCAACAGAATGGCTCATTTACTTGTGTATAATGTCAGCAAGGGGGAAGGCAGAGGTATCATTCCCCTCCAGAATGTCATCGTCTTTGTGATGGACCTCCACTGGATTCACCTCTTCTTCGTGCTTCCTATAACACACACACACACACACACTCTATAAATGAGCCTCTGAATCTGGAAGTCTCCATTAGAGAATGGAGAATATTGATAGCATGACACTGACCTGAAGCTGATTAAGTCGGTGTAGATGAGAGGGGGCATGAAGAAGGAGATCAACAGCTTCCAAACCTCAGTACTTCTGTCCATGCTGCCCCACCAGATGTGGGACAGCAATGACTAGAGCAGAGAGCAGCAATGTTACCACAAAAGTTCTGAACCGACATCACAACATTTGATGTTGCTAATCTGCCTAGCTGCCCTGTTGCATTTCATCTGAAATGGTAATACAGTGGAACCTGGATACATTGGGAAATGCAGGAGGCCATTACGTAATATAACAGTGTACAACATTAAGCTCATCACACAGCAACTAACACTCAAATGTTATTCAGATATCTACAAACATGTATCAATGCAAATTTTATATGAAAAAAACAAAGTGTTTTTGTGGCACAATGCATTTCGTTTGAGAAACCCATTCATTGGAGAATCGCATAAAAAACAAAATGGTGCGACAATGCTGCTTCAGTCTACCAGAGAGCCAGGACCTGGAGCCCAAAGCAAAAATAGGAAGCTGACACCATTTCAGTACCCCAATTGTGTTGCTCCGACAATGCTTTATGGAAAAACTTTTAAATGTTGGGGTTATTTTATTTTGAAGTCATATTGGGACATGTTTGTATATTTGCATGTCAACTTTTTGAGTGTTATGATGGTGTGTGGTGAATTTAGTGCTGTTAGTAAAGTGTTCTTTGAGTAAGTTATATTGTTATCCTGGTATACGTATATATATACTATATATATATATACTGACTTACAATGGGTGGACAAGCTGGTTGTGTGTGCTTGTGATTGGAGCTACTATGTCTTGACTGACAGCAGCACAGCATTTTAATAGTTCTGAAGGAAAGGCGATATCATGAGATTACACTTTAAGTTAGCCTAAGTTAGCCACCTCTGCGTTCAAAGTTTCATTAAAAAGTAGCAGCTTATACATACACCGTCGGTACTAATAAAGCCCAAAAGTGAGGTTAGAATCTACCTGAACGCCATCATGGCTGAAGAACTGGCGAGCATCAGCCGCAGTTGCCATCTGCAGACATGTTGCTCCAGCCCACACTGGAGACTTTCTTATCAGGAGGGTGAAGGAGCGACGCTCACTGCTCTGGTAACATTCTCCAAATACATCTGAACAGCACCAAGACCGACACAATGAAAAGTGAATCCTTCATCAAAAGTAAGAGTGCATACAGCATTAGTTTTGTCAGAAGAGTGATTGCTGCCTCTGTTCACCAGAGTGAGCCAAAAAAGCCGAAGCGCAGATACAATGCCTTATGGCAGGGGTGTCAAACTCAATCGCACAAAGGGCCAAAACTGGGATCCATATGAGATTCTTACATCCCAGCCTGCAACTAAACACCATTCTACTTGATGACAACTCTGGAATCCGTCTGTGATAATCATAGGACTCACCGTGCGCAAGATCCTCAAACTTCTGTGCCAGTTCTTTCATGGCCATCTTGTTGTCAGTCTCACTCTCCAGTTTAGAAAGTTCCCTCAGCAGCTTACATCCACCCAGGGCACTCAACACCGACTCGCCTGCCTGACCAGCAACAAACACAATGTTAGCTCTGGCCAGCAAATTATCTATGAAAACTTTCACCTACATTTTTTTGCCCTGGTTTTTGTACACTGTCTTGGTTATCATCCAATATTAGGCATAACAAACTTTCCCTTGTACTGTATCATAAGTTCCCAAACAAAGCACCCTATGGACTCAGCATTTTTTAATTGTGTGAGTGTGACTAAATAACCCACCATGGGGCAAAAGAATGCTGTGAGTGCCATCAATTTCATAAAGAAGGTAAGAAACACTCATAAATTCAAGAAAGAATCCATCGCAAAACCAAGATCCCCTTCTGCCTCACAACTCTTTGATGTCTTCGCCGACAAGAGTCTTCAATAAAAGTCAAAGTAATGTTAAATCTTCATTTATCCGTTTCATTCCTCGTTTATTTTGCATTGTTTTCTGCATGTTAAACTACAATTATTGATTATGAAAGGTATTTTGTTGGATTTACATACAGTTAATTTCCTATAGAAAAAAGTGCTTCAGGGCGGCACGGTGGTCTAGGGGTTAGCGCACAGACCTCACAGAGACCAGGGTTCAATCCCACCCTCGGGCATCTCTGTGTGGAGTTTGCATGTTCTCCCTGTGCATGCGTGGGTTTTCTCCGGGTACTCCGGTTTCCTCCCACATTCCAAAAACATGCTAGGTTAATTAGCGACTCCAAATTGTCCATAGGTATGAATGTGAGTGTGAATGGTTGTTTGTCTATATGTGCCCTGTGATTGGCTGGCGACCAGTCTAGGGTGTACCCCGCCTTACGCCCGAAGACAGCTGGGATAGGCTCCAGCACCCCCGCGACCCTCGTGAGGAAAAGCGGTAGAAAATGAATGAATGAATGAAAAGTGCTTCAGTCAGTACCATTGTACTACCACTAAATCAAATACAAATTAAAACCTTGATTTAATTTGTCCTATTTTTTTACATTCTCTCTCAGTTTCAATAAACCTAGTGTAAAAATTCTAGACTGATCATATCTTAGGCATAGGCGTGTATGAAATAGTCACTTTTCTTTCAGGGGTCTCACCATCTCCCAGAAGTAAACAGCCATCTCACTGCGGTTCTGCAAGACAGCCCAGATGAAGAGCGCCGCCCAGGGAGAGAGGCAGTTTTGTTCCCGGTATGTACAACTCCCATGCAACATCTTGTCGACTTGCTGAGAGAACAGCAGAGATGTTAATGTTCATATCTGTATAGTAGGTCTGTTTTTTGGTTCAAAAATGACCTCTTTTAAGCATTGAGCAAAACTTTTAGTGGAGAACAGTGCTGGTTACAGACTCTGAGCGCAGTCCGAGAGCCAATTTCGGGGTCCAGACCAAGGGGTCCATAGTAGAATGGCTGACAGACATCTCCGAGCAGGTCCCACAGAACACGTGATACCTGCATTAAAAAAAAAAAACATGTTGCGTTGGTTGACACACGGGTTGTCAGGACCGACTTTTGGATGAGGTTTGTTTTCATCAACGCACCTCAAACAGGCTGAGTTCATTCGGTGAAGCAGGTCCAGCTGTTTCACTCTGTGTGCTATATCGTGGTACCGCTATGGCTCCGTTCAGACCGGGTCGAGGTCCAGCCAGATTCAGTCGGTCACGCAGACGCCTCTGGAGCAGAAGGTAGGCCACAGAGCTGTCCGAGATGGACCGATACAGATTCTCCAAGCGTTGGTATGTCAGATAGTCCAGGATGTTGAGACCATTTTCACAGAAGAGCCGCACAAACTGAGGCTTGTCGTTGATGAGAGCGTCTGTCATTGAACCTTCCAGGTCTTCAAACTGAAAACACAATCACCCTGTCAATAGTAGTAATGCCAAATCTAACCTCTAATATTCAAGTCTACTTTCTTGGCTTTGAGTTCCATTGACAGAGCTCTTTGGTCTTGCCCATGATGATGGAGAGGTTGACCTTGACATTGCGGGCTCTAATTTCGTGGCACAGCGCAGGGTGCCGCAGCGTGGTGGTAATTAAATAAATAAATCCCCCCCCCCCCCCCCCCCCCCCGCACCTAAAATCAACATTCTAGAAGTGAAAACTCCCTCAGAAAAAGCACAAGACATATCTACTCTTCGCTCATTAGACAACTAATAATTAACAACTAAAAACAAAGATTAATATAATCTTGGTTGTTAAAATCTGGCTATTGGATATATTTTTTACTGTTCATTTTTTCTCAAGGAGGATGAGGAAGAGATACCGCAAATATATCAAAGGTCCTATCCTATTTGGTGACGGCGGAACATGGAGGCAGGTGAATCACAAGCACGATGCCTGGATTAGCCTGCTTCTGTGTTTAATGTGTCAGGAATAAAGGTGGTTTACAAGGTGACTTGCATTGTGGCTTCTGATGCGCAGTCCAATGGGTCCTGCACATTTAAAGCCAATGAGAGGCGTTCATTTGATTGGTTAAGATTACACTAGGCTGTGTTAAACCATAAGGTGGTCCATAAGGTGGATTGTGTCATGAAGGGCGGCCCAAACAACGGTTTTACAGTCCCTAGTATGAGTTAGTACATTGCTTCAGGTTAAATGTCTAAAGGAGGGGAAAAAACTTACAAGTCAGTAGTCCTTATAGACCACCATGAACTAAATAGAATACACTTGACTTGACAGAATGGATGGAAGAACAGAAAAAGATGAATAGATATTAGGTCAACAGTTCATATTTCTAATAGTAATAGTCCACTCTGACCTCCCATTGTATGTTTCCTGTGAAGAGTTCTGTTTTGGCGATGTCCACTCGGTTCCAGGCCACAGCCAGTTTCAACTCTTCCCTGTACTCACTGGCGTCACGGGACAAACGTTTACTAGCTTGACAGAACACACACATACACACACACTCATGGTAGGATTGTAGCATATATCTTAAAGTGAGAATGCATGACAGGAAACATAGAAGAAGTTTAAATACAAGGCTGGCGAGTGTCAATTATATTTAGCTTTTATTAGGGCTGCAACTAATGATTATTTTAAGGTCGCTGTTTTGATGAATTGAGTAATCGGTTAGGCCCTAGAACAGATGGCGGACCTCGGTCTAGATCTGTACTTTGTTTTTTTCCTGTCAGTCAATTACTACAGTGTTTTTGATTTTGGTATTTTTTGCCCTCAGACCTGTGTACCTTAGTTAGATTTTCTTATTTGCTTGTTTATGTTATTTTTTTACTTTTTCCCATTGTGGACACCCTCTGTTATAATAAATATTTTTGTTTTTATTTTATTTTTTGTTTGGACCGTTCAACTGCGATGAAAAAAAGCTTGTCACATCTCACTCAATAAGTGACGGTGGGAACACCGAGTGCAGGTAGGATTGCAAGGTTTATAGTGTGTCTTTCTGTGGCTCATATGTGTACAAAAATATTTTTCTTTTGAAATTTGGTGGGTGTGGCTTACAGTTTGGTATGCTCAATAGTCCGAAATTTGTGGTAGTTCTAGTTTTTTGTTATTTACTATCCAGCTCTATTTGTGTAGTTTATTTATAGACGCCACTGACTAGGCTAGTTGGCAATCAATCATCAGATCACGGGATGAGGAATCACATTAATTCATTGATTATGTCAACATCAACTTATGTTGACATGAGTCAGCCAATCCTGGGGTTACACTGCATAAAAGTGTCTCCTGCGATACCGTTTTCATAATTACAAGTAGTACTTCCCATTATTTGTCCAACATACCTCTAACAAGGGCTTTGAGGAGCACGGTATCAAAGTCATCAAGTCCCTCTTGTGCGGAGTAGAACACAGTGATGAGTTCTCTGTTATAAAGAATACCCAGAGCCTGGAAACGTAGAAGGAGCGTAAGAATATATTCCATTTCCTTTCATGCAACTGCAATGTCTTTTAAATAGTAAATTATACTTTAATATTCCATATTCAGTTATAGGATATATATTTTTACTGTCATATCCATTTTTGTGCAAGACACACTCACACTGTCCACCAGTTTCTCCGGTTCATATTCATCTGGGAAATGTTTCCTGATCTTGTCGCAGACCCTGTCACGGATGTCCATGCAGAGAACTTCCACAGTCTCTCTGTCCATTGTTGCAGATTCGATGGAAATGCTGGGAAGAGTCACTAGAAGTTCACTGATAAGGTCTGCAGCTGGACCAGTACCAGCCAGAACCAGCCAGGGCGTAGATCTCTTCAGAGAAGCATGTACTCTCTGCACGCAGAACAGATATATACACAAAATAAATGACGTGACATTTTATCTGGGAGCAGTCTCTCTAATGGAGAGATTCGCTTTATGCTTCATTTGCTTTTTCTGTGTCACTATCCTGTGTTTCGAATCGGATTTTAATATGAAAGTCCTTGGTTAACTTTTACACTTCATTATGTCGCCAAAGTGGTAGTGCGCCAAAGAAAAGGAAAGCCATCCCCAAGGAAGCGAAAATGGCCACTCTTTGTCATGACAATATTTAAGGTTAAAGCGTATAAATGCTAATGAATCTTAGAGGGGGTCATGGATTCTGTGCGCTTTTGCAAGGAGATCTAGCAGGAGAAGAGGAGGTTATCTTTCTAGACAAACTTGGAACAATATTCAAGGAAGGGAACATTTGTTTTTCATGAGTTGAACTCAAAGATGTACATAAATGATACTGATTAGACAACATGATTGCACAAGTATGCCTTAGCTTGGCCACAATAAAAGGCCACTCTAAGATGTGCAATGTGCAATAATTATGCTGCCTAACCTGTGAGGTGTATGTATTATGAATGCTCACTAACAGCCTAACCTATCCATCCTTATGATGGATGCAGACAGAGGCCAGTACAGTCTTATGGTGTTCTTACGTTCAGCATGCTGGCGTCTCCTGAGATGAGCATACACAGCACTGGGATTTCAATACTGCCACTCCCTGTTGGAACACAAATATCACTTATAACAGAAAACAGACAATTCCATACAAACATTGCTACAATGTCTTTCTTTTTCTTCCAGTATTATCTTTAATCTTGCAGGGTGTAGTGGTGTCCTGCACTTTGTCCCAAATAAAAGAGTAAAAAGGTCTTAGGCCACCTTTAGATTTATTGTTTTAGTATCATCTAAGGGTTGCACGGCGATCGAGTGTTTAGCGCACAGGCCTCACAGCTAGGAGACCCGAGTTCGATTCCATGTGTGGTTTTCTCCAGGGACTCCGGTTTCCTCCCACATTCCAAAAACATGCTAGGTTAATTGGCGACTCCAAATTGTCCATAGGTATGAATGTGAGTGTGAATGGTTGTTTGTCTATATGTGCCCTGTGATTGGCTGGCGACCAGTCCAGGGTGTACCCCGCCTCTCGCCCAAAGACAGCTGGGATAGGCTCCAGCACCCCCGCGACCCTCGTGAGGCTAAGCGGTGGAAAATGAATGAATGAATGAGTATTATCTAAATATGATCCACATAATTACTTATTGTGCAGAACACACATAAAACCGAAGAGCAGGATAAGTTTTTTTTTACTACATTGCGGTAGTGCTATAAAAATATATCGAATGTAATGCATATATTGATCATTTCCCTGGGGGTTTTGCATGAGTTGTTCTTCTTCTGGGGGCCATCATGTTCCCCAATCAGATCTAGTCAGTATAAATGAAGTACATAGTATGTCTTACCGCTAATGCCAGTGCGCTGGTGAGAGATATAATCTTCAAGACTTGCACGAAAGGCCGTCTCTCCTCCTCTTCGGCCGCTACTTCCATTATCCACCAGGAGGAAAGCCTGGCAGTTGTTGTCCAGGCAGCAGGAGTCACGTGACGTGTTTTGGACGTAGTAGCGAGCGGGGAAGCTTCCCTTCGAATGAACGACAAAGTTAGTCAAGAGTCAGCATATACAGTCTGCAAGCTGACGGAATGTACAATGCGTAATGAGTACCTGTGTGTTTACAAGCTGTTGTCTGTTGAATACAAGGCCCCAAGGTGCGAGTCCCACAGCTATGACTTTTTTCTTGGAGAGTGTCGGAGCTGCAGCATCGTGGTCCCTCACCGCCTCGCCTACACAGCGGGCCACACCTTCCCGTAGACCCCCCGTAAAGATCCAAGCTCCTGGGTTAGAGAAAGGTGGAAATTATTTTAATGGTTTTAAAAACATACACTGGTGTGATAAAGTGTTTGCCCCCTTGCTGATTTTTTTGCATGTTTGTCACATTTAAATGTTTCAAATCAAATTTAAAGAAAAACTACACTTTTGGGGGGGAATTTTGACCATCAACCACATGACATGAAAATCCTAATAATAAGCTTGTCAACCCACTGGAGGTCAGTATATATAAATATATAAATATATAAATATATAAATATATAAATATATAAATATATAAATATATAAATATATAAATATATAAATATGTAAATATATAAATATATAAATATATAAATATATAAATATATAAATATATAAATATATAAATATATAAATATATACTATAACAACATAACAACATTCATATTATTAAAAACACTAAATTCATCACACATCAACAAGTCATAACAATCAAAAGGTATACTTGACAAATATTCCAACATGTACCAATATGAGTTTGAAAAGAAAAAATAACAAAAAACTAAAGATTTCCCTAAGGCGCTGTGTCTGAGCAACAAATTAATTGGGGAGCTGCAATGACGTCAGCGTCCCTCTGCCTCCCTCTGTTGGACACAGGCAGCATTGTCGTGTCATCCACCATTTTCTATGTTGTCCTCCAATGAACTGGTTTTCTGGCAGTAATATATTATGGGTAGATTTTAATACAGCTGCTGGTATTTAATTTCATATTGGTACATGTGATGTATATTTCCTAGGTACCGTTTGAGTGTTAAGTTGCTGTGTGATGAATTTAATGACTGTTATATTTAGTAACGAAGTCCATGCAAGCTTGTCATTAGTTTTTCCATCTTCATGATTGGCTTCCATCAAGTAAAAAGCTGCCTGGTCCTCATGAACTTGTGCGCGCCACAATGCCAAAAATCTTTCCATTTTCAAATTTAGTGGGTCCATCTTTGTTATTAATGGTATACTCTACATTTGTATAGTCTTTTAGTTTACCTGTGCTCTGTGCAGCTCGAACCAGCCCGTTCCTCAGGACATCTCTCACCCATGTTTTGATATTCTCATGGCCTTCGCCCCCCACCACAGACACCACCAAATTGGGTGAGGGCAATCCCCAGTGCGCCGTCATCAGTGCGTAGATTTTATGAGGCGGCGTGTCACATGATAGCCGCAGAAACTAGACAGAAAACAACAATGTGAGTGAGAAACAACACTATCGTTTTACGGTACTCAGAATCAAACATTTGTCAACAATGGTGTCTCATTTCTTCCGTTGCTTTATGCACCACGCCTATGGAAGTCTGCAGGTCTGCAGGTTGCATCAAAAACCATGACCTCTGGAATAATCAATTAATAATCAAACAATTGTGGAATTTCTACAAGTTTTCCATCACATACTCATGAATGAACATGAAAGAACAATACATATGTTTTGTTAGTGTGGCTGAGCAAGCATACACTGTATTCTTCTGCCCCGCACAAGGCACACACTGCATTCTTAGTATTAGTATTCATCCTCCGGTGCGTGCTGTAACTAAATCTTGAGCAAGTCTAGTGCTTACAAACCACAAATTATTTTAAATGGAGTTATGGGAGGGTTGTACATTGTAAAGCCAGGAAAGTTAATTGTGATGAGTCATGAGGTTCTTCCTTGCATGATGACATAGATCATCATAAGTGTGTGAATGAAAAAGGCTTTGCAAACATGCTTTGGCAACCAGCTCACCGGCAAACAAAAGCATGGTACTTGCTGTTGAAAGGTTGGGCTCAACAAGGCGTGGTTTAAAACGATGTCCTCTTTTCAAAATGTCACTGCTCTACAAAGTAGCAAGCTGGACTACCTATGAGGAAATGCGTGTGTATTAAGTACTCACATGACTGTGCATGCGCCCAGCTCCAGCAAACTCCAGCTCTCCAAAGGCGTCGGTAGGACTTTCAGTAGTGTGCTCTTTGCTGTTCCACTGGTTGGCCCCCGCTGCCTCGGGGTCCTCTGGTCCAAAGGAAGTATGCACATCCCGTGCACCGCCACAAAGACACCGCTCTCGATTACTGACACACAACAAACACACAATGTTAATCACACTTGTTGATGTTACAAGTGTTAAAAACTTAAGTCTTTTAAATAGGGGTGGACGATGGAAACAATAAGGTTGCTTATTCAGACAATTTGTGATGAAAGTTATTTTTACATTAATATTATCAGTATGTGGATCAAAAAGATCCGCTGTAAGGAAAAAGCCGAAAGAAACAAACATTACCAGATATTTACCTGAGGGATTCTTCAATAAAAGTAGTGCACACTCGCTTCTTGATGAGTTTGGGAATCCAGCTCTGGGCAGAAAAGGGGTCCTTGTTAGAAACATACAAAATAGCTTCCAGTTTGTAAACTGTGTGAAAAAAGTGATTGCCTCACTGTTAAGACCTGAGATTTATTGAGATCTATCAGTCTGGAAAAGGTTATAAAGACATTTCTCAAGCTTTGGGACTCCAGCCAACAGTGGTGAACCTTCCTTTGTCAACCAAAATGACCCCAAGAGCGCAGCAAAGACTCATCTCAGAGGTTATAAAAGACCCCACAACAACATACAAAGAACTGCAGGCCTCACTCACTTGCCTCAGTTAAGGTCAGTGTTCATGACTCCACCATAAGAAAGACACTGGGCGAAAACGGCCTGCATGGCAGAGTTCCATGATAAAAACCACTTCTAAACAAAAAAACATTAATTTTGCCTGAAAACATCTTGATGATCCCCAAGACCTTTGGGAACATCACAGTAAAATATGATGGTGGTAGTGTGATGGTCTGGGGCTGTTTTGCTGCTTCAAGACCAGAAAGCCTTGCTGTGATCAACGGAACCATGAATTCTGCTGTCTACCAAAATGTCCGTCCATCTGTTAGTGACCTCAAGCTGAAACCATCTTGGGTTCTTCAGCAGGACAATGATCCAAAACACACCAGCAAGTCCACCTCTGAATGGCTGAAGAAAAACCAGATGAAGACTTTGGAGTGGCCTAGTCAAAGTCCTGACCTGAATCCTATTGAGATGCTGTGGCATGACCTTAAAAAGGCGCTTCATGCTGGAAAACCCTCCAATGTGGCTGAATGACAACAATTCCGATGAGTGGGACAAAATTCCTCCACAGCGCTGGAAGAGACTCATTGCAAGTTATCACAAACGCTTGATTGCAGTTGTTGCTGCTAATGGTGGCCCAACCAGTTATTAGGTTTAGGGGGCAATCACTTTTTCACACAGGACCATGTTGGTTTGGATTTTTTTAAATCCCTTAATAATTCATTTAAAAACAGCATTTTGTGTTCAGTTGTGTTGTGTTGTACATTTGTGTGATGATCTGAAACATTTGAGTGTGACAAACATGCAAAAAAAAATCCCAACAAGTAAAAGGTCATAATGTTAAGTTGGGGGGGGGGGGCAAACAGATGGACAAGCAGGATGAAAGGTCAGGAATAACGATGATGCATCCGAGTTGAGGCAAGTTGAGCGTGTTTAATATAAAAGGTGTTTAGTGACTCAGAAGTGAAGCTAATGAATGGCGACTGGTTTGACCTGTTTTCCCGTTGACGTCTTAGCAGCCTTTTCTTCCTACACAAAGTCCTTTCATTTACTTATTCATACACTTTGCTGACTTTCCTTCAATGTATTACTTCTTTACTACTTTTATTATGGTTGATGTAACACGAATTCGTGTTGTGGTTTACTATGATTTAAAGTCACTGCTTGGTTCAGTCTTATTAAGTCTCCAAAACAACGTATTCCTTAGAATATGATATTATTAGTGTGGTTTGGAGTGTAATTTGTCATGTTTGCACATATTGTACAAATATACTGCTTGTCGGGACGGTGGTCTGATGTTGCCACAGGTTATGTGATGTGTGTCTGCTACACAGATAACATTTGACATTATTGTCACTGCACGAGTGGGAATGTAGGATTTGTGTAGAATTCCCTAATAATAATAATTCCTCAACTTGAAAGCCCTTTGCATTTTCCCGCCTTGAAACACCACAGCAACATTGTCACAAACGTCTTCACGTACCTGATCCTTCTGTTTCTTGCCATCAGACTTTGCAGGACCTTCCTTCTCCTTCCCCACTGCCTTCATTTTGACGTTTCTTCTCTGATGAAGCGTCTGCAAGAAACTCTGCTTAACAGCAGCGGGCTGAAGATCGATCCAAATATCGATATTGTGATATTTTCACATTGTTATATTCATTAAGCGCATTAAGTGTGTTGATATTATTGTGAATTTTATCAATATAATCAATTTAAAGCAAAATCTAAATTAATTTGAAAAATGTCAAGTTAAAAATGCCAATGTCCTTGCTGGTATGGCCATACTGGCTCCGTATTGGTATCAGACCGATAACAAAATTAGCAGAATCACCCACACCTGTGGCCCCGCCCACATTGACGTCATCGCCTCTCACCAACTTTGTTTCTTCCCTTAAGTTGTTGCCAACAGTAATTACTGTCATAGTAACATGACAATTGTCATGTATCCATCACAGGGTAACCTTGCGTTGCATTTTCTATTCTATCCAAGCTATTTAACCCTTCTAATGCTTGAATAGAGTGTCAAACATTACAGTTGAACTGTTCTTACTATATTTCTTCAATGAATTCATACAAAACAAGCTAGGAAACTCACTTGGCTGTTAGCCTTAAAATCGCTATGGAAAGCACAACATCCTAGCTGAACTATGGGGAGAGAGGAGAGCGGAAATGTCGGAAAGGATGGAACATTTTTCTAAACCCATCTATTTTCTAGTGCTACAACATTTCATTGCTCTGCCTTTAATTGAAGATACATTTGTACTATTATAAGTACCTTCAAATCAATTACGAGATAATCTCCCACGGCACGTGATGAGTTATCATACCGACAGTTTCGAATTGTTTTGAGGAAAACTACCGTACCGACCCAATTTGATGTTACTCAGAGCCGCCTGCTACAGCAAAACATAACCACAGACCGTTTATAATATATACCGTTTATAATATATCTTAGAAAGCAGGCTTACCTTTGAATAAACTACATACAGTTGGGGGGGAAAGCTGCTACTGGCCATACAGCGCCCCCGCCTGGCTGTAAAGAGGCATGTCATACAATGCACATCAGGTGCCGTGCAAGATGGACTCTTGTTGGGGTTTACTGATAGGAGGGGTCAAATTGGCATATACTATAGGGTTTTTTGGAATTACTGTATATATTGCACTTTATTGAAAATGCAAGTATCTTGTATCTGGTAACACGGGTCTTGAAGGACTACAGTACAGTACAGGATTTTACAGTGAATCGGACTAAAGATGTGGTAGTAGGGAAAAATACATATGTCCACTTCAATAGGGAATTCTTGTGACAGAAAGTTGAATTACAGGAAACATGTGACTTTTCGGAGTGTGAGAAATTATGAGGCTGAATGTTATGGTGGTGCTTGAACGTGGGGAAAAAAAGTATTAAAAAATTCAATTTCAAACTCCGGCTACCTCCACATTCCAAAAACATGCTCGGTTAATTGGTGATTCCATTGTCCATAGGTATGAATGGGAGTGTGAATGGTTGTTTGTCTATATGTGCCCTGTGATTGGCTGGCGACCAGTCCGGGGTGTACCCCGTATCTCACCTGAAGACAGCTGGGATAGGCTCCAGCACCCCCGTGAAGATAAGCGGTAGAAAATGAATGAAATGGGATTTATTTTCCAGAATATGCAGAATTCCAGGAAACAATTTGGAATGTGAAAGTACCAAGCCAAAATGTGCTGTAATCTGGAAAAAAAAAGTCAGGAATTTGTCTTTTTCGTTTTAAAAACGTCTCCATTCCTAGGTGTAGTTGAATTGACTTCTGACCTTGTTATGGATCGGATCTGTGAGCTTGTTAAACTGACACATTACCGCCACCGTCTGGTCAAAAGCTGCACTATAACAGCGTCTAATGGATAACACAGTAGCATAGCGGCTAGCCTACCTCTGGTGTCTTCAGTTGATAACCTACTAAGCAGTACCATGGCCATCGCGGCCCACTGGTGCGAAACTCGAGGTTTTTTGCGGCCCTGTAGGTGGCGCTTGATGGCTCGGCCCTATTGTTAATCACTGATCTAGAACCTCCCCTTAATGAAACCTAAATTAAATGCCATCAGGAAAACACCACACAAAACTATAGCTGATGCAAAAAAAAGTTTAATTTACAGTTTTAATTTTTCTATAAAAAAGCAGCAGAGGAAAAAAAAAAACACAAAACAGAAAATCAGTGTGGTGAGTCATGTCTGCCGAGTGCCAACAGTTGAATTTCAATTCAGATCAACTCAAAGAGCTTCAAGACCCGAAGTGACCAACGTGTATGAGAACACAAGCTCCAAGGGCACATATGGAGCTGTGTAATACAGCTCGAACCAGGCAGTCTTTCTTCTCTCAGGCCCAGGAGTGAACACTTGCATTACGAAAACACTTAAAAGATTCACTTTGGATGTTGACATTTGGTTCAAAATAGTTTGACCGGGTAAAAGCAACAATCAGGGAGGACAGACGCGATGGTGATGGTCGCTTGACACCACACGAGGACAGAACCTACGTCACATGGCCTACTGTCACCATTATGGGACAGAGTACAGGGTAGCTCTTATGGCATCGGCCAACATACTTAAGATTTTTTGAAATCTCAAACGTCAGCTTGTCCAGAAGACAGACCATCTTAACTCGGAGTGCGGCTTACGAGTTTGGGTTTAATACTAGTTAGTTTAAAGTCTGAACACAACTTGGGCTGCAACAGCTTTCTACAAAGAAAACCCAACAACCCACACGGCTACAGCTTTAACAGTCCAAAGAAAGAGGGCAGTATACAATGTGACTCTACGCAGAAATGTCATGGGGAGCTGTTTGTGTCTAAGGGTCTTGCATGTGCAAAGAACAAGAAGACAAAGTGAACCCATGAAGATGGTCACAAACACGTTGACTACTGCACAATGAGTCCTATTGCCGTCTCACTCCCCCCCAAAATTTGGAAAAACCTTAAATATGAGTAGTATCAGCAAGAAATTGACAAAAAAAACATTAAAATGTTGCTGCAGGGGAGCATTAACGGTTTCAACACTCCAAGTCGGCCTTTAAAGACAAACTATACATAGGGAGCTGGAGCGGCCTCTAACGCATCCTGTACTCCGACGTCTTGGACACCTCACACAGTTGACCCTTGAAGTCGATGTCGACAGTGAAGTCCAGGTCTCTCTGTGGAAAACAGCCACATCAAGTAGTAAAATTAGTAGTTACCCTTGCAATATACATACATATATATACACACACACACACACACATAGAAAAGCCAAAAATGGTCCCATCTCAAAATATATTAAAGAATCCCTGAAAAACAATTCAGAGAGTGATCCAGATCAGTCCCAAAATTGAATCAGTTCCCACAATCGCTGTGCTGTGCTTGCGCTTTGCAGAGGTAAAAAAGGGTCTATTTGCAGTATCTAATCATGAGAGCACCTTTAAAAAGGACTGTTTCCAATAAATTGTTTCCAGGTATTGAAATATACATGCTACAGTCAGCTAATACAGACCAGCTTTCCTTAAAAATCTTAATCGTCGTGGTCGTTTGGACAGGTGACACTTACATTGTTTTTGACGTTTGGCTTCATGCTGATGGTGCCCAAGATCTCTTCCCCAGTCTTGACAGTCAGGTAATCGTCCAAGTAGAAGACGGTCTGCTTCCAGTGAGTGTAGGGGGATTCTGGGCCTGGGTGGGGACAAGTTTAATTCAAGTGGCTGATCTAAACTGATCCTGTGATAGAAAATGACGTATGGATGGGATTGTCATGGGATGTGTGGATGGCGACCCCTGTAGCTGTGGCCTGTTCCAGGCATCCATCATTTTTCATTAGGGATGTCATCTTACACAAAATATAGGACTGGACAATAAAGTTATTTTTACTTTATAGAGTCAAAAAAACAATGTAGATACATTTTGAAGTGTTTAATAACTTTGCATGCATGACCTTAGCATGCTTTTAATTTTTTTTCTCCACAAATTGAAATTTTTTTTACTAAAAAACATTTAAATGACTTTGGAGCGGCTACTAATCATTTGTTGGCATAGTTATGTAAAGATACATGTAAAAGAGATTGCCGTTTGATTAGCTTATGTTTCCAGCAAAACAACTATACTTCCGATGATGCTTAGAATGGCATACCAGGCCCTTTGTATCGAGTTGTGGACTCCTATGGAGCAGCTACACAGTAACCCGCACAAAAAGCTTTAGATTTTCCAGAACCTGCACCCATTCCAGCTGTATTTCCTTGGATTTGCCCCAACTATCTTATGGGATGGTTGGACCCCTGCAACGGCTTCTTACATTCTTGCTTTAGTTTGAAGTTTTCATAAATTTGTTTCACTGTGTTCACAATTTGCTCACCAAGCTGGTCTGATATTCCTCTGCAAACTATTTGGTTAGGAAGAAGGAATTTGGTGACTGCAAACTTACTGGTGGAAAAGCCGGTCCTCTTGTGACAGCGGGTGAACTCGATGTTGAAGTAGGTAACGAGCGCATGGATGTAGTCATTCTTCTTCACTTGCAGGCAGAAGGGTGACGTAAACGTCAAATCATCTGGCTTCACAGTGTAGATGTCCACCTCCTGTAAATAAGACAAGTCATTGGACTCTGATGTGAAGTCAAGAGTCAACACTACCAGCAAACCAGACCTTCCCAGATAGTTTCACTTTTTCGTTACACACCTTGATGAGGCAGGCGCTTGTGACCAGCTGCTTGGGGTCCACTACATCAACCAGAGGTTCCTTAATTGCCACCTCCTTGATGCAAGACATGTCAAATCCATACACATTCTCCCACCCTGTAACATAAGGAATAAAACATGATGGGACAGTCCATACAGCTACATACACATTCTGATTACTGCATTACTTTGTTCTCACCATATTTTCACATTCCTCTGTAATTCAATCATTGGCCAAACTGTGGCTGTGAAACACTAAGGGGGTGTGCGTTTCTCAACAAGGCAGCTAACTGCTATTCAAATGGATAACGGCCTTCTACAGTACTTAATGTGCTCAGTAATATTTCAATGTGTTTAAATAACATCTGCTTGGCTGTTATTGTGGTGCGTCAAAGCACTCAAAAATCTCAAACTTCTTTCAACTATCAAGTGAAGGCTACTCAAGAAATGGAGTAAATACAGTCTGGTGGCTTGCTTTGACTAACATTTTACCTCTTGATGTTTTTCCCTGCTTACCAAAACGGAATTTCATAAACTGGAGTTTTATTCCAATATTGATACATTAATGACTTATGGCAGTCTGGTGCAAGTAGATTTGGATACCTGATAGACTTCGAACTGGTGAGTTCAGAGAAAGTGCCAAATATTACTTTGACAAAAAGCAATCAATGAAATAAAGAAATTGAGATTGCCAACAGAGTGACACAAAAGCACATCACTCTTCTCAATGAGCAGCAGGTTGTGCTGTGGGCACCTACCCCACCCCAGTGGTGGCCGTGGCCAACCCAGTGGTGTCAACTTATTCCCATAAAGACGGTGTTTGGAAAGTCTTTTCTTTTTAAATGTTCATGCATTTGGACAAACTACTTCATACGAAAGTGATTGACCATTGTTACTAATGACAAAAAACAAACATGGACGACTCATTCGGCAAAGTTGAAACAGGTGCCCAACTACTCACAGTGGATTTTGTAGTCCTTGTACTGCCTGTCTTCAATGGCAGTCACATAAAGAGTTGCCCTGTCTGGGAAAATGAGTCCATCTGGCTTCTGTTATGGCAGCAGACAAAGAGGAAGGGGAGAGAGACAACAAGTCAGCTGGAGTGACAGAGCATCAAGTGATACAATTGAAATGAACAAAAAAATCTGAGTTACAAATCATTTGGGATGCCAACAAGTGCAATGGACTGCAGATTTAGTGGTATTCAGACAGGGTCATACATACCAGCCATTTGTCCCTGGCATAGATGACTGTATTGAGCATGGACTCGTAGAAGAGGCAGTAGCCCATCCACTCGGATATGATAATATCGACTCCGTCCACAGGAAGGTCTACCTCCTCCACCTTTCCTTTAATGATGGTCACCACTGAAGATTTAAAAAACACACATAACTTAATTTTCCCCTTTCAAATTGTCAATGGAACATTAGGGTTTTAATCTTTCACTCACCATCATCCAGCTTGTTGGCCTTCACTATTTTCACAGCGTAGTCCGAGATGCTGCTGCACTCAATCTACATAGAAATATACAAATAAAAGAAACATTCCAAAGTTATGGTGCCGCGGATGCCAGCAATTATGGCGTGTCAACAGACAAACTTACCCCAATGACTTTCTTGGCTCCAGCCTTAGCAGCAAACATACAGAGGATGCCTGTCCCACTGCCCACATCCAGCACCACCTTGTCTTTAAAGAGGTGCTTGTTGTGGAACATTGAGTTGCGGTAGGTCAGAGTCCGGACCTCATCTTTCAGCATCTCCTACAACATTGGGACGGGGGATACCAGAAGGCTTAATACATCCTGTGACAAAAGGGGGCAGCTGCACTTGTACATAAAGAAGTTTTTCATTTTTTACCTCATGGATGCCAAAGTGAGCATATGAGTCAAAGTAATAATCCTTTGATGTCATGTCTTCAGCAGCAGGCTTTGCTGAGCTCTCTCCCTGAGAAACCTCAACAAAAAGATGCACAATTACAATCCACCTCAACCACAAACCATTTCAAATTGTGTAGTGGTAGATTATTAGAAGGCTGTATTTACACATATTTTATGCCATTATTAGTTAATGTTGAATATACTTGGAGAACATTCAGCTGTATTATCTCCGATCTAGTATAAAAAATTATTAAAAATGAGCTACTCAGTTTAAATTTCTTGGTCCATATTGGCATGGTGAAAACCAAAAAAAAGATTAGACTGATTTTGTCAGGAAAACATGTTCCACATTTTCCGTTCTTTTGTAATCAGCGGTAGAACATAGGTAAGTTTCATCGGTTCTCAAAAAGGGGAGAAAGGGCTTTTCGCTCTTTCCACCAATAATGTTAACATTGGGAATCCACTGTACATCAAACACCTTCATCTCAGTGGTATATGGATGGTTCGAATAAAATGCGACGTACGATCAAGCTTATCATCCATACATGTGATAAGTTTAATCGCAATATCAATGTTGAGATATGTTACAAATACATAGTTACATACGGTATGCAATGTATAGCGTTAACAAAGGATGGCGCACATGGTAAAAGTACTGCGATGTGTTCTTGGCCTTCTCTTGGTTATGACCACAGATATCGACTAAAACGGCGCGTTATAGGGTAAAAAATAGGAACAGCCATCTCACTAACGTGTCTTTATTTTAGGGACAGCGCATTTATAGTTCGGTCAACTGCTACAATGGAGTCAGTGCGGTTAATTTAGTCATCAATGAACGTTACTGGATTAAAAAAGGCTACCAAATATTACACGCAATCCTAAAAAAAATAAAACACGTTGCATGACATACTTGAGCCACGAAGTACCGCATTTTATAACATCGTACGCAGAAGAATGACTCAACATACATGACTGACGCTAACTAGCTAATAAGCTAACATGCTGGTTCCCACGCGGTCTTGAATGAAGCTACCAAATCCAAAAGCGGGTTTAGTTGAAATAATGCCCCATTCTCATCAAATAATTTGACTATAAGGCGGGTCAAATATCACTACGAAAGCTTATCGAAGCTTGTCGAACATTTTAGTTTGAAGCCGAGCTAAAATGGATGAATCAGTTGATGCGTAATGTGGTCACAAAACACCCAAGCGCGACAATAAAAACGACTATTTGTGCCGAGTAAGATATGGCTTTAAATAATTTTTAAAACCCTACATAATGCGTATATAGTAATATTTTCGGTTTTAATTATACTAATAACCATACCTCCATCCTCTCTGCTGGGGCCGCCATTTCGATCCGTCTCCTTACTGCGCGAGCTCCAACAGAGTTCAGCTTCCCTGCGCCGCCAAAGAAAGTCTAATTCCGCTCTTCTTCGTACCTTGCATCTTGAGTAGGACTGTCACAACGTATGTGTGTTACGCGATCGCCCCCTACAGTTGGAGAAATGAACGGCAGAAGGTCATGAATGGGTGTGGACTACAAGGATCACCTTGTGTGCTTTTCTATTGTTGGTATGCAACTCGCTTTAAGCATTTTAATGAAATCACGAATGGTTTTGGTTTATTTTGAACATGGTTAAAGTGAAGTACATCCTGTTTACATTTACACAATTCAACATGTTCGAAAAGGAGTAGGAAGACACAAGACATAGTAAATCCTAAACCTTCTCCATCTCTCAGGGGTCACTGATAATTTGTACACGTTTTGTATTCAATATGAACCAATTCCCCATATTTTAATAGTAAAAACTGCCTATTTTCAAAGAAAAAATACATAAATTAAAATTTTGAATGCTGAATTGACCCTCGGCCATCTTTGCATGTTCACCCCGTGCATGCGTGGGTTTTCTCCGGTACTCTGGCTTCCTCCAACATTCCAAAAACATGCTAGGTTAATTGGCGACTCCAAATTGTCCACATTGACTGTGAGTGTAAAAGGTTGTTTGTCTATATGTGCCCTGTGATTGGCTGGTGACCAGTCCAGGGTGTACCCCGCCTCTCACCCGAAGACAGCTGGGATAGGCTCCAGCACCCGTGCGACCCTCGTGAGGATAAGCGATAGAAAATGAATGAATGAATGAATGCTGAATTGTGAATGTGCACATATACGTATATACATATATGTAAGTATATACGTATATGTTATGTGTGTGTGTGTGTATATATATATATATATATATATATATATATATATATATATATATATATATATAGTACTGTATAAAAGCCTTTTTACTGTAGTGACAAAATCAATGAATGAACTTTTGCTCTGTTTTGTTGCAGTTATTTTTGTGTGAGCTTTGTGATGTTTCATCTATATATCGCACCAAGCTATACATACACAGTTGCAGTTGGCTCCTCTCAAGAAGCAGGAGTGTCGACTCCCCTAGAGAAAAAAATCCCCACTCATGTACCTTCCCACACTGATTATGTATGCCTGTGCGTGTCTTTCTTCAGCATTCACTTTCATGAAAGCAGAGAGCAGCTGGATTGTTTCCTTTCTCTGCCACTGTCTTATGTAGGAGGTCCTAATAAATAGACAAAAGACAACTCAGAAAACGTGTAGACCATCTTTATTTACAGAAAAAATGCCAAAACATTACAAAATCCAAAATATCAAAATTGGCCCTTGCATACTTTGTCATTCATCTGTAAAATATTATAAAGTTATAATTTCTAAAGCTTTGGGACTCCAGCAAACCACAGTGAGAGCCGTTATCCACAAATGGCCCTTCCCAGGAGTGGCCGGCCAACCAAAATGACCCCAAGAGCGCAGCGATGACTCATCCAAGAGGTCACAAAAGACCCCACAGTAACATCCAAAGAACTGCGGGCCTCACTTGCCTCAGTTGTCCATCATCCACAATCCTTATGTGAAACATTAACACATTTCTTTTCATTTTCTGTGCAAGAGAAAACGACTTAGTATGAGCTAGCTAAGAATGTGCATCATTAGGACGTACCTACAGTATTTTGACTACTAAAAAACCCCTCAAACAATGTTTTTTTATACATACATGCTGTGATCATGCATTAACAAGTACACTGATAAGATTTAATAATTACAGTATGATGATAATTTAAAACATTACCAAAACTATGCGCCATGATCTCACATACTAGACCAGGAGCTTATGCTAGTTCCGCCAACAACACTTACAATGTCCGCTCTTATTGGTGTCGTGGAAAATTTCTGCTGGCGCCGGTGGAGAGAAGAAATAAACTGCTCAACGACAGATCTGTCTTTTTGAGTATTTATTCTGCAGAAGTTGAAACGGACAGTTGAGCGTCTGCCCCAAGTGTCCCCCCAAAGCACAGGACAGAAGCATAGTTATACAAAGATTATCAGGAATATACTACACAGTAAATTCTGCAGTTAAATTAACACTTAAAGAGTTAAATTTAACACTATTCCTGAGTCTATTTGGTCCTGCCCTGAACTGGTGTTAAATTTACTCTTTTCATAGTGTTAAAATTTTAGAGTTAAATTAACACTAAATAGTGTAAAAAATTAACACTGGCTAACACTGTATAGTGCTATTCAAATTTAACACTACAGGTTTATTAACTCGGGAAAGTGTAAATAGTACTCTGAATAGTGTTGATATTTTACTCTTCTGTGGTAATAAATCAACTCTGATGGAGTTAAATGTAATTGTTCATTAACACTGCATTAGTGGTCAAATAACTCTCATAAGGTTTGATGCTACACTTTACTGTGTTGATTGTTTACTCCCTTGCAGTGAAGAAAAAACTCTTATAGAGTAAATACTAACATTTGTTAACACTGCACAGTATTAATAAAACTTGATACTATTTCTGTAAATAACTGTTGGTGGTGTTAATTTTACACTTTATTTACTCTTTTCCAGTGTCAAATTAACTCTAACCAAATCTGTCTTGTAAATAGCTAAATTGCAAGTGAGTACAAAACACATTACAACAATAGCATACATTTAACAACTTTTATTTTCCTGTCAGGCCAAAATATCAACATCAGGTACAGAATATAAAAACACTGACCTTAGGTCGGCATAAAATTT
Source organism: Doryrhamphus excisus (assembly GCF_030265055.1). Classification (NCBI taxonomy): domain Eukaryota; kingdom Metazoa; phylum Chordata; class Actinopteri; order Syngnathiformes; family Syngnathidae; genus Doryrhamphus; species Doryrhamphus excisus. The sequence continues at coordinate 8,641,661 of NC_080480.1, forward strand.
GCCAACATCAATGTTGTACACAGTGGTTTGGATGAACGTGTACATGGTGTGGAGCATGGTGTTGTATGATGTCCCAAACACGAAGTGTACCTTAAACAGTTCATCAAAAGCACCAAGAGAAGAGGGTGACCTGCAAGGTATAGCATTCTTGTCGAGAATGATGAAGAACTGGTGGATTGCATTCTTCCTCACTCCAACAGCCAGGAGATAGGGTTGAGTGCTACTAGTTATGGCATCGAGATGCTCTTGGATGCTTGTTCCCGTCTATGGAGAGGAGATTAAAAAAAATTATATGGTTGTGATATTATATTAAAATGTTTACATAATAAATTAATGTAAAATATACATCATCAATTAGGAAAAAATACAAACCTTCTTGAAGACCACAAGATGCTCCTCAGCCCGGGACGCAGACACCTTTCCTGGCCTCTTCCGACCTAGAGCAGTAGGTGGGATCAAGTGTAGCAGCAGTAAAATTGATGAGAGGTCACTGTCCCCTTTATCTTCTTCCTAACTGTGTCCTCATTAGCTGAATGTTTCATCAGTGACATTGCTTCCTTGCACTCATCTTCACTCAGGACAGTCTCTGGAACGAATTGGGAAACTTGTCTGACAGTTGGTCCTCCTGACATGTCCTCACCAGATGGTCCTTCCGCTGATGCTAAACAATATGGGGATATGATGACAATCACATACATTTCAAAACACTTTTAGTCACTTGGATGTAACTGTACTTGTACAGAAAAAATGTTTATTGGCTGAAAGGCATTGCAACACATACAACAAAGGCACGAACTGATCTTGTGACTATACTGTTCAATACATTATTATAGGATTACCTCCAAATAATGACCGCTTGTCTTTAGCACTGCATCTCTGAATAGTTTTAATTCTCCAGGCCAAGTACCCAGTACCACTGGCTCCATCATAATAATGCTCCTTGGACAATGAAAGGATTATAAAAACAGCCACTTTATTAGTGACAAAAGTGGAAAAAAATATGCTCTGGTAGGATTCAAAATATTTTAACATTATAACAACAATAAGAGTAAACTCACATAGCCATTCTTGGAGAATGGGTCTCTGAGGTAGGGGAACAAGTTCACAATTCCTCTCGCATACATTTCTTTCACCTGTCTGGGTGGAGATGTACTGCAAGAAACACAATATCATATTCATACTTCCTAGATTTACTTCAGATTTCAAATTACTCTGAAACCTAAATAAGAACACAAGTGCTAACTTAAAACAATAACCAATTTACCCATTCTTCTCCGTCATATCAGCTGCCAGTATGTTCACCATTTTCGTTCTGCTCTCATCTGCCAAGGTCTTAGTTCGGATGTATTCATTTATTATATATTCTCCACCAGATTTCTTGGTAAGAATGGATTTCACCAGCTTAAATACAAATATCAAACAAAAACAGAAAAAAATCAGGATTATATCTACTGCAATACAAAGTTAACTTAAATGCTGGATATAATGACTTCAACAAAGTCCTCAAACAATGCAGTTTAACATCTCCATTTGTACCATTTTAATCCTTGTCCAATAGAAAACATTAGTGTCTGTGTGAAGTCTTACTTGCATAGCCTCTGAATCCAGCCTCTGACACTTTCTGGAAGGGCTGTCTGAAAGGATGATGGTATCCAGTGAGTCCGATGAACCCAGAGATGATAGTTGGGACTCAGGAGAGGCTACCATGGAGACAGATTCTAACCACAATTGGCAACAGGAGAAAGAAGACATGTTACGCAAAGTTGCCCCATAAACCCATTCCTTATCTAATGAAGAACATATCAGAAGAACATCATGAAGAACAGCTATCTTGCTTCACAGCCATTTTAATGGACAACAAACATACAATTATTAATTAATTATACAATAAGTAATTATGTAAAACGTACATATTAAATCTTCTGGTTCACTTACTGTTGTACTTTGTGAAATAGCCCGCGCGCGCAACGTAACCTGAGGTGGCTAACGAATCAAGCTATCTTTAGCTAGTTTAGTCGTCTCCCCTCTCAAAATATACACACTGTGGACGATGCACAACATAATCACCCTTCTGCCATATGTTAACCACGTTCACCTTACCCCGTGTCGAGTCTGACGCTTTCTAGTTAGTTAATATTACGTTTAATGACAATGGCATTTTAAGCTAGCATCCACTCGGTCACATTAGCCCTTTTAGAATTCGGTATTTTCAACCGCCAGAAAATACCTGAAGTGCACAGCGAACAACAATATAAATTAATTCTAACATGCTGGTTCACTTGAAACCCTAAATAATTGGTTTATTAAGTAATTAGCAGAAACTTACCGTAAGTACTCTTTCCACTGGGAGAAAATGCCGTCTTGAAAATTCTGACTGTTAGAAATTGAAGAGGAGGTGGGCGGGGCTCTTCAGAGTAAGTCTAACACTGCTCATTTAACGACGGAAATTGACACCAACACTGGGGGGCGCTTTACTCAAGCTGTTGTTGTATTAACTCGGATAGAGTCAATGGACTTTGACACTGCATATTTAACACTGGGGAATTTACTGTGTAGGTGCAAGGACGTATCACGGGTTAATCAGAACCCGTTGACATGGAAACGCCATTGGATAAACTTGTTGGAGACAGAGGGGTTGGAGTCTAGGAAATCAGTCCGACTTTAATTAGCACATTAGCAAAAATACTGTATTTGTTCAAATTAACTGACCTAATGCTAAAATATAAGATTTCCATCACATTAGGATGGCTGTGTCTTCCAGCACAAGACGTGTGCTCCAGTGCTGACAGCAAACAAGGATCTTGTTGAGTCTTTGTCGCGAAATTGAGAGCAAGGTATCCACTTTTCCATCTGTGAATGACGCGGAAACGAGCAGCTAGAGAGGCGTTATGTTAGTACGCCAGATAAAAATAGTTATGTAATAGTAATAGTTATAATGTTAGCTTCTCCAATAGTAATATCGCTGTAGCTTGGTTAATATACAAGTCAGTTATGTAAATGGAACACTTGGCATTTTGGGGAGTTTTTTGGTGTGAAGACTATAGGTATTTCCCATCTGTTGTTAGCTAGCTCATATTAACAGTTTAACCTTTCGCTCTATTGAATATATTTTATTCAAGCACTTGTATGTAATAAAGGAGAATAATATTATGTATTAATGTATTATTACATGTATTATTTCGTTGGTATTGTTACTTCTTTATGTTGTTGTATTTATCCATCCAAGTATTAGTAACACTAGTCTTTAACTGTACAGTATTTACTTATCGATGCCAAAATTGTATCGGCCAGTGCAGCTAGATGATGGCTCCACGACCGAGTAGTGATTACGCTGAACTGGAGGAGCGTACGCGTCCACGAGTGCGTCGGTGCGCGGTCACGCACAAGTCCTGCTGTCACGAGCTTGATCCAGGCAGCGGGGTGAAGGCTTGGAGAATTTGCAACGGGCACAAATTATACGATCCGTCTTATTTAGCCAATTTAGAGAGAACGGGTATATTTTTTCTATCACCGGCTGGCAACCAACCAATACAATTAACAGTGTTGTTTGACTCAACCTGTGATGTCTTGCGGTATTTGAACGCAATTTGCTAGCCAGCTAGCTAGCTAGCTGCCGAGCTAGCTGTGCGCTGCGAGTGACTTAACGGTGCGTTTGTTTGCCTACCATTAAATATAAAAAATATATTGAGCACATTATGTGGTGTGAACAATAGTTAACTTCTGTCGCTGTGTGTCGTGTTCGTCGCTCCTTTTATCAATCGCTCGGGAAGGATTGAATGAAATAGCTTGACATAGCCAGCGGAAACGAGACAGTTAACGGGGATAAGGTTTATTTACCGTCCTCCTCCTTGATCACCGCCATCCAGAGAACCTTACCGTCAATACCTTGCGGAGACGATTAGCAATTGCTACAAAAACCGCTACATTCGCGTTTTTTTGTAGATCGAGCGACAGTGCTAAGTAGCTACAGCTATCTTTACGCTCCAAGTCCACTCCACTCAAGAAGAAGCTGACCAGCAGCGGTTCATTTTTCACCTTTAGGCCGGACGGAAAGCTGCAAAAATGCCTGCTGTATCGAAAGGAGATGGAATGCGAGGATTAGCTGTTTTCATTTCGGACATAAGGAATTGTAAGTGACACATTTTATGCGTTTTGGCATGCTTGTTGGCACCGATTCAGCAGCGCTGATAGCATCAGTTGCTGTTCTCCTGTTTTCTGGTTCCCCCTTTTGAGGTCCATTTGACAAAAGTGGTGTTTGTGTTACTATTTCAAGTGTAAAATAGCTTTCTATGCATTTTCTTGTCCAGGTTGGTGGAAAGCAATAAACCCATTCCCATATACTGTATATTTTTGTTGTAAATGCAGTTTAGATGGTATCTGTCTTGTTACACATCCACGAGGAAGACTGGCTTTTCAACAAGACTATGCAAAATCCAAACTTGTTAAGTTAACTTTTTTGGATGCCTTACCCCCACATAAACAGTTTTTTTTAATAACACAGGGGTGTCCAAATTGCAGCCTGGGGGGCATTTCCAGTCCACAGCTTTTATTTTTTTTATTAGCCACTTGGGACATTGTAATAATATTACCCAAGGTCTGCAAGTTATCAATGGCAGTGTATTGCAGGGGTGGGGGTGATGACGTAATGGTCTAATTAGCACAATTCGGCATGACCCAAATGTCAGTGTTGGGTGTGGACAGGTTCATCTGAGCTTTTTTTGTGCCATAAGTACACATCATTGTGCATCTAAAATCCTACTACTGTACATTGTATGAATATTGTATGTTGTAGGAATGTCAGTGTTGGGTGTGGGCAGGTTCATCTGAGCTTTTTTGTGCCATAAGTACACAACATTGTGCATCTAATATCCTACTACTGTGTATTGTAACGTAAAGTGGAGTTGTTGCCTTGCTTGTTACCCAGCATGCCTTGCGGGCACTTGGTAAATAAGTTTCAATCTTAACTGGTTAATACATTTCATTAGTACTTCTGGGTTAAAAAATTGTATTTCAGATTGTCACATTTTGATAAAGTTTGACATGAGCACTGATAAATAGATAGGTAAGCATCCTCCATAACTTTTATTCCAGTTTGATGGTTGCATCCTTCCATTTGAACGGCTTGAATTTGAGCGTCCGTTCACCATAGCTGTGTTTTAAGTCTGCATTTTATTTAATACCAAGGGGAAAGTTTAACAGTCATGATTAAGCAGCATCCCAAGTATACAAAGCCTACATTTCGAGCGAATTCACGCTCACAGTTTCAACACTAATATAAATGAAATGTTCAAGATGAAATACTTCTAATGTACAAAATAATCATCAAACTTCTTAGTACATATACAGTAACACACATACAGCAAGAAACAACTTCATGCCGTGTCTGCTCTCTGCTCCGTTCTCCTTGCACCGTGAGACATTCAGGTGCACTGTTTTTCATTGTTATTCCTGTAGCCCTTAAGACAATCGGTGTTCCCCTGGGGGCACATACACACCATTTTGGGAACCTAGGCTCTAGCTCATTGCTTGTCAAAGGATTTGGGGGCAATTTTGATATTTTTCATTTAGTAAGAAAGGTTAAAACAAATCCAATATTCTAAAATGTTTAAAGAATAAAACTCCCTGGGTATCAGCTTTGTTATTCGAATGAACATTTTCTCCTTATATCATGCCTTTATGCTCCTTTTTTCAATTTTTTCCCCGTAATTGTATTGTTAGATTGTGCAAGCCTGGGCTGCCCTTTGGACAACCTTTTTAACAAAGTCAAATTTGAGACAATGGATTACGTACTATTCTAGAAGAATGTTTTATATGCTCCAAAAATCTATAGTATAAACTTATACAGTGTACAGAGGGGACAGAGTTGTTTGAAAAATGCACATAAATTCACATTGTTTTGCTCTTACAAACATCAGAAATATGATTTTGAATATGATCTGGATAAATGGCCTATTTAGAGTTAGTAGCAGAGTTTGGGGGAGGGCTTACAGCCATGCCCATATAAGGAATTACGCCCCTCTGTGACATCACAAAGAGCTCTTTTACCATGCCTTCTGAATCAGCGTATTTTGAGCCATCCCAAACTTCTTTTAGGGCACACTTCCCAATGCGGCAACCCCATTATCTGAAACGTTGGCATCAAGAGAACACTACATTGTGGAAAAAGCATAAAAGGTCCCTTTTAGCTAATGAACATATGGTCAAAAAACAAAACTCGACTTGTACATTGAATGACATTGTACTTCAAAAAAAGTCGTCAATAAGTCTATATCAACATACTCATCAAGTCCCGGTACATTAGGGTGGCCCTCTGTAAGGGGGTGAAATTTCAAACGAATAATGTCTATGCTCCAAACCCGGATTCTTGTTCCTTTTGACCCAGAAACGTGCTGTGCAAAGTTTCGTTGAAATCGGAATATATTTAACCGGTGCTCAACGACTCTGAAATTTTACTCAGCGAACGCTAGTCACAAGCACTCCGGGTCCCCCTCCCACGTTGCTCTCGTGGGAGTATTAGCCACTTTCCTCTCCTGGCGGGGGTTATATGGCTGCTAGCCACTCATTGTCGCCCGGTCCGTGCAAGCGTTCCCTTCCTGGTGTCCGGGAACTGGCGCCGATGGTCCGCGACGACCTGGATGAGGAACTGCAGTTGTTCTTCGTCCTTCGTCAGGAGCCGGTTATATTCCTGAATCAGGGCGACGCCTCGTTCCGCGTGGTCATTGGTGACCGACAGCTTCCCCAGCGCTTTGCACGCCTTGCCGTACGCCTCATCCTTCTTCCAGTCTGCCGGTTCCAACGCCAGGAATCCCTTGTCGATGGACATCTTGTCGAAGAACGAGGACGTATTGGAGGTCACGAAGTCCTCAAGGCTGCAGCCGCTGATCGCTGAAGCGGGAATGGTCACTCGCTTCTGGGCTGTGTCGTTGCCATCCTTCTCCTCAATCGCCGCTACCATCTTCTTCTTTGTTTCTGATGAAACCCGGTCGTCGAAGAACGCCAGGGCTACCAGCTCTTCCGAGAGGTACCAGAGGTGGCCGAGGAGCTTGTTTGTCGCGGCCTTGGAGACCTCCGCGTCCTCGTACCCGTCCAGTGCCTGAAGCAGCTGAAGATCGTTGAGCGGAGCCGCGACAGCAAGTGGGGCTTGCGTCCAGGCTTTGCTGTAGAGGCGGGCGGAGAACATGGCCACCCTCAACAGTCCGCGCTCCTCCTTCGGCGTCAGTTTGAACTGTCCCCTGAACAGCCACACCTTGAGCGAGTACAGCACCTTGCTCATCCACCGAGCGTGGTGCATGGGGCCAGGGGCACAGAAGCGGATTCCGCGGGGAGGTACGCCGGCGAGAAAGATGGCGGTTAGTTCCAGAAGTTCCCGGTAGTCGTCCCGAAGGTCTGTCCGCTCTTTCAGGGCCTGAAGGAACCACTCGACCTCTCCTGCTCCATCCTCGATCGGCTGGAACTCGCCTTGGTTGATGAAGGGCCACCTCTCCTGGAAACGCTTGAACAGCAGGACAGCAGGCCCTGTAGTTGGCCCCATCACCGACGTGAAGACCGCCTCGATCACGAGCTCGAGAATGTGATGCCGGCAGGCGAGGTAGAGGAGGTCGCTCTTCAGCTGCCGCTCAATCAGGGTACACGCCCCGGTGTGGCGACCCGTGTTGGCGGCGGTGGTGTCAAAGGACATCCCCACGACCCGGTCAGCGACGCTCCACTTCTCCAACGCCTCCACGACGGCCTTCGCTGCATTCGCCCCTCTTCCACTGGGAAGCTTCGCCACCTGCAGCAGCTGAACCTCCCCTCCCCCAGACACGAGGATGGGCAGGCGGTCGACGTGGGCGTTGCTGGTGAGATCCGGCATCAGCTTCCCGTCCCAGTGGACTACCAAGGGGCCTTCTACTCGCAGCTTTTCCTTGAGGGCGGAGGCCAGTTGCTCGCGGTGACGACGGCGTTAATAAGGGCAATGGAGGGAAGAGTTTCAATAAATTAAAAGAGGAATTCCTTCTCAATCAGAACGCACTCCAGAAACATGCAAACACGTTGAAAAAGTACTGCCAAGCACTAGACAAATCCTAGACAGAGGAAAAGGAGCACTAGACGAGAGTTGCCACACAGTCCTTGGTCCATAGTCCACCAACGAGAGCACCTGAGAACAGAGCCGCGGCATTTGTCACCGACAAAGCCCCTGTATCGTTGAACGTGAAAATGATCTTATATAGTAAAACTTTAAGGTCGTTGAGCACCGGGTAAATATTATTCGATTAAAAAAAAAAATTACTTGCGTGGTTTTCTCATGGAGTGGAACAAGAATCCGGGTTTGGAGACTGAATTTTCAAACTTTCGAAAATAAGGGCCACCCTACCGGTACATCCTATGTGGATGTCAGTCAGTCCAAGGGGCATCAACTTAACTGTTTCCACTGTGTACGTTTTTGAATTGGTCTTTACTACATAGAGACAAAAGTTGGAACAAAGGTTGCCTAATTGATTGGCGTGAAAGTACCCTGTTAAATTGAGCTTTTGAGAATCTAAAGCTTTATTTAAATTCACGGCCAAAGCCATTACGCTGCAATATTATTGATTCCTCACCCTGTACCACTGTCTCTCCCATGGCAGGTAAAAGCAAGGAAGCAGAGATCAAACGGATCAATAAAGAGCTGGCCAACATTCGCTCCAAATTCAAAGGGGACAAGGCTCTTGATGGCTACAGCAAGAAGAAATATGTGTGCAAGTTGCTGTTTATCTTCCTGCTCGGCCATGATATTGACTTTGGACACATGGAGGCCGTCAACCTGCTGAGTTCCAACAAGTACACAGAAAAGCAGATTGTAAGTTATCGTTAATGTGTTTGTGTTGTGGTAGCATAGTGGAACCTCCGAGGTCAAATATGGGATACTGCTTGACCTCTGGTTTGTTCTGTTTATGCTTGAGGAGCTACAGTACCCCTGGTGCTTAGAGTGCTCGACCAGGAAGTAGTGAAATAGCTGTGACTAACACATGTTTTGATAGAAGTCATATGTAGAGATTGTGTTTTGATCTGACAAATCTTAAGTAACTTTGAGCGAGTGTATAATTGCCTCTGCTTGAACATCAACACTTGGGACACGAGTGTGTGACGATAGGAACACTGTGTGCAGGTAGGATTGCAAGGTTTGTAGTGTTAGTCAAGCACTTATTGTTGGGTTCCAATTCTACCTCTCGTCGCCACAAATAGATGAATGTATGGGAAAGACCAAGTAGGCTTATTTGACTGTTTGACAATGTAAAATTAATATCTTCCCACATACACTTGTCTGACTAAACCAGAGAAAAATAGATTGACACAACAGGGGCTCAAATAACTTGGTGTCATCTTTACCACAGTGGGCTTCATCCCAGGTTCCCAAAGCCTGAGCTACTTTTATAACTGACATCCTGGAATCTCAGTTGCCCACAAACTGTTTAGTTTTAAAATTCAAAGTCATCTTAATGCTTTCTGTTAGTGTTACCCCTACATTTTTACTTCTTCCCCCTCAACAGTAAAGCAGAAGAGATGGTATATGTGCACAGTACAGATTTATTGACTGTTTGGATGACAGTCACAGGAACAGGAAACATTGAGTAAGCAGAACAGTGTGGTCAGCAAATTGACTCCTGTTCCACCAAAGACAACTGAGCAACCAATAGAGTAGGGGTGGACAACTGCAAATGTCGGTATCAATCGGATACCAAATAATTTTCTGACTTATATTCGAGTCAATATGGTGTGTCCCCCCCTCACCCCCCACACACACACAATTTTTTTTTTGCACTCGAGACGCCAGTCAATACTACGCTGGCTTGCTCCTCCCCCTCTCTCTTGCATTGTGTGACGACAACCTAAAAACCTACAAAAAAATCTTGAGTGTATACAGCTCCACAGTGAACTGTACTGTGACTCGCAGATCACTTTTCTTCGAGATCACGCAGGGTTCCACACAAATCTACTTGGCCCAAGTCACATGCACAACTCAACAGAGATTATAAGAAAATGTGGTAGCACAGTTGTAGCTCAACATTGTAGAGAAAAGTTTGTTTTTTTGTGTCAGGAAGTCTACATTTTCTAACCCGATGTGATATTTCCTTATTATTATATTTTTATATATTATATTTCCAGGAAAAAGTGCTTAACAACTAATGTGTCATCTTCTGAATTTGTAATACAGATTAGTTTGGTAGGTTTATTTGTGAAGATAAAATAAGTAAGTTTGACCTTCTCAGTCACGAAGGTCGGGAAAATACAAATAAAAAATAGACTTAGTAGTCAATTATGTCATTACATGCATTTTACATTTGTGGTTTATATTGATTCGGACCGTATACAGCCTAACAGATGACTCTATTATAGGATCAAACAAGCTTCAGATTAAGAAAGTAATTGTTACTTGCGGCTTCAACTGTGCTGATATGCTGGTTATCTGTCAAATTCAATTCAATTTGGAAACAACAAACTTATCTGCAGAAAGACTATGAAATGATGGGTGCTTTGAGTAGCGTTATTTATTAACTCTTCTGGTCTCATCTACAAAAATGTGTGTTGAATTCTGACCAAACGTCAGACACCAAAACAAAATGTGTTCCAAAAAGAGGCGTATGTACACGTTTATACAGTTTGTGGTTTATCTATCCCACCTTGAGTAGAAGTGTGCGGATAATACTGGAAATACTGTAAAAAAAATATAATTTGGAGGACACAGCAGTGGCATAACAAAGATGAGCAATAGCACGCCCACTGTCATCAGTGTGAATCATCAAAATATTAGGTATATTATGGCGAATTAATGTTGTGTATTCAAAGCACAACAATAAGCAAAAGGAAACGAGGTAACTTTATTAGCGCTACAAAAATTAATCAATGATTAATCGATTATCCAGTTAGTTGACAGCTATTATTAATTGTATCATTCAAAAATGTACTGTAAATATCCTGATTTCAGCCACTCAAATGTGACTTTGTTTTTTGCTCCAAGGCTTACACAAAATAAACACAGTTAGGACACTGATAAATTGTTACTTACTGCAGTCCACACGACCAAGTAATGTTGGAAAGGCGTCAGGCTTCAGCAGCAGTTTGTCCAGCTGGTCACAAAACAGAGTAAAACAGAGTAAAATGTTTTTGACAGATTAAAATACATTTATTTTGCTGGTAGGGAATCAGGAACTCAAACCACTTGTGGCTGATGATGGCATAAACAGAGGAGCAGCGCTTTGGAGGGGGCGGAGGAAGTAGAGATTGAGGGAGGGCAGAGAGCTTATCTGTGTACAGACACGCCCATATAAGTCCGCCCCTCTGTGACATCACAAAGGAACACTTTTGCGACGCCTTTTGAAACAGAGTGTTTTGAGCCATCCCAAACTTCTTTCAGGGCTCACTTCCAAATGTGCAAAACTCATTATCTGAAACTTTGGCATTGAGAATACAAAATTTTAGCTACATTTATAAGTCAGAAAAGTGGAAAAAGCCACCAATAAGTCACCTTTAAATCCGATTATTGGTTATTAAAATATCCTTAATTGCAGCCCTAAACTTTAAGCACATGGCCCTGACAGTACAAGTGATGGCTGTGGTATGACGAATAAATGTTGCTATTGATGACGTACTGCACATGCAATGAACATCCGTAATGTTTTTTGATAAATTGTGCAAAGAAAATCCAACAACGGAGTACTGAGGACATATTAGCTGTGTGTCTTGTAAACCTCGCCCCAAAAGAATGACTTAATTCACAACTTGATGTTTGTTCTAATTAATATTAATTGACTAACTAATATTCTTATGGTTATATAATAAATGATGAAATACTGTATTCAAGCGCTGGTTGTGTTTTTCATGTATATCTTTTAGTCCGGATACTACACTCCTGCGTGGTAGGATGGTGTTTATAAAACATTTGGACTGCTACCACAGGTATCAGTTTATTTGCAGTCACCATATGTTGACAAGCACAGACAGTATTGGACTTTACATTAGATTGACATCACTAATTGACAAATTATGTCCTTCAGTGTCATTCATATCTCATCCCGTTGTCCTTTGCACTCATTCTCCAGGGCTACCTATTCATCTCCGTGCTGGTCAACAGCAACAGCGAGCTGATCCGTCTGATTAACAACGCCATCAAAAATGACCTGTCCAGCCGCAACCCCACTTTCATGTGCCTGGCTCTTCACTGCATTGCCAACGTCGGCAGCCGTGAGATGGCTGAGGCCTTTGCCAGTGAAATTCCACGCATCTTGGTTGCTGGGTGAGTGTGTGTTTCGATTGTGTTTTTTTCACATTGCATCCTTGAGGCTACACTTAACCACTGCGCTGTACCCTAGTGATACCATGGATAGTGTGAAACAGTCAGCTGCCCTCTGTCTGCTGCGGTTGTATAAAACATCCCCAGACTTGGTGCTGATGGGGGAGTGGACATCCCGCGTGGTGCACCTTCTCAATGACCAACATATGGTAAGAATTGAGTTTGCTATGCTTTCATGTAAGTGTCTTCAATTGGGTATTCAGTATTGATTATATAATTAATGAATGATTTGTTTGCTTGGAACTGTTGCACTGTGCTGCATACACACAGGCAATTTATGCACACGTCTAAACCGAATCCTCCGAGCATGCAATGATTGGGGGGGGCACATGAAAGAGCGCCCCAAGCAGTCTTTGGGAAGCGAACTGGCTCCTCTCCAGTAAGCAGTCCCAATTTTGATATTGTTAATCCTTTAGTGGGACAGCAGTCCTTACAGGCTGTGTACAGGCTGTGTGTAATTCTACATACAGTGTATATTTGCGGCGCGGCATTCTCTCACCTGCATATTTGTGGATTTATTTTTTCAGCTTTAAATTGTATATAATTTTTATAACTAGAAAGTGGTTGGATGGTTCTATTGGCAGGGGAGAAAAGGGCGCTGCAACTATGAATCCAGCAAAGGGTGCTGTCTCAGAAGTCAATTTACTAATTTTCTAGCAGGAAGATACCGCGACACAACGTGATGTTGTGTAATGGCATTTTTCTATAAGTACACTGTATACATGCTTGCAAATGGCTCTTGGCGTGTACAACAGAATTTCATTGTCATTTTAGTAGGGATTCCCCGATCAGCATTTTATACTGCCAATTCCGATACCGATCATCCATGAGAGAAATCGGCTTATACCGATCACATAGATTGTGTAAATTTTTATTTTCACTGTTGACTATATGATGTAAACGCATAACCATAAAATCACCTTCATTTAGACACAACATACTTGATTGAGTTTTTCAAGGGAACATTATATCACTGGTAAAACTTAGATAAGACACCTTCTTCAAGGAGACTTTAATGGCACTCCAGCAGGACCCTCAGGCAGTCGGCAGACCACCACTGCTGACGAAGGCCGGCCATCCGGTCTGAGGAGTCCAACTACTTTTCGGGCTGTCCGCCGTCGACCTCCAATTGCTATGCACATACGGGCGAGTGTCCACTGTTGGCCACATTAGCTGCCACCCAACTGATGATCACAATGCCAGCCTCTAAAAGTCACCAGACTTGGCGCCGCTCTGGTGGCAGCCTGCTACAGCAGCTCTCGCTCTTCGTTGAGTTCTTTTCTTCTTTATTCTGTCGTTTTCATTCTTTTTCTAGGTTATTCTTAAAGGAACGGCTTCGTAAATGCTCAGTTCAACTGTCCACCATAGTGATAGTGTTGAGCTGGCATTTCTCATAATTTTTCGACGATGTTTTCGACCGCACGCCGAAACTCTATTGTTTACAGTAGGGACCAGCTGTTGGCGCTCCGCAACACAGCGGCGCTGCCCCCCGGGGAACCCCTCGAGGTTCCCCGGGAGGTAAAGAGGAGAAGACGGGGAAGCCGTGCCGGAGCCCAATGCCGCGACAAGAGGAGGAGATACAGACCAGTTCTCCCGTCCATCATCATGGGGAACGTAAGATCTCTCCCCAATAAGATGGACGAACTAGCGGCGCTGACCCGGCATCAGAGGCAGTTCCGGGAGTGTAGCGTCATGTTGTTTACGGAAACGTGGCTGGATACACGGACCCCAGACACGATCGCTACACTACACGGATTCACACTACTGCGGGCGGACAGGACAAAGGAGAGCGGTAAGAGGAAAGGAGGCGGGCTAGCAGTGTTTGTGAATGATAGATGGTGTAACTCTGGGCACATCACTATTAAAGAGCAACTCTGCTGCAAAGACATTGAACTGTTAGCCGTTAGCATGAGACCGTACTATCTGCCGCGGGAATTCTCGCACGTTATCGCGATAGCGGCGTACATTCCCCCCTCTGCTAACGCCGACGCGGCCTGTGACGTCATCCACTCTGCCGTGGGCCGGCTACAGACACAACATCCGCAGGCTCTCCTTCTTCTCTCAGGTGATTTCAACCACGCTTCTCCATCCTCCACCCTGCCCACCTTCACCCAGTATGTCACCTGCTGCACCAGAGACAATAAAACACTGGACTTGTGTTATGCCAACACCAAGGAGGCATACAATTCAACAGCACTTCCTCCCCTGGGAAGATCAGACCACAACCTGGTACATCTCCAGCCTGTGTACAAACCTCTGGTACGCAGGCTGCCAGCTGTGTCCCGCACAGTGAAGAGATGGTCTGATGAAGCCGACGAGGCTCTGAAGGATTGTTTCAACACAACAGTGTGGGAGGAACTCTGCCATCCTCATGGGGACGATATAGACAGTCTCACTGACTGCGTCACAGACTACATAAACTTCTGTGTGGAAAACACTGTACCCACCAGGACTGTACGGTGTTTCTCCAACAACAAACCGTGGATTAATCCGGACATAAAGGCTCTCCTAAAGGAGAAGAAGAGGGTCTTTAAGTCAGGAAATAGGGAAGAGCTGAAGGCTGTGCAGAAGGAGCTGAGGAGGAAAATCAGGGAGGGGAAGGACTGCTACAGGAAAAAGATGGAGGAACAGCTGCAGCAGAACAACGTCAGAGGAGTCTGGAGAGGCCTGAAAACCATCTCTGGCCACAAGGGGCCCGACTCCCAGGCTGCTGGGGACCAGGTAAAGGCTAACGATCTGAATCTATTTTTCAACAGGTTTGATCAACCATCTGCCCATCCCCCGGCCCAGCACCTCCTGCCGAAACTTCTGCCGAAACTCCCCCCATCGACACCTCGAGTGGACAGCCCTACCCCCACCTCCCCCTCCTGCACACAGCCATCCCCCACCACTTCTCACCTAATCAGCTCAACCTCCTCACTAACCTCCCCCCGCACACAGCCCCCCTGCTCCAACCTGACCCTCACAACATCCCAGGTGAGAAACCAGCTCCGGAAGACCAAGGCGAGGAAGGCGGCGGGACCAGACGGCATCAGCTCCAGGCTCCTGAAGTCCTGCGCGGACGAGCTGTGCGGGATTGTTGAGCACATCTTCAACCTGAGCCTGAAGCTGGGGAGGGTGCCACAGCTGTGGAAGACATCCTGCGTGGTTCCTGTCCCCAAGACGCCGCACCCCAAGGACCTCAGCAGCTACAGGCCGGTGGCACTTACATCACACCTGATGAAGACCCTGGAGCGGCTGATCCTTGACCATCTCCGCCCCCTGGTGGGTCCTTCGATGGACCCGCTCCAGTTCGCCTATCAACCTGGCACTGGGGTGGACGACGCTGTCATCTTCCTCCAGCACAGAGCGCTCTCTCACCTGGAGAAACCTGGGAGCACGGTGAGAATCATGTTCTTTGATTTTTCCAGTGCGTTCAACACCATCCAGCCAGCACTTCTGAGGGACAAGCTGGAGAACACAGGGGTGGACCTGCACCTCACATCGTGGATACTGGATTACCTCACCAACCGTCCACAGTATGTGAGGACACGGGACTGTGTGTCCGACACAGTTGTCTGCAGTACGGGGGCTCCGCAGGGAACGGTCCTGGCTCCGTTCCTTTTCACCCTCTACACAGCAGACTTCTCCTACAACACACCAACCTGCCACCTGCAGAAGTTCTCTGACGACTCTGCAATTGTTGGCCTCATCACAGATGGGGACGACTTGGAGTACAGAGGACTGACACAGGACTTTGTGGACTGGTGCCAGCGGAACTGCCTCCAGATCAACACGGGGAAAACCAGAGAGCTGGTGGTGGATTTCCGCAGGCGCATCCACTCTCCTCCAACACCAGTGAACATTCAGGGAATGGACATTGAGATGGTGACATCTTACAAGTACCTGGGTGTTCATCTCAACAATAGACTGGACTGGACTCATCACACGGAAGCACTTTACAGGAAGGGCATGAGCAGACTCTATCTGCTCAGGAGACTGAGGTCTTTTGGAGTGCAAGGGGCACTCCTCAAGACGTTCTATGACTCTGTTGTGGCTTCAGCCATTTTCCAGGGAGTGGTCTGCTGGGGCAGCAGCATTTCGGCTGCGGATAGGAAGAGACTGGATAAGATCATCAGGAAGGCCAGCTCTGCACTGGGTTGCCCTCTTGACCCAGTGGAGGTGGTGGGAGAGAGGAGGATGTTGGCTAAGCTATCATCCATGTTGGAGAACGACTCCCACCCCCTGCAGGACACTTTGACAGCACTTGAGAGCTCCTTCAGCGATAGACTGCTTCACCCCAAGTGTGTGAAGGAGCGATATCGCAGGTCTTTTCTTCCTGCAGCTGTCAGGTTGTACAACCAGCACTGCTCCCAATAGACTTCTACACTGCTATGTACATCTGTGCAATACTTTGCTTTTTACATTCAGTATAGTTACTCCAGACCCCATTCACTGTGCAATATCTGATCAACCTCCATGTGCAATATTAAGGGCTCTAAATGCAATATACTAAGTTCTATGTGAAGTGTTTCCATAATGCCTCATATTAACTCCCTAACAAGATCTCAGTGTATAGACTGGTCATATATCTCATCTCGTCTCATATTATCTACATACTGTATTGTATATAACTCTGGGAAAAACTGTTGATTTTTGTTAATACTTGGGTCGTTTATATTGTTTATTTTTCTATATTGTGTATTTTGTACTGCTTAACTGACTCTGTACTCTTGCTGCTGTGCAATACAAATTTCCCCACTGAGGGACGAATAAAGGCATATCTTAATCTTAATCTTAATCTTAACCCCGCCAAGTGCCCAACCCTCTAAATGCTGCATTAAAGTTTTTACCACCCCAGCAAGATATTTTTTGTGGCATGTTAAGAGGTGCAAAATTTACATCCCTCTCACAAACAGGTACGTCCCACACGGCAGCCATTATTATTTTGGCATTGGCATGCAGTGGGAAGGAGAAGCTCACTACATGCTGCAATAGCACAGCCAGAAGTGGTCAGCTTTTGTGATCGGTGTTGAAGCACCTGTATTGGCATATGCCGATGACGTGCCTCTTCACGGAAATCGTCCAATTTTGATCAGCGGCTGATCGATTGAGACACCCCTAATTTTTAGGCTACTTTATATCTAGTTCAAATCAGCAGTTGATACTCATTGATCAGTTTCTCCATTGCTGGAATAAGTTTTGCCTATTATCTGCTTTGCTGAATGATCCTTTATTCCATGTATGTGTTTATAGGGTGTAGTGACAGCAGCCATCTCACTTATCACCTGTTTGAGCCAGAAGAATCCAGATGAGTTCAAGACCTGTGTTTCCCTGGCGGTGTCTCGACTCAGCAGGGTGGGTCGCAATTTACTTTGATTATATTTACTGTCACACAGAAGATATTACATATAACATGCACGTTTGTTCAGCCAGATGTAAGCAGACAGTCATTGTCAGGTAGACTGGTTAGATTTTATATATGTTGACAGAGATCATGTCGATTTGTAACTAGCATGTAGGAAAAAGTACATGCATCCCTGATAAATATGTACAACATACATAAATATGGGACATTGTCATTCAAGGTTGTTTCTGACATTTTATATCTCCTTCACTTACATAGATTGTGTCATCAGCCTCCACCGACCTGCAGGATTACACCTACTACTTTGTTCCAGCACCATGGCTGTCTTGCAAACTTCTGCGTCTGCTGCAATGCTATCCTCCTCCTGAAGATGGCGCTGTAAAGGGCCGCCTGGTGGAGTGTCTGGAAACCATTCTCAACAAGGCCCAAGAGCCACCCAAGTCAAAGAAAGTACAGCATTCCAATGCTAAGAATGCTATCCTGTTTGAGGCTATTTCTCTTATCATCCACTATGACAGGTAAGCGTGCATTTTGTTACTTACTGTGGTAGAAAGCTAAGTCACTGTGTTCAGGGTGTAATGCTGTGTAACTACTCAGTGGTTATTTTGCTGTCAGCATAAGAGGGACCACTGTAACTGTGTTGCTCAGATGTTCTTTCTGGTGTGTGTTTTCCTCTCCAGTGAGCCAAATCTGCTGGTGCGAGCCTGTAATCAGTTGGGCCAGTTCCTGCAGCACAGAGAGACTAACCTGCGTTACCTGGCTCTGGAAAGCATGTGTACTCTGGCCAGTTCCGAGTTTTCCCATGAAGCAGTCAAGACGCATATTGAGACGGTCATAAATGCCCTAAAGGTGATATATTCAACTTCAAAGTGTTTTTATCATATACAATATATTATGCAGTGACATTGTTTTATATAATACAATAGAACTGTTACACATTGCATGCCTAAGATTTCTCTCTGCCCCTTCCCCCATCTTCTGTTTTCTAATAATTTTTTGGCATCTGCAGACTGAGAGGGATGTTAGTGTTCGACAGAGAGCGGCAGACCTGCTGTACGCCATGTGTGATCGCAGCAATGCCAAGCAGATCGTAGCCGAGATGCTCAGCTACCTTGAGACAGCAGACTACTCCATCCGAGAGGAGATGGTGTGTGAAACCGCTCAAATAAGATGTTCAATTCATTTGGTTTTTATTTACTGTACACTCAAGTACCGAAGCTAAATTAAGAGATATTTTGTGTTCCAAAGTGCCAAATATTTGAGTGAACAATAACAACAGAACGTATTGACTTTCACCTAAAACAAATGTCGTTGGATTCAAACATTCATTTCTGTCATCATCCAGGTGCTCAAAGTAGCCATTCTAGCCGAGAAGTATGCTGTCGATTATTCATGGTACGTCGACACCATTCTCAATCTCATCCGCATTGCTGGCGATTATGTCAGTGAAGAGGTATGGTACCGTGTCATCCAGATTGTCATCAACCGTGATGATGTGCAAGGCTACGCTGCCAAGACGGTCTTTGAGGTACTCCTACCTTTTATAAACGCTGAAATGTCTCGCAATACAAATTACATTATGTAGATATTGGCAGCCTCCAGCCTCCTAGATATTGGCAGCATGTGTCAAATTAGCTGACAATGTCATTGTCAAAGATCAAAGGTCCTATCTGGTTGCTTTCTCTCACACAAACACATGACAGTAGGGCTGTCCGTGTGACTCATCAGTAGAACTTTGGCTTGCAAATGAACAGAAGGTCATCAAACAGAACGATCACAGTGCAAACCAAAAAATAAACAATACAACAAATAAGTTACCACACAACTGTAAGCAACCACCATTTTCTATGACAATAACAAACGCATAACGTTTACAAATTGCCCGCAAGGCATGCTGCGTACTCCAGTGGCAACTCCCCTCGATGTTTCAATCTAGAGAGATATTTGATGTACAACAATCAAATATTAAAATCAGAATACACAAGACACATCATTTTAATTGCAAATGCAGGGCGTCCGTGGCTCAAGAGGTAAGGTAGAGCAGACACTTCACTTGCCTCCTTGCTGCCCACACTTGTGTATGAATGTGAAAGGAATGAATGAATAATGGGTTCTTTGTGAAGCGCTTTGGATACCTTGCGTTATAAAATCGAATCCAGATTATTAAGATAAGGTGCACAGACACGTGTTGATCACTAAACAAAATAAACAATTATCTGTAAGTCAATAACTTTATCTCCTGTTGTTAAAGGGGAACTGCACTTTTTTTTTTATTATTTTGCCCATCACTCACAATCCTTATGTGAAACATGAACTCAGATTTCTTTCCCTTTCTGTGCCTTATAACAAGGGAAAACAAGTTAATAGGAGCTAGCTAACAATGTGCATCATTGGGACACACCTGTTTCGACTACGTAGTCCTCTAAAAATAAAAAAACCCTCTAACAATGTTGCACGTACACCAATGTAATACTTACAGTATCTTGCCTTATTTTGATCATTTAAAACACTAACAAAACGTCCTTTCTAGGCCGCATTGATACACATATACACATACATATACATATACATACATATACTTATGCTAGTTCTGTCAACAACAGCAGCATAGATACAGCGACAACACTTACAATGTCCAGTCTCATTAGGATGGCTGTGTCTTCCAGCACAAGATGTGTGCTACAATCCTCAGGTAAAAAATGCTGACGGCAAACAAGGATCTTGTTGAGTCTTTGTAGCGAAATTGAGAGCTAGGTATCCACTCTTTTGTCTTTGAATGACACTGAGACTAGCAATTAGTGAGGCGTCGTGTTAGGCCGCATGATAAAAATAGTTTTTCATGTTAGCTGCTACAATAATAATATAGTTGTAGCTAATATACAGTGGTATGAAAACGTTTGGACACCCCTGCTTATTTTCAAGAGTTTCCTTTATAAATCACTGGTTGTCTGGATCAGCAATTTCAGTTAAATATATCATGTAGCAGACAAACACACTGATTCGTCTTCTCTGAAGAGAAGCACCATTGCAACCTCAAAACAACTGCCAAATGGCTTGAAAGCAGAGATTGTTCAACATCATGGTCTAGGGGAAGGATAGAAAAAGCTAGCTCAGAGCTTTCAGCTGTCAGGTTCCACTCTGAGCAACACAGTGAGGAAATGGAAGACCACAGTCCTAGGTAAGGCCCGGAGTGGTAGGCCAAGAAAAATCTCAGATAGGCAGAGGTGAAGGATGGTGAGAACAGTCGAACTCAAGAAGCCTTTTCTGCGCACATGACACAAACAGAGTTGCTTGAGGTATGCTAAAGCACATTTGAACAAGCCGGCTTCATTTTTGGATAAAGGTGCTGTGGACTGATTAAGCTAAAATTTAGTTATTGGACATAACATGGGGCGGTATGCATGACGGATGAAGAACACAGCATTCCAAGACAAACACTTGCTACCCACAGTAACATTTGGTGGTGGTTCCATCATGCTGTGGGGCTGTGGGGCCAGTGCAGGTACTGGAGATCTTGTTGAAGTTGAAGGCTGCATGCATTCCAGTCAGTATCAGCAGGTTCTGGTCAGCAGTGTTCAAGAATCAGTGACAAAGTTGATACAAAGCCGATACTTTAGCATCAAAATACATATTTCCCATAGAAAAGGAAAAGAAATATGTGTTTATGTTTCACATAAGGATTGTGAATGACGGGCAATGACTATTTTCCATTATGTCGACATAAGTCAGACAATCTAAGAGATGTTTACATAAATGGGTTTCACTTTACAGTAATGTTCCTGCTGCTTATCATGTCATGTAATGTTTCTGTTTCTTTCAGGCCCTGCAAGCCCCCGCCTGTCATGAGAACATGGTGAAAGTTGGCGGCTACATTCTTGGAGAATTTGGTAATCTCATTGCTGGTGACCCCCGTTCCAGGTATTTTTTTTTTAGGCTCAGTGCCATATGAATATTTAATAAGCAGCATAAAAATAAGTTGTTTTGTGTTTTTTTTTCCCTAGCCCCTTGGTCCAGTTCAACCTCCTTCACTCCAAGTTCCACCTGTGCTCTGTGCCGACTCGTGCTCTACTGCTGTCGGCCTACATCAAATTCATCAACTTGTTCCCAGAGACCAAGAGTACAATCCAGGAGGTTCTCCGTTGCGACAGCCAGATTCGTAATTCTGATGTCGAGCTGCAGCAGCGTGCTGTGGAGTATTTGAAACTTTCTTCGATTGCCAGTACCGATGTCTTGGTTAGTTCTTGTTAGATCAAATTTTCATGCGCAATATTAACCACAAAATGCCTACACATTTGCAATGAGTATCAAAAGTAACTATTCAACTAATATTTTCAGTTTGACGGTGCCAAAGACCATTCTAAAACACTGATTCTCAGCTGGTGGACCCACTTTTGTGTGCCTGACATGTTCTCAGTGCAACACGGGTCTTTTCCTGGGCAAAAAAATTGTACAAAAAGAACCCGATCATGAATTCACCCGTTCTTGTGCGTGCTATTGGCTTGCTAGTGCTTGTACACCACTTTTATAGACAACTTTGTCAAGCTTGAGTGGGAAGGAAGGACACTGAGTGGGGAATTAAAGAAATGGTGGGGTGCCGTGCGCATGAGAGTGACACGAGCTGTGACGACTGGGGAATTCCGCCCACAATGCAGACTTCTAGGTATGACAGTAGAGCGGACTGAGGCGTTTCATACCCAATTGATTCTGCTAGCTCAGGCAGACGGGTGGTTCACAGAATAATTGGCCCTTGTGCATTTATTAGACTTCCCTGGTTAGTTAATCAGAAGAAGAGAAGGTACATTTGTGTATTTCACTCTTTATGAATTGTACTCGTATCAGGACAACTGGACTCACTTGACTTTCTTGGCAATATTTCACCTCTTGTACTGAAAACCTTTACAGACACTTTTTATTTGAATATTTTTTTAGTATATTCAAACAAACTGTGTCTCCAAACCTTTCCCAAAATATAAGGATGTCGGGGGGCCACAATGGTACATTTTGTGCACTGATGATGCCAAAACCGGTCCAGTGTTAAGTCAACATTTGCTCATCTATCTGAAAAAATAACATCTTACTTTTGTGTTAGAAGCGAGAAAGCAAAATATCCTTATCCTGTGCCAAAATATTGTGTGTCATATCTGCAGTGATCACGTTTTTAAAAATGTCATTTGTTTGTTGAATTTTAGGCCACCGTTCTGGAGGAGATGCCTCCTTTCCCCGAGAGGGAGTCTTCAATTTTGGCTAAACTGAAGAAGAAGAAGGGTCCTGGTGCAGTATCTGTGACAGACCTGGAAGACAACAAACGAGAAGGCGGGGAGCTGAATGGAGGCGGTGAACGGGGCCCGGACACAGCAGCCATGGCTGCCTCCAATGCTGTAAGCAGATTTTGTGCAGGCTGCATTTCAGCAGTCAGAGTATAGTAGAACCTTGCCGATTTGCAGTTCGGCATGGGGGGCCCCCACATGTTCACAGATTTCTTTTTATGCTTTAAATTGTAAGTGAATGTGATTTTAAAGTGATTTGATGCAGGGGAAGGAAGGTGTGCTGTAGCTATGAATCCAGCATGGCGTTGTCTCAAGTCAATACACTCAAGAAGTACAACATAAGTACATAGCTGTCAAACGTCCTGAAAGACCACAATATCCCTTACTTTCACTAATTTTCCCTTATTTTCTGACAATTACAAGCATACAGTACTGAAATTGAAGCCTAACTCCCATGAGTGGCAGGGATCAACTGCTGTTCCAAAATCTTCTTGGAATAAGTGTACCTTTCTTTCCAGTCTACCCCGTCCCCATCAGCAGACCTCCTTGGCATCCGATCTGGACCCCCTGTTGGCACAGCTCCAACCAGTGCTGGCAGCCTGCTGGTGGATGTGTTCTCTGAAGCAGGCCCCGCTGCACCTTCCACTGCGGTGAATGACGATGGCTTCCTAAGGTGACAAATCAACCTAATGAGCAGATGTAGAATCCTTTGTGAGGGTCGTGTTTCATAGCCCATGTTTAAAAATCCCCTCTTACCTTGGCATCAGTTGTTCACCTGGGAAGATGAGATTACTCCGATATGTTCAGTGTCTTGGTTACATCAAATGTAAACTCTTGAAATTGTGACTCTCAAACATTTTTTCAAAGGTTGATGCTAGGCTTTGTCACATTGTCTTTAAACTTTGATTGGAGTTGGTGTTTGTTGTGTGTTTGTTCAGTAAGAATGCTTTTTCAACTTGTGAATTATGTACGATGGTTGTTCTTCTTTACTCTTTGTCTGATTTGGACCTGTCAACCTGGAGAAAGTGCATTCAGATATTTGTCTAAATTTTCTGTTATGCTTGGAGTCCACTGGGCCGGTGCCAGTTCGCTCGCTTTGGCGCCGAATTAACAGCGAGCCACTACGCACCAATCACATAATCTTTTGCGCGAACTGGCACCACCTGAAGCCGGCCCAATGGACTCCTAGCATCATTGGCGCAACTTGGCTCGTGCCATTACATTCCAATGGATTCCAATAGGCGGATTGTTTGCGCCATTACATTCCAGTGGATCCCAATAGGCGGATTGTTTGCAAAATTTGGTTCCACTTGGTGGACACTTTGCGTCGATTGCTTGATGCAAGTGGCGCAACGAAGATTTTAAACATTTTGAAATGTTCTTGCCGCCATTATGGGTCATCATGAGCCAATTGGCAGGCAGTTTGAGCCACTGCACACTAGGCACCTTATTGGCGACACTAGGCACCACAGCAAATTGCGGGTCAGTGGACCTTTAGCATTAAATGCGTCCCGCAGGACTGCAGTCTGATGACATAATCGTCTGATTAGCATAATTGGCGATGATGCAAACCAAAACAGAAGGTGTAAGTTATTGACTTACGGATGTTAGATTCATTTCCATAAGGCTTGTTGGTATTTTCTGGGCTACATGTGAGTGCGCTGATATGAAAGATAATGTCAATGTCATGCATCTATTCGTGATAAACAGATGCGATATATTGTGCGACTGAGTCATGCGCATCAGGTGTGTTAAGAAGCAGGTACAAACACGTAGCGGCAAATCTATTGGTGCAAACTCTATCTGTGGCGGTCCAAATGTATTTGTGGCGATTCCACCCCAAATTTGTAAATGTATAGGAAACATTACATTGTAGTCAAGATAAAATTACAATAGAAGCTCTGTTAGATAAGAGTATAATACCTCATACTGTATATAAACAGAAGAATCAAAATAAATATACACAAAGGTAGGAAAGACGTGTCAACCTCCCATTCGCATGCCTTTTCAAAAGCTTTTTTCTGAGAAAATGAGTGGATTGCATTTATTTGAATTGGTGAACCAACCAACGGAGCCCGGGGTTGGGGCCCCCCCTAAAGTAAGGCACCAACTCTCGCGTCCACAAAGTCAGCTCACCCTATCACGTTTATCACACAGACTGTGTGGACTGGGTTTTGTGTGGTGTAGCAGTCTTAAGTGAGCGTTAGTGTGGACTTCTCCCCGGTTGCCAGGTCTACTTTACTTGTCTGTTCATTTGAACTTTCTGTGTATGTGACTCTTTGGTCTTTTTCTCTCCTTTCCTTCTCTCCATTTTCCTGCGTGCTTGCGTGTGTTTGTGTGCGCGTCTGTCCTCCGTCCTATACCGTGATTGGACATTGACAGAGATCTGGAACAGCCCACCTCTGAGACCTCTGACTCCCTATTGGTGGAGGGTTCTGGTGACTCGGAGTAAGGGCCCTGTAGTAAACTACAGACTAGCTAGAAACCCACTACTATTATGGCACCATCACGCTGTCATAATATCATTGATATCACAGAATGTTGGTAATTAGGGTTGGGCGATATGGACCTTAGCATACATCACAATATTTTTGGGATGTATCACGATATGATAAAATTTTAATTCTGCCTTTCAATTATACCGTCAACTATATATATTATAGTAATCTAATTACATGTAGGAAATTTAAAGTCACTGTCCTGTATAAAAAGCTACAACCGTTAAGCCATATAATGAAATACACTTGTCTCAAATTGTAAAGCACATTTATTTATTGGTAACAAAGTGGCTAACTTTTCTAATGGGATGTTGTATCTTCAACAAACTGTAATGCCTGTAATTAAGGAAGACATAGTCACCCATCCAATTCCAACTGCATATGCATGTCCGGTAGTATGTGTGTCGACAATGTCTGTACGAGGAATTGGGCACAAGAATAAACGTGTTTTCTGTCTTCACTCAGAACCTGCACACCGTCCTCGGGCATTGTAAAACGGCCCTTACATTAAAGCGGTGAAGATATACTCATCCGGCAAGAGTCGCACACTAAACCACACTAGCATGCAAAACTAAGATAACCCAGCTGGCTTCCATTCATGCTCCAACAACCTTTGCCGGTTGTTTAGTGTTTAGTTCAGGAGAATGCGGTTTAGTGTTTATAGTGAGAACATTCCTTCATCTTACGATAACAGCATTTGATTCATCCTATGTATCAATGTCCGCCGCGGCGTACTACTTGGCTTGTTTACATTTATCATTTCTATCGGTATGAGTCATTTTCTTATCATTGGAAGACTCTATACCGGTATATAAAAATATCACCCAACCCTATTGGTAATGTTTGTTTCTGTTAATAGGTAGCTTGCTGACCCATTTAGTTTAGATTTGCATCAAAGATCTTGAATTACAGAAGTCTCAATGACATATCATTAAATCACATGATATTGCAATAACATTAGTCCATTATTTAATGCAATGTAATGTAATGCAGGTGTACACAACATGGAGTGCAACAGCAGGACATCTATACATTAACATTGCACTGATATGAGAAAAAAAAACATGTATTTTGCACAACAAATTTATAATGATTGGCATCAAGCTACTGCTAATTAGTTGCCTATGTACTGTACTGCTTACAGTAAATCATGTGAACTGTGCCTGTGGTAGAGTGCAGTCTGAATGTATTTGGAAAGTTATTCATTTTCTTTTCTATTGGTTGCAGATACGCTCATTTTACCTGCAAGTACTGACTTTATATTATATACAGTGTTTCCCACAGGACAATGATCTATAAACACCCATTGATAAGCTAATGTATACGTCAGTGTATATGTAATAGCCCACTATATTGATGAGCAGATGTGTTGATGATAGTGCATGATGGTAGTTTTTTAAGGCTTCTGATTGGCCAAAATGTGCGTGACAGCCAGTGATTTTTTTTGTGTATGTTTTTTTAATGTGCCAGTAATGACAAGCTACACACAGTCCCATTATAATTTGTTTAAGAGCATGGACAAAGAGGTAGTGGCAAATCTAAACATAAAACAATATATGGGAAACACTGATATACAGTATATATGTCTTTGCAGGGTGTTGTCTGTGTTGCATGTTGAATTGTGACCTTAAGTCAAAGCTGAATATTAACATCTCTTCTGGCCCATTTCATATTCATTATTTATCAGAAAATGTCCAAATACATACTGCTGGTATTTGTAATTATCATTTTTTGGTATGCTGTTACTAACCATATCTCCATTTTATCTTTTGTCCTCTTCTCTTCTGTTCTTCTTAACCAATCTCCCATTGCATCGCCTGCATGCATGTCGTGTGGATGTCTTCTTTCCTTCACACACATCCGTGACTCTTCTTTTTTCTGTGGTCTGTCTCTCTCTTTCTCTCTCTCTCTCTCTCTCCGTCCTTGCGTCTTGTGGTCTTTCAGCTCTGCTCCTCCCTCTGAGGATCCTGCTCCCCCTCTGTCTGACGCTGATGAACTTCTTAACAAGTAAGGGCTGCTGTCTCTATGTGCGTGCAAGCTTTCAACAATATTTTCCCTTAGATATTCAAATTTTCTGCTGTTTTTTAATCTTTTTTTTTGAATGGTTAATGATAATACACTCGTAAAGCTGGTGAATTTAGAAGTAAATATGAGTCAGCTCTGGTTACTGGAAATTTTGTGGATTTTATTTTTTTCTATGAAAATAAGCAGAAAATGACTATGGCCACAGTTTAAAAAAAAATTTTGATTTTGAGAATAGAATTTTGAGAGGGAAAAGGTAGTATTACGTGTCATTGTGTCAGAGGGAAAATAGAGCATTGTTATTAAGGAAGGAAGTAAAGTTTCCTCTTGCTTCAGGCAAGCTTTTATTTATAATGTGGCAAGATTAGCATATAAAGGATGAAAGTAGATGCTTCTCTGTTCTGGCTGCTCAGTACAATATGGCAGTTGATTTCAATAATATAAGTTCTATAAGTTCCTCTCTGATGATTTAACCAGACTTTTCAGTGGCATTGCTTCTTTTTACACTTGTATGATAATTACAAATTGCAGGTCCACTGTATCTTCAAATGGGTTTATGTGTGTCCTACTTTGAGTAGGGTTGTAGTTTTTAGCCTCTTTCGACCGGGATCTATGGGGCTATAAGGTTAGGAACCATGTGACCCCAAATCCCTGTCACGCAATAATTAGAAACAGGTGCTCCAGAGGGCAAAAGTTGAATCTTTGGAAAGTGTTTGACTCTCCCTGCCTTCACTGTGTGCTGTTGCTGTGGTGTTTGCTTGATTTATCTGTACATGGATCATTTCAATTAAAACTGTCTTCATCTCACAGGTTTGTGTGCAAGAACAATGGTGTTCTGTTTGAGAATCAGCTTCTACAGATTGGCATCAAATCCGAATACCGTCAAAATCTGGGTGAGTAATGAGGCTGCTTGAGAAGCTGCTTGGTTGTCTGCTTGGCACTGTCTGGTTGTATTTAGTGTGTAATGCTCTTAAGTCCAATATGCAGGGTGTCCCTAAAGTCTAGACATATATCATATATTATACTATATTATATATTATATATTATATATATATATTATATATATATTATATCATATGATAATATGCATTAATATACATACAGTACATACTGTATTTAGGTGTGTACAAATGTTGGGGATGTTCCAATTGGGATTTTATGCTGCCAATACTGATAATCTATGTGTGAAATCTACCAATACCAATACCGATCACACATGTACATGCAGTGTTAATGTTTAAATGTACTACTGTACTACATTTATTTCTAGTCTTCTCACAACCTGAATGAAAAGCATGTTTATCCATATCTGCTGGGTCCCTCCAGCCGCATCCACAGCCTTCTGAAGCACATATGAACATGTGATATACATAGTGATATGTTGAGAGCCTGTTGTGTTCATTGACAAGTTGTCTTTCTCATAGGGAGAATGTATTTATTCTATGGGAACAAGACATCAGTGCAATTCGCCAGCTTCACCACTACAGTCAACTGTCCTGGAGAGCTTCAATCTCATATCCTTTCATTTCTGTTGCCTGTCATGGATGGGATCGAACCTTCAGGCAAGGCAGTATACATGTGGACCTGCAAGATATTTTAGCATTTTCATGCCAAATGTCTGAAGTTGAAGTAGATTTGTTTTTTCATTGGACTTATATCGACCACACTGATTCCAATGTTTAAACCTGTATTATCAAGAAGGTGTTTCATGGTCCATAACAGCAAACCACAGCTTAATGTTCAGACCAAACCAGTGGAGCCACTGGTGGAGGGAGGAGCCCAAATCCAGCAGGTCCTCAACATCGAGTGTCTGACTGACTTTTCTGATGCTCCACTGCTCAACATCAAGTTCAGGTGAGCTCGAACAAGAACCACAAGTCTGACGTCTAACCGACGTGTGTCATGTTGTTTCGCTTCATCTTTATGTTGGCACTCAGCGCTAGGATGCAAGGGCCACTTTGTGATTTTGTAAAGCAGCACATGTCGATATGCTAAGAAATTAGCAAGACATTAGATAAGAGACATTTTTCAAGAAAAAAATGCATCTCAGCTTTACCCCATTTTTGATTATTTTTTAAAATTTTCCAAAGGTTAAACCTTCTTAAATATTCTTACCCCCAACTTAATTTTCCAAAAATGACAAATTCATTTTGTTTTGTTTCTCATATTACAGCTTTTATGATGCTATTGTCTTTAAAATTAAGTACATTCTCAAAAGATACATTTATATATCGATCTATATATATATATATATATATATATATATATATATATATATACATATATATATATATTTATACATTTGCCTTTATTCTTGTAACATTGGAACCTTGGTTAGGTTCCTCTGGGGTTTTTTCGGTTAACATTGAAACTTTGCCTCAGTTTGCATGCTTTCACCAGTTAATGTACAGCATTACGCATGTCTTGTAGTATTCTGAATACACTGAGTTCAACATCATCAGCACTTAACACAAAGCATTTTTATCTAATTTTACAATTGTAGTTTTACATGTATAAAACAATTGTTGGTGTGTATAAATGACGAATGAAAGTGATAAATGAACATTTAAGGTTACTTATACCTTCATTAAAGACTTCATTGTTCCCAAAGATGCGATGTGGCAGCGAGATCAACCCACCGCTACCTTCATGTATTTTTTTTTAGTTTTTTTCTTGACTTCATTAGTGTTTCTCACCTTCTTTAAATGCAGGGACTTTTAATTTTCAAAAAATGGATTCAGTTAGCGTTCGTTAGAGTCGGACCTTCTGGAATTACTGACACTAACCAAGGTTCCACTGTACCACAGATATGGAGGAGCTCTGCAAAACCTGACCCTCAAGCTGCCCGTCACCATCAATAAATTCTTCCAACCGACTGAAATGTCCTCAAATGATTTCTTTCAGCGTTGGAAACAGCTGAGCCAGTAAGTTTTTGTCATGAAGTGTTTTGTCAGTGTATTCAGGGTCACTTGTAAAGCTTTTGTGGACTCTCCTTTAGGCCTCAACAAGAAGCACAAAAGATATTCAAGGCCAACCACAGCATGGACACAGAAGTACTTAAGGCTAAGGTATGTTTTTCTTCTTTTTTGGTATTTGTAATGTACAGTATTTGTCTCGGCCTCGCTTCTAATTTGACTCTGGATAGCACTGATGCACGTGAAATGCACAAATATGTAGTTTTAAGGAAATATAACAAATGATTAGAAGCATACAGAAAATACATTTACAGTGAAAAATGTCAGTCTGGGCTAATTTTAAAGACATTGAACACATCATTGTACATGTACAGAGTTGTAACGACAAGCTACACAGTCCCATTATGTGTTCATCAGTGAGTTTTCCCATAATGCATTTCATTTGAGAAAACAATTTCCCTGGAAGAGCATAGAAAATGATGGATGGTGCTGCAATGCTGCCTCTGTCCACCAGAGGAAGCCAGAGGATGCAGAGCCCAAAGGCCAGAGGGAGTCTGATGTAATTGCAGCGCCTCAATGAATGGGTGGACCAGACCCAAAACCTTATGGGAAAACTTCTAAAATGTTAAAGGGTTAAAGTCATATTGGTACATTGTATATTTGTGAGGTACACCTTTTGAGTGTTAAGTTGCTGCATGATGAATTTAGTGTTGTTAGTATTCTTTGAAAGATGACACCTTGAGTCAGACTGTTATGTTGTTATACTGTTAGATATAATGATATCCTGTGATTTCCAATTGGTTGACAATGCACAGATAATAGTAGATCTGAAGTAACTGAGATGTTACAACATTAGAATTTAAATTAAATAAAGCCACAGGTGTCCATGTTGTAACGTGGCATATTTACATAAAAAGACACACTATAAACCTTGCAATCCTACCTACACTCCATGTTCCCGGTGAGTGAGACATTGAGTAATTCTACACTTGATCAAACTTAATTAAGATTTGTCGGATCAAAACATGCTCAATGCACAGTCCAGAATTGCTCATTACTGCATCTTTTTTTTGTAGCTTTTGGGACTCGGAGCGGCCCTGCTGGACAATGTCGATCCAAACCCAGAGAACTACGTGTCTGCTGGAGTGATCCAGACCAAGGGTCAGCAGGTTGGCTGTCTGTTAAGACTGGAGCCCAACGCCCAGGCACAGGTACAACACACATAATTCATTTCAATTCACATCATTTCATTCTAGTTTCACACAAAAATATTTCATGCCTTTGTAGAATATCCAGTGTGTATATTTTTTTTCTAACGTTCAACTGATTTTGACCTTTCATTACTAATGAATGGAATTTCGTGGTACCCGTCATATTTAATGGAGAATGTTTGGAATTTTGAGTCACAAATCCCAATTAAGTTGTCAATTAGGCAGACTGAGGGGCGTCATCATAAATGAGTTTTACTGTACTAATCCAGGAGGTCCTCTCTGTACGTAAAAGTTACCTCGGTACAATACATTACCTAAATTCCATACCTAAGTCAAACACTGTACATGGAACACCTATAAACATATAAAATACATTAATAAATATATTAAATACAATAATTAAATGAAACTATTTTGTAGTATTTTTAAAAAAGCAAACGACTCCCTGCTTTTACTCCTGTGGTTGTCTTGCACACTGGAAGGGGTGTTGCAAGGAAGGGAGAGTCGGGCTTATCAGGAGGAAGAAGTCTCAACAATGCTACTACACTGCTTAGTTATTGTATCACCGTCCATTTTTCAAAGTAGCCGATTCAGGATTGAGTTTCATGTTGGTATGGGTGACAACCACAGCAGTATCCCATGTTTTTATTTGGGATTTCTATTGAGAATTGTTGTTGGGAGATAATTCAAAACTGCCATAAAAGCCTGTTGTTGGGGCAGTGAAATGCGATGCTTGTGTGTCTCACTGAATGCCACAGTAATATTACTGACACCTGGTGACCATTGTAGAATACTACAGCTAACGACATCTGAACCTGTCTTCTGAATACCTTGTATTTCTATTTATCTTCATTTATGGCATACATTATTATTTACTGCAGTGCTGTTCTAATTAGGGTGTTTGTGTGTGCAGATGTACCGACTGACGCTGCGCTGCAGCAAGGACTCTGTGTCAAAGCGTCTCTGTGAGCTGCTGGCCCAGCAGTTCTAGATTTGCAAGAGCTCCAGAACTTTATCAAGACCAGTCCTCCCAGCACCCCCACCAGCGATCTCTCCCCTCCTGTCTCTTCCCACACATGTCCCTCCAGCAAAGGATCTTAAAAAAAAACCTACATAAGGGAAAAAGCAGCCGCTGTTAGCAGCAGCGGCCATATTATTGTCATTATTCTAATTCATCTTCAATTTGTTTATTAACATCATGCAACATTACGTTTGTTTTTGGTGTTTACCTGTGTCGCGGCCAGGACTGTGCGAGTGTGTGTGTGTTTGTATGTGAGCATGTGTATGTCTGCTTTATCCTGGCTGCTGTGTATTACTGATGCTTTGTGTACAGTGTGTGTGGGTGGATGTTTGCGTTGATGTTGATCAATTGGGAGATAGTATTCATCATACACATGCCTCTATCTTCTCCCAAGCCCTTTACACACACATATAATTCCTTGTGGCCCAATAATGAAGGAAGAACCTGCTCTCTGTTCATTTGACACATTCCCTGTGATCATAGGCCAGTGAAAATGCACTTAAGGCTTTTTGGCATGAGTCCTGAGTGTGACCAACCTGATTTTTCTGCTCTGAAATGAGTCAACTCGATGCTTTGTTTGGTATCAATGTGTCTGTAAATAAGCGGCAGTGTGTTTACTTTATTGCGTTCATAGACATTCCCATCAAGCCCGGGCTGCCCATGTAGAAAGATGGAAGTCAGTGGGAAGGAACGTTTCCACTCCTTATCCACGGCTCTGCTGTGTAAACCTAAAAAATGATGTTGAAGCTGCTAATTGTCTTTTTGAGACAAGCGTCATCTGTCATCAAACAGCTTATTTGCTTCTTTTTTTTTTTTCCAAAGACAAAACTTTAAAGGCGAATGTTTGTCGTCACCCCCAACATACGACAAATAAGATATGCTCCACTTGCTGCTTCATGGTCAGTATAGAACACAATAAATGCAGCATACATTTTTTTTCCAGCATTTGGCAAGGACCATCCATCTATCCCCGTCTAGATAGCGTTATTCTTTGATTCACAGTTTGTGTCTTGGGCTTCCTGAGCAGCAGTGGTGATGTACTGTAGTGGAAGAATACTAGACTTGTCCATTATAATTACAGAGGACTCTATATGTGTGACTGGAAGCAGGTAATACAACAGACAAAGACATTGTCATATTACAATCTATGGCTGCACGGCAGTCACAAATCATTGTAGTGAAAAGCTTTTTTTGTCATTCTGTGAGTGTGTGTGTGCGTGTGTGTGTGTTGTCCACTGGTTAATGCAGCCTCATGTATTTGATGTTTAAAAGAAAATGTCCAATACCTGTGTTAGAATTAAGAGTTACTCTGTAATGAAAAATGTGAAAGTAAAACTATGCCATATATCTGATATGATGACTTTTGTGTTCACTGTTCTGTGTTCATTCTTACAGCGTGACCTGCATGCCCCCGCTTTTATTTAAGACATTTAAGTGTATAAGTACCTTCATACTGACAAGCAAAATGCAGTGTAGTGTCAGTTACTGTATACCCGGATGTTGCACAAAAAGGGCCGACATGGCAAGTGCGCAGTGATGTAGAGATATGCAAGTCATGAATGAGTCGTTCAGAACTTGTGTTGTGCTGCATTGTGGCTCACAGCCTTACTCGTCTTCATTAACCCATTTCCCCTTGCTACCACTAGCTAAGTTGAACAAGTAAACCAGTTAACACCGCTGTAGTGCAGCTGCTACTCTAACTGCATTTGTATCAATTAGGGCTGTCAAATGATTACAAATTGTAATCAAATTCATCTGTTTTCACTTATTAATTAATCAACATTTGCAACTATATGCCCTTTTTTACTGTATTTAATGGACGAAAAGAAATGACAGGACGCATTTGTATAAATGAACATCTCCAAAAGGATTGAACATTTTACTCAAGCTAAAAGAAAAAATATTTGCCCTAGTCTCTTTAATGGGCTGCATGGCGTAGGGTGGTTAGCGCACAGGCCTCACAGCTAGGAGACCCAAGTTCAATTCCACCCTTGGCCATCTCTGTGTGGAGTTTGCATGTTCTCCTCGTGCATTCGTTGTTTTTTTTCCAGGTACTCCGGTTTCCTCCCACATTCCAAAAACATGCTAGGTTAATTGGTGACTCCAAATTGTCCATAGGTATGAATGTGAGTGTGAATGGTTGTTTGTCTATATGTGCCCTGTGATTGGCTGGCGACCAGTCCAGGGTGTACCCCGCCTCTCGCCCGAAGACAGCTGGGATAGGCTCCAGCGACCCTCATGAGGATAAGCGGTACAAAATGAATGAAGGAATGAATAGTCTTTAACAGTTGCACAACATTTGAATCACACTTTAACTGTGTTATTGTGAGCCATGACACCATGTAACGTTCACGTTTTCAGTATAGTATTTTCTGGCATTTTCGAACATATTGAACAATTGTACTTCTGACCATACATATGTGCATAATTAAGGACATTTTTTAATTTTTGGTCGTCCGTGAATGCAACTCGCAGCTGTCTGCTGACAATGAAGTGTTGTGCTGACAAGGGCTATGTTTTGTGAGTTGGTGTGTTCAGGTCAGAATGAAGTTATGAAAGGGCGTCAGGCTTTTTGTGACTGTGTAGGGGCTCTACATTGCTTCCATCTGCCGTCATAACGGAAGCGGTATGGCTTGACGTGATGCGCATGCGTTAATTACGTTAAAAATGTTTAACGTAATTAACTATATTAGGCCATATTAGCTCAGTGGAAAAGCATTCCTTCTTCCTGCCAGAGATGCGTCACATACCCGACAAAACAAACGCTTCACTCGCTCAGCCTGCGAGTTTCACTGACTCTACGGTACTCGATGAGGACGAGTACAACTTGGTGCGCATGTGCGGGTTTCTGTACGTGTTCTTTGTGCTGAGTGGCCCGAGTACCCGATTCACTTCAATGAGTGAGCCAATCGCCGACAATTAGCAACCCGTTGCAGTGGAAAGTCGTGGACAGAAGAAGTGATGTGCACTCAGGAAAGTGTAGTGCACAGTGTACATAGTTTACTTAAGTATACTGTGTGTGTTGATTTAATAATTATAAAACTGATCTTAAAATGAATGGCAAAAATGTATGTATATGTTTAAATATTGTGAAATATTTGTTGCTTGTCCTGTAGAGACAATGTGATTCATAGCACACCTCTTGTGCTGGATCTCATTATATTTTTTAATTTCGCTAATCCGATCACGTGACAACTGTCCTCGCTATTGTTTTATTAGGAGCAAACACAGCAATTGTGTGATTGTGTGCTCGATCGGCATTGAGCACAATGACCACAGGTCTAAAACGTGTCGATGACAACATGCGGTGTGCATGCAGTGCATGACCAGCACAACCATACAATCAATGCAATGAGCAATGTTTGCAAGTCCTGAGTCATGTGACTGGACAGAAACGCAACAGAAAGATAATGACAGCCTGACACGCCCCGCCCATTTCACACCCGCAAGGCGTCCATGGCAGGGAGAGCAGCGGGGCGGAGGGGTATCCGCTCTCATGCGTCTGCGCGTGTGGATGTCTAGCACAAAGCCGATTGGTTGAAAATGACATCACCACTCAAGGTTTATTGTTGGTAAGAGGATGAGCTCATCGTTTAGAATCAGTCTCTGTGGGAGAAGAGGGAGAAAGCAGGACGTGGACTCAAAAGAATCTGCAGATCTGCAATACAGACCTGCTTTCAGACTCCTGCCGAGGATTTTTACAGACGAAAAAAGAAACACAGTAAGTCATGCATGTTTGATTTAAAAATAATAATTCAATTGCACGTTTTTTATCGCATCAAATCTTAACTGTAAAATCGTTAGTTAAGGGTAAAAGACAGGGATGCATCCTTTTGGGTTGTGTATACGTACAATTCTAACAACAGCATGTAAAAATATAATATGTCCAAATGAATGAGTATGTGTGAAGTTTTGTTTTAGCTTGTTCGATGCACAAATGAATTAACTTCAAAATATATTTGATGTCTCAGGGTGAAAAAACAAGTAAAGGTGCAACAATGTAAACATATATACATACAAAATAGACACCGTGACAAAAGATATTAACGAAGCTAGCTAGTATAAGTGGGCGATGCTGTAAATGTAGGCATC
Source organism: Doryrhamphus excisus (assembly GCF_030265055.1). NCBI lineage: Eukaryota > Metazoa > Chordata > Actinopteri > Syngnathiformes > Syngnathidae > Doryrhamphus > Doryrhamphus excisus. The sequence goes on from NC_080480.1 coordinate 8,678,344, forward strand.
GGTCCGATATCATGTAAATACAGTTCGTGTTGCCGACACGTTGCGTTGGCGTTGTTGATCATACTCTAAAACACGGGAAAATAATTTTAGACACACAAAAAAACGAACTTATGTGTTAACAATTTAACGAGATATGCCCACATCAATTTGAGACATAATGCTACCATCTCAACATAATAATACATTTGTTTGAGATAAAACAAAGCCAATAGTGAAAAAATGTGGGTCCCCATGTATCTATGTAACAACACAACCAAGAAAGACTTGTGAAAATTAACAGAATATTGATCGATCTCATCGCGCTAGTATCAATCCAATACATACACCCCCCCCAAATCGACACGATCGATATTTTGACTACTATCCACCCACCCTTACAGCTAGCTAACGTTAACGCTAGGAATAAACGAGCAAGGCACGAAGACGTCAAGGGACTGTAAGGAAGCACAACATAAACTCTAGTAATTAAGTACTAAATAATTATAGTTATTTATAAAGTATTTATAAAATATTAACAAGAGTGAGCATAAATAAGCCGACGTCTTCCCGCAATTTACCCAACATCCTAATTGCCAGGTAACGACAGTCACTCAGTTCGGCACCGGAAACAAGAGACTCCAAACGGAAACACCAAAAAATAACAGTCAGTATATAAATACTACAAAATAAAAGAACTAAGGCTGGGAGCGACGGCTAGTCAATTAAATAAACGGTTATTAATGCTTAGAAATGTATGATTTTTTTAAACATCTGGAAAACATTTGCAATACATGTTTAATTGAAAAGTGAATGAATGTGGTGTTTTTTGTGCTGCAGTCATGGTTTGGTCCAGGGATGGAGAGACAGAGCGTCCTCCTCTGTCCATCATCCTACCAAGACTCTACCTTGGAGCGGAGAGTGACGTGACGCAGGTAAAAGTCAACTCATTTTTAATAATATTGATAGTATGGATACAGCTACATAATACTTCATAATACAGTAGCATTATCAGATTGTACTAAATATATTTTTTAGTTCAGTCAGAGATAAATTGTCATATTTGGTTGATATTCTTGTATTGATACAGTGTTTATATATATGTATATCTTTGTGCAGTGTTGTATTCGGATCATAATCGTGAAATGCAAATGTATAGGCAAAAATCACAAAATTGCAGTATAGTCCACCCCTAACTAACGTCACTCACAGGAGTTATGCTTAAAAAAACAATCCCAATTGCATTTCAGCTTCCTTTATTCAAGAGATGAAATATTGCCTTTTTAACATTTAAAAATGAAATAGTTATAGATTATTTGTCTGTCTACAGGACCGACTGGCCTCTTTGGGTATTTCCTATGTTCTGAGTGTGAGCCGCTGCAGCCCCCGACCCTCCTTCCTTCCCTGCTCCAGACACCTCCGCATTCCCATTGATGACTCCCTGCGGGATGACCTGCTCCCCTGGATCCCTCAGGCTCTACGCTTCATCGGTTAGTACACTTGACACTGACACTGTTTGAATGTTATGCCGACAGATGTAAGAATTATACATAATTGTTTATGCAGATACAGCAATGTCATCAGGAGCCTCCGTGCTGGTTCACTGTGCAGCTGGAATCTCTCGCTCGCCAGCTCTGGCTGTCGCCTACATCATGTATAGCTTGGGAATGGATCTGGACCAGGCTTACAGGTACATGTAATAAACTTTAATTTCTCAAGAGTATTTGACGTTGTGATTAGCTTTTAAATAAAATCAATTAAACAAACAAAAAAACATTGAATATTAAATGGACTCTCGGTCTCTTTTAGCAAAAATTGCACTTGAAGAAAAATCATGACCAGTGACAGTAGTTCTGAATATTGTCAGAAAAAAAGATAAATAACCCAGAAATAATCTGATTTATCATTGTGTGTCAATGCAGACATCAGCTCATTTGCATCAACACTTGATGTAGCACATGACACACACAGGTCACCAGTCGTGCACACTCCAGTGCGTAGCGCCCCGCCTCTCCCCACTGGGACAAAGAAACTGAATGACTGACAGGAAGGTTCCCTCACGCCGTTCATTCCGCTATAGAACCAACACGTCCAGATGCACAGAGTGAACTCTCTTGTCATGCAGCCTCTCTGGTAGAGAGAGAGGTGCAAAACAGACATGCATCAATATATCGAGGCCGGCAAAATTGTCAATTTGTTATACTGTATTTATCATGCAGTTAATTGATGTATTGACTATCATGACAGGCCTGTATTGAATTCAAATTATGTATATACAGTATATGTAGTTAGTTTATTAAATTTTCACTTAGTTCTTGCCAACTGAATGCTATATACAAGTCATTGGTGATTTTCTTTGTCATTTTGTTCGAAGCAAATTAGATCTAGAGTCAATTAGACACTTTCTTACCCCAAACTCTGCTCTTGTCTGCTCTTGACAGGTTTGTGAAAGAACGCAGACCCTCCATTTCCCCAAACTTCAACTTCCTGGGTCAACTGCAACACTTCCAGGGCACTTTGCGTCAAAAGACCACTAGTGGTGACTTACTGGACAACGACCTTCCATCCATCAACCACAATAATAACCACACCCCCACAATGATCCACCAGGCCGGTGAGAATTCCTGCCAACAGAGACATTCAAGTCCAGATGCTAACGGCAACCAGCGGCTGTTCTCATCAGGGACACTTTGGACAATCAACCAGGAGGAAGTCCAGACTCCCTTCAGGGTGTCCAGTCCAAGAACAAAACCCACGCAACTACAACCCCCAGCAGGCTCTGCTTCCCTTTCGGAAAGACGCAAAACCCTCAGCCTCTGTTTGACCCCCTTGGGGGTCTGTCCCGCTACAACCACACACCCCAGTAACCAACCTGAGAACACCAATGCTTCCAAAAGTGTCCACAAGAGGGAGCCTGGGGCGAAGACGCAGAGGAACAGTGGGTCCTTGAAGCAAACAGAGGAGTCAACACAAAGCAAGAGTTCACACACATCAGAGGTGAAGGATCAAGGCCTGCTGTCGCCTCTCGGTTGCACCCTCAATAAGCTGCTGGACTGGGGGGAGAGGATGCTTCTGGGAGGGGTGTTTGCCCACCCGGTCAAGATGGGACAGCCTGCTTTGCCATACAGGTGCTGAGTGGAATCTGTGAATGTGTTTGTGCATGTCATGTACATACAAATCATCAGCAGCAACACCTTTGTTTATTTATTCCTGACTGGAATTATTTTCACAGTTTATATTGTCATTGTCATTGGTAAGAAGGCGTTAATTTAAAATGATTTTGTCACTTTGACCTGAATTGTACAATGTTTGCTGACTATTAAACCTTTCATTTCAACCTCATTTCTCATGCCCTTTATTGTACAGTGTGCATTTCAGTGCAATAAACAGCAGGTGGATAATTGAGTATTGACCCAAGACCAAGTAAATACAGGACCAGTGCTGCCGATACTTTCATCAATGTAACAATATACAAACATATATATAGAATTAAAAAAATACCGTATTCAGAAAATAGTAACTTTTAGTGTTCAGTTGTGTTGACTAATATTTACATTTGTTTGGTGATCTGAAACATTTAAGTGTGATAAACATGCAAAAAAACGTTTTCACACCACTGTATGTTTGTAAAAATGAACGAAAACAAAAAAACATATATATCATCACGCTAGTATCGATCCTTTACTGATACTATTTTCGGTATTGATACTCTTGATATTTGGTTGCCAGACCAGCCCCAAATGGGGATTGTATGGTGAGCGTTGTGATTGGAAACTCGATCCCTTTTACTGATTCGTGTTTTTCTAAGTCACTCACTGAGGCGAATCGGGTAATTGAGTCACTCGAGTACTTCTTTCAGTAATGAATAATCTGACGTGTTACCATTACAGTACGATATCAAACTCGTGTTAATGTGTTAATGTAATTTTATATATGTATTTGCTTTCATAAGACAAGCGGCATGGAAAATGTATGGATGGTATTTGATTATTTCGTGCTTCCAACAGCTCCAGATCTGAACTCAGTCCCCCCAAAAAATCATATCGGTATCCGTGATGGTATTCTGGCTCTGCATTGTGTCGGTATCAGATCGACACCCACATTTGCAGTATCGCCCAGCTCTGGTCTGAAGTCCGAGTGGCGAGCACGCGCTGCAGTCACCTCCTGCGCGCGGCACAGAATAGACGTGACGTCACAGATACTTCCAATGACCAAATAAGGAACGTGACACATTAAAGTGGAAATTTTTTTCGGCGCAAATTTGAATACACGAACGGAGACGGTGTCCTCTGTGTGTGTCCGTTAGCGAAGAAGAAGCAACACAACAACGACAAAGTAACACAATTCGTGTGGACATTGACGGACTGGGTTGTTAGTGGACTTTTTCTGGAGGAGGAAAAGAGGAAGCAGTTCCGCCCTCACGAGCCGACGTGAGGCCGAAAAGCAGACCAAAGCAGCAAAGAAGTCGACAGGGTTTGGCGTCAAAGATCTTAACTTAAGGCAAACTTTTTGTCTCTTTAGCGGACATCCTTGTCAATTCCTTCTCTTTTCGGCGGTGGTGCGTTTGCGTTTAACCCCTAAAAATGACTTTTATCCTGCCGAGCATAAAGTTCTTCTGATACTTCAGTCTGCCTCGATATCACCTACTAGCTACTACTAGCATTTAGCTTAGCTGCTTATTAATTGACTGATTTTTTTAACATCCGGAAAAGGACCCAGTTAAAAAAACTGCGATGAGCGGAGAAGAGGAAAGATTCAAGCTGGTGGTGGTGGGAGGTGGAGGAGTGGGAAAGAGTGCCCTGACCATCCAGTTCATTCAGGTAGGACATCATCACCTGAAGCATACATGCTTCTATCTTTAGAGTAATTCATTTCATTCATTTTCTACCTGTTATCCTCACGAGGGTTGCGGGGGTGCTGGAGCCTATCCCAGCTGTCTCCGGGTGAGAGGCGGGGTACACCCTGGACTACGAAGATGTTGTATATGTATATATTTAAAAACACATATTTTGCATGTGAGCTGTGCGTTATTAGCATCAACATTTTAACTTTTACAGCAGACACTGTGGGTGTTAAGTTCCGGCATCCCCGAAAGCTTGATGTTGACGAGCTCCTCTGATTTTAGATCAACATTTGCAGTAAAAGTGACTTGTATTTGTTCGCTCTAGACCCCCCTCCAGCTCCTTGCCCCTTTCCTCAATATACCTCACACACTTCTAAAATGCATTTTAAAGAATAAAATCTATAGGTATTGAATGAATGATCGACGATGATCAATGAACAGATTGACAGTGGTTAGCATGTTCGCCACACTGGCTAACATCTGGCTTCGAATTTCCGTTGGGCAACTCTGTGGAGTTTGCGTACGTGGGTTTTCTTCATGTACATGCATGTTAGGTTAATAGGCGACGCCAAATTGTCCATAGGTATGAATGTGAGGGTGAATAATTGTCTATATGTGCACTTTGATTGGCTGGCGACCAGTGCAGGGTGTACCCTGCCTATTGCCCAAAGTCAGCTGGGATAGGCTCCAGCCTCCAGCCCATGACCGTAGAGAGGATAAATAGCATATAAGATGGATGGCAGTAAGACATCAATGTGTAAAATTGTGAGCTTTCTAACAATGGTATACATGCATGCTGTACATTTTACCTGTATTGGCATGTACTTTTGAATTATTACCTACTTAGGGTGAAAAGAAACTCTTTGTAGGTGGATGGCTGTTATTTTGCGTATACTTGGTGTATCTGCATCAGTAGCTCAATATGATTAAACAATGCTTATATATGATTGTCTCTTTTCAGTCGTACTTTGTGTCCGACTACGACCCCACCATTGAAGACTCCTACACTAAGATCTGCAATGTGGATGGAAAAGACACCCGCCTGGACAGTAAGATTCTCACATCACTGTTTGTCACAGTGCCAGCAAGATGTGCGAAAAGCTTTGTTTAGAAGCAGAGGGTGTGTTGCAGTATGATCGGATTTTCCCTTGTTAGGACTTGTACTAGGGGGTGAGTTACTGCACTTGTGCTGGAAGCTAAGGCACTGGGAGATGACTACAAGGAAGTTGTAATACCTGGATAAAATTTTCCAGCGATCCTGGTGTAAAGGGTGGGATCAACTTCTGATACACATGCAGTGATTCATCAGCTCCGCTTCCCTAAATCCAGTTTCTTGCTTGTATGTCACGTTTAATGGAGCTTTGTTGAGGGAGTGTGGAATAAATGGTCATGCTGGCTGCAGCTAAAGCAGCTAAAGTTCAAACCATCATACACAAGCACGAGGATCAGGGGAATGGTCGTTTTTCTCTTCATGTGATGGAAAATCAGTTTCATGCCAGCAAATGAATAAAACTACTGTGTGTTGTGTGTTGTTTTTGTATTACATTTTGCTATTTTGTGTTTTTGTCAGTCTTAGATACGGCAGGTCAGGAGGAATTTGGCGCGATGAGAGAGCAGTACATGCGCTCAGGAGAGGGCTTCTTGCTAGTGTTTGCACTCAACGACCGAGGGAGGCAAGTGTTTCTTCCACTTCAAGAAATATTGTGTGTTCTGTTTTTTGTGTAGATAAGAAACTGTATGAATGTATGACCTGACTGCTTTGATCAGTTTTCGAGATGGACTGACTTGTAGAACTGCAATGATCCGTCAACGTGATGACCATTTCAACACATTATCATAGGTTTCACTGAAGCTAGCTGCATGTCATGTCATGTCATGTCACCATGTCGAGCCTTTCCAGCTTCCTGAACAAGAGCGGAGTAATGTCCAAGCAGATGCTTTTGTAATTCTCCACTTGATCAAAGTTACTTAAGATTTGTCAGATGAAAATGTCATTGCTGCATATGACTTCTATCAAAACATGTAAACAGTAGAGTCTAGTTCAGACCTATTTCCTGCTTCGCATGTAAAGCATCATGGGCATTGTAGTTTGTTTTAGTGTTTATTTATTTTACATGTGTCTTTACTCTTTACATAACTACACTGCAACATAGATGATTAATAATAGCAGCTACAACTCCTGTCATTATTTTGAACTAATAATTTGTAGTTTTTTTTCAATTTGTGTAACAGTTTAAAGCATCATGGTTAGGTCATGCATGAAAAGTTTTATAAAACATTTAAATACCTGCGTAAGCTCAGTGTATCTTGACACCCCAATATTATATATACAATTATTATTATATATTATCACAACATTAGAGGCTGCATGGTGGATGATGTGGTTAGTGTGCAGGCCACACAGCTAGGAGACCTGGGTTCGATTCCTCCCTCAGGCATCTCTGTGTGGAGTGTGTTTTCTCTGGGTACTCCCACATTCCAAAAACATGCTAGGTTAATTGGTGACTCCAAATTGTCCATAGGTATGAATGTGAGTGTGAATGGTTGAATGAATGACTTTGAGGGACAATAAACATTTTAAAATGCACCTGCAAAGTCTGTTTGTCCAGTCATACATTATATTTCTTCACTGTACTTTTCTTAAAAATGTTAAAAATCTGGTCTCATCCTCATAGACCCAATCTTGTGTGTTGTCTCGTCTTGTGAACTGAGTGTCCTGTGACACTCCGAGTAAATACGAAAGTACTTGGCTTTTTTAATGGCCAACTTCGGCTTGTTACTGGAATTGCTGCAGGGCAATTCTGAACTTTTTAAACTGTACAATATTATTCATGCTGTAGACTTTGCACAAATACATTCAGAAATGGAGAAAAATGATGTCAACAACGTGTATGTGAATGTGTGTCTCCCAATATGAGGGATGCCGATTGACTGCTTACTAGAGCTTCTGTCGGTCATGGGCCCTAAGAATTTTAACAGTGGTCCCGTCTCAGTGTGCTCAGCATGCTTGGTTGGTCATATAAACGTGGCCTGGACATGATGCAAACAGACCACAAGCTGATAGTGACTTATACCATAATATATACAACTTTTTTATGGGAGAGAATACAGTAAGGTTAAAAGCAAATGCATCTTACTTAAGGAGAATATATGCAGACACGAACAACAAATATGTGTACTGGAAGAGAGTGCATTAATGGGATTCTGGTGTAATTGGTGGTGATATTTTTACACTATATCTTGAATCATCAAATCTGTGCACTGTGTAATAATTGCACTAAATAGTGTATTTTTGTCTTAACAGCTACCATGAGGTCCAGAAGTTTCACACTCAGATCCTTAGAGTGAAAGATCGAGATGACTTCCCCATGCTTCTGGTTGGAAACAAGGCAGACCTGGAGCAGCAAAGAGTGGTAACTAACACTGTGGTGGATCTTTTTAGTGCCTGTTAAATCTCCCACATGTAGTATTTATATTTGATCACTTCCCATGAGTTTGTTTGCATTGTTGTTAGTCACCAGAATTATGAAAGAAGTGAAATAGTTTTTCACAACCCTTTGAGGGGAGGGGCTGAGGCACATGAAGAAACCCCCTAAAATGTGTTATTGCAAATCTGGGTGAAGGTGTGGTTAGCAAACAGACTTTTTAGTTCGGTCCTGTCATACGGTAACTTATTTGGAAATAATAGACGTGATTCAGTACTTGAGTTGTTGACACAACCTCTCTCTTGATCTCCATGAAGATGTAACAATGGAAGCAAACTTTTACTTATTATTTTTTGGAGAAGGCCGGAGTTAAGTATGTTATTTTCTGTGACTGTTTTGCTAATTTAAATTGTGATATGAACGATATGATACCCCATACCACAACCATTGATGGTTACGTATGCTGACATCCCACTGATGTCATGCATTATGGCGGTTTAACCTCTTTTTTTGTGTTTGTTAGGGTTAGGGTTAGGTAGGTTTGTGATCTACACCACATACTTAAGGATCATTTGAGTAATTCTTGTTTTTGCTTAGATTTCCAGGGAGGATGCTCAGGCATTTGCCAGAGAGAATAAGATCCACTATATGGAGGCCTCAGCTAAGAACCGCTACAATGTGGATGAAACCTTTCTGGAGCTGGTGCGAATTATCAGGTATTTATTGTTATTACTAATTATTATTATTACTATTATTATATAAATACTTGACTAAATACAGTGCAACCCGCTTAAGTTGTCCCGATTCACTGTTGTGCAATGTTCCAACTTAAAGAAAATCTGCACATTGTTGGAATTTTGCCCATCAATCCTTATGTGAGACAACAACAACACACGTCTTTTCCTTGTCTGTGAATTCCAGCAATTGCTACCACAGGGCAGCTAATAATGCATAAAATAAATATTCCAAATTCCAGCAACGCTCCTTTTACATGCCGTGAATTACATATTAAACAAGCTAACATTGTTCAGTTTGGAGCGACTACTTTTCTGGCATAGATAAACTGTATATATCTATGATAACAAGCACTATGTGCTCCATTTATCAGAATCTATATACAGTAGGTCAAAAAAGTTATTATCACTGGGGTTTGTTAGCGCTAACAATTCTGGAGCCTCCTGGTGTTCTCCTTCCCAGATACACAAAACCTTTCCATTGACAATACTGTGTGTGTACTCCATTTCTATTGGCATGGCTCCTGGATCCTCATTTGTGCCACAGTATTTGTCCGCGGCGGCTCTCAGGAAGTGTGTGTTGGTAAATGGTGAGTTGTACTACATTACCCCGAAAAACTGGAAGTGAATACACTGTTGAAACTACAACCGAGTAAAGGTGTTAATAAAGCACTAAAGACTTTATAGATGCTGCACACCTCCTTTCTAAGACGGTAACAACATCAAATTAAAAGCATAAATGAATACAGAACTACCATCCACCAGTACAAGTCTGGAGTTAGTTTTTCAGAGAGAAAATTATGACGTCCCTTAGTGGTAACAGTCAGTGTGCTAGCATGAATTACCTTGAGAGAGTGCACATTAGCACTCAATAACATCATCAAAGCGTAACTTCATGCATTCCCACATACTATTAGCCTTTGGGACCAAATATCAGATCAAAGAAAGCAGAATGCTACAGGCTAGTAATATATCTGTGCAGAGTGTGACAACATTAGCGCATGGAAAATGGTGTGTTCATAGACCGTTGAACAAGTAAGACGGGTCCCCGCTCACAACAAAAAACTAAAACATGCAAAAACTATGGGATTTCTTCACCATTGCATCTGGAAGTTTTCAATGGCCTGATTCCGCCCCACCCTGCTCTAGAAGGCATGGAAAAGGGATAGATGTGTGTTCTTGCTCACATGAGGATTGTGGATGATGAGCAAAATTTAAAAAAAACAAACATTTTCCCTAAAGCTGACTCGGACATTGCATGGTCAACCTCTTTTTTATTGTAAAATTTGAGATATTTAGACCATATGAAAAATATGTCCATTTATATTGTGTGTTAGCATTGTTAACTTCATCAACATCAGGAAGCAGCGTGAAACGACATCAGCAGCCTACTGCTGGCGAGTTACACAACATTAAACACGGACTTCTTGTTCAGTGCAAACTAGCTTCAAAATAAAAGGGAAAGAGTGTTAACTTGGATTCTACCACTGCAACCGACAAAATACAATTTTTATGTGTTTAGATAGATAGATAGATAGAGGAATTCACTATATTTATATGACTATTTTTGGCTAATTTCAGTTTTGATGCGAGGTTAATTGGCGACTCCAAATTGTCCATAGGTATGAATGTGAGTGTAAATGGTTGCTTGTCTATATGTGCCCTGTGATTGGCTGGCGACCAGTCCAGGGTGTACCCCGTCTCTTGTCTGAAGACAGCTAGGATGGGCTCCAGCATACCTGCGACCCTCGTGAGGATAAGCTGTAGAAAATGAATGAATGAATGAGTGGATGGGTTTAGATTATGTCAACTACTCCTGGTACTCATGTTTCCGTCTCCCAGTCCGAGTGTTGTCAACTGTTACGGGTTCCACTGTATCTAAATGTTTACTGTATGTATGTATTTTCTAACTAAAATGAATTGATTTCAACAAATGAAATGAAACAGATTGTTTCAAAGGGCACAGCATGCTCTTACTGCAGTTGAACGTTGAATGATGAATGTATTTTGTTTTACTTCTACAGAAAGTTTCAGGAAATGGAGAGTCCTCCGCCTCCGGCACATCATGCTGGGAAAAAGCAGCGCAGTAACTGCCCTTGCGTCCTCCTCTAAGTGCCTTTACCATGGACACCAAAGCCTCTGCAGGTGGTCAGAAAAAAATAATTGTTGTGCAGGAGAGATAGAACTAAGGTGCATCATTTTCTCCACAAATGCTTTCATTTGCACTTTTCCCAAAAGCAAATCAACATAGTTTAATTTAGTGTGAAGCTTTGAACAGCAGCAGAAATAGTTCAAGTTATCGATCGCGACATCATCACGCGTTATTGGGTGTGAGCACTTGCAGGTACGGATGTCAGCATAGACATCATCAAATGTATGTAACATGTACATAGTGCAGTACATAGTACATACTTACATAGGTACGCTGACAAACTGCCAAAGCAGAGAATCAGTTTGGAGAAAAGTAAATAGCATGGTAGTAAGGTTGAGCGTGACATGCCCAGTCTGGACACAGCAAATGCTGTCATGCTCTAAGCTGGCCTGTAGGAGGCAACACCAGCATTACCACAACACAGCACACCTCACCTCACAGCAGCAGTGGATGTTTGGTCGGGATGTTTGCCGATGGCCATACTTTTCACTTCACATTTTTCAACATCATTTCATTATTTTGTTAATATATATTTTTTAACTTTATTTTGTTATAATCATGATTTTAATCAGAATAAAACACAGGAGAAAGATTTTAGGCAAGCAAAAAAAATCAGTTTTTATCAACAAGCCTATAAGACTATGTAACATTATCAACAAAATATTATAAGTATTCCCTTTTATTACATACAATTGTTTGAGCAAAATACTGCTCTCTTGTGTTCAAAGTTTGTAAACAGTATGACTATATATATATCAATCTCAATAATGTAACATATGAACACCAAAAAATGCACATCCTTGTGAACATAAATGTAGCCAAGAACTTAAAAATACAGATCTCATCACACTAGTATTAATCCCAAACTGATAAAAAATGTTCCAGACACAACGATATGAACAAAATACATTTTATAGACAGTGAGAAATAATTATAACTGACGAATGAAAAGGACTTGAGCAGAACGATACGGTTTGGCTTACCGTCTGAATGTAGATGAGGTATGCATATTCCACACATATACAGAATGACTGTCTAGTGTCACTACTTTGCGTTGTAGCCATATTTCTATTTTTTCTATGTGCTATATTCATATTTTCACTTAACTCCACATCTGCTTGACAGCAAAAACACAAATAATTTATTTTTTATATTGTAAATACAGTATGGGGTTCATTCATTTCAACAGGGTAAAATTATCTACATTTTCTGTTCTTGTACAAGTGGATTTTTTAAATTCATGCAGTTTTTACATCATTCAATGCCATTGTTATTTCTAAATTGGTTTACATGATTATTCATGATCATACCTTCAGTCAGGGGTGTCCACCCTCCATGGAGGGTCTATTTTGATGATGCTAAAGCCCTGCAAAGCTGTCTTTGCTTTGTATTTATTACTGTTAAGCAAATTAGTGTAACATCTAATAATCATTAACTCATTCAATCCCAGGCATATTTCAAAATTCAATCCCTTCACTACTGGCCATTTTAGATGATTTTGACTGGTACAAGGCAAGTATATTCTGTTATGGCTGTATAATAATGGAACCTACCAAAAGAAAGATCAAACTCTCATCTTTCATCAGAAAAAAGTATTTTTCTACCTTTTTACGTTCTTTAGTAGTCAGCAGTAGAACATAGGTAGGTTTCAGGCAAATATTAGTTCGTCAGGGGAAAAAAGGGAGAAAAACGGCTACATTTCAAGCAAACAACCGCACCACAACATGAACAACAAAAAAAGGGTTGTTTTACATCCAATTTATTTGCAAATTTAACACAAAGAATTATTTCAAGTATTTATATTTGAACTAAACTGTGTACGTACGTGTTTGTGCATGTGTTAAAATTTTGCTACAATGCATAAGCTTCTACACGCAACACTCCTCCACTCTCTATCACTTCCTTCTTGCTGTTGAGCATGTTAATACTCGACTGTAAAACGATATGTAAATGTGTCTTTGGGATTGAATGAGTTAATCATGAATTTACAGTATTTATTTTTACAACGTGCAGAGAGACTATAAAAATGAGCTGCATGCCAAAAATGCCCCACGGGCCGCACTATGGACACCACTGCTTTGGGTTGAGTTGATGTTTAAGATGCAGTATTCCCATACAGAAATGTTCCCTGAAGAAGCTAGTAAGGATAACGTACATTATGTTCAATATCTTGTCTGTAATATTTTATGAATGCTGCCATAGATTTCATGTTAGACAGGAACCAACAATGTTTCTACAATATTTGGACTCATACTCAATTCTGCTACTACAGACTAAATTATAGTAACTTTATACCATATTTTTAGTATACAATCAAATACAAATTAGTTAAAATTTTATTCACAAAAATGATTATTCATATGGACAGCCAGAGAAGAGTTGGGGAAAATATATTGGGATTTTTTTTATTTCTCTAATAAACCTATTTTATTCATCTATAATGCTTTGGGCAACATGAATTTACATTTTTATATTATAAACTGCAATTAAACTGTTTTACATTGACTTCAAGGACTTTGTTTTTTGTATTTTGTTTTATATAAGGTTGCAAATGTTTGCAGCATTTCATTCACTGTATGTCAGTAATAATTGGAACATATGTGGGAAAGCAGGTAAAATGTACAGCATACATGTGCATCTGTTAAAAAAAGGGGCAACAATTTTTACATGGTTTCATTAAATGTTACAATTTTGCACTTTATTAGGCAGTCCTTAAACGCACCATAGTTGCTGTGAGACACCAGTGAAACTAATTCTACACCATGACTCCCATTCCATCTGTTCATCAGTCATCTTCCATTATCGTTCATGAGTGGTGAGTACCTATTAGTGACGTGCGATATCACTGAATCAGTTTGTTCCCATACTGAGTAAAATTCTGTAAATTCTGGTATTGATGATATTGATCCAATATTGAGCAAATTCACCTAATGTATCTGCGAAAGTAATGTACTTTATTTAATAGCACAGCAAATGCAAGACATTTAATTAATAATTAAATAAAATATAATAATGTTAAAGTAAGCCCCCACAGGGCATACTACGGAAGTGGATGCTGATTAGCACTCCTGTTAACTGTAGATTCCTTGCTTTACATGCCCACTCATGCTGCTACAGAGAGCTTCCAACATTAACAGATCTACGTGTGGAAACGATAAATCACGCTTCAGAATTGAAGTCAAAGTCAACATAATGAGAAAAGTTGACCGGAACCGCCCAAAGTAATCATGGAAAACTTACCTACTGCTTGCAGTTCATACAAGATGCGATTTAGTTGACAGTTCCTCCACAAAAGGCCCTCCACTGCTCTCCAACGGAAAGTTGTGTGCTGCAGTGAAATGCATCCAAGTGGAAATGGCGGTTAGGCTGAACCAATGTGCTGGCCCACACGTCAAAATTGGTTAAAATTTAGTGGCCGGAAAGTGACTAAGGGTGGCCATGGCCACCCTGTAGTTCCATCACCGGCACTTGGTGAGTTTCATGACTGTGAGGGCGAACATTGAACACCCCCGAAACTCTCTCTTTTTGATCGGTCACTTCAAACACCTACTGTCTCCAGGTCAAAACCAATCCGAGGCAGAGTAGGGTGGGTCAACATGGTGGGTAAGAAAATACTGGAACACATTTATTGCAACACACACAGTATGAAGTTTTATTAAAAATCCTATTTTGTCACATTATGTCTGCTGTATTGGGTAATTGGTGAGTGAGTCAGTGATACTGGAGTCTTCGTTGAGTACCTGTGTGTTGAATGTGAACTATTATGTTCATTTTCGACACTTTGTATTTATTTGTGGACTCCTATAGAGCAGCGACACACGATAACACACCACCCGAATCGCACAGAAAGCTTTGTACGTAGAACTTCCACATTTTGAACCTCTTCCTGCACTGTTTGCATGGACTTCCTCCTTCCAACCCAAATCATCTGTTTAATTTACTCCATCTCCGGCCCTCCTCTCACTACGCTGTGATTGGTCACAATCCCAAGCGCTCCCAAGGACTTCCGGATATGTAGGTCCATGTTTACTGAGTGCGGCAATCTGCGGCCCATATAAGGAATTCCGGATCGTCGGTTGAATTCTGTTGAAAGGAGCGTGTAGAACCATCTAAAACGTCTTTCAGGGCTCCCTTTCAAATATGCAAACCTCATTATCTGATGCATTGGCATCATTGAACACAAGAATACACCTTTCTACACACTCGTGATGAAGTCATGACAATTTATAAGCATAAAATAAATACAAAAATCCACCTGTTTTCTATGAGTGTTTGTTGTGTGTGTATTGAGACACACAGGCAGGTTTGAGGAGGTGCCTCCCTCCTGTCTGGTATGTT
This sequence comes from Doryrhamphus excisus, assembly GCF_030265055.1. Classification (NCBI taxonomy): domain Eukaryota; kingdom Metazoa; phylum Chordata; class Actinopteri; order Syngnathiformes; family Syngnathidae; genus Doryrhamphus; species Doryrhamphus excisus. The sequence continues at coordinate 8,693,812 of NC_080480.1, forward strand.
GTCCAACAGGTTTGCTATGACGCTTCTCCGGTAAAACAACACTTTGTGTGCCACTCTGTGTCTTGAGGTTTCAACCTAAAACATCATGTATTTCTAAAGACTAAAGGAATACTTCTTCCCGGGCACAGCTTTTGAAGAAACCTGCAGCCAGGTAAGGGGGGTGAGATGGTGCGAATGTCACATGTTAGACTTAACTTTCATGCTGTCGTATCCTCATCAGGTTCCATGTCGTTTTTGCCGCAATGGCTGCCTCAGTCATGTGGATTCCTGTGCTGAGCTTTCTGCAGATAATGCACTGTTCTGTTAGCGACAGACACACTTCAGGTAAACCACACCTCTCCTCATTTATTCACTACACACACTCACACACTCACACACACACACACACACACACTGCCTTGAGTTTTTATGAAAAGTACACATAAAAACTATTTTTTAAAGGTGAACTGGACTATTATCTCCATTAACATCTACAGTTCACTGATGTTAGTTATTACTAGTTATTGCTAGTATTACTTTCCTATATACGTATGTAGTATGTTGACAATTTTTTTTTCGATTTTTTTCCAGACAGGAATTCAAGCAAATAATAATTTGACATCATCAATGAAGAAATAATCTGACTTTCTTTTCATTTGATTGTCATAAACCTGTACATTTAAAATAACAAAATAGTCATTTTGCCACAAATAACAGTAATTGATATTGTACAGAAATGTAAATCAAAAACATCAGCCAATTGGAATGGAATGGATATGGAAATGATACCAAGGGCTATTAAAGTATAGTGGCCCAGTGGTGCAAAACACCTTAACAAAAAACAAACCAAGTTACAATTACATCACTAGAAAGGAAATGTTCCAAAAACATGCTAGGTTAATTGGCGACTCCAAATTGTCCATAGGTATGAATGTGAGTGTGAATGGTTGTTTGTCTATATGTGCCCTGTGATTGGCTGGCAACCAGTCCAGGGTGTACCCCGCCTCTCGCCCCAAGACAGCTGGGATAGGCTCCAGCATGCCTGCAGCCCTCGTGAGGATGAGCGGTAGAAAATGAATGACTGAATGAATGAATGAATAAAACCTTGTAATATTATGATGTGGGCTTAATGCCTTAATTGTATTTTTTGAATAGGCCATTTAAAAATGAGTTATGAGGTATTATCAATCCGATACTGGTACTACCATACTATGGATATTTGGATTGATCGACCCGACCCTACTTTCTGTGTCTTTCAGGGGGTTCACACTTATTGGATGAGCAGTCAGCCAATGCCTTCCTGTCCCGCTCCCTGCTTTATAACAGCTGGGACTTTGAGTTGTTGGTGCCTGACAATCTGGAAAGGGAATGTGCCGAGGAGATTTGCACTTACGAAGAAGCCAGGGAAGTTTTTGAGGATAACATTCAAACGGTAATACGGTACTCCTCTCTGCAGTACAATTTTGAACTCTTCCTAAATATTTTTCACTTGGAGAACTTGCCACATGTGATGATTGAAATATTGTACACATTGTTTCATGTTTCTGTGGTAACTGCAAAATGCAACGAGTGACTCACTTTTCTTTCCATGTTTAGGACCTATTTTGGGACGCATATGTTGAAAGCCAGGGTAATATTATATATACCTTTTAAAATGTATTTTTTATTTGTAATAATTTTTAAAAATAAGATTTCAGATATTATATTTATGATTTTGTGATTTATTTATAAAAAAAATCTTCATATACTGTATGTGTACATTATATTATACAGTATGTCTAAACTTTAGGGTCACCCTGTATTATAATTCACATTTGTATATGCACACCGTATTCTTAATATAGTTTATATTTCCTACCAGTCACATACATTTATTTCATAAGTGCGTGCTGAAGACTTGAACTTGAAGAGTTTCTGATCATGAATCCTGATGGTCCCATCATGTGTTTGAAGGATATGCACCCGGAGTGGACGTGTCGGGCCTGGTGGCAGGCATCCTCGCCCTCCTAGTGTGTGCTGTCATTGCTACTGTGCTGGGCGTCTACTTCTACAAAGCCAAGAACAAGAGTGGCAGGAGACCAGTACAGTAAGTTGACGCCACATATGAATTTATAGCCCGTTAGGCGGTGCAACGACATGGCTCCACAACTTGTTGCTGGGCGGAATTGACCCAGGCCCGCTTCAAGATTGCATTACAGCAAGTCTTATGTACTTTGCTGTTTCCGTGGCAACGGCAGACAGCGGTTGCGCCTGACTCACACTACAAAGAAAGGACAGGGAGAATCGGCATAAACACAAATAAGACAGAAAAGGACACTCTTGAGAAAAGACGCAATGGCTTACATTGTTTTGGTGACGTTGGGCAGGGCAAGTAAAAAGCTTTGGCGAGACCGTCCACATATTATTGATGGTACATGCAGTTAGCCTGGATGCATTACAATTCTGAGTTTACATTTTTGAAGGTAGTTTTGGACTAAGACTATGACACAGGGCTGACAATTAAATAATATAATATATTTTCTGTTTCTATCCTGTGAGAGATTTTTACAGTACTGACTGTTAACTATTGTAACATATGTTTTTATTCAATGACAAATTTCGACAGCACTGATTATTAATAATATATTTTTTTAAATTAAAATTAAAATTAAAATTAAAATTAAAATTAAAATTAAAATTAAAATTAAAATTAAAATTAAAATTAAAATTAAAATTAAAATTAAAATTAAAATTAAAATTAAAATTAAAATTAAAATTAAAATTAAAATTAAAATTAAAATTAAATATTTTTTTAATTTGATATTTTAAAAACTAACAAGCACTTATGCTGGAACAATAATCAATGAATGAATTCATCACACAATAAATGAAAATGAAAACGAACTTGATCATTTTGCCGGCCTCTATATATTGCCAACGTGCATGCGTGTCTGTTTTCCTCATCTCTTGCCTCGAGGCAGGAAGAGAGTTCACTCTGTGAATTGGTTTCAGCACCTTGGCGTGTTTCTTCCATAGAACAATGGCATGAATGGAGGGGGCCCATTTGCCTGTCAGAAGAGTGTAACACAGCAGCAATTCCATTAGTGGATTGCAATATATCTTTTTTTTCATTGCACTTTTCTTAAAAGCAAGGTTAAAGTCTCATCTCGTTCTCGCAGACCCAATCTCGTCTATCGTCTCGTCTCATGAACTGACACCCCAAGCACTGACTATTAAATAATGTAATATGATTTTTTTTTTTTTAATTCTGTGACAAATTTCTACCTCTAATTTTCTGTTATTATTATTGTCTTCTGTGAGAATGGCACAAGATGGGCGCCCAGCCCCAGAGATGGTGCCCCTGGCAACCCTTCCCACCCCAGGTCTGCCCAGTTACAACGAGGCTCTGAGCCGCAGTGGGATGCACGATGCCCCGCCTCCACCTTATTCAGGGTAAGTGAATGTTCACGTTCGTCCAAGATAGAACGTCAGATCAGTGGTGTGGAGGAATTACTCTTCATGACAAGAAAAGTAGAGTACACACGTTTGTAAATGCATCACGGTAAGAAGTCTAGAAGGACTTCTAGCAAATGGCTAAAAACTGTAGAGTGCTAACCATGAATGAATGATGGAATTGGAGTCATGGTGTAGCAATTTATATGGCATAAACATATACAAACGTATACTTTCTCACAGTAGTACAGTAAACCTCGGATATATGGGAAATTCGCTCACAATGGACAGATAAAAAAGAACCGATTTTTCTGTAATGCATTTCCAATAAAAATTCATTGCATATATCGGATTTTTCATAACGGATTTCGCCTATTTCGGACAAAATCTCCAGTCCCGTTCCAATGCATTTCCATGAAATTTCCCTGGCATATATCGGATGGCCGCATCGTTATGCTAATCTTGTTGATGTCACTGGCTATTGTCTTTCTCCTGGCTCCAGATTTAGGACAAATATAAAAGTGAGTGACGTCAATAATACTAGCACAGCAGTGAATGAGATCTTAACCTCACTATTGGAAATAACGTAGGCCTGACGGGCGTAACAGGGCCTAGCTTAATTAACAATTTGTTATGCTCAGAGTCCAATAAAGTTCAATTCTCATTACCTTACGTCTCTTTTCATTGCCCAGTCCAGGTACATTGGAAACATAGTCAAGGAAGTGCCTTTTTATAACGGATAAAATCCGATATATGCGTAAAACGGACATTTTCCGGTATACGCATATAACGGATTTTGCTTATATCGGACAAAACCAGTGGGAACAATTGAATCCGATATATCCGAGGTTTACTGTACATGTATACGGTACATAATTACTGACTAATAGTACATTTCTTTTGACCAGAAATCCACATATATGCTGAATTTACGAGATGTGTGGGATCCACTGTACAATGTTGCAGTATCAGTATTGTTATTGGACATACAAAAGAGTGTTTACCCCCTTCCTGATTTCATATTGTTTGTCAAACTTAGATGTTTCAGATTGAAATATTAATATTACAAAACAATTTAACACAAACCGACTGCACGGCGGTCGAGTGGTTAGCGCTCAAGCCTCAACAGTTAGGAGACCCGAGTTCAATTCCACACTCTGCCATCTCTGTGTGGAGTTTGCATGTTCTCCTTGTGCATGTGTGGGTTTTCTCCAGGGACTTGGTTTCTTCCCACATTCCAAAAACATGCTAGGTTAATTGGCCACTCCAAATTGTCCATAGGTATGGATGTGAGTGTGAATGGTTGTTTGTCTATATGTGCAGGTGGACCCTGCCTCTCTCCCCAAGAAGAAAGCTGGGATAGGCTCCAGCACCCCTGACCTTTGTAAGGATAAGTGGTAGAAAATGAATGAACACAAAAACAGTTTTTAAATGAAACTTTGTATTATTAAGGGAAAAAAATCCAAACCAAAAGTGATCCCCCTTAAACCTAATAACTGGTTGGGCCACCCTGAGCAGCAACAACTGCAATCAAGCGTTTGTGATAACTTGCAATGAGTCTCTTCCAGCGCTGTGGAGGAATTTTGTCCCACTCATCTTTGCAGAATTGTTGTCATTCAGCCACATTGGAGGGTTTTCCAGCATGAAGCGCCTTTTTAAGGTCATGCCTCAAGGGCAGCTTGAGGTCACCAACAGATGGCCAGACATAGAATTTATGGTTCCATTTATCAAGCAGCAAAACCCCAAAGCCCCAAACTATTACATTACCACCACCATATTTTATTGTTGGTATGATGTTCTTTTTCTGTACTGTGGTGTTACTTTTACACTAGATATGATGGGACACAAACCTTCCAAAAACGTACCGTTTTCGTCACATTTTTCCCCGTTTTTTCCCCCCCCAAAGGTCTTGGGTATCATCAAGATGTTAACGGGCAAAATGGAGATGAGCCTTAATGTTGTTTTTATTCAGCTGTTTTTTTTCTGGGAACTCTGCCATGCAGGCCGTTTTTGCCCAGTGTCTTTCTTATGGTGGAGTCATGAACACCGACCTTAACTGAGGCAAGTGAGGCCTGCAGTTTGGATGTTGTTGTGGGCGGCCACTCCTGGGAAGGTTCACCACTGTTCCATATTTTCACCATTTGTTGGTAATGGCTCTCACTGTGGTTTGCTGGAGTCCCAAAGCTTTTGAAATGACTTTATAACCATTTCCAAACTCATAGATCTCAATTAATCTCAGTTAAATTATGTTTTAACAAGGGGGGGTGGGCCATGTAGGTTTGGATTTTTTTCTCCCTTAATAATAAAAAGTGCCATTTAAATACAGCATTTTATGTTCTCATTAACGAATATTCAAAGTTTTTTTTTGATGATCTGAAACATTGAAGTGTGGCAAACATTCCACTGTCTGTTTGCTTGTGAAATCTGCTTACTTGTGAAGTGTAATTCACATAAAAATACACACAGGTCAGCTATAGAGTGTGTGTATTGGTAAGTAATGGCCTGACTGTAAGTGTTCAACAGATGGACAGTCAGGGAAAATAAACTGTTTTTGTGTTCTGCTTGCTTATAAAAACAAACATGTCATGAATAAAGTACCACAATAAAGTACCACATTTGTAAGCAAATGAATCAGAATCGAGAGGGTTGTAATAAGCTCTATATTCCACAGGGGGGCGCCATCAGAGCCCGCAGACCCAGCAGACAACGAGTGAGACGATTCCAGCCAGCTGGAGCTGCTTCAGTGTGGTTGATGCTTGATCACTTATGGTCTGAGTGAAGTTTAAATATTGCATGTTGTGTATTTATGTGCGGAGTTAAGAGATAAATGGACACCATAGACAGATGAGGTACATATGACAGATGTGTTTTTAATTGGGTGCAGGTGCGGGTGTTTGATTTTCACGATGAACGAGTTAAGTTGACGAGGTACCACAGTCACAATAAATTTCTTAGGATACTACATTCACTGGGGGTGTTTGGTATCATAAATAAGCACGAGCACATTCATTGTTGGGGGGGGGGGGGGGGGGGGGCATGTTGGTATCAATCCCATAGCAAGTAATTACAGGGCCAGGATTGCCAACACTGATAATGATACTTCTTACTTGACATTTTTCAAACGTATTGAAGGATTTTGTGATGTTTGCTTTTAACCACAACTCTTGTTGATTAGCTATTTAGCTTCCTGTGCAGTAGTACTACTCATTGGCAACTGAAGCGACACCCAGGTGGTATAGATATCAGTACAGTACATTTCACTGTCAGTAATGGTATTGTAGTCATAATTAATGACATTCCCTGTTAATGGAAAACAATAACGCAGTTAGAAACGTCACAATATGAACAACACAACAAAAACACACAGATATATTTGTAAAATATATACAAAGAAGACAACTGAAAATGATCACTCTCATTTTTAATCCTATACTGATACTACCTTTGGTATCGAGCCTATCGATATTTGGACCACTCTGCCCACCCCCATAGTACCTAATTTGTCTAGCTGTTACTGGCAGGTAGTAGTGGGTGATACTGCAAATGTATAGTTATCGAGCTGATACCAAATAAATGCAGGGCCAGTATTGCAAACACCAACACTGGTACTGATGAATATCATTGAATGGCTTCATAATATTTAACATTTATATTTTGCTCATGAATAGATCGGTGATACACGATACAGTATCAATAAATAATAGTTATTCCCTTTCATTACAAATCATTATTTTAACAAAATAATATGCAATAGTGCAAAAACTTCTCCTGGCTTTCATTCAAACGCTGATTTTTTACCCTTGAAGCCCCCCCTTAAGCAATATCTAAATACAATATCAACAATTTAACAATATGAACAACACAACAAAAACATATTTTGTGAAAATAAACAGACAAGACAAATTAATAATAATAATAACATTATTATAATAATAATAATAACTCATATCTAATAAACAGACAAGTGAGCAATATCAATCTGATACTGATACAACCCTTGTTATCGGTAAAAGCGATATTGGTATCGACCCGCCCACTCCTGATTTCATTGTACCTAACTTGTCTGGCTGGTACAGACACACGCACCTGACGGCAGACAGACGTCAGTGCGCCATTCGTCTGCACGTTTCTGCACGTGTTTGTCCTTAAAACGGCAGACCATTGGTCATCAAAAAAATCACTCCAACCACAATTTGTCCTCCTGACAATGGTGGTGTGTCTGGGAGAGAATGGGTGGGCTGAGAGAGAAGATGGCGTCTTGAGAGGAGCTAAAATTTGAGTGTCTTTTTTTAGTGAGGAGTGGGCGCTCTTGCTTATTGGAGCTGCTGAGGAACGTGGGAGACAATAGACAGTGAAACATAGGAGGAGGAGGGAGGAGGTGTTCCTGACTGCTGTGACCTCCTCCTCCTCCTCCTCCTCCTCCATCCATTCCTCTATTCCTCCCAGTCTAGCGGAGAAATAAACAGAAGCGAGCGCGCTAAAGGAAAGCATTCCTCCTCTCTCCCATCCTCCGCCTCCTCCCCCCTTGCACTATCTGCCCATCTTCATCCAGCCTGCCTTTTTCTTTCATGGAGAGGAATTATCCCGCAGCTGCTGGCTTCGGAGATCTCGGCTCCGGGACCGGATGGAGTTACGACAGATCGGCCAAAGCAAGGTAAAACCCCCTCCTCCTCTCTTGCACGCCTCTGCACCGAGCCTGCAAGGTGCTTGCATGGCCGTAAGTCTCAGGTACAGTCAGTCGTACTGTCATCGGGGGGCTACTAGGAGGGGGCGTCTCTAAAATGCAAGGTTAATAGTGACACAGGAGAGGGATTAAAATCATGAGAACGCTACAGAGGTGTGTGTGGTTTAAAAAAGAACAACCGGGCTCCCATCAGGGCTGCATTGTTATCCATCACCGCTGCAGCTTTGTCCACAAATGCATGACAGGCGCTGCTAATTGACTGCAAATTGCAGCCAATGCGCATTAATGCATTTCATAAAAAAATATGATTCGTTTTTTTAACCTTTTATTTGGCAGTCCTATTAATTGTTCTTATTAGTAAACGGCGCTAAAGCAATCATGTCACGTGACTGACCAACGCACCGTCGCCGGATTAAACGTCAGCGAGACGCTAGCTAATTAATTAGCACGGAAGCAAATGTAGACTTGAATGTTCATGCCGCTGTAAACCTTTACGACGACGGTCTGCTACCCGTCAGTAAATGATTAATAACCCGGTGGGTTTTTTCCCCTCACCACGCCAATGCAGGTAGCTGTGTGTCGGAATGAAGTACGGCCCCAGAAGCCATGCTAAAGTCTGCTAACACTCGTTAGCTTCATTTTCACGTGAGCGGTCGCCATGACAACCACGTCACTGCTTCATGGTCGGTGTGCTTCTCTGGAAAAGAATGCTGGCTGCTGCTCCGTGATCTTTTTAGTGACACAGGACACATAACCGAGTGATAAGTACATTCATATTGTATATAATATAGTACTTAGGGCATTGAGATGCAGCATTATTATTAGTTGCGGGATTAATATTAGACTTTTATTATTTTTGTCTTGCAGAGCTTTGTCTCAAAGTCTCTCAAAATTTAAGGTAAATGGTAAGGTAAAAAAAGGTTAGAAAAACAACTCAATAACAAGCAATGTTAAAAAGCGTACAGTGTAAAGTGTACATTTTTTTTGCATGTTTGTCACACAGAAATCCACATATATGCTGAATTTACGAGATGTGTGTGATCCACTGTACAATGTTGCAGTATCAGTATTGTTATTGGACAAGTGTTTACCCCCTTCCTGATTTCAGATTTTTTTGCATGTTTGTCACACTTAGATGTTTCAGATCAACAAACCAATTGAAACATTAGTCAATGACAACACAACTGAACACAAAATGCAGTTTTTGAATATTTTTTTTTTATAATTAAGGGAGAAAAAAATCCTAATCTACATTGCCCTGTGTAGAAAAAAGTGCCCCCCCCAAACCTAATAACTGGTTGGGCCACCCTTAGCAGCAACTGCAATCAAGCAGGCCACTCCAAAGTCCTCATTTTGTGGACTTGCTGGTGTGTTTTGGATCATTGACCTGCTGCAGAACCCAAGTTGGTTTCAGCTTGAGGTTTATTACAGCAAGTCTTCCAAGTCCTCAAACAGCAAAACAGCCCCAGACCATCACACTACCCCCACCATATTGTACTGTTGGGATGATGTTTTTTTTCTGAACTACAGTATTACTTTTACGCCAGATATAATTGGACACACAGACCACAGAGTATTTTCCCAAAAGTCTTGGGGATCATCAAGATGTTTTCTGAACATCTGAACTGATGAATGTTCTTTTTGTTCAGCAGTGGTTTTTGTCTCTGCTATGGAGGCCGTTTTTGCCCAGTGTCTTTTTTATGGTGGAGTCATGAACACTGACCTTAACTGAAGCAAGTTAGACCTGCAGTTCTGTGGATGTTGTTGTGGGGTCTTTTGTGACCTCTTCGATGAGTTGCCACTGTGCTCTTGGGGTCATTTTGGTAGGGCGGCCACTCCTAGGAAGGTTCCCGACTGTTCAACGTTTTTGCCATTTGTGGATAATGGCTCTCTCTGTGGTTTGCTGTGGTCCAAAAGCTTTGGAAATGGCTTTAGAACCTTCTCCACACTGATGTCAGTTAAGGTATGTTTTAACAGTTGTGTTGTCATTGACTATAATATTTAAATTTGTTTGATGATCTGAAACATACAAGTGTGACAAAAAAAGAAATCGGGAAAGGACAAACACTTTTTCACACCACTTTATACAAGGTGCCCCGTCATGTTTGGACACATTTGCAGGAATACATATATTATAAAATACCCACACAAAGTAATCCCTCATTTATCACAGTTAATTGGTTCCAGACCTGACCATCCAGTAGGATATCTGATCTAAAATTTGAATAGATTTGTAGTTGGAGTGTTCTAAAAAACTGTTTACAAGCACATTTGTTTCACCTGCTGACACTTAGTGACCAGTGTAAAACATAATCACCAAATACGGGCCATTATTTCTTGAATTCATTCATTTTTTTACCGCTTATCCTCATGAGTGTCGCGGGGGTGCTGCAGCCTATCCCAGCTGTCTTGGGGCGAGAGGCGGGGTACACCCTGGACTGGTTGCCAGCCAATCACAGGGCACATATAGACAAACAACCATTCACACTCACATTCATACCTATGGACAATTTGGAGTCGCCAATTAACCTAGCATGTTTTTGGAATGTGGGAGGAAACCGGAGTACCCAGAGAAAACCCACGCATGCACGGGGAGAACATTAAAACGCCACACAGAGATGGCCGAGGGTGGAATTGAACTACGGTCTTCTAGTTGTGTGGCCTGTGCGCTAACCACTCGTCTGCCCTGCAACTGGCCATTATTTTATTTACAAAATAGTATAAAGTTGGAAATCCCACTGTTTTCGCATGTTTAGGTTGTTTGTTGTGAGCGGCGACTTGTCCTGTTATATTTGACGGTCCTTGAACGCACCATTTAACTTTCTCCCATGCTGCACAGATGCACCAATATACAGTATTTTCCCCATTTTTCTTTCATATCATATTTAGTCCCAACTGCTGATACTATGTGGGAATTAGTGGAGTGCAATACTGCTAGATTTGGTATCGGTCTGATACCATGTAAATACAGGGCCAGTATCGCAGATATCGATACCGATACTTTAAAAAAATTAAGTTGGACATATGATTAATCTGAATCAATCCAAATCTGAATTAATTGTTATGACCTTTTTTGCAATTTGCTTTTCAGATTATTAATCAGTTAAAATTCATGGAATAATTTGGGCGGAGTTTCTAAGTAAATATAAAATACTTTATTTGCACAATAGAAGTTTTTATTCGGAAACAACAAAAAACACAAAATAACTTGAGAACATTGTACTTGTTTTGGTTTTTGTCTTATTAACAGAGCCTAAAAAATGATCCCTCCACAACAAATATCATAAAAGATTGTTTGTTCAAGTAGCATGGATTTTCGCACGGCTGATTCAGGAGGCTGCGACCGATGCACCTCCATCACTCTCTTGTCAAACCAGATACAGTATGTTTATAGTTCACAACTCTACTGCGTACCGAATGAAAATAAAGGTTAAACACATGAGCTAATGGCCCCAGGCCACGTTTCGGTTATCCTTGTATTAAATAAATACTGTACCACACCCACCGTGTCACTGTGAGAGCCACTGAGCGTGATTATCTTTGGAAAGACCGACTTGGCGTACCAAATGTTCGACAATTCGGGCGTCTCGACATTTATTGAAACATCAAACTCAAACTAACTAACCACTTCCCCAAAAGCAGTGCCACCCTAAAGCAATGTCTATATTTAACTCATGTATTGTCTTTCATCATCCAAATGATAAACTAATGAGATACAAATCAACACCAAGATTGTAGATGCCATTTTGCATGGCCAGTTGCTTGGTGGCGGATATTTTTATCCTCCGTCATGAACAGTGTCATCTGCTGTGTTGACTGTGACGCCTTGTAAATACAGATGGTCTCCCATTGGCTGTCAACATTTCTATCTTACTACATGCCATCCCACTTCTATTGTACAGTGGAACCTCATTCAGTCTTGTTTTATATGTAGGTCAAGAAATAAACTACAACAATCTACAATCTACAACGATTAAACTACAACAATGGAGATCAATACATTTTTGAGTTAAAATTTTTCATTAAAGTTTTGTCGAAAATGGTAACACCAGATGTAATGAGACCGTCACTATTTTTTCGACAATCCATTCTTAACCTATATTAACATATGTCTATGCCGTATAGTAGACGTACATATAAAAGTGAATATGAGCCAGTTTAAGAAAGAGTACAAACATATTGTTTACATAAATATAAGGGAGAATAGGACTGAACACAGTGTCTGATATACTTATCCTAATAAGGCATTATCTATCATCTATTACATATTTATTTGCTATTATACAAGTTCATGCCAAGTATATTTAATATACAATGCTTAAGGCAGTGTGACCCAAGGGCCATTTGTGGCCCTCAGCTGTTTTTGCCAAAAGGGAAAAATATGTGGTAATTTCTTTATAACCATAAAGTCAAAATATTGAGAGAATAAAGTTGTAATTTAATAGAGAAAGTCTTAATTTTACGATAACAATGTCATGAGAAAAAAAATCATTTTAGTTATTTTTTTTAAAAGTCAGAATATTATGATGAACTACAAAACAACGCATTTTGGGGGGAAATTTTGGTTGCTGAGAAAGTTATAATGTTACAAGAATGAAGTCCAAATATGAGAACAAAGTCATAATCACAAGAAGAAAGTTAATATAGTTGGAAAATAACAAACAGCAGAAATTGGAAAAAGGGCTGTAATTTTACGAGAATAAAGTCAAAATACTAGTACTCCTGCACTTGTTTTTACCAACAATATCGATATGCTTATGCTTATATGACTGTATCGGCTAAGTAGAAAAAGTTTACTATAGTACATTTTTGTCTTAAATGTTGAATACAGGAAGTGACCAAATCAGTAGAAGGGTAATTGCTGTGAAACAGAGAAGAAGTTGGATTGAATAAGCTCTGCTTCTTCCTACTCCTACTTTTTGAACATGTTGAATTGTTATGTGATGTACATCATTCTAAGCTTTTATGCATATTAAAAATAAACCAGTTTTACCTTTTCCATATTAGCTTCACCATCTCGCATTGACATTCTACTGTATCTACTGACTTTAAAAAGTGCAATAGTTTCTTCTCTGTTTTTCCCAACAAAACAAATCATTGCTTATATCTTGAAAATGTATTTCATAATCAGATACATATCAGAGCCTACAGGAGTTTGAGTAAAAAAACAGATTACTATCATGATTGCTGCTCCTTTGCAGATCAGATGACACTTTGTTGCATGTGTGAATTTCTGTTGTTGTGATGGTCACAAGGTGATCTAGTGGTTAGCTTGTTGGCGTCGCAGTCATGGGTTTTTATCGGCGTTGGAACGTTTCCCTGTGGAGTCTGTATGTTCTCCCCTTGCGGGGGTTCTCTCCGGGCACTCCGGCTTCCTCCCACATTCCAAAAATATGCATGCTATGTTAATTGGGGACTCTAAATTGTCAGTCAGTGTGAATGTGAGTGTGAATGGTTGTTTGTCTGGTGACCATTGAAAGGTGTACCCTGCCTCTTGCCCAAAGACAGCCCAAGGGAGGACAAGCGGAGCAGAAGATGGATGGATAGTTGATGTTGCTTTCTCAAGGTTAAGCGACTTTGTCAAGTAGCTGTGGACAGCAGGGATAGGCGCATCAATCTAAATCCCAAGGGTAATATCGAACTGATCCTAGCATGATCTCCCCACATTCCAAAAGTATGTTGATTAAAGAATCTATGTAAATTGTTCATAGGTGTGAATGTGTATGGTGGTTTGTGTATACAGTGGTATGAAAGAGTTTTGCATGTTTGTCACAATTAAATGTTTCAAATCAAACTCATTTCAATATTAATCAAAGACAACACAACTTATTGAGGGACAAAAACATCTAGAGTACAATGAAAAGCCCCTGTTAAAACACATATTCACTGAGACCTATCAGTGTGGAAAAGGTTATAAAACAATTTCTAAAGCTTTTGGACTCCAGCACACCACAGTGAGAGCCATTATCCACAAATGGCCAAAACATGGAACACTTGTGAACCTGTGGACAGCTGGCCAAAATGACCCCAATAGTGCAGCAATGACTCATCCAAGAGGTCACAAAAGACCCCACAACAACATCCAAAGAACTAAAGGTTTGCATGGCAGAGTTCCACGACCAAAACCACTGCTGAACAAAAAGTATATTAAAGCTCGTCTCAATTTTGTCAGAAAACATCTCAATGATCCGTAAGACCTTTGGGAAGTACTCTGTGGTCTCACGAGACAAAAGTTGAACTTCTGGTAGGTGTGTGTCCCATTACATTTACCGTAAAAGTAACGCCACACTTTAGAAAAAGAACATCATACCAACAGTAAAATATGGTGGTGGTAGTATGGTTTGTTTGATGATCTGAAACATTTAAGGCTGACAAACATGCAAAAAAAATTATATATTACATAGTACAGATAAAGATACACTAATAAGTTGGTTGTTCTGTGTTTTTATTATTCTTATAATAACAAACACCAAATCACAAAATAATTTAATGATTTTGGAAATTTTCACTAAAAAATAATGGTATCCATGTTATCAGTATTGGCAATACTAGCCCTGTATTTACCAAACTGGGCAGTATTGGCCACACATTGTGGACAGTTTTATTGTATTTGTTGGTGCAACATTGGTCAGAAGGACACCATTATGTGCATCCAGTATGGTCCACAACCTGTTACCAGATATGTAGACAACTCAGATTGATCCACTAGATAACAGTGAACCACAATCCAAGCATAAAACATCATGATGATTCTCTGTCCTTAGTGTTGCCCCTCCACAACCTGGAGAGGGGTATGCATTGAAAATCTTGTGGTACAGAATAAGGAAGACAATCCACGATGACTTGACGTATATTCACCCTCAGGATTTATTCTTCCTCTCAAAAATAACAACACTTAAGATATCATAAGATGATTACATCAACAATTACCCATTTGTTTCCAGACACATTTCACATATATCAGTTAGCCTGCTTCATGCTGTTAACTGTACATTAAGGCTTGCTAGCATTAGCCATTTCGCTTATGTTCAAATGCTCTACAACACATTTTGTAACAAACATTTTGCAGTCAGCTGTTTACTCTAGCAACTTTCTAAACTCTTTACAACCATAAGTATAAATTACCTCTACTTTGTACTAACCTGTGGTACAGAATAAGGAAGACAGTCCACGATGACTTGACGTATATTCACCCTCAGGATTTATTCTTCCTCTGTTGTTTTGTCACCTACTCTATACCACCATCGCTGCTAGCACCCCTAGTGGACCTTGCGGTATTACACCCAAATTGGTTATTTTAGAAACAAACATATAAAAAAAAACGTAGGGTGTCTTTTTTTCTTTTACAACTGAATTGTATATGTATGACATGAACTATTAAATGCTCTAAACATATTTATGCATTTTAAACAGTTTTTTTTTACCCTGTTACCTTATCTTTTATGTACCTTACACTAGCCTCATGTACGGGAGTGGCAGGTTATCCCATCCCGACTCAGACCTGCTCCACCGGCAAGCCTACACCCCTCACCCACTCCAGGGCTATGCAACCAACCACCACCCGGGAAGTTCCAGGCATAGTGGGTCTTGGGGCGGACCCACGCTTGGTAAGGAAAAGGAGATATTTGTAGAAATACTAAGAACACAATGTAGAAGAATAACTATGGTGGTCTTTAGTGTGCATGTCCCGAAATGAATGTATATGTAAAAACTAAATGAACGGGCTTTGTTGCCAGGTCTCTCAGGGCTGTTTGATGCCAGCCTCCACCACTCGGGCCCCTCAGGTCCCGATCCATCCGTCATGAACCTGATTTCAGCTTTGGATTCACGGGGCCCTCAGCCCCCACCCTCTGCTTCTTCCCTCCTCACACAGTTCCGCACTCCTTCTTGGCAGACTGGTGAGTGTCAACTTGTTAGAGGAATCCCAGTTTAATACGAAACACAACAACCACAGTGGGACTCTTTTAAGCCCACATCCCTCAGATTGGTTGACTCGTGTTGACATAAGTGGCTGTCGACATAACCGAAAATAGTCACTAGTGGATTTAGCCAGCGACATCAGGACAGTAGGTAGTAATATAGGATTTTTAAACCTGGTGCTCCTTTCTTTTCGTTATTTGTTTCTATTGTAGAAAATGAATGAATGAGTGATTGGACATAACTACAAATCTGTTTAGTTAATTTGGCGCTTGAGTCTGAAAGTTCACGTCAACAAAAGTAGCTGACTGACAGGGATGGCTTGTCAACATAAACGGGTTCCACTGTTGTATTCAAATGTACATTCATTTGTTGAATCTGAACTGTGATTGATGCTGTTGCAGTGCATACACTTCTAAGTTCCAAGTGGAGGCAACACTATCCATTTAATCTTGATCTGTGTCCTGTAGCGATGCATACACCGGCCCCGACGGAGCTCTTTATTTCTGGGGCTATTCCAGGTTCCAGCTCCTTCCCTTCCTCCTCAGCCCTTTCTGCATACCAGCATCCCGGCTCCTTCTCTGGACGCTCTTTCACTCCTTCACTATCCCTCCAGGACACATCCACCTATAGTCCATCGTCCAATGGTTTGTTGTCCCCCCATGATCCCCTGCTGCACATTAAACCACCCTCCCAGTCCAGCTTGGGATTTGATCGCCTGCTGTCTTCCCAGAGTGCCGCATACCGGAGCTCCCAGGAGCTACCGGCACCTCCTCAAAACCATGCCCCACCCACCTCCTCCAGTTGCCACCTGCCCCCTCCCCAGTTTAACCTGCTGTCCTCCCAACTCCACAATCAGTCCTCTCAGCTCTATAATGCCTCTATGTTCTCCTCCAAGCCAGCCCTGATACCCACAACTCCCCCTCAGCCATTGCCTCCCCATGACAGGGCAGGTCCCCGGCAGGACAGTGTTATCAAGAATTATCAACGTTCATCCCCAGCCCAGTCCACAGCGCCGCCAATACAGCAATATCTTAGATGTGGTGGGTCCGTGGGCTATCAGCAAATACCAAGTCAACACCGGCATGCTGGTGTGTCTTGTAGTCCCTTGGGGGAACAGAGTCCACCCTCAGACCCCAAACCCTCACCGCAGTCTGAGTCGCAAACATATCAAGCTAATATTCAAACATCATACACTTCTTCTTCCTCCAGCTTGGCCTCCACCTCATCTGGTAGTAAGGAAACCAAGAGCTCCACTAGTGGCTACTCTTCATCAAACCCCGCATCATCCTCTTCCCGAGCCCCACATACTCCCCCACCACTGGCCTCATCCACCAACTCGTCATCCTCATCAAACCCCAAGATTAGCAGTGACTCTTTGTGTGCTCCTTCTCGTCAGCAGCCCCCACCTCCACCAGCACCGCCTCCTTTAGCAGTAGTGTCATCCACCCAGCCAACATCCAAAACATGCCTCTCCACATATAGTTCTCCACCCACGGCCGTATCCAGCACAGGCCTACAAGGCCAGAACCCCCAACAGCAACAAGGCCAGTCCTACTCTCCCAACCAGCCAACGACAACTCACATGAGTCAGTCTTATGGAGCCTTTAGTTCACCGAACACACATGACATGAGCTCGGGAGCAGGGAGAAACAGAGGGAAAGCTTTCACTGATTTAAGCTCAGATGGACGCTCATTTTCAGCAGAGATAGTCTTTGGGGACTCAAACTTCAGCTCAACCTCTCTGAGAAGAACAGACAGTCCTTCTTTGGGGTATGGGAGCAATGCAGGATCAACAGGAAGCGGGGCTTCAGGAGTTGCCACATTTGATACTGGACTTGGATCTGCAGGTTCAGGAAGTGGGGTTGCCAGTGTTGCCAGTGGAGGCAGCAGTTCGTACCACTTGAATGAGTCCAGTCCCTCACCTTCTAACAATTCTGCTGTCACCCATCCTGGGTTGCACTCTCCTGCTTCTGCTCGACCTGCACAATCCCCTGGAGGCTCAGGGGCCAGCAAATACCTGCCCCCCATTCTTTCCCCTACTTTTATGCCATCTTCCCAAGGTTTTACTGAACCGCAACAAGCCCAGAACCAGCAGTCGTACCACTCAACTCCACCAAAACCAAAAACACAGACCAACATGCTTGGGGTTGAGCGCTCCCAAGAAGAGGAAGAAGAAGATGACTTCCTCATCCAACAATTATTACACACACAGAGTTCAACTTCTCATTCTGCCCGGAATCACCCACCTCCACCTCCGCAAATACCACAACAACTCACACTGACTGGGGATACGGATACCAAGGGAGTGACCTATGACATCAATAAGATCTCAGAGGAACGTTTTCACCTTCACAGTGTAATTCGTACAAACAGCACGACTAGCATTTCAGGCCCCGGAGCATCAATTACTGATGGAACCAGCAGGTTGGATAGTCAGTTGGAAATATCGCAGTCAAAGCAACAGCACACCAATTCAGAGTTGAAAATATCAAAGTCTACTTCTGAAGGTGTGGAAAGAGTCACAGACTCTGTTTCTCTATCCCATAATATGCCGTGTCAACAATCAGAACATGACTCTCTAGGTTCTGTGGGCCATTATGGGAGAGGGGATCCCTACACACAGCACCCGCATTCCCACTCTATCCCACGTATGTCACCCCACTCTCAACCACGTCAGCAGGCTCATCTTTCTCAGCACACACAGCCCTCTCATCATTCTCAGCAAAACCATCCTCATCACATGGAGACTTCAGATAGACCAGATAGTTCCTACATGTGCAACACACCGGACGCGCAGCAGGCTAGACAAAACCAGGTTTCTCACCCCATGATGAATTCACCACCAAACTGCCCTCAGCAAACTCACATGCTGCAGTCTGCCATGTCCCATACCTCACAGACTAAAATGGACCCCCAGCGAGCCCCACAACAGCATCCCTTGAGTCAACATGGCATCATGGAATCCGCTAGAGGAGCAGTACCCACAGGGGTCGATTCCCAGTCCTCCAAGCTGCAACTCCAGCTACAGAATCAGAGTTTGGATACACGGTACAGCCTCACCGTGCCAAGAGATCAAAGCCAGCTCAGGCAGAACTCCCTGTCCCCACTCGGTATGTTGGACCAGTCTCTGTCACAGCCACGGAGCGGTGATAGTGGAGGAGCTCTAGATAGAACCAGCATAAGGACTGGTGCTATTACGGGAGGAGATGCTATTGTTGGGGAGAGACATAGGCCGCTGCTCAGTCTGTCATCCCATCAACATCGACAACCAACAGCCCCGGAGCTTCACAGCTTTCTCTCGGAACCAGATTTGGGCTTACCCACCACGTCACACATGCACCACCTCAACCAACCCCAGACTCATGCCCATCATCAACAGCAAGCACACAGCCAACATCAACTTCCCCACTCCCAGTTAACTCACCCACAGTCTCATCGGATAACGGGAAACATGGGAACTCCCCAACAACAGTCCCAACCCAGGGAGACAGAGAACCATCTGCCCCACACCCACAGACTCAAGCCACCGCAGTTTGACACTCTGAGCCCAGGAGGTGAACCGAGACAGAATCAAAGCCAGCAACAGGAACATTTTACATCTTTAACATCAATGTGCTTTTCAGACTCTCTGTTAAATGATGAAGATCGGTCTTTCTTTCCAGGAATGGAGGACATGTTTTGCTCTGCAAATTACAAGTCGAGTTGTGCAGGGGTTTCTGTGGCTGGACAGCCTGCCCAAGACAGCATTTCCCAAGGTCGGGGTCAAGAGGGCATGGATATCCTTAAAACAGGAGGTGCTGGGGAACGGTACGGTATGGTTGGTCATCATGGCGATCAAGGCTATGGGCAGTATTGTCACAACCTTTCGGGAACAGGAAATGGAAATCTGCATTTAGATCTTGACTCTATGAAAACCCATCCGCTACCATCAACCGTGAACACTGACCAGCTTGGTCTCATACAGTCCCAGACCTCTGCTATGGGATTGAATTCGGCCGTTCAAGGGGGCGACTCAGTCAACAAGATGACAGGATCTGTGGGAGTCGGTGGAGGAAATAATACCGGTATGACCTCAGGTATGTTTTGTTCCTCCCGACCCAAGAAACTGCTGAAGACCAGCTCATTTTACTTGCTCAAACAGCGACGGGAACCGCAGCCTCTGACCAAGAAAAACTATGTGCAAGAATATGAATTTGAAGACGATGAGGATAAAGCTGACGTTCCAGCAGATATTCGTCTAAACAGTCGACGCCTTCCTGAC
Source organism: Doryrhamphus excisus (assembly GCF_030265055.1). Taxonomy (NCBI): domain Eukaryota; kingdom Metazoa; phylum Chordata; class Actinopteri; order Syngnathiformes; family Syngnathidae; genus Doryrhamphus; species Doryrhamphus excisus. The sequence continues at coordinate 8,714,088 of NC_080480.1, forward strand.
CTGCTCCCCGACTTGGTTTCTAGCTGCAGGAAGGCTGGTGGGTCATCAGGAGTCAGTGGGCTCAGTCCACTGATGGGTGACATGGACTTCTGCCACCCATCCAGCTACTCTTCCCTTGGACATTCTCAGCCACTTCTCCATCAGGATGGCCCAAAGAAAAGAGGGAGGAAGCCAACAAAACCGAAACGTGAAGGCCCTCCTCGCCCCCGAGGTAGACCACGTATACGTCCTCTTCCAGAACCCACATACTGCCGGGGACTGATGGGATCAGGAGCTGGAGAAAGTAGAAGGGGCCGTGGGAGGGGTAGGGGTCGTGGTAAGAGGGAGGAAGGCCTCACGGAAATGCATCAAGCTATGAACAAAGCACCCAACCTTTATCAGCAGCATCCACAACAACACTTCAACCAACCCCAGCTAATCCAGCAGCAGCCACAAGAACATCACAGACAACTGCTGGACCACCACCATATACCACAACAGCAACAAGAGCATCTCTTGCACCATCACGTGCCCTCCTCTCACCACCAACTGCATCATCAGCAACCCAATTACCAACATCTGCATCAACCAGCCCAACAGCTGCAACATGATCCAGACAGCCCCATCAAGGTAACGTCAAATCCATGGGACAACATGCATACACTATCATACAGTTAGAGTTACAGTAAGTCTCACATTGTTGGCCTCCCTTCAAGATTTCCTAGTATTTCGTCAAACTTCAAGGCCATTTTGAACAAGCTTTATTTATTTTTTTTTTTAAATATCCACATGTTTCTCGCTACAGAGATATTTACTGTACAACTATAACTTTGTTGTCATCTGGTGGGCTTACGGTCTAACTCAGGGGTGGGCAAACTTTTTGACTCGCGGGCCGCATTGATTTAACAAAATTGACGGGGCTATACATTTTACACGTAACAGTCTGCCTGGTATTATTGTATCTGTAAAAGTGTCATGCAATCTGATATTATTATTTATTATTTTATATTTAAATATTTTATATATATATATTTATTATTATTATTATTATTATTATTATTATTATTATTCATTCATTCATTTTCTACCGCTTATCAACACGAGGGTCGCGGGGTTGCTGGAGCCTATCCCAGCTGTCTTTGGGCCAGAGGCGGGGTACACCCTGGACTGGTGGCCAGCCAATCACAGGGCACATATAGACAAACAACCATTCACACTCACATTCATACCTATGGACAATTTGGAGTGGCCAATTAACCTAGCATGTTTTTGGAATGTGGGAGGAAACCGGAGTACCCGGAGAAAACCCACGCATGCATGAAAAGAACATGCAAACTCCACACAGAGATGGCCGAGGGTGGAATTGAACCCTGGTTTCCTAGCTGTGAGGTCTGCACGCTAACCACTCAACCGCCGTGCATCCCTATTATTATTATTTTATATTATTGTGTCCCTTTTTTCAGGAGCACTGTGTAAACAACACACAACATCAAATAACAAAAATGTTGGCTCAAGCCATGATACCAGGTTGTATGTTGAGTTTAAATGAAATACTTTGGAAAGAACGGGCGGGCCGTATTCAAACACTTGGTGGGCCGGATGTGGCCCCCGGGCCGTAGTTTGCCCACCCCTGGTCTAACTGCATTTTTTTGTCGTATTCTACGCACAGCACCCTTTTCAATGCCTCCCTATGTTATCCCTCTCATTTGAAAACCCCTGATATACAGTATACTGTACAATCTAAACTAATGATAATGACTTTGTTACTGGTTTTAGCACATTTTACCAATACTTCTATTTAACCTGTCTATGACTTTGTAAATACAGTTTTCACCATTATTAGAGCCCTGCAGACATGAAGTAACACCCCTATAGGCGCTTTAAACTTATACTACCCAATATAGTAGACATAATAATAGAAAACAAGCCCTCGTAGACATACGTAGACTCACACGTTAGCATTGACAACATACTTCCTGGTGGCTATTGTCGCATCAATGTAATAGAGAACAGTGATGAATACAACGATGCACTTCAGTCAATTTATTAACAATCAGAGAACACACATGCAGTGAATATTCACACAGGAGATGCTGTTGGCCACGCTCTCCACTGCTTACCTGCTACTAGCATTCAGCTCTAGCTAAGTCCGATACATATTTTATGCTTTATACATATTTTTATGCTTAAAAATTCCTAATTGTTGTGAATGTTTCTGGGATGTTGGATAATTCTTTTAAAGGAAGTACATTTTTCAGCTGTTTTGATGTTGATAGTCCTGTAAATGATCCAAATCAACTTATCCTTTAGATGACACTTCCTGGTTCTGCCATGCCACCTTCACAATCCTTGTTGCGGACGGATTCACTGTCCAGCACTGATCACGTTCTGTCTGATGCATCAGTCGGTTCAGCACCATCTCTGGGCCCCAGTCCTGGACCCAGTACTAACATGGACATGAGTACAAATGAGCTAAACCAGACACCGGACAAGATGCAGCATGGGAATCCTGGAGAGGTAAAGATAATGAGATATTTTTCAATCCCATTTTAATGGCTCAACTGCTTTATTTTCTCCTAACTGCTATATCTCGACAAACACGCCCATTTGTAGTCAATGCAGTACCTAGTTAAAATGTGAATAACCCCAAGAGAATCTGATTTCAGTGCAGATTTTCCTATGCAGATTTGAATGGATTGGCACTGTGCGATGTGTGACCAAAGCTGAGCATTTTCTCATCTTCCCTGTCAAATTATACACAACAGCTTGAGGGAGAGTGCAGCAGCTTTTTCAGGGGAGCGGCTAAATGGCAAATACAGTAAATGGATCTGGAGATGAATGAAATTTCAAATTTTCCAGCTCACCCTCAAATGTCACATTTTCCGAAGAACATTTCAGCTGACCTTTAGCTCTTTCAAATTCACACTTAATTTATAGAAAAATGGTCTTCTCAGGTTATTATTCTTATTCTGTCCCTTTGTCGGACATGCTACTCTGTCCATTTTCCAAAAATTCCTATTTTTGTCTGGAAGTTTCCAATTTCCCATTTCTCCTGCAATTTCACATTTTCTCTACAGAATTTTAATTGATCTTCAGAAATAAAAAAAATTCAAAAATTAATAAATTCATAAATCATTGCTGTTTTGTAGTTGACTATGACCTATTAATAGTCAAAAATAATAACAAATTGTATGCAGCATTTCAGTCATGAGGCATCTAAAATGTACCATTGATGATTAATTACATTATCTTAAAGGAGAACTGCACTTTTTTGGAATTTGGCTCATCATTCACAATCCTTTTGTGAAACGTGAATACATTAATTTTCATTTTCTCTGCATTATAACATGAGAAAATGAGTTAATATGAGCTAGCTAACAATGTACGTCATTGGGATACACCTATTTAGACTATCAAGCCCTCTAAAAAAAACCTCTGACAATGTTACATGGTTCGATATACATGCTGTACACTGATGATAACGTATTTTGATGATTTAAAACACTACCACTCTCGTGCTCTTTAACATTGCATGTAGTCAGCCTTGGCTTGTCCGACATGACATTGTTCTCCCCCCATTCCATGTGGAAGTGGTAGGTTTTTGGCTTCTTACTTTGTCCTTCTTCCCCACTCCATTTAGAATAAATAAATTGGAGGCTTGGTATCATGCGATGCGTAAAGCAGTGACCGTCTCTTATGTCCCTGCAGTGATCCTTTAGTCTGTGCATAACTGTTGTGCAATGTGACGTAAAGAAATAATAATAGGAGTGTAAAGGTGACTATATTTCATCTCAACAGGTGTTCTATGCTCTTAATGCAGTTGGACATGCTATTCTGTCCACATTTCTAAATCGAATGAAAATACTCTGGCATGAGATGTTCAGGTCATTCAGGACATACGGCATATCTACAAACACAAGGCAAAGAATTCTCACATTTTTCATAACTTCACATTCAAAACTCAACACGTTCATAACTTTCACAACACTTCAGCTCAATCAAAACACTGAAGCTATCTATTTTCCACATTCTCCTTCTTTTCAATTCTTTTTTTCAATTCTTACAATCTCACATTCAAAAGAATCAAACTAAAAAAAAAACAGCCAGTTTTTCAGGAATCCCACATTTTCCTGCCCAAAAATTCCCATAGAAATGAATGTCATTTCCCCATGTTTCTCAACCCATTCAAACCATTCCAGCATTCCCACTTCTTCAGCAGTCACACGTAATTTCTACAGAAATGGCCTTCTGGAGGTAAAATGGAGGCATCGCGTGCTGTGAACACGGTATGGATATGAAATCTGAGATGTACGATATATTCTGGCTGTGGAAGACCGCCTTCTGTTTGCAAAGCAAGTCCAACTGCTATACAGTTCTGTGAACATGCTTTTCTTATCATGGTGACTCGGTTACCATGGTTATGCTGCTGATTTGCCATCCATGCTGCTGGGGGAACTTCAAGTCTGTAGGCCTGAAATTTTAGGACCGTATAGCATAGTATTGTGAATTTAATTAGATGAAGTATACAGTATATAACACGGGGAATGTACCCACCTAGCCCAACATAATGAATATGATTGTGATTGTTTGTTTCAATGCAGATAACATGGAAGAAAGAAATGGAAGACCAGTTGAACCCTGAAGGCTGGGCCACGATGCAGAAACTCTCCAGCTCTGTAAGTTGCATCACACAAAAATCAACAGAGCAGAAGCTTTAGGAGTAAATCTAATTCAACATCATCCGTTCTCTGTATTTCATCTGACTGCCTCCACTTTGCGAAAGAGCCGCTACATGAGCTGTCATGAAAAAAAGGAATCTAGCTATTTCAATTCTCCAGCCGTTATTCTTTTGATTATTATAGGTTTGGAGGGAGGGAAAAAAGCAGGTTTTAGCTGACTGACAGCCAGTTCTCTGACTGACAAAAGAGGAAAGAGATCACTGTTACTAGGGCAGCCGTTGCCATGGTTACTGTGTTTTTCACTGCAGGATCCTTGCTGCCACCTGCCGTCTCTTAAGCGGTACTGCGAATGTGAGAGGAAAAGTGAAAATGACATTGATGTTCTTTTTTGTACGTCATTAATGGTTCTTTCTTTGTGGATCCTCCATTTTCCTGGTTGTCATGGCAATATGATCTTTAATATCCAGATCGTTGATATCTTTGACAACAAGCACTCTGGCTTCTATTGCTCCTCCATTTAGCTTGATGCAGATTTTGTCGTTGGTGCTCCAAGTGTCCTGCTTCCTCAAGTCTCGTGCTTTGTCGGCGTTGCGTTTTGTCTGATGCTCGTTTGTGCCTTTCAGTTTCTTTCCCTGTTTCATCAGTGCAGTTTTAAATTCCCTGTAGGTGAACTTAACAATGATATGATGATGATGATGGGTGTGATGTTGTTTCTGCCATACAGTAGTGATGGTGGAGATAGGATAGGAGAAGGTACAAAGGCAGTATTATCTTCCAACGGTGCCTATACGTATATCATTCTGTAGAACCGTGGTATCATTGCATAATGCTCTTATTTTGGTATCTTCTTGTAGACCCTGAGTGCTCCTTTTTCCTCCTTAATGTTTATGACTTCCTGCGGGGATCCCCATGAGCATTCTGAAGTAGTGTCAGTCTGCGAGTCGACATATTTAATATATAATAGCTGAAAATCATGCCTTGTTTGTGCTGCAGTTATGTCATCTCTTGCTTCAAGGTGTGTAATAACATTCATTTTTTGCTCTCTAGAATATCGTCACGTTCTAGAACTGATTTTTTCTTTCATTGGAGGTTTCATCCTCCTCATCCGAAAACCAGACTTTTTCTGATTTTGAATCCGGATTTCCAGGGCTGGTATCATTTCACTTTAGTATCAATCCAGTATTGGTACTACCACCCTTGGTAACGACACCATTGATATTTGAATTGATTTTTACAAATATTGTTAACAATCTGTCTAAAAGTGTGCTAACCAACATTTCTTTCTTTTCTTTTTTTCCTTTGCCAAGATAATCCATCCGCCTCACAAGTGTGACATATGAAGATGCTGATTAGACAGCATGATTATTGTATAAGTGTGCCTTAGGCTGGCCACAATAAAAGGCCTTTTCAAAATGTGTATTTTAAAAGTCAATCAGTACACTTCACATACAGTAATTACACTTGAAGGACTGAAATGACAGGTGGCATAGAAAATGAATGAATGAATGAGTTACAAACACCCCTGTTCTAATGGTAGTCTTAGACCTTACAGTACATACAAATATACATTTTGCAATAATCTATTTCAAAGGATTGAAGTTGTGTTCTGTTTTCAGGTCGATGAGAAGGCTTTTGACTTCAAACCTGGCTTCATGTCCTGTTTTTTGGACTTCCTGAAGACAGGCAAGAAACAGTCAGGCCTAGAATTGGGCGATGATGGATGTCAACAAGAAGCCGTGAACCCCTGTTCCTCTCAAAAAGGTGGAATCAGACCCATCACCCCCACTCCACCATTACCGCAGACTCCATCACAGGGGACCTTCAGCGAGGCGAGAGGAAGCGAGGGGGCAGACCTCGCGCTTGGTAGTTGTCCGAGTCCGTGTAAGCCTCTAGATGAGGAGTTGAAAGGGAACCTCGAGGTGCTGCCGTCCTTCTCCTCTGATGAGGAAGACTCGGTCAGCAAAAATCAAGACTTGCAAAAGAGCATCTCGTCCGCCATCTCTGCCCTCTATGACACTCCTCACTCCCTGGCTGCTGCCATGGCCTCCGCTATGGCCAAAGTACCATCCACCCTCTCTCCACCAACCCCTCAGGAGCCACCACTCAGCCCCTTGCCTCCCCTCGCATGCTCCACCACAACACCGAATGGGGAAGAGGGAACGCTTGCGTACAATCAAACTCCTGATGAGAAGAACTTTGTCTCCTCACGGTCCAAAGCAGAAGCGGAAGAAGACGGCGTAAGTGAGCCACCGGCAGAACAGAATGAGGCGGAAGACGTAGGAGGAGAGACTGTGGATGATAAGGAAACAAGGACAGAGCAGGGAGCTCTGGAGGAACAGGAGATGAAGGAAGAGGACGGAATATCTGAAAGGCAGATGTTGGAGGCTTCGAACACTGAAGGTAAATACCACTCTGAGCAAGTTTGCATACTTTCATCATGTGAGTGAATACAGTCAAACCCCTTTAAGCTTCTATGGTACAAACACACCAAGCTGCTGAAACCAATGCACAGAGTGAACTCTCTTTCTGCCTGTTTGGAGGGGTGGAGACGATGAAAGCAGACATGCATGCAAATGGAAATATATCACAACACATTCACTACTAAAGACGTATTTATATATGTTTTTTTTCAACCCGAGCGCTCCCTCCCTCCCAGTGTTTGGCTGTTACACAAATGTGTCCAAGTTCCAGCTGTCTATCTGTTGATTTCAGGTGAAGTTGAATAATTTGGAAGTAGTCCTCCTTCGTGATTTCATCCAGCCGTTGCCATGGTTACTGCATTTTCAGTGCAGGATCCTTGCTGCCACCTGCTGTTAAGTTTTATGACCAATATGAAAAGAAAAGTGGCGGAACTGTCTACAGTACAAGATGTGGAAATAATTATTCATCATTGAAAGGTTTACTTGGATGGTTGCAGAGGGAATTTCTATAGCTTCAATTAACATTCATTCATTCATTTTCTATCGCTTATACTCACAAAGGTCGCGGGGTACACCCTGGACTGGTCGCCAACCAATCACAGGGCACATATAGACAAACAACCATTCACACTCACATTCATACCTATGGACAATTTGGAGTCGCCAATTAACCTAGCATGTTTTTGGAATGTGGGAGGAAACCGGAGTACCCGGAGAAAACCCACGCATGCACGGGGAGAACATGCAAACTCCTCGCAGATGCAACTTCCACAGGTGGAATTGAACTCCTAGCTGTGAGGCCTGCGTGCTAACCACTCGCCCGCTGTGCAGCCCTTCAGTTAACATATTTGTATTTATTTGAAATATGACTCGATGGCTTTTTAGTTGGGTAACCAATAGAACACTGAAGTCAATCAGACAGAACACTGGCTACAATCACGGTGCTAACACAAACGTGACAACACAACATGTAACAGGTAAGTAAACACACATACTGTATGGTAAGTAGTACTACTTTGAAGAATAATAAAAAAACAACTATGTCAACTTAACTTTTGACTAAACAAGTGCCACAATAGAATGTGAGAGCTGGCATCACAAATGTGACTGAATACTTGATGCTACCCACCCTCACCGAGACTGTACCTCCAGTGGCACCCTTTTGAGTTTGAGACCCTATCATACCAGTGAATGCTACCACAGTGTTTTTGAGTTTGAAAACCTCGCCTTGACTCCTCCAAACATACTTCTTGTCATCAGTGACAGGGGGTCGGGAGGTACGTAGAGCAGGTCGTCCAGAACCGGGAATGTTGGCTGTTCGATTCTCGCTCCCTCCATGCAGTCACTGGGCATGCAAGTGGGCATGACATTCCCCCCACCTTACCTCCAGTACACACAAGCCATTCCACTGGTGAATGTTTGGTGGTCAGAGACGCCGTAAGTGCAAATTGGCTGGCACGTTTCTGTCACACTACCCCAGGGCAGGACTAATGGGTTCACTTCATTGTGAAGTGATTTGGGTGCCTTGAAAAGCACTATGAAAAATTATGCTGGAAAACCCTCCAATGTGGCTGAATGACAACAATTCTGCAAAGATGAGTGGGACAAAATTCCTCCACAGCGCTGGAAGAGACTCATTGCAAGTTATCACAAACGCTTGATTGCAGTTGTTGATGCTAAGGGTGGCCCAACTTGTTATTAGGTTTAGGGGGAATCACTTTTTCACACAGGGCCATGTTGGTTTGGATTTTTTTTCTTTCCGCCTCTTGCTCAAAGACAGCTGGGATAGACTCCAGCATATCCGTGACCCTAGTGAGGATAATACTGTCTCTCTTTGTTACTAGAAACCACACATTCTGTACTGTTTTTGTCTTTGCAAGGACTTAGGGGACTTGTTGGTTGAAGGTGCATTGTGTTGTGTTGTGTTGTGTTGTGTTGTGTTGTATTGTATTGTATTGTATTGCACCAAAGCAAGGGAGTGACTCCCATGTAACATTCATGAGCAGAAGGTGAAGATGACTCCCTCCCCTCCTGTGTTCTAGGTACTCCATCAAGCCCTGCGCTGGCTCCCGCGCCTCTTTCCGCATCACCATCCATTTCTCCTTCACCACCCACCTACTCTTCACCCTCTCCCCACCCTCCCGTGTGTCCTTCTGTGCCCTCCCCGCATCCCATCCCGGAGGATGACGATGTGGATCCCCCTTACCCTCCCTCTGAAAAACATCACGTCTCCTACCAACAAGCTCCAACTGCAGGCACCTCACCACCTCCCTCCACCTCTCCTCCTGCCATCCCCTCATCACCCCTCTCCAACCTTCCCCTGACCCACTCCATACCCCCTCCATCCACCACGCCTCCTCCATCATGCTCTGACCAGGACCAGGACCAGGAACCTGAAGCTGGACATGCTTCCGCCTCCTCCCCGTCATCCGCTTCCCCATCATCCTCTTCCTCCCCTCCAACCCCAGAAGAGGCCCCGGCATCGCAGCGACTTACCGCCTTGCACCTGGCTAAGAAACAGGCTGATGCCGCCATCGCTGGCGAGAGTGAGGAAGAGGACAGCGAAAGCGGAGGCGAGGGAATCTTCCGTGAGCGAGATGAGTTTGTCGTTCGAACAGAGGACATCGGGACACTCAAGGTGAGTTGCTGTGTAGCTCATGGGAAGAATGCATGGAGAATAAATAACCCACCATAAATAGCACACACTGTTTGTTTTGCTTCAGATGGCCTTGCAGACCGGACGGGAACCCCCACCAATCTGGAGGGTGCAGAAAGCCTTGCTGCAGAAATTCAGCCCTGAGATCAAAGATGGTCAAAGGCAGTTCTGTGCTACCAGTAATGTGAGTTTTATGTTAGACCCCATGCCAGGCGGGGAATCAAGATAGTTGAACCCGTTTAAGTCGACAACAAAATCAATAAAAACAAATGAAGAGGGGTGGGAGGGGCAACAGGAGATGAACTGCCTTGTCTCTGCCCAAAAGTCACAAGTGATAGTTTGGATTATGTCAACAACCAATTTATGCTGATGTGAGGATGTCGACAACTGGTTCATGAACAGATGAACTGGATGTACAGATAAAAATACACACCCAGAAGTCTAGATGCATGGTGCGGTAGATGTAAAGGAGAGACTCGACCCAAATGATTGGCAGGTACCAGGGGGCTGTGCCTGGAATTCTGACTGCGTACGCCAGAAACCCCAAACAACAATACAATACTTAACGTTATACTTAATACTTAACGTTATTAAAAAGTGGTATACGTACACAATCACGCAATTTGTAGTTCATAGATTCCACCTTGATTAGAAGCGTGCATATGCAACTCCGCCTCAAGCCACGCCTCCACTCCAATCAATGCAAAGTGACTCGTGGCGTCCATATTGAAAGAACCTTGATCTGCTGTCATTCTGAATCAGGGCTGGTCGAAAATGACAAGGACAAATAAGCGGAGATTGAGTGACAGCATCGGTGTGAAAAAAGTGGTCCGATATCATTTTAGATGAGTATGCTTAGAAAAAAAATCGACATCATTTCAAGGTGGATGCAAGGACTCAAAATACGGATGAAGTTATGTAAAGAATGAGTTGCTGTAATTCCAGTCGGATATTTACTGTATGTTATGTGCTTTGTGTGTACTATCTCTTCCCTTCAGTATCTGGGTTATTTTGGTGATGCCAAAATGCGATATCAGCGTTTGTACGTCAAGTTCCTGGAGAATGTCAACAAGAAAGACTATGTCAGAGTGTGTTCCAGAAAACCATGGCACAGAACCGGTCTGACTCTGAGGTAAGTCACGTGGTGAGATCATAGAAGATAGGCACAATCGTCAAGCAATTTATCAACTGCATTTGCTTCGGCATCACTGATAGATTGATGGATGTTTGACTTTTAAGTCCACCAACTCATCACGTCTTGGTCCACCGTGTTTTTCTTATGACAAAAAACTAGTGCATCATTGTTGCTCATCCCCCTTTCTGCAGCTACACGTCCGTAACGCTGCAACAAAATGCCTTTCTAACATTCGTAGGTTGAAAACGTTCCAGTCTCTGGTGAAAGTCACATGTACGTAAATGTGCCAGCAGCAGTGCAGTTGGTTACCTTTGCTAAGGGGTCAGATAACAAACACAGCTTCCTGACTGAACTCTCATACTGTCCATCACCATTTGAAAATTATTTACATCACAACAGAAACCAAACAGAAAGAAGATACAGTGAAACCTTGATAAGCGTATGTTTTTCTGTTCACGTTGAAGATTTTCGGCTAAATTTTACGGTTAGTGTACAATATGGCTGCTTGAGCCAGCTGTGTTCCCTATTAGCAGCCTATTAGCATGCTAATACATGGAAATATGAACCAGAAATCAGCTCTGTCACCCCTCTATGATGTCATCAGTGGTTGACTAGTTAGAGCATAGAAAACCTACTTACCAACGTTTTTTTAAACATTAGAGCCCTCTATATGTGAAATAACACCCCTATAGTTACCTTTACACTTGTATTATCCAATATAGTAGACATAATAAGTGTAAATAAGCTATTTAAGACATGATTGTGTTTTACTATAAATGTGATCCCTCGGGGAGCTGAATGGCGTGCATAACGTCAAACGAAGATTCGAGTTAATTCAAACCTGGAGTAAAAGCCAGCGATCAAATCTGGTGTTTGTGCGTCACACCGAACATTGCAGCAACATTACTGACACCTAGTGACAAGTGTAGAATACTACATAGTGTCTTTGAGTGCATCTTCCCAATGCCTTGTATTTGTACTGTATTTGAGTTCATTTTGTCATTTTTGTGCTTAATTTAAACCAAAAATTGCTTCAATGTTTTTAACTAATGATGGACTGTTTTCAAAAATCTCTTTGATCTTTTTTTAACTGACAGGCGACAGTCACTGCCAAAACAAGTACCTGCCACTCACAACCAAACCCCACCGCGAGTGGACAGAGACGAGAGGGACAGGGAAAGACAAAAGGAGCAGAAAGAACAAGAAAAGGAGCAGGCAGGGAGGTTGCAAAGGGAGAAAGCTGAGAGAGAGCAGAAGGACAAGGTGGAGAGGGAGAAGAAAGAGAAACAGGAGAGGGAGCAGAGGGACAGGGATAGAAGAGTCAAAGAAAACGTGGAAAAAGAGCAAAAGGAGAGGCGGGATCGGGAGCAGAAAGAGCGGGAACGCAAAGACTGGGACAAATCAGTGCTCCTGAAACGGGACAGCGAAAAACGGGAGAAAGAGCTAAGGGAGGAGATGGATAGGGGGATGGGAAAAGAACAAAAAGATGGAGAACTAAGAGACAAGGATGGACAGGAGAGTGAATGCAAGACAAAGGAAGGACAGGAAAAGGAGAAGCAGGAGAGGGAGAAGAGGGAAAAGGAGAAACGGGTTAGGGAGTGGAAAGAGAGACAGCAAAGAGACGGAGAACAGAGGGATGGAGATCAAGAGAAAGAGAAACGTTCAGAAACAGGAGTCACAGAGAGGGAGAAGCATAAGGACAACCAAAAGGAGGTGAGGAGAGATAATGGACCAAGGGAAGTCCTGGAGGCCAAAGGAGGTCCACTGCAGTGTGTGAAGGAGGACGAAAAGAAGATGGCCCGCCAGTCCAGAAGCAAGACGCCTCAGGACAAGACAGAACCTCCTCCAAAGAAGAGGAAGAAGTGGATGAAGGAGGTGCCATCTTCCTCCTCAGACTCGGACTCCTCTTTCCCCAGTGAAGATGAAGGTCAGCATCTCATCGGATTCATCCCCAACAGTCATCCCACAGTTCATGAGCTCAGTGGGAATCCTGATTTTTTTTTTCCAGGACCTCTGTGGGTTGGAGTGAACAGCCGGGCGATGAGGGAGATGTTCAGGAGCTACGTGGAGATGTTGGTCAGCACAGCACTCGACCCTGACATGATTCAAGCCCTGGAGGACACGGACGGTGAGAAGTCTCGTGCAAAGATGCAACAACAGAAAGTGTTTATATCTCAGGTGGTCCTGCTCACAACGTTGTGGAGGGACCGTTCTTAAAGTCAATGAATCCCCCGCCCCCCCAGGACCACTCTAGGAACCACAATAGTGTGTGTAGTGAGGGTCCAAAATTTTGAGGGAATTAATTTGGTTTTGTTTGGGGGAAATTGTGGAATTACGGAAAATATGGGATTTGGAATGTCCATCCATCCATTTTATATGCCACTTATCCTCACTAGGGTCACGGGTATGCTGGAGCCTATCCCAGCTGATTTCGGGTGAGACGTGGGGTACACCCTGGACTGGTCGCCAGCCAATCACCTATTTTTTTTATTGGCCAGCAGCACATTCAAAAAATATAATTTAATTTTAAAAAATGTAAAAATCTGCAGTAATTTTACAAGAACAAAGTCAAAATATTAAGAGAAATAAGCCATAATTTTATGACAATAATGTTGTAATATTATGTGGAAAAGTAATATAATTTTAGTAGCATGAAGTTGAAATACACATTAAAGTTGTATTTTTTGGAAAACTAGCTTGTGTTACAAAATATTAAAGATGTCCGATATTGGCTTTTTTGGTGAAAACCAATATGCCGATATTGTCCAACTCTCAATTTTTGATACCGATATCAGCCGATACCGATATGTGTAACATGACATACCTCCTGTGGTGGAATGAACACATATGTGTTGGATATGGCAGTTTTTCAGTTTTCATGATCGGGAAAAAAAATCTTATACCGGTATTATATCAGCATATTATCGATAATTATCGGACAGCCCTACAAAATATTATGATAACATTTATTAATAATATAACAATTATGAAATATGACAAAACGTCACAACAGAAGTAAGAACGAAGTTGAAATACAGCAGAAATAAAAAAAAACTGCTGTAATTTAAAGAGTCAAAATATTAAGATAAAAAAGTGGTATTCTAATGAAAAAAGTCGCAATTTTACAAGAATAAACTAGTAATATTATGAGGCATAATAATGTCATTGTAGTAGCATAGGGTTGGAATATTAAATACAAAATAAGCATTTTTTTAAATAAGTCATAATATAACAAGCAACAAAGAAAGCAAAATAAAGTTGTAATTTTGGGGGGAAAATAGGTTCGAATATGTGGAAATGAATACAAATATTATGGGAATGAAGTTCTGATATTCCGAAAAGCAAATTTGCAAAAATTATTTAAGGAGAAAGTTGAAATATTTGTGAAATTAATATTAAAAACAACAGCAAAAATGGGGACAAAAAAGAGTGAAGTGAAGTTGACACTAATAATATACTGGTTTTCTTGTAACTTCTAGTAACTTCTTAGCATATCTGCATGTGTCGCTTTACAAAATATCAACATGGCCTTTGCATCCTTTCATTGTTCAGGAAAAGGTTATAACATTAGAATATGAATGAACGTAGTTGTACTTTGATTCCATTAGACGAGTTATACCTGCCCCCCATGAGGAAGATAGACAGCATGCTGAGTGAGCAAAAGAAGAGATTGTTGAGGAGAATCAACATGAGTGCTCAGCACCAGGTAAAATATTTCATTTCAAAATGAATGGCAAGAAATTATGTTGAACTGAACTTCGCCCCCCCCCCCCCGCCCCCCATCTCACGCTAGGAGGCTCTTCATGTGTTCCCCAAAATGGCGGCAGACCCACTGGAGTCTGGAACTGTTAAAGTTCGCCTCGCCGGTGAAGGTTACAACCGCAAAACTTTAAACCACGGCAAGAGGAGCATTCCTAAGCAACAAGTAAGTACTGGCACCGCAAAGGTCACATGGAGCCTGAGTACTTTAACCTATGCTAGTGTCCTGACAGACACATTGCCAGCCTTAACACACTAACAGCGAGTTGAGTTGCGGACTCCTATAGAGCAGCTACACACGATAACCAGCACACAAAGCTTTATAGTTCTTCCAGAATCTGCACCTATTCAGCTATATTTCTTTGGATTTTGCGCTTCCTGCGGTCTGTTTTAATTTATGTGATGTGAACAAAGAATAATAAGAGTGTTAAGGCGTCTATGTCGTGTTATTTTTATGTATCATGGTTAATTATGCACATTTGTCACCCGCAACCCACCACCACAAATAGATTACAGTCCCAAAGCTATCAAACAAAAAAGTGACATCTTGGCTTTTAATTTGGTGACCATGCAAATGATTAAAAATGATTTCAATCTATTTTTACAATTTGCCGAGGACCAATAAATGTGATCTATGTGAAGAAAAATTATCCCGGTGCTGCATACTACATCTATATAATACTTTAACCATTGGTCATCATCAGAATGAATCTTGACTGACCCCAAGTGGTCAAAAGGACTCATTGCAATTTCATGATCCTCTAGCAGTGATTTACAACCACTGTGCTGCGACACACCCGTGACAAATCATCACGTGTGCCTTAAGTATCCAATATCATGTTCTTTTTTTTTTAATTAACATATATTAATCATTTTCTGTAAATATTATGTCATTGTCGAGTGTCCATGGTGTAAAGACCGTCAGAGCAATGTAATATTCGTCCGTGTGGCAACACGTACCTGATTGCCAAGTTCCTCCATCAGACTGCACGTGAGGTGGTTATGCTTCCAATGTAAACAACATGCTGTGGCTCCAAAAGGGTGGACAGACGACAGCAATATTTTCACGCTTGATTTCAGAACGTCCTCCTACTGACCTCTAGAGGTCGAAAGGACTCATTGTATACTCATATTTTTCACAATTGCTGAAAAATGGTCCATATTTCTCTGTTCCATGACATTTTCAGGATCTAAAGATCTCCATTGAAACGTGCCGTATGTACAGTCTATATCATTCCCTCCACCACTACAAGTATCACACCTTCCTGCGCTGCAAAAAGGAGGTAAGAATGCAGCTTTGTTACTGCAGTATGTCACATTTCTGCAAATATTTGATGATATCTTTTCATGGGACAACACTGAAGAAATGACACGTACTTAAGAATGACACTACAAAGTAGTAGTCAGTGTACAGCTTGGATAATAGTGTAAATGGACCCAGCCATTAATGTCTAATCCACTGGGAACAAAATAGAGTACACCTTTATGTAAACTAGACATAGAACTCTCCAAGGATGTGAAGGATAATCTCCTCTTCTCACAGATCTCCTTGTAACAGTGCACGGAATCCATGACCCCTCTAGCATTATATAATCTTTATCCTTAATGATGCTCGCGACATTCGGTCAATATCTGCGTGCATGTCTCCTGTCTGAGCCTTTTTTGATATTCATTTGACTTCCATGGTGATGGCTTTCCTTTTCTTTGGTGCACTGCCACTTGGGAAGCATAATAAAGTCCCAAAATTTGCTAAATGAGAAATTACTGTGGGCCGAGTGGTTAGCGCGTAGGCCACACAGCTAGGAGACCCGAGTTTGATTCCACCCTCGGCCATCTCTGTATGGAGTTTGCATGTTCTCCCTGTGCATGCATTTTCTCCGGGTACTCCGGTTTCCTCCCACATTCCAAAAACATGCTAGGTTAATTGGCGACTCCAAATTGTCCATAGGTATGAATGTGAGTGTGAATGGTTGTTTGTCTATATTTGCCCTGTGATTGGCTGGCGACCAGTCCAGGGTGTACCCTGCCTCTCGCCAAAGTCAGCTGGGATAGGCTCCAGCACCCCCGCGACCCTAGTGAGGATAAACGGTAGTAAATGAATGAATGAATGAATGAACAAACGAACGAACGAACAAACAAATGAAATATCTGTGTGTGGTGTGCAGACAGACAGCATCGAGCAGGCAGCAGACGACCCCGGCCAGGAGGAGGTGGTGCAGCAGTGCATGGCCAACCAGAGCTGGCTGGAGAGCCTCTTTAGTTCCTTCATGGAGCTGCTCAGCCTCAGTGCCAAAGCCTGAACCAGGGCATCATTCCAAACATTAGAATCGTGATTTTGGGGGGGGTAAAAAGGTTTAACCTTTGACATATTTGTGCTATGATGATGGAGCTATGGTCGTAAATGTCATGAAGGCTTCCATGGTATGGAGACACATACAAACACATCTTGTAATGTATGGATAACTATGGTTTGTATCATTTATACAAGGCATTTTTAAAAAATGAACACCCTAAAAAAAAAAGGATTGATAGCTGTAAATATTTTTAAAGGTGTATACATAAAATGGAGTGTTTGCTCCTCTCAGACCTCCACAGGTGAAACTAGTGAAAAGATCGACTATGAAATAGTCCTTTTATTGTTTATACCTGCGCTTGAGCTTCAGGGCTGATGTAATTCAATGAACCTGTGCTATTTATGTCTGTTCTTTCAAACGCTGTCACAGAGGGGATGTTTCTCCTGTAAAAACAAAGAATTAAGAAAATTAAAGCACGACTTTCTGAAAGGAAGCGCAACATGAAATGATAAATGTGTGTGTTAAATGTGCGTCCTTTTTACCTGTATGTTGTTGACTGATATTTCCAATGATTTGACCTCCCAGAGGATATTCTTTGCAGAGCATATTTGTTGTTTTGATGTGTAAATATTGTACAGCTTCTTCATTCTCCACCACTAAGTTCCTCTTCTGTACATAAAATGACTGTATTTGACAAAAGTAAATTAAACTGTTCCAATGACAAATGTGATGATAGTTAATGATCTCTATGCTTATGAAACTACTATGTGTGGATGTCAACCTTTTCAACCAATCTTCCAATTGAATGGCATCTGAGGTTGGTAGAGTTGGGCTCTCCTGGGGCTGAGGTTGCCGAGGTGGTCAGGAAGCTCCCGGGGGTGAATGAGTTGCGCCCGGAGTTCCTTAAGGCCAAGGACTCTGCGGTATGGCATCGATATCAGAGGCAGTGCCTCCGGATTGGCAGACTTTGCAGAATTGGAGAGCATGTTCCAACTATTCACACTTCTCAGCCAGAGAGGAGGCGTGACCGGATAGTTGAATCTCAAATTCAAGAAGATCAGTGTGGTTTTCGTCTTGGTTGTGGACCAACTCTACACTCTGGACAGGGTCCTTGAGGATACATGGGAGTTTGTCCAACCTGTCTACATGGGTTTTGTGGACTTGCAGAAGGCATTTCCCTGTGTTCCTCAAGGAACCCTGTGGGGAGTACTTCAGGAGTATGTGGTCCCGGACCAACTAACCAGTTTGGTCCCTGTATGACAGGTCTCAGAGGCTGGGCCGAATTGTCGGCAATAAGTCGAACTCATTGCCAGTGAGGGGTGGACTCTGTCATATCTGCCCATTGTCACGGATTCTGTTCCTCACTTGGACAGAATTTGGATGTCCAACGTTGAGGGGATCCGGTTTGGTGGCTGCAGGATTGGGTCTCTGCTTTTAGCAGGTGATATCGTCCTGCTGGTTTCATTGGACCGCAATCTTCAACTCTCACTTGGTTTGTAGCTGAGTGTGAAGCAGCTGGTATGAGAATCAGCACCTCCAAGTCCGAGTTTGTGGTTCTCAGCAGAGAACTCCCCAAGAGAAGGAGTTACCTGGGGGTCTTGTTCACAACTGAAGGAAGGATGGAACGCAAGATGGACAGGTGGATTGGTGGAGCATCTGCTGTGATGCGGACTCACCGAGCCGAAATTAAGGCAAAGCTCTCCATTTACTGGTTCCTACCCTCGCCTTTGGTCATGAGCTTTGGTTAGTGACCGAAAGGACACGTTTCCGGGTTTGAGTTTTCTCTGTAGTGTTCCTGGGCTTTAGAGATAGAGCTTTCCTTCTGAGTAGAACCACTGCTCCTCCACATTGAGAGGAGGCAGATGAGGTGGCTTGGGCATCTGGTCAGGATGCCTCTCACATGCCTCACTGGGGAGGACACGTCTGATCGGCGGGAGACCTCTGGGAAGACCCAGGACACGTTGGAAAGACTGGGAACTGCTCAGGATCTACCAGGAGGAACTGGATGAAGTGGCCGGGTAGAGGGAAGTCTGGGCTTTCCATTTTAGGCTGCTTTCCCTGTGACCCGACATCGGATAAGCAGTAGAAGATATATGGCTGGATGGACAATAGTGAAATATATAAGCATACTACAGTACTATATACTGTATAGTCTGCACATACATACAATATACACAAAGTTTTCATTAATTAAGAAAAAGAAAATAAATTTTACAATTTTTAAATTTTAAATAATACTATTTTGTTAGAACTGTGTGATACTATGTCTGCCTTTTTGTCTGTGTGGTACATTAACATATACTCATACAAATAAACTACACTGAAACTACATTCCTATATTTTGTAAACAATATTTTCACTAAAATATCCCACATGGCTCTCACCTAAAAGTCAGCTGGTGTATAAGGATGAGTCTCTTCCTCCTGTGCAGCCTTTGTCCTCCTCAGATTCCTGATCACCATTTAGCTGCTGGATGTGTCGCTGCCATTGTGGATGGACGCTAAATCCACGACTCAGAGAAGGGAAGGTGCAGAGCTGTAGCAGAGAAATAAGATTATGGCACAGTCCTTTCAGCAGAGAGAGGAGGAAGAAGCCTGCAGGAGCAGCGTGCATTCTTTGTGTCGACACAGACAGGTGAGTATTGTTACACATCAATGCAGTATATCGTAGGTTATTTTCAGTGCATTTTATTCATTACTTTTTTTTATTTTGTATGTGTATCAACTTTACATGTGCACTTGGTTGGTAAAATCATATGAAATCAATTGATGGAGTGATTTTATTGCATTCTGGTTGTATGAGGTAGTTGTTATCCTCCTTTCAATTGTCTGAAGTCATACATTCCAAATATTGTACATATAGTAAGATGAGTTTAATATTGTGTATTTTATGTATTGCTACATGCTACAATATTTGTTAATACCAGAAAAATCTAATGTAATTACAACATAATTACTCCTTCATAAATGTAATCAGTTACCAGGGAAAGTACTTTCAAATATGTGAAATAATTTGGGTTTAGTTTTGTGTTGCCATTGAGAGATGTTGGGCTGAGGGCTGAGCTTACAATTTTCTACCAGACCACTAGGGGACTCCTCTCTTGTTGATTAGCCATTTAGCTTCCTGTGTTGTACTAGCGACATTCAAACGGTTTCCACTGTGCCAAAGTTAGGCGTAACAGTGGTAAAAATAACAGCTAATGTTTTTCCAGTTAAAGTTAATCTTATTCATTACTGGTTCAAACATTCTATCATTGCCCTTGGTGTTATCATGCACTGATATTTACTGTATTTCAGCCATTGCCGCCATTGTTCACTAGTACGGGACACCCTGTATATACTGCT
This sequence comes from Doryrhamphus excisus, assembly GCF_030265055.1. NCBI lineage: Eukaryota > Metazoa > Chordata > Actinopteri > Syngnathiformes > Syngnathidae > Doryrhamphus > Doryrhamphus excisus. The sequence continues at coordinate 8,734,354 of NC_080480.1, forward strand.
AGCATAAATCAATATGATGGTGGTGAAATGAGCAGTTATTGCAGTGTTGTTTGCTAGGTTTGCCATCAGGTATGATGCCAGATATGGACCAGATCATTGGGAGCATACTCCAAGGAGACCGGGACAGTGTCCAGCACCACCTGCACAGCTACAACACTAAGGTACTCCACTGTTGCACAACTTCTGTAATTCCATTCATATGTATGTGTTTAGTTTTAAAATGCAAACTAATAACTTGATGCTCCTATATCTGTTGTCTTTTTCCCCCTGCAGTATGCAGAGTGCTTCTTTTGTAACAGGGAGGAGCAAGAGAGAAAACAGGTTAGTCTTTTCCTTTAATATTGTACTGCTACTCTTTTGTAACATTTTAAACTAGCAGCTAGTGCAGCCCAGAGCCCCCTTTTTATGTTTATTTCCGGGATCTGACGTTTTATTTTTTCCCACGTATCCTAATTGGATGACATTTTTGTCTATATTAGAGTGCATAATATAGGGTTGTAAAAAATAACGGGTTAACAACGGCAACAAATGTATTTCATTAGTTAAGTTACTTTTTTTTAAAAGAGTAATTGACGCATGCGCACCAGAGCATGCACGCTTCTCTGTTACGACGACAGACATAAGCACGGTGGAGCGTCCCAACACAGTCACAGGAGTCTGATGCTCTTTTCTAACTTCATTCTGACCTGAACGCATCAACAGTACAATTCCAACACCGTATACTGTATGTATCTCCAACTCTATGGAGGACCAAAACTGCCAAAATAATAAATAAATACATAAATAAAAGTGGAAATAAAAACAAAAATGAAAAAAAAAATAAAAAAATTAAATACAAAAAAATTAATATAAATGGAAATAAAAACAAAAATACAAAAATATATACATAAATAAATAAATAAAAGCCAAAATTAATACGAAAATAAAAAACAAGATTCAAAAATTAAAAATAAATACAAAAATAAATGTAGAAATAAATACAAAAATAAATATATAAATAGAATTACATATCAATAAATAAATAAAAGCACTCTGCTCTCATATGTATTTATTTCATGCAGCAGACAATGTCAGCTTGAAATGCAGAAGGAAAAACTATTCAAATGAGGGGGCGGTCCTAAGTGTGTCTTGGGTTGAACTGTTCGCCTATTGGTTGATCGACATGTGAGTGCGAAAATCGACTAGGTATGCCTGCAAACGGCCACAGCAAGAGGAAGTATACAGGGAGAAAAGTATACATTTACCGGGACAATAATGGCGGGGTCCACCAGGAAGTCGGTGTCCGAGCTGGAGATTGCAGCCATATTTACCGCCATTGAGAGTGGTGTGGTGACTTCCTCTTACTGTGGCTGTTTGCAGGCATACCTAGTCGATTTTCGCACTCACATGTCGATCAACCAATGGGCGAACAGTTCAACCCAAGGCACACTTAGGACCGCCCCCTCATTTGAATAGTTTTTCCTTCTGCATTTCAAGCTGACATTGTCTGCAGCATGAAATAAATACATATGAGAGCAGAGTGCTTTTATTTATTTATTGATATGTAATTCTATTTATATATTTATTTTTGTATTTATTTCTACATTTATTTTTGTATTTATTTTTAATTTTTGAATCTTTTTTTTTATTTTTGTATTTATTTTTGCTTTTATATTTTATATATTTATTTATTTATTTATTTATTTATTATTTTGGCAGTTTTGGTCCTCCATACAACTCACACACGTCTCTAGACCCTCCATCCTGGGAACGACACTTCCGCTTTGTCATTACAACAATGTGAGATGTATTCAGGGACACTGCGAACTCCACAAAAATGTCTCAAAAATGTGCCCGCCGCGTGTGGTAAAGTGGGTATTCTTAGCACTCATTTCGTAATATTAATTTCTCCTAATTTCTCCTTCCTCCTACTAATTCCTAGAGTTAATTCCTCTTGTTTCGGGTGTAAAATTTGCTACATTTGAGTACGCTAGAAAATACATTTGTTTGAATTACGTGATGTAATTGAACGCAACCCCTCGTTGCTCATAATAACACGGTTTTGTGATTGAAATGTTCTGCTATCATTAAATAAACTATTGTTAGAAAAAAATATTTTTAGACGTGTGTGGTATCTTTTCGCTTATTAAGTTCACTTGGAGCTGTTTATACATACAAATGTTTCTTTTTTCATTAAGTACAGTAAAAATTTGTGTATTTCAGACACCATTGCTAATACATTTTAAAACTGTGATTAATTCGATTTTTTGGCAGCTCTAATGTGATATCCAGTCTTGAAATTAGACTTAGACTTAGCCTTTCTTTATTGTCATTGCACAATAACACAGCAGTGAAATTGCCAACAAAATGTTGTTGCCTGGCTCCCGTATAATAACTGTATCTCTGATAGCCCGTGTGCTCCTTAATGTTTCTAATGCTTATTAAATCTATTTGAAAACATGCATTTCCACTCCTGGATCCAACGGCTGCAGCAACAAGAACTGGAAGAGGTAAATCACAGATGAGCTGACGAGGACATTTCCCTGCTCTGTCTCAGAGTATTACAATAATCTCAGAGCATTTGCAGTACTGACTCACACAGTCAACTGTATCCATGTCTCTGTGTGTGTCTGTGTGTGTAATCCTATGTGTGTTGTGTAGTCAAGACTGTAGTTGTATGTTCCAAAGCATCGGGATACTTGTTGTGTCAGCACATTCCACATCCACAGCACATCCCGTTAACCTTCAGCTCACACGTTGACAATGAGGAATCTTTACTGAAGCGGCTTTGTGCAGGAAACTTGAATAATATTGTCAGTTAGTTCAGTGATGTTTTCATATGTCAAACTACACGAGTGCTGCTGGCACCGGGGAACACATTTGATTAAGCTCAACTGTATTGCGGATCCACAAAGTGTTATTTCTTTATTTTTCTCCTATGAAAAGATCTAAAAATACTGTACCTTTAAATGGTTATACTGAAAATCTAAGTGTGCTTCTTGGTGGATCAGTTTAGGAAGAACAAAACCAGGGAGTTTGTTCCTGACCCTGACCAGGACATGGACTCCGATGATGATGACGACCCTGATCTATTATCCCGACAGGTGGACTATAGACTCTGTTTTTGTTCTTGCAAACACAAAAACTGTGAGTACCAATTTCCTCAAATATGTGGAATTCCTGCAGTATACCATGCACTTATGAGAGGTAAGGTGTTTATTTGTGAGCAGGCAAGCATATGTCATTGTAATATACACTAGGGCAGTGATTCCCAAAGTGTGGGCCGCGGCCGCCTGGTGGGCCGTGGTGGTACTGCAGGTGGGCCATGCGAGATCATTAAAAATATGATTCATTTTTGCATATTATTTTTTGTATTATTACAATATTATTTTAAATATATATTATTTTAAAAATATGTTTACTCTGAAATACAATTTAAAAAAACTATTTATAGGTGTAAGTAATAACCTATTGAGTGTTATTGACCTGTCACAATATTTTAGGAACCTTATACAGTTTATGATTGGAACGTAGCTCTCTGGTCATCATGCCAGTCTTGAATGCAGTTATGAAAAGTATGAGCATTAATTCTGTCTTGTGTGTACACCACAGATTGTGTGTACACCACAAGTTTGGGCTTTCTTTAGCCCCCTGCTTTCATTTCAATCCTGAATCTTTATAACAATAATAATAATAATAAGTTAAGTGCTCTGACAATGCAGCATTTCGTCTATGTACTGTTTACAGGACAAAGGTGGGCCGCAGACATTTTTTAGATTTTCAAGTGGGCCCTGAGTTGGTAAAGTTTGGGAACCCCTGCACTTGGGGATATCATTTTTCACCCCCCCTATAAAAGCATGAACAAAAGTTTACCTCAAAGTTTGGTAGAAATTTTTTTTGTATTGTAGTGTAATCCAACTAATTGTTTTTTTTTTTGACCATGTTCACAGTTTTGTTGTATCACAGTGACTGAACTTTTTTGGAATTTCCATCATTCACAATCCTTATGTGAAACATGAACACATATTTTCCCCTTTTCTGTGCATAAAACCAAGAAGAAAACAAGTTAAAATGAGCTATCTAACAATACACGTCAATGGGACACAACTATTTTGATTATGAAGCCCTCTTTAAAAAACCCTCTAACAACGTTGCATGGTTTGATATCCATGCTGTGATCATACATTAACATGTACACTGATGATAATATGTACATAATAGTTCTTGCTGTATTTTGATCATTTCAAACTACCGAAACTTCTTTTCTAAGATACCACATACATATGCTAGTTCCGTCAGCAACAGCAGCATAAATACAGCGACAACACAATGTCCGCTGTCCTTGGGATGGCTTTGTCTTCCAGCACAAAAAACCTCTCTAACAACGTTGCATCGTCTGATATCCATGCTGTGATCATGCATTAACACGTACACTGATGATAACATGTAATAGTTGCAGTATCTTGCCGTATTTTGATGATGACCACTACCGAAACTTCTTTCCTAGGGTGCATTGATACACATACTTATGCTAGTTCCATCAACAACAGCAGCATAGATACAGCGACAACACTTACGATGTTCGCCCTCCTTGGGATGGCTGTGTCTTCCAGCACAAGACGTGTGCGCCAGTCCTCGGGTGAAAAATGCTGACGGCAAACAAGCATCTTGTTGTGTCTTTGTACCGAAATTGAGAGCTAGGTATCCACTCTTTTGTCTGTGAGTGAGGCATCATGTTAGTCTGCCAGAAAACAATAGCTTTCCATGTTAGCTGTTGCAATAACAATATTGCTGTAGCTTGGTTAATATACAAGTCGAGTATGTAAATGGAACACTGTTGGTGTTTTTTGAGGTTTTTTGTGAGGGCTTTAGCGTCAAAATAGGTATTTCCCATGATGTCTGTTGTTAGCTAGCTCATGTTAACTCGTTTTCTCGCACTAGAATGCACTGCTCTAGCTCATTAAGACTGAATTTAATTGTTTAGTCTTACTTTTTCATAATGTTTTGTGAAAAAAGCCTCCATTTTTTTCTCGAGTTCATCTTTATTTCCTCATGCTGCATCTTTTGCGTCTTTCCTGTGTACATCTATAGCGCCTTGCTGAAGCTCTGGTTAACTTCATCAGCGGTCAGCTTCAATCATCACTGTTACGGGTTTGCCTGCATACGCTACGTATCCTGTCTCGGGATAGCAGCGGTCTCTCTCCCATGGTCACCGATCGCGCCCTTATCACCTTGGCAGGCCTGGGAGGCATTCGCTTGCATCTTCCATGCCAACAACAACAGGAAATAACTGCAGACGGCTCTGACAGAACATACTGTCAAACAAATCAGGATGGTGTACAAAGCGATGCCTGTGCTATCGGTACACACAGCTCAGATCAAGCATGCTGTAATGGAGGAGGAAAGAAAGACATCTGGGAGGAGGACGAAGAAGCGATGGGGGAAGATGAGAAGATGTGTCGAATGGAGGCCATGAAGGTCTTGTGTAATGTCATCTACAACAGCCCCATGGCGCAGGAGAGAGCCTCTGAACTCAGGTGAGAAACCGTCAAGTCCCGATACACCGTGTTCTTCATATTAATATCAAGTGATTGCCACTTAAGTCGACGCATGGTTGACTGTGTCAACAAAAAAAACTTAATTTCTATGAAAAATCAGTCTGTTTATGTTGACAACCAGACTAAGTCGATGAACTCATGAAGTCTCGGTTCGCTGTGTTACTTTTACTGAAACTTAACCGCTCAACTCAACCGCCTTTGTCAATCATTTATTTGAAAAATGGTTACGTTTATTAGGAGTGGGACTTCTGATATTTCGTCCGATACCGATATCAATCCGATATCAGCACAACCCATGCATACTTTTGTTACTTGTTTTCTAGGGTGGAATATAATAAAATGCTTGATCAAGTGATATTACAGAGAATAGTCAGCAACAGTAGGTATGAGAAAAAGTGATCCATTTACTTCTTGATGCATCTGGTTTTAGTTTTATCCCCAATAGGCATAATATAGCACGATTCAAGGTGCTCAATAAAGTGCTTAAAGGGGACCTGCTAGACTTTTTCCACTTTTCTGACCTATAAATGTAGTTAGAATGTTGTATTCTTGTGTTAAACGATGTCAAAGTTTCAGATAATGAGGTTTGCGCATTTGGAAGTGCCTCGAAAGACGTTTGGGATGGCTCTGAATGCTCGATTCCAGAGAGTGTTCTAACACTGGCCGTTTGTGATGTCACAGATATGCTCTCTGCCCTCTCCAAGCTCTGCTTCTCTGTTTGGAATGGAATGGAATGGCTTTTATTGTCATTATACAAGATGTACAACGAGATTGGAGAGCTTCTCCTTTTAATGCAGTAGTCAAGTAAAAAAAAAAGTATACAAAAGTAGAGTAAAAAAGACAATTTAACAAGATATATACAAGATATCCAAAATATACACATAGTATTGCACAGGAGCATATGCAGGAGCAGACTTATTGCAGATATATTAATTTTAGTGCAATGATAAATGGGTCATAGTGCAAATGATGACTGGTGTATACAGATGAGTAAATTGCGGTGTTAGCAATGTGAAAGCTAAGGGAAGGTTACATTTATTAACAATTCCTAATGAGGAAAACATCAGGCACAATTGGTTGGAGTTCCTGATTACCTACCAGCATGGAAGAAAAGCGCTTGTCTGTGTAGCATAATAGAGTGTGCATACATGGAGCGGGTTGCTAATAGCTGTTTCCTACCACAATTAGTGGCTCTACCTGAGTTTTTTAAACACTGGTAGTTCCGCAAAAAAACGTGTAATGTGACCACATTTCAAACCTAATGTTAAAATGCTAAAGCTATACCATTGAGAGACGCCTTGAAGTAACCTCTTTTCTTGAAAAAACTCCAGACTGTCCAGTCTCTACTTCTGGATCAGATTCGGGATCCAACACATATGATTGTATGTTAAAAGCCGACATTTTAAAAAGATAAATCCCTGTTTAGTGGAAATCCAAGGAAGATTACTCACCAGTGATAGTTTCTAGCGCTTTGCAAATGTTTCAAACATTTTTTTGTAGTAAGCTGCAACGTCTCCTTGCTAAACTCGCTAGCACACGCTGTTGTAGTGATCCGTTGGTGGTAGGTGTGCTGGCGCAGAGCTTGGCATTAGAGTGCCAATATTGACAATTTCAAATGCAAGCCGATATAATACGATCCTTTTTTTTTGCCGATGTCGTATCGATATCAATATCGGATCAGGACACCTAGTACCTATTGTTAACGCCCTTATTATTGCTAAGCAGCATGGAAAGAAAAATACTCTCTAGTTGTACAGCATTAAAACATGCACATAGTGACTTCCTGTTCAGTGCAAAGTAAGCTTCAAAATAGTACAGCTTTATTGCCACTCAGGACATTCATGAACAAATCTCTTAGATAATAAAGAAAAGAGTGTAAAATGTAATCAGAAAAATCTTAAAAATATGCACAAATAAAATTAAAAACCGACAATGGCTTATGTTGACATCATCGGCAAATCCGAGGGCCATCGACATAAACGGGTTCTACCCGGGTTCGTTTTGTTTGCTTTGATATTTTGTGCTATAGATTATCATCTGCATTGTTAGGATGTATAATTCTCAGATTCTCTGACCAGCCTCACTTTTTTTGGGCTTGTTTGCATGGAAGGCTTCTGCAAGGTGTGTGGGAGAGTGTGAAGAAGGATATCAGCAGAAGAGAACAAGGCACTGGTCAGTTTTACAGGCTGAGACTACTCTTCTTGCTCACCGCTTTGAGGCCTGAACTCAGACTGCAACTGTGGCAGGTACAAACAAAAGCTCAAGTCAACCATTATTTCCATATGCAATTCTAATCAGTTGACATGATCAGCACTCAACAGTTTGCTTTCCCTCTTGTCAGGAGCGAGGAGTATCAGTGTTGACCAAAGCCCTGGAGCGATGTCTGGCTGTGAGGTGGGCTGAGGGGTACGAAGTGCTCAGTGATGTGGCAGGAGCTCCTGTTTCCATGGAAATTGCCCAAGAAGTCATCGAGGTCCTTAAGACACTTTTCAACATCGCACACAAGTTCAACAGGCAGGAGCCAGATGAGGTACCGTCCATCTTTCCACTGTCACCAGAGTCGTGGAAAAACAAAAACAATTTATGCTACTACAGCATAAAACCCCCCAAATCTTACATAAGTTACTCCAAACAATAACAATCAACTGGTTGTTTAGTCATGTTATGATCACCACTGAGTGTTTGGAGCCCAACAAAAAAAGAAAAATAAAAAGTTCTCACAAACTCCTAACACTGACCCTAACCCCATACTGTGACCCTAAACCTCTAAGGAGGATGCCGCCCAATATCGCCACCTTGCCGCCGTGCTGCGACACTGCCTGTTGTTGTCATACGATGGAGAGGACACAAGTGAGGACATCCAAAGGTTTGTTGTACAGCTATCAACACATCTCTCAATACTACACAGTAAAACTTAATATACAGTAAGTCAAACACCCCAAAGGGCTGCTCAATACAATATGAGCCATTGATTGAATATCATCGACAAGCACATTTTCCAAGAAGATGCTATTGTAAAATGTACTACAACGAGGCAACTGCATATCCCTTTAAGTGCCAAAATCGCAAAACTGCGACAAGCAACATTGCTGAATCTAACAAGCCAGTTCAGCAGATATGTTGCCAAAAGTAGTTAATACTTTACAGCAGGAGATGGCGGACATCTGTAACTTTAATCCAAACTACATTTATGGGCGTGGTTGTATGTGTGGCAGATTATTTTGGGCCATAATAATGTTGGTTGAAGCAGCAGTGGTGTTCAAGATAGTGATGGCTGGGTTTGCTTGAGAGATGAGGAAGAGTATCAAAAGTGGATCAGACATTTTGATGAGCTGATATCGAGGAGATGACATACTATGCATATTAGATGAGTCCCATCACAAACTGTGGGTCATACTGATTTTATAATATGCCTTTATGTCTAACCTTTTTCAAGCTACAACCTTTTGAAATAGTAAGCCAGCCAATCACAGGGCCCATATAGACAAACAACCATTCACACTCACATTCATACCTATAGACAATTTGGAGTCACCAATAAACCTAGCATGTTTTTGGAATGTGGGAGGAAACCAGGAGAACCCCCATGCACGCACTGGGAGAACATGCAAACGATGTATTTTACTTTTATCATGCAAGGTTAACATCTATACTTGCACGACAGTAAGGTAATGTTACCTAAAACAGCTGTGGAGTTTTACATATTTTTCATGATTTTCCACTGTTGACTGTGCAGGTTTGTCTGATGTTTCCTTACCCTCTTCTGTGCAGGCATACAGTAAACATTCTGTCGGCACTGCCACTGAAATGCCTCGATGTCCTGCTGTCTGTCCATGCCGACAAAGCATCTCACAAATGGGAGGGCGTCAACATGGACTGTGTCCACACATTGCTGTGTTTTATGGAAAGACGTCTGGACAGGGCAAGTGTGAGCATTTATTGGGATGATCCAGACTGATCAAACTAATCTATAAACCCATATACTGTATTTCTTCTAGCCTATACATGGATCCTACTGATTTGATATTCCATGTTTACATGACATGTTTAGATTTGTATGAATGTCCAATGCTAATTTTGACCTTCAATGTTACATCATTCAGGGTGACAAACTGAAGGAGAAGCTAATCCCTGTACTTAATCTGCTCACTGAGAGCTCTCGGGTTCACAGGGAGACTCGTCACTATTTACGACAAAAGGTACCTTTATCGCATGTACAGTAAATCCCTGCTATTCCTAGTTGTTACGTTCCGAGACCACCCACGAAGAGCAAATATTGACACACCTATAAAAATATTTTTGGATATATATTTTGGATATTCTAATAACTATTATTACTATTGATGCTGCATCAAGGTGCCAGGGTATGGTTGCCTACTGTGACAATATACTGTGGTGTGAAAAAGTTGTTCCTTCCTGATTTCTTTGGGTTTTTTTGCATGTTTGTCACACTTAAATGTTTGAGATTATCAAACAAATTTAAATATTAATAACACAACTGAACACAATGCAGCACAAATGCAATTTTTAAATGAAACTTTTTATTATTAAGGGAGAAAAAAATCCAAACCTACATAGCCCTGTGTGAAAGAGTGATTGCCCCCTCTTAAAGCATAACTTAACTGAGATTAATTGAGCTCTATCACTGTGGAAAATGCTATAAAGCCCTTTCTAAAGCTTTGGGGCTCCAGCAAACCACAGTGAGAGCCATTATCCACAAATAGCAGCATCCAAGAGGTCACAAAAACCCCACAATAACATCCCAAGAACGGCAGGCCTCACTTTTCTCAATTAAGGTCAGTGTTCATGACTCCACCATAAGAAAGACACTGGGCAAAAACGGCCTGCATGGCAGAGTACCAAGACCAAAACCACTGCTGATCAAAAACAACATTAAGGCTTGTCTCAATTTTTGGGGGAATACTCTGTGGGCTGACGTTGACATTTTTGGGAGGTGTGTGTCCAATTACATTTGGTGTAAAAGTAATGCCACATTTCAGAAGAACATCACACCAACAGTAAAATATGGTGGTGGTAGTGTGATGGTCTGGTGCTGTTTTACTGCTTCAGGACCTGGAAGACTTGCTGTGATTAATGGAACCATGAATTCTGCTGTCTATCAAAAATGTCCGGCCATCTGTTGGTGACCTCCAGCTGAAACCAACTTGGGTTCTTTAGCAGGACAATGATCCAAAACACACCAGCAAGTCCACCTCTGAATGGCTGAAGAAAAACCAAATGAAGACTTTGGAGTGGCCTAGTCAAAGTCCTGACCTGAATCCTATTGAGATGCTGTGGCAACACCTTAAAAAGGCGCTTCATGCTGGAAAACCCTCCAATGTGGCTGAATGACAACAATTCTGCAAAGATGAGTGGGACAAAATTCCTCCACAGCGCTGGTGCCATCTGATGACAGTTTGTGCCAATGCAATTTGCTGTGGTGCCTAGTGTCGCCAATACGGTGTCTATTGGTGTGCAGTGGCTCAAACCGCCTCCCACCTGGCTCATGGTGGCCCGTAACGGCGGCAAAAATTGGGTTTGGCGGCAAGAAAATTCCAAATGTTTAAAATCTTTGTCCACCAAGTGGAACCAAATGTCGCAAACAATCCCCCTATTGAAATCCACTGGAATGTAATGGTGCGAGCCAAGTTGCACCAATGATGCTATGAGTCCACTGGGCCGGGGCCAGTTGGTGCCAGTTCGCGCCAAAGATTATGTGATTGGCGCGTATTAGCTCGTTGTGGCACCAATTAACGACAACATGGCAACATGCCGAGCAAACATTAATTTGGCACCGCAGCGAGTCACTACGCGCCAGTCACATAATCTTTGGCGAACTGGCACCGGCCCAGTGGACTCTTAGCATAAAAGACTCATTGCAAGTTATCAACACTTGATTGCAGTTGTTGCTGCTAAGGGTGGCCCAACCAGTTATTAGGTTTCGGGGGGATCATTTTTTCACACACGGCCATGTTGTTTTTTTTTTCTACCTTAATAATAAAAAGTTTCATTTAAAAACGACATTCTGTGTTCAGTTGTGTTGTCTAATATTTACATTTGTTTGATGATCTGAAATGTTTCAGTGTGACAAACATGCAGAAATAAGAAATCAGGAAGGGGGACTGTCCAATTTGACAGTGGTATATTATTACTAAATTAGTACGAAAGTAAAAGTAATTTACCTGCATTCACTGATATTATTAGTACAGACTCATCTTTCTAAGTGTATTGTATATGTTTTGGCACATAGTACATCTATCATTCACCTATTTAAAAATGGTAAAACATCTGTGTTTCCTTTCAAATACAGACACAAGTTTAACATCTGTCTTTCTGTTCACACACACACACACACACACACACATAATGGAAATGTCAATCTTGAAGGAAAAATTGACACCGACCTTTGTGACCTCAGTTTGCACCCCCTTGTAGAAACCCTGTAGACACAACTGACGCTTGTCTTTCACCCGAGTCAAGATCTTACCCCCCCTGAGGGACGTTGCCGTCCGTCCAGAGCAGGACCCCACAGTGAGAGGCCAGCTTGTTCGCCTGATGACCCACGTCGACACAGATGTGAAGCACTGTGCTGCTGAGCTGCTGTTTGTGCTCTGCAAAGAGAACGGTACTGTCTTAGTTTCTTAAAATGAACTGTACACACAGTACCTCATTAACATGCAAAGTGAACTGCACAGTAATTGGTGCGTTGTTATTCTGTCCCCAGTGAGCCGCTTTGTCAAATACACTGGCTATGGCAATGCTGCCGGGCTGCTGGCCGCTCGAGGCCTGCTGAGTGGCAGGAGGAATTCAGGGGACTTCCAGTATGCATCCCAATATTCCAGTGACTCAGACTCCGACACAGAAGAGTACCGAGAGGCTAAAGCCAGGATTAACCTGGTGACGGGCCGGGTGGAGGCAGAGCAACCTGACCCCATGGAGGGCATGACAGAGGAAGAGAAGGAGGAGGAGGCCTGTCGCCTCATCAGCATGATCAACAGACTATCACAGTGAGATATTGTCCCTATGTATTCATCAATCAATGTACATATTGTCCCTATGTATTCATCAATCAATGTACATATTGTCCCTATCTAGAAATCAGATCATTCAGCCAGTGGGGATGACAGTGGATGAGAGATTTGCTCCGTTGTGCAGCCAAATGAGTGGCTGCACATTGCAAGAGGATGACGAAGTCGAAGAGGAGAATATGGATATGATGCCAGAGGAGACAGAAGACAAGCGAATATAAAAATAATACAGAAAGGATATGCTACATAAAAAATACTGTAAAGAATGGAAAATGATTTGTTTTCATAGACTTTCATAGACAGCAACAGCAAATAAATGTGTCATGAGACACATATATTGCAGTGTACTAATTTAATTTGTACTACCTTACACTCTTCTGCGCTCTGTGTGTACGCGAGCGGCCCCGCCTCTACCCACCCAGACAAGGACACTGTATGACTGACAAAAAGGGCTCACTCCGTTCATGCTGTTGTTCTGTGGAAGAAACGTGCTACAATACTGAAACCAGAGTAAACCCTGTCATTACGTAATCAATCATTCAACGCATGTACAGAATCCGGTCTGCCTATTTTTCGGCAGTTAGGTATGCGTAATCTACGCTATCCGTTTTTACGGCAGTAATATACATCATCCGCCCACTTCCCACTTCCAAAAACATTATTAAGATTTGAGAAATTACAACATATTTGATCTTATTTTTTCTTATATCATATCCATGGTGCATGTAGATAATTTATAAGCCCTTTTTTGTTGGTTCCATAACTTATTTAAATGTTTTTGCCACTAAAATAATAATGCAGAAAAAAACCTTTGCTAGGAAGATATGTTTGGATGGATAGTCTTTCTCTTTTTAGATCCTCTAGATCAGGGGTGCTCATTAAGTCGATCGCGAGCTACCGGTCGATCGCGGAGGTGGTACTGGTCGATCGCTGGTCGATCGCGGCGTGACATTAAAAAAATATCATCCCAGCATCAATGCCGTCACTTGATTGATATACAGGGCAGCCATTCAGATGACAACTGAATGTTGCCCTTCGGGTGACCAATCAAATCAAACAACGTCTCTAAGTGCAGCAGAACTTACGATGTCAGCCTATCATCCATCCCCGTTACTTGATTGACATACAGGACAACCAATCAGATGACAACTGAATTTTGATCTTAAGGTCACCGCTCATGCGTAAACAACGATGCAAAGTGCTAAGCTAGTCGGCGAATTGCGAGATTTTAAGCCCTCGCTAAAGTTTATGGTCACTAAAATGAGTGAAGGAGCTGGACCAAGTAAAAAGGCAAAAAACATATCACTTCCATACGGATATGGACTATTATACGGATATTATGATACGGATATTATCCATGACTGATAAACATTTGGAAGTGTGCTTGAGGCTGGCTATCAGCAGCTACTGTCCGGACTATGCATCCCTGGCTGGTTCAATTCAGTGCAAGTCATCAAAGTAAACTCAGGTAATTACAAAAAATGTTAATAGTTAATTATGTGTGTTTTGCAATATTGGCTCATTTGGTTATGTAAGGTACATCAACATACATTGTACGTACAAATAATCCTCAATACATTTGAAAATAAATAGATGTTTTGCATTTTTGTAGTGGGTAGATCATTTTGACTCGGTCATTTTAAAAGTAGCTCGCATGCTGAAAAAGTGTGAGCACCCCTGCTCTAGATTAATCCATCATCCATCAAAATAGTTTTTTTTGTATGTAATATGTAATAGGATATAACGTGTATGACATACATCTGCATTACGTGCATTGTGTAAGTTTGTTACGTAGCTCAATCTTGGTGAATTGGAGGCGGGAGACGAGGCACACACGTGACAATATATTGAAGCTGGCAAAATGATTGCATTTGTATTCAGTTATTTTCTGATTAATTCATTAATTTGATCAACCCAGGCCTCATGCCAATGAGAAATCTTGTCATGTTTTAAACTCTTGTGACATCCATAGCAAACAAACAATAAAATTCAGTGATGCAATCTTCTGCTTCATTCCAACTTTTGGTAAGTTGATATGGTGTTCATCTTACTGCTGATGAGCCCAAATACTCTTGATGAAGCTTCATTTCATGGCAACAGTATCACTAACTTTGATGTATATTGATAGGGTTTGCTTATGTCATCACTGTACACACTATACAGTATTCTGTACACAATATAGAAATCCCTCGTTTATCATGGTTAATTGGTTCCAGACTCGACTGTGATAAGTGAAAGTAGGATGGAATATGTATTAATGGAATATTTTCATAACGACCGCACGGTGGGCGAGTGGTTGGCATGTTGTACTGTATATTGTCAAAACTGAACAAAGTTGATCCCATGATCAACTATGAGACGCAATAACACCGTAGCTTGTCTAAAATGTGCACCCCGGTTTTGAGTGTGAAGCTGTGGCACACATACGGTACTATAGATAGTGGCCAGCTTTAAAAAGGGGATTGACACTGGCAGGCAAATCCGGAGTGACATAATCAGTTTAGATAGCGGAACGAATGAGCACTGATCTGGACATTGTACATTTGCACAGAGACTAGAGTGACATTGAGAGACCATCTTGCCTCAAATGGAAAGGCAGGATGGAAAAATATCAGCTAATGAGGAGTGCCGGGTGGAGAACGGTGAAAGTGAGAAGGATTTGGATTGGTTTATTTCACAGGAAACACCACAGGGGGCAACAGAGGAGGAGGTCACGGCTCAATGGAAACCCGGTGAACCAGTGACCCCACAGCAGGTCTTAAGGCTCAATGGGTATACTGAAGGTGAGTGAGTCAGCATTTTATAGTAAACAAATACTACTTGCTTCATGGTTTTGGAGATTTATTGAAAGTCTATCAATGGATCTTGGCAGATTACCTGTGTCTACCAGAGGACAACATCTACAACATCAATTTCTCTCGCTTCAAGATCAGAGACCTGGCCAGTGGAGCCGTCATCCTTGACATCAAAAAGCAATGTCCAACAGGTAGATCCAAACACTTTATTTAGTCCAGGGGTCCCCAACCACCGAGCCACTTTTATTTAAAAAATAATACATAAAATACAATGATGTTATTGATTACCGGTGTGCATAACCTTCAGTTAATTAATGCTAGCACATTTGTAAATGAGCGATCCTTTCAGAAGAATGGATGTTGGCATTCTCCTCGTATTGCGGATCAACATTTGTAATAAAGATGACTGCTGTACTTATTAAATTAGATTCAGTTCCAGGAACTTCCGCTAGTATCTTCAATTGCCATTGTTCACTAGTGACATAATCCAGGTTGAAGGCCATTGTCAACTACAATGTAAAGCTAACATTTCAACGTTTTCTTCTTATAACATGCATCCACCTACACTGCTTGGTTTTAGCATAGAGTTTATCCTTCGATTTTTTGTACGCCAACCTGGGGTGGGGGGAAAGTGTGGACACACCCGGTGTAGTACCTCTTACTCTCCGTCTGTCTCCAGAAATCCAAGACGTCATCAAACCTGATGTCAACAGATTCATCCAGTATCACTTCTCACCTGCATTTCTCACCCTGAAAGAGATTGGAGCTACGTAAGTAAAGAAGACTTTCCTCTTTCTCATACATTGACCCAAATACGTACATACGTACCTGGATATAAGACAGCTGCTCAGTTATGGCATAATAAACATTATGTCCACTCATACTGCATGATTAGGCTGCTGAACAGGACAGGTGAAAACTACAACAAGAAAAATGTGTTATTTCTATATCATTTACATCATAAAGTATGGAATTCGGCCAAAACCTACAGTAAAGTTAAACCTCAGTTTAATGAGGTCGTTTTGATTTGCTTTTTGTGGCTTTTTACCAACATTTTTTAAAAGAAGTAGACAGTACACTTACATTCAAAGTAATAATAACACGTCAAGGTTACTGTTCTATGACCGTTCAGTCAGTGATCTTTGACTTCATGATATTCTTCTCAATGAAAGGACAAAATATCCCACATATATCCACACTGTTTTGCTTCAAAGCAGAACTAGAGGTAGCAGAGATGAGGATGCTTCTCATTGGGAGTGACCAGGATGGATAGGATCAGGAAGGAGTACATCAGAGGGACATTACATGTTAGAGGCCTTGGAGATAAAGTCAGAGAGGCCAGACTGAGATGGTTGGGACATGTCCAGAGGAGAGATAGTCAATATATTGGTAGAAGGATGCTGCCAGGTAGGAGGCGTAGAGGAAGACCAAAGAGGAGGTTTATGGATGTAGGGAAGGAGGACATGAGGGTAGTTGATGTGAGAGAGACAGATGCAGAAGACAGGGTTGGATGGAGGAGATTGGTTTGCTGTGGCGACCCCTGAAGGGAAAAGCCAAAAGGGAAAGATGAAATGTTTTGCTTCAAAAAGAAACATGGGAATGAGACCAAAATATTTTGAGTGAGCAGTTTTCTGCACACCATTAAAGTGAAATAGGGTGTTCATCGGGCGATCAAAAATGTAAGACCATAGCTCAAAACCTCCTTAAATGGAAATAAAATCAAAAAGTACTCAGTAATGAGTAGCGGCGACACCTAAAAAGTGGTTTGGGCACGTTTGATGCCAGTGTTGCCAGGAGGCCAGTGGGAATGTGGATCCAGGTGGTGAAGAGGACTTAATCCACTGTCTGGAACAGAAACTTCCCTCGCCATCACCAAATGTTCTCAATTGGATTTCAATTGGGGGAACTCACACAATGGGCGGAAAGAGTGGGGTTATTCCTCTGGAATAAGTCCTTTGTCAGGCAAGCATTGTGACCTGCAGTTTTGAAAAAGCCAGTCATTATCGACTTCAGTCAAGAGGTATGCCCCCTGCAACATCTCCACATAGCCAAATACCGTTTGACACCCCTGCACCACCTGAAGCTATATTTTTAAATGTTTAAGATTATTTTTTTTTGGTGATCCTTTCTCTTGTCTGACTTTTCGCACATCGTACCACGACCCAATCCCAAGTTTATTTCCACCTGAATCTGTGATCTGTGTCTTAGGTTGGAATTCACCGTGGGCAACAGGGCACTGAACCGCTTTCGCCTTATTGAGAGGCATTTTTTCAGAAATGTCCTGCTCAAAACCTTTGACTTTGAGATTGGCTTCTGCATCCCATACAGCAGGAACACCTGTGAGCACATCTACTTCTTACCGGACCTGGAACCACAAACAGGTACACCTTTATGACCAAGACCGTGTGGCTTGTGACAATGGCCCTGATCATGATGCTTTATGCAGAATACCAATTGAACCTTTTGACTGAGCATTTTAGGTTGTGGGTTTCTTAACTGTTTAATACCTGACACATTTCATTCAAAATGTAACTCTTTGTCCTTTATTTCTCTTCTTTGCAGTTGAGGACATGATTGCCAATCCCTTTGAGACACGCTCAGACAGTTTTTACTTCGTCAACAACAAGTTGGTCATGCATCACAAAGCAGAGTATTCCTTTACGGCAGACACACAGACTGATGTATCTTGTCAGAACGGGAATGAATGAATGAAGTGGGTTTTACATACATACAGTAAGCCATGTCCAAAAAAAATATAGACTATTGTGTAAAAGTTAATTTTCTTCCATAATGTCATTCAAATTTAGAAACCTTCATACTGTATATTTTAGGTTAATTGTGCATGCATTGAACTATTCAACATTTTGTCTTAATTTAAATTTTTATGGCATACAGCTCCAGAAAATCCCCAAATCCACGTGTCCTAATATTCGAGTATTCTGACTGTACTCAGTTAGTCAGTCTCGAAGTACTCCGTTTGCTCGTAAAAAAAAGAAATGTCTGACCTGGGCTTTGGATAAAAAGAACTGGGCTTGCATGGCCAATGGTCCAAGGTCCTGTTCTCTGATGAAAGCAGATATTGTCCAAGGTCTTAGGGACAGGCGGACAGAAGCTGCTAACGCCCATTGTGATTTGGGGTGCCATGTGTCCACTCTGTTCAAGTGCAGAGTCAATGCAGCTGTCTACCAGGAGATCTTGTAGCACTTCAGTCAGAACCCTTCAGTCAGAACAAACATTCTTCATAGGCAGTGCAACCGTTAGGAATGTCCCCCCCAAAAAACCCCACTGGTGTACAAAGTAACAGACATGGAACAGGAAAACATCAGAAGTTGATGACAGAAACATTGTGAGAGCTGTAAAGAACGACCCTACCCAACCTGCAGAGACCCTACAGTGGCTACACCAGATCATGCCAAGCTGGAATTGGTGGTTAGGCCCAATGTTGGTGCAATGGTTCTGGCTGAGTTGCCATCCTCTCCCATAGACAGCTCTTTGATTTTCATGTTGTTTTCACCTCTAAATGCAGTACACAGGCATAACCTATCCTACCTAAACTCAAACTGAACCCAGATATTCAGTATTTATTGGTTGAATAAGTAAATAAGACACGCCAAACCAACACCAACCTATCAATAGTTTTGTTCTAATGAAAGATGAGTGGATGGTACCTAAATATTTGAAGTCTACACCAAAAATAAAAAAGTGACCTCACTTCTGAAGGCCACTGTGTGTTAAGTGTGTACTTTTTAATAACAAGGAGAACATGATGGATCACAATGGTGGGTTGTTGACATAAATGGAACCTAAACAGGTTCCAGTCTACATGTAGAAATCCCACTGTTAGACTATTGATATGTTGGAAAGGAGACTTTACAGAGTATATTTAATATATTAGATTAGAGACGTGATAGCCTTTGTTTTCGTTCAGTGCGTACTGATTCTCAACTAATTCCTTTTCATGTCTTATGTAAATAAAGTACTTCATATCAACCAAGTACTGCTATTTTTCCTCTGTACAGTAAACTTATTGGGTTGGGTTTTAAAACGTACACATACTGTACAGTATTTCTCAAATATTAAGCACAAAAGTAAATAGTTGGCATATGTGGGACATGCAGAAATGGGAGGCGGTGGCTTATGGAAGAGTGGGGAGGGGGTGTACATGGAAATAATAGGGGGGGGAGGAGCACAGGCGGGGTGGAAAAAACTCACACATCTGGAAAGGGTTGAAAAGAGAAGCGGGTAAGTCTTCCCAGATGGAAAAATACATGAAGTCAAAAGGTTCCAAATCAGGAAAGAAGACAAACTAATTGGCCGAAAGGAGCTGACCAGAGAACAGCATAGAGAAGAACACCAAAAGAGGATCTGCAAAGGAAAAGGAATAAAGCAAGTCCGGGAATACAAAGTGGAGCCAAACAACAGAACTGAAACATTGCTTCAGGTAAAGTCTGCTGCTGTTAACGGGACACAATCTCCTTTAAATCTACGGAATAGTTCTTCCAAATGAGCATATTGTGTGCTCATTAGCAACTGGTAACGTTTTAGGCTGCGGTATTCACAATGAGATGCTATTTTTGTTTGTAAATAGACTACCATTGATGTTCAACATTACATTCTTTGTCATCTAACAAACCGATGCATGCATTCAAGCAGAAAGGAATACTATTGCAACATAAAAATCCAAACTAATGTATATGTATCCGTCTTTGAACATGTCATTCTGACTGTTTTTTTACTGTTTTAAAAAAAAATGTTAAATTTCCACAATTTTTTCAGGAGTTATATAAATAAATAATATATGTATAATAAATTAACTATTTGTACTGTACTTTAGAATAAATCTAAATATCCATCAGGTGTGGCTGCCGATACTTTGACCCTGCAGTGATTCCGTGGTTTTGTTTTTAATTTGCTGGTCGTGGACCATATCGTAGATGCAAATGGTGAAAAAACGTGAGTAATTGATACGCCCATGACAATCATTACAAATATTTTTGACACACTCTCCCATCCTCCAAACCCTCTTGATTTCTCGATGTTGATGTTCTCCATTTTGGGAATTATTAGATTATGCTTCAGCTTCAGAAGCCCTTCTCTCCTGCAGTTCTAGAGTGTAGTTATGTAGGTATGTATTTTCTTTGTTAGTCAAACCATTTTTAATTAGCAACTCCATCCACGATGTCTTCTCTGAAATAAACATCTGTACCCGCTTTCCTGTGATGCACTCAAATGAATCGTTTGAGTCCCTGAGGTGATGGAAATTCATCAACTGATGCAAACATTCCAAAGACTCAAAGGTAGCCTGACAGCTGGATGTGAAATGAAAAGGGAAAGAGGATGATACCATGGGGAACATTGAGCAGAGATATAAACGAGGATTGAAGTACCGAATGCATTCGTGAACGGGCAAATCTAATTTAGGTGAGAATTTGGATAAAAGTGCAGCTATAGCATGGCTCCAAATGTTTTCATGTTTTCAATGTTTGCTAGTGATGTCTATCTGCCAACATTTCCTGTTAGTCATACGTTGCTTTGTCCAGCGTACACATTAATCCGAATGGTGCCGAACACTGCATGTGTGAACTTGTGCGAGCTTGTTTGCCCGTATGTTCTTCACTCTGATGAGTGACGTCACACAGGAAGTCAAACTGCTGACAGGAAGGAAGCTCCCTTCCCTCCTCAATAGACTTAATTATACTACTGAAAGCATTTCCCATGGCCATGGCCAACCCTCAGAGGGGCATCCGTTATTTAACCACGGTTTCATGCTGCCGATTCCAGTACCGATCAACCATGTGTGACATTGGCCGATAATGATCACATCATATGACGAGTGCTATTGGCAAAATGTGTTATCGTTTCTTTTTGCCCTTATTTTGGTGCAGCGATTGTACTACTTGGACGTCCATCCATTTTCTATGCCACCTATCCTCACTAGGGTATGCTGGAGCCTATCCCAGCTGTAAAGTGTTACCATAACAAATAATAATACATTGACAAAATGAGTAGTAGTTACTGAGGAACAAACGCACCTGACAGTAACCACTACTCACTAGTTTGTCCTAAATGTACATATGTGCCTTAATTCCTCAGTAACTACTCTACTCCTTAGTTCCTCATTAGATCCGCATGAACAACTGTATTTTTGTGTATCTTATTGTGGCAACTATTTGTGTTTTGGAGACTCCTGTCATAGTATCACTATCATATACGTATTTGGCTGGTAAACATATAGTGTACAGTATGTGTTTATGGTTATTAAACAATCTGGCATCTGCAATTAGGTGGGTTCATAAGCCCAGCGTCATCACTTTACTTGTTGTTCATGTCCAAGCCGTTCAAATGTGATTTTTCACACAACCTTCTGTCGCTTTTTGTTGTTTATGTGAGTAATTGCACCGTCTCCTGCTATTAAAACACCTTTATTCGAACGCTGCGTACCAGGGGTCAGCTCCGCCACCAATCCTGACTGAATGGCAATTCAAGAGAGAAACCGAGGGTTTTGGAGCTGAACCTATATTTAGCACTTTTATTTGAAATTGAAAAAGAACGTCAACGTCCAGCTAGCAGAATTGCTTGGGGACGGTTTTATGGGCGTCTCAATTACTCATGTTTTTCCACCATTACTCATGGTTTATCCATAATGCATACACATTATGGAAAATATTGACCATTCTTTTATTTCAACC
The DNA here is from genome assembly GCF_030265055.1 of Doryrhamphus excisus. Taxonomy (NCBI): domain Eukaryota; kingdom Metazoa; phylum Chordata; class Actinopteri; order Syngnathiformes; family Syngnathidae; genus Doryrhamphus; species Doryrhamphus excisus. The sequence goes on from NC_080480.1 coordinate 8,756,403, forward strand.
CTTATACAGTTAGAAATCCCCCAGTTTTTGCATGTTTGTTTTTGTTTTGTTTCATTGCATTTAACCGAGTGCCGACCCGTCCCACTTTGTTCTACCATCTTGAACGCACTGCAGTGTAGATAACAGAAATCTGTTGTGTGTACAGATGTCTATACAGTGTACAGATACTATTCTGTATTTTTCTCTTTTTTACCTCATATTTGGTCCCTACATGGGTCTAAAAAGGTTGGGGCCACTGCTCTATGGAACACAGCATCCTACTGAAGATGTAGGAACCATCCATCCATCCAGCCATTTTCTATTCCGCTTATCCTCTCTCGGGTCGCTGGCAGCTGTAGGAACTTTATTGAAAATAGCCCAACTGAGATTGACATGCATATATTTTATCTTTCCTTGCAGGATGTCAGTATCTTGCCGATGTTTGTGCTGCGTCAAATATGTGATGTTTGTGTTTAACCTCATCTTCTGGGTGAGTATTTGCTGTTATTAACATTTATGCAGCAAACTTGTCATAACTTGAATTTTCTCCTGAATAGTTGGGAGGATGTGGATTATTTGGCGTTGGAGTGTGGCTGTCCTTCACGCAGGCAGAGTTTTCCTCTCTTCCTCTTTCCTTCCCATCCCTCTCAGCGGCCAATCTGCTGCTGGTGGCTGGCGGGATTACCATGGTAACGGGTTTCCTGGGCTGTCTCGGAGCCCTAAAGGAGCAGCGCTGCCTGTTGTGCATGGTAGGACCACATCACAGGATCAAATAGGCAATTCTGAGTTGGAGATATACTTATAAATTCTTAGGTGAATTACAAGAAAATGGTAATGGTAAAAATGGCTCTATCCTTGTTGTTGCAGTTCTTTGTGATCCTTCTGCTCCTTGTCTTGACTGAAGTTGCTCTTGTTCTGGTCATACACATCTTTCGTGATCAGGTGAGCTCACCTTCTATATACGGTACATATTCGCCAACCCCTGTCAAAAGTGAAAATCGAAAAGGGCTTTTCTTTCTCTTTGGGCTTTTCCCTTCAGGGGTCGCCACAGCAAACCAATCTCCTCCATCCAACCCTGTCTTCTGCATCTGTCTCTCTCACACCAACTACCCTCATGTCCTCCTTCACTACATCCATAAACCTCCTCTTTGGTCTTCCTCTACGCCTCCTACCTGGCAGCATCCTTCTACCAATATATTGACTATCTCTCCTCTGGACATGTCCCAACCATCTCAGTCTGGCCCCTCTGACTTTATCTCCAAGGCCTCTAACATGTAATGTCCCTCTGATGTACTCCTTCCTGATCCTATCCATCCTGGTCACTCCCAATGAGAAGCATCCTCATCTCTGCTACCTCCAGTTCTGCTTCCTGTCTTTTCCTCAGTGGCACTGTCTGTCTGAATGTCAATGTCAAAATCGAAATGGATGATGTAGCACAAAATAACTGATAATCCACAAATGGGTAGCTACTGCAGTTTTTACGGCTTGGAGATGTGGGCATAAGTCGCATTGACTTGTGTTGGTTTTGTTCGCACAGCTAGATGAGGTCTGCTTTGAAGACCTCTTTCTTCTGTGTTGGCAGAAAGTGCTACTAGCTCATTGCTTTCGAATTAAAAGCATTTGTAATGTGCATGTATGGTTGAATAATATTAAGTAAAGTTAATCTCCATTATTGTGCTAACAATTTACAGCGAGAATGACAATGACAGTAACTGATAATAATGAACTGCAAATAATAAAAATGAATAATACAATATTATTATTACAAGTGAACAGTACAGATTGATTTATTCTTACATTTCCACAAAGCCAATAATTGGGAAAGTTGCCCAAATACTTACAGTAGTCCCACAGTTCCCACAGTATGTTTTCTTAACTCCTTCTGTATGGTTCCTCCACATTGGATTGACATTTTTTCTATTTCCAGCTGGATTCCAAAGCTCAAAACGAATTAAAGGAGGGGATGAAGAGTTATGAATCAGAAACTGGGCTGAAAAAATCCTGGGATAATGTCCAAAAGATGGTAAGAATTCCAGCACCATATCAAAAATGACCAACTGTTATGGCATAAATAACCTGTTGATTTAAAAAGAAAAACAAAAAAAGATTATTAGACACCTCTAGACATGAAATAGCATCCCTATAGTCAACTTTACACTTTTATTATCCAATATAGTAAAGAGATAAATATAAAACAAGCCATTTAAGACATAAATTATGTGTTTGGGTTGTGGCTGCAACAGGAGTTGTGTTTGTATTTGGATTTGTCTCACCAAATGTTACAGTTAAAATGTCACGACTTGACTAGGATAGAATACTACCTCAGCGTCTTTCAATGTCTTTATTTAGTGCCTTATGTTTGTATTTTAGTTCATTTCGCCATTTTTATTCTTGGAAAACATTCTTGTGAAAATAAACATAGATGAGAGATGAAAAACTAATCACACTGCTATCGATCCGATACTACTGATACTGTACCCGGCTTCCTTCTCCAGTTCAAATGTTGTGGCGTTACCAACAAAACCGACTGGTATGATGTACTCAATGGAACGCTGCCATCGTCCTGCTGCTCTGTCGGGACTGACCAATGTACCGATGGATGGAGTGAGGTTAGTTTGATGCTTACTCTGCTCCAAAGGAGTACATATGATCTCACAGATGTTATTTTTTTCCAGATGTGTCAAATGAAGGAGAATGTTTATGTTAACGGCAGCACAACAGCCTGCCAATGAGGTGGTCAGGATCTATTATATACCGTTGTGCAGTAGCCAAAATGATAAAGCGCTAGCGTGTACTCAACAGAGTGAAAACGAGCCTTATGTCAGTGATGGAATGTGTCAATTTTTTCTTATGCATAATTCCACAACCTTTAATATATCCAAAAATGTGTATAGTATAAAGTCTGGCCTTGGAAGTAATCAAACTTTGAGAACAAAAATGTACCTGAGTGTACGATTCTCTGTCAACCAATCAATACACTGCCGTGTCAGGTTCCACACCTTGGGTATCGTACCACTGCTGTAGGTAGACCATAATATATATAGAAGGTCCCGGACAGTGGTATCGATTAGTTATTTGCAGCTTTTGGCTGAAATGGGAAGCTAGTAAGCTATTATTATGGGAATAGACCATAAAAACGTATGAACCAGAGCCCAGACCAGGGGTGCTCACACTTTTTAGCATGCGAGCTACTTTTAAAATGACAGAGTCAAAATGATCTACCCACTACAAAAATGCAAAACATCTATTTATTGTCAAATGTATTGAGGATTATTTGTACGTACAATGTATGTTGATGTACCTTACATAACCAAATGAGCCAATATTGCAAAACACACATAATTAACTATTAACATTTTTTGTAATTACCTCCACATTACTCCACATTTCCCTTCTTTGGTACTGCGATGGTAGAATGGCATATGAGGCAAACGCACTTCGAAAAAGACATTGTGAAAAAAAAGTCCACCTCCCATTCCGTATGGAAGTGATATGTTTTTGCCTTTTTACTTGGTCCAGCTACTTCACTCATTTTAGTGACCATAAACTTTAGCGAGGGCTTAAAATCTAACGCAATTCGCCGGCTAGCTTAGCACTTTGCATCGCTGTTTACGCATGAGCGGTGACCTAAAGGTCAAAATTCAGTTGTCATCTGACTGGTTGTCCTGTATGTCAATCAAGTAACGGGGATGGATGATAGGCTGACATCGTAAGTTCTGCTGCACTTAGAGACGTTGTTTGATTTGATTGGTCGCCCGAAGGGCAACATTCAGTTGTCATCTGAATGGCTGCCCTGTATATCAATCAAGTGACGGCATTGATGCTGGGATGATATTTTTTTAATGTCACGCCGCGATCGACCAGCGATCGACCAGTACCACCTCCGCGATCGACCGGTAGATCGCGATCGACTTAATGAGCACCCCTGGCCCAGAGGCTTCAAATGACAAAAATAAGTTGCCAGATTGTCAGATAAACAGGCTATCAAGAACCACCCTCCCACATTCCAAAAACATGCTAGCTTAATTGGCGACTCCATAGGTATGAATTTGAGTGTGAATGGTTCTTTGTTTATATGTGTCCGAAGACAGTTGGGATAGGCTCCAGCATACCCCTGCAACCCTACTGAGGATAAGTGGCATAGAAAATTGATGGATGGATGCTATAAACCTTGCAATCCAATTTACCTCAGTGTTCCCAGGGTGTGTGTTTTTTTTTCCATTGGAGTTGAACAACTACTGCAGCTGATCAAAGTTTGTCAGATTGCATCATACTCAGTACTTCCTGGTACCTCTAAGAATCATGTAGTGTAAACGTAAAATTAATCTACTGCAGTCCACCGTATCTTCCGCTCTGTCAGGCACACTTGAAAGTCTTTAATTTTCTTAAAAATCGACAAAGGGCTTTTTATGTGTGTTCTAAAAGCTGTAAAAATGTTGTTGTTGTACTTGGGGAAACGCTCTGCTTGAGTGCAGATCATTTTCTGCTGGCACAGGGACATAATACTACGCTGGCAGCGATAAACCAATCAGAGAACTACAGGGACAGCACATACGCTTAAGATCCGCGTGGCGGCACGCCAGGGGAGGTGTCCACACTTTCAACTTGGCGCAGTGCCAATTTCATGACAAGGTGCGGAGAAAGTTCGGCAGCTTTGATTTGGTCTATTCTTGGCGCAGGCGAAGCGCAGCCTGCACAATGGTAAATTGACAGGCGCACAGTGTAGACACGTCACCAAAACCTCACAGGTCAATTTTTGTATTAATTGTCCCATCACAGCGGAGACATCACACATAATGGGAACTCAACCTGTTTTGAGGCTGGATTGACTGAAGATTGACTGGATTGACTCTATTGTTTTGTACATAGAACACAACTATGGTGCATTCAAGCACGGCCAAATAAAGTGCAACATCTCAACACTTGACAAAAGAACATAAGTGAAGAACAAAGTCAAAAACTTTGTGGGATCTTTTAACAGTGGTACGTATAATTTTGATTATGTTGCCCACCCACTGTGAATTCTCCTTCAACTGTCTAACATTAGGCAGCTACAATGACTCCCTGCAGAGCAATAAAGGCAAAATAAATACGTCAGGGTGTAAAGCACTGAATGACATCATTTTGCGGTTTCAGTGCCAAGAATGAATGCTTCTTGAATGGTTTACTGACTTCCTCCTTGTAGAAGGTCAAAGCTCGGCACTTCCTCATATTATTATTTGAATGTTCCTAAAATAAAAATCGGGAAATTATGATTCTAATACTTGGCTGCAGTTTGTTTGATCAGTTTGGCCCATAAGAACCCAGGCCCTTCTTAAAGGGGAACTGCACTTTTTGGGGGGATATTTGCCCATCATTCACAATCCTTATGTGAAACATCAACACATATTTATTTCCCTTCTCTGTGCATTATAATACAAGAAACTAGTCACAAACTACTTCTTTTTCCGCATTAGTGGGTGGTGTGAGAATGCAATCTGCTGTATTTACTTGAATGAATGAGCACGTTTAGACAGTCCAGTGCTCTCGCAAATCTATCGCACTTAATGAAAATGACAATCACAATATTTACTCATGCTATTGCTCCTCAGCTGCCATTATTTCAAGTTAGTCCCTCCTCTTCCGCAGTGTAACATTCGTAATCATAGATGCTTTAGAATGTCTCTTAATCCATGTTTGTGTGTGTTTTACAGCCTTGTTACCAGAAGGCCCGGCAGTGGTTGCTAGATAACATTCCATCAGTGCTGGTGTTTGGTGTGTGCATCGGCGTTGTGCAGGTATGTTGTCTACCTGGCAGCTCTAAACGCAGCATCCTTCTACCAATATATTCACTATCTCTCCTCTGGACATGTCCCGACCATCTCAGTCTGGCCTCTCTGACTTTATCTCCAAGGCCTCTAACATCTAATGTCTCTGATGTACTCGTTCCTGATCCTATCCATCCTGGTCACTCCCAATGAGAACCACAACATCCTCATCCTCCACTAATGTTGATTTATTTATGATCATGATTAAATCAACTGACGGTTGTGGCATGTCAAGATGCTGATTAGGTAGTATGGTTATTGTATAGGTGTGCCTTAGGTTGGCTACAGTAGAAGGCCACTCCAAAATGTGCAGTTTGACTGTATTGTAGGTGGTCGGGGACAATCAGGATCTGGTGTGATCACCGTTTACATCTAACACCGTATATGCTAGTATAAACAAACATGCTGTCTGTCCTCAAAATGCCATCAAAATACCACACCCAATACATTTTGTATCAGCCTTTTATTGTGGCCAATAAAAGAGATTCATGACTCATGCATCTCTACCACGTACCAGTTTAGCAGTTACTGTGTGAGTGCTACATTAACATGCACTGCTTTTTACCATACTTCTCAGTGTGAATACACCTATGCACTCAAAAGACGTTAACTGAGACACTGATCTCTCCTCTCTTGTCAGATCTTGGCCCTGGTGTTCTCCATGCTGATGTACTGCCAAATCGTGTGTGCTGACAAGTACTTGGACTGACTGCCAACCTTCAGCAGGGGTGCAGCTCTCAAACGCCAATATATCATGACTGACTCAAGCGGGTCCTATGGCATTTGACCATTTATGAGTTCTATAACGCGTTCTGCAAACCTGCTGATGAAAAACCTGACTAAAACCTTGCACTCCCAAAACTCATGTGGACACCACCTGAATAATTTGGACCCGTAACTGGTGCGAGTTAGAAGCAAAAGAAAAGGCCCTCAAAATGCGACCCACACTACAATTGTGATGGTGGCAGACACAAAAGGCGGTCATTGTTAGTGGCTTTCCCAAGTTCCTGTGTAGCAGACATTGTGTGCATATTCTGCACATCAATAATGATTTCTATTGGAAATAATTTTAGAGGACTCAATTACCGGTCGTATCAGGACCACTCAATAAAACCATGATATTCCTGAACCCGTCTAAGTTGACACCCTTCAGACTGGTTGACTGATGTCGACATAAGAGGGTGTCGAGATAACAGAAAAAAAAACCTAGCCATTTCTTGCACATTTGCACACTTTAACCAGATACAGTTCATAAGGAGAATGGATGATAATGAAGGATTATTGAACCTATGCCGTTTGGTGACATGGTTTTCCGCCGTTTGCGCATATTTTTATTTACATTGTTCTGATTTCATATGATATTTTTATACTTTTGTCTAAGAGTGTATGAGATGTATGTCTTGACTGCAACAATAAAGATTTCGTACATTCACATTTGTTTCGGTGGCTAACAATCTAATTAAAATAAAATAAATAAATAGGTGCATTTAGGGCGGCACGGCGGTCTAGTGGTTAGCACGCAGACCTCACAGCTAGGAGACCAGGGTTCAATTGCACCCTCGGCCATCTCTGTGTGGAGTTTTCATGTTCTCCCCGTGCATGCGTGGGTTTTCTCCGGGTACTCCGGTTTCCTCCCACATTCCAAAAACATGCTAGGTTAATTGGCCACTCCAAATTGTCCATAGGTATGAATGTGAGTGTGAATGGTTGTTTGTCTATATGTGCCCTGTGATTGGCTGGCGACCAGTCCAGGGTGTACCCCGTCTCTCGCCCAAAGACAGCTGGGATAGGCTCCAGCACCCTCCTCGTGAGGAAAAGCGGTAGAAAATGAATGAAGGTGCATTTAGTCTCCAGCACACCCTGGTGGATATAAGCGGCATAGAAAACAGACGGCTGGATGCGTGCATTTTTTAAATTGCTGTGGTAGAATCCAGGTTCATACTGAGGCTTTTATTTTTGAAGTTACTATGCACTAAACAGGAAGTCACTGTATGCACGTGCAGCTAAACAGTAGTTATGGCGCTGTTAAGATAAGATATGCAATTGTGGTCTCACCACTGCTCAGTGATAATGAACACACACGATACCACATCAACGGACCTATTTTTCACTGAAATATGATACCTTTGGTCCAATTTCATGTCGACAGACGGTTTATCGACGCAAATAGTCTTGAATTATTAATATTGAAATATTGTAGAAAACTATTGTAGAAGACTATTGTAAGAAAGCAGTGATAATTTTGGGTTGTTTTATGGTTTGCTCCCATAATGTCGAATAGAATGATCTACTTTTAAGGTGCCGTGGTAAGTACAGTACAAAATCCATGTAAAGTATTTGTTATATGAAATAATGCATCCGGTTAATCCGTTACTTCCGTGTCAGAGTTGATGACGTCATTGGTGCTCAGCGTTCGGTTCAAAAATGGGTAATTCCTGTGGACACATCACAAATCACAGCACAGAAAAACCATGTTTAGTATCATCTGTCAACTCTACGAATGTACAGTACTGCCTAATGTGTAAAACATCTTTGCCATAAATGACTTTTCACTCTTTGACCTTTAAACCGAAATGTTGGTAAGTGTGGAGTCTCTGATGGGTGTGTCACCTGGGGGTGGTCACACTATGGCTGTTGTTGTGGTTGTTCCTGCATGAAATAGGTCATTTGATGATATGGTAACGGATGTCCCTTCTTTGTTAGATGTCCCTTGAAGACAACAATAATCAAATTCTGGATAGGGTGCACCGCTAGTAGCAATGTCTTAACATCTCTCTCCAAAGATTGTCTCATTCCACAGAAAACGTGGAGCTGTTATGCCACCAGAAAATAATAAGTGCACAAAAATACAGTAGCTACTGAAGAACTAACGAGTAGTGGTTCGGGTTAGGTGGGTTCACTCATTTTAAAACCTGTCCAGTCAAACAAAGCAGATGGAATTTTTTTTTGTTTTGTTTTTGCTGCCACTTTTTGTGCCCATGTTCTTGGAGATGATTGTTTTTTAAGCTGTAAATAAATATAGTGTATACGTAACAATGATGCTTTCTCTCCTGTCACCTTCTGTTTTGCAACATGTTAATTATAAATACAAATAAAAACAAAATATTCATAGAAAATCATTTAATTTGTCATGGCAAAACACCACGAGCAAATAACAAAAATGTGTTTTCCTTTAAAAAAAAACAGCACTCAATGTGCTAGAATAGCACTCAAAATGATTCAATCCCGTATTGTAAATCTTATTGCCCTGCAAAGTTTATAAACTTGCAATAAGCATATAAAACATTTCTACATTTGAACTATAAACACGGATTGAATCATTTCATTACATTTGTTCAACTACACACACTGTACACATTAAATATGTTACATGTTACAACTTGGGACATTTTCAGAAATACTGTAAACCACAGGATAAAAAAAAAACATCTGACATACAGTTATCAAAAAACTTCAAGCTCAGCATTCTGTTAAAACTAGAGTTCTGTACAGTAATTGATACTGTGACCACTAAACCCCTGCTTTAAAAACATTTTGCATAGAATCTGGCGAGAGAAAATACTGGATTCAACTTTCATCCCTAAGCATTTGACGGAGGTAGTATTTACCACTTTTAGCATTTTGCACTTAGCAATGATGTGTTCTGGCCAGTAAGTAGATGAAGAGTGTACCATCAACTGTGAAAATCCAGGCTTCATTGACCATCTTCACTTCTGTCTAGCATTGACTGTTAAGAATTGAGATACAGTATACATTCACAGTAAAAGCAACTGTCCATCTGCAGATCCAGCCATCATTCTTCACTCAGAAACTGTCAATCATCAGTTGTAAAAAAAACAAAAACAAAACCCAAGCTCCTATGGGAGAACTCAGTCACACTCCGCAGGATCCTTCATTTCTGCCACATTTTCCTAAAGGGGTGGAAAAAAAACATACATGTCAGTGGTGGTTATAGCCGGATAATATACATAATATCAGGGGAGATGCAAATGTACTCTAAAAGGTTTTTTTTTAATTAATTTATAAATGACCACTGTTTCGGGCGGCACGGCAGTCGAGTGGTTAGCGCGCAGACCTCACAGCTAGGAGACCAGGGTTCAATTCCACCCTCGGCCATCTCTGTGTGGAGTTTGCATGTTCTCCCCCGTGCATGCGTGGGTTTTCTCCGGGTACTCCGGTTTCCTCCCACATTCCAAAAACATGCTAGGTTAATTGGCGACTCCAAATTGTCCATAGGTATGAATGTGAGTGTGAATGGTTGTTTGTCTATATGTGCCCTGTGATTGGCTGGCGACCAGTCCAGGGTGTACCCCGCCTCTTGCCCGAAGACAGCTGGGATAGGCTCCAGCACCCCCCGCGACCCTCGTGAGGAAAAAGCGGTAGAAAATGAATGAATGAATGACCACTGTTTCATGGTTAATATTTCCTATTATTACAAAATACACATTTAAGCAAATTGTACTTATTCCTCACCTCAATTCAAGCATTACAAATGACCAAGTGAACCACTGGCAGATGAAGCATTCTAATTGTGAATGTAGTATTCTGCATTAGCCACTAGGTGTCAGTAATTGTTCGGTGAGACGAGCGCCAGGCATTTATTGCAGGTTTAAATTATCGCACAACATGCTCAATAAAAATAACATAATTCATTTATTCATTTTCGACCGCTTATCCTCACGAGGGTCACAGGCGTGCTGGAGCCTATCCCAGCTTTCTTCAGGCGAGGGGCAGGGTACACCCTGGACTGGTCGCCAGCCAATCACAGGGCACATAGCAATCATAAAAATAACACAAGTTACTATTGGTGTCATAACCTAACTCAACTGTGAACCTCCAATGTTACTTTCTGTTCTGAATTATTACATAATTTAATACATTTAAATAAATTAAAACTGAATCCTATTTCACGAAATTCACTTAAAAATCCAAACGTGTGTAACCAATTAACCCCAATAAACGAGGGACAACTGTATATGTGTATGGAAACTTCTGACCAGAGCTGTATGTCTCATATAACATATGACATAACAAAAGTTCAGCACTCACCCATCCTCCGTGACGCTTAACCCAGGGGGCAAACGTTTCCATGTAGCACTCTGCGTGCGCTTGCATGCGCTGGGTGCCGGTGGCTGTCACGATACGCCTTGACACCTCCATAGTCACAGCCATGCGCCGCAAAGTTGGGCTAGCAGTTGGAAGGAGCGTTGGGGCTTGTAATACCTGAGTGCTGCTAACCGTGTCCAGAAGTCTGGCAAAGGATGCATACGAAAGACGAGACAAACTGGTGCGAAGAAAGGGGTCCAGTTGGATCTGGAAAAAGTTTGACTGATTAGCAGAGAATCCATTTCAATTTGAAAGCATAATGACAATGATCAATGATATGAGCTATTATCATAGGATGATCTACTTGAGAGGCAAGAGAATAACAGCAACAATGATGGAATACCAAACAATCACTGCAGCAATGTTAATAAATAGTGCCAAAGAAGTCAGGCTCAAGTGAATAGTGCCATGCTCTCGGACACCTATGCCAATTGTGCCAAACACAGAGAAAGGATCTGTCTTTTGGGAATGGATCTGGATGCTCACACCAGCCAAACATGCTAGACTTATGTGTGGGTGTCCAAAGTGGGGCCAGGGTTAATTTTCAAGTTTTTATTGGTCTGCAGCACATTCTAAATGTAAAATTACTAATAGAAACAACAGCAAATATGGAAAAAGTTGAAATGTTGATGCAAATAACATGTTTTAATGTAGATGTATGTAAATTTTTAGCATATTGGATTTGCTTTAGCCCTTTGTGAACACCCCTGGCCTAGTTTGAGTACGCCCTATGTTGATATGAGCTGTTGCTTAGTAATATTATACGTATATTCTGTTGCAGGATTACAGGGGTTAGGTAAGGTTTATTGCTCCTGAAATGAACATGTTTACATTGTAATGAATATCTGCCTACCTTATTGTTTATAGAATCAGCTTCAACAGACAGCACTTGAACCAGCTGCTGCACCACCAGCTCTTTGTCACACACATCTGAAGGAAGAATGGGAACCTTAGATTTAGTATAAAGTCGTGTACAATTTCACTTGCTCACAAATAGTTTGTTGATTAATTTTGTGGCCAGCTGCACGGTGGTGAGTGGTTAGCGTGCAGGCCACACGCCACCCTCGGGCATCTTGTGTGGAATTCTGTTCCCCCTGCGCATGTGTGAGTTTTCGCCAGGGACTCCGGTTTCCTCCCACAATTCCAAAAACATGCTAGGTTAATTGCCGACTCCAAATTGTCCATAGGTATGAATGTGAGTGTGAATGGTTGTTTGTCTATATGTGCCCTGTGATTGGCTGGCGACCAGTTCAGGGTGTACCCCGCCTCTCGCCCGAAGACAGGTGGGATCCAGTACCCCCGCGACCCTCGTGAGGATAAGTGGTAGGAAATGAATGAATTAATATTTGTTGGTTATTCTGCATCATTTGTTGGTACTGTCTTATCTGTTATTATCTACTTATTATATTGCTGTGTGTTAGCACTTTCTTTAAGACACTGTGATTAAGAATTGAGAGTGGAATATTAACCCGCCCATGATTCCAACGAAGCTGGTGAGGTCTTTATGAGCAGTGACGTTGTGCTGCTTGTTTGCATGGTTTGATTTCTTTCCCAGAGACCGAATAACACAGTACTAACTGCATTTTGCTACAATCTCCACAAATGCAATGTTTGTGCTACGTGCTCTACATTGGTGCTCATCAAATGGAAGATTTCACACCGATAATTATCGGTGGCCATATTATCGGACATCCCTAGCCTTAATATATTGCTGTGTGCGTGTATATGTGTCTGTTTTCCTCATCTCTCGCTCGACTCGTAGTTTTGAATGGTGTAGTGTAACACCATCCCAGCTTGAGAAACAGGTTTTCAAGATGCATGCTTTAGAAATCTGTTGCTGGAGTGAGGCGGTCATGTAGTCGTTGTGCACTTCTATGACGATACATGTGTTTACCTGAGGAAGGAGGAGTGGGACTCGTCCTTTTCGTGCTGGTAGATCTTTGGGCAATCTTTTCCAGCTTCTGTGCAACTTCATTGTAGAACTCCGGAGGGTGATCTGCAACACAAGCAGTGTCAAAATACCAATATATTACTGTAAATAACAATGAAAATATACATTTCAAAAACATTTGTACTCAAAGTTCACGATTAGATCAAGCTGCACGTTAAAACAGCTCTAGCTAATTATTTTGTTGACGTTTGCACAGCTGGTTTGTGTAGTTATTATTTTGTGTCATGGAATAGCTTACGAGGAGAAACAAGTTCTGGTAGTGGTTCTGCTGTTTTGCCAAGTTCGAGTATGGATGGCCTCTGAGGCTTGGATCCTTGTGCCTCCTTTTCCTTCTCTTTCTCCTTCTCCTTTTCTATCTTTAACTTGAAAAACTTGGAAATCCTTTTCTTGATCTTCTTTTTGTTCAGCCTCTTGTTCTGTTTCTTCTCACTCTCGTCATCTTCCGATGTAGAGGAAGGAGATAAGGCATCTTCCTGTGGGAAAAGGTTGACCTGGTCATTTCAGATGAACTAACAGGAATGACATGACAAAATAGGAAAACACTGGATCACTGCACGTTTGGAATTCAACATTCACAGCCCCCCCAAATGTGCAGATTTTTTTTCCCTTGGAAAACGGGTCATATTTTTAAACATCACCATAAGTCGGTATTATTTTAGAAATACTTGATAATACAGGTAAAACGTGCCACTGTCAGAAAGCCCACAATTTTTACATGTTTACATCTTTATACTTCTCAGACGTTTTTTCATAAAGAATAAAGATTTGGCACTTTGTTTGGCAGTCCTTCAACGCAATCGTTGTCTGCTATGTGAAACGCAAAAGTGTGTTTGACTATGAACGCACTAGCTTGAACAGTCAATATGGCCCCAAAACAGGGCAAACACAAGTTAATATATGATATGATATATATCATGATAAGATTGTTGCTAGAATGACAACAGGCAATGCGTGTTATGTTGATGTGGCTTCTCCAGCCTGCTAGCCTCTAGCTGACCTGACGTCCAGGCTAAAGGCTACACCGTGACTCTGTGTGTTCATTGATCATCTTACATTATCATTCATTTGTGGTGAGTACCTATACATTTTATATTTTAATTACATTCAATAAGTGTGTGAGGCATGTTTAGTGCTTAAACCTGAGTAAACAATGGAAATTGAAAAGAGACGGGAGATTTATTGAGCTGAATCTAACCTAATCGCCATGATCCGCGGAACAGGATTTGTTTGATTGATTGATGGAGTCTCTTTCTTACTTCTGACAGCTCTTTGACATGAGGTGGTTTAATCTTCCCGTCCTTTTCCAAAGAACCTTTCCCATCTTTGGCAGAAGAGCGTGCAGCATTACGTCGAGGTAGCTGCTTTAGGAAGTCCTTAAATCCAGTCTTCTTCTCATCTGCTGAACTCTGATCTTCAGCCTCAGAATCCAACCCATCTTTAACTTTTGGTTCTGGTTTGACAGTAGCACTGGAAATGACAAATACATATGAAAAGTGATGAAGAGCGGTGGCTGACAAGAAAAAGACCTCTTCTGCATGGCTGGTAGACAACTTCAAACCTCGAAGAGCACATGCCTATCCGATACATATTACATACTAATATTCCTGAAACCAACAAATTGTATTGCATTTTATTTTGTTTCTGCAGTGATGCCATGACAAATGAGCCATGGTCCGCAGACGGCCCCCGAGCTGCACTTTGACCTCCCCTACTTTTGTGGGCTAAACTCAACAGAACATTAAAAATATATGATATATATTATAGTACCGTCCTCTCTGTGGAAAAATACTTTCTTGACTGGAAGTCTAAACTTAGTACCAAACCAGAGTGGTAAGACCATTACCTGTACTTGCTGTGATCCTTGTAGCCTCCTCCGATCCTGCCAGGCCTCTCTACAAACGGGATAGAAAGTGTTCGATTGAGGAAAGCTTGGAGGACCAGACGACTCTCAACTTTGACCTCAAGCAGAGAGATGGCCGAGACGGAGGAAGATCGACTCAAAGACTCTGACATCACTAAAGTGAAGAAGATGAATGGTGGGTGATGAAACGTACATTGGCTGTTCCATGAAGTTTGGGCAACCCCCCCCCTTGTGGCTTTTTTACAACACTTAATATGGACCAGCTCCAACTGGTGATGTTAAGAGCAGGAGAAGTAAAAAAAAAAAGGCTCAAGTAAACAGCATCAGTCACATTCCATGTTTCCACTTCCTGTTTTTTGTATCTTAACTTTATATATGCCAAACCTTTGGTGAGAGGACAAATGGGCACACCTGATGAGCACCAGGCTTCTACTAAGCTCACTGACTGCTGGTGGGAGATGCCAGATTCTTCTGTTGTCCTCTACGCCCTCAAATGTTTGGGTTATTTTCAGGACTCTTAGGTGGCTTTTCTTCACTGCTCTCCTAGTCCTGTTTCCTGCCAACCTTTCTCCCGATGACTATACTGCACCTTTCCCCACACATGGTATGAGTCATGATTTCAACTACTTTGCCATTTGTGCATACTTGTCTGCCTCTGCTACCTTTTACCCTTTCAGGTGTTGCCTAGATTAGTCTTTTTTCCTCGTGAGGCTTTTTGTTATGCAGTTTGCATAATAACCCTTCCTGCATTGTCTAGGACTTTCCATCTTCTGCATTTTGTCCAGCCATACACACAAATGTAACATCGGTATCAGTATCGGCAATACTGATACCATATTTACTTTAAGGGTGGGTATGGTTTACATGTTATGCAACAGCACCGCCAAATCAGTACTTCTTAAAACAGTGCCTGAACCCGTACTTCAATTTTATGTCCAAAAAATTATTTTTACAGAATTTTGTTTGACAAGCATAGCCGCTAAAATACTTCAATAATTTATATAAAGTGACAACTACATTTATACAATATGAAATGAAATCCACAAAAAAATGTCATTATTATAACCGTAACACATATCATCACTTTGAGTGCATACGACACAAAATTTAAAAATTTGCCCAAACTTAATCTCAAGAGGTTGAGACAAAAACAGTACTGTATTTATCACTATTATTAGTAATAACTGGTGCTAACAAATTATACCAATTATAAAAATCAGATTATTACAGTTTTTAAATTAAATAATCATTTTAATTAAATCATGATTTATACGCTAATTTAATATTTTTACTGTATTTTTGTAACATAAAGATAAATGACAGGATGGGATTAGATACCAAACAATCTATTTGCCTAACACTAGCTTCTTTGTATGTCATGTAGGACTATCCTACATGATCAGGGGAGGATGGAGGATCGAACCAGCAACCTTCAGGCTGGGAGACAACCACTCTACCACATGATGTTCAAAGACATCACAGAATTTAAGGTGCATTTACATGTTTTCAGTGTTTGCCAGAATACTTAAAAGCAGCAAATTGAACATCTGAATTAAGATTTACAAAAAGAGTGATAACAATATCCACTTTGTCACTTTGTCTTTGTCATTCTGTTCATTTAGACCACACATACACGTATAATAAAGCTTTTCTTGTGATGTTCGGAACGTCCCTGAATGCATTTGCATTCTTGTAATGAGAACGATGAAGTGTCGTTTCCGAAAAAGAACACACCAGAGATGTGTTGAGTTGGAGATACATATGTATATGGTGTTGGAATTGCACCGTTGTGCGTCTCTGTAGGGATTCTACATTGTGCTTCCTTCTGCCGTCATAACAGAGGGGCGTGCTTGTGTTAATTACACTAAAAAAATAACGTAATTAATTAAATAAATTTGTTACCGCCATTTCTGACAGACTTAGTAATAACATTACTATAATAAGTACGACATTACATTATTGTGTTATTATCGGACAGCTATATAGCATTTCCTAAAATTTCAACTTGATTCTTTGTTTGCTGGGTTCCCATAAAAAATTATGTTTAATATGTCACCTTTATGCTATTTCTACTTAATATTATGAATTTATTCTCCTACTAATTTGTCTTTATCCACCTACAATTAAATGTGTTTAGTGAAGCGAACTTTGGAGCAAGTGAACGAATGGTGACGTCACTAAATAACCTGTTTTATCATGTGTTTTTCTTCAAACTCTCGTATTCCCCTGTACGATCCGTGGCAACTTAAAGACAATACATGACATCGTAATGCACATAAATAACATTTAAAGGAGGAAAGGGAGACACAAAACTTCCACTTTTGCGAGCTCTCGCGAGAGAATCCGTCAGTTCTCGTAAGGAAGGCAAACTCTTCTTAACGCCGGCGGAAAAAAAGAACACTTAACCGCCTAGAAATGTGCGTTGACACTTTTACTTTTAATACCGCGTATATAACAAAACATATGATTGTATTTTGTGTATTATTAATTCGAGAAATGTTGCCTCGAGCTGAATTTGAAACGAAAGCGACGGACAGAATCAGGTGAAACGTTGAAACTTTATCAGTCGATGCAGGACGGTCAGAAACAGTCTTTATAACCATTAAGGGGACGACCACTTGAAAATATGGGGATAAAATATCGGAATGTTCATTTATTCTTACCTTGTGAGTCGGTGTCTTCTCTTCGGGCAGAGATTTGCGCCTTCTCCGCGTCGTTGTGTGCAGCCGGAGTGGGCGGATCGACTCAAATAGCAATACCTAGGGTAGTATCAGTATCGGTTCGATGCTAGCGTGAGGACATCGATAAGTTAGCTTCACAAATATCAGTGTTTACATTGTTGATCATTGTATATGTATATATATTAGGTTTACAAACACAGTGAGTAAGTTCTTGGACAAGCAGGGCTAGAAGCCAAATAAATTACTTTTTATAGTCATTTTTTCTTTGTTATCAGTTTCAATTTACTTTATTTTCAAACAACTACATGTAATAAAATGACATAATTAAAGTACTGTATTTTTGTATACTTACATTGTATTGATATATTGTTAAATCGAAATACTTATTTGTCCTGTGTTTGAAAAATACTATAGTGAATATCGGTAATACTGGGCATTGATATCCTTGGTTTCGGAACGATACTATCATTTGCAGTATCGGCCACCCCACCACAAAGTGCTAGGCAACGGGGGGCGGGGCCTGACTGAGGCGATGATGGCATGCTCAAGAGTTTTTTAACTCTTAAATCTCTTGGGGATTAGTTTTCTTGGCATAACATGCATGTTTTTGGAACCCTTAAAACCCCACAAAATTTGTTTTTAAATATATATTTCTTTCATGTTCAGTACTTGTAAATCCAATACAACCGCATAGCGTTGAAACGTTCCCATTGGGGGTTTGTCTGACCAATTGACCAATATGACCAATATGTAAATTACAGCATCTGCCGCCAGATGTCACTCTTGCTTACTTTTCAGCGGTTTATGAGTATCGGGGATACAGAACATTTGGTTGAGCAGGAAAACGGGAGACTATTTTGGTTTAATTCGGAGAATGTCGGGGCCTATTAAAAATAAAACTACGCTAAAACTAAAGTAATAATAAGTATAAGTATAAATAATAATAAAAGTAATAATACTAAAGTAATAGAGCACAATTGATTATATACATCCAATGGTGCAACCACGTTTTTATTTTGAAGGATTAACTTTCCTGCCATATGATGTGTTAATTGGATTTTTGAAATATAATAATATAAGTGTAAATGATTAAAAAGGAGGACACGGTGATACAAGTGCAAAATATGAGTAGTTTTGCTGTGAAAACGGGAGGGCTAATGATGTACCAATCATGTAGTTCATACTCTCTGTCACTAGGTGACGGTGTGCTCATTGAACGATTTGCCTTTAATTTCTTGATCTTTATTATAATCAGTATAAAACACAGGACCAAAATGTTGGGCCAAAAAATGTTTTTATTAACGAATTATTTGTGCACTATTTAACAATACAATATCAACACAATAATTATTCAACCATTATTCACTTTTATTACATACAAATGTTTGAGCAAAATAAAACCAAATAAAAGCAAAAACAGCTTGGCTCTCATTCAAATCCTTTGAATTTTACAGTATTCTCTGAGATTGTAAACAACATAATAATGCATACCATATCAACAATGAGCAATACAACAAAAAATATGAAATACAGAATAAACAAAAAAACAACAGACACAAAGCAACCAAAAAAGCATTTTAATTTACCAATAACAAATCATCATGCAATTTTATCTACCTTGAAGAAGCTTTTTGTGACTCAGCACAGGCAAACAGGATCAATCACTTCCCACCAGCGGCTGTTACTTGGCACGGTTCCCCCCAAACCAGTCCAGCGTCAGTGTGAAATCAAGACACTGGTACAAGGATTGGGAGTAACCAAACCAAGACCTTTTCCGACTGCAAGTGAGGTATTATAGTTATAATACATTCTGTTGTTTATATTATGCAATGACACTTGACGCCACACAATTAACAAATAAAATAAGTCAAAAAAGCAACTCTTTTACCAAAAAGAAAAGAAAGTAAACTGCTGCGACACAGAGTAGGATGAGTTAAAATCTGCTTCTATCTTCTCCTTTTCGGACACATTGATATGCTTCTATTGAACCTTGTTATGCATGTTCAGAATAAACTAAACCATTACCAATGAAAGTCAAGCCATAGACAAACTACAGAGAATGTATACAGTACATTACTATGTAGTATTATATGTGGTTAGCATGTAGGCCACACAGTCAGGAGATCGAGAAGACCTTGGTTCAAATCTGGCTGGCGACCAGTCCAGGGTGTAGCTGGGATAGGCTCCAGCATACCCCCCGTGACCCTTGTGAGAATAAGCGGTATAGAAAATGGATGGATGGAAGTTGAACTTGACTGTTTGCCCAACATTTTTACATTTATGTCTTTATGTTTTATGTTTGTAATGTTTTTTCGTCAAGAGTTGAGATTTAGCACTTTCTTCTACAGCCCTTGAATGCACCATAGCTGTGTGCTACGAAACGTAAATGGTTGTTTGGCTATCAAAGCACTATCTTTGAAACTCAATCTGGCCTTTCCAGGGAAGGTCTCTGTGTCAAAAACAGACATTTTTATGGGTGTAGTATAATTTATCGCGTTTTTTGCCATTCACTAGCTATTCCAGAAAATAACTCCTGCACAAGGTGGGGATATAATGTACTAACATGGATTATACCACAGCATCTGATAAAATGCACCCGTTACACTTTGTTAGATTGTTAGCATTTCAACATTAGAATTAATATAAAAGGTAAATAAAAGTAAATGTACCGTAAGAGAAGGAGTACTATAAACATAAATAAAAAAGACACCAGTATGCAGGTCCAACTGGTCACAGTCAGCTTGTAGATCTTGTAGTTTCAAAGTTAGTAGGGTCGTCTTCTTACCTTCCGCAACACAAAGGTGTTTCCTCTGCAGCAGCCTCCTTCTGTCTGAACCTTCTTCTGCCTCTGCCTGCTTTCTATCTTCTTGAACCCTCCCCCGTGGGTCAAAATCACTGCTGATCAGCACAGCGACCAATAGGGAGAGAGGCTGCGGGGCGAGGCACTTCCTCTGTGACAGGAAGCTCACAACAAACACCCAGACATCATGAAGGGAGGCTTGGGGGAGGTAATGAGAGATGGAGATAAAGAGATGCAGATGTTTGATATCTCTGAGTGGAGTTGCCCAGGCCTGGAAAAGGTCAATATGGACGTTTAATATACTGACTGTTCAAGCCACAGCCACATCACCGGTTATAGTACTTTATTGGAGCTTATGTTTAAGGGTGTAATTCACATTAATAAAAAGGTTCTGAAATTATTTTTCTTGGGCTAATTTTTCACAACACAAAAGATTACATTGTAATAAGGTTGTGTAGATTTTTTAAACCCATGGTATGTACTGAAACCACATAAATTAGATAGAATCTCAGCTCAGGCATCTCTGTGTGGAGTTTGCATGTTCTCCCCGTGCATGCGTGGGTTTTCTCCGGGTACTCCGGTTTCCTCCCACGTTCCAAAAACATGCTAGGTTAATTGGCCACTCCAAATTGTCCATAGGTATGAACGTGAGTGCGAATGGTTGTTTGTCTATATGTGCGCTGTGATTGGCTGGCGACCAGTCCAGGGTGTACCCCGCCTCTCACCTGAAGACCGCTGGGATACATTGGTTCCCTGCTTATGATTGATTCTTTCATATGTTCATTTATTTATTCTCAAAAAATCTAATTCACCCTAAAATACATGATAATAGAGGTAAAATGTACGGTTTATTGTACCACTGTAAAAAAGAAAACCTAATTTTTACATTTATGTCTTTTTACTTCACGAATAATGTCTTTTCATCAAGTGTTGCAATTTCACTCTTTGTTTGTTCGTCACTCCATTCGAATTTCATGCGTTCATCAATCATCTTCTGTTATTGTTCATTAGTGGTGAATACTTGTACTTTTTATCATTTAAAATGCATTTAATATGTGTGAGGGGGCATATGAGAGGGGTGTGATGAGGGAAGGGGAGTGTGCTGGAACTGATCCTAATGTAATAATTACATCGTTTTTATTGCAAATGTTTAAAAAGATGGAGGTGGGAGCATGAGTTGTGTAGACATTTATCATTTTACTGGTGGTGTTGGGACTTAACTGGAATTGGGAGATGAATGCTGAATTGAAATGAATGAAAATGTATTAATAATGATCAATGAATGAAGGACAATGCTAAATATTGTTGAAACTGAAATTGTTGAAATGCTATGTGTTATTCCTACACAAGCAGTTAAAATTGAAAAAGGAATGATCTATGACTGCCATTCAATGCAACATCCATAATGCATTGTGAAAAGTTAGCTATATTATCATCATCTCCAGGTCATTTGTTATTGTTAGGCTATGGAAAATATGATATTATTTACAATATATAATATGAAATGAAATGCCTTCTTAAGCCTAGATTTCTATTTCAAATGCAAAGAGGCCGACTGAAGGGTGTGTTGATACAGTTAAAGAGAAGAAAATGAGGATGGGAAATGACCGCTGGCAAAAGGGCAGGGAGCTGATGGAGTGATATAACATGATAAGTTGAAATAGTGCAGATAAAAACCATTTAAACAATTCTGAAAACTGCAGGGCGGGTTCTCCATGGGGGATAGTTGTTTATAAAGGAGGTCTCGTCCCTCTTATCATCCATTGCATCCTTTACCACTCACAATACATCATTAAACCAGCACTGTATTTACTGTGTCGCCATGGCAACACCACTACATGACTGTGTCCAACTTGCATACTGTATCCGGCTTAGACTAGATCTATCTGTACAGTGTGAACAAACGTTCAGCAGGTGTATGTACTGTATGTACAATACTAACAGATTTGACTCTGGATAATGTTCCTGTCTCTTCATTCTTGCTTATATGATATTCCATGGCAAAAGGCACCTCACAACAAGAAGCAATTTGGCTCTTTATTTCTGTCCTGGTCTGTTCAATGTAGCTCTTAGCAGTGGGTGTGGGGGCTTGGCTTACAGGAAATTCACAGTCACATAGGCAGGAAATGCTGCTGTTGAAAGACAGGCAAATAAACAAGCGATCTAGTCAAGTCAGTTTTATTTATACAACAGAAGTTATCTCAAGTCAAAGCGGGTCCAGAACTATGCTCGCGTCGTACACTGAAGAAAACCACACAAAGATTTGGTGACAAGGACCAAGCCTCTGTGGGGCAGCCGTCTGTCTCGACCGGTTGGGTTAAGATGGAAAGACAGAATAACGGGACGGATCGAGGAGTTCAGCAATTAGGAGATGAATAAGAACAATTATACCAACAACCATTGTAGTACAAAGGAAACCCATTTCAGTAGAATCTGGGTTTTATGCTGCCAATTCCGATACAGAATGTACACCCATGAGTGAGAATGACTCATACCAATCACATAACTGTACATTTTCCAGTTTATTTAGGATGAGTACTATTGGCCAGGATTTCCATTAGATATTTCCAAGGGCCCCAGGTAAATAGGTAAATTAAAGAAC
Organism: Doryrhamphus excisus; assembly: GCF_030265055.1. Taxonomy (NCBI): domain Eukaryota; kingdom Metazoa; phylum Chordata; class Actinopteri; order Syngnathiformes; family Syngnathidae; genus Doryrhamphus; species Doryrhamphus excisus. Next base: position 8,779,190 of record NC_080480.1, read on the forward strand.
AACACACAAATAGTGTTTGGAAAAGACATAATTAGTAATATCCACTGCCCTGTGGGACAAAAACAAGCCCCAAACTAACTGTATTGCTTGTTTGCTTTAAAAACAAAATGTCACTGTGGTAAAAAGTCACATTTGGAGTTCCAAGATGAGAGGCCAGTGCAATAATTCTAGCTGGCCAGCTAGTTAGTCGCAGCCATGACCAGCGAGGCAAAGCGTGTAAAGAATGATGCAAGAGAAGTCGAGCACCAATAGGTTTGCCAAGGGAGTGATCATATGCACGGGCATCGATTGGCGTAGCCTGTGTCAAGATGTCAAACAGAAACATTGAAGTTTTGCAAACTAGTGTTGATTCTCACTGCAATACGGGACAAAGTGCGTTTTGTCGACTCAATGCGGGTGTTGGGAACCCAATGTGACACATCACAAATGCCTAGGTTTGTGTTGTTATGACAAGAATTGTGATATTGCCGCCGTGAGCTGGCAAACAACAGACATCATAGGAAATAATTGTTTTTGTTGCAATTTCGTTTCGGTCGTGTTTTAAATCATCCAAAAAGATGATCAACAGTGGTTTCAGAAAACACGTTGTACCAAAAATGTTTACATTCTCCACAATTAAGAGTAAAGCTGAATGAGATTTGTTGGAGTGAAATGACGTTCCTGTCTCTTATCATTGTCTCGTGCACACGCACATGGTCATACAGCGCATGCACATACGCAGACGCATTGTCAGAGAATTAGCTATCAACGATTAGCAATCATGGCTGAGAACTTGCAGCCTATGCCTCGTGTACACACTGGGGAAGACAGAGGGATGTGTTATATGATATTTAAAGGATAAAGGGTGATATAATATTATCTAGTTGTTTTATTTTATAAATAGCCAATGTGAAGTATTTTACTCCGAAACAGTAGGTGGCACTATTCAAGTGTTGGTTGCATTCTGCCGTTTAGGCCAAAGAAGAAGTAGAAGAAACGGTGGAAAGAAAACAAAAGAACTTGTTAGTTATGTTATTCGCACGAAAGCCATTTACAACTATTTAGTCACATCCAGCAATAATTTAGTTCTGGACACTTGTTGTTTCGCTGCAATTTATCTATCTCTTATTAGTACCGTGTACTAACGATTAGCTGCTAGCTTAATGCTATTAGTATCATTGGCTAACAGAAACTAATATTAAGCTGGCTACACTTCATAGAGTATAATGACTCGCCACGGAAAGAACTGTACGGCTGGAGCAGTCTACACATACCACGAGAAAAAGAAGGATACAGGTGAGAATTGAATTGATCTGAATGTCGAACCTGAAGTGCATTTGTGTCGTACTTGAGATCGATGGTTACGTATTATGTGTTATACAGGGACATAAGCCACAATTTCTATATGTATTTAAGTATCAAGACACACCATATGTAGTGAATATGTTCACTGCAGACGTAGTTAAAATAGATTTCACAGCAGCTGACTAGTGTACAAGATTTTCTGAAGATGTACTCTAAGGTATATACCGTGTGTGTGTTTGTGTTCCTATTTAGCGGCATCTGGTTACGGCACACAGAGCATTCGCCTGGGTAAAGATGCCATCAAAGATTTTGACTGCTGCTGCTTGTCCTTGCAGCCCTGCCAGAATCCTGTGGTGACGTATGTCTTTCAACGCACAGAATATAAACATTTTTCACATCACTACACACAAATAGATAGCAGTCTGTGTTAAACACAGGTATGTGTAGTTTGTATTCGTTTCTGCAGCTGAAGACAAAATAGACAGGAGTGTAACATTAATGTATACATCACATTTCTTTTGTTCTCCTTAGTCCAGATGGATATTTGTATGAAAAACAGGCCATTCTTGAATACATCCTGCATCAGAAGACAGAAATTGCCAAGAAGATGAAGGTGACTCCTTATTCTTTCAAATATTTTCATGAATTGAGAAGCAATTAAACTCTATTTTCCTGGATCTTTTTTCTAGCTGTATGAGAAGCAAAAACAAGCAATGAAGAATGACAGTAAGCTGGAGTCCAAGTCAGAGGAAAGAGAGAAGGTGGAGAAATTTAAAACCAGAGAGAACAGCATTGTCTCCAAACCCATCAACCCCTTCACTTCTGGTGCGTATGAGTCGAGATGCACAGCCCTTGTATTGTAATCCACAGATGCTGCAATGACTGCAGTGGAAATGTATTTTAAAAGTGAAATCTGTTGTTCTACTTCAGGGCAGAACAGAGGAGGTGACAAGGGCAGCAGCTCATCAGCAGCAGCAGCAACATCCTCGGGTTCGGTGGCTTCCTCTAGCCAGAGTCTTCCCAGCTTCTGGGTTCCCTCTCTGACACCTGAAGCCAAGCCTACTCTGCTCAAGAAACCAGTGAGTGACCGTTTGGGAGGGAACGTGTGTTTGTCACAAAGTTGGAGTAGTTAGAAAATTTGGAGGTGCGTGGAGAGGAAATTTTCTGCATGAAAGGGGCCACTGGAGGGCGCGTGGGTGCGAAAATGTCATTTGTCCGCACAGAGCCGCGCCGACCTTGGTAATGCGGAAAGCATAAAACAGGCTTTAGATGTTAGAGTGGCAAAAAGATACAAAAAGCACAGCAGACCAAATACCTATACACAAAAATATAACAATCTACAATTTACTATGAAACAATATACAGTAAACGTATAACATAAAATCTAGCTAAATGAGTAAAGTAAGAGATGACATAGTACGCCATTGCCAGACCCAGTGCAAGTTATCACAAATGCTTGGTTGCAGTTGTTGCTGTTAAAGCTGACCCAAACAGTGATTAGGGGGCAATGACTTTTGTCACACAGGACCATCTACTGTAGGTTTGTTTTTTTTCCACCCTTAACTCATTCAATCCCAGACATTTTTCCAAAGATATCCCTCTCGATACCAGCCGTTTTTGATGAATTGATTGATTTTTCAAAGCACGAGTATTGTGTTCTAGGGCTATATAAACATTCATTCATTCATTCATTTTCACAGCTCCACTATATATACATAGTACTACTAAAAGAAACATTAGACTCATCTTTCAACAGAAAAAGAGTTGTTTCAATTTTTTAATTTAATTCTATATTAATCAGCAGTAGAACATAGCTACGTTTCAGCAAAATATCAGTTCTCAACAAGAGAAGGGAGACAAACACATTTCAAGGCATAACTTTGTCTTTGATACAAGTTTAGCAGATACGTATATAGTCAGCCAAAATACCTCAACAACTATGCCCCACTCATGGTTTTTCACTTCCTGCTTGCTTTATTACATGGGAAAGATGCACTTCTGCCACCTAGTGGTCGTTTTTACGTTTATTGTATGTCTGTTGTCATTACCTCTCACAGACATTTAAATATGTCTCTTGGATTATTGACTAATATACACATATATGCACACAGCATAGCCTACTGCAGGGGTAGGCAAACTACGGCCCGGGGGCCACATCCGCCCGCCAAGTGTTTGAATACGGCCCACCTGTTCTTTCCAATTTAATTTAAACTTAACATACAACCTGGCATCATGGCTTGAGCCAACCTTTTGATTGTTTAAGTAACTGTTTTATCAATTTTGTTATTTGATTTGGTCTGCTGTTTACAAAGTGCCCCTAAAAAAGGGACACAACACACACACTTTTACAGATACAATGCTTCCAGGTGGACTGTAAAATATATAGTCTGGCCCCCCATACAGTTTGTTAAAGCAAGTCCCACCCCTGGCCTACTGCAACACAATCCCTCTTTTATAGTTACATTTGGTGTGCCTAGCGTGTGTGTGATTTAATGTCATGATGACACTTGTTTGTCTTTTTTGCATGTTTGATGAAGGCAAGTTGACCTCCAAATCCAAAGCTCAAGCTCTCCACTTTAAAGACAGACTGTGGAAGTTTTGTGTATTGATTGATCAAGTTTTTAATTCTTTCCTAATGTCTGTCAGAGTAAGGCTGTGCTGTGCCCGATGTCAGGACGACCTATAAAGATGAACGAGCTGATTCCAGTGCGCTTTACACCAATCGACCCGAGCCTGGACCGAGTGGCCCTGATCACCCGCCAGGTCAGTTTGTATCAACAGTCATGTCAGCCAAAATTTACACAATGTCATAAGACTTTTATACATGCTGCTGTTTTTGCCATTCCATCCCTTATTCATCTCATATGACAGAGAAAAATGTAAACTTTAGAATGTGACATGACTGTGATTGTTTCTCCATTGTACAAAGTCATGAAAGGTCACTTGTGTGATTCTCTGGATTGGCAGGGAACATCAGGCCTCAACTGAACCAACCTGGGCCTCAGGCGTCACAGCTGCCCACCATTTTCACATATGGTTCAATGCAGTCTGACAAATTATCCTCAGGGATTCAGAGCACACACAGGAACTTTAATTTGATCTTGCATGTGTTGGCAGCTTGTCTTATCAAGTGTTGTTCATACTACCCAAAGGTTCATACATGGTTGGCCACTTTTGTTGACATAAAATGTGAAAAAGCAGTTTATGTGGACATCTATAGTAGTATTGTTAAAATCATCTTTAGGGAAAGCCCTCACATTGCCGTGGAAAATATTCCATTCCTAACATTGCCAACCACTTATGTTGACTTGAACTAGCCAATCTGAGGGGTGGCGACACACAAACTCTAGTCTTTATGAATTTATAATGTTTTTGCTTGTTTTAAAATGACTATAAACTTGTTGCATTTTCCTCCTCCTCCTCTCTCAGGACAGGTACGTGTGTGCAGTAACCAAAGATGTCCTGGGCAACAGCCTTCCCTGTGCTGTCCTGCGGCCTTCGTGAGTCACCTTTTACATTCACTTCCATTCCATCAGAAGAAAATGAAGAGGTAGAACGACTTGCGTACATCCTGTGTTCAGGGGTTGTGTAGTGACGCAGGAGTGTGTGGAGAAACTCATCAAGATGGACATGATGGATCCTGTGAGCGGAGACAAGCTCTCTGACAAAGACATCATCCCCTTGCAGAGGGTAAGTGTACTCACTGATGTTGGACTTAACAAAGCTGACTTCACTATCTTTGTCAAATGCTATGACTTAGGATAAACTCATTTAACCAGCTTTAGGTTTGGTCTAACAATGAATATAAGTTCATTCATTATAAGTAAGGAATGGACTTATCATGGAATAGGGTTGGGCGATATGTTTAATATACCGGTATAGATTCTACCAATGATAAGAAAATGACTTTATAAATGTGCTTTACAGTGTGAGACAAGTGTATTTCATTATATGGCTTAAGAGTTGTAGCTTTTTATACAAGACTCTGCTGAATTTACATTTTATATCATTTTATATCGTGATATATGCTAAGATCCATATTGCCCACCCCGAGTCTGGAACCAATTAACTGCGATAAAGTACTGATTGCTGTATTCACCTTGAAAAATGTCGCCATGAGTATCAGCGGTTTATTTTGGTATCGTATTGATAGCAAAGTTAGCCCACCACTACAAGTGTGTAGGTATTTGCATTGCTCATGGAGGACATGCATGTCCAGGGTATGTGTACTTAAGTGTTCAAGTTTTAAGATGACCCTGATGTGATTGGTCTTTTGTCCTTGCAGGGAGGAACCGGCTTTGCCGCGGCTGGGGTGGAGCTTAAGGCCAAAGAGGCTCGTCCAGTGATGCAAGTCTGACAGATGCTTTTTTTTTTTTGCAGTTACGATAATGTGCCTGTAAGTAATGTCAAGTTTCACAACCCTCAAGAAGAAATAATATCATGGTTTCTTATCTTTATTTTGTAAATTACAGTGATTTGACACCTTGGCCAATCACTATTATAGTGATAGAAATGTAAATATGAAAGGACCTTGTAAAGTTTAGGTTGAAAGCATGCCCTTTGTTTTCATATGGAATTGTGATAGAAATAAAGGAACCTTGCCATTGGTCATTTTACACATCTACTGTACTTACGTATGGTGTTTTATTCCAATTGTTTATATAGAAAAACATACATCTTGAATCATCTTAAATCAATATTAAAATGTGTCCTATACAGCTTTATGCTTGACTTGAGCTCATTAAGTGATGCATCAGAAACATTTTAGAGTGGTTGTCATGTGACTGTCCCAGGATATGGCTTCCCCAAAATGGCGCTAAGCTAGCTCACTTTGTCCCAACAATTGTACCTCCTACCTGTTACATCTTTGGGTGTAAGATGGTGGTTTCATGTGATTTCTGAGTTGATTTAAAATGTGCAAACGGGTTAATAGTTGGTAATGCAACTAGTTACAAAGCTATAGTTAAAAAAAATAAAAGTGAGACATCTTTGCCAAAAACAATCGTTTCAGTGACAGCAAGAGTGAGTGCTCTTTCCATGATCAGACAATCTTTGACGTATTTTCTTTTCTCTGGGAAGCACAAGCTAGCAATGGCAGAAATTAAGTTTTGGAAGCTCATAAACAGGCTATGTTTGTTCTAAAACGTTTGAGCCTTGGGAAACTTTCGTCCTTGTGAGTATCTTGTGTAAATAGCACTTAAAATAGTTCCTGAATTATTATTTTAAATGTGTTTGTAAACTTTATGGTGTGATGTACTGGAGCCGTTAGCTACCCTGTGTTTTGGCTAGGTACTTGTTTAGCATATTTAATGCCCATTTATAGATAGTAATTGTATTCTATGTATGTTACAGTTACCGCACACATACATGCGCGACAAAGAAAGCTTCACTAAAGCTTTATTGGTTCGCTGGCTGTCTAGCAGCATACATATGTGTTGACAGCATAGTACCATCCATTAAAATGAACAAGGAACTGAAGAAATATGGGTGACCTAATCGTTTTTTTCCATGATTGTATGTTCAGTTCATACATTTGTGCTACTAAACACAATAGGTGTCAAATTATTTTCAAATGAGGAATAACATTTAGCTCTCGCTCGAAGACAGCTGGGAATAACATTTAGCATGAACAATGTACGATAATACGCATGTACCTTCACACATGACATTAGTGATATTCTGAATTTTCCTTTAAGCAGTTCATTCCCTTCCCTCAATTGGTACATTGATAAATGTTTTACAGGACTTCTTATTGTATTTAGAGCTATAAAACTATATTCACAGTTCATCATGCCCATCGACTTTCATAGCGCCGTAGTCTGTAATGGTGCTGGTCTTGATGAAGTCCAGATTGTCAAGAATCTCAGACAGTGTCAGAAGTCCATCCTGATGTACACACAACAGGGAAGGTTAAACACAAATATAGCGAAAAGCCCAGCAAGTGGATAGAATAGTTTGTAATAATAGTGAGAATTTAAAGGGGAATTGCACCTTTTTTTGCCCATCTGCATTATAACACGAGAAATATGAGCTAGCTATCGTGCACGTCATTGGGACACACCTATTTCCATTATGAAGCCCTCTAACTAAACGTTGCTATATCATTTGATATACACACAGTGATGGTGCACTAACGTACACTGATAACATGTAATAGTTGCAGTATCTTGCTGTATTTTGTCGATTTTAAAAACACTGCCGAAACTTATTTTCTCGACGTATTGATACACATACGTATGATAGTTCCGTCAACAACAGTTGTGACAACACTTACGATGTCCACTTTCATTGCGATGGCTGTGTCTTCCAGCACAAGATGTGTGCTCCAGTCCTTAGGTAAAAAAATGCTGATTGCAAAGGAGCATCTTGTTGAGTCTTTGTAGTAAAATCGAGAGCTAGGTATCCACTCTTCTGTCTGTGAATGACGCTGCAACGTGTTATGTTAGTCTGTGAGATTAAATATTTTTTTACGTTAGTTGCTACAATAATATCGCTTGTAGCTTGGTTAATACAAGTCAGTTATGTAAAAGGAACAGTTTTTGAGTTTTTATGTGAGGGCTTTAGTGTCAAGATAGATATTTCCCAGGATGTCCGTTTTTAGCTAGCGCAATTAACTTCTTTGCATAGAAAAGGGAAAGATTGTGCAGTTCCCCTATAAGTTTTGTTTCAGTGTAGCTGTTTGCTTCATTTTGTGTGCTCTTATGGTCTGCCAGCCTTTTTCTGTGCAGCCAGACAAACTTGTGAAAGCTAAACATTTGTTCATTTCCATCCAGTTCATCATAAGTACGCTAGGCAAGAAAATGTCCACGCAATATTGACCTTACATCACTGAAAACAAACAGATAGACAATGACAAAATACTATATAATCAAAGACAAATTCAAGGACCAACGTTGGAAAATGTCATGAAAATGATTCCAAAAACACTTCATGACCCCAAGGTCAAATGCTTGTTATGTTTTGGAATGTAAACAGTATTTTCAGGACAAATGCGCCCTATGAAGTCAAAAGAACTTGGGAATTTGAACCTCTCCGTTTTGCATGACATCCTCAATTTTATGAAACTTTACAACTCGGTGGCAAGTGTCAAGAGGATTTAACCCCTGGTTTGATATTTTGCTTATTTGGCTGTGTCAATTGTTTGTTAGCATTGGCTAGTGATCTTGGTCGGTAACCACTGTGAAAAGTGGGAACCTACTGTACTCAATTGAAGACAGCCATACACAATCATTTTCTTCTATGAATAACACAGTGACTGGTATGAAGAATAAAAACACATGTAAAAAAAACTGTTTATTTGTCCTGGAAAATTTTTAAAAACATTTTAGTAGCCAAAGTTGTTTTCTGACACGCCTCACGTAGTACAGTTGTGTGTAATAACTGTATCCGATACAATGTCGCCTTTTGTTTTTTTAAATTGTATTGACTTATAAGCCAGACACAAACAAAGGAGTGTACATCACCATGATGGTTCTCTGATGTCATTCAGAAATGTTGCGACCACTTTCAAGGCTCCAACTCCAAACAAATCGTACTATCAAACTGAAATACTTTTGTGAGAGTAAGAAATGTGGGAGTGCATCACCTGTATCCACATACACAGTATGTGACAGCGTGTTGAATAGTAGCTAACCGTGAACTAGAGTACAAGTTCATACTCTTGATCAGAGTGGAACCCAGTGGCCTGTCCTAACTACCCCCTCCACCCCCCGTGAACAAACTGGAGAACCAAAAACCGCAATGATCTCCTCCTGGAATGCAACAGCTCATCAAAGTTCGTCGTGTCTCTTTGTTAAATCTTCTCCATAATTGGTGGCTTGGCTGCCCACAAACATGTTCCAGTTGGCCAGGATTTCTTTCTTGGTTATTTTCTCGTCCTGACGATTGATTCCCACATTGGTTTGATTGACAGGAGATGGAGGAAATGAAACATGAAAGGCAAGAGAAAAGGAAGACAGGGAGAGAAGATTAAGAAATAATTACGTCACAATCACAATTCCATCACTTTTGGTGCATCTATTGATTTATCTACTGTATTCTGATTTAGATGTTTTCTGGTACATTTTCACTGGAAAGAATACATAGTCATAACTTGTCATTACCCTGTATTGCAAAATGGGAATTAGGGCTGACTATATTTAAAAGAAAATACGTGGTTCATGAGGCATGAAATAACACCCCTATAGTCACCTTTACATTTGTATTACCCAATATAGTAGCGACAATGAGAGAAAATAAGCCATTTAAGACAAACCTAATGCTACTGTGTGTGTCGCAGTAAATGTGTGCGAGTGAATGCGACAGGCAGGAAGTGACGTCGAGGGTTCAGAGTTTAGTTTGGCCGCAAGAGTAGCAGGTTATTATTGTGGTTGGTGTTATGTTATTATGATTGGGCCTGTAGTGAGACAATTTAAAGCTGCAATTAAAGCCTGTTATTGCGGTGATCAAGTGGCTTATTTAAATTCACGTATGCTTGAAAATGCTTACACGTAGGCAATACCCACAATTTGCTTAAACATGCATATTATTTGACTGCTAACAGGCTGTATTCAACCATGAAACAGCATAATGAATGAATACGTTCCAAAAACTGAGTGTGAAGCCGTGAAATTCAAACCACAGTGTGGCGAGGGACGACTGCATAAGGATGTTATGTTATGTCATGATGAGCAGCGTTGGGGTTACCTTGTTGGTGTCGGTGTCGTGGATCAAGTGTTTGGCTTCATTGGCAGCATGGTCCACTTCTCCTGGCAAAATCCAGTGGGCCACCTCACTGGAATCCAGGTAACCATCCTGTGTGATGCATGACTATGTTCAGTAGGAAGTGACCACTTCCTACTACACTACTACTACTACAACCACTACACTATGGAAATTACAATGTACTATATGTTGTCTCTAATGCGTCAAAAGTAATGATAAATCCTGCACTCGTGAATGCAACCTTTACCTTATTGGCATCTCTGGACTCGGTGAAATGTTGCCTCTCGGTCTGGACCCACTCAGGTTCACTCTCTCCCTCCTCTGGTGTGTACATGTCACCTAGAGGTTGTCAAAAGCACGCAGACACACACACTTAGCGTTGATACTGTGAGAGGAAGGGGTAAATTGGAGATAAAATGCGTGTTAGCTACCAATGTATTCATCTAGGTTGATCTTGCCATCGCCGTTCTTGTCAATGTCCTCAACTGTTTCCTGAAAGACAATTCATTTTAGTTTGAACTCAGAGAGAGTAGCCAGTGTTTCATACATGACTGTAATCTATTTGTGGTATTGATTTCTAATTTGCATAACTGTACATGACACAAAACTCCAAAACAGAGCTTTTTGGGATTGTGTCGTAAGAAATGTGTAACATTATTTCAAGTCTTTTAACCACAGAACATGAAGTTAATGACTTATGGGTGTTGGTAACTATATAAAATATATATAAAACAAACCCAACAACAACAGCGTTACCTGAAAATGTTACATTTGTTTACACATTTGTATAAAATGTGGCGAAGGACGGCCGTATATTGATGAACACATATGTTATAATCAGCGAAGTCAGTGGTGGTACGTGCAATTAGTACGATAAGTACGACAATAATAATATAATTAATATAATGGGTTTATGAGCAAAGGCCAACACGTAACAACACCAAATTATGGTCGTGTCAAATTGATCTGTTGCAGTCTACATGTATCTGTGGCAGGCTGCCACACATAAATGAATGTATGGCGAACACCTGTCTCTTGCTGGTGGATTGAAAGTACCTGTACAACCAAGTCTTTCATGTAATCAAACTCCTCTGGATGGAGGAAGGCAGTGAACTCCTCACGCGTGGCGATCCCGTCGCCGTCCCGATCGGCCGTCTTAAAGCGTCTTTCGTCTCTGGTGAGCATGGACTTGTAGGTAGCCTTGTCCTCGATGTCGTCAAACTCCTCACCTGAGGGAAAAACACGTTTGTGTCAGAGTGCTGATTGATCAACGGGATGGAAAGACTGAAAGACAGACAGACCAAGATAGTAGCCATAGGTGGTGTTTTTGTACTCCTCCCAGGCGATCTTGTCGTCCTCGTTTTTATCATAATCCTTCCAGTGTCTGTTCACGTTCTCCGAGATGTAACTCCTCTGACGGTGTTTGATCCAATAATGAAGCTCGGCATGGTTGATGAAACCATCTTTGTCCGTATCAATGCGGTCCACAATCTTCCTGTTGGGAGGAAGAGGAATCTGCTGTCAGGTTTGAGAGTCCTGACCGTGCAGCCATTACCACACTGTGTGGGGCAAAACTAGAACCACAGTCACACTTGGCAGTAATCATATCAATCAGGTGACTTAAATATTCATAAATATTTAAATAAATACTTAAATATTCATATATACAGTAGTACAGTAGCCAAAGGTAGAATCTTCATTTCCTTGTTAGACACAAGTGGGTTCTCTCTCGTAGTGGATGGAGCCAAAAGCTCCGCTCCACTTTGTTCTGACATATGGCATTGATATTTAACGCTTACCTTCTACTGACATGTCGCCTTTGACATGACCAACCATCACAGAGTCTGGAACATGTTATTAGCATTGAAGGAATTGCCCAAAATTGGTTTCAATCCTATTTGTCAGGTATGTGTAAATGTTAGCCATGGTGTCCCACAGGGATCTGTGCTACGACCAGTACTGTTTAATCCCTAAAAACATGCTCTTAACTTCAAGTGGTCTGCACTTCTAGATGGTGACTGTTCTGTTGCTTTAAACAAGAGGAAGAAACCAGTTAGCCAAACCTACGCCAGTCTGTCTTTGCTCTCCTCTGGGGTCAACTGGTCAAAGGTCTTGGCCTCCTCCTTCCCCAGAAAGGCTTCATGGTCGTATTGGAATCCGTGAGTGTCATCGTGGGCGTGGTCACTGAGATCGGCATGGTGATGGACACGTTTCTCCTGGGCAGGGACGGCGAAGGCCACGGCGGCCAAAAGGCAGAGCGATGCAAGCGATCTCACCAACATTGTGATCACCTGTCAACAGCAAATAAGAATGGAACACTTTTTTTAATGAGAATAAAGTAGTATCTGTATGTGTACAAAAGTCATAATATTGCAAAAATAAAGTCATACATTTATGTGAATACATTTGAGAGAAGTCATACTACAAGACTAAAGTCGTAAATGTACAACTAAGTGTAAAATTATGAGAATAAAGTTATAGATTATGGACAAACCCCGTCATAATGACAATTATGAGAATAAAGTCAAATTTACATGAAAAGGTCTTATATTTACGGGTAGAAACTTGTGAATTTGACAAACAAAGGCAGAATGTTACAAGAATAATGTTATAATTGTACGACCAAAAGTTCTGAATATTATGGGAATCGTCACAAATTTACGACTTTATTCTTTGAAATTTACAAGAAAGAATACATTTATGAAAAAAGGTCAGAAATGTACAAGTCAGGAAGTCATAAATTTACACAAATAATGTTCTAAATTTCAGGAAAAAAGTGTCACAAGAATAAAGACATAAATGTATGAGAAAAGTCAAAAGATGTAATATTTTCTTTTATTATGAGAATAAAGTTGTAAATGTAGAGAAAAAGTCAAATATTACAAGTATAAAGTCATAAATTTGTGAGAAAAAGTTGTAATATGAGAATAAAGTCGTAAATGTACAAGAAAAAAAATTGAATATTCCAAGAAAAAGTCAGAAATTTGTGAGAATTAAGTCAGAAATTTGTGAGAAAAAAAAGTTGTAGTATGAGAATGAAGTAGTAAATGTACAAGAAAACATTTTTGAACATTACAAGAAAAAGTCAGAAATTTATGAGAATAAAGTTGTAAATTTATGACAAAAAGTAGTAATATTATGAGTAATATTATAAAGTCATAAATATGTGAGAAAAAAGTATTGATATGATAAGAATAGAGTCATAAATGTACAAGAAAAAAGTTTGAATATTACAAGAACAAGTCATAAATTTATGAGAAAAAAAGTCAGAACATTACCAGAAAAAAAGTTGCAAAAAAGTCATACATTTTTGAGAAAAAAAAACACATTTACAGGAATAGTCATACATTTATTAAAATTAAGATTTTTTCATGTACATTTACGACTTCATTGTCTTTATATTATAATTTTTTTTCCTCATAAATTTACAACAGTAAAATGTATTTTTAAAATCTCGGATGATTAATCAGGCATTGCCTGAGACAGCTATGAAAACTGAGGATTTATGTGACCTTTGGCCTTGTGCAAAAGTAATATTACGCTATTGTTTATATTTGTCCTACATTTCTGACTTTTTTTCCTCATAAACTCACAACTTTATTATTTTTTTGTGGCTCTAAAACTTAGTAGTTTATGTCGCCATGCGTACTAGTATTAGCTTAACATCATGACTAATAGTGTGAAATGACAATAGCAACATGACTAGCATCTGAATACACAGCATTAAAACGTGCACATAACTTAAAACTGCATATTCTTTGTATTTTGTTGTGCTACATCGGGATTTGCAAAGTTAATGATGGCAAAATGAGCATTATTAAGTTTGGTAGCCACTGGATCTTATTAGGTGTTCCTAATGTTGGCAGTCATTGCTCTATCAGTAATGAGTGAAATCATTCGTGCTATAATATCATTAGTGCTATAATATCATTAGTGCTATAATATCATGAGTGCTATAATATCATGAGTGCTATAATATCATGAGTGCTATAATATCATTAGTGCTATAATATCATTAGTGCTATAATATCATGAGTGCTATATTTGTGCTCATCTCCAAATGAAGGCAGTGAGGGCCCATCAACACAATGCAACATTTGCTCCTCAGTTACAATTCATGAAATGGTTGGATTGAAAGGAAACGCCCAAAGTCAAAATGTCAGCATCATCTGTCAGGTGAATCCGGTATAAAGTTGATATAATCTAAAGCGACCAAATAAAAACATTGCGTGTCATTCCCATCCCAACTTTTTACTCCTCCATTGACTCCCATCACAGATCAGCTTTATGTCCTTCGTAATGGGGCAAAAAGCACAGACTGTGTTTCACGCTACACAAGTTAAAGGTAAATCAAATCATCGTTCAGCGTTTGATAAAAAGCCTAAAGGTGATATTTCATATTTCAAGACTCACCACTTCTTGGAAGTTTCTTCACGCCCTCCTCCGTTAGAGTTGCTGCTTGAGGAAAAGCAGTCCGCGTTGGCACTCTGCTATAAAAGGAGACGGGGTTTGTTGAGTGACCAACCAATCAGGTTAGCCTCAAGGAGGTTTTTATCCAATCAAATCCATCCCCTCCTTCCGCCTATCCCCATTGGATGTTAACCGCCACGTTGTCACGCAAATGTGAACTGCCTTGTATAGAATATGGATGAAAGTGACGAAATACATTAGAAGTATGCGAAATAGAAGGACAATACGACGTGGAGGAATTACATCATGGTATCAAACGTCTCAACTAAATGCACTTTAATGATCATCTAAACACATTTTATCTTATGTTGTTTTGTTTTTCAGGTAATGTAATGTTTTATTCTGTATTTTGCCTTTGCAGTGTTACCTAAAATTATTCATGTACAAGTCATTGCGTCATAAAACTGTAATGCAGCCTCACCGTGTTTAAGCCTGAGTCTTGGTACCAGCAGGGGACGGACCACAGCCTGAGGTTCTCAGGGCTGGAGATGCTTCATGTGGCTCAAACATGTCATTGAACTACTCAACACCGGAGAAATAGTTTCTGAGTTCTAGCTTCACATCTTCAAAGCAGCTCTTGTGTGTGGCCTTAATATGCCATCCGTCCGACACACAGCTGCAGATATCTGCTGGAAAAGCTAAATAAGCAGTGGAGTGAAGTTAAGTTTGGCAAAATGTTGTTTATTTATCACAGTACATTGACAGTATATATTAAGACAACAGTTATAGCCATTTAAAATACAATAATTACATCAAGAATTATCTGGTTCAGATCAAGTGCAAAATGTTTAATAAAGAATCTTATTATCGGCACCTTTCTCTACAACATCCTCATAACCACAAGATGTCACGTAGTATTATTATTATTACTACTATGGTATTCCTCAGCTTAAACACCCGCTTCCCTAGGGGTGTCCAAAGTGTGGGCCGGGGGCTATTTGTGGTCCACATATCATGTTTTGTTTTTTTAGGGGTCGGCAGGTTATTTTAAAATTGAAAAATGAAATGAGAAAATAGCAATAATGTGGGGGGAAATAACCAAAAAAACGAAGTATTTTATGATTACCTTGCCTCCAGTGCTGCCCTCACTGGTGTATGAATGTGATTGAATGTTTGGTGGTGGTTGGAGAGGCCGAAGGTGCCGATTAACAGCCAGTTTTCTATCATACTACCCCACGGCAGCTGTATCTACAGATGTAGTTTACCACCACCAGTGTGTGACTGAGGAGTGAAGTGCTCTGGGTGCCTTGAAAAGATCTACATACTGTGAATCCAATTCATTCATTCATTCATTTTTTACTGCTTATCCTTACAAGGGTCGCGGGGGTGCTGGAGCCTATCCCATCTGTCTTCGGGCAAGAGGCGGGGTACACCCTGGCTGGTCGCCAGCCAATCACAGGGTACATATAGACAAACAACCATTCACACTCACATTCATACCTATGGACAATTTGGAGTGGCCAATTAACCTAGCATGTTTTTGGAATGTGGGAGGAAACCGGAGTACCCAGAAAAAACCCACACATGCACGGGGAGAACATGCAAACTCCACACAGAGATGGCCAGGTGTGTTGCCTGCGCGCTAACCACTCGGTTGCCGTGCAGCCGTAAATCAAATACATTTATTATTATTATAATATGCTTCTATATTACATTGTGGCATACCTACTGTATGTCAGGTTGGTCTTACAAAAAATATAAAAATGGGCCCGTCTCCTTTGATTTTTCAGTACATGACCCTTGTGGAAAAAGTTTGGACACCCCTGCTCTAACCAAACGAAGAGGTTTGAAATATAAGTTGAAACGTACAGTGAAACCTCGGTTTTCGTACGGTGTACTTTTCAGTATTCAAGGACAATTTCATGGGATTTTGCCTCAAGTTTTCGTACACGGTTTCCCTTTAAGTCCCACACTAGTCCCACGTATTATTGCTTGGAAGCAGAGCAACCCACATGTTGGTGACTCAGTCTTTTGCTAACAAACACAGAGGTTTCACTAGAACTGATACAAGACCGACTGACCCTGTGAACAAATACTAAATGTTAGCCTTACTGGGTGCACTTGTTGGAAAAATGCATGAAACATTCACAAAGATAAAGGTTTGACATGTATGCAAATGTCTTTTTTTAAAACACTGATTTCGACAAATTTGAATGACATAAACTAGGGATGTCCGATATTGACTTTTTTTTTTTTTTGACAAACTCTCAATTTCTGATACAGATATCAGCCCACACCGATATGTGCACCATGACACATCTGCTGTGGTGGAATGAACACATATGTGTTGTATAACATTTATTTAAATATCGATAAAATATAACGATATCAACCGATATCACATTTTTATACTGATATCGGGGCGATATTTATCGGACATTTATTGCTACATCTTTGTATGATGTTGTGTTCATGAACCTCCTTCCAAAACACCAGTGTGCCATTGAATACAAAAGGGCATCACCATGAGTAAAAGTCCCAATATTATGGGATAAGAGTAGCACAAATGTAAGCTAGCTTTAGGGGAAAACAAGCTATTAGAAATCCTTGGGGGTGGGGGTGGGGTGTTTAAGACAAAATTAATTGCAAGCCAAATGCTATCTATGTTCCATTTGTGGAAACAAATTAATTGTAGAGTATGTGAAAGCACTTAAAAGTAGGGTCGCAATAAATTGTATGAGTAGAAAAAGAATAAAAATAAATAATGCATACAAGAATCATGCAGGCACTAAATATGCTGACATTTTCATGGTCAATTTAAGGTTAGTGTTGGTCTGAGCTACAAAGTTGCAAGCTGAGAGGTCAGTCCTATGAAGAGCAAGGCAGAATAATTACAAGGACATTTTAAATGGACATGCAGGTTGGCATTGAATGCATCACCAACACTCTTATAGCAAAGATACAATGACCGTTTTGACTCTCAGGCTAAATTCAATGACTTACGATGATGGACAGATGATCAGCGTAGGGCAGGGGTGTCCAAAGTGTGGCCTGGGGGCCATTGGCCATCGGCGTATAGTAAAAACACTTGTAATTCATTATTAATGAGAGGACCACAGTTTGTGCCGTAATTGGCTGCAGGTAGCTGTGGCTGCCTGCCGGACGCATTGGGAAGCCTTTCCCCTTTGTGGTGCTGGTCTTGTGTCTATGCGTGTAAACAATGTGTTTTACTTGTATGCCAAGTTTTTTTTAACAGTACTGTGCTCCTTCCTTCGCTTCCCCCCCCTTCATCGCCCAATCAATCCCGTCCTGTCACCCCTTGTCTCACTTCATAATATGTTGTAGATGTATGGACGGATGATTGCACTATTTTCCTTGTACTTCTGTATAAGTGATAACAATAAAGGCTTGTTCATTTGTCATTGTCATCATCAAAATGCAGTATTTTCCTGCGCCTCTCGACTAGCCATTTAGCTCTCTGTGTAGAAATTCACTACGGCGACTGAAAAGTTTGAAATAGTCATTTACTGGAAAACAATGCACGGTTATGCCCAACACTATTTGCGGCTCGCACTTTGGACACCCCCTGGTATAACAACATAACTCATTTGTTGCGTTCACTGCATACTCATGCCAAATAATATCCGATTCCATCACATTCATTGACGTTATCGATCAGAATAGACTGGTTCTACTCGACACAATGTCTGGTTTGTGTTTGTTAAAGCTGGTGTACGACGTCTAGGAAGTATGACAAAAGTCAGAGAACATTTTGCTGATGTTAGTTTTAAGAAGAACACGGAAAAAGGTGAAGAAAGTGTCCTGACACCACTGCCCTGGTAGAGTGTGTAATCATGAATGAATTGATGGTACAGCTTTACGACATCACATTACGTACATTGTTATCAGCATCGTGGATAAATTCAATTAATCTTGCTTCCTGCTTGCTTATATCGCTGTGTTTTTGTGCTTAGTCTGTAGGGGCCGTTTGGGTGTTTTCCTCCCTGGATTTTGGGTTGTGTCATGGAACGTACGTCGTTTCGACCTTTATTTGAACGGGGCCAACACGTCGTTGAAGATGTTGAGGAACATGTGCACATGGTACTCCTTGAAGACCAGCGCGGGACGGAACCGGATTGACCGGTCCCCACACCCTCCCAGGAGGACACCTGATGACAAAACATCAGTGATTAACTTTCAAGGCAATCTGGCATCAACTTCATGGGAATTCAGTACAATGGAAACTGGCAGACTGGTGTCGACTGGATGTCGCCATTGTTGCACATTTACTTGACCTTGGCCTGAGACATAAGGAGAATGATTTTCCAACCAACAGAAGTTTGTTGACGTTTGTACATATTTAAAGCTAGGTCATATAAGCTGACGTATGATTTGTGGTGTTCTCCAAATCTCTGTGCTTTTTTTTTGCTCGTGGAGAATTTAGTCGTGAACGCACGTAAGTTGTAAGCCAACATCCGTCAAACTTGCAAGAAAGGTCGCAAGAATTATGCACAAGATGTAGGTTGTGTGTTCCAACATTGTAGGACCCGTACCGGACACACGATTGGTTCTGTACATACACCTTTTTTATGACAGAGCCTCTGCGACGTGTGTCTTGATATTTTTTTCAATTTATCAACATAAATGGTCAATAAACATACTTAATATGTGTAATATATAGAAGGCTGTATTCCATCATGATGTTTATTAAAAGAGTTTGCCAATGTAGATTGTCTGTGACTTCATGCAACACAGATGTATACTTCATGAAAAAGTGATTTCCCCCTGTTAACACATAACTTAACTGAAATTAACCGAGAACTATCAGTGTGAAATGTTATGAAGCCATTTCTAAACCTTTGGGACTCCAGCAAACCACAGTGAGAGCCATTACCCACAAATGAGGAAAACATTAAGCAGTAGTGAACTTTCCCAGGAGTTGGCCGGCGAACCGAAATTATCATCCAAGAGGTCACAAAAGACCCCACAACAACATCCAAAGAACTGCAAGCCTCATTTGCCTCAGTTAAGGTCAGTGTTCATGACTCCACCATAAGAAAGACAATGGGAAAAAAAACATTCCAAGACGAAAACCACTGCTGAACAAAAAGAACATTAAGGCCTCTGCAAAGATGAGTGGGCCAAAATTCCTCCACAGCGCTGGAAGAGACTCATTGCAAGTTATCACAAACCCTTGATTGCGGTTGTTGCTGCTAAGGGTGGCCCAACCAGTTATTAGGTTTTTCCCTTTATATTAAAAAAAAACATTTAACATTGTTCTTTTCTCACGGTAATGTTGAATGTGTGGAAATAATTGTGAATTATGTATTATTATTTTACCAGGGTGCTGTTTTTGTTTTGTATGGTTCTAAGTTCTACGTTCTGAGTCCTACATATGCCCAGCAGAAAATGAGGCAGGTATCGCTGCACCTTAATATAAAAACTGTACAAACATTTTTGTATGAAAAATATCAAACCGTGATATCAAAATATTAAATGGAAGTGAGACGCTGATTTTCTGCATAGTTGCACCCCTAGCGACTGAGGAGTAGTGCTACATACCCTTGTTTCGTGCCTTGAGAAGAATGTCGTTGCGTGTTGCATCATCACAGATATCAATAGCACAGAAGGTTCCCTGTCCTCGAGCTCGGCTCAGGATGCCAGGGTACTGAGCCTGAGGACCAAAGGCATCTGGGTCATATTCTCAGCAAGACAGATCCCAGAGAACAAGAGCTCATGGCCTATTTTCTGAAATGTACTTTCAAAATGGGCAGATTGGAACGTTAGCCGGGTATTAAGAAGTTCTTCTACTTGGTTTTAAATGTGGCAAATAACAGAGAATGTAAATTTTCATATGACAGAAACATACCTGCAACTCATACAGCCCATTTAGCAAGGCCTTTCCTGAACGAGTCACCTCCTCCAGGAGGTTTTCTCTGCGAATCACATTGAGGACCTCAGCCAGGAACAAGTTCTTTGATGGGTCACCCATCCATGTGTTAAAGATGCGGTAGGCCTGAAAACAGGGGAACAATATATCATGCATCATATACTGTGCAAAAAATGTTATTCTTCAAAAATAGGCAGGTTTTTCAATACACATGTCACCACAATAAATTGGTAATAATTTGTATATACATCATATATTTATGGGAAAAAGTTTGCCTCAATTCCTGTATGCCTTATGGATACACTGTGTGTGCCCATCTGTGTTTTTAAGGTATTTTTATCACAAAATGTCCTATTTAGCATCAGCAGTTGACTGTATAGTTCTTTGCTGACGGTTAGTGTATATATACGTGTAGGTATAATAGTATCAATATATACTGTGTAAAGAAATAGACAGAAAAAGACATTTACCAATACAAATGAAAAACTATTTTAACATCTTCCCATCATGCATTGCTTCCTATCAAAACAGATCATTGGCCATGGCTGCCGATTCGCTGCAATGATTCCTTTAGCTTCCAGTGTCCACCAGAGGGAGCCAATCCTGCCTCCCTCTGGTCAACAGAGGGTTTTCAACAAACCTTATCAGCTTGTAATTCCAGTTTGTGGTAGTAGCCGCCAGTCAGAAGTTTCTTACTGAAGGACACAATGTCAGCGGGGTCGTCCATGCCCCAGTGCTCATGGGCCCAGAACTTTCCGGTGCACCCTCCTCCAGTTTGGACTTCATCCACATGGAAAGCACAGCCATGCTAGGCGGAGAAAAGGATACCAGATGTATAAACTTTGTCCTTGATGATGGTGGCGACAATTGAGCGGGACGAGTCTTGTCACAGTAACAATTTTGCTGGTCGATAACTGTGCTATAAATTATCATCAATAAATGATATTATCATCAAGCTTTTTTGAGACCATTTTTAAAATGAATTGTCATGAGAAGTGCAATTCACAGTTGAACCACTAGATGGTACTCAGGTATAGTGTACCTGTGTGAGCCATATTAGCCTTGCACGTTTCATATTTCAACCTCCAAGGCACTGATTTGAAATTATGGAGGATATCGCTAATGCTATAAATAATAAAAAGTGTGTAAAGGCCTTTTGTCATCCTAATAACAAAACTAGAAAGGTGCGAAATCAGAGGATTAGTTTAGAATTGGGCCAAAAGCTACTTCGATCTAGGAAAACACACACCTGCAAGTTAAATATTATGCGTGGAGTACCCCAGGGGTCAATACTGGGACCAAAACTATTCAACTTGTATCTCAATAACATCTGTAGAGTTCTGAAAAACTGAAAAAAGATGGTTTGATAATAATAGGTTATCCTTGAACCTAGGTAACAAAAGTAACCAAGATATGTACGGGCAAATACAAATAGACAGTGTCTACATTGAAAGGGTGAATAATATATAATACTATAATATAATAATAATATATAATATAATATAATATATACAATACAATACAATACAATATAATATATTCAATATTGAACAAAGCAGAGTAGAAATATGATCTCAGGGGAAAACTAACAACGTTAAAAAGCCACAGCATTTCAGTATGTGGAATCAAACTATGGAACGGCTGGAGTAAGGATGAGCGAATTCAAGAAGCAATACAAGCAGATAATGTTTGCAAAATAGAAGGAAGTAGAGTCTTGATGGGTCCTTTTGGACATGCATGGATGGATCCATACAATGGATTGCTTTATTGCTTTTAGTATGTTTCATGTACAAAATCTATCAAAGTGCCCATCCACATCCCTGCTTTTGTGTAAAAAGTGAAGGCTGTTACCTTGCGTGCAATGTTGCGTAGACTCTTGAAGAAATCCACGGAGGCGTGATTATCTCCTCCTTCAGCTTGGATGGGTTCAATCACAATCCCAGCGACAGGCTTTCCCTTCTGTCTCCACTTCACAATCAGGTCCTCCACCTGGAGACACATTCAAGATGGAACGTTGATGTCAGTATAAGGCTGATTGACAGGAACTAGCATGAACGCTTTTGATTATTATGCCAGTTTTGTCAAGAAAATATTCCGTTGTCATATTACTATCAGTGGTATGACCCAGGAATGAGTTTGTGATGGGAGTAAATTCACTCATCTAATTTGCATATTATGACATCACCAGGCTCAGAAATGGTCACCGCTGATGTAGTACACTGGTGATGGGGATGTCATACAACTTCTTGTAAAAAAAATCTGAACTATCCCCTCAAGGTACAAACAAAAACAACACATTACCAGGTGCGCTGATTAAAATCACTCCTAATCTGTCTAAATTCCAGCATCAATTACACTATTGCAGGATGTATGAGACTTAAAGTTGCTGAAAAGTATTATAATATGGGACCTTTAAGTTATTTTAATTTGACTAGTAAGCCTACCTCTTCCAAACAGCGAGCCTCTTCCTGTGCATTCTCTCTGGTGAACTCTTCCAACGGGTACTGCAGTCTTGGGAATGGGGCGATGGGCCAATCAAACGAGGGCACATCCAGTTTATGGATTGCTTTGGAGTGTGTTGTTGCCAAACAACCTTAACAAGACACAGTCACTATCAGTGAGGCTAAACAAATCATGAATGGTGCTATGATCAGAATTCTAAAACAGTAGTGTAATGTAAATAGTGTAATAGTGTAATGTAGAGTGTAGACTTGATGGTTCGCTTACCCAAAGTTCTGCCATGGAAGCCTCCCATGAAAGACAAAATACTGAAGTCTGGACAACCTGGGCCCTAAAATACAGATCCAAACCAAAACAGATGAAGTTATTTGCTTCCAGACAGACTACGTATGATGGGAAATAGTGGCGTTTTTTCCCCCCATCACCTGGTTGATCATGCAAGAGCTGAGGTCCTCATCGGACGGTGAGTTGTGGCCTCGTTCTTTATTCTATGAAAGACAATAAGATGACACTGCATCAACAAAGGCTCCTTTATTGGCTACAGACATTCTGTGTTTTTGTTTTTACGATTGAAAAGTGCTTGCAGATTGTAACGTGCACGTAGTTTACCACCAGTGGGGAACTATGGAGTTTGATCTACAATGATGACTTTTGTTGATTATCGTCACATGTCCACATCTCAGTCATTCTAAACAAGGACATGAAAACATAGTAGGGCGATGCAGGGACACATCTGATTGGTTAGACTTAATGGGAAACTCCATTAGCAAAAGGCACCGAAGGCCGTTGAAGCTGCAGGTATTGGTGCGATCACAACATGGTGAAATCCTGGAGGGTCTTATGAACACTACCATCACATTCTCAGCCTGTTCAGGTTGTGGTGTGGGTGGATCAATCTAAATACAGTATTTGTACCAATGGCGGTATCGGTATCAAGTCAATGCTAGCATGATGAATTCAATATTTTTCAGTTCATATTGTTCCAATATTGATATTTAATCTGTATTTGACGACTCATGTCGGCCTGAGATTAGCTCTTAGCTCTGACCTAAGAATTGGGGAAGCAGTGGTAGGGTGGTCAAAGACTACGTTCCAAAGACTGAAGAATGAAGATAACTGGCTCTGGGCCAAATGGCAACAAATAAAACAAATATGGAGACAAGCCTCGCATGAAGATATCATCTATAGGTCTTTCCACCTAAACCTCCTCATGGGTCTTTGTCAAATACAATTTGCAGTGTCATTCACCCCAAGTTTGGCCGTTATGTGATACAAGGCTTGACGAGCTTGTGGAGACCACAAAGACAATCCCTGGTACTTTGTACCGGACAAAGAGAAGAGGTATCTGTGTGTATTTATGGCTTTTATTTACACAAAACCAGGTTCGCTGGACACCAACGCCTGACTGTCAAAATGTAACAAAGACATTTGGTGCTATCTTTTCGCATTCGTTCATGAACAGATAACACACTTGGTCTGCCAGAAATGAATAAGATGGTGTCAACTTAGCCGCTATATTTTGCCACTATCAACCAGTTTCACTGCACGTTTGGTATACATGATGTAAATCACCTCACCCTGTACCAGATAAACATGGCCTTGTAAGCATTCTCATTGGAGCATGATCCGCAAGCCATCGTCTGGACACGACTCATTCCACTTGGAGCCACCTGAGAAGACAGAAGAGTAGCACCTTTAATTCACTTCATCCAGTCTATAATTGTGTACAGGATTTGTTAACAGTAAAAAAATGTATATATGATCTTACTACATACGAGTAATTCATTGATGAATAGATGATTAACCAATTATCTAATTAATTGACAACTATTTGGGTATTGATTTATCTTTTTTTTAATTAAAGAATGTATATATCCTCTGATTTCAGCCTAACAAATGTGCTTTTCCCCCAAAATTTCTGTAGTCATACATGAAAGCAGACGTATTATCTTTGTGTGTTAGGCAGAAAAAAATATTCACACACACACAATAGTTCATATTTATTTGGTCCGTCTAGGGCCCAACAAATTACTCCATTAATCAAAATAAGCTTCAACTAAGAAAATAATGATTAGTTGCAGCCGTACTAAATACTGTAGACAAGAGTGTTCTTGTGCACAAGTCACTGACCGAGAGAAGACTTTCTGTAAGTTTGTCTGGGAAATTCTCAGGTGGCAAGATTCCGAGAGCAGGTCGGTTGACAAATGTACTCTGTGACAGAGCACAAAATGAGAAGTAGTTTGGATTAGTCGAATACAATCAACCATCCAATGAAGATACAAGCTAACACAATATACAATGTCAAGCATAAAATACATCACTACTGGAAACAATACATTTGGAACGTTACAAATTATTCGCCTTTGCTGTTAGACACATTACGCATCTGGGCCACCATAGAATGAGAAGACGAAGCAGGAGGGATCAGTGTTGCCAGGTTTGTTGTTACACAGTCCAGTCCAACCTTGATTTTCAAACATCCCAGTTTTCGTATGATTTGGTTAACAAAAATTCTCGCCATAATTGTGTCCTGGTTTTCATACACACTCTTGGTTATTGTAAAATACAGTGTAGAACAAACTAGTCCATTGGCTCTGTGATAGTCTGTATCAGTCCTCTGAATTGCCAACACAAAAGAGCCTATATATTGGTGACTCACTGTTTTTCTGCAGGTCAAACTATAATTATTGTCAACAAAATGTATATTTTGATAATATTTTTTGGTGTTTGGAACAGATCACTTGGTTATATGGTACATGGTTTCCAATGGGAACATTTGCTTTGGAACAACACTGTAATACACTGTATACCATAATTTTGTAGTTGCAAACATATTTGTTTAGCTTTTTTTTGTGATCCACCTTCACAAATAGATTGCAAAACCATGACTGAAAAGCAGGCTTACCAGATTGTTGGGATTGGACATTAGTTTGATGAGAGCAGGGTGGTTGTATCCTGAGGGAAGAAAGAAAAGAGATGGAGGCAACATACAATTAACAATTTATGACAATTTATCAGACACACAAGTCAAGTTCAGGGTCAGGTAATTATTGGACTTTAGGTTATACATAAATACCCCAGAACTCATACAAAGCAAGTAGAAAAGTGATGGCAGTGATGAAATATACTTCAAAGGTTTATTGGCATTAGTAATCCTTTTTATAGTAAACTGGCAGTTAGAAGACATCAGGAATACAATTACCCATGATAATAATAATAATGAAGGATTCAATTTGACATCTTGATGCCTTATAGAAACTATGGTCGCGTTTCCCTTCCAACCAGCAGAGTACAGTGAAGGCCAACGGTGTCAGCTCTAAACCAGTTGGGTTGGAATTATTCTTGTGTGTCATTATGTTATTATTCTTATGTGTCATTATTTAATATTTAATACCATGTAGAACAGGTATTATTTTCATACAAGAACACAACCTTGCAGACAGTAGGTATGCAACAACAATATTTCCAATACCACATGTTAGTATTCCACATATGGAAGTGGAATATTATGTCAGCTTTTTGTCAAGCACTGAGATTTCGCACTTTGTTCAGTGGTCCCTGAACGCACATTTATTTTCAGACATAAACTTGTGTTGTGTCCTGAGTGAACAATGGCAACTGAAGAGAGATGTAGTGGTGGGCGGATCGATCTCAATGTTGGTATCAATATTGATTGATACTTGGGCTTCTTTGGTTGTGGAGTGTTAATTTTGTTCATTAAATTCATTCATTAAAAAGTATTGATATCGACAATACTTACTATATTTACTTGACATCAGATCAATAGCAATTACAGCTGTGGCTTTTATTGCAAATGTTGAGTCAGAATTAGAGGAGAACATCAATTTCAAGCAAACAGGAGGGTTTTTTGTGGGGGGGTCTCGGATAAATCAGGAATGTACTGTACCACAAAAACAAACGCTCATATGACATGCAAGTCATTTCTGGAGGGAATACTTAATGTCCATAACTACAAGACACCAACACACATTCATCACATTCACAATACCTCTTGTCTTTTCCACCTGAGCAAAGCCTTTCTTTCCACTAATTACTTTCAGATCTGCAGAATGTGTGGATGGCATATCAAAAGGAAGACTGGGATGAATTCATGTCTTTTGAGTGGTAGGAGATTAGATGTAATCAAATATACTGTTCAGCATGTCGGTGTTATATAACATGTGAAATTGACTCAGTAGTTGCCCTTTCAGCTACTGAATTAGTTATTGTGCAAGAACAGACCACTTTTTTAGGGGGGGTTGCCTGAAGCCTGGTCCCTAAAACTAATGAGGAACATGGTCCAAAACCTAACTCAATGTGTGCCTTCAACTGTATTATGCCCATGAAAAAGTCTACCATGAAGAGGGAAAAAGAAACACTGGACTATACACTACACTTACTGGTATTTATGATCGATCATCAGATCTCAGATTTTTTAAAAGTGTGGTTGCCGTATGTTTGCAATTTTTTATTTCCGACAAAACGTTCTGCACAGTCAAAGGCACCTGCAGTCACACCCAAAGGGCAGAGGAGGAAGAAGAAGTTAGGGTGCCATTACGGAAGGAGGAAAATACAGCGACAGGAGCATTATGTTTTAACAAGGACACAAAAACGCTACAGCACAGTGTAGCAAAAAGGAACAGTCAGAGGAGTAAAATATGGGTGGGTAACTTATTCATTCAAATTCAAACGAAAGTCTGAACAAGAGAGAAATGTGAGAAAATGTTAATGCCTGAGGGGTTTTAAAACCTTAAAACACATATAATAATTGTAAAGAAATAAAGTTGGCTACTTGCCGAATTTCATTTATTATGGACCATTTTGGAAACCTATAAACGATATATATATTTTCAGATGTGACTGCAAGTCACAGGACCAGCCAAACTATAAACAACGTGCAACTTCTGGTAGGAAAAATATGCTATGACACACTCCCTGCTCCATCTCCCCTACAAACCCTCGGCAGCTTGACGTTCACATTGTACTTCAATTTCTGAAAAAATATTTGAAGTAAAAGTTGAAATTATTAGATTAAATTCATATCCAGAACCCTCCAGAACTTCTTGTCTTCCACAGCCTCCATAATAATTACATGCACATGCGTCATGGCAAATATGCAAATGTCATCTACAAATCACATAGATTCCAGTCCTGTGGGAAACACTGCAGCTCATAGGAATGCAGCCTGATTTGAACTCGCCTGTCTTGTAGTAAACCCCCTCCATACAAATCTAGCATTGTTGTGTACTTACCAATTGGAATGGAGGAGATCTGAGTGTAGATGTCAAGCATGCGATTGCCATCCACATCCACCAGGTAGTTTCCTCTGCTCTCCTCATAGTTACAGAAGAAGTTGACAGCACCAACATTCTGGAAAAAAACACATGTTCATGGTTTAGATCTTTATCTTTCTGTTCATTAAATACAGTAAAAAATTGGCATATTTCAGACATAGCTGGGAACAGTAAAACTGCGATTTATCAGAGTAAAATGTTTAATCATCTGACATCCCTAGTTTTTATGCTGGCTCCCACTAGGCAGCAATCACAGGATACTTTTCATACAGAGTAGCAACTACGACTCCATGACACAAGTCTAAATACTTGGACAGTTTACAGCTTCTGTTAAACTTCTGCTGATACTGTAAATGTTTAATTTATTGTTTAAACATTGAATTACAGTGTATTGTTAAAAAAAGGGGTGGTATATGAGCACACACACGCGCGCCAGATGGCAGTGCCTTGTACATACGTCTAGTTAGTCTCCCCTCACTTCCCATGAATGAATCATTATTAAGGTTCATTTTGTTATTCCAGTCCATTGATAGTTCCCCCCTGGGGCCTTAAGGTCGTCCTGAAATGCCAGGCCGAGTGCTCTCACGGGTTCTCCCTAACTCACAGTGCCAGGAGCCGTGTGTCTTTGTGTACCAGGAGCTGAGTACCGGCCTTACACATGGAAGCCATTCTCACTCTGTTACGAGCATCCTGTAAGCTATCTTGACACTACTGTTTAAGAAATGTTATGTGATTTGAATGAAATATGGCTGTGTATGAAGAGGAAGAAGCTGAAATGTCAAATGTGTAGCAGATACATTTGTGTGGCAGATAAATGCTTGTCATTTCAGCTCTGTACAAATTTCCCCACTGAGGGACGAATAAAGGCATAACTTAATCTTAGATGGTGGAAATTCTGCTTCTTAAAACCTCAATACGCACGTACCACAACTGACTTGGTCACGTATTATAACTAAACTCTGAACATTTTGTAGAAATGTAACAAGGACCACTATTCCTGCTTCGATACAGAACAGTAATATTACAAAAGAATAACACTTATTATATCCCTTATAGTCAAAACCAACCCAACTTCCCTAGTCAAAGGCTGGTCAGGTAACCCATGACAATTCCCATATATCATATGCAAACACGGTTGTTACAAGTTAAGAGTCTTTGTAAATTCAATCCCTCAATAATTTGCATGACATCCATCATGGGTGCAAAGCCATTGCAAAAGGCTCCAGACACTGTGGCAGAGGAAAGTGGGACAGTAACAAGTGCAAGTGCAAACTAGGGGAACAGCATTTGTGCTACAGGCTCTATTTAACAAGTTCACTGAGCAGATACAAATGGAGAATCAAATGCGTGCGCACACACACACTACAGTGATTTGAACTGCGGCATCCATTTTTAGTCTCGGTGCTTGACTGGGCAATTCCTCAAGTACCTGTACATCGCACACATGCATGCAAACGCACACCTCAACTTACCTGGATTTCCCCCAGCTGTTTTGTTAGCTCCTACAAATAGAAATACAAATAAGTGACTGGACAGATGTCTTTCTATGTGTACTGTGTTTTGTGTGTTTCACCTGTGAGCGTGGCCCAGGGACTTCAGTTTTCATGGAAGGTCCATTGTAATCTAACTCCACCTGGGCTTTTGGCGCCGCTTTACTTGCATATCGGCATCCTGTTGACAAAAATAACACAGGATAACTCAGACCTTTCCAAGAGATCGTAAAGCATGATGTCTCCAAATAAATACTGTCTGAGTTTGTCTGAGCACTGCACTCAACCGAATCGTTGCAACAGGGTTGTCTTTTCCCACTGAGGACTGCATAGTGGCAATGACAGGATGCAGGGCTCAATTTGATATTTTTGTGTTTTTTTTTATTCGGTGAAAGCCATGTAGACGAGGCGTCAGGACCTCACTGCATTCAGTTGCTGGACTTTTTGACTGAGAGACCACAGGCAGTTTGGTCAAGAGCAACACATCCAGCACCATCACACAGGGGATGCCCCATGGTTGTGTTCTTAGCTCCCTGCTCTTCAAGGGTCTTGAATTTCTTGAAACTAATTTAGTTTGGGGCTGCACGGCGGCGAGTCGTTAGCGCACAGGCCACGCAGCTACGAGACCAGAGTTCGATTCCACCCTCGGCCATCTCTGTGTGGAGTTTGCATGTTCTACCCTTGCACACGTGGGCTTTCTCCAAGGACTCTGGCTTCCTCTCACATTCCAAAAACATGCTAGGTTAACTGGTGACTCCAAATTGTCCATAGGTATGAATGTGAGTGTGAATGATTTGCCTATATGTGCCCTACAACTTATACAATCCAAAATACTTCACAGAACACGCTACACAGAACAGTGGATTTGCACTGGACCCTTATATGCTTGCCTTCGCAGGTGGGAGATCCCATGTGGTTTCTTCGGGCAGCAGTGTCTGCAGTCATGCGGTCACTGTACTGGACTATCGTGGTGACGAGAGAGCTGAGCCGAAAGAACAAGATTGCGGATACAAGCGACTGAAATGAGTTTCCACCGTAGGTTGGCTGGCTCACCCTAAGACATAAGGTGAAGAGCTCAGTCATACGGGAGGGGCTCAGAGTAGAGCCGTTGCTCCTTCACATCGAGAGAAGCCAGTTGAGGTAGCTCGGACATCTAGTCCAGATGCGTCCCTGGTGACGTGTTGTGTGAATGCCCAGTCGGGCAACGGCCCCGGTTTTAGGACACGCTGGAAGGATTATGGTCTTTAATTTCGTATGCAGGCCAGCGCACTTTGCAAATTTCGTGAGCACCCACGCCTCTATCCCTCCCATCGGGGCGAGTGGCAAAGAGGGAGGAGAGAGAGCATGAGAGGGTTTAACACAGCCAAGTGTAATCTTAACTGCACTGTGCGCCTGTCGGCCAATTTACCGCTGCACAGGCTGCGCTTCGCCTGCGCCAAGAATAGACCACGTTGGAGCTGGCGAGCTTTCAGCGCACCTTTGTCATGCTGTTTTGTCACAAAATTGTCACTGCGCCAAGCTCGTGCGCCGCCATGCCCATCTAAGCGCAGTCCAATCTACCAAATTATCAAATTGGCTGCGCACAATGGAGCACAGACCAAATTATTCTGTCACCCTGAGCCACAAAATTAGAGCCGTGTCTCACAGCTGGCCGGAGAAAGCCTTGATCTCCTGGAGGAACTGGCCACGGACCAGGAAGTCTGGGCATCCATACTGAAACTGCTACCCCCGCAACTGAGAAGCCATGAAATTCTAACAGAGATGTGGTGAAGGATTTGAGTGTCTTTGTAGTTTAGTTTATTTAACAATTTTGAAAATTGCTTCAGCAAACATTTCATACAATTTATTACTAATAGACTACATTGAACCATGAAATTGCATGATTTATGAATATATTTCTAAAAAACTGTAATGACCGAAGCCACAGAATTTGAAGTGCAAAGTGACGAGGGACGACTGTATAACTTTAACAGAACAGGTGGATGTCAGAATTGACTAACAGCCAACTATTTCTAGCAAGCTATATCAGGAGTAAATAGATACATATGTAGACCTTTAACCATTTATGTCAAGGTATGCGTGTTCAACTGAGACCTGTTATTTCGCTCTGCAGAGTGCATTTTATGTATGGTCTGCACACTGAAATTCATATCAATGTACTTAAAACGTTTACACGGGTAATCTAAATGTGTAAATGTGTAATCTAAGTGTGTGAGGCATATTTAGGGCTTAAACTTGGACAATGTTGTGAGTCAACTATGGCATTTAATGACAGAATTTAATCTAATAATTAGCCACTTTTATTGCACATGTTGATCTGAAATCGAAGAACATCAGTCCAAGCAAGAGAGTTTAGAAGGGGAAGGTGGGGGAACGGCATGTGTAAAGAAAATAGACTTTTATAGGAGCATCAATGATTAAACTACCTACAGCTATTTAGATATTTTTTTACATTTGCCAACACACTAACCAGAGAATCTACATAGAATGTACATAGATCCTTGTTTACCTCCGCAGTTTTCCTGAAGCTTGTCTGGTCATTATAATATAATATGCATTGTTATTCAGCCAATCCAGTGTGTGTGCGTGCCAATGAAGCAAGCTATTAGCCCAGGTTTAGGGTAAATACTGTACGTAGATGATTCCCCAACCTTATTAGTGATATACTGTTTGGCTAAAACTAAGACAGTAACAACATCAAATTAAAACCACAAAATGAATTCAGACCCATCATCCACCACTCAGAGCCTGGAGTTTTGCTGTTTGATGTGTGGTGAAAGGCAGTGTGCTTACATGATGAGAGGTTGTGCACTAACAAATATGCACATTAGCGCACAATAACATCATCAAAATTGACCTTTTGTGTACTCCCACATGGTATCAGCATTTGAGACGAAATATGAGGCTGCATTTTCATTTCATGTATATTGGAAATGTTTGATAGCAAATGCTAACTGGGCTAATACATGAACTGTGTGTTCACGTATACTACGTAGCTATTTTGACATACTACTCAGGTTCTGATAGCAACTATGGTGTATTCAAGGGTGAATGTGATGGGATCCACTGGAGATACAAAATCAGCACGGGACCAAATAATTACAGTAATCCCTTGTTTATCGCGGTTAATTGATTCCAGACCCCACCATGGTAAGTGAATTTCCACAAAGCACATAACACATGAACAGTGAACCTTCACAAAGGAGCAGCTGTCAACCACAACAAGCCTGTGGTTGGGGTCCTCTGTCCTAGTTTTGCAATATTGGTCTTATCATAGATGAATTATTCATGAAAATGTCTTTAATGAAGTCTTCCTTGTGTTTTTTTAAAATAAATATTCCTCCATAATGAGCTGTCTTTTGTGGCACGAGGTTCTAAGAACTTGTTTGTTTCATCACATCATACTAGTTGTTAGTCAAACATTACAAGACAGATTACATCACCGATTACCTATTCAACTGTTTCAAGTTCACATACCTTTAAACTTTGGCTCAAGTTCATGCAATAAACTTTTCCTTTTTTTAAACTATGACTTTTTTTAAGGTGATCTATTATGCATGCAGCAAAACACCAGAAGTCGACAGGAGCATTGAGAGTGTGACCAACCACAGCAGAGTGGGCGTGCCTTAGGTGGAAAATAAACCATTTTTGCAGGAAGCACGAAATCCAAAGAAATGCAGCTGGAATAGGTGCAGATTCCACAACTCAATACAAAGGGCCGAAAAATTAGCATAATAGCTCCCCTTTTAAATGATGAGACCTGTAGCTGTATAACATTTCAAGTGAAGCCTGCAAAGTCCATTTTGATCACACACTTACCTGAGGTGAGTTTTTTCCCAAGTAAAAGACTAGACTAGTGCAATTTAAATATTACAAAGTTGACAAATGAAGGTAGTGTCTGGGGTGACATTTAGTCAATGATATGGAACCTGCTGAAGAAACCAGACAACTTGTCACAGTTACAAAGGTTTGCTTTATATTACTAACAGCAAGCAAGAGTGGGACTTCTATTACAAAACATTGCTACAAAAAGACATTAAAATCAAGTAGTATTACCTGTAACACTGAAGCACCGATTCTTGTGGAGGGATAGTGCAAGTTGGCGGCCAATCACAGAAGATGCCATGGCAGGAATCAGACCCAAGTGCAGAGAGGCAGCAACTGCCCTTGTCTCTCTTCACCAACTGGTTCACCTGAGGCGAAGAGAGGGAGGGGTTGGGGCAAACTGGGAGGGTGAAGAATTGTAAGGACACATGTATCAACCCCAAGGTACACTTACACAGTCAAACAAGATCTGCAGGTACGTCAGTAACTTCATCAAAATAATGCCATGCAGTCTTATTCGCTGGCGGACCCGGTGCAATATTATGTGGTCATAAACGACACCAAACAGGTTACGCCATATTTATTTGTGTGCAGGGTACAACAAATAAAAATGCGATTCAACTGTCGTTCCTGGAACCGAAACTGTCATCATGTGAGACTAGTGGTGCTCTAACTGATCGGTCACAGATCGATATTGACTGATATCAGTGAAAAAGGACGGTATCAACATCAGCAGACACTTGCTTTAAAACGCCAATCCCCTCCACCGATCAGCTTTCATTTTGTAAAAGTAGCTCTCACCAGAAAAAAACACTCATTATCACTCGTTTTCACTCACGGATTATCGGCACCTGCAGCATAAAATCCTGATCCGACTTGTAGCAAACTTGTGTGATTTTGTGGAATGGAGCACGAAATGAAAATTTCGGAATGGATTTGGATGGAATTTTCAGGAACTGTCGGAAATTGGATATAGAAGAACTGATTAAATTTTGGGCGTGACGGTGCTTGCCTTTGACTTGAAAAATGTCTATTCAGAATTTTCCCCAAATTCACCTTTTCCGTAGAACTAAGGACCTGCTACTACGGCCACATTTCTCAGCGCATTTTTTCCCTTAAACTGCTATGACATACGACTACTTCCGCATCTCTCAACCAATTCACCTCATTCCAACATCAACTCATTCAACAAAGTCAGGACATGCTATTAGCGTTTCTTCCAGAATGCGGGGATCTGCTGTATATGGTACAAAATGCGCTACATGCCTTTAACTTGAAAAATGATATCTTCAAACTCAAAAGACTAGTTCAGTCAACGCCTTTGGGATAAAAAGTGAGTCCAATCAGGTGTGATTTAAACCAGGCCAGGGTGTTTGAGGACAACCAATCCTGCATGCCTGTTAACGGTTATAATTGTGTGAATCTGTTTTATTGTACTGTAAATGTGGGTCTCTGTAGTTGCATGCATTTGTTTATGGTGTGGAGCACCACATGCACCTTTGTAAAGGAGGCTGTAAATGGCTTGTACAACTAAGATAAGAAAAGGAGTTTCCGTTTTCTGAATTCTTACGTAATACTGGCTAGAGAATGGGGGAAAATTCAACCTTTTCTGCTTTTCACACAGTGGACCCAGTCACAGCACACATATTGGCACACAGACTCACAGCCGGTTACTTGGCAACACCTCATGAACTGGATGAAACTGGTTCGGAGTTACACAAGACTGCATCTTCCGATGCCATGCCTAGGAGAAGCAGTGTGTTGGGGGGTGGGGGGACGACAAAAAGCCCACAGCAAGTTGGAACTGGGATAAACCAGAGTAGCACCACTGATGGATAAAATATTGGAACCAAGACTGGGTTCATTTAGAGTCTATGGTGAAAAAAACACAAATGAGATGCTCACTGCAGAGTTTGGATTTGAGCAAACCTTTTTTTCATGAGCAATCTAATCCACACGGTCCACTGTCCACATTTTGTGTTGACTGACTTGAAACTACAAAATATGACACATGCACCGAGGCAATCTGCTGGAGAGAAAATGAATCACACGGCTCGGCACCAACAGTCCAGTAATTAACTGTCACACCTCGGTTGATTAAATCTAATCTGACCACAGTTTTATAGGGAAATGTTACGGCACCGAGCTCCATTGCACTGTGACCTAAATATTTTGGTGTGGCGGACATGAATGGATCTACGTGACCATTCAGTTACACACAGCTGTGCAGTGAAAAAAAACAATCACATTATGATTCTCTTACTGCAATTTACCACATCAACATGAAGATTGGGATCATTTAATACAATTAAACAACCAACAAATGCAGCTGGTTCATTGCTATTTCTCTGTTTAAACAAGGCAGTTAATGTTTACTTCATAATTCTGTTTGAACTATGCACCACACTGTGTGCGCAGCTAAATAGGTTAGCCCATACCAAGGTGGACCCATTTCACCTTCTAGGAAAACGGTGGGAGATAAACCACAGACCAAGTGGAAGACATAGAATCGTTTTTGATATAACTCAGATAACTCAAAAACTAAAGCAGAAAAAATGTAAATTTAACTGCACAAAACAGCACCTTTGGTTGACCTATGTCATAAACTGTAATAACACTGTAATAACTCAAAAACAAAAGCAAACAAAGTTTCATTTTAACTGCACAAAACAGCACAAACATAGCACTACACAATTCGAAGCATGTCGGGGGGCTGGTTATGTAATAGGCCAAAACATAAATCGTTAATACCTCAAAAACGAAAGCAGCACAAACCTACCAAAAAAATGACAATAATTTGGTTCAATTCAGAGCATGTTGGGGGGCTGGCTGACGTTTGGTTGACCTGTGTAATAAACTGTAGTAACTGGAAAACAAAAGCAGCACAAACGTTCATTTTAACTGCACAAAACAGCACAAACATAGCACAAAAAAGTTTTGAAAAAAGAGTTTTGGCAGCAAAAAGTGTCAAGAATGCAGTGTGTGCCTTGACCACGTGGCGGTAAGATAGTGGTTGCCTGCTCAGCCACACTGACAAAGAATAACATTGCTTTTTAGTAAAATGGGACCTATTCATTGTTTTCCACTTTTCGGACCTATAAATGTAGTTAGAATGTTGTATTCTCGTGGTAAATGATGCCAAAGTTTCAGATAATGAGGTTTGACCATTTGGATGTGAGCCCTGAAAGAATTGTGTGATGGCTCTAGATGCTTGGTTTCAGAGGGTGTTGTAAAAGTGGAGCTTTGTGATGTCACAGATGGCCGGACTTCCTTAAATGGGTGTGCGCTGTCCTTCCCCAAGCTCTGCTTCTGTGTTCACGTTAAGAATGGCTCACAGGAAGTGTTTCTTGTGGTGTAAGGGAAAGCTACATTTGTTTAAAATTCCTAACACCGCCAACATCAAGCACAAGTGGTTGGCGGACCTGATTCCCTACCAGTAAAAGAAGATTTAAATCTGTCACGGCATTTCACACTGGGCTGTTTTGTGAACATTGGCCGGCATAGCTGGACTAGCCGACAAACTGTTTCTGAAGCCCGACGCCTTTCCAATTTATCAGTGCCCTAACTGTGTTTGTTTAGTGTAAGTCATGGAACAAAAGCGGTTGTCTGTGTAGCATCATAGAGTGTGCATACAGGGAGCTGATCAGTGGGTTTACCAGAGTTTTTTCAGACACTTATAGTCCCGCAAAAAACATGTAATGACTACATTACACGTTACCAGTGCTGTAGACAACGCTAAAACGCTAAAGCTACTTACCATCTGAGGTAACCTCTTCTTGAGAAACTTTAGACTATCCAGTCTCTACTTGCGGATCGGATTTGGGATCCAACACATAAGGCTGTATATTAAAAGCGGATACTTTAAAAAGATAAATCAATGTTTCTCCTATACCGTTTACCAAACTCCTATAAAGCTGAGGTCGCAGCTCGCGGCACAACACCGGAAGTCCTCCTAAGCACTTGGGAGTGTGAACAATCACAGTGGAGTGGGCGTGCTTGGAGGCAGGCCATGGGTGAATGAATTAAAAGAGACCGTTTTCCACAAGAAGCACAGCTGGAATAGGTGCAGATTATGGAAGATATAGAAAGCTTTCTGTGATGGTTATTGTGTTTAGCTGCTCTATAGGAGTCCACAACTGTACAGGTGTGCAGAAAAATGAGCACAATAGGTCCCCTTTAACTCTGTGGTAGGGGTGTTCAGGCCGACACTAATATTGGTCCGCCATTCACAAGCACCCGCGTTTGCACAGAAACGGGGAAGATCAACAAGAGTTGAGGTTCTAACGCCATCAAGAAAATACACAAGTGTGAGGACAATATTTAAATACCATCCACACCATGAAGTGTGTTATGCATAATCAGAATTTCAGGAGATTGCAGTTATGTTCTCAGCCTGTACTATCACATATTTATAAATATTTATATATCAGTGTATTTATGAATGAAGAAAGCAAACAAAAAGTCATGTGCGAGCATCCACTGTGTACATAATGTAGCATATTATCGGTCTGGGCCAGTAAATAGCTGGTCGTTCTGTGACCTGACAGTGCATTGACTAATGTTGTGTAACAGTGGCTGCAGTGTGATTACCAAACTGGGCTGACAAGGAGTTGGGTAGAGTTCTAACCAAAGGCTTGCATGTGAAATCTAACATATACAACAAAGCTCTACATCAGCAACTAGTGACCCATGCCCTTTTCTGGAAAGACTAAAGTCCCAATGCAATTAATTGATTTATTTCCCTTGGATGTTGCAACCTGCAGAAATAAAGCAACATCCACTGCATCCTGCAAAACAGGTGCCGGTGAAATGTGCTCTTTAGACATGGATCCTTGGATCCACCAACTTACTATCAGCACAACAAAGTACTTGCGCTTAATGCGGTTTAAACTTGTTTACGAGTGTTGTTTTTATTACGGTTCAATGGGGTCCTTTGGAAAATCTGGTTCCAGCTGGATCCGACTGGCTCACACATGATGTTAGTGAATATCGGTCAAGCTACTTCTTGTTGGTTGAATGTTATTCTACACATCTGCTGCTCGTAGGAGCACGGAGATGGAGACATCAGCTGCTCATTTTTCCCGCAGGGATGCATGTACCGTACGGCGGGACAATGCAGCAAAGTGTGACCGCAGACACAGCAGAGGATGCACGGATCGAACACTTACCTCTGATCGGACGCCTGGAGCGAGGATGACTGCTAGTTTTTAATGAGAGGAGGGGCGTCTTCTTGCCTCGTATTTGTGGTTCCCTTCTCGGTGTGGAACAACTGGTGCCTCACTGTTACCAGCTGGTAAATAGTTGGGAGATGGTCGCTTCATGCGGTGCTAGGATACATTTGCCTCTTAGCCCCCCCACCCACAGTAAAGTCGTTCGTGATTGGCTGCCGTCCCACTTTGCATTCTACTTTCTCCGCATCCTTTCTGGCCCTCTAGTGGCCATTGTATTGGTAAACAACTTTTCTGCTGAAGCACCAAATGGTGGATTACGCAACAAAGTGTTTTCTACGGTGGCCGACGGGCAACAAACAGAAATGATCCACAATCAACAACACACAAAACAAACAAACAAAAAAAGAGGATTTCTTTCTTTACTGAGGGCCGCATTCAGAAACACTCAAGGGTGCAAGAGGTCATTTTGTACTTTAATAATGCAAAAACCAATCCAGTGTAGGTCGATATATGATAAACTATAGGAAGATAAAAGGCTTTTTGTGTGACTGGTAACAAAGCAAATTAGTGTCATATCTAAACATAACACAGGATCATTTCATTTTGTGCTTGATTGTCAGCTTTATCAAATATTATAGGCCAACTATTATTATCAAAGACTCCTTTAAATAGCCCATTTTATTTGACTCAGACTGTGGTTTATCTAGACTGGGGGTGTGTACGCTGCGATCCACGGGCCACATCAGGCCCACCAGGCATTTCCAAACTTTTCTAGCCAGCAACACGATTTGCAGTGCTATTATGGCATGCTAGAGTCACCAAAATAGACAGATAGATAGAAGTCAGATTGTTGCAGCTAGATTACCCAGCATGTCTGGTGGCCATTTGGAAATTTGTTTAACAATGTCTGATTAAGAGCTGATTTATTAAAACAACACAACCCTTTTCAAATTACAAGCCATGTGATTCACGTCTGAACAATAGTTTTTGTGCTGAATATGTAAACGTGTATAACTGCCTTGTATTCTAATTAAATAATTCATTCAAACCAATGCACATAAAAACACCCAAGATATTCCTGCTTGCTGTATATTAAACCAAGTAATGCCACATAAATTATTTAAAACCAGCACTATATGGGCCTGCAAGCAAATCACAGCAGCCCACCTTATTCCTCATTTACTTCCTTAATATTGTATCGTATTATGCCACAACAAAAGCAGGACAAAGTGCAAATAACCACCATTGGAGAGGTCTTGATCTTGGCTAGTGTGCAACACTGTGTTTAACCGTAGTGAAGTCATCGATGAAAAAAGCCTATTTAGGAACACCGGCATTTTCCGTTGTTTGTATTGGCTGCCATCTTGTGGTTTTTACTAACGTTACAGAATGCCTTCTGCCATAATGCGTTCAGCCTTTCGTCCGCTAGCTTGATGCTAATATCGCATGGAAAGTAGTGGTATAGATACCGCTATATTTGGTATTGAACTGAAACAAAGTAAATACAGGGTCAATATTGCCAATACGATACCTTTTAAAAAATTATGGTGATATCTGAATTAATCTAATTCTGATTTTTTATGACCTTTTTTGTGATTTGCCTCATTAAATTGAAAATGTTTGGATGTGAATGGCCTAGCATCGCTACTTAGCGCTGTTAATAATACTTAATGGTATCATGCTAGGCTTTAGGTAAATCACAATCCCCAACTTATCTTAGTATTTCATAATAAATTGTAAATAAAAACTGTTGCCTACCTCAGCTGTTCTTAAAGACAACTGCTGATGTTGTCATGTTGCCATGTTGTCTATATGTGCCCTGTGATTGGCTGGCGACCGGTCCCGCCCCTCGCCCAAAGACAGCTGGGATAGGCTCCAGCACCCCCGCGACCCTCATGAGGAAAAGCGGTATAGAA
The DNA here is from genome assembly GCF_030265055.1 of Doryrhamphus excisus. Classification (NCBI taxonomy): domain Eukaryota; kingdom Metazoa; phylum Chordata; class Actinopteri; order Syngnathiformes; family Syngnathidae; genus Doryrhamphus; species Doryrhamphus excisus. The sequence continues at coordinate 8,819,633 of NC_080480.1, forward strand.
AATGAATGAATGAATGATAATTGGCTCCTTTATATGCTTCACATTTGTTATTAGGCTACCCAAAAATGAAGACTGCCTTAAAATTGTTGTAAACATAAGTAAACACAAATGCCCTACTTCAGCCCTATTTCGAACTGTTATACCTCAAACATGAAATTTCATACATAATCTGTATAAAAATCTCAGTGTACAATGAATATACTGTAATCGGTAATCGGACTTGCGGTGAGATCTGATTCGCAAACTAAGATGAGAGGCATCAACCATGTCAACAAGTGTCTACTTATACAACAAGTAGGGATGCTTCGATCAGGGTTTTATACTGCTAATTCAGATACAGATTAATTTATCTTAATGAACAACCTGTATTAACATAAAAAAAAAACCTGCAAGAGTTCAGTGCATCACCATCCATGAACCTCACCACACGTCACCATGTTTTGATTTTAAAAATCCGCGAATTGGTGGGGTCGCAAATGCAGAATCGTGAATACGATATGCGGGGGTGCACTGTAATTTTAAATTAGTCAATTTTTTTCCCAGTTGAATTGTGGTTAAGGTAATTGCTCAGTGGTACATGCCAATAACCGGCAAAAAACCCTGAAAGAGAGAGATTAAAGAACGTTTTTGGGAGAGGGTAGTGTTGCAGGTGCAGGTCAAGACTTGGCTTGGTCAGCTGGGACTCTGTTAGCAGTCACCTTCCACAGCTCCTGGAATAGCAGCAGATCAATAGTCGGGATTGAACAAGACATTATGTTAAAGACATTCTGCACAACAGAAGGTGTGTATGTGTTAAGTAATCTTTACAGGAGGTCAGGAGCTCAGTTTTTGAACGCTTGTACGACACAATGTAAATGTTTTTTTGTGTTGGAACTTATTCCTAAATTAACCTCGGCTTAGACATGTAGCTAATGTTGGTGAGTGTGTGTGCCCTTTCTGAGCATTTTACCATGTCTAATTTCTCTTCCATAGTATGCCTTATGCTGAGACATTTGACTGCCACGGTCATCATTAAAGATAAAGATTGTATTCTACAATGTGTGAAATGTATGGTACTATGAAGTGGACCGTGATAATCAAACAGTGTAATGGTACCATTATTGAGACTTCCACCTCCCAATAAGCCCATCTCTCCTTCCCTTGTAACAACCCTTTCCAGTGTGTAAGACAACCAAAGGGATAAAAGTAGAGATGTTATTTTTATTTTTTATGACCGTTTCATTACATATTTGGATTTCATCTTATTATTTCTGTAAACAATACTTGGACTGAGGACTTCCTTCAATTCTGGAGTTGATTTGGATGTACAGTATGCTTGGCATGATTTTGAGGCAAAATGAAAAATGATGATCTGGTGGGCAAAATGTAGTGTTATTAAACTATCCTAAATATAAGTAAGCAACACATCCTGGTTAAGTTAACTTCAAATTTTAAAGAGGAGAGTGTCTCTTACCAGTTGCTCTATGCGTTCATACCGAAGAAACTGGGGGAAAGTACAAGGAAGCTGTTGGACAGTATAGCTGCACTGTCCGTCCACCAGGCCCTCAAGTTGGGATAGACAGTGTCTGAAATGGTTGTAGGCCTCACAGGAAACATCCATTTCTCGGATGGTGAAGTTCAACCTTTATAAAACCAGATTGTAATTGATATCACTTACTTATATTCAAATAACTGTTATAGTCATCTTGTAGATTGGACACAGAATAATACTGTATGTTTGAAATACTCCGAAATTCAGACTGGATGGAATGGGGGGTAATTATTGTGACATACAAAATTTGAATAACAAGTACTACAACTCTATTTTTTAATATGATGCTGATTACAAGTGACTATTTCACCATAAGCAAGTGGCAAAAAAGTATGTGAACAGATAAAACAAGGATGTGAAAGTACTCTATGAAAATGAAAGGGTTGGTTTTCTCCTACCTTTTCTCAAGAGAGATGAAAATGGTACAGGGGTGCATGAAGTTATTGCACAGTCTATAGATGGTACGAAACAGGGCATCTGTCAGATCGTCATCGTAGCAAACTGACAACAGAAAACAATGAATCAGTACATTCTTTTTTGCAACTGTATTCAAAAGCTCTAAAGGAGATTGAAAAAATGTACACAATATATAGTGGACATCCATTGACACACTACTTGGACTGGCAGACTTATGTCTGGATAAGCGAAACCAAGCTACTAAATTTTGCCAAAGGTATATCTGAAATTGGCCAATTATAAAGGATTTTTGAACCCACAACATGACAGCATAGGTGTGACTAAGATAGTAGGCCACGGCAAAATGTGCAGGTTTATCACACACCAAAAAATGCCACAGGTGTCACAAAATGGCCTCTGCATCCTTTCATTTTTCAGTATGTGGCCCTCAGTGGCCACAGTTAACCAGATAATTACATTTTATTTGTGACATCACAAAAAAAATCCCCTCAACCTACCATCAGCAGCAATGATGAAGCAAGCATTGTCATGTATGTCTGCAACTTCCTCTTCTGTCCAGCTAAATTCCACATCAGAATCTAAATTGAGAGGAATGAAAGGGCAGAAGAACAGAGATTACAATTAACTAAGCAATATATAACGTAATTTATTGAGTCTTAGATCCCTGCAAGTGAAAAAGCCATCCTTACCTGTACAAAGGTCAGACTTGAGCCAATCCAACTGTCTCACTCTCACTTCACCACCTTGTGGTCGGAAAAAATAGCAGGGAGTGAAAAAAGGACTGTATATTCATACTTTTCTGTGGCTTTCTAAAACAATTATATACCAGCATATACAGTAAAGTAAAACATTTAAACACATCTAAATAAATTCTGGAATTTCTGAAGACATAAAGAAACTTTTTGAGTTATCAAATTGTAACCGCCAATTAACCTAGCATGTTTTTGGAATGGGGGAGGAAACCGGAGTACCCGGAGAATACCCACGCATTCACGGGGAGAACATGCAAACTCCACACAGAGATGGCCGAGGGTGGAATCGAACTCGGTCTCCTAGCTGTGTGGCCTGCGTGCTAACCACTCATCCAACTACAAAACAGTGATTATTTATGAACTAAAACCAAGGTAGAGTGAAAGAGCGATGTTTGAACTACAGTGGAGAGAGTGATGACTGTACTATATATGAAAAATTATACTATTATACTATTAAGTAAGTAAGTATATACAACTAAAGAGATTGTTGATTTGAGTTTGTAAAGGAAATCCTCTGAAACGCTAGTGCTAACTTTGTCTACCATTTTGTGCTTTTGTCTCTCATTTTTAGACATGCTGAATGAAAACATTTGCAAATCACTTAAAGACACCAAAAGTGACTGCGGTGTTTAAAGGTTTAAACTACCCCAATGTAATATAATTGGCTTTGTTTATAGCCAATTTCTCACCTGCACGATGGATCATGTGTTCATTTAAGGTTATATTTTTCTTACACATGCTTAAAAGGTCCTCTCCAACATCTGCAACACATTATTATGGCATTCGATCACAAACTTCAATAGCTTTGTTTTTATTACATCAATTGAAAATGATATACTGCTTGATGACCTCATACCTGTACAGTAGACACGTTTGGCAATGGTGGCCATGACGATACTGGTTAAACCAGTACCAGCTCCTAGTTCTACAACAGTCGCCCCTTTGAACATGAGTGGCTCAGAGAGGAGGAAGTCAGCCAAGAGGACTGCCCCTCTCCAAACCTGAAGAAGGGAGACAGTAAAAGATACTTCAATACATGTGGATTACGTGTGAAATTGCAGAGAGATGAAATAATCTAATTACATTATTGTAATACTTTTATATTGTGTTAAATACGGCTGGATTCAGAAGTTGCACTTTGTTTTTTTGCAAAGTGGGAGGCGTTTATTAAATTTTGCAAGGCAATTGAAGGTTTTAAGTTAAAACCTTCAATCCAAAACGTGGGTTGAAACACTTGTCCCACATTTTGGGCTCATCTCTTTCTTTCCTCTTCATCTATTTTTAATATACAGTTCATATCAAACATAAAAATACTTCTAATCACAGAGGACACAAAGAGTGACTGACCTGTTTACCGACATCCTCCAGGGGCGTTGCCATCGTATGCTCTGTAAAATAAATAAACAAATTACATAAATTACTACATTATTCAATTACTATTTAAACACTGGTAGACCAGGTATGTCCAGATTTTTGCCATTGAGGGCTGTATACAGAAAAGGATGTGGGTGGCCACTTCCATATACTTTTATATATTTAAAATAAAATTAAAATGTTTTTAAAAAGCTGCGTGATGCATATACAGTAGCCCCCGGCCCGCACTTTGGACAAACCTGCTGTAGCTGTACTTCTTTTCTTCTTCCTCTTTGGGCTTTTCCCTTCAGGGGTCGCCACAGCAAACCAATCTCCTCCATCCAACCCTGCCTTCTGCATCTGTCTCTTTCACATCAACTACCCTCATGTCCTCCTTCCCTACATCCATAAACCTCCTCTTTGGTCTTCCTCTACGCCTCCTACCTTGGCAGCATCCTTCTACCAATATATTGACTATCTCTCCTCTGGACATGTCCCAACCATCTCAGTCTGGCCTCTCTGACTTTAGCTCCAAGGCCTCTAACATGTAATGTCCCTCTGATGTACTTGTTCCTGATCCTATCCATCCTGGTCACTCCCAACAAGAACCTCAGCATCCTCATCTCTGCTACCTCCAGTTCTGCTTCCTGTCTTTTCCTCAGTGGCACTGTCTCTAGACCAAACAACATGGCTGGTCTCACCACAGTTTTGTATACCTTTCCTTTCATTTTAGCTGAAACTCTTCTATCACACATCACGCTTGACACTTTTCTCCACCCGTTTGATCCTGCCTGCACATGCTTCTTCACCTCCTTTTCACAATTTCCATTGTTCTGAACTGTTGACCCAAAGTACTTAAAATTCTGCACCTTCTGTAGCTCTTCTCTCTGTAACCTCACTCTTCCACTTGGGTCCCTCTCATTCACACACATATACTCCGTTTTGCTGCAGCTAATCTTCGTTCTCCTCTCCAGTGCAAGCCTCCACTCTTCTAGCATCTTCTCTACATGTTCCCTACTCTCACTACAAATCACAATGTCATCTACAGACATCATAGTCCATGGAGATTCTTGTCCAACCTCATGTGTCAGCCTGTCCATCACCATAGCAAACAAGAAGGGACTCAGAGTATCAAGTTTATCAGGTGCTATTCTTTTATCATCAGGAAATGAAACACAACTGCGCATGGGAAATAGACATTAATTATGATCGATAAATTAATCAGTTGTGTCACTGTGATTATTCTCATTAAAACTGTTAATCATTTGATAGTTTTATTTTTCTATTTGTTAATAGTGCAATCCATCGCAGGAGAAGTGACCAAAAGTACACCTGGACTACGTGTGCACTCTTGTAGGTCACTTTCCATTGTGTTAGCTTCTTTATTCTTGACCTCTCACCACAATATTAATTATGAAGGTATCAACTTCATTTTCTATCCACAATCTTCCCTCATTGCTGTACTTATACATTGAATACCTTTCACTTCTTCTTTCAGGTGTTACAAAGCTCATTAATATTTTGACCTTTGACCAACGACAACAAAAACAGTTTGGTACTTACCGATTCGTATAATGCCATCAAAACAGTCATCTGCCTCATCCTCTGCATCTACTTCTTGAAGTTGAGTGGATATGTTGGATTGTTTGAGAATAACCGGGCAGATAATGTCTCGGTTGTCATCTCCTGTAGTATCCGTCCTAGGTCTGAGGAGATGCAAAAAAGTTTTTAATGCATCTCTGGAGGACATGACTCCTGTATAAAGTTCAAGAATGGGATATATGTGTTACAGTATTTACTAGACTATATACTTCCTGATAAAATACAGTCATCAAGTGATAAATGTTGCCTTTTGCCCTGCTTCTGGATGAAAACGTGCACACACATCTTGAAAAAAATAGCCAACATTATAAAATCTGGAGCGCTCCCTTACCGACGTGAGATGTCAAAATCTCCATCCTCGTCCAATCCAGATTCAACAGTGCTTTCACCAACTTCTCCATCATTTTCTTCCGGGACTTGTGTCACAGTGTCACTGGTTTCCTTTGTTAGAAAATCCTTTTGGTCATGCTTTTCACTATCAGACAAAATCTCAAACCTGGAGGTAAAAACTGGAGAAACAAAAAAATATATCCAGTATAAATATTAAATGTGACATGTCAACATGACAATGTGGGTGGATCACAAATAGCTTCTAAGTAATTCATTGCACAAAATTTTGGAATATATTTAAAAAGTCTAATATAGTGACATTCCCAATATAGTGGATATAACAGGAAGTCACGTCGGGGTTTTACAGTTACTACACCTTGTCACCAGTGTAGAATACTACATCACATAGTATAAATGGCTTATATATATATATATATATATATATATATATATATATATATATATATATATATATATATATATATAGCATCCTCATCTCTGCTACCTCCAGTTCTGCTTCCTGTCTTTTCCTCAGTGGCACTGTCTCTAGACCAAACAACATGGCTGGTCTCACCACAGTTTTGTATACCTTTCCTTTCATTTTAGCTGAAACTCTTCTATCACACATCACGCTTGACACTTTTCTCCACCCGTTTGATCCTGCCTATATATATATATATATATATATATATATATATATATATATAAGCCATTTATACTATGTGATGTAGTATTCTACACTGGTGACAAGGTGTAGTAACTGTAAAACCCCGACGTGACTTCCTGCATTTTTAAAATTAATAACAGGCCATAGTCGACCATCAAACAGCAATCATTTATTAATAAATTCATTTTGAAAAACCACAAAGTTAGGACGTAATGTTTAAACTGAAATAATTTTTTGCATGTGTGACCTGTGTTTGATTTTTTTCATGTGAACCGTCCAATTCCAATATTTTCAAATGCAACTCGGGCAGGCCTCGTTTACCACGCCTTTTCAAACCGAGCGTTTTGAGCCATCCCAAACGTCTTTCAGGGCTCACTTCCAAATGCACAAACCTCATTATCTGAAACTTTGGCATCATTTTACACAACAATACAAAATTTTAATTACACGTATAGGCCAGAAAAGTCGAAAAAGAGTCAAGCCATGGTTCTCCAAAGCCACAATTCTTGTATGATTCATATTTAAACTTTAGCCCTGGTTTTCATACACTGTCTCGGTTATTGTACAATCTTTCCTGTTTTACTTGTCCGTAAATTGCCTACGTTTGTGTAATGATGTTGCTGGTGTAACTCTGGGCTTATGCTGTTGGAACTATAAATACCTTCAGTCCACTAAATATATTCGAAATGTTACAGTGTCCAATTTCAGTGTAAAATTCCAAGGTACTTGGAAGGTACATACAAGTGTGTACTTACAAAAGGTCCAAATCCCATGTAAGCGACAAAGTCAATCCTTAGGAATTGAATTAGTGCTGTTCATAGTATCCCACAGCCCAAAAGTAATGCTAACACTAAGTTAGATACATACTGTATATAACACCTACCAGGCTGGCCAACACTGTTGAGGCGGGTCATGAGGTGACGTGCGTTTGGCAGGAGAATGTGAACATCTGACAGCACAGTATTATAATCGAAGGTGATCTGGTCCATGGCTGATCAATCATGGTCTTGGAACAGTAGAATCTCCAATAAATGTGCTTACATCTGAGGAGGTAGTGAGATAATACAGTCAACACAGTCAAGTGCAATACAACTAAATTTGTACTATTACTATAATAGTACAACTAACTAATTAATAGTAACAATTTACAGATCCGACACACGATCCCAATGACTTTATTAACATTTTATTTTTGTGTCTGAATTCGCTTGCACCTGTCGACTACCGTACGTAAAAGGACGCACTTCGGCACTCAAAATGCAAAGTGTAAATTGAGACTCGGAACAAGGTTAACCGGTGGTTCAAGCATTCCAATCATCACAGTAACGCAGTAATATCATAACTTATCAACATCCATATTCAACAAATGCCCAAAAAAGTATTGTGCTTTCCCCGCTTCGAACTAACTCATGAGTGTTGATAATGTGTCTCTATGATATTGACGTGCTATATGCACTATTAACATGACACGTTACACTATAAGTATAATAAGTTGTACAAAATGCTAGTTAAAAGCGTGTCTGAAGACTGTAGCGTAAGATTTTAAAACATCCACGATGCTGACCCCAGAGAAGAACGATACAGCCGACACACCTCCTTCTGTGCTCCAAATGGTATTATGTGGTGTTCTGTCCTAACGGTTCCGGGCTAAACAAGTTCATATTTAAGTTCCGGTCTCCTCCTCTGGAATTTTCTGGCGGTTTGTATCATTTTTATTGCATGGCCGCTTCCAAAAGATATGTGTGATAATGTATTATTTAATAATGAGGTATTATTTTAAGATTATACAATTTTACTATTTAATATTGTAGCTATGGAAATGACACAACTGTGATCAATAACACTACTGTCCGCCGTTAACCACGCCACTAAGGCACCAACAACGGCAACAACAACAGCAGTGCTTCCTCTTCGGTTCCCTCAGCACAACACGCCCCCACCCCTGGTGCATTCATGGCCACCCGGAACGGCCAGACACTTTAGAGCACAAGATGTCAAACGGAACACATCGGGGTCACCACAATATGTTTATATTTTATTTTATATATAGGTTTTCATTCTTTGGTTTGATCGTTTTATTGTATTCATTAAGTGCTAAAAGTTCTAAAAAATATATAATTAAAGGAAACAAACGAAAAAACAGCCCATCATCATGGCTCTTTGAAAAGTACGTCTCGTTAGGACCCGGGTACCTTCTCGGAGCCATAAATCCTGTTGGAGGTTCGCTTGATGACCGATTTATGCATTACTGCCACCAAGTGCTTTGAAACTGCAAGCGTCTCTGTTAATTAGAAAAGATGGACGTGAAGCGAAATTCTTTAGGTCATTGAATTCTGCCTTCTGGTCGACTGTTATTAAGGGCCATGATATGAAAAACATTGTCACGTTATAACAAAGACTTTACACCTGACTTGAGAAAGTGACAAATATTTATTAGTAAATCAACAGTGTTATATCAATACTATGAAAGCAAAGACAATCACATGGGAACTGTTAGTACAGCTGAGTATAAACACAAGATGAAGCAGGGCAGTGCTGAAGCACGTCTCATAAAAGGGAATGAGCACTGTTTGAAAAATTCCGAGGCAACATAAATAGATGGGCAGGATGAATGTTTTCAAAGCCTATTTTTCATAAAGAATCCAATTACCAAGTATCTGCATAGGGCAGGGGGTTTCTTTCCAGCAGGTGATTTTAATGATCAACACCACCTTCAATTAAATCACCTGCTGGAGTCTGGTAATGTATTTCAACTTTCATTTATCCTCGGAAAAGTCAGATCTCAACAAGTCTCAGCATTTTGACATTCACAATCATTTGTAACTATTTCCACTACTAATACAATGTTTCATCCAATCAAAACTCGTTCTGTCAATATTCTGCAGTGATGCAATGAGGACACTCATTTTTTATCAAGCGTGATGGCAAAACGAAGGCACAAAGGGGCAATATTGATACGGTGCCTCACATTTCTGCAGGTATTTTAGTATATTGTCTCATGGGGACCATACTGAAGAAACAACACGTAGTAAGTGTACAGCTTGAATAGAGAGTGAGAGCAAAAACACCAAATTTAAAACACCTACTCCCCATTCACACCTGAGACCTTATAATGCTAACAAGTCACAAAAAAATAACAAATTGGGCCACAGTTGTACACTGACTACATTGCAAGTGTCATTTCTTCAGTGTGAGGAGGTGCACTGTACCTCACAGGTACACGGGCAAACAATTAAGTTCCAAAGTAGGTATACCCTTCCTAAAGTAAGTAGAAATGACTTTGGAGTAACTGCACAACAGAAACAGAGGCAGTAGTAGTACAGACATTACTAAGGTAAATAACATGTCAGTTGTAATTGAATAAAATCCAAATAAATTAAACAGGCCACATTGCATTGTAACTGATTGTGGTGGGTTGATAACATTTGAAAATTACAACACAACGGAAAGCTGTATACGTATGTATGATGACAGAGGACCTTCTAAGATTTATCAGATCATCATGTGCAATGGTACAGGATGTCTATTTTGTCTTCATTCTGGTAAAATCCAAAGACAAATTCATAAGTTTTACCCTGCTAATACCAAGACACCAGTATTTTGGTCACTAAAGCACAACCTACAAAAGTTAACCCACGAAAGAACAAGTTGATTCATGTAGCTGCTGCAATGCAACGCAGAAATAATTCAAAACCAGAGCTCTGAACACTGTGCCAGAATGTGTCATAGTAGTACTTTAGTGAAATAGTGCAGGCAAATATCATGTTGGTCTTGGTCTATATAGGGTGTGTGACACACACTGATTGACTACATGCTGGGAAGGCACAGAAACCAACAATGCATTGACGACCAACACTAACATCCAATTGGTCATGCAACAGGAAATTTTAATAAGAGGGGTAATCTCAGGTGACAAAGCAAATTAGTGTAAGATTTCATAATACAACGAATCAATACAGCCCCTTGAATTACAACATGACGATACGGTAGAATATGAGCTAATAAAATAATGATGTCATCACTCCATATTTTATACACTTGGAAGGTCATTTGTGCAGTTTTCCCCCATTTCAAACCTCATTCAGACCAACATTTATGGCTTAATATGAAAAAAATGCTGCCTGGCCAACTGCATGAATTGAAACAGGATGGGGTTTATTGTTGTCTAAGTGAGCGTTTATATTAACTCCAAGAAAAAGGATCTCTGATAACCGCAGAGAACTTCAAGCCATTATGCTCATCAAGACCCTTCACCCATCGCCTCCAGCAAATGTATACAATTTTTGGAAGACTCCGGTTTCCTCCCACATTCCAAAAACATGCTAGGTTAATTGGCGACTCCAAATTGTCCATAGGTATGAATGTGAGTGTGAATGGTTGTTTGTCTACATGTGCCCTGTGATTGACTGGTGACCAGTCCAGGGTGTACCCCGCCTCTCGCCCGAAGACAGCTGGGATAGGCTCCAGCATGCCCGCGACCCTCATGAGGATAAGCGGTAGAAAATGAATGAATGACATTATAATGAACTTACAAGGCTGGCCGTATCAATTGTACAGGGTGTAGCACTTGGCAGAGGATTCACATTTATTACTTTTGTAGGTGTTTAAAGTGGGTTTGGGTGTGGTTCTATCCACCGGCTCCATTGTCTCATCTTCTCGCATTTGGCATTTCACATACCACACACATGGTCAATGATAAAGGAGCTTGGATACGACTAATACTGAGACGCTCTCTTCATCCTGACCACCCTAATGATGTCTGTTTATGCAACCATAATACAAGAAAATAGAAACAATCTCAGGGCGTTGACTAGATCAAAACTGGTCTGTTCAAGTTGCCTGAGAAGGCGTTTTGCCTCTTGTGCTTCATCAGTTCATGCTCAAAGACTAGATAGGACAGCTCTAGTCTGACAGAATTACAATCAACTCTAGTCAGCTGTTAATCAGCTCTAGTCCGAGAGCTGGCCTATCTAGTCTTTCAGCATGATGTTCAGACTAGAATAGCATTGTCAGATTCGCTGTCCTACCTAGTCTGAATGACTAGATAGGACAGCTTTAGTCTGACAGAGAGATACTTAGATGAACTGATGAAAGTGCAAACATCAGAATGAATGATTCCGACACCACAGCCAGTTTATGTTCAGTTTATGTTGATACAAGTCAGACAGAGCGATCCTAGGGCTATCCTATCTAGTCTTGTACATGAACCCATGAAGCACAAGAGGTGAAACGCCTTCTTACACAACTTGAACAGTCCAGTCGCAATGGATGAAATGCCCTGAAGATACAATGACCTGGATAAATGATAATATTCACAGGCACAATCTCACATTCAAAAGTACTTAAGTCTCCCAAAATAACCTTTCATTAAAAATAATCCAATAGCTGGGCACCACGACACTCAAAAAGATCCCCACCCCAATTTATGTGGGGAACATAATGCTCTCTTTTCCCATCTCTCCTTTTGAGTAGATGACGGCATCATTCCATGAGCATGAAGCTGACGAAGGCATCAGAGGTGGCTGTCTGATTCTGATTTATCAGCAGTTCCATTTTCGAGTGGCCACTGGGAAAGTCCCTGTTCAATGAAGTTGATGTTGCACTCGTTGAGTCGTCGTACACGGTACGTTTCGTAGTGGATGTTGTGTGTCACGTCTTTCAAGTCCTGCAAGTGAGACCTTGACAAAAAGTGCAAAAAACAAAGATGGTCTGAGTTACTGATCTTTTATTTGATTTTTCATTAATTTACCATAATTTCCAGTGTATTTCCAGGAGGTTTTTCTCAATATAACAGTCTGACTCACGGTGTCATCTTACAAATAAAGCTAAACTCATCCCACTGCAACTTAACATTCAAAAGGTAGCTAGGAAAAATACTGATAAAGTACTGATACAAGTTTAAAATGAAATAAAAATTTTAAACATAATGCATTTCGTCCAAGCAAAGCCTTTCATTGGAGGACAAGTGGTATAGAAAATTGAGTTTATGGATGGAAGGGTGCCGAGGCGCTGCAATGCTGCCTCTGTCTACCAGAAGGAGCCAGAGGAGCCCAGAGAGAGGCTGACATCATTGCAGTGCTCATCCATGCTTTGCTTGGACAAAATGCATTATGGGAAAACATTAAAATAGTTTTATATACTATATACATATTTCCTAGCTACCTTTTGAGTAGCTTCATTTCTATTAAACTATTAAAAACTCAACACATGTGTCTACGTTATCTCCTGAACCCAAGAGTTCACCCAAGAGCACCAATCTGATGTCAATAAGACTGTATGCCCATAAATGACCAAAACTCCAAAGTCTCCTAACGGTACACCGGTGGTTCTCAATTATTTTGTCATGCCGCCCCCAAGGGACAGAATTTTTTCACACCCCCAGATTTGAAATACTATTGAAAACTGGAGGTGCCTGCACAGACATTGTTCAAACATGAATAAAGACAGACCTGTCATGCTTGAAGATATTTTATGAATAATAGTCAACCCTGCCTCTCACGCCCCCCCTGACATCTCACTACATCCCCCAGGGGGGCCTGTGCCACTATTGCAAAGCACTGCAGTATACTATTTTATGAGTAAATAATCAGAGGTGCACACCAACGAGAGTTTTGTATCAGCAGATTACCTCCCTCACCTTCTACGTAAGTTGAGAGCAGACAGGATCTTATGGAAGGGATAATCCACAGCAGACTGTGAGGTGCAAAGGTGTGCCTAACTAATTAACACTAGCTCTGACACTTGCAACAGATCGTAACTCTTTAGGTGCCAGAGTTTTGACATCACTATTTCAAAAGCTTGTACTGTAGTTTGAAAATAGTTAGAGATGAAGACATACTGTAAATTAGAAAAATCACCAGTAAAAATGGAAATTAATGAAAAACATTTGGCAGCCAGGTTCTCATTGTGTAAGCATTCCTATCAACTAATTCGAAAATGAAACCAGCGAAATGCAACAAAACCATACAAGCGTATTCAAGAGTCAAATTACAGTTTAAGAGTATGGCATGTTCATACATGTTGGCAGGTATAGCGAAATAGCGAAAGTCCTCACTGGCTCTCACCCCCTGCACACCTCACCCCGCCCCACCCCACTATTTGAGTGTCAAAAATAAATATTTATTTACCATTTGTGGGTGGTCATGGAACATAACGAAAAGTGATGATAGTGTGATTTTTATATCCTTTTGTGGTCTCTTGTATTTGTCATGATCTGCACTTGTTTTGGTCTGCTGCCCCCTGCTGCCTCTGTTCTGTCCTGCAGCGGGCTCCTGCCTTGCGCTCCTGGTCTGCACACCTGTTGCCCATCAGCCATGAGGCCTTCATATGTATATATTTTGCTGCCTACTGTCTGTAAGTAGCTGAGCCACTTTGTAAATCCTTTTTTGCTACCTTGTACTCTTTTGTTTGTACTTCTCGCTTCCCAGTGACCTTCTGTCACTGAGTCTTTTGTTGTACTTTGTTTTCCTCCTGTGAGTGACCTTCGTTTATTACTAAATACTTTTGTTACTACATTTGCCTTGTTCTCTGCTCTGGGGTCCTCAACACCTGGCACGAGTGCCACCAATCGCGGCGGTATTTGTCCCCACAAATACACATGCAACATAATTTATAGTAGATACATTAACAATAATGTAATTAATGTTAAGTAAATAATTAAAAAAATAGAACTCAAGCTCACCTGATAAGAAGATCTCGCAGGCTGGCAAACTCACAATGTGCCACATTTTCCACTGCAAAAAAGGGGGAAAAGTGATTAGTAGTGTTGAAAAATTCAGAAAAAACGGTTAACTGTTCAACAGTTAACACTTGACAATCAAGTACACAAAATTACCATAGTTCATAACCCTAACCACTACTCATTAGTTCCTCAATAACTACTCTAAATGTATGTGCTTTAGTTCCCCAGTTAGTTCCTAACTCTAACCATTGTATGTTGCTGGTAGTGTTCTATGAGTCTGAGAAATATTCCAAGACATCGCTGCTAACTTATTAAGACCCAACTAGTTGATACAGGGTTGATAGTCAGCCCCATCATTCTGGTGAAAAGATGACTTATTAAAAGAATGCTGGCGGTTTGCGTTATGTGGAATTAATAATGGCAAAGTGTCAGACGTGGTACTGAATTTTGTCCTCACCTTCAATTATTCCCCACTTTGTTTTCCGGCCCAACACTTTGTTTCCATTCACCTGATGCTCCTTGTCGGTCCCGACCACAGCAAAGGGAATGCTTTCCTGGATACACAATATCAGCATGTCTCACTCAGGTTTGAATACAAATAGGTCACACAATGTTTCCCAGGTCAGTCCGACTGATGCTTGGATTTGGCTTGGGGTGAATTTACACGAGGGCACTCTATTGGGAATTATGTCGATTATATTTAATACCCAAAAAAGATCAATTACAGCCATTCTATGACATGGATATATTGCGCTAGTGCACATGTGACAGTGGTCATCCTGCGGGGTCCAACCCTGCACACTACTCCGGTTTCATCTGGAGACGACACATCCCCACCGATTGACAGTGGAGCACGATATCCAGTTGCAAAGTCCTCTCTAGGCGCCGGGAGTGACGTTTACTTCACGTTCTCGAGCACAACTAAGCTCGTTGGCATCCGTTGCATGGAATCGTGCTGAACCTGGGCGTGGATCAGATAACTTGCGCTATCGATTTAGGCGTGAAGTGAGCCGAAGCACAGTATGACTGGGGTGACATTGAAAAGCATTAACAAACCAAGCCTCTCTATGATGAAGGAGTTTACCATCGTTACTATGCAACTGTTTTAATAGGCAAGATGCACATAAACATGTAAGTAATTAGGGTAAAGTGTTTATGCATAAGGATTAGGCTCTTCTCTAATAGTTAATAATAGTTAAAGACAGCAAAAGACCTAAAACCTTGGCTGAACTAAAGCATTGCTTTCTGTTTGCCAAATAATCTGATCTTTTTTGGAGTAAACAAAAGGGTCCCTACAAAAGGGACTCAGTTCTTACCCTGATCATGTTGTTGAGAAGGCGTTCCTCTGGATCCTCATCATACTCTTTCTGGGGATAAACACGAATTCCGTTGGCTGCCAAGTCTTGCCTTATCTGGGAGTGGGTCAAAGGTAAAACACAGGTCAGCTTGAGGGTCTACTGAAATTGTATCAATCAAATTGCACATGGGGCCAAAACTCTAAGCCAGCTTTAGGTCACTGGCTGAACTGGACATTTTTTATATCAGGATGGAGGAAATGTGCATTTTTGAAAATATCTGTGTTTGTGTCTGTTGATTCCGGCTTGAAATGTCTACTGTCTGAAACCATGAATGTATCCTGACTGCTGATTGGATGAGCTCGGAAAGGGGGTCGGCAACCTTTATTATGAAAAAGATACCCCCTTGCCCACTAAAGAAAAATAGCCTGTAGCCACAAAACAGCGTCTTATAAACTGTAGAGAATAGAAGAAATGCTTTTGGGTTATCATGGTATCATTTTGGTTAAACATGACAACCTGACGTGTAAAGAAATATGTAGCACGGTGAATTGACAGCCTGTTTCTTTTAGCTGGCGACCAACAGCGGTGATGAGCTCACATGCTGAGCCAATTATGAGTCTCCCAACGTTTTGACCGTCAATTAGGAGGAAAGTTTGGGTTATCAAAGTAGTTCAGATAAGAAAAGATGAATCGATTGCTAGTATTGGAGATAAACCTAAATGTACGTATGTGTAAATGACTGTAAACTTACCTGATATGTTTACTCTGGCGCAAACAAGTTCCCGTGCCGCTGTTTTTAAAATGATCACTAATTATTTTTTTTAGAAATGTCAAATAGCTCTGGGAAAGAATAACTTTTTACCTATGTGAGAGAGAACTGAATAGCATCCTGTCTGCTCATCCTTATGCTCATCCAATCACCAGTCAGAACTCAGCCAGGATGCATTCATGGTCTCACACAAAGTTGCATTTTTAAACTCATTACAAAGATGTGCATTTTCCCCACTCGGGTGTTAAAAAAAATATTTGAGCATTGCAAAGGGAGCGGCTGTTGCTGTGCGGCATGTTCTCCCCGTGCATGAGTGGGTTGTCTCCAGGGACTCCGGCTTGCTCCCACATTCCAAAAACATGCTAGGTTAATTGGTGACTCCAAATTGTCCATAGGTATGAATGTGAGTGTGAATGGTTGTTTGTCTATATGTGCCCTGTGATTGGCTGGCGACCAGTCCAGGGTGTACCCCGCCTCTCGCCCGAAGACAGCTGGGATAGGCTCCAGCACCCCCGTGACCCTCGTGAGGATAAGCGGTAGAAAATGAGAGAATGAATGAATGCAAAGGAAGCCTCAACAAAGAGGCTGAAGAGCCACATGGGTTGCCACTCTGGAGCCGTGGGTTGCTGACCCCTGGTCTACTACATGGATGTGCTGTAGATGTGTGAACGAGTTTCCTCACCCTCTCTTTGAACTCCTGTCGTTCCTCAATAGTTAGCGTGTCAGCTTTGGCAATGACAGGCACAATGCTTACTATCTTGCCCAATCTCTTCATGAACTCCACATCAATGGGGCGTAACCTGCAAACACAGCAAATCTCTGGTCAGTTGGACAAGGACCACTGTAATTGCAATGCAAAGACTTGGAAATGTCTTTTGTCTTTAATGTTAGATACATTAATGACAAGTAATCATAGAATTTGCCCGTATTTTGGCGCTTTAGACATCATGTTTAACAAAGAGTATTGACCTGTGTCCAGTAGCGGCCAGGAAGTAGATGCAGCAGTGGACTCTGGTGTCTGGTATTCTCCTCTTGCGGTTTACATGCAGCTCTTCTCTCAGATAATTCTCATACTGCTCGTTGATGTATTTCACGATGGGCTCCCAACTTGGGAAGAGAGAGGAGAAATGAAATAGATTGGTCAGATTTCTGTTTAAGACCTGCAATGATAAACATTTGGGCTGTGAATCTGTTTTGTCAGCTATTAGCCACTCTTAATTGTTACACTCAACATTGATCTCTTTTACAATATTTGCAATGGTTATTTTGAGTCCCCTCACCCCCCACAATGTCATGTGCATGTGCCTGTCTGAGACTCTAAATTGTCCATAAATGAGACTTTGAGTTTGAATAGGGATAGACTGCAGCTTGCTCATGAACCTGAACTGATAAGCAGTAGCGGATTCAGGGGAGGACTGGGATGTGATCTGCACTCACCAGCAGGATAACCAACACCTTTCTTAACGTACAGTAAAGTCTCGTTATATCGATATTGTCGGGAGTCGGAAAAAATATCGATATAACCGGACTGTCGATATATCCGATCCTGCGCCGAACTGCATTAAAAGTGGGCAATAATGCACTCGAGCAGCTTAAATCAATCTTTGCTTAAGGATTTCAATACCAAAAAAGAACACGGCGAACGGCTGCTTCCAGTCAACTTTATTTTTCACACTTCCACCACCAGAGCACAGCACACACACCGATTCCCGCACTTCCTGGTTCACAGGTCATGCTCAACCCGCCCCACATAGCTGGCCAAACACATGCCTGCAACAGAAGAACCAACTGCGTTCGTGGTTTCTCTTGTGTGTATAGAATAAAAAGATATCTGAATACAACACAATTAAATACATGTATTTGTACGCTTGTGTCTTCGTTGGAATAGGTGTGTATGCTATGTCAGTTGGTTCTTCTGTTGCAGGCATGTGTTTGGCCAGCTATGTGGGGCGGGTTGAGCATGACCTGTGAACCAGGAAGTGCGGGAATCGGTGTGTGTGCTGCGCTCTGGTGGTGGAAGTGTGAAAAATAAAGTTGACTGGAAGCAGCCGTTCGCCGTGTTCTTTTTTGGTATTGAAATCCTTAACAAAGATTGATTTAAGCTGTTTTTGTATCGATATAAGCAGACCAAATTGGCTGGCGGGAGATGAAAAGGGCATCGTAGTAACCGGATTATCATAATAACCGGGTATCGTACTAACGGAACTAATTATATCATAAAAGACTAGAAATTTGCCGGGAAATGAAAATAGTATCGTAATAAGCAGTAATTCGTTATAACCGATATCGATATAACGAGACTTTACTTTCATTAATAAGACATGTAAAACACATGCTCACAACTCAAGGCTTGTCACTTCATAGCTTGTAAATTTGCACAAGTAATATACAAATATAGTTGATAGTTCAAACGTAGGTGTGTCAAAAATGTTATCAATGTCGTGATTACTTATGATATTTGTGCCACTGGTGGTCCTGAAAGATAAACCCTAACCAAAAGCGGGGATCGAGTGTATTGGCGTAAATAGAAACAATATTTACAAATAGTCATTTTGGGACATAAATGCAACATGCATGTTCTATTCATGGCTTTAGCTTTCATGCAACTTACCAGTTTTCATTGTTGATTTGGTCTCCAAATCCTGGAGTGTCAATCACTGTCAGCTTCATCTTCACCCCCTTTTCTTCAATCACTAGAACATAATTCACAGGAGGCATATGTCCATTACATGCAAAACATTCATTCGTTCATTTTCTACCGCTTATCCTCAAGAGGGTTGCGGGGGTGCTGGAGCCTATCCCAGCTGTCTTTGGGTGAGGCGGGGTACACACTGGACTGGTCGCCAGCCAATCACAGGGCACATATAGACAAACAACCATTCACACTCACATTCATACCTATGGACAAGAGTTACCAATTAACCTAGCATGTTTTTGGAATGTGGGAGGAAGCCGGAGTACCCGGAGAAAACCCATGCATGCACGGGGAGAACATGCAAACTCCACACAGAGATGACCGAGGGTGGAATTGAACTCGGGTCTCCTAGCTATGTGGCCTGCGCCCTAACCACTCATCCGCCGTGCAGCCCTGCACAAGCAAAACAATTCTCTATATTTTGTTTATCTCAGTCAAAAACTATTATTTTACTTCAACAGCTTGTCAGAATCAGGGCCATGTGTACTCTCACATGTGCATGCTGGATAGATGCTGAGCAGAGGAGCAAAGGCTATCATTTAAGTCCATTGGCATGTTGAGTAAGCGCTAAGGAATCTCCTTTCAGCGGAAGCAGGAGAGCAAACATCTGGTACCTGAATCATTAAGATTTACGCTAACCTGCAATAAAGCACAACATGCACTGTCTAGACTGGTCTACAAGTCAAAGGTAAGTTACGCAAAGTGTCTTCATTGGTCGAAACATCCTTAAGTGTTGCCTGACATTGGCTGGGATCACCAAGCAACTGTCAATCACTTTTCTTTAGCAGCACATTACATAAACAGAGTCAGTAAACTGTCATGATGTTAGGTAACAGTTTGTCATTTCCCACAGATGGACAGACACACACACTCTTAAATAAACTAAGCTTATAATGGACTTTACAGTTGCTGGAGGGACACAATTGCACAACTGTGTTTCACGTCCCAAAAATGTCAAATGTAAAATGTCAATTTATAGACGCTGGCCTCAAACTACACCGACTTGGGAATGGTTCTAGTCAGTACCTGCAGATATGTAATTCTAGATCTGGAGCTGGAGTGGAGGGACGTTTCCACCATTTGGACTTACACAGGCAAGAGGACTTAACAAGAGGCGAAGATACTATTAAATGCCACTCAGGTTGTTCCCGAAGCAAGGTTTCTCAAATAGTGGGGCGGGTCCCCCTGGGGGACTTGGGGAACTGTCACGGGGTGGGGGGACAAGTGGCTTTCATTTCAATGCAGACCTACCAACATGTACAAATTTAGTACTCAACATGCAATCTTGAAGAAAAAGCAGTTTCTCTAATATTTCAAATAGTAATAAAATCTGGGGGACAAAAAAATGTCTGTCCCTTAGGGACAAATCGAGAAGCACTGAGTCAGTCTTTCTACACTATAAAGTTCGACAGATTATCCCATCACTCACTAATGCTGTTAATAGTACCGAAGAATACTGACATTGTTTCAGTTTCATGACCATATCTAGGCTTTTCACTGCGTCGTTGACCTCCTCGAGTGCCTGATGTTATGGTTATATTTCTGCATGGCTGAAGGTTCCTTGACAATTGTGCTCCTGTTATCTATCATTCAGTATGTGTACTATAGATTGGACATGTATTTACAGATCTTTAAGGAGCAAGACAGAAGATTTTCTTTTTAAAAGAAAGGGCTGTAAAATGCACTTACATTCTTAGACTGTGGGTTTAATACAGGCAAACAGACAGATACATCAGCTGTGTGTGTGTGTGTGTGTGTGTGAGAGAGAGAGACTCACTGTGGCTGACTGACTGCAGCTTGACTGTTTTAGAGATTTTCTCCTCGTAGTTTGGTGTGCAGGACTTCCTGCTGACTTTAGACTTGAAAAGAGTGTTGACTAATGTAGAT
Source organism: Doryrhamphus excisus (assembly GCF_030265055.1). Classification (NCBI taxonomy): domain Eukaryota; kingdom Metazoa; phylum Chordata; class Actinopteri; order Syngnathiformes; family Syngnathidae; genus Doryrhamphus; species Doryrhamphus excisus. The sequence continues at coordinate 8,840,615 of NC_080480.1, forward strand.
TTCCCCAGACCACTTTGACCTGCAGAAACAACATAGATAAAAGTTAGTGTGTTTATTTCTACCCGCAAAACTTGAAACCTACTGTGTCACAACCTTTCCATATCAACAGAGAGTCAATAAAAAAAACATTATTTAGCACAATAAAACATGTTTTCCATGTGATGAAGAGTGCTAGATTCAAATTTTCGTATGATTGGGTTTTCAATGGAAATATTCGCAAAATTTTTTTACCCCATTTTCGATGCTGTCTCATTTATCGTACGGCCAAACTTTAAACTTAAAAAAGTAAATTTGCACTCATATATTTCTGTGGAATAATGTGCCCCAAAAAAACATTCCATGCATTGGTTACATCACTGCTCTTTTTCATGGAGTACAAATGCAAAATAACCCACCATGGGGCCAAAGAAAGTTGTGGCTTTGGTAAGGAAACACTATTGAATTCAGTAAAGAACTTGGGGTAAATGTCCCTCTCCCCTTCCTTCCCTGCTTCAAAGTATATAATTCTTTTCTATAAAAATGTTTTTGTTAATATTTTTGGGCCCCTGGAATTCATTAATTACCCTTTTTATGAGAAAAACCGTAGGACACTGTACGGTAATGTTGATCCCGGTTAGCTTCCAAAATGTTTGCTCAAATTTTGCCTTGGCTTGTGTTCGCATGCTTGTTTATCGTCTAAAATACCATCTTTTTTATTTACGCCGCCATCTTGGATCACGGGTCAAAGACAAAATCTTGTGATACTTGCACACACTGCGGGCTGCGGGCACAGTTTTAGAGCAAGAGCGTTTGTTTACGTCAGATTTGCTGTGCGATTTAACAAAACGACCGCACAAAAGAGAAAGGTGATGGACACGGGTGCATACCTCTGATAATAATGTGTTTATTTTGTGTTATTTTCTTAACTGGTGGTTTTGCAGGTTTGTCTCCCAAAAAACTAGGCAAAAACGATGTTAAATCTGCAGTTCATAATTATTCTTGCATCATTTACTTCACATAAAACTATAATTATTGTCTATAAAGTGTGTTTTGTGTCAACAGTTTTGGATGTCTCGAATGGATTCATTGGATTTACATTATTTTCTACGGGAAAATTTGTTTTGGTTAGAGTCCGTTTCAGTTTGAGTTGAATGTTCTGGAATGATTTAATGACGTTAACCAAGGCACCTACGTACTTTATTTAAAGAAAAATGCTTCATGATTCTTAACCTCGGCCGTCTTGATACTGTGAAAGTTCTGAGCGTTGTCCCCCAGCAATGTCGCCTGTCTATGATGTAATCAGCAGTTGATTCTGTTGTTCTTTGCTAACTGACACAGTTGTACAACAAGACTCTGCTTTTCTTATTCTTATCATGGCTGCAGAATAACCCACAATGGAGCCAAAGAAAGTTGCAAGTGCAAACATGTTGATTAAGAAGGTAAGAATTATTATTGAATTACTATAATATGAATTTAATAATAAGCCACAATCACGATTGATGATCAACAATTGTTATATTTAACTCTCTGAAGCTGCCACAGCTTTATGGGTCCATCTGTTCATTGATCGTCTTATATTATCCTTTAAATGTGTTTCAAAAGTGTATGAGGCATATTTAAGACTAAAACCTGGATTGTGAAGTAAGCAATGGCAATTAAAGAGAGAAGGGGAGGTTTCATCAGCTGAACCGAAATTTACAATAGTCACTTTCATTGCAGATATAACCGTTATACAACACCCAAACAGCTAGCCCAGTACTAATACTTTGTAACTGTCATTATGGTTTCACGCTGGTAAAAATGAACAATTTTATGTACTAGTATGGTGGAAACCATTCTATATCAATTCTATATCAATCAATAAACCGAATATTTGACACTCACCGACTACCATGATGTTGAGCTCAAAGCCAGCCTTCATGGTCTTGCGCCTCATCTGGTCCAGCACTGCCTCAATGCCCACATAGCCAAACAAGTCACTGCTACGAATAAAGCTCATCTGCAGTCCTGGCACGGACTGACACACCTCCATCTCCACCTCGGTCTCCGGTTCCACCTCTTTCTTCATCTCTCCTTCTTCCATTCCTTTCTCCTTTTGCTTCTCCTCCACCTCCGTATGGGCTTCCACACCATTTGATTCGTTTTCATTGATGGAATTCTGGGTGTGGGGACTCTCTAGTTGTTCTTCACTCTTGTCCTCTATGACTTGCTCTTCTCCCATGAGGCCGCTTTCCTTCTCCTCTGTCTCCTCCATCGGTGTAGATCCGTCTGTGTTCAGCTCTCCACTACTTTCTATGGTTCAAAACACAACGTAGACATAGACGTAGAAATCGGTGCCAAATTCATATTTGGGTTGTCTGAGAATGACATGGTTCATAATCCAGCCACCTCACAGTGTGGCATCAAGATGCTGCTTAAACAGCATGGTTACAGCACGGGTGTGCCGTATGGCTGGCCACAATAAAAGCCATTTAATTAAAGTCATTTAATTGAAATCTGTGGGGGAATCCAACAACCAACATCAGGTGGGACCACCATTTGCCTCAAAATGCCATATTCCAGATCCACAGCATCCCAAACATGCTTGCAATCTTCAAAATTCCATGAATAAAATGCACTTGTGCTTGTTGTTCATAACATACGCGACTATACCCATGCCATAGCCCAGTGGTTCTCAGTTATTTTGGGTCATGTCCCAACCCCCGGCGAACAGAAATGATTGAAATACTATGGAGGAACTGATCATACCTGTAAATGTTAATCTGAACTGAAACTGAAACCGGGAAAATGCAACAAAATGGAGCGCTGCAGAGCATAAAACTGTATCCAAGTTAAACTGCATGTTGAGTACAATACATTTCATGTTGGCATGTCTGCAGCAAAACTGAAAGTACTCCCTGCACCCCCGCCCCTGACAGTTCACCCCATTTGAGAAGCACTACCATAATCCCAACCCCACCATGGACCACTGCATTCTCAACACTGGTGCATTTTACTGTATTGATGGCATTTTGAATGAACAGCAATACTGTGATGAGAGTCTGAGTCATTCCTCCACAAGTATCACCTCATATTGCAGCGTGATAATGCACAGCCCCTGTGCACAATTCCTGGAAACTGGAAACATCTCAGTACTTGCATGGACAGCATACTCACCTGACATGTCATCCATTCAGGATGTTGGCATTTAAGGCAAATTTGAGACAAATGGTGGTCACAGCAAATCAATCAGATTAATCATACTGGCTAATCAGCACATTGAGTCCTACCTGTGAGGTAGATAGATTATGAATAATAGCACAGATTTAAACATACGTATTTGTTTGAGAGAGATACTAGGCCCTTTTTTCTGCATGTCGCCACACAAACACTGAACTTTTCGTCGTGGCCAATTATGGAAATTATACGATGATGTAATCCAAGTAATCCACAAACTGTCAATTGAACTTCTAGTACTTCTTGTTCTCAAGGTCTGATTAACACTCATGATTTAGCATGAGCGCATGAGATTTCTTAATCCTTTTCTAAATCCAGGACTGCCAACATGGAACATACCAATGCTTGCATCTCAAGGAACTACAGTATAATTGGCACACACACACACACACACACTTGTAGGTTTACCTGACCAGTCAAGTGTCACAAGTGTTTGTGTAAAGTCTGTGTCTATCGTCTGCTCTGTGATGTAAGAGGATTGAAGCTTGAGTGTATACGTGTGTGTGTGTGTGTGTGTGTGTGTGGTTACACATACTCTCAGTTCCAACTATGATAAAGTCATCTGAAACATTCATGTCTGAAGCATGTGGTTGAGAATGCATGAAGTTTATGTATGAAGCAATCTAACAACCATTATTCTGGGGTCTTCTCGACAAGACACTCACAAACACACACAGAGGAAATACAGCAGTGTTAGTCTGCATCATTTAATCAGCTAAAAATACCTAAGTGTCAAACCATTGGAACACAGCTAATCCTCATGAGTAGAGACAGTAAGGGAAACATAAAGAGTCTGGGCTTCACCGAAGCGCTGACCAAATTTAGACTTACCTAAACCTAGACCATCCACCACTTAAAAATGTAGCTTTTTCCTCCAGAGGAATACTTTTGACAAGTAGTGTATGTTTTTACCATAAATGTACAGTATGTGCCTTAAGTAGATTTGCCTATAGTTTAGAATATATACACTACACAAACTAGATATACTAGTCAGTACTGTTATTTTTTTTCTAAAACGATAAAGCTAAATGAGTACTCAGTACACAGTACTAGTACACACATATAGGAGACAAAGTCAACAATGACACGCACACAAACCCTCTCAGGGAGGCCGTGTAATGACTTGTAACGTATGTGAAAAGCAAACAGTGTGTCAGATTGACTGAGACAAACTGACACAAACTCATTTACTAAGAATACAAAAAGGCAGACTCAAACACTCACACACAGCAGAGTGACACTCTGATTTACTAAGAACACAAAAAAGAGGAAACGCATACATACACTTGGACTCCGTGTGATTAAAAAAACCTTTAGCTAGTTTCCTTCAACACACAGTGGTCAAGTGGCTAGCACGTAGGCCACACAGTTAGGAGATTGGGAAGAGCTGGGTTCGATTCTTCATGTTCTCCTATTGTCCATAGGTATGAATGTGAGTGTGAATGGTTGGTTGTCTATATGTGCCCTGTGATTGGCTGGCCACCAGTCCAGGGTGTACTCCGCCTCTCGCCCCAAGACAGCTGGGATAGGCTCCAGCATACCTGCTACCCTCGTGATGATAAGCAGTATAGACAATGGATGGATGGATAGTTTTCTTCAAATTGTCAATTATTCATATCAACTTTCAAATCTACAGTATGGTTTTGATATCGTTGCATTTCTGAGTTAAGTGCCATTTATTGAGAGCTCACAGAGTGACAAAGATAAAAAAAAGGCCACATGTTCATATACCGGATAATTAATCATACTGGACATCTACTGAATCAACAAATTACTGCATGTTAACTTAGAACCTGAAAGATGCGGATACACATCTCATTCACCATAAGCTGGCAATAATTTATGACTATGGGCTCTAATGTCGTGGCGCAGGGTGGCGGAGCGTGGCGCAATTTGGTAATTTGGTCCAGTGCACCATTGTGCGCCGCCAATTTGGTCATTTGGTAGACTGGACTGCTCCAAGATGGGCAATGCGGCGCACCAGCGGAGTCCACAATTCCAGCTTGCCACAGCGACAATTTTGTGACAAAACAGCGCGGCAAAGGTGCGGAAAAAGCAATGAGAGGCGTACATTTGATTGGTTAAGATTACACTCGGCTGTGTTAAACCCTCTCACGCCTTATCTCCTCCCTCTTTGCCACTTGCGCCGGTGGGAGGATTGAAGTGTGGTTGTGTGGCGCTGCGCCAGACTGCGCTGCTCACAAAATTTGCAAAGGCAGGTTCGCCTGGTCTACAAAACAAGAGCCTGATGTGATAATACAGCTGAAATGTTAGAAAGACCACTATTTTTACAAATTTATACCTTAATGCTTTACTGACGTTTTCCTCAAGAGTTGAGATTTTGCAATTTTCCCAGCAATCCTTCAACGCACCATAGTTGAGTCAGCTCTGAAGGTCTCACACATTTTAAAGTACAAAATATATAGTAGGGGTCACCATCCCATCCGTCCTGAGCTACTGGTCGATCTTTGGGACGTTTCCAGGCAATCGTGAGAATATTAAAAAAAATATATGAGTAGTGCCCTTCCTTCCCAGAGAATGACCAACATTTTGAACACTGAACAAGCCCGTATGCCTCGCCGTCCTCCAGGCAAGCAACCTGCAAGCTCCAGCCGAGAGCCCAGTCCCTAAAACCTGGCATGCTCGGTACCAGCACATGCACAACGGATCGCCTTGCAAGCATTCAGATGTTAAGCAGGGAGACAGAGAGAGTGACCCAGAGCAGTGATGCAGATGCCTGAGTAGTTACTGCATGTTAATGTGGCTCAAAATCTGCCTCAAAATTAAGGCACAAATAAAAAAGCACTTCCAAAACAGCCTTCAAGCTGCGGCTTGTTAGGGCTGCACTGACCAGTCTCTCTCTTGTCACCATCGCTTTCCAACGACACTGAGCCAACAAGCCAGTTATAGTTTGTTCATAAAGAGCCAACTCCGAGCCGGATCCTGACGAAAATACACAAAAGTAGCGTTGGCCAAAGTTATTGCTCGTGCTGTCATTGCATCACTGCAGAATGAAAATAAAATAAAAAAAACTATGAAATTGGTAAAAATGGGAAAATGCTGATGTAAATAAAATGCCTGTCAGTGCTTGAGGAAAAAAAACTATCAATTGGAGAAGCATGTGGATAGGAACAAACTAAAAATGACTAAAAACAAATGTTAAGAACAATCTCAAAGTTTGAATTCGGAATGTGACGAATATGACAATAACAACATGGCAATGACTTAAAGTAGTCCAGTATCTACACTACACAAGAAATAGTGTTCTGGAGCGGCCAAGTTAAAGTTAAATGGAGTTGAAAATGGCTGTGCATGCACAAAAACCAAAACCCCCAAAACATTGCATCACTGTGAGAATGGGGGCAATTTTATCCCACTCATTGTCAGAAATTGTCAGATGGCACAACAGCTGATCTTCTTTTTCTTCTTTCTCTTTGGGCTTTTCCCTTCAGGGGTCGCCACAGCAAACCAATCTCCTCCATCCAACCCTGTCTTCTGCATCTGTCTCTCTCACACCAACTACCCTCATGTCCTCCTTCACTACATCCATAAACCTCCTCTTTGGTCTTCCTCTATGCCTCCTACCTGGCAGCTCTAAATGCAGCATCCTTCTACCAATATATTGACTATCTCTCCTCTGGACATGTCCCAACCATCTCAGTAATGTCCCTCTAATTGATTAGTTCCTGATCCTATCCATCCTGGTCACTCCCAATGAGAACCTCAGCATCCTCATCTCTGCTACTTCCAGTTCTGCTTCCTGTCTTTTCGTCAGTGCTAATGGCTCTAGACCAAACAACATGGCTGGTCTCACCACAGTTTTGTATACCTTTCCTTTCATTTTAGCTGAAACTCTTCTATCACACATCACACCTGAAACTTTTCTCCACCCGTTCCAGCCTGCCTGCATTTTTCCCTTTTCACAGTCTCCATTGTTCCGAACTGTTCACCCCAAGTACTTAAAATTCTTCTGTATCTCTTCTCCCTGTAACCTCACTCTTCCATTTGGGTCCCTCTCATTCACACACATATACTCCGTCTTGCTGCAGCTAATCTTCACACCCTCTCCTTTCCAGGGCAAACCTCCACTCTTCCTGCATCTCCTCTACCTGTTCCCTACTCTCACTACAAATCACAATGTCATCTGCAAACATCATAGTCAGCTGAATCATCTAGTGACTGTAATGTGATTTGAAATAAAAAAAAAGAAATAATCCTTAAAGCCATAATAATTGCAATACTACAGCTCTGTACAAGTGACAACATGACCAAACAAGCCTATAATTGGTGTGAGTGCAATATTGGGAGGAGGAATCCAAGTACACCCTCAGAATGGTCCTTCCCATGTTTGACAGAATTACTATAGTGCAGCTTTACAATTTCCCCCAAATAATGTACTGATTAGTTCAGGAATTGTAGGTTGTTGCCATGTGGTTCAAAATACAGTCTGGGATGGAAGCCATGTAAAAATATGACAAGTTGATTCTGGGATTGGACACAGACAAAGGTAGCCTACCGTAAATCCAAACTCTTGTCAACAACAGACGATGACATCAAGACTCAAACCCAACTCATGCAACACATTTCCCCCAAGGCACTGAAGTCTGACACTCAGCCTGAATTGATACGGCACAGCATGAGTCATGACATGATTAACACCAGCATCAGACCAAGAGTTGAACTGGAGTTTCAATATCATCTACAGGATGATCAAGTGGTTTGACCAGAATATCATCGCCAGAATTGCGCAACTTTATCACTCTAATCAGCTGCACCCACGCACAAAATACAAAGGACTTACTATTAGGAACCTTCACATTTAGAGATTTGAAAAGTTGTCCATTCCTTCAATACTGAGTCATAAATGGTGTGTGCACTCATTCACTGTGATGGATGGCTCAAGTGTAGAGGCCATATTTTGTGCGATGCATCTTCATACATGGCAATAACAGTCACTATGATGGATTTCAGTCCACAATATACAGTATCCCCCTTGTCTCTCCCTTAGTTAGTGGGATGACACTGCAAAATGGGAGAGGGGATCCATGCAAAATTGGGGTCTTTGTCAAAATCTGTCAGATCAATGGAAGTAAATACTGTATTTATTTTTATAATCCTTTATGGACAGCCTCATATCACATGGATGGCTTGGTATGCAGCTGGGAACCCCTGGTTTACATGTCAACCAAATAGAGACTTTGGTAAGTAATGCATCTCATTGGACAGTAATACTAATGTACAGTAATCCCTCGTTTATGGCGGTCAATTGGTTGCAGATCCTGAATTATAAATGGAATACAGCATAGACAACCTGTTTACAACCTTCTAAATACGTTTTTAACATTATTAGAGCACTCTCAACATGAACCAACACCCCTATAGTCACCTTTACACTCGTATCACCCATTAAAGACGCATGTAGAGTGAACAGAATGAGTAGTTGACCGAAAGTGAGACTTGAGTTCAAACTTGAGTTTTAGTAGTCCCAATTTTTTTAGGGATTACTGTGCCTGTTGTTAACCAATTCAAACACACAATAAAAGCCTTTTGTTCCACTGATTGAGTCCGTTTTTTGTGTGTCTCAGCGAGCATTACAGAATGTTAAAGTATGGCTGCATTTCGCTCCCCTCTCACCATCATCATCCCCGTTATCCCCCATCCAGACTCCAATTCCAGACACTGCTGTTTCCTCCCTTAAGTGTTGTGTTCCTTTCAACAAAAAATATGTTTCATTGATAAAATGTTACGAAATTAGACATTACGTTTTCAGTTTCGAATCTCTGTATGGTGGCTTTTCAGCAAAGGGCTCCAAGTTTGATTGGTATCCTTGAGAAAGGCACCATATCTCTCTCGATTGCTCCCGGGAATGCAGTGTGTAAAGAGTATTCAAGGTTTGCAAAGCACAAAATTTAAAAACATACTTGGTGTCAGCGGACCAAATAATGCTGATGGTTAAGCATATGCATAAAGTCGTTCCTCATTTGGACAGTGTATGTGACCGATGACCTCACGCCTCCAGAACAACCGGAAGACATCATTCTAGTCACATACACTCAAAGGACTTTACTTCCTATGGATGATTTTTTCACCAGCTGACAAGAGAATAAATGATCATGTGCTAAAGGAGAAGGCGTTTCTGGCAACTTCATCTAACTGTAATTATCAACACAACCCCTTTGTTGAACAGAGTCGGGTATGAGGTTGATAGCCAGGTATTGAATCATTCAGGCTTCTGGGCTTTCATTTAACTCTTATTTTTGATGGTTTTATCTTTCTGTTGAATGTTGCTATGCATCACACGGTTACCGTCGCATTTGGTGACATCATATCCAGTGTTTTTGTCCATGGGTGAGGTTGACGTTCACACTTGCCTCACTTAGGACTAGTATTATGCCGACAGGTGGATTGAAATTTCTCCGGTAGTTTTGGTTCCCCAACTTGGTCCTGGTGTGCATTCACAGCCCTGGTCTGCCAATCAAACGGTACTAGCAAACATGCCTGTGAATATTCCCATTCATCCTGGTCAGCCATTGTATTCTCAGGGCATTGAATCGATCTCAATTGGACTGCTGAAGTCCAACTAAAGTTTATCCCACCTAGTCATTTATCATGAACTGATGAAGCCTGCTCAGTTGAGAGGCGAAACGTCTTCTCGTACAATTGCAAGTGATAGCATAGGAAATGTTTTAACTGGCCCCAAATCTCAGTCGTCTGAAGCAGTGCCTTTGCTCAAAAGATACTTTTTGTTTTAATTTATATTAAACTAAATTATTTCTTTCAGTACCTGGCATAGATGAAAGGGAAGGGAAACAAATAAGCAGTGACAAAATTTATAGCAGCCTGCAAGTCTTGCACGCTACAATAAACTTGCTTTTAAGGATTGCTTGATTCAACAGTTTCAAAGAGGCCTGCATAACAGCCCCGTCCCCTCCTCCCTCATTCTGAGCGCCAAAGTGGACCAGTCCTGTCAGCTTTCATTGTTAGCCCCAGAGACTGAGTATACCCCACTGATCGCCATGGGGGATGCGAAGAAACAAAAAGAAAATTCCTACCTTCAACCAACCATCCCACTTGTGTGATACTCTAGCGGCCTTCAAAAACGACAGTTTGGTGGAACTCTCTTGTGGTTTTGGGGTTCTTAACTTTCCTTTCAGCAAAGTTTGTCCACACCAACGGTGATGTCCTACACACTGCCTTTGTATCTTTCCCTCTCCGACTGCCTCATGCTCTCTCTGCTTGTTCCTGATGTGAGGAGAAGTGTGAGGAGCCGGCCAAAGAGAGGGAAGGAGAGGGGGTGTTGGTAGCTAAAAGCAGCACCGGGATCCATTCACATGCAAATAGCCAAGGAGCTTCCACTAATCCCCATGTGGAGAAGGACGCCTCCCCTTTGCCTTGTCCTCCCCCTCCTTTCTGTCAGAATCATTTACCCTGTAGTGGTTGACTTTTCTCTCTGTGGACTGAGGTGAGCTGCCATGCCTCCGTTACTAGTTTGCAGAATAACTTTAAACTTGCATCTTCAGACACTCACTATCATCACTTTTTCATGCAGATTGTCCCCGGGAAGAATGCACAGATAGTTTCAACGAGTTCTGTTCCTAGTCTGTGATATAAGTTTTAGTAGTACTTACACTCCTAAGTCACTCACACTGTACACAGAACACATGGAGGCCATATAAAATACAGTAAACAAAGATTAAATAAAACAGTAATAGTAATAAAACTTTTTATCCTTGCAGTTGTACTACAGGCCTTAAAATATTGTTATATACAGGCTAGTCTGCAAAAGTAACCTATATCCCAGATATCCTTGCAACAGTGCATGGAATCCATGACCCCCCTGGCATTCATTAGCATTCTATAATCTTTATCCTTAATGATGGACCAAATCAGGGGACAATATCGGCGACCGTGTTTTATGATGTTAGTTTTCACTTCCATGGTGATGGCTTTCCTTTTCTTTGACACACTGCCACTTACTGCCACTTGAGAGACATAATGAAGTGCTAAAAGTGAGTCAGTTCCCTCCTAAGTGTGGTACATACAAACAGTTCGAGTAAATGACCATTAGTATAAAGACTCAGTATGTAACATGTTCCAAATGTGCAATTACAGTAAAGGCAGAATTATCATTTGAATTAATATAATTTAACCATTAGTATAACACATAGAAAACACTCCTCCCAAGTAACCAGTACGCATTTAGCCAGTTTGTCTGTAAGGGACGTGTCTGCATAGTGTATGCACAGATACATGACATTTTGTTGTAAACGCTCCTCTAGACATGTCTGCAGGTCCTCATAACAAGGACCATACATAAATAAGTAGACACATTATTTTAAGGTGCTTTGAGACCAACGTCTAAGCTGTAAAATATGCTGAGCTAAGTGGTGATAGTGGTGTATTCAATACACACATGTCACACTTGTCACTATGTGCGTCAACATTTTTTTGATAATATAAATCATGCTGTTTCATGGAATACAGCCTATTATTATTTTTAAAATGTATTTTTTATGTACTTTTTGTCTAAATTAAAGGAGACCTATTATGTGTTTTCCACTTTTCTGACCTATAAATGTAGTTAGAATGATGTATTCTTGTGTTAAACGTTGCCAAAGAGGTTTGTGCATTTGGAAGTGAGCCCTTAAAGAAGTTTGGGATGGCTCTGAATGCTCGGTTTCAGAGAGTGGCTCTCTGTGATGTCACAGGGAACCAAACGTCCTTATATGGTACGCCTGCCCTCCTTCCCATTTTGCAGCACTCTTTTGTGGAAGACTTCACCGTGTTAGCAACGTCTATATTTTGTGTAAGTAAGTGACTGTCTGTGTAGCATTCATGAAAATTACAAACTCACCGATGTCTGGAGTTGCTAATAGCCTATTTAACAATCAGTTGGTCTACCCAAGTATTTTAAGTAACCCGGATAGTCCTGCAAAAAACATGTAATGACCACATTTCCACTATCAAGGTGTGCCAAGATTGTCTGCACGTACTAAACGTGGCTCCCTCATATCCGGCTTCTGAGTTCCATGGCTCCAGCAATGCCTCTGACAAAGTGTGTCCGACAATGAGTGCTCCTCATTGGGCAGGCGAGGTGGATGGAGCATCCTCACGTCCTAGTTCTCCTGAACTCCACCGCATCAGCGGTGCTTACATTACCACTCTTTTCATATAGCTCTCCAAACGTTTCATTAATTCATTATCATACCCCCCCCCCCACCAATGCAAAGTTCTGCACAGACTGCACTTCAAACTGAAACCAGGTAAATGTAACAAAATGGACAACATACAAGCGTATTATCTGATCAACCTCCATGTGCAATATTAAGGTCTTTAAATGCAATATACTAAGTTCTATGTGAAGTATTTCCATAATGCCTCATATTAACTCACTAGCAAGATCTCAGTGTATAGACTGGTCATATATCTCATCTCGTTTCATATTATCGACATACTGTATTGTATATAACTCTGGGAAAAACTGTTGATTTTGTTAATACTCGGGTTGTTTATATTGTTTATTTTTCTATATTGTGTATTTTGTACTGCTTAACTGATTCTGTACTCTTGCTGCTGTGCAATACAAATTTCCCCACTGAGGGACGAATAAAGGCATATCTTATCTTATCTTATCCAAAAGTCAAATTGCATGTTGAGTATTGAAAGTACACTACAGTACAGTACAGTGCAGTTCACTGGGCCCCCTTGGGAGGCGTGCCACACTGTGAGAAGCATTGTTGTAGTTTTCCTTTCTATCACAAGATGAGGATTGTTGAAAGTTGTAGAGTTATAGTTGATTCAGACTTTTACTTTACTTTCATTTCAGCATCACATAAATGACTATTTCTGATACATAAATCCATAAACAATAAATAGTATGATGCTGATTTTCCTTGATTTAGAATGTCAACCCATTTATACTCATTTGAACTTGTCCACATGTCCAAATTTGAAGTGCTGTCCATGAAATGGAAAAAAAATACAAGTACAAAGAATTTAACTGATTTAGCACAGACCACAGAGATATTTAAATGAGCTTAAAGGGTCTAAAAACAGGAAGGAGAGAGCTGTTCTTTACCTGGTGTAGAGACACAGCAGTCAGCGGAGGCACACAACTGGGCAGGATGTCATATCATTGCCTGTGTGTGTGAGGAGGGGTGTGACATTGTGTATGTGTCAGTCAGTGGATGATGCATTTCCTGGCTTGTGGCAAAGGGACCGTTTCCTGGTTTAACTTTCAAATAGCTGTACAATGTTTCACCACCAACAGGTTGAAGAACACAGCTACATTTGGGGTGAGTGGATCGATCCAAATATTGACAGTATCGATACAAAGGGTCATATCTGTATTGAGTCAAGGATGTTTAAGATAAAACGTTCACAAATGTTGACACTTAAAGTGAACAAACTGGAAATAAAATGTAAGTAAGTGCAATATTGTGTATCAACACTATATAACTAACTATATGGCGCGAAGCAGGGATGCTCTGATAGATCAGCCACCGATTAGTATCGGCCAAGTTCCGTAAAAAACATGTCTTTGTGCCTTTCAAAGCTGATCACTAAAATCGATCGCCGTGCATATCATGATAACACAAACCTGATGTGAATGGGTTCAGTTAGAAGTGATGATACAACTGCACAATAGAAAAGATCATGTCTGGTGCAGCTTTAAACCGAAAAAAAACGGCCACAAGGTGGCAGAAGTGCATTAATAAGAGCTTTTGAAATACATGTTCTGCAGCAACCAGGAAGTGAAAAGGTATCTGGCTGTGCTGTGCGAAGGATATTATGCATTGACTAGAAATTGTCATGCCTGCATACACATAGTTCAGTTGCAAATGTTAAAATTGGAAATAGTTCACGGTGTTATAGTTAGTTAAAAAATATATAATTTCATGTAAAACCACTTTTTTGAGTTGTTTATGTTTTGGAGACATTTTGGTCAAATCTATATATGGCTAAATTTGTGTCAAAGTGAAAGTTTGACTTTTTTGTTGAAAAAACTTTTTTGTTGAGAACTGATATTTTGCTGAAACTTCCATATGTTCTTCTGCTGATTACTAAACGGAAAAAGGTAGAAACAAACTTTTTTTTCTGATGAAATACTAGTCTCTAATCTTTCTTTTGGTAGATACCGTACCATGTCTTGATAGCCCAAGAACATAAAATATTCAGTGTGCCTTAAAAAAATCTGTCAAAAACATCAAAAAAAGACTTTGCTTCGGTGCACAAAGCAATGTCCATAATGTGTGGATGTGTTTGGTGTGGAAAAACCCTGAACTCAAACCCATCAAAGACATTGTACATTTGTACTAGACCAGAGCCAGTCTATAGTGAGTCATGACCTCAAGATTGTCTTCCTAAACGAGTGTCAGCTGTTGTAGCTACAAAATGGTGACCACCTCTAGAATGGGTACAATACAAACACACTCTTATCAATATGTGTCAATTGAATCGCCGGTCTAGACTGTCACCTAACTATGCAAAAGTGATGTGTCATTTACAGTAATATGACTCGACTCGGAAGGTTGTTGAACAGGATTTCCAAATACTGGCATTGTAACATTGCGCAGTACCTGATGAAGTTACTTGAACCCAATGTTGAGCAATCAGTGTAAAAGAAGTGTGTGAGCGTAACCATTTGTTTCTATCCTTTCAGTGGTAGGTTCAATTAATGTTTTACAGGAGTCTTAAGCCTTTTATTCCACTTTAGGAGGTTTTGGGGCAAAATAAAATTCTGGTCCAAATACCTTCATCAAGTCTTTATCATAATAATCCTTCATTCATTCATTTTCTACTGCTTATCCTCATGAGGGTCGCGGGCGTGCTGGAGCCAATCCCAGCTGTTTTCGGGCGAGAGGCGGGGTACATCCTGGACTGGTCGCCAGCCAATCACAGGACACATATAGACAAACAACCATTCACACTCACATTCATACCTATGGACAATTTGGAGTCGCCAATTAACCTAGCATGTTTTTGGAATGTGGGAGAAAACCGGAGTACCCGGAGAAAACCCAACGTGTATGGGGAGAATATGCAAACTCCACACAGAGACGGCCGAGGGTGGAATTGAACTCGGGTTTCCTAGCTGTGAGGCCAGCGTGCTAACCACTTTTCCGCTGTGCAGCCAATAATAATCATAATACATTTTATTTATATGTATTTACAAGGGGCTTTACAACCAGCTGTAACCACAGCTGCCCTGGGGTAGACTGACGAAAACGAGACTGCCAATTTGCACCTACCTCTCTGACCACTATTAAACATTCACTCACATGGAACTTTGTTCTACTGTATTGCAGCAACAGGATGGGTCCCAAAAAGAATAATGGAGGCAGCCAGGAGAGGTCACTATACTCCCTACTTCTCAAAGCCTTGACAATTGGGCTGTCTCATAAGCCAGCCTGACACTTGCATCATTTTTGTTTCACTTCCATGTCCAGGTCCGTGTGCAAATGCTCTGATTCAACCCTCCCAGATATAGCATGTACCGATAATCTTTGCACTTTTTGTTAAAATATATCTATTTTTTTATTTGTGGATAACCACAGTGTTATTTCACACTACCTACCAAATTCAAACTGCACTTAATGTTAATTCATTAAAGGGACAGTATGTAGCTGGCTCAAAGTTACATCACCAGCACCTGGGTCCGATTCGCCACTCGGCCATCTCTGTGTGGAGTTTGCATGTTCTCCCCGTGCATGCGTGGGTTTTCTCCGGGTACTCCGGTTTCCTCCCACATTCCAAAAACATGCGAGGTTAATTGGCGACTCCAAATTGTCCATAGGTATGAATGTGAGTGTGAATGGTTGTTTGTCTATATGTGCCCTGTGATTGGCTGGCGACCAGTCCAGGGTGTAACCCGCCTCTCATCTGAAGACAGCTGGGATAGGCTCCAGCATGCCCACGACCCTAATGAGGATAAGTGGTACAGAAAATGGATGGATCAATATCCCGATGACAAGGAAGGAAGCCACCTTAGTGCAATTTGACTTAAATTAACTTGTCTGTAGGCCTCTACTACAGCAGTGTTATAGTCTACTTTGCCATTTATCTCCCATTATTCTTCCTTTTCTGTCCAGTTATCTGCCTCTGCTAGAGTGATGTGAAGTCTACTGAGTGCTGAGAGATGACAGCATTCCAACATCGCCCACATTAAACACTTCCCAGACATCTCACATTCCTGTGACGCTCCTTCATCCGATACTAAAATGAGCTTCCCATGGTTTAAGTTTCCGAAAGTACAATAACAATCTCTGTGAAAAATGCAGATATACCTGGAGAACATATCATATATATATATATATATATATATATATATATGAGATATATAGAGAGAGATGACAACACAGTGTGTGACGACGGAATTGTGTGGCTGTTCTATTTTGACAAATAAGATGCAGACAGCAATGAATTGGCTCATGTACCACTAGCCATGTTATATGCACTGTTGGGCACATTAAAAAGTTAAAAATAATCTTTCTTGGTACTAAATATCCCATATTACGACGTGGACACCTGTATCATATAGACCGGTACGGTATATATACAAATCTATTTTTCTCTTAATATTCGGAGAAGCATTTATTCCAGTGCGCTCACTGGTCTGAAAATTACAGTAATCATTCTGCCTTGGAAAAAGAACAGTTCAGAAAAATCACTTAGGGCCCACAATTGATGTGAAATGATTTCCCAAAAAGAGTGTATGTAATGCTAAAAGTCCACTGGGCCGGCGCCAGTTTGCGCCAATGCAATTTGCTGTGGCGTCTAGTGACCCCAATAAGGTGCCTAGTGGCGTGCAGTGGCTCAAACTGGCTCACGGTTGCCTGTAACGGCGGTAAAAATTTAGTTTGTCAGCAAGAAAATTTCTAAATGTTTAAAATCTTCATCGCGCCACTTGCATTAAGCAATCAGCGTCAACCCACTTGAAACCAAATGTCCAATGTCTATTGGAATCCACTGGAATGTAATGGCGTGAGCCAAGTTGCGGCAATGATGCTAGGACTTTTTTTTTCCACAGGTTCCCCTACTTGTGATTGTGTCACTGGCAGTTTTGTCTATTCATTTATTTCCCATTGCTTATCCTGTTGAGGGTCATGGGTGAGTTTCAGCCTATGCCAGTGGACATTGGGCACAAGGGTACGTTATGAACTATATCCTTCATTGTATTTCTTTTGGAGACTATTAGCTGCACTCGTAACATTTTAGTGTCATATATAATGTATAGAAAATGAAACTGCAGAATGACTAAACGTTCCCAAACAATGAAACCCATAGCATCTCACACATGGATACATGGAGTGACAATTTATGAGACTGAATCCAGGTTTGCTCATACAGGTACAACTATGCGGGCTGGCACATATAAAATGGACCACCGCATTCTATCCAGTAGATGGCATTGTAATTCTGGATAGTCAGGCAACAACACCGTGCCAACCACACATCAACAGAACATTACACAGTTAGCATCATCTTTGTCATGATACAAACCAGCAAAACATGGAACAAGTAAGTTACAAGTAAAGTACACATGTACACCTCCTGTGTACTGGGTCACCACAAACATCCTCAAACTCAACTTCCTCAAAATCATTACTTTCCAAAGTCAACAGTTTCACTCTCACCATCGGCAGGCGGTCTGTCTCCTCCTCCCCTCAGGTAAAGAGTCTTGGTGTCATCCTGGTTAGTGAACTTTTGTACAAATCCCACATGAACAACATTGCTCCATCTGCTTACTTTCACCTCTGCAACATTAATCGTCTCCACCCTTCCCTCACGGTCCATGCTGCCTCCATCCTTATCCACAGCCTGGTCACTTCCCACATTGACTCCTCCATAATCTTCAGCTGGTCCAGAACTCTGCTGCCCGGATTTTAACCATAACCGCCTTTTTTCATCACATTATCCCCATCATACAGCAACTACTGGCTCCTGGTCCAGCCCTCTGTACTTGACTGACATCCTCCACATTGCCACCCCAGCTCGCTCCCTCAGATCCTCCTCCTCGGTTCACCTCACTGTGCCCTCTGCCCGCCTCAGCACCATGGGGAGCACAGCTAAGACTCTGGAACTCATTACCATCCGACAACAGAAATATTGACTCACTCCCCATCTTCATATCCACACTCAAAACTCATCTCTTCAAAATTGCATACTCCCTCTGGCTTGTTTGTGTTGTTTCTATCCTTTGTTGTTTTATCTGTGTCACATGCAAGGTGCTTGGGTTTTACAGATGTATACTTTGCTACACTCAAGTATGCTGGAGAATGAACTCAAAGCAACAAAAATATAAAGTTTGACCTCTTTGTGGCGCTAGAGGGCAGGCCGGGGTTTCATCATCAAGGATCAAGTGCCTGAGAAAAAAACTTTAAAACATTTTCTTCAGGCAAATATCCATGTGGTCAAAGTGAACCCAAGGGTAAAATGTATGAGTAATATTTGGGAAGAATAGGAGGGTTAACGTGAAATATTACTACCTTGACTTGATTGATTGATTCATCTGACACCCTGACCTTCCCTTGCACTGCCCCGAAGCTTCATTTAGCCTTTGACCAACGCTCTTGAGATAAATCTTCTGAATCAATGGCTTGATTGATGAACTTGTCTGTGTTCAACATCATAATGACTTAATTGTTAATTACACAACAGCTGCCACTATCAAAGTATGTTTCTACAAGGGTTAATAAGTCATTAGCATTTTCTTCAGAGGTACAAGTGCAATCACAACATCTACATCCATACAATAACACACATGTTAAAGGGGATCTTTTATGCTTTTTCCACTTTTCTCACCTACAAAATATTGTATGCTGGTGTGACACGATGTTTCAGATAATGAAAGAAGTTTCAGCCATGTTTGGGATGGCTCAAAACGCTCTGGTTCTAAACATGTGGTAAAACTGTTTCTTTGTGATGTCACATAGGGATTGACTTCCTTATATGGTTCATAGTTAGGAAGCACTTGGGGCGTGTGACCAATCACAGCAGAGTGGGCGTACCCGTAGACAGGCTGTGGGCGGAATAAATTAAAGACCGTTGTGGCAGGAAGTACCAAACAAAGGAAATACCGCTGGAATAGGTGCAGATTCTGGAAGGTCTAAAATGTTTTCTATGGCGGGTTATTGTGTGTAGCTACTCTACTCTACTCTACTCTAGAAGAGACCAGATCAAGCCAAATACCAATAGTATCAACAGTATCAACACCAAGGGTTGTATAAATATTTTCTACTTCTCTTCTGTGTTTATTTTCACAGAATTGTATTCTTTTGTTGACATTGTTACATTGCCATATTTTTGTGCAGGATCCCAGTTTTCCGTCGGGGTTATGTTCCAGGGCAACCAGCATATACTGTACAGTCACGGTACAGAAGTTATATTTAAGTATCACTTTTGCATCTTACAGCAACTATGGTGCATGTAAGGAATGCCGAACATAGTGTGAAACGAATACGCTTGATGATAAAACAACATCAGTGAAGCATAAAGACAGCAGGAAAAAAATGACCCTTGCATACAAAGCATACTTTTTTAAAACATACCTTTTTAATCAGGCTTTTAACTAATATTGTTAAGCTTTTATTATGTTTTCATCCTTTTAGTCCGATTTTATGTTCTTATTCTTCAGTTTTTAACTCCAGTGTTTTGTTTTTATCTTGTTAGTCCTATTTTATGCTCTTAATCTTCAGCCTTTAACTCCAGTTTTTTGTTTTTTATCTTTTTAGTCATATTTTTTGCTCTTGGTCTTCAGTTTTTAACTCCAGTGTTATGTTTTATCTTTTTAGTCCTATTTTATGCTCTTAGTCTTTAGCTTCTAACTCCAGTGTTTCCTCAGGGGGGTCCTCCACACTGGGGGCTGTTCGGGTATGCTGAGGGGGTGCCATCCTTGGGTCCCTTCGACACGGCCGGCTGGGGGTTCCTCCCTTTAATGTGGGGGTCCGCCCGTCTAACGGAGTCGGGGGGCCCGGGTGCTGGTCCTCCGATGGCACGGCCTGCAGCTCCTCCCAGTGTGGACGGCCCCAAAGGTGGCGTTTCCTTGTTCCTCAGTACCATGCCATGTCTCCCTACTGTGTGTGATTGTGTGCTTGCGTGTGTGTGTGTGTGTGTGGGTCTAGTATGGAGGGCTGGAAGGACGGGATTTCTTTTTGCTTCATTGTTTTCCTTTTTAATTGTGGAAATTGTTTTAACTCTGGAAAGCACTTTGTGTTGCATCTCCTTGCAGGAAAAGTGCTATACAAATAAAGTTGATTTGATTTGATTTGGTACTTTCCTGACCCTAGTGAAGATAATTTGTTGTATATTGTTAAATTACTCACAGAAAGTTTGTTGATAAACATATATTTAGTATTGATATCAGCATTGGAAATATATAGTATGGGATTGACTGTTCACTGTCTTGTGCTGTATGACTCCATATTTATCTTAGCTACAAAAAAGGGCAGCCACAGATGCAGTGTTGCCAAATTGGAAATGCCAAACGATCAGTACCAGTCGAGCTTATAATGTACCTTTAAATAAACTAACAAGCTGTCACTGACCAAACAGCGCCCCCACCTGGCTGTAAAAGGCATGTGAGACAATACAAATTTATATATCCTGTTTGTGTTTGCTAACAGCAATATACGGATGTGGTTAAATGATTGTACATTATGGAAATTTGGATTGACATGTATTAAAACAATCACTCCTTTGCATAATTTTTGCACAAACATACAGTAAAGTCTCGTTATATCGATATTGTCGGAAGAACCAACTGCGTTCGTGGTTTCTCTCATGTGTGGTTCTTCTGTTGCAGGCATGTGTTTGGCCAGCTATGTGGGGCGGGTTGAGCATGACCTGTGAACCAGGAAGTGCGGGAATCGGTGTGTGTGCTGCGCTCTGGTGGTGGAAGTGTGAAAAATAAAGTTGACTGGAAGCAGCCGTTCGCCGTGTTCTTTTTTGGTATTGAAATCCTTAACAAAGATTGATTTAAGCTGTTTTTGTATCGATATAAGCAGACCAAATTGGCTGGCGGGAGATGAAAAGGGCATCGTAGTAACCGGATTATCATAATAACCGGGTATCGTACTAACGGAACTAATTATATCATAAAAGACTAGAAATTTGCTGGGAAATGAAAATAGTATCGTAATAAGCAGTAATTTGTTATAACCGATATCGATATAACGAGACTTTACTGCAAATATTTGCACAATTTATCGGTGGCTTTTAGTCCTTTGAGAGTCATTTTCTTAAATGGAGAATGAGTCATTTTGAACGTCTTCATAAATTATTACACACTTCGGAAGAATGAGATGTGTGCTGTACGACAAAAAAGAAAATGAATAAAAATGCCCTAGTTTTGGACAAAAAAAATGGACCAAAAAAAACAAAATTGTGAGATTATCATGTTGGAAAATGGCCATACTGCCATATTGTTATCGAAGGTGTACATTGACTACTCCAAAGTATATCAATTTCAGTATTTTCTCATGAGAAGATATACTGTCATACAAATAGCTGCTGAAATGAGAGGGCTGTACTAATTTTTCCCTGAAACAGGGATCTGCACACAAAAGGCTGTCTTTTTTTCTGATGGAAGTGCAAAAGGTCATAGACAGAAACACATGCATGCAAACAGACACACCTACATTTGTTAGTGATAAAGCTGCACCTTTGTCTTATCTAGGGTATTTCCTCAAACTCACAATGTTTACAACCTACTTGGCCTGCTGAAGAAGACCACAGGTAACTTATTTCATTTCGTATAGTGTTTTGTTGAACACACCTTCGAGTCCAGAACCCACCCTGTCCGTTGTATGCCCCCCCCAGATCAATACTATTAATTCCATTGAAACAAGTCTTAATATTTCCACTTTTGACTGACACCTCACTCTTCCTGTAATGTGCATGTCGGCCACACAGTCAAGAGTTCAGGAAGACCCGGGTTCGATTCTCCGCTTGGGCATCTCTGTGTGAAGTTTTCATGTTTTCATGCATGCTAGGTTAATTGGTGACTCCAAATTGTCCATAGGTATGAATGTGAGTTTGAATGGTTGTTTGACTAGATGTGACCTGTGATTGGCTGGCGACCAGTCCAAGGTCCCCCAAATATAGCTGGGATAGGCTCCAGCATACCCTAGTGAGGATAACTGGTATAGAAAATGGATGGATGGCTTACAGAGCTTTTACTTATGTAAACACTCAACCATAACTGCAGGCAAACATAAATGTCACACCAGTTGGAAACAGAGACACCAATGAAACCCACCTTCAAAACCTCACAGAATTCGACAAATAAGGTTCTGTAAAGTTGGTAAAGGGGCAACTAGTAAATGTAATCCAGTAAAAATGTCTACATCAAACCTTACATTCATAAAAATAAATTGCTGCACACTTTCATAATTGTTGTCACTGTCAACATCCTTCCTTACCCTCATCCTCTCGCTTGTCTTTTATTCCCTTCTTCTGCTCTGATGTGGAATCATCACCACAATCTTTCATGACAGCTCCTTAAAAAGTCCACCCTGATGGGGAACCATCACTAGATCGTCAACTCTCTTGCCTACACACTTCCAAATACAACATTTCAAAAATTATTAGAAATAAATTAATATTAATAAAAAAATATTAATATAGATGTTACCCAACTTGGTTGAACCAACTGGATGATGGAACTGGAACTTAATTTGATGAGTAAAGTCAACTTTCCCAGCTGCAGTTCCACAGTTGGTCACTTAAACATGTTTGACAAAGTGGAGCCTGTGTGTCCTGTTAATGTCTCTGCAGTCTGAACTCTAGCAGACAACTGTAATTAAGCATGAAAGTTTGTCTCCCAAACTAGTCCCAATGTCTCCACCCAGGATTGGACAATCACACATCACCAAAGATGAACACATTTCCCAACCCTTCACAAACAGAGCATCTATTAAAGATGATTCAGGCACTAAAGCTGCCCAGAGTGGTACTTTACAAGCTTTACGGTTTCCTGTTGATGTGGAGTTAAGTACAGTACAGTGTGGCCTGACAGAGCCCGACATCAACATTTAAGACATGAACACAGTTCAACCACTGGATAAACTGCCAATGATAAATGTGTGTTATCTACATTTATTGAAATCAAAAGTTCAACGACACTTTCAAGAAAGAAGAAGAATGAAAGAACTGGGGAATACATGACATGCAGTAAGGTAAGTTAACCATATGCTCCTCACATCTCGTCCAGTCTCTCTGTTGGGACTTGCTGATAAAACTCAAAGCTCAGTGGCCACTTCCTGTCTGAAGCAATGGCGAGGTACAGTCAACTCTCGTTTGTTGTGGGGAATTGGCTCCAGCCTCGACTGTGACAGTTAAAGTTCTGCCTAGTACAATTCAACATCAATAAATGTAATATTTTCATATTTCGAGCATAGAAGCCCAAACTCACTTTTTTAATGCGGTTGAGATACTACAACAACAAGGAACTTTCCGAATGCTAACAGAGAGTTATAATGTCTTATAATTGCTTGTCATGTCTACTCTATTAGGAAATACTTATGAGTATAAAGTTGACTATAGGGATGTTATCTCATGTCTACAGGGCCCTAATGTTGAAAAAACATTTTTAGAAGGTCATAACTGTTTATGACTTACAGGGCTCTAATAATGTTAAAAACGTTTTAGAAGGTCGTAAACACTTAAAAGCATTTTTAGAAGGTTATAAACAGTTATGACTTTCTAAAAATGTTTAACGTTATTAGAGCCCTACAGACATGAGATAACACCCCTATGTCAACTTTATACTCTTATTACCTGATACAGTGAGACTTACCTGATACAAGTTGACTATAGTGGTGTTATGGCATGTCAAAAGGGCAAATAAGCACAGAGCATAAATAAGTTCATAATAATATAATAATAATACCAGTGTAAACTCCCTGTATCTGAAGACAATGGGTTAAAATACTTGAGGTATTATCGATGCATTCCTGGTTATTTATGAGTATTTTGTCACCATATGACAGATTGATGCTACTCTGTACTATTTAAGTAAACGTGACACATGGAGTCACAGAGGATAGGGTGATAAATCATTTGTTTTTATATTTCATAAACCATGCATACTTGAGTCATGTAATCATGCCAACCTCTAAATATTACTCCCCTTGTGGTACAAGAGAATGGAATTTAATATTTCTTCACTGCTTTCATCCTTTCACTAATTCTCCCCTCCCTTTGTGTCTCTCATCCACAACTCTCTCCATCTTTGCTAACTCTCTTCCACCTTCCTCTTTATCCCTCTCTCTATTCTGCATTAAGAGGGATTAGAAGTCTTTGCTGTGGCTCCCTGGGGCCAAAGACCACATTACAAGGACTTGCTGATGCACATCATGGGAATGACCTTGTCTTGAAACTCAATGGATAAGGGATAATTGTTTGTAATAATGCCAGATATGTAGGTTAGGGTGGGGTGTCCACAGAAAAAATACAGACCGGAGATGAAGTGACATAATTGGAACACGCAAAAGGTGCACATAACTGATTGAGGTCAGACACAATTTCAAGCTGAGGGTTGGCCATGTTTTATTTCATGCATGTGCATGTCAATATTTAGGTAATATTAAAGTAGCAAACAGCAAAACATGTCCTGAATCCAAAATGGAGGGCACACAAACATTTTCAGGAGTCAAATTGCATGTTGAGTACAATAAATCGAGTACTATAAGATAATTCATGTATTATATGTTTTGTATAAAAATACAATTGTGTTTCTTGTGCCTTAATTTATTTTTTGTTAAAGGCACTATTTTTGCTGTATGACTGATGTGAAATGGTGTACAAACGAGATGCATTAACTAGAGCGAGAGTTTCATCCCAACATGTTACATACACACACGGGCTCCGCAATTTTTAGGAAATGTGTATAGACTGTACCGCTGGAGAAGCCGCTCGCAGTGGCCGGGTTTGAGGAATTCATGTTATCCCGCTGGACGTCCATAGAGTTTGGCTGCGAGAAGTCGCCCACCGAGGTGGGGAGAACAGCGGTAGGAGTACGTCGTGGCCGTGCAATCTCCATAAATGCAATGTAAATGCTACGTGCTCTATATCGGTTCTTATAAAGGGAAAATCCTGATACCGATATCAACCGATTTTGGGCTGATAATTATCGGTGGGCGATAGTATCAGACATCTCTAAGTATCACTCATGTAAACAAACATGGTGGTGTATGAGACAGAGGATGTTTACCAGTTTACTATTATCATGTAATGCAACTAAAAATTTTAATTCATTCATTTTCTACTGCTTATTCTCCCAAGGGTTGCAGGCGTGCTACAGCCTATCCCTGGACTGGTGGCCAGCCAATCACAGGGCACAAATAGACAAACAACCATTCACACTCACATTCATACCTATGGACAATTTGGGGCGCACGGTAGGCGAGTGGTTAGCATGTCGGCCACACAGTCGGGAAGACCTGGGTTCTACTCTCTTCTCTGGCATCTCTGTGTGGAGTTTGCATGTTCTCCCCCCCAGTTCTCTCCGGTTTCCTCCCACATTCCAAAAACATGCTAGGTTAATTGGCGACTCCAAATTGTCCATAGGTATGAATGTGAGTGTGAATGGTCGTTTGTCTATATGTGCCCTGTGATTGGCTGGCCACCAGTCCAGGGTGTAGAAAATTGATGGGTGAGGAAAAATGTGATAAGGTAAAGAAAAACATTATGAAATGTTGATACTAATAACTAAAGATAACACAAAGGTAATATTCAAAAACTGTTAAAATATGAAAATCTTCTGAACTTTCAGTATGCAGACCTGGGTGGAAAAACTTGGAGCACCTTTGGTCCAGTATGAGTACACCCTTCTTGTCCCCAGCTCCCATGTTGTCCTTGGCCCACAGCCAGTGTGTGTATCGAGCTCACAGGTTCCTGCTTTCAATTGGACAGACCAAAGGGCATCTATGTTAAAATAGCTGAACAGATTGAAAACAAATTCAAGACAAGCCCAGCTGCAGGCAACTTTTACGTCTTGCGTCCGTACATTACCTTGACTGACACTGACACACACCCATTGTTACTCACACATGGCTGCAGTGTTTTCTGACCCTTCAGTTTAACGCATTCTCTGCTAAATGTTGACAGTTCCACTGAAGCATGTACTGACCTGTGTCTACCCTGTTGTTTGGCAACCGGCAAAATGTATCAAACAAGGAATCCTTTTTGACACACTAAGAGGAAGATTAGGGAGGAGGATTCCCTCTGATCTCAACTCAGGGACATTCACATGTCATAGTCTGTGAAGGACCCATTAGCTGTCAATCCTTTGCACTTTTTAATTTGAACCTTTCCTTTTGTTTCATGTAATGCCAGGGGACATGTAGTCAAGCCAACAAGTTATGGGTCTCGTTTTGTTCTGTGATCATGAAAGTGATTATAGATTTGGAGAATGCTAAATGATATTACGGATGACAACAAGAACTCCAGCTTCAGGTCAGGTCGATCCCCCAAAATATGTTTTGTTTTTCTTCTGCGTAGACTGACATTTATGTTTTATGAATACCACTTAGGGGCTGCACCGCAGATGAGTGGTTAGCACACAGGCCTCACAGCTAGGAGATCCGAGTTCGATTCCACCCATGGTCATCTCTGTGTCGAATTTGCAAGTTCTCCCCGTGCATGCGTGGGTTTTCTCCGGGTACTCCGGTTTCCTCCCATATTCCAAAAACATGCTAGGTTAATTGGCGACTCCAAATCCATAGGTCCATAGCTATGAATGTGAGTGTGAATGGTTGTTTGTCTAATATATGTGCCCTGTGATTGGCTGGCGACCAGTCCAGGGTGTACCCTGCCTCTCGCCCGAAGATTTGGAAAATCTGTGTTGTGGGTTCCAATCTCTGTTTGCAGTTTGCGTGTTACTCCATGCTACTCCGGTTTCCTCCCACATTTCAAAAACATGCATGTTAGGTTAATTGGCGATAATTGGGATAGGCTCTAGCACACACCCGCGACCTTAGTGAGGATTAGCGCCATCGAATATGGATGAATGAATAACAGGTGACTCCCATTTGCTCGAAAAAGACTGCATTTTTACTGACTCAGGGATAATTATGTAATAATAACTCACTGTGTGTGCATGTGCAAGTTTCTGCTTTTTCACGGGTGACTCAAGTGAATCCAGTACCTGATACACTTCAATGTGTGACTCATAAGAACTGGAGTCAGTAAAAGGAATTGAATTTCCGATCACTAATATCAGACTGCAGCCAAAGTCATACAACAACACCACTTGAACAAAGTACTTACTACTACTACTACTGCTACTACATGCAACACTTGCCTTACCAATCTGTCAAAATATCATAATTTTTGTAAATGTATTGTTCGAAATCATGAACTAATGAAATCATGTGGTCGTTATAGATTCCACCCCCCATCCTAAAGTATCCAATTCACCGTCT
Organism: Doryrhamphus excisus; assembly: GCF_030265055.1. Taxonomy (NCBI): domain Eukaryota; kingdom Metazoa; phylum Chordata; class Actinopteri; order Syngnathiformes; family Syngnathidae; genus Doryrhamphus; species Doryrhamphus excisus. The sequence goes on from NC_080480.1 coordinate 8,868,235, forward strand.
GTTGATAATTACAGTCATTTTCCAGTACTTTACATACTCTCACAGTCCGAGCCTTACCTTTTTTCTGCTTATCATGACATTTCACTGCACTTACTCATACTTCTGAATTACAAGTCTAAGTTAATCATTATTCCTGACATTTCTTTCGCTTCACTTGGCTTTTTTTAAGAGTAAGCTGACTTTGAAGAACAGTGTCTAAGTTCTTTTCAGAAAGGTTTTACAGGTTTTTTAAGTGAGGTCATTCCAGCTGACCCCCAAATCGTGTAAGGACATGTTTGAAACAGTTGATTAGTGCTCGTCCTGTCATGCTTTCCTGCCAACCGACACATTTGCCGTTCAAGACCATCTATTGTGGTTTGTGTGCTCATATGATAGTAAAGGTAGAAAAGCAAGCACAGGAAAAGCTTTTCATGACCCTACACCAAACAACTGGACAGGAAAGGAAAGGGTCTTGGGGGAGGTCAAACAAAACAATGGTAAAAAGAACATTTCCATGGACTATGTTGGCATCTAAATCCAGCTTAAAGATCGATACGAATTACAGCAATAATCCCAATCAGACTGTCCGTTATAAGCAATGTAGATTATAAATGAAATCATTTGGTAGTCCGAGTTTAGAAGACCTGTTTACAGCCTTCTAAATGAATGTTTTTAACATTATTACAGCCCTTCAAACATGAAATAATATTATTCGATACCTATTACTCGATACAGTAGACATAACATAAAATAAGCCATTTAACACAACTCCTGATTGTGTTCCAGTGGTGTGGACCGGAAGTGAGATCCAAAGTTCCGATTTGAGTTTTAGCCTGCTGTGGGTTCCGGCTGCGACAGGAACCCTTGTTAGGGATTATTATGCCTGTTGTGAGATAATTTAAACCTGTTGTTTCGGTGGTCAAGTCTAGTGCTTGTGTGTCTCTTGCAGTAACATTATTAGGACCCAGTGACCTGTGTGGAATGTATTTAACAATTGTTATGCTTTGAATATTTTCGACTAATAATAGGGCGTATTCAACCACAAAACAGCTTTTTGATGGCAACAGTTTGACTCTGGAACAGATTATTTTTATTTCCATGATTATGGGGACTTCTTTTTTCCAGGATTTGCTTTCATTATTTGTGCTTACTCTGATTCTTCCATCATGTGACATTTCTTTTCCTCTGCGTGTTGCGTTAAGAGCAGAGGAAAAGAGAAGAGGAAAGGACACTGGGGGGGGGGGGGGTTGTTTTGTTTTGATGTTTTTATGGAAACAAACCATCAGAGTGAAGGACTAAGCGTAGCAAAACAATCATTCAAAATGAGCACTGTTACAACACATTAGTCTGTTATTTACAGCCCGAAAGCCGATGAAAGCACGGGTGGTTCGTGTGAACACTGATGAAAGTGGTGTGAAGGAGATTGCACAATGCAGGAATGTTGTGTACAAATCACAGCAAGGCTTTCAACCAAAAACACTGGCATCACTGCAGTACAGATTAGAAAGGAAATTGCAGTTTAGAATCTTACGGTAAGTAAGGTAAGGTAAGAAAAAACATTGGCTTGCAAACAGCCCAGGGTGTACCCCGCCTCTTGCCCAAAGTCAGCTGGGATAGGCTCCAGCATACCCCCACAACCCTAATAAGGATAAGTGGCATAGAAAATGGATAGATGGATTGATGCCATGTTAATGACATAAGCCAAAAGGTCAGCTTTACCCACCCACACACAAACACTTCTGCACATTTTCCAAAATTTCCTCTGCAGGTTTCAAGATGAATGAACAACAATTTATGACCTATCTATACTTGTAAAAAGCACAAAAGACATGACAGATAATCTGATGCAATCAGCGCACTAGCTGGTTCTGCGAGATAAATTACTTCCTTCCACTTTGTAGATATGAGGGTCTGCCAAAATCAAAATATTTAAAAGCTAATGAAAGTAACAATACATTTTTAAGACCTTCATAAAGAAATCACATTTAGGATATTTTATGAGATCTTAAAATAAGTTTTGAGATTTTAATGCCTTAAATGTTCCAATAAGGGATGCATACAGAAAAAAATCATTGGATATTTTTATACATATTTTTTATTTTATATAAAGGCTACATCATCTCTGTGTGTAGTTTGCATGTTCTCCCCGTGCATGCGTGGGTTTTCTCCGGGTACTCTGGCTTCCTCCCACATTCCAAAAACATGTTAGGTTAATTGGAGACTCCAAATTGTCCATAGGTATGAATGTGAGTGTGAATAGCGAGTGTCTATATGTGTGTCCCTAATGAGTTTTTTTTTTTTTAAGTTTCTAATTTTACTTCTCCGTGTGCCCTCGGCCAATAATAAAATGACAAATGACCCCTTGGGCCGCACTTTGGTTACCCCTGTCGTAAATTAAAATTGTGTTATTTTAGACTTTTAAGACCCCACATATACCTTGTTTAAGTATAAAAACATATGTTAACATGTCGACGAGAGACCAAAATGCATATAGCCTGACCGGCCCACAACATACAGACATCTTGAGAACAACACATATTCATAACATAGCATGCTAGAAGAAGATAAAGGCAGTGTTGTTTTGTATTTAAGGACTGGACCATCTGAAACCATATAACATGTCATCACATTTTACAATCAGATGTTAAAAGTTTGTTTGAAATGTACAAAAAGGCAGGCGTTTTAATGAGAAAAGGCTGAAAATATTCATGAAATGAAAATGGCTTACATGTGTATTTGATAAGTATAATACAATAGGCAAAATAAGTGTTTAATCCCCTGCTGATCCCCTTGCAGAAATCAGTTTGAAAAGGCGTGGTAAAACCGTGACTTTGTGATGTCACAGAGGGACGGACTTCCTTATATGTAAACTCTCTGCCCTCCCACAAGTGCTGCTCCGCTGTATACTCGCTAGCAATGCCTCAAAAGGGAACGCCACATTTGTTTACAATTCCTAAAGACACCACCATCAGGCACAAGTGGTTGGAGTTCCTAATTCCCTACCAGCAAAAGAAATGCATTTTAATCTGTCAACAGCATTTCACACTGGAATGTTTTGTGAACATGGGACAGTATGCAGCTGGACTAGCCAACTTGCTGAAGCCCTGTGCCTTTCCAATGTTACTTGGTCATGTGGAAGAGCAAGCAATAAGTCACAGTTTATCAGTGTCCCAACAGTGTTTATTTTGTGTAAGTCATGGAGCAAAAGTGCTTGTCTTGTACATTTTAGCATAGGGGAAGCGGGGTTGCTAATAGCATTTTTCCACTAAAATTAGTGGCTCTACCCGAGTATTTTACATGCTGGTAGTTGTCACGGTACGGCATGTCTGTGTTGCGGTGCGACCCCAGGATGCAGAGAGCAGGACCAATAGCAGGTAAATAATATTTATTTTAGCTATAATAGCAGCAGCAGAAAAATGCAACTCAGGTAGCAGTAGGACAAACTAACAATAATCCCACACAGGGAGAAGCACACACCTGAACTAAATAGACCAATACAAATTAGGGACAGGTGTGGATGAGTGAGGCAACCAAGGAAGACAGGGCAAAACAGGAAGTTAAATACAAAATAAGAGTCCAGAAAGGAAACCAAACAAACTGTCACGAGGGAACCCACACAGGGCGTGACAGTACACCCCCCTCAGGGACGGATCCCAGACGTCCAAGACAGTTAAAAGTCAAAGAGGGATGGGTGGTGGGGGGACCGGAGGTGGGTCGCCGACGGGACCCTTCAGGGGGTCGGCCAGGGCGGCAGGACCGGCGGAGCCAGCAAGACCCCTCCACGTGATGGAGGGAATGGTTGGGTCGGTAAACACCCTCCGGGGGGCGCCCTCGACCAAGCGCGAGGTAGGCATCCTCGGGGGAGGCGCCGAAGAAGCAGGCGTCCGGCCCTGACGTGGAGACGGCGAAGAAGCAGGCGTCCGGCTCTGACGCGGAGATGGCGAAGAAGCAGGCGTCCGGCCCTGACGCGGAGACGGCGAAGAAGCAGGCATCTGGCCCTGATGCGGAGACGGCGAAGAAGCAGGCGTCCGGCCCTGACGCGGAGACGGTGAAGCAGCAGGCGTCGTCCATGCCAGAGCCTCTCCATCTGCTCCAGCAAGCCCTGCTCCTCGTCTTGCAGGTGGAGTGGGCTGTGCCTCCTCACTCCCCCAGCAGGTGGCGCCATCCTCCCTTTCCATTGGCGGGCTGGGCTGTGCTTCCAGCATAGCCCAGCAGGTGGTAATAGCCCCCCCTCTCGAAGGCGGATCCCAGACGCCGTCATCAGAGGGAGCCGAAACCAGGGAAGGGAGGAGGGAGGCTTGGAGGAGGGTCACTGGCTCCTCCAGGTCAGCAGTCTCGGCCGCAGCCACTTGTTTGGGCTTGAAGCTGCGCGGCTTGGGCACGGGCGGGATCAGGGACGCCGCGCAGCTTGGCATGGGAGCCGGGTCTTGAGAACCCCTGGGGCTGCGCGGCTTGGGCACAGGTGGAATCCGGGACGCCACGCAGCTTGGCACGGGAGCCGGGTCTTGGAAACCCCAGGGGCTGCGTGGCTTGGGGACTGGAGGAATCCGGGACGCCTCGCCGCTTGGCACGTGAGCCGTCGGTGGGTGCCCGACGGGCTGCGACTCTGCAACAGTGAGAGGGTACAGCTGTGCCGTGGCGTGACATGGCGAGGCGGAAGAGGGCGACGTGCCGTGCGTTGGCGACGCCGCCGCGTCGGAGGGTGTGCAGCGGGTACTGGGTACATCGAAGCCATGAGCACTAACGTGCAGTCCGGCCCCCATACCATAGTCTCCAGTTCCTCCGGCGTGTACATCGCACACGCCTGCTCCAACGCCTTGAAAAACTGCTGGGTCCACTTGTCGAACTCGAGATCTCAGTCGGGCTCGTCGAAACTGGCAGGGCAGGAGGGCGGGTGCACCTTGGCTTTGCATGGAGGGGAGAACGAGCGTGGCTTCGCCTTCCGGAGCCGCGGCTTGCGTCGGCGTCGCGGCCGGTCTGGAGTGTCGTCAAGTGTGTCCGGGATAAAACCACGCCATTGAAGCGAGCGTGTCGTCCGACCCGCGCACCAGTTCCCATGGCGGTCTCGCCATCTCCTCCTCTTCCAAGGCTTTGAAATGCTGCCAGGTCCAAAAATCATTCTCCGCGAGGTCGTCGTCACATGGTGGGATCATTCTGTCACGGTACGGCATGTCTGAGTTGCGGTGCGACCCCAGGATGCAGAGAGCAGGACCAATAGCAGGTAAATAATATTTATTTTAGCTATAATAGCAGCAATAGAAAAATGCAACTCAGGTAGCAGTAGGACAAACTAACAATAATCCCACACAGGGAGAAGCACACACCTGAACTAAATAGACCAATACAAATTAGGGACAGGTGTGGATGAGTGAGGCAATCAAGGAAGACAGGGCAAAACAGGAAGTTAAATACAAAATAAGAGTCCAGAAAGGAAACCAAACAAACTGTCATGAGGGAACCCACACAGGGCGTGACAGTAGTCCCACAAAACACATTAGACGTTACCGATGTTGTAGAAAACCGCTAAAATGCCAAAGTTAAAAAGTTACTTAAAGTTACGTCTTGAAGTAACCTCTTTTCCTGAGAAACGTCAGACTGCACTGCTCTTATACCGTTTATTAAATCGCAAACCAGAAGTGTTCCAATGCCCTCGGCAGTGTCACCAACGTGGGTAGAATACATTAAAACAAACCAGGAACCAGGAACCAGGAAATCCAAAGAAATAGGGCTGAATAGGTGCAGATTCTGGAAGAACTAGACCACTTTCTGTGTTGGTTATCGTGTGGCGCTGCTCTATAGGAGCCCACAACTCAATACAAACGGGAAAAATACTCGTCAGACCTGCTGTCCTATCCTATCAGATAGTAATCTAATTCAATGCTCTGGGAATACAACATCCTGGATGAAAGAGAATATTCAGAAATTCCTGCAATGTTCACATCTTTTGTAATTCATGGGGTAAATTTACAAAACTCAACAGGGTATCACATACTTACTACAATGCTGATATAATCCTCCTTTATTCTGTATGTGTATTGTTTTTTTAATTTTTATAACTGGCATGTTTTAAACAAAACATCAATCTGAATTTGATGTGATGAAGTGCCAAGTCACAGCTCAAAGACGTTTATGGAGGAAGCATAATAATAGTCATCTCCTATCTTAAGGGTAATCCATTTTACCATTATTTTATCACTATTTCATCTAAGAGGAATTGGTTTCCTTCTCTGATGAGTTTAAAGGCAAAATGAAGGGAAACTCCAAACAGGTGCCTTAAAACACGTGCATCCTGTTTACTAAACCTCAACCAGACTCTCACGTAAACATTGAGGTATCTCATCAGTCCAAATAGAAGAACAAAAGCCAATAGACCATCACATATCTGCGAACAGCTAATTATATGTGGTGTACAGCCCAATATTTCCTCCTCACATGTCTTGGTTTGATGGCTCAATAAAGCGTGTGGCAAAACATCTTGAAGAGAGGCCAACTTTAGACATAGTGGTTGGCTGGTGCTCACTTTGTTATCAGAGGGAAGCAGAAGCTGGGAGTTGGTGAACTAAAATAACTTTAGCTGTTAAATACATCATACATGCTCAAAGAGACACAAAAGGAGAACTCAAATATTTGTGTGCGTGTGTGGTGTCCTTAAAAAGATTTAAAAACACAAGCCACCCGTTGACCTGGGACCTGTCCTACAATAAAGTTTAACAGTCTCATCTTTTTTCAGTCTCTGGCTTCACTAAATCAAACATTCAAAATGTGGCATAAAAAATCTAACTTAAAACAAATATACAACCGCACAATGCTAAAAATAGTCAGCATTTCGGTATGTAGAATTGAACAATACACTGACATGACTCATTTCAAGAAACAGTACAAGAGAGTCCCGAACCATACTGTAGGTAAATACTATGCAATGTTGTTTGGTCTAGAGACAGTGCCACTGAGGAAAAGACTGGAAGCAGAGACCAGGATACTGAGGTTCTCATTGGGAGTGACCAGGATGGATAGGATCAGGAACGAGTACATCAAAGGGACATTACATGTTGGAGCCCTTGGAAATAAAGTGGAGAGGAGAAAAGAGAAGAGATAGTGAATATATTGGTAGAAGGATGCTGCGTTTAGAGCTGCCAGGTAGGAGGCGTAGAGGAAGACCAAAGAGGAGGTTTATGGATGTAGTGAAGGATGACATGAGGGTAGTGGGACAAGTGTGTTGTTGTGTGTGAGAGACAGATGCAGAAGACAAGGTTGGATGGAGGAGATTGATTTGCTGTGGTGACCCCTGAAAGGAAAAGCCCAAAGAGAAAGAAGAAGATCCAGAAACCGGAATGTTGAAGGTTCGATCCTGACAGTAACCAAGTAGTTAGGATGTTTGCCATACAGTCAAGAGACCTGGAAGATCTGGGTTTGAATCTCTGCTTCAGCATCTCTGTGCGGAGTTCTCTACGTGCTCTGGGTTCCTCCCACATTCTAAAACATGCATGCTAGGTTAATTGGTGACTGTACATTGTCTGTAGGTATGAATGTGAAAGGTAATTTGTCTATATTTGCCCTGCGATTGGCGCACATAATTTCACACAATAATGACAAGCAACCAGGAAGGGATCGGGGTGGTGTTTCCTTTGTTCCTGGAGGAAGTGGTAATTCACAACAGGCCACTGTTAACAATAAACTAATGGATTGCTCATCAAGTCTGTAATTATTATCTGTAATACGTCTTTAATGCAGTTGATGGTACAACATTAGTGTTGTCCATCACAATGTGCTGTGTGGTTTATAATTTGCTCATCTTAATTTTTCTGAGTGTCAGCCTAAGATGATGAAACAAAGAGCTTTGCGGGTATTATTTACTTTTTATTTTTTTGCACATGGGGAAAACAGCTACAACAGTGGTAGTGGTATCCTTTTTAAAACACATCACTTGTAAGTATACAGGACCAGGGAGATCACCGGTTATAAGTTAACCTTAACCTGTCACTGTGACATTTAACCATTGGGCCCTGCAAATGAGCAATGCTTTAAAACGTAAAGCAAGGTTGCTGCAGACACTGTGTGGTCTCCCTCTATAAACTGGATATCAAACTTGAGAGTGGACATGGAGTTCAACAACAAAACAAACTCTGAAATGAAGGAACTGCAATATGAAAGAAATGTAATTGAATAACTGAGATTAATTTTGACAGACCAAATCCTTGTTTTTGCTCTTTTCACACAATAGGATCCTCAATGGATAGTGATACCATTGGTCAGATTCAACTGATTGGCTGCACGTAGGTGGTACTTTTATCGTCTCTAATCTCTTACCCCCAACATAACCTGCCCCAAAGCAGGTTAGCTATACTGTTTACTGTTACTGAGTTGAGTCTCAAAGTTATCTGGGAAATTAAGAAATTCTACTTTGCAATACAGGGCTCTGGTCTTGGTTGTAAACACACCATGTATGTGTTTGTTTGTGTATAAATGCGTGCTTAGGACACACTCCCATATATTATTAATACCACACTAAAGAAAGAAAGATCTAGGCGTAAGGCGGAGAAGAATTAGTCGCTTGCCGCTCCACTAAGGAAGGACAACTCTATCAACAAACTATTTTTAGTTAACGGTTAACAGTTAGTTAAATTATACATCGTAAAATGCTCAGAAAGCAAAGAAAAACTCAAACATCGCAGCCATCATTAAGGATAGAGATTGTATCTTTGTCATGATCTGCTCCTATGAAATAAACAGTGATAACTAAACAACAAGCTCCCCCTACCAATAAGTCTCTCCCTCCTTTGCAACGCCCCTGATCAGTATGCAGGCTAACCAGAAAAATAAAATGAAGTTGTTGTTCTCTTTTTTTATTAGTTTCATTTAATTCTTGTATTTCATGTTTCTACCGCATTTTTTGTCCGTCATGTGTTCTCTGTACAATGTGACTGCCGTGTTATTTTAGGTATAATTTAGGTATCGGTTCCGACTTACATAGACAACTTACATTGCTATTGTAAATACGGAACTCGTAGACAAAACCATTTCAATGGGTGTGGTGACTAACTCATCTGCTAACCTCGACTTGTGTTCCTTCGCTGACATGATTTGTCTGTCATCATTTGTTAAACAGACATACACTCACACGAAAACAAACACAGATGGATAGGATTGCTGTAATTGTGCAATGTATCAATGTTTTGTAGTACACATTGTTAAGACTTCACATGAAAATGAATCAATTCTTAATCGAGTCAAGCTGGTGTAATCTGCACTTTTGGTATTATGTTTTATGACAACTAGGGAAAGTATGACGACACGTCCTACCTTTGTTTTTCTTTTTGCCATATCCCTGTGTTGGCATTAGGGCAGCCTGTGCAGCAGAGCCAAATCCAGAAGACAGAGCCCCATTGTTTTGGTAAGCAGGATGTTCGATGGCAGGTGCTGGGGTTGTATTAGCGATGGCAGGCTGGGAGAAGGAGGCAATCCTCTGTAAGATCGAGTCCACACTATCTCCGCCATCACCAGGCCCGTTTCCCAATGAGCCAATAGAACCTGGACTGGAAGGCCTGGGGACCACCTGAGCAACTCGAGGGCTGGAGTTGCCTTCCAACTGCAAGGTACGAGATGGAGAAAGGGGCACTGATGAGCATCTCACCTCTGAAGAAGAGATAAAGCCCTGGTCGGAAGGTAGGAATGGATGGTGAAGGGACAGGGGCGGGGTATCAGAGGAACTATCAAGGCTGCTGAGGGAAGCCGATGGGCTTGCCATGGATGGTGAGTTGGTGTGGTGCTTCAGGCTTCCTATGTTCCTTGGAGGAGGCTTTGGGGGGTTGGGACTAATGGATCCTCTGTGAACCTGAGCAGGTGAAGTGGCCGATGTAGTGTTCACCAAGCTGTCCAGGTCCAAAGGAAACTTACTGAGACGTGGTGCCTTGATCTGAGGAATCTGTGGGAAAAGATGCTGCTGATTGTTGGAGCCACAGCAGCCTTCATCCCCGAGGGAATTGGCATTTTTAAGTCCAGCATTCCAGGTAGGGTTAGCATTGGGATACCTCAAACCTGGAGAAACCTTGTCTCCAGCCCTTTGCATCCCCAACATTCCACCTCCTCCATCTCGGATTTGAATATCGAGGCTTGGCATGGAGCCATGATTCATCCCGTGAGGATCTGCCCCCAACATCAACTCTGTCCCCTGGTTCAAATCAGAGTGGAACACAGTCCCATGAGAAGAGAACTTCTTCAAGTTGTGGTTCCTTCCCAAGTTGGCTCCTTCTAATTGCAGCTGTGATAGCTGGGACTGGGCTCGGTGGTACTTGCCCTGGAGTAGAGGACTCGCGTATGAGGACACCTTGTTAGGACTGAGAGAACCTCCACCCACTCCAGAGTACTCAAGGCTGGACGTGGAACTATGAAGACTATCATTGTCACTTCCTGGTCCAGGCAAGGAAAAACCATTGTTGGGGTTCACTCTGCTCTGAAAGGATGCAGCTCTGGTCACTAAAGAGCTGTTGTTGTGAGGAGCCGGTTTGTTCATAGTTCCCCGATTGAAGGACATGCTACTGACCACTGTGCGGGATTTGAGTACTGGGCTGGGATTGGAACTTCGACTGATATGGGTGTGGTACCCTGTGGAGCTCATGTTGTTGTTGTTGTTGAAAGGTAAAGAGGGCGATTGTCCACCACCACACCCGTCACTGGCTTTGTTGTGGCTGATGAAGAAATGGGAAGTTGAAGGAGAGACCGGGTATGAGGGAGTCGATGGTGATGAAAAGGAGGGTATGTCATCCACATCTTCAATGTCAAAGGATCTTTTCAGGGCTGCAAGTGGAAACAAAGAATTAATTTGTTAGTAATGTAAATACAAAATCTGGAACCACAAGAGTGAATGCCTACAATGCAGTGACACCTAGATGAAATATAAGGATGGGATTGCCTGATGCTGGCACAGTAAAGCTTGGTTTATGCTTGAGGCATCCATAAGGTCCACATGGCTCTGCGTGGCCAAATTCCACTACTTTTGCAACCGCATTAATTCCCCTTCGTCCTGTTGATTCTTGTTTAATGGGTGAGTTGACACTCTTTTTCTTCTGTTCCTTAACAATAAAAAACAAAAGTTCTTCCTCTTTGTTTCAGCCCAAGCTATCAAGTGAAAGTGTATTAAAACTACTTGAATAACAAGTTTTTATGTATTCATGCTGTATATACTGCACTTTTTGTCTCTACGCATATTATAATATTTAATTTCCTCTCCCTCTCTTCAGCTTTGTCAGGCCTGAATGATCTTTGACATTTGCCTTTGTATGGCAATGGTGTCCCTTTTCTCTGTTGAACACAAACACTCTTCCTTAGTACCACAACAGAGTAGATTGACGTCGGGGATTAACTCTTTGTGGGGTTTTGAGTTACAAAAATCCAACCACTGACTGTGTAGCTGACACACCACACCACACGTGTCAAACTCAGGCCTGGGGGCCAAATCCGGCCTGCGTTGCAATTTCATCCGGCCCGCGGAACTGTTTGGAAAATAGCAACTTTATCAAACTAGGTGCTTACAGCCATCTGAGTAATTAAGCGATTCCTCCAGTATAGACTACTCCTGTGGCATTTTCATTCTAAAAAGCAATACTGTATCCAGATAATGAACGTCTAAACAATTGTAGACACAACTAAAAACACCATTATATTTTAACTCTAGCAAAGCATGCTGGGAAATGCGTAATCTTCCCATTCCACAGCTGCAAACTCTTCCAGGTTATCTCACAGATTATTAAGTTTTCGTGTTATGTAATACCGTGTAATAATAATAAAATGTAATAAAATAGCTTCTGCCCATTGAGAGAAAGAGTAAGAGGCGGTTGGATGAGGGGTTAGCATGGAGGCCACACAGTCAGGAGATCGGGAAGACCTTAGTTCGATTCCCCGCTTTGAATCTCTGTGTGGAATTTGCATCTTCTCCCTGTGCGTATGTGGGTTTTCTCCGGGTACTCCGGTTTCCTCCCACATTCCAAAAACATGAACGTCAGGTTCATTGGTGACTCTAAATTGTCTAATTGTTTGTTGTTTGTCTATATTTGACATCACTGCAACAACACAAACAATTGTACGGATGGTTGGCTAGCAGTATAGTTGAATAAATAATTTCCATTTTTTGATTGTACTGTAGAAAAAAGAGATCTAATCTAAACTGTAACCTAACACAGGAGAACTGGTGTGTAATGGTTGTTTATGCAGTGCAGTGTAATGGGGAGTACAATGACCAGTATATTAGAGAGACCAAACAACCCTTACACAAACACATGGCACAACCTAGAGCAGTTTCCTCAGGCAGTCAGCGTTTCATTGGCATGTTATAAAGAAGGAGTATTACTCTGGGGACAATGATGTCCAAATTCTACATAGTGAGGACCGGTGTGAAATAAGCCTTCATTGTCAAATTAAAAAGGCCGTCGACAAAAAAACTGCACACAGGTTTGCATCATCACCTGTCACCTGACATCACCTACTTGCAACAATGCCCGGACATCTTTCATTCAACGGGAAGAGTGGCCACGAGCCAACACACAAGCCAACAACCCATTGTTAAGCAATACGCTCACTGATCAGTCACACTCTGCCACAATAACAACAACCCTAGTCTGGCCACCTACAGGGGACACAGCATGAGGGACATAAATAGGGAAACTCCACACCTAAAATTGTACAACTGAAGAAGCCTTTTTGACTAAATGTGAAATGTCTTAAACAAAAAGAGTCCAGTAGCAACTTTGCACATTATCTGTATATTACCGGGATGACTCAATCTACACAAACAAATTGCAAGAGCTCTAGAGGTTTATGTTTTCTCTCTTGTGCCAACAAACAAATTATGCAGTTCTGTTTTTATTTGAAAGGGTCCAGTAAATGGACTCTGGTGCATGAGTGACACACAAATGTAAGCCATCTGAAAAAAACACAAAGCAGGGCATTTACTCTTAAGGTGAGGCAAGTGTGTGTGTGTATCCATACCACTAAGCCTAGGAAGCTAAGCTATAATTACAGAACCTGCCATGTATATTTACGACTCTGAAAGAGCCTCTATATTTTACACAACCAAACCATTGACCTCACACTTAAGTCCGCTATACAGTAAAAGAGGTACGTATTTGAGACACAGATATTGACTTAAGTTGGTTCACGTTAGCATGCTGAGTGTCTTTCATCAATGAGCTGTTCATCTGTCTGAGCTGAATGCATTTTTATGTTTAATCAGTGTTTCTCCTACCAGGCACGAGGGTTGGGGAACATTTACATATTTTCCAATACCAAACTCCAAAACTGGCATTTTGATATGGTGCTGGTGCTTAAAAGGCAACTGCACTTTTTGGGGGGAATTTCAGCCATCATTCACAGTCCCCCACAGTCATTAAACATGAACACGTATTTCTTTCCTTTTTCTGTGCATTATAACATGAGAAAACAAGTTAATTTCAGCTGACTTACAATGTTGTCATTGGGATACACCTATTTAGAGTACTTATTTTTGAGGCACATTGATACACATACTGATGCTAGTTCCTTCAATAACAGCAGCACTTATGATGTCCGCTGTCATTGGGATGGCTGTGTCTTCCAGCACAAGAAAAAAATGCTGATGGCAAAAAAGCATCTTGTTGAGTCTTTCTTGCAAAATCAAGAACTGGGTATCCACTCTTCCGTCTGTGAATGACGCTGAGACTAGCGATTAGCGACACGTCATTTCCTGTGTTTCATGTTAGCTCATAATAGTATTGCTGTAGTTTGGTTAATATACAAGGCAGTTATGTAAATGGAACAATGAGTTTTTGATTTTCTTTTTCTGAGGGATTTAGCGTCAAAATAGGTATTTCTCATGACAACCATTGCTAGCTAGCTCATATACCTCGCGCTAGAATGCACAGAAAAGCGAAAGAAATATGTGTTCATGTTTCACATAAGGATTGTGAATAATGGGCAACATTCCAAAAATAGTGCAGTTCCCCTTCAATGGGGAATTCAAAAACAAAATTTCCAAAAAATCATTCACCATTCACAATCCTTATGTGAAACATGAAAACAATACTGTTAGATGTTTTTTTAGAGGGCTTCATAGTCCAAATAGGTGTGTCCCAACGACCACAGTGTAAGCTCACTCATTTTAACTAGTTTTCTCGTGTTTTAAGAAAAAAAGAAATATATGTTCATGTTACAACCAGCAGCTTTGAGATTGTGACGCTTATATATGTACAAATCTTTTTTTTTCCCTTTAAATTTAGTGGGTACCGGTGTGCTCTATAGTCTGCGAATAATGGTATGTACAAAATCTGCATACTGAAGTGCATACAGTCTGCAAAATTCGAGCAGGAATTGTGAACTGATACACCATTGTGGCAATGTTAGACTACCAGTGTTCACCCTGCATGCAAGAGTTGTTTATGAATATACCTCGCTGTAAGTGTAATTGATGGATAATGAGGAAGTCTTGCCTAATTTCAGTGCCACTAAATTAGTAACCCATTTTATTAATAGTAACTTAGCACCAAAATGAGGCACTGTTACAGGGCTTAATAAAAATCCTGAGCCTGAACCCCCCCCCATAAATAATAAACATGATCAGTCTGAACCAAAAACTACTAAAATATCATTGTGAACATGACCCCCCCACACACACACTTAACCCCCCACAAGCTTAAAAAGGTACCAAAAACTACATTACATACAATTGTACACAAGTTCGCAAGCCTTACTTACTTTTAAAACCAATGTGAACGTGACACTGTCAACAGCCTTAACGTTAGCAAGCTAATGCTAACAGAGCCAACAGGAGAACGCCCAACCTCAGAAGTAAATGGCAACTAACTGCAGCCCAACAGAATCATCGCCCAGTCAAACTCTGCTATTACTGATAGTTGAAAACAGCATATGAAACCCAGTTGAAGTGAAAGGTGATATGTTTACAAAGCAAAATACAGATGCAACTAAGTTCAGCCTCCTCGTCTGCCGCAGCGACTTGTGAGTGCTGAACACCAGTCACTCATTGGCTGATCCGGGCATGCACTGCGGTCTCACGAAGAAACACAGCTTTCTCATATGTTTTCATTGTTCCCGAATACAAACATTTTAAAAATATTTGTTTGACTTCGTTTTTTGGCACAATTACTATCTATTCCATTGGCGATGCCCTTATGCGTACCAAGTTTTTGTATGCATTTCTACCAGGCATGTGCCCCCAAACAGAATACCCCACACCCCCAAGAAGGTCAAGTTATTCATACTGAATATTTCATACTGATTTTGTAATAGACAGACTCAGAACTTATTTCAGGATACCTTTCAAATAAAGCAAGTCTTTGTTACTCCACACATGCACTTGTTATTAAACAAAGAGCCATATTTATCTACAGCACGTTGCAGCTTGTGTTTGCTATTTTTATACAAATAAAAACAAGTACAAAATTAATCAATGGTTGCATCATGGCTGCATGCACACACACACACACTCACACACACACACACACACCAAAGTCCAATTCCAGTTCCTTCCTGACAAGACTCATGGCCACGGAAGGCTCCAGGCAGGCTGGGATGTGTGGGCGTGTGTGCTGGGGGTTGTGTGAACTGGGATGGCTGAGGCTACAAGAATGAGCCTGCCCTCTGTACAAAAGATAAGAAGTTGTGGTATCAGGTAATTGCTGGCACCCTTCTGGAGACTGGAGCAATAATTACGGAGGCCGTCATGCACCATATCGCCACCTTAGTTTGTGTAGGTGTGCATGTGTGGAGTGTGTATCCTTGGTTCCACTCCCTCTTTTATCACATTAGGCCTTAACCTTCTCCTATGGGACAATACCCCATCAGTCTGATAAACGTAGGTGGTCAAACCCATTTTCCATCACTTGTGTGCACAAATAAACACTATGGGAGGTGAGAGGTGTCCCCAGAAGACCGCACACCTTATTCCATTCTATTTCAATCAGTACATTTAAAGTTCAATGTCTTTTTTTATCCAAAAAAACCCCAGCATTACCAGCCTATTAAGTGTGTTTCTATACTATTTTTAGACGGCTGCACTGTTTCATGGTTCTGGGGTTTCTAAAGTTTATCCTTGCATCTTTCAGCAAACGCCAAGAGAAAGGCAGATGGCATCCAGGACAGACTGGAGGACCGAAGGAAAGATGGGTCCACTTTAGGACGGTTTGCACCAGGAGTTAGTCTCTTAACCCAAGTAGTCCCTCAACAGGACATCTCTCTTGAAAATAAAGTGACATGGAACCCAAAACCGCAGTAATGAGACATCGATGGTCCCCCAGCTGATGACCTGGTATGTACACCAGGTAGTTAGTTAGTTTAGGCTTCCGTATTGGAGACATTCTGTGGGAGTACACACGTTATCTATGTCACTAGTGGAGGTGCGGCAGGCAGGAATGCCCAGCAGGTAAATATACCATCAACCTGTATTTCAGACTTGCTCGTGAAGATCGTGATTCAGGACCAACTCCATATATAAATGCATTGAGAGAACTGTTGTGAATTGGCGCTATATAAATAATACTCCTTTGAATGTGGTGACAGCAGTAGATAATAGTTTTTGCAATGACGCACCCCCAGTGGCACTGATGTAAGCGTACTAGAACAATATCATTAATATTGTATAATCCTGTACTTCTAAATAATATCATACCTTGTATTTTTCTGACAACATGACTTCAGTTTTGACCACAGCATGTTAGCAATCAAAAAAGGAAATTCACAACAGACAATGGCTCCTTTCACACTGCCATTTTCAGCCTGGTTTCAACAAGGAAAAGGCGTGACAGAATGCGCAGCGATAAGAAAGTCAACGGGGGTAGCCGAAGGACCATATCTTTGTATAAAGGCCACTACTAGAATAGTGAGACGAGTGGAGCAAATCTAAACTAACATAGTGGGTGGCATTGTTATGAAAAGAACCCATGCAGAATGATGGGGGGGGGGGTCCTTTCCAACACTGCGCAATCTGTGAAATAAGTAGAAAAACAACTAAAAGCATTGGTGGAACATAACACTGTGGAAAAGGACACAGTTGGTTGAAGGCATCACTGAAATAACGTTGGAATGAACCAACCATCTGGTGTGCCTTCATAACATCATTGGCCATTTGGATTTCTCAAAAGTTATTGGTAATAAACATTTTTAACAGTTCATAAAATGATCCCCAAATAGAGTTACTACAGATATCTGATTAGATTTAGACCCGAGAACCCTCCTGTTTTCTCTTCAATTGATGTTGTTCAAGTACCAATATGAGTTTAAAATAAAAAAAGAACACCCCCCCTAAATAAATGGCTTGTACCCCGAAATCAACATTTTAAGTGAAAACTCCGCCAGAAAAAAAAATCACAAGACAGCTCCAACACTCATCACTCATCTCTGTGGTCGTGCTGGATGAATGCCACCCCCCCTTCGTAATCCAATCACAAGAGCCAACATGCACCGCAGACTTTGTGGAAAGAGAGAAAGTGACCCATTAGACAACTAATTAATGAATATAAAGTTGGTGGTTAAAATCTGCCTGTAGGATACATTTTTAGGGGGATACAAGGGGGATGAGGGGGCGATACCGTGAATATACGATTCTAAAGCTCATCTCTAGACTGCCAACATCACTTTCTGTTTGCCATTCAACACACACAAGCATGAGTCAAGTGTAGTCTACTACATTGGGTATTTAGGTCTAAAGGTGACTATGGGGGTGCTAGTTAATGTTTAGAGGGCTCTAATAATGTTAAGAAACATATTTAGAAGGTCCTAAACACATTTGCTATGCTCTAACTATGTAAATATTTGATTTATAAATACGGATTCATACTTTGATGAAATTCACTTATCACGGTCGGACTACTACTTCTCCTTCTCAGTTAGTTGCCTAATGTCACGTCTCCATCCCTCACTGTCCTCCTCCATTCTGGCAACCTCCACCAAAGCTAGTCCACTTTGATGTCTTCCAGCCATGACGCAGGAAGTCCTCTTCTTCACCTTCTCCAGTTCGCCACTTTGCTTCACATGGCTAAAGAAACATGGGTTTGCACTGCCTGATGGAACTGCGCACCATGAGCCGTAATCTTTTTCATCAGCCAGATGTTAGTTCTTCTCCCTGTCCATCATATTTGTTGGTAGCCACATCCATCTTCTTTTTGTCACTTTTCAGCATTGTCCATGACTCACTCCCAGGGGGAAATGATGACGGACCTTGAGAGCAGTACCTTGTGGCTGACACAGTAAAAATTGATGAAGCACATGTACACTCCCTACGCTTGTCGGAATACTATGACCTGAAATTAGATTTGCTTGCTTGCATGATGAGCATTATGTTCCGTGGCTACTACTACACATTATGTATTTGCTCTAACTCAGGAAAACACTGAGTTGTGGATTACAAGCTCAGCCCTCAGCCTTACTCTTATGAAACATGCAATTACTTTCCCTGGTACGCAACTCATTTGATATGAAAGTGGAATTGTTTTACTAATTCAATTACATTTTTAAAGTAATTTGGTCAACACTGGCTATGTAAAGTGAGATGGATTATTTCAGGGACCAGTAAGCACTGGGAGGAGGGGACCCACAATAAAAGGAGCCTCCGTCCGGGCATGTCCTGTGCATTCCATATAGGTAGAACCTTGACAGATAAGACAACATGTGCATCAGCACGTGAACACACACCACTGTGTACGCATGTTTACAAACACACACACCGATACAATAACACATTAACTCTCAGCAGTCCCAAATCTGTGATAACACACAAACGCATAAAAGAACTTCCACTTAGTTGAAGAACATCTGGAATACACATTCCAAGCAGCCCTTGCAACGGTTTAACCCTGAAAATAACACAGTGTCTAACTCATAAACAGAATGCACACATTTATACTCAAACACCAAACTGGTGCTTAAAAGTATTTCAGATGTCTGGCAACAACTTGACTCACAAGCACCTGTTGTTGGAAAAATATTGGACTGATGCAGCATGTGTCAGAGTTTTAATGGCTGCTTGTTACTGCAGTAACCGTTCCATAGTGTTACACAGCCTTGATCATTTCAAAACTGCTTAGGAGTAAAATTAAATGGACTTATGCACAGGCATGGTTTCTTACACCCTGGGGAGCCACAAACCTGGTCAAGTGTTTGACTCGCCTGACTTCCATGCAGACAGCGTTGGATTCAGTTCCTACTCAGTGATGGTAAGAATGTACTGTATGGTTGTCTCAATACGATTCCTCTGTTTGACTGTCACCACGTCCAGGGTGTAGTTTCCCTTTGCCTGAAGTCATTTGAGATCCTGAACAAGCAATGCAATGTGAAATTGTGAAGAAAAATGACACTTTTTCACTGATTTTGAGTAGTCACGACAACACCCCCTCGTGCAAGTCTTTGCTGGAACGGTAGTGGCGGTGTTTTCTAGAGAGCCAACTTAGTGAGCAAACACCGCTTATAAGCTTCCTTCATCACATGCGGAAAATGGCAATTAAAGTGAGTGTTAATGGAGGTGAAACTAATCACTATCTACCAACAGTCACGTTCATTGCAAATGCCCTCTGAGCCAATCTTAAACACATTGGAAATATTGTACTAAAAGCTGACCAATCAAAGCCACGTTAGATTTATTTTTGGAATTGCGCATCAAGCTTCTCAGGAGGGTTTAAAACTCTGTCAGCATAAACAGTCCTGCCAAGATCACTGTGTGTGTATAGTGCCTTCCCCACCTCCACCCACAGAGACAAAGAGAAAGTCTCTTTCGAGTATAAGACCAAACAACAAGGGAGCATTATCACAATATCCAACACTAGATGGCGTTTCCCAATAAGAACGTTGTAGCTCTGTGGCACCAGTTAAGCACCGGTACGGTTTCAAAAGTACAGATTTAATCAGATTCAATCAGATAATATGTAAACGATACCCAAGCCTAGTTTGGAGGGACAGGCTGATGTAGTGAATGTGTACTGGCACCTCAGAAGAATGTTGTAGAGCCATATTGATTACAAGAAACGTACTGTAAGAGTCATCTATGGTATCGCAATTGTGTCTAAAAATTGAAAAATCAGCCATATGTTCCTGAATCTGAACACCATTGGTAGAGTGACTTACATATGTCAGTTCACTATTAGTTTTCATGTGAAACATTTTTAGATGTCTTAAGGACCTGGCAAGTACTAGAGGCACTGATGTGTTGCCAAATTCCGATCCATTACGGAAGAATGGCTTGGCATCAAGCCAAATCAAGTGGTGTGTGTGTGTGTGTGTGTGTGTGTGTGTGTGTGTGTGTGTGTGTGCGTGCGTGTGTGTGTGAGAAACAGACCTCCCCAGAAGAACATAAGCGTTTATGTGGAAACTGACAGGGTCACAAGGTAAGGTTAGGCACAGCAAATGAGTGTTTATGTGCATTACACTATTCTATTACCTGCATGCTGACATACTAAATATTTTTACTGTGTACTTTTGACTTACTTTTGACTTACTTTTGACGATGTGCTCCACTGCATTAATGCAGCCTGGAATGTTTTTGTATGTGATAGAGTACCACTTGTCATGAGCAAAGACAACGAGCTCCGTGTGTGTAGGGCGACTGGGTCACTAAGTCATGGGACTGTCTCTGATCTGCAGCAGTACCAGGATGTGACAAGGGTGGGGGAGGTGTTGTGGGTGGGGAGGTTGCAGCTTTTTAGCCCCCCTGGCCTCTTCTAATCTCCTGGGTCACCAAAAGGCTCAAATGCTCTGTTGTCTCAACGGTCAATGAAGTGTCCAACTCTCCTATGCATGTTCATACTTGCACAATACTTTATCACTATAAATAATGCAGACTAAAAGATATGACATCTACAGGAACTGGAAATCGAGGAGGACAGACAGGTCCTGACTCACAGTAGTGATCAAAAAATGTGATTCATTTACTGAATGAAGTGAATGAGGTACTTGATTGACTCAAGTCAAACTCATATTGATCGGGTAACTCAATTTAGAGCTACCCGATTCACTGAGTCACAGACAGAATTACAGAATCACTCAATGTAGTGAATCAGGTACTCGATTGACTCAAGTCAAACTCACATTGATCGATACCCGATTCACTGAATGCCAGACAGAATCACGTAATTGGCCAATAAAAACCCAATTTACCTTTCAATTCTGAATCTTGCAGTAATTGACAAAGTGAATGAATTTTGTCCAATTAAAGAGAAGAACCGTTCAGTTCGGGAGTATTTTCTCGGCGGATGGCTCAATTGTAGCAGATACAAACATTAAACAGCCTAATCTTGGTTGAAATGGCGATAAACACCAGCGAAAGTTGGCAGAATCCTCTTAGAGTGTGAATTGAAGCTACGGATGTTGGCCTATTTTAGCATGAGTATGTGGTTGTGTGTGTGTGTGACTTGGGCTGGATGAGTATACAGTATTCCACCATGTCAATAGTTCCATGCTTGGACCCACTACACACCGCTAGTGTAGGTGCTGTTACCTCTGCTCAAGTTCAGCCCATGCACGTGTGCAGGCAATACGTGTGATTGCTTCTTCAAGTGTTTTAATCATAACCAACACAGTTCATGTTAGAAATAAAATACAAAGACTCAACATAATCTAACCTGAGACTTGAATTTCTATGCGTAATAAAGACGTATCACTTTGTTCATGTGATTGCTCCTCTTGCAAGCAACAATACAAGATAAGACTGGAAATAATTCACAGTCAGGGAAACTGCAGGATAATTGCATTTTAGAAGTGATGGGATGAGGAAACGGGTCAAAGCAACACCAAATGAATAATCAGCGTGAGGCCAGCAAGGGCAAGGAAAGGGAGAGGGAATCAAGGCCAAGTCTACAACGGTGCAAATGACCATTTATCTTAATCTTGGATCATTGGAAAAAAGGACTTGTTTAGAATTAGAAAGAAGTAGATAACATTAAAAGGTGAAATGTTATTTTTTAAAGCGATACCGATCACCATTGACAAGAAACCTTCAGACTTTCAGGGATGATCAATTCTTGTCAAAGCAAGGACCATATTCATTTCAAAGGACCAGACTGAGGTCACTTAAGTCAAATGTTAAATCATCACACATTCCTTTGAAGAACCCAACAGATGACCTACGATCCAAGGTGCTTGAGGTAGCTCAGATCAAAGGTCATATTGGTCCATACGTCACTTTCAACTTCCGTACTGATTAATCAGCACACACTGTCTCTGGAAAAGTACAATATATAATTAACAATCAGGCTTTGGTGACTTATGTATTGTATTTTCGTAAGTTGCACTTTTTTCCCCCCATAGGTTGGCTGTTCCTGCGACTTATACTCCAGAGCGACTTATAAATGAAAAAATATACGTATATATAATTTCACAGACAGGCACAAGAGGGCACTCTAGACATCCAGCACGACCACCGCTCCTACTCCTTAACGATTCAATATTTAAACAGATAGCTAGCTTACAAAGACAACTGAGAATGACAGAACACAAAAGCCCCCCAAAAGAAAATCATATTCTGCAGACTATGCTGCAAGCAGTGAAATTT
The DNA here is from genome assembly GCF_030265055.1 of Doryrhamphus excisus. Classification (NCBI taxonomy): domain Eukaryota; kingdom Metazoa; phylum Chordata; class Actinopteri; order Syngnathiformes; family Syngnathidae; genus Doryrhamphus; species Doryrhamphus excisus. The sequence goes on from NC_080480.1 coordinate 8,890,733, forward strand.
GCAGCTGAAAACAGGAACAGTAAAGTTTGGAGTAAGTGACAAACTTGTTCGGGACTGGCGTAAAGCGGCGATGAAGTTAAAACTGTTTGTTACATAAACACTGGACACCTTTTCTGTTCATGTTTACTTTTCATGTAGTTGAATAACCATTGTGTTAGCATATCTTACACCTATTTAGCCTTCCAAGATGACGTAATGTCTGTTTTGGTCACGTAGTTTGTAAAATAAATTACCCGCAAAAAATGCAACTTATACTCCAGTGCGACTTATGTTTCGTTCTACCTAATGATGCATTTTTGACCTTGTGCGACTTATAGTCGAGAAAATACAGTATGTTGTATGCTTTATGTTCTAAAAGTATTTGAGTATCTCTAGGACAGAGTTTTCAACGTCTAACATTGTGGACCTCCCTCCTACTGTGACCACCTGAGTTGTCAACTAACCCACCCCCCACCTCCAAGCAACTAACTTTGCAACATATCCTCACACACACAAGCATGCAAACTGCCATCATAAGTTTTATTATTTGAGGTTTACATGTTACCTGTGTCATTATTATTTGCAGTAAGAATATGTTATTGTAAGGCTGGCACCCCCTAGCCTCCTCTGCTAACTTGTCCCAACTGCTGAAGTGGGCATACATATCTCGGCCACTTGACTTTCAAAGGCTGACTCTGTCCCCGACAATGGTCTGAGGTGTCCATAAGCCTTACACAATTGTGCCAAATAGCCTACTGTGGCATTCTGTGGCTCAAGGCTACACTAATTTGTTTAGAAGCACAGATCAACACCTGTCTTAACAGAGGAATGTGGAAAGAGAGTTGATGAAAGGAGAGCGGTAGCTTTTGTTGCACTGTCCCTGCGGGCCTCAGGACAAGATGGATCACCCTGATGAGGAACCGAGTGTGTTCCATCTGACATCTTCTCCCCCTCTTCATAATGGAAGTGCCCACAGATATGAAATGCATTTTCCTTGGCGTGCACTTTTCTATCAGTTATGTCACATCGTAAGAAAATACAGAACTCTCAAACTTGTGTATACAACTCATATTACAGTCAAATTTCTTTTTCTGCTAAAAATCTGTACTTTAAAAGGGGACCTATTTTCCACGACTCACTGTGACATCACAGTGAGCCTTGTAAGAAGTCACCAGCTGAACTGGCATCAAGATAGTCTGTACACAGTAAACGCAGACCTACCTTACCACTCATACACAGCAAATGAAGGGTCTCCAACCAGGATCCCATGAGCTACCAGTAGCTCCTAACCATTTTTCCCTTTGAAGTAGCTCTTCAAAGGGTTTATTCATTTATTATCAACTCCTATACCAACAAAATTAATAAGTGGGATTCGGCAGTAGTCCGGAAGTCCTCGGGGGTGGGCCCAATCACAGCGGAGTGGGCTTGTCTGGTGACCAGCCGTGGGTGGAATAAATTAAAACAGACCGTTTTGGATATTCAAAGAAATACAGCTGGAATAGGTGCAGATTCTGGAAGATCTCGAGAGCTTTCTGAATGTGCTATCATGTGTAGCTGCTTTATAGAAGTCCACAACTCAACACAAACCTTTTAATGTTGGTTTGAATAATTTTGATTGCAACTGTAGAGTACTTCTGATCCGGAAGTAGAGACCGGACAGTCTGAATTTTCTCAAGAAAAGAGGTTACTTCTTTGGACCTCGCTCCTTCTATGCACACTCTGTAATGCTACACAGACAACCACTTTTCTTTCATTACTTACACAAAATAAACAGTAAGGATCCTGAAATTGTTATTTTTTTTACTTGCTCTTCTAACTTGTAACATTGGAAAGGCGTCAGGCAAGTTCAGCAAGTTTGTTGGCTAGTCCATCTACATAGTGGCCCATGTTCACAAAACAGTCCAGTGTGAAATGCCATTGACAGATTAAGATATTCTGCTTTTGCTAGTACCAAATCAGGAACTCCAACCACTTGTGCCTGATGTTTGCCCTCGTTAGGAATACTAAAATTTAGCTTTCCTTTACACCGGATGAAACCTTGCTAATACCGTAAACAGAGAGCTTGGCGGAGGTCAGAGAGCGTATCTGGCCAACAGCGCACGCCCATATAAGGAAGCCTCTCTGTGACATCACAGAGAGCCAGTGTTAGGGAAAAAAAAACCCATCTGAAACAGTGTTCAGAGCCATCCCAAACTTCCTTAAGGGCTCACCTCCAAGAGAATAAAACACTGGAAACAGCGTTGGATGATCCGAAAATTTCAAGTGTGATGAATATGCAAAATGAATACAGAAATCAGCAAACACTTTAACACCACTGTGTGGACTATGTGTATGTATCTACAGTATGTACTATAGTTTATGTGAACTGCCCTGGATAAGCAGTATAAAAAAGGAATGAATGAATGAGTAACAACTTAAATGCTAATGTACTGTAAACGTAAATGTCTGTGCCTGTGTGTGTTTGACTCTTTGCACGTAAGCGGGAGACAAAGGAATACAAACTCAGAGAGCTCCCATCCTGTTTGTGATTTGGACGTTGAATGATTTTTGTGGTTTCCTTTTGTAGTGCCAACAAAAATGACAATATCCTACAATATCTCTAAGTTCCAAGTTCCTGAGGCTTACTTACTCAAAGGCAAACCAATCAGCGGACTGAGGTAGCGATTCTGCCTCGCCAAAGTTAGTACTGCACTGCTTTTCCATACAACAGTACTTTTAAAGACTGTGTTCATTTAGACTTCTAGGCATTGAAGCAAAGCCCAGGGGTTTCAACAGAGTACATATAAGGGGCAAGCAGAAGGGATGGAACAGACGCACACAGTGTTTGAGGCACAAGCTGCTCATTCAAACACGTTTCCTGAGGCTAAAAACAGATGCTATTGTTTCCTGACGGGATGGATTCGTTCTCTCGTAACCTTTCAGAAACGCTGCTCACAATTAAATTATTATTGCTGAGCTTACGTTTTCTGTGTGATTTGTGTCTGACTCCAAGTCCAGCCAACCTGCTACATCACAGATTAGATTGTCTTTTCACATTTCATAATGAACGTACAATACAGTCAGAGCTGTTTGTGGGGGTTACACCCAGGAGGGATGAATGCCAAAAAGCCTAGAGTAACTGATAATTGTAATTGAAACATTGTTCTCTCTTCCCCTCATCCAAACCCTCCTACTAGGTTGACATGAACAATGTTCTGCCAACATGTACACATTTATAATACCCTACATGCAATGTGACTCTTGAATATACTTTACAGTAGAGATAAATGAATATATGGTATTTCAAATCTGGGGTGTGAAAGACAATCCTGTTCCTAAAGGATGGCAAAAATAATTGAGACTGACTGAAATAAATCCATTTAAATATATCATGTATTTTTGACACGAGTAATTATTTTTACACAATACAACTCATTTGGAAATAAATTAACAACAGAAAGGAGCCATTTGGCAGCCGAAAAGACTGGATCTTTTGAGTGAGCCGAGCCAAAAGAACCGACTCTCTAAAAAGAACATTTCCATCACTAATTTGCAATGAATTAGATTAGATTCAGCTCCAGAACCCTCCCCTTTGCTATTCAACGGTGATTGTTCTCGCTCTCTCAAACATGTAAAGTATAAAATGTATCACTAATGAAGGATGACTATGGATCAACGGATGGAACTGGAGTAATGGCTTAGCCACTTACAACACACAGCTATGATGTGGTCAAGGACCTCAAGAAAGTGCGAATTCTCAAAGCTTGCCATGAAGTGAAGCCCAAAGACATGAGATTTCTACATTTTACCTACTGTATAGGACTATGCTGCCTTATGGTGAATAAGATGCTTAGTTTTGAATTTTTTTTTTAAAAACAAAAATTAGCAAATTTACAGAGCCGGAATGCTCATACACAAATGTGTGTGTGTGTGTGGGGGGGGGGGTTCGACTGTATTTGCAGTTTTACATATATTTCTACACAAATATGTAACTAAAAATTTTATGACAGTTTCATTTTGGTTGCAAAATAAATGAAATGCTTGCATCACCTTTGTTATGATAAACATTCATATAAAAAAAAAAATACATATTTTGTATGTAACAAATATCCACTCCACTCGTGTTTTTCTTGATACAGTCAATGAAAAATTAGTACACCACCCTTGTTTCTTCAGTTTCTTGTTCCTTTTAATGCCCGGTACACCTAAACATACATTTAGCTCACAGTTAATTTTATGGCAGTATAATACATGTATTTTCTTGTCATTATATTTGTGCAAACAAACGCACCTTTAGCTGTACCAGGCATTGAAATGAACAAGAAACATACAAAAATACATATTTTTTTGTCCATGACTGCATATAGAGTATCCTAAAAAATAGAGTTAAAAATTCCCAATATTGTGGGTCATGTCACAGAATCATAACTCTCAATGACATAACTGCAGTACTGATGCAGACAGGAGGTTATCTTTGAACGGAATGAGTAAACAGCCTGGGGGTGCAAGAGCACATTTGCTTTTACTACAGCAACAAAACAAGCAGCAGTAAAGTCATTCAGTATTACAACCATACATACCTTCAAAATCTGATAAAATCCCTTCGAGGTGGTCATTCATGGAGAGTGCCGACATCCTGTCTGAGGGGAGAAGACTCTGTGAGTCTGATAAGATGATGCTTTTTTCCCCACTACACTCCTTCAAAATAATTTCCGTACAAAAGAATAGAAGCAAACTGGACCTGTGTGAGCAGATAGGGCTGAGTAGTAGGAGTTATCTGTGGTGCTGCTGTGGTCTGACTGTTCCGTCCGTTCTGTGGTTTCTTACTTGAGTGAGAGCCACAATCACACTGACCCGCCCTCCTAAAGCCAGCCTTCCACCCCCAGACAGCCCCTCAGCCCCCGGCTCGGCTGGACCTGAGGGGGATATGTTGAGGAGGGGGATGGATGATGGTGGGCGGAGCTGCATACAACACCTGGGGAAAAAAAGCAAAACTTCCAATTTCTCTTTCTTTCAGCCCCCCAGATGTCTCCCCCCAGGCTGGAAGATTGACTGCAGTGAAAGCAACACTAATCAAACTTTTAAGATGGATTTAAGGGTTAATTACCCAACATAATATGGGCCAGGAAAAAATAATTTACCAGGGAAAGTCATTTTTGTGTTACTTTTGTTGAAAAACCTTCAAATATATGACGTTGAGCTGGGGTATATTTTGTTATTTGGGGCCCTCCACATCCTTGAAATGCTTATTTTTTTATTTTAGCATTTAATTTAGGCCAGTGTTTCCCTATTTTAACCCTTTCATGCATGACCCATGATAAACTGAGTTAAAAAAATGTTACTAAGTGTTTTTATGTGTCTTTAGACATAAAAATAAGAACTGATTTGGTTCTGTTTTTATACACCAAATTTTCAAGAAGTTATGAACATGTCCACATAGGTGGACAGCATGCGTTTGTGGATTTTGACAAAACGAGACAAACAGCAGTGATTCAATTGACAAAACTCATCAAACTGCAGAGCTTCAACTGACAAACTACACAAACTATAGTGCATCAACTGACAACCTCACAAGGTTAGGGATAGGCCACAGATGAGGTGGTACAACCCTGCTACAACGCTGCATGCTTATGTACTTATGTAGTCGATCAGTACTGAGATACAGTACGAGATCACCGTCTTGTGTGAAAAATTGCCATGCACCCAGGGCACACAGCCACATTGCAACACATGCAGCTGCACTTTGTTTTTCGTGTGCACGCAGGGTCTTGGCATCTTTGGGCATTTTTTATGTTGTTCAGCTGGGGCAAGAGGTTTCCAGGACCAGGCCTGACCTCCTTGGTACCTTGGATGCAGGTTTGCACTTCACAGGAATAGGAGGTGGGGAAGTGTCACTTGGTCTCCCCCTTTTGCGGACAGTGCCTGAATTTATCAATGAATGAGCCACAGATGCCTTGAAAGGCAGAAGACCACCCCCCTGCAATCCAGAGAATCTGAGGAGATGCCAGGCATTCACAACGGTTACATCGAGGAAGTGGAAGAACATTCTGATGTACCAGTGTTTGGACTTGCATCTGTGAGGATACATTGCCACCATTTGGTCCATCAGGTCAAACACTCCCATATAATCGTTGTTGACCTTCACTGCAAATGCCCTGTCCATGGTGATGATCTTCTTATCTTTCTTGGACCATCTCTGTGCAACATCCGTCAGGTGCTTGCCAAGACAGGAAAAGGCCAAGTGTCAAGCCAACGTTTGACAGTGAGATCTTCACCATTGGTGACAACAGAGATAGCTCCTCTTCCTCCTCCTTTGAGTTCTGTTGCACTCCTGAGTTTTGTTTGTGCCCCCTGAAGCCTGTTGACCCGGCATGTGCCAGTGACATAGATGCCCTGTTCCTTCAAGACAGTAATTAGTGGAATGCCACAAAAGTAGTTATCAAAAACCTTGTGGTTCTTGAATTGGATGTCATCACAGAGGCGCAAGATGACGTCTGCAGCCATTCCCAATTCGTTGACTGCACCTGTGCTGGCTGCACCCCTGTACACTTCAAAGTGGTACATGTATCCTGAAGCCCCTGATCTTGCCCAAATTTTCACACCCCAGGGTTTTGTTTTTCTGGGGATGTATTGCTTGATAGACAATTTGCCTTTGAAGAGCATGATCATCTCATCTATGGCTTGAAACTCCTCAGGATCCACAGCAGAGAGCAAATTTGCTGGAAAAGTACCTGTTACTCATAATGAATAATGCAAAAAACGTACATATTGATATATACAATGCAGCTTACAATCTAATAGCATAAAATGTTGATTTATACAAAAGAAAACTACTTCAGATAAAACATTGTCAAGAGTAATATACTGTTCAGGAATTGCATGTAATTGCATGCAGTCCACTTTGGTGGACATCTGAAAAATTGCAATTTCCTCCCAATCTGAAATCAATACATTGAAATTTTCACAACTATGGTGATTATTAGGCGTTACTTGATGTAGAAATATTTTTTTTACCTGTAGGAGTTTCCTACTCTAGAAGGATTGAGCAGAAATCCCACAGGTGCTTGGCATGTTTTAATTTCTGGCAGCCATCTTCAATGTTGACACAATTATTCTGCAGTTACAATGGTTGACCACACAAAGCAGTGTTGGGTGGATTCTCAGGCGTCCACTCTAGAGGCTTATAAGCAACAATGCCATCAAAACCTATTTTCATAATTGAAAATGACGTTTTAATAGCTGTCCACTGCAGTGACCGTCATGCGTGAAAGGGTTAAAAATCAGTTCTCTAAGTTGCCAGTTACTCACATCTTTGTGGTGAAGCGTCACTCTCACCTTCATCACTACTGCATTCGCTGCGGCTGACACTGATAGTAGCAGTGCTGCTGTCAAAAGCCGTCAGGCTGTCGTCTTGTGTCTCTGTAGATGTGAAAAGGGTTGACTTCTTCGGGAAATGTCACGGTGTGGTGTGTCGGCGTTGCGTTGCGACCCCAGGATGCAGAGAGCACCCAAATGCCGGTAAAACACATTTTAATGGCTGATGCAATGCAGCAAAACAACTAGCATGCACAAACAGAAAAACGACAAAGTAAGGAGCACGCACCTGAACTAAATAGACATCACTCAAATGGGAAACAGGTGCGAGGGATAAATGCAAAGCAGCGGAAAACGGAACAGAGCAACGCAGGAAGTGAATCCAAAATAAGAGCATGAACCAGGAACTAAGGCATGAAAGGAAACTAAATGAACTGTCACGGAGGCCAACTCTCACATCGTGACAGGAATTGTAATAAGCAATTTGTTTTCTTTCGCCTTTCTCTCTCTCTGGGTTCTGCTTACGTTTTCCAGAATGGAATAGTACAATGCCTGGGAACCTCACCTGCTTCCCCGAGAGCCTCAAGGACAATTAATAACATCAACTAAATATCAATATTTGTCCATTGAACTGTGTTATAAGTTTATTTTTTGTATGAATCCAATTATTTTTACATTTTCTCAAGTCAAAATGCCTGAATTTCAACATTTCCTGATCAAATAAAGGGCACAAAGCTGAGATGAGGGTGCAGCGAATCTTCGCCCTCCGGATGTTGCATGCCTGTTATATATGAAAATATTCATTCATTCATTTTCTACTGCTGGAGCCTATCCCGGCTGTCTTCGGGAGGCAAGGTACACCCTGGACTGGTCGCCAGCCAATCACAGGGCACATATACGTAGACAAACAACCATTCACACTCACATTCATACCTATGGACAATTTGGAGTCACCAATTAACCTAGCATGTTTTTGGAATGTGGGAGGAAACCGGAGTACCCGGAGAAAACCCACGCATGCACGAGGAGAACATGCAAATTCCACACAGAGATGGCCGAGGGTGGAATTGAACTCGGGTCTCCTAGCTGTGAGGCCTGCTCGCTAACCACTCGACCCCTGTGCAGCCTATATGAAAATATTAATTAATTCATTTTCTACCGCTTTTCCTCACGAGGGTCGCGGAGGGTGCTGGAGCCTATCCCAGCTGTCTTCGGGCATGAGGAGGGGTACACCCTGGACTGGTCGCCAGCCAATCACAGGGCACATATAGACAAACAACCATTCACACTCACATTCATACCTATGGACAATTTTGGAGTCAATTAACCTAGCATGTTTTTGGAATGTGGGAGGAAACCGAAGTACCCGGAGAAAACCCACGCATGCACGGGGAGAACATGCAAACTCCACACAGAGATGGCCGAGGGTGGAATTGAACTTGAGTTTCCAAGCTGTGAGGCCTGCTCGCTAACCACTTGTAAGTTTGTAGAAACATTTATTATACACCATGGCTCTCTACCCTCTGTGGAATGTCTCTAATGTAAGTGTGACATGATTATTTACTAAGCTATACTAAGTTACATTTACAACCCCTCACTGCCTTAAGGTAAACATTGTCAGTAGAAAGGTTTTGAAAGAGTGATACATACTGTACTTCAGTATGTCAATATTTCAGCTTTTTCTGATTATTCATTTTGCATTTTTGGTTTCATTTTGTTTCTGTACCTGGCCAATGACAAATAATCCTTTGGGGACCCCCGGCCTCTGTGCTTCTTCATTGGGGTGGCATCTGTATGCTGTATGTGCAAACCACAAACCACAACTGTGGATGGATGGCTGACTGTTTCACGTGAGAGGTGGTGATCGAGAGGAGTGGGGGAGCGATGTTGCGGCTAAAGAGCTGGTCGATGTGTTTCAACAGTCATTCAACAAAGATTTATTTATTTTTTTGAAGGTTCACATCACGTGTATGCTTGTTGCTTGCATGGCTGGTGGTCCCGATTTGGGAGGGGAGGTCACTGTGATAATGTATTTGTCAGTCAGAGACGCCAATCAAAATGTCTATTTTTGACACACTGAGCGCTCCAAATCCTCTTGATGTTGACATTTTCCTCAGATTTCAGATTACAATTAAAGTCACTGTTGTATAACACATACACCTTGCAATCCTACATACCTCTGTGTTTTCATTCGCTCATGTTGTGTAGCTGTTTTTTCCAATCGCAATTGAACAGCTGCCGCTTTGTTACTGTCACTGTACATTTGAACATTTGCCCATCGTTCACAATCCTTATGTGAGACATGAACATATTTCTTTCTCTTTTCTGTGCGTTATAAAGATATGTAAACAGATAAAAAAAAAAAGAGGCATACCATTCTGCTCACAACATAGCAGGCCAATACCGAAAGGTAAGGCTACATTTTGGAGCTGCTGTGGTTTGTAAACATTTATGCTAGGCATGGTGTTTCTATGTTGCTATGTGTGAAACCAATGCACCCGCAAAGCTAACAAACCAGCAAAGTACAGCAAAATACTGTACGTATTAAATGTTATCATGAATGTACGTGTGTTCATGGCTCACATAAGGATTATGGATAAATGGCAAAATTCCTATAAGAGTGCAATTTTCCGGCAAGTACCAATGAAAGTATTATTTTTTGACCACAGCACCTTTGAGCCATGAATGCTGAATCACAAATTTGCGAAGATTCACTGTATTTGGCTTTTGGGTGAAATTACAGGATAATGACAGGGCAAAATACATTAACTTTTTACAGGTGAACCCGTAAAGACCCTATTACATGTCAAAGTACTTCTTGCATAACTTTACGGTGGCCAAGAAGGGCAAATGCGCAGCAACCTCCAAATGCTCCAAATACCGAGATGATCCAAAACCAAAAACACACACCAGAGAACATATGTGATGGGGCAAGGGGTGCCACATATTTTGAAAAACATGTAATCTATAGGGCAACCAATTTTTACCGTCAAGTGTTTAACATAAAGAAAATGTACATGTCACGCATGTCTTTAAGGAGTCTTGCACATTTCTGGTCATATTTATGACCAGGCTTGCATCATAATGGGCATCCGAAGTAAAAACTAAGCCAAAACCATTGGTGAACTTTCATTTCCATTTTCTTGCATCTTACCACATTTCTTTAGTGTGTGTGTTTTGGGATCTAGTCATCAGTTTATGTACCTGTGTCTTGCCTGCAAAACCTTTCCTTCTTCTTGAATGTGTGTGTGTGTAACAACTGGCCTGAAGGAATTAGTTTCAGGCACCACATACCACAGTAATTTTGACAGACATGTTGCTCTTTAATACAAGTAGTTTGCATTACATATAATATACCGTAAATATACGACTATATAGATAATATACTGTATATACATGTCTTTATTTTTTACAGAACATCAATAGATGGAAAAAACAAGACTATAAGATCAGATCTTTACTGACCTCACTGAGGCTCAACAGGCCAAATAATGTATCCACAGTACTATAAACTTGGAATGCAAAAAGAAGCTTAAGAACATTTACTGGGTCCTCACACAACGAGGCCGTTCCAGGCCCTCCCACCTCGTGGCCCCTGCTTGTACACTTACACAACCCAGTACTACTTTAGGGATTTAAAAAACTTTATTTTTAATTTTTATAACTTTTTGAAATAAAGTAAGTCGGTGGTCATCACTATCACTTTGATATTTTGTAAACCATCCCATGTACACACATTATATGTATTTCAGCTGTTCTGACAAAATAGACTGTTCTTTTGAAGTTTCTGTTGTTGTTTTTTTCATCCATCCATTTTCTATGCCACTTATCCTCACAAGGGGTCTCCAGTATGCTGCAGCCTATGCTGGGGTACACCCTGGACTGGTCGCCAGCCAATCACAGGGCACATATAGACAAACAACCATTCACACTCACATTCATACCTATGGACAATTTGGAGTCGCCAATTAACCTAGCATGTTTTTGGAATGTGGGAGGAAACCGGAGTACCCGGAGAAAACCCATGCATGCACGGGGAGAACATGCAAACTCCACTCAGAGATGTCCAAGGGAATCAAACCCAGATCTTCCCGATCTAATGACTGTGTGCCTGCATGTTAACCACTCGTCCACCGGAATCAAACCCAGATCTTCCCAATCTCCTGACTGTGTGGCCTACATGTTAACCACTCGTCCAGATTCCTTTTTCTAATTTTCCAACAATTTCAACTTTGCCCTTTTTTCTCGTTATGACTTTATTCCCATAATATTTTGACTCTATTCTTGTAATATTATAACTTCCCCCCAACCTAATTTTGTTTTGTTTGTTTCTCATAATCTTACAACTTTGATGTTATTTTAATGATGTTATTTTTGTCATAATATTTAGATGTTATTCCAGGTTGGAGGTTTTTTCTTGTTAGATTACAACGGTTTCTTTTAATATTTTGACCTTATATTAAAATTACTGCTTATTTTTCAATTTTTACTGTTGTTGTTTTTCTTTGTTTTTTTTAAGTTCATTCATTCATTTTCTTCCGCTTATCCTCACAAGGGTTGTGGAGGTGCTGGAGCCTATCCCAGCTCTCTTCGGGTGAGAGGCGGGGTACACCCTGGACTGGTCGCCAGCCAATCACAGGCCTTTTTAAAAGTTTTCTTCTTCTTCTTCTAATGTATTTTTAGAATGTGCTGAGGGGCGATAAAAAAAAAAAACAGCCGCAGACTACAAACGGCTCCCAGCCTGCACTTTGGACACCCCTGAATGACTTGAAACAAATAAGTGAGAATGAACTTGTGAGTGAGTGAGCTGTAGGTTTTGACTTTTTTTAAAAAATGTGTCTTTTTTTCAAATGTTAAAGGTTACCCACGGTTACATTACATAGGAGAAGAGTCGTGACCTTGAGTACGGATCAAGTGGTCACATGAGCCAAACATGCTCCACTTTAAATGTTAAGTACAGCACAAATGGCCAATTGTGAGTAAACCCCTAGCCATATTATTAATTGTCTATCATTTTTAATGTTGATGGACAAAATATTCAAGGGAAATGGAAGGATGGAGCGTATCAAGTGTAGTGGTTTATGTTTAAATAACTCTGTTGAATAAACTGGTGTCATACTGTATTGTTTACAGCATTACAGAAAATGTATTAAATTAAAGTCAAACTTGCATTTTCACCCTTACAGTGAACAAAGCAGTTTTTGTAAATAAGGGGAGCAAATACTCCTGATGCGTTTGAGAATGACAATGATGTCTTATGACCGCCCCCTTGTGGAGATATCACAGAAAAGTCCAGGACCCTGACTGGGTTTGGGAAACGTCAAATCACTATGATCATCATGACAAGTCAATTATATGAATATTTGTAATAAACAGTAATCATTTCTGCTTCCGAGGAACAGGATGATTTTGGTTTAATGACCCTGACCACCCTTACCACCCACATGAGCAGTCCATCTGATTTTGGTATGTTTATTTTAAGACAAAATGTTAAAAATGTCCAGAAAATATACATTGAGTAATATTTATACAGGGTCGGTGAAAAGTAACTCCATATTTTATAATACGTTTAAAATATAAACAAACGGAGATATTATTTTTACATTTGACATGTTCTTTTAGAAATAGAGACAATTTAAATGATAACACAATCTAATCTGGAGTGTGCCCAGGTGGCATCAAATTACGAAGTTTGAGCGGTGAAGCCCATACTGAGTTAATAATAATAACAATAATGCTTTTAGCCACACAGCAACGAGACCAGGGTTTGATCCCCCACTTGGGCATCTCTGCATGTTCTCCCCGTGCATGCGTGGGTTTTCTCCTGGTACTCCGGCTTCCTCCCACATTCCAAAAACATGCTAGGTTAATTGGCGACTCCAAATTGTCCATAGGTATGAATGTGAGTGTGAATGGTTTTGTTGTTCTATAAGTGCCCTGTTATTGGCTGGCGACCAGTCCAGGGTCTTCCTCTCTCCCGAAGACAGCTGGGAAGACAGCACCCCCACGACCCTTGTGAGGATAAGCGGTAGAAAATGAATGAATGATGCTATACAATACTATAATCAAACACTCTAATAAAATCTGTTTCTGCAATTCAATTATATTGGACTATTTTTTATAGCATAAAATAGGGACAAACGGACAGACAGAATACTTTATTAATCTCTTTGGGATTCCCTCATGGATATTGGCATCTCCACTGCTCTGTGTGTAGCACTGTTTAAAGTAAATAAATAAATAGATAGATAAAATAAAGTATGAAAGAATATCATGTCGTACATACATAGTCCCTCTGTCTGTCTGTTCGTTTCGGGCCTCTCTCCCCCAATGAGGAGTTGACCAGTCTGTCGGCACAGGGAACAAAGGACTTTTTTAGTCTGTTGGTCCTGCACTGCGGTGGAGCAGCCTCTCCCTGATCAACCTTCTCTGGCTGCAGGTGACGGTGTGCAGAGGGTGGCTGGCATTGCCATTGCCAGAATGACCCGCAGCTTGTTCAGGGTCCTCCTCTCTGCCACTCTTGCCAGAGGGTCCAGCTTCATCCTGACCACTGAGCTGGTCCGCTTGATGAGCCTCTCCAGCCTAGAGAGGTCTGCTTTCGTTGTGTTCCCTCCCCAGCACACCACAGCATAGGAAAGAGCGCTGGTGACCACAGACTGGAAGAACATCCACAGGAGCTTCCTGCAGATGTTGAAAGCTTTCAGTCTCCTCAGGAAGTACATCCTCCTGGGAGCTTTCATGTAGGGTTTCCCCGTGTGGCATGACCAGTTCAGCTTGTTGTCCAGCCAAAACCCACTGTATTTGTGGTTCTGAACAACCTCCACTATGCTGACAATGCACAGACGGCATGTGACTGCTTTGGGGCTAGGCAGACCTGTCAGCCGCACCCGCTGCAGCTCAGTGAGGACAGAAAATGTAAACCAATACGTGCTTTCACTTTTAAGTCCCCAAATACCAGAAAACTCACCAACAGTGCCAGAAAAGGTCACTAGATTACTTATCTGTTGACAAGAGGGTTTAGAATCACCGGATTTAGCGACAAAGTCGCCAAGTTGTAACACCACTAATAGATTTTATTTCTAAAATCACAAACTTGCTGATATAGTTAATCTTCAAACAGCTAAAATAAGGATAGGATGCATAAGGCTAAAAATAACCAATTACCTAAAAATGTCATCCAATACTTCTCAGGGAAATATGATCTCAGGGAAGAACTAAATTTGAAACACTTATATGCTAGGACTACGTTAAAAAGCCATAGCATTTCAGTATGTGGAATCAAACTATGGAATGGATTGAGTAAGACCCTCAAACAATGCACAACGATGAGCCAATTCAAGAAACAATACAAGCAGTTGATGTTTGCTAAATACAAGGATGAAGAGTCTTGAACCAGTCATGTTGTGCTATACATATCACTATATTGACAGTTATTATGGTACCCATAATGTCATTGTATGGTCATATCACCTCCTATTTTGAGGTGCATTATTAAAAAAAAACAAACAAAAAAACAAAACCTTAAACTGTATTATGGAAGGCAGGAAGTGAACAAATGTAACAGTTACTGATTGTAAAAGTACCAGATGGAGGGGTAGGATTTAATAAGCTTTGCTTCTTCCTACTCCTTTTGGACATGTGGAACTGTGAACTGATTATGTGATGCACTCGATTGTAATCTGTTGCATGTACAAATGAAATAAAACCATTACCATTACCATTACCATTACCACTTGGAATAAAGTCATGTGTTCAGATGACACCAAAATTGTTCTTTAAGGAAGTGGGCAAGATCAGTTCCAATGCAGCTGGATCCCTTTAACCCTGCATCCAGTCCCTTTAACAGGGCTCCCCCTGGCCAAACTGAGGCCCTAAGCAAGATTTTACTGCCATGGGTTGCCTTTGTGGAGAATGTGCCCTCCATGAATCGTGGACGACCATGCACAGCACGTGTTCAGCGTGTAGGCAGGAGCAGCCTTGTCCTTTAAGAGTGATCTAGCAAGTCACCGGCCTTCTGGAATTTTTTGCATGCATGCAGACAGGCATAGTGTTTGGAGGCTTATTTGTACATGAAGTAGTTGAGATACTTCCAGGATTCTTGAATGACAGACCTCTTTGGCTACAGAGAATTCTCCTTTATTATCTGATGAACTTGTCTTTATAGAATGACAAGTCAATAACAATGACTCATGAAAATGAATGCTGCCTCTTGAAACGTAGTGATGACAAACGCTGACAGGCACTATGCCATACTACTCGACACTAAATGGTGCTTTGGCTGCCCCTTCTCTGTCAGGTGACTTAAGGTTAGTTGCCTGTGGCTTTGGTAGATGCAGACAGGCGTGGACTGGGTTCTGACCTCTGGCCTTCTGCATCGCCTGAGAAAAGATGCACCCAGATAACATGTAAACATTCACAGGATTGGGAGGAAAAATTAAGTGAACGCTTGGATTGAATAACTTGTCAACCATCCTTTGGCAGCAATAACCAACCAAGCATTTTCTGTAGTTGCAAATCAGAATGAATTTGGACCTTTCCTCTTTACAGACCTGTTGCAGTTCAGCAAGATTCTTGGGTGACTAGCTCTCTTGAGGTCATGCCACGGCATCTCAATCAGGTTGCGGTCAGAACTGTGCCACAGCAGAATCCATACTTCCTTCTTCTGAAGCCATTCTCTTGCTGATTTGCTTCTGTGTTTTGGACCATTGTTCTGTTGCATCCTCCCATCCTCTTTTAAGCTTTAACTGATGGACAGATGGCCTCAAGTTCTTCTGCAGAATATCTTGATAAACCTGTGAATTCATTTTTACGTTGACAATAGCAAGCTGTCCAGGCCCTGAGGCAGGAAAGCACACCCATGCTTCACAGTTGGGATAAGGTTTTGATGTTAGTTTGTTGTGCCATTTTCCCTCCACACACGGCTTTGCTTGTTTCCTCCCAAATAATTTCATTTCAGTTTCATCTTTCCACTGAATATTTTGCCAGTAGTGCTGTGGAACTTCCAAGTGCTCTTTAGTAAACTTCAAACGTGCAGCAATGTTGTTTTTAGGCAAGAACGGCTTCGTCCTTGGTGTTGTCCTTTGTCAACAAAGATGCTGGCATGTGCCAGATTCTTTTTTTTTTTTTACCTCAGTGAACATTTTGCACTGTGCTCTTTTCCTTGGAAGAGAAGCAAGACTATTTGTCTTCCTATGGACTGATGATATACTTTTGCAACCTTTTGCAGCTTTCCAGCAGTCAACACAAATCACAGGTCTTCTAAGAGCTGGGCAACTCTGTTTGACAACAGACAATTCTAAACTGGTGTGTTTTCTAGTGGCCAGAGTAGCTTTACACCACACCTCCAATCTTGTCTCACTGATTGGAGTCCAGGTTGGCTGACTTTGATTAGGTCTTGGAGAATTTTCTACAGGTTCTGTTTTTGTCCTGTGAGTGTTATTTCAATACAAATATGAAAATGTTTGTGAGGTGTGAGTTTAGTTTATTCTTATGATTTAGATAATGACCAGACTACATTTATGAGCAATTTATGCAGAAATGTCAGAAATTCATATACTTTTCCTACCCACTGTATGTTCAAAGCAACAAAGAAGAAAGACATTACAATGCTGAATTAATAATTAGTAAAACACTAATGACAATCCAATAAATACAATAGATTTCTGGATCATTGACAGTAGATCAAACAAAACATTGAACTTGCTTTTTCAAACAAAAACGTCAAGTGGTAGACCCAAAAAAATGTAACTGGCCCAGAGCTGGAGGATCCAATTAGCTGTACGTCAAGATACAGGATGATCCTTGGCCCGAATGTAAGTTGTTTCTGGTGTCTAGTGGAGTCCAATAACAATCAAAAAATCAGGGAAAGGTTTTAAGTAAAGATGCGCTGATCGACTGACTACGATCAAGATTGGATGATTTCCGTAAATATGATCTGCATATCATATCTGCATCTGCATAAATGCCTTTCCAAGCCGACCATAAAAACCGTGCGGTGGGAAAAACACTCAATGTGTGCTGTGACATGTAGAGTTGCCAACACTCTTATTGAGCTGACAATAATTAATGTTACATGATGAGATAATAGCCATCCAGGAAGTACATGGTGATAATGGGACTCTCTCAACGCTAACATGCGTGAATTATATCTTTAGTTCTCTTATTTTCACTTTTTATATATACTATATTGGGTAATATGAGTGTAAAGGTGGCTATAGGGGTGTTATTTAATGTATTATTCGAATAATGTACAAAAACCCTAACTATGAAAATATTTCATTTATAAATGAGAAATTCTACTTTGTGGAAAATCAGTTATCACAGTCAGGCTGAACAAAGTAACCTTAATAAACGAGGGATTACTCTATTATTATTTGTTTTGAGGCCTTCGACTCATATTATCGCATATTTCCCCAGTGCCCTCCGTTAACTGTTTTCCGTATTTCAACTTTCATCTCTCTGGCTTGGCGGGCACAGCACAGCTCCCGGCCGCTTGGCAATATCAGTGTAGCACATCCTGTAGCTGGTAAAGTCAGGCCTTCACAATAAGAAAAAGCATGCAAGTAAATTAAAAAAGTTGCAACAGTAGGCGGTTGATCTTATGTTAATTACGTTTTTCTAATGTTTTCCATATTTTGAGATGCAAACGTCGATAAATATGGGTAGAAATGGGCTTTAAGCACGTACCTGCGGTTTTTTATTTTGAAGGTATCCCGAATTCGGTTTCCGCTGCCACAGTCAGAGCACATCTAACATTACTACCATCACTAAAATAGATGAGAAACTGCCTGAGTGAGCGCATCTCGCCAGGAGACGACACCGCGGAACGTCTGGAGGCGCACAGCCAGGTGAGTGGAACGCTGTGTCTGCAGATAGTCTCTTTTTATTTGGGGGGATTTCACCCCACAGACGTATTGTACAGTGCTTGAGGCATTCATAATTGCACCCCTGCCTGTTTTGTAACTCTTGTCAGTAGCTGACGGTCTTGTGTGTTTTACTAGACTTTGGAAAGAATTACAGCGTGACTTCAATGGAAGACGTAATTGGCGGTATATCATAATATATGCTGCACATTTAGGATCTTTGCTGAAACTATAGCAGCATGGTTTCATCTTTAATGGATGAATTTGCTCAACAAACCTCCATCGTTATTTTGTTCAACTACAGTCCGTGCACTTCGAGGTCATTGCCAGCCATTGTTGTTTCAGAATTTCTTCAACATGAAAACTACAGCTAAAACCCAGCTCTACGTACTCCTATTATCATTTACCTTCTGGAAAAATTGTGTGATGGAGTGAAGTTAGTATAAAACAAATAATCAAAAGAGGATGGATTAATTGATGGTCTAACAAATAATACAGCTCTGTTTTAATAATAAATTATTAATATGAAAAAAAATCAATCAATAAAAAGGGTAGTGATAAAAAGACGTTTTTAATGAAGCCAGGATTGTACTTATGTAAAAATGTAGTCTTTAATGAAATCAGGATGGTACTCCATACCTAGTAGGTGTAGTTGAAGGTTTTCTTCTGACAACTGATATACACATTACCGCCACCATCTGGTCGGAAGCTGCACTATAACTGAGCGTCTCGTGGATAACATACAGTAGCATAGCGGCTAGCCTACCTCTGGTGTCGTCAGTTGATGACCAACCAAGCATTCCCATGGCCCTCGCAGCCCACTGGTGCAAAACTCAAAGTTTTTTGTGGCCCTGTAGGTGGCGCTTAAAACCCAAGTTTGGGCCGTGGCCCTATGGTTAAGAATCACTGCTTTTCAGATTCTCACATAGCTTAAATATTGTTTATTGTTGTTGTATATTTATCACCTACTAATGAAATACATAAGTATGATTTTTTTTGTCAATTTTAAATCATTTGTGAATACAAAAAAAAATTATGTGCCTTTTTCGTTTTTACCCAGGTTGCACCTGTTTTTCACCGGAAGGTAGTTTCCATTTTGTAACTACAGCTAACTTTCTTTTTGTATTCTTGTTGTCCTGCCAAAAAAAAATTGTTTTCATGAACTCCCTGCCTTCCAAGTTCCAATCCTGACAATCAATGACAAGAACATGCTAAATGCATTGAAGCATGATTCATGTTTAACCCTGAAATATGCCTTTTAAATTGTAAAATGTATACTGTAGGCAGTGTTGGGCCTGTTACTTTAAAAAAGTAATTAGTTATAGTTACTAGTTACTTCCAAAAAAATAACTGAGTTAGTAACTGAGTTACTCCGTTACAAAAGTAACTAGTTACTAGTAAAAGTAACTATTGCCCCCCAACAGCAAAGATGGGTACCATTACAGAGGTTTGAATTTATTGCAGTCGACAGGTGTTTCTGTGGGTTTGAGTTGCTCACACAAGATGTGGACAAAGTTTTTTTTTCGGGGACATCATGTACATCTTACCTTTGACATCAACAAGGTTAAAGTAGTGTATGTACTTCCATTTGGCAAACACTGTTTGGATATGCCCTAAACACGGCGGGTGTTTCACTCAAGGTCTCTGATTTTCTGAAGACGCAATTTCACTAAACCTTAGCCAATCCTCATTGCTTATGTGCTCTAAACACCTGCCCAGTCAAGTTCTCTGATTGGCTAAAGATGCAATTTTACTGAAACCTTAGCCAATCCTCATTGCTTATGTGGTTATCTCACCCCATCCCTCTCTCACTGCGCTGCAGATTAGTTATGAAGTCGGTGATATATTTTTAGGTGGCTTCAGTAACGTGCAGTAACAGGGTGTCGAAAATGGTAACGGTGTTATGCTGACAGTAAATGTAATTAGTTAGATTACCCGTTACTGAAAAAAGTAATGGCGTTAGTAACGTTATTTTAAACGCCGTTATTCCCATCGCTGACTGTAGGTACGGTACACCTTTAGCCTAGTTGTCAGGATAGTGCTACAACTGTGCTTCAGTAAGGCATTCAGAAGACTCATTCAAAGACACTATGAATTATACAGTATGTAGTAGGGCTGGGTGATATATTTTTTCAAATATAGATATTTCTGTTAAGCATGATATCAAAAACAAGCATATCGTTCATCTCGATATAGACTGGATTTGATGCTGAGGTCTAATGTTTCAAGATGGCGCCGCCCGAGTGCAAGATATTTATGAACTCTGTGTCTCTTGCAGCGTTTTTAAGATAGTGTTTAATAGTGCTTTATTTATGACTTCCTTATTGTTTTGTGCCGTACCGACCCCTTAAGCTAGTGTGCAGCTATGGATGTTCATCTTAACATGTTAGTAGCTTGCCGCTCGCGCCATTTTTGATACTCAGGAGTTTCTGTTAGCAGCTGTTAGCATCCCTTGGCTACATGCAATGATCGGATATTCCCGCGAAAATATGGAGGTGGAGAGGCTGCATAGCGGGAGTAAACAGCCAAAAATCATGGGGAGTCATGGGGAACGTGAGAGGGAAGCGCTAATGGCGTAAACTCAGCTGGAGAGACTACGGTGAGTGCACCACTATTGCACTGAACAGTATATTGAAGTTTTTATATATTTATGTCACGGTGCAGCATGCGGGTGATGAAATGCTACCCCAGGATGCAGAGAAGGAGCGAATGGTGCAGGTAAAAGCTTAGCTTTATTTTTTTTAACACAAGCGAGTGCAGCACTGGCACACGACACGTAGGTAATAAACAATGCACCAACAAAAACTAGACGCACCTGACTGAACTAAATACAAGAAACGAATTGGAAACAGGTGCGCGTAGATGAGAGTGTAAAAGTGACGAAACACAGGACAGACGAACACAGGAAGAACTACAAAATAAGAGCATGAAAACCGGAACTAAGGCAAACAACGTAAAAAACAAAACTGTCACACCGGAGGAGATGCAGATTGTGACAGTACCCCCCCCCCCCCAAGGACGGATCCCAGACGTCCTAAAGAGTCCGCAAACAAAAAAGGGAAGGGAGGTGGGAGGACTGGAGGTGGGCTGCTGGCAGGACCACTCCGGAGGTCGGCCGGGACGACAAGCCTTGCAGAGCCAGCAGGGCGCCCACAAGACGCAGGCAAAAGGACTAGGCCGGTGGAGTGGCAGGACCACCCCCTGGAGGTCTCCCAACACGGCAGGCCCAACAGAGTCCATGGATGGGTCCCTCTGGAGGGCGACCAGGATGGTGGCCCTGGCCGGGGAGGCCGGCCCATCGCGGAAGAGGTGGCGCCGGAGGAGGCGGCGGCGTGGCGTCCCGCCGCTGAAGAGGTGGCGCCGGCGTGGCGTCCCGCCGCTGAAGAGGTGGTGCCGGAGGAGGCGGCAGCATGGCGTCCCGCCGTGGTATCGGTGACGCCGGAGGAGGAGGCGTGGCGTCCTGCCGTGGTATCGGTGACGCCGGAGGAGGAGGCGCAGTCCCTCTGTCTTGGCTGGACTGTGGAGCAGAGGAACAGCAATGTGAGTCTTGGTCCAGAGGAAACATACCGGGCAACACCTCCCGGTTAGCCGGAAGAACCGGTTGCGCTGGCGGTCCGGCGGGCTGTTCCTCCTCGGGCGACCAGCAGAGGGCATTATCCCCACACTCCACAGACGGGGTGTGACGTGCGTCCTCCAACGCACGGCTGGTCGTACTAGCCCCCCCTTCTGAAGGCGGATTCCAGACGCCGTATGCCGCTGGACGTGGAACCAGGGACGGGAGGAGGGGGACCTGGAGGAGGGTCTTGAGTTCCACCTGCTCTGCTGCCCGGACCAGGTCTACAAGGGACCGCAGGCGGGGTCTGGGCACAGAACGAATCCGGGGAGTCACGCAGCATGACACGGGAGCCGGGCTTTGGGGAACCTTGAAGCTGCGCGGCTTTGGGACAGGAGGGATCTGGGCCGTCACGCAGCATGGCACGGGAGCCGGGTTTTGGGAAACCTTGAAGCTGCGTGGCTTGGGCACTGGAGGAATTTGTGGCGCCACGCAGCTTGGCACGAGAGCCGGGGTTTGGGAATCCCTTGGGCTGCGTGGTTTGGGCACAGGAGGGGAAAGTGTGCCATACTCCTCTTCGTGTTGCACCGGAGGCAACGGGAATCCGGAAGAGGGCGGCGGGAGATCGGCGTGCTTGCATAGAGTGGGAGCCTTCTTGCGCTTGGTCGTAGGCTGGCACTCTGAAGCAACATGAACGGGGGGGGTGCACCCCGGCTTGGCGCGGAGGTGACGGAGGAAACGGCTTCGCCCGCTGAAGCCTTGCTGGAGCCGGCCGAGACGTGCGTCGGCGTCGTCGCCGGGCTGGTGTGTCAGCGCCGTGTCCGTGGTGCACCCACGCCATGGGTATAAGCGTGCCGTCCGGCCCCCACACCATGTCCTCCAGCTCCTCCGGAGTGAACTGTGCGCACTCCTCTTCCATTGCCTTCAAAACCTGCAAGGTCCAAAAGTCCATCTCCGCGAGGTCGTCGTTTGGTTGGTGCATTCTGTCACGGTGCGGCATGCGGGTGATGCGATGCGACCCCAGGATGCAGAGAAGGAGCGAATGGTGCAGGTAAAAGCTTAGCTTTATTTTTTGAACACAAGCGAGTGCAGCTCTGGCACACGACACGTAGGTAATAACAAACAATGCACCAACAAAAACTAGACGCACCTGACTGAACTAAATACAAGAAACAAATTGGAAACAGGTGCGCGTAGATGAGAGTGTAAAAGTGACGAAACATAGGACAGACAAACACAGGAAGAACTACAAAATAAGAGCATGAAAACCGGAACTAAGGCAAACAACGTGAAAAACAAAACTGTCACACCGGAGGCGATGCAGATTGTGACAATTTATTTAAAAAAGATAATATACTATTTTAGGCTACACGTTAGCGTGCAGCCCACATAGCTAGGGGACCCGAGTTCAATTCCACCCTCAGCCTCTGTGTGGAGTTTGCATGTTCTCCCCGTGCATGCGTGGGTTTTCTCCGGGTACTCCGGTTTCCTCCCACATTCCAAAAACATGCTAGGTTAATTGGTGACTCCAAATTGTCCATAGGTATGAATGTGAGTGTGAATGGTTGTTTGTCTATATGTGCCCTGTGATTGGCTGGCGACCAGTCGAGGGTGTACCCCGCCTCTCACCCGAAGACAGCTGGGATACGCTCCAGCACCCCCCGCGACCTTCGTTAGGATAAGCGGTAGAAAATGAATGAATGAATATACTATTTTATTTCAGTGGCTATTTTTCTCTAATATCGTTTTCATTTTAATAAAACTTTGTACACATATTTGGCTTTGACTTTTGTTTGTTTCTTTTGGCTTTTTTCATCTGCATCGTGATTTTTGGCTTGAACACAAACACGAACCACGACAATACGGCGGGCTTGGCTTTAAATTCAGTTTATGGCAAAAACATCAGTAAATATATATGCTAATATCGATATTCTATCTAAATATAGTATTGGGATATGAGCCCTAGTATGTAGTATTCTACACTAGGCATGAGGTGTCAATAATATTGCTGTAATGTTCCACACACCAGACTTGATTGCCGTAACATCAG
The DNA here is from genome assembly GCF_030265055.1 of Doryrhamphus excisus. Taxonomy (NCBI): domain Eukaryota; kingdom Metazoa; phylum Chordata; class Actinopteri; order Syngnathiformes; family Syngnathidae; genus Doryrhamphus; species Doryrhamphus excisus. Next base: position 8,914,470 of record NC_080480.1, read on the forward strand.
GCTTTTATTTCAGTTTTGAATGATATCACAAGCACAATAACCCCCAATAAAAATCCCTCATAAAAACACTGGATGCTGTTGAGGCCGTAACACGTGGCAAGCATGAGTCTTATTTATGTCTTAAATGGGTATTAAATGGGTAACGAGCAGACATGCTTTTTGGATGCTGCAGCGGGGGTGGAGCTGATCAGCAGAGGGGATCTGTGTTTTAAAGCAAGTATCGGTTGATATCGATACCGTCCTTTTTCACTGATATCGCCCAGTAGCAATCGGTTTACTAGCATCCTAGTATTTACTCTTTGTTATGTCTGCTATATTGGGTAATATGAGTGTAAAGGTGACTGTAGGGGTGTTAGTTCATGTCTACACAGCTCGAACCATGTTAAAAATTTATTGAAAAGGTTGTAAACAGGTTTTGTATAACTATGAAAATAATCTATTTATAATTAAAGGGTCCAATTTAAGCACGATAAACGAGGGATTACCAAGTCTCGCTTCCCAAGCAAATCGTATGAAGATTTCACCCTCAGTAGGTGAAGCAGTATAGCAGATCTATGCAGCTCTCCAAATATATGCCTCCCTGCACTATGACTGACCCGCTGCCAAACTGGTCATGATTGCAGTCAGCAGAATGTCTCCTGACTGTGCTCAGTGTGAACCTGCTCTCATCTGTAAAGAGAGCGGGGCACCAATGGTGAATTGGCCAATTCTCTGGAAAACACCACTTGTGAGCCCTCATATGATTCTCGTTCAGTTTTTTTATGGGAGCACGCTTGAAAAAAGGAACAGACTGTTGCTGGGTGGTTGCATTTATCTAAGGTGAAACGTCAACCTGGAGAGTCCAGTTGCGATCAGTTCATAATGGATCGATTCAATGCCCTGAGAATACAATGACTTGGATGAAGGAGAAACTTCACAGGTATCTGTTATTTATTGGACATCCCAGAAGTATTGGCTTGGATTATTTCTTCCATTTTTCCAGCAGTGTAGTTTACAAAATGGAGTTTGCTGTGTTTGGGATCGAGAGATCTCAATTGTTGAGTCACAGGTGTGGATTTTACTGTCTTGAATGCTACAATGTTTGGCAGAGGCAGTAAATGTCTCGTGGCCCTCCAGCCCTCAACCTCCAAGATGAAGGCAATCTGTCGCCTCTCATTATTAATATTTGTTGTTGCAGAGTCAACAAAAGCACACGCTCCCTCCTCTCTCCTTCAGTATTGCCCAAAGGGGCCTCCCACATCCCACTATCTTCTAGGAAGCAGCAGATATTTCTCATCTTTTTTTATCCCATCCCCCTCTTTAATCTGCCAGAAAGTGATTAAAACGGGCCTGCTGCTTCCACAGAGGGACACTGGCAGAGACGGCAGCAGCTGAGCCCAGAAGATGCCACCTTTTGACATGTGGCCTGACAAAAACAAGTTTACCACAGGCAGACCAGGCGTCTGATTTATAAACATGTGCGTGGGAGTCTTACTAAAAGTGTGAGCATAAAAGCTGAACATTTTAGTCTAGTTTGCATTATTGGCCGTGATGCAAACCTTCCTTCCATGCCCAGCAACCCTCCCCCAGGAAGCAGCCGATGGCCACACCAGCAGCAAAACACTTCCCGCATATCCACCGATCACACTCATGGTGAGGTGCATTCACAGGAATTCGGAATTGTCAACATTACATAAGTCATAACATGTCATTTTGCACAATATGTAGGATAAACTGGCAAATACCATAGAAGGATTACCACAATTGTGTATTAATGGTATGGGGAATGTATGTACTTAAAGTAGCCTGCAATAAAATCTTGCTATTTTTTGTATTGCTGTGATAACTCTGACTACTCAAAATTTTGCTTGTCGATAATTGTCCTACAAATTATTGTTGATAATCTATATTATTGACAACATTTTTGGAGACCATAAAACATAGATTTATGGAGTATCAAGTCCCAGTAAGCAAAATTGCACTTGGATAAATAATGAACATTCAGTATGATTTCTTAACAGAAAGTATTAACATACAGTGAACTGCATTGTGAGTGTTCACCATTTTGCACTATTTTGTTTATATTTACTCCTTCCATCCACTTTCTCTCACCAGGGCCAGGCATGCTGGAGCCTATCCCAGCTGTCTTCGGGGCAAGAGGCGGGGTACACCCTGGACTGGTTGCTAGCCAATCACAGGGCACATATAGACAAACAATCATTCCCAACCTAACATGCATGTTTTTGGAATGTGGGAGGAAACCGAAGAACCCAAAGAAAACCCACACTTGGGGAGAACATGCATCGGAATGAAGGCTACGCAGTCCGCAGCACCTCCATCTGCATTTGTCTTTCCCAGCTGGGAAAACTGTCGCTGTAGACCGTCAGTGTTCATGTGCTCACCTTGTTCATTCCATTTAAAACCGAAGTTTCCCACACTGGGACTGTGACATTCGTTTTAGAAACCATCGCTTATGTGCCTTCCTTCATATTAGCGTATGTGGGCTCATGCGGCTAATTTGCCACTAGCACTCTGTAACCACTCACTGTGAGCCCCGCCTCCCTAAAGAGGCTGAATGAGAGGATGGTTCACTCGTACGTTCATTCCACTATAGAACCAACTGGCAGATGCAGAGTGAACCCTCATGTCATCCAGCCTGTGTGGTTTCTAGAGACGAGGAAACCAAACATGCATGCATGCACATGTCTATTTATCAAGGCCAGCTTAATTATTCATTCATTCATTCATTCATTCATTCATTCATTCATTCATTCATTCATTTTCTACCGCTTCTCCTCACGAGGGTCGCGGGGGTGCTGGAGCCTATCCCAGCTGTCCTCGGGCGTAAGGCGGGGTACACCCTAGACTGGTCGCCAGCCAATCACAGGGCACATATAGACAAACAACCATTCACACTCACATTCATACCTATGGACAATTTGGAGTCGCCAATTAACCTAGCATGTTTTTGGAATGTGGGAGGAAACCGGAGTACCCGGAGAAAACCCACGCGCTAACCCCTAGACCACCGTGCCGCCCCAGCTTAATTATAATTATTTCATTTCATCTTGGGGAATTTGTTTCTTTAAAGTATATACTTTAATTTGTATTTTTATCATTTTGTTCATCTTGCATATTACAACTTGCTTATTTCGACTAAATGTATTCCTTTTTAAAATACCAATTTGATATCAGATGAAATGTAAACAATACCCAGACCTATCATTGTATGCGTTTGATTATTTTCCTTTCATTACAAATGATTATATTTAAAATATGATGTATTTTCAGCCATTATTTTGTTTGGTGCCAAAATGTCAGATGCTGTTTTCTATGTTGAATAGTCTGTAAAACTCTCCAGGGCCAGGCTATCAAGAAACGATGCATTTATGTTGGTTTCTTACTGTGCAGGGTCATGCAGGTCCCACAGTGTAATCAATAGCAATGTCAGCCTGCAGGCTAAAGACGAGAATGCAAACAAGTCTGTGTGCGTTTGTGTATGTGTGTGAAAATGAGAGAGCTCTGTGGTGGAATCAGTATCTCAAGAAAGTTTAGCAGCCTTTCATGTGATGATGGATTTGCTCTCAGATGTGGGCTTTTGAATGCAGACATGCTTTGCATTAATAAACAAGCACAAGACTAATCTTCACTGGCTTCATGGCTGTGGAATAGTACCTTTGAATGCTTTCATCACCTTAAGATGAATACAAGCTGTCTGCCTGATTTTTGCTCAATGCAAGTTAAGTTAAAGCTTTTCACATCAGAAGGAGGTGGTTGCTACGAAGGGTGCACCGATCTTTAAAATGGCTGACCAACAATTCCGATTTTGGCTGATACCAATAAAAAAAAAGACCCCTTCAATGTTCCAATTTATTATTTTTCATTTGTTGGAAAACATTGAACAATAGCCGTGAAACAATTATAAGTTATAAATTATATCATTCATTCATTCTCTACCGCTGTGCTGGAGCCTATCCCAGCTGTCTTCGGGCGAGAGGCGGGATGTGGGAGGAAGCTGGAGTCCTCAGAGAAAACCCACGCATGCACGGGGAGAGTTTGCATGTCCAAGAGGGGAATCGAATCAGGGTCTCCCAGCTCTGGTGGCTTGCGCGCTAACCACTTACACCTTGCAGCTAAATTATATCACACTATTGTATTTTTTACATTTTAAAAACAAACAGTACTTAGACAGAGAAAGTCTCAACCGTTGCCAAAGAGACGAGCTGTGTACATAATTGAATGCTCCGGCTACCACAGCATTCCACAAAACGGCATGTTAGTTCATTGGCAGCTCTAAATTGTCAATAGGTATGAATGTGGGTGAATGGTTGTTTTGTCTATATGTGCAATTGGCGACCAGTCGGCTGGGATAGGCTCCAGCATATCCCCAGTACCTCATTGAGGATAAGCGGCATAGAAAATAGATGGATGGATGGAGTAGCAATGGAAGTTTTTTTCCGTCAAAATGTTACTGATAATCAAACGTTTTTTTTAAGCAAACAAAAATAGAATTGGAAGCCCCAATACACAATGTCTTTATCATAAATCAGTCATTGAAATGCTTGCTTGAGTATTTGTGGAATTGTAGAAGATAGGCATTGCCCCAGGATCTTGTAACGTTACAATGGCCTGACTGAGAACACCAATTAAGCCAATCCTACAAATTACGTATGCCACATTTTTCCCACTTCTTAAATTTTGGCCAATCAACATCATTTCCCCCCCATTAATTTGTTTTTGAGAAGCTCACATGCTAGTACATGTGTGTCCACTGTCTGACCAAAGAAATCCATCATTTCAAGTCAGTAATTTGAACTTTCAGGTACGTTCTTGTCATTTAACAAACCAGGTCACCCCAAAAGTCAACAGTTCAACAATTCTTGTATTGCAAGTCACAACAAAACATTTTTTACAGTGATATATATAGCGAAGTAGGATTCAATATGATAAATTGAATATTTTGGTAGTTAGAGCATATAATTTTAGCTTTCTAAAATTTGTTTTTAACATTACAGTCCTTTTATTTTAATATCCCTGTACTCACTTTCATACTCCTATTACCTATTATAGCAGACATGATGACATGATGATGAAGCAAGACATAAGAACTCATTGTTAGCCGACATCGTCCCTCTGATGTTTGAAACTTGACTGATATACAGGATGTACATGGACGTACACAGTACTGCCTGCTTTGTTTACACCACTCATATTTATTTATTTTATATTATAGAATAGGTTTGTATGTGCAGTATATGTGACCAAAAATGGTGCGCATTGGCATGAAATGTCATGCTTCCGTACTGTATGTACGCCTAAGTCAAGTAATGTTTCTGTCTAGCGTATGAGAGTATAGACCGGATTGTACTTCCTTTTTCATTCATGAAGCATCGTGGCATTATATGGTCCCGCTTTGTGCCGCGTGACGTCACACCACGCTATAGCAGGCATCATCCCGAGCATCTTTAATTCTTCTATTTACCATGAGTAGTAGTGTTTCTCACCTCAAGTCTCAGCGTTTGTTTTCAACAAGCCTGCAAAATAACCTAAAAACACGAAGGTGGTGTCCGTGTTGATCTCGCTGCCTCATTGTGTCTTTGTCAAGTCATCACATCTGCAATGAAGGCAAGCTTAAAGCAAGCTTAAAGTGTGAATTTATCCCTTTCATTTGTCATTTATGTGCATTTAGAATTGTTTTATGCAGGTAAAACTAATTGTAACAGTGTTAAACTGGATTTTGTGTCACCATTTTTGACATTGGTGTAACTGTTAGTTGGCAAGAACTATGGAGTCAAACTCGGGCTGGGCGATGTATTGATATTATTAATATCGATATTTCTTTTCTTCAAAAAAGGGACTGTCAAGTGCGGAAGCACTACAATATTTTTAAACACCTTAAAACTTGGCATGAACTTGAGAATGAGTGTTTGAAGCTGCTGGTTGAAATGAATCTATCTACACTGATTATCCTCACGAGGGTCGCAGGTATGCTGGAGCCTATCCCAGCTGTCTTCGGGCGAGAGCTGGGGAACAACCTGGACTGGTCGCCAGCCAATCACAGGGCACATACAGACAAACAACCATTCACACTCACATTCATACCTATGGACAATTTGGAGTCGCCAATTAACCTAGCATGTTTTTGGAATGTGGGAGGAAACCGGAGTACCCTGTTGAAAAATGTATAAATACCCCAAAACATAAATATGTCTTTGGTAGCTAATCAGTTAATAACACGACGATACACATGCCATAGTGGATGCAAACTGGAAAATGTACGCAGTTTAGTGTAATTTTTTTTACGTTAACCAAAAAACATGCTAACTGAGGTGTACACTACCTCTGTACTTACATTTTAGGATACTTTTGAGTGCAGTGAGTCAAATGGACACAAAAACAATCCAGTCAATTGTTTCTACTTTTGAAAGCGTGGCCCTGAATCTGAACCTGAAATGTTGGCCCTGGTTAGTGACTGGTGGTAAACATGCTACGACCCAGAGTACATGGCAGCGGACATGGTCTCGGCCACTAGTTTGATTTCTATTGGTGGCTTAAAATGTGACCCTTTAGTATAAATAACACTAAATTGTTGGAGCATGCCTGCTTTTCAGAATGACTTAAATGTTTGGAAGAAGTGATAGTGAGCAACTCAATTGAAACCTGAGCTTAGTTGAAAAAGCTCCCATCCACATGAAGGCAACACACAGGTCGTTTTGCCCGGCATCCAGTTTGTGGGTTTGTACATGTTGTTTGATGTTGAATCCTGGCTTGTACTTCGTTCTGAACTGGCTTCAACCAGATGGAGACTGGCAGCACAAAATGCACTGAAAGCATTAGATAATTTGGATCTACCTCAGCTGGCTCTTTGTGTTTCTGTGTGTGTGTGTGTGTGTGTAAAGAAAAGCGAGAGAGGAAAGGGATCAGCAGCATGCAAAATGGTGCTGCACATCCAAGGGTTTGCTATGATACACACAGAAGCTCAGTGTCTCTGCCAACAGAGACCACTACTGATATGGGGCCGTGTGTGTATGTGTGTATGTGTGAGAGAGTGAGAGTGTGTTTATGTATTTAAAGCTTGATCTTACATACTTACTGAGCTCAACCGAAGGCTGACATCTTCAAATCCACCCAGCAGCCATAATTCAAACGCTCACCTATTTGCTAGCTTTGCATCATCCGTGTGGTACATCATGTTTGCATGTATTTTATGTATTTCACACAGACAAGCCCATCACAGATTATCAGCACAATTATGGCCTGGTCTGTGTAAAAAAATGTATTCATTGATTTTTGAGTAGGAGCAAGGTCACAATTCCTATTCATGAATGTCAAGCAATTCTGAAAGTAATCACTCCGAGATAAAGAAACACATGTGGTGTAGGGTTGACTGTACTGAGCGGTGTGGAGAGTGCAGTGCTTGGCCGACAGCAGCTCCTGTGTGAATGTTCACTGCATTTGTGTCATATGAGTCTATATTATGTCTTATTTATATGTTCTATGTTCTATTATGTCGATTATATTGGGTAACATGGACGTTAAGGTGATGATAGGGGTGTTATTTCATGTTTAGAGGGCTCTAATAATGCCAAAAGACGTATTTGCAAGGTTGTACAGGGCTCGACAATAACGTTGTACCGATGGCCCGGGGCAAGTTAAAACAAAATTCGGGCAAGTAAATCCAATCAGTGATATTCCCGTCGGGCAAGTGCACTTTGGCATGCCATACTGCCAAGAGTTTTTTTAAAAGCGGTTCTTGTTGGGTGTTGGTAAAACACGGACTGCGTAATTCCGGTGGTAATTTGCAAACCAATCCTTGCAAATCTTGAAATGGACCAATCAGAATCGTTTATTTAGACCGCGGGCCGTAATCCACAGTCCGCGTTTTACCCACACCCGTTGTTCGCGATCAACCAATCAGCGATCGGTTGACTACGAAAACATCCGTCATGGCGGCGCTGCCAACGTCGTCTAATTCTGAAGGAAACAGCAAAAAGTGATGAACCAGTGCCTCCTAAACAAGTAGTTTATTAGCGGCAGCAAATCAAATGATGGCACAGGTTAGTGTGCAATCACATTGCTGTGACAATTTGAAGTGGTCACAATGAAACACCACATTAGATCCAATACCAAGTGCTGATTTTGCACAAGATACAAAATCTAGCGCTTCCATTTCTCTGTGGATTTTTCTCACCTTTGCTTCACAAATTATTGTTTGACCATTGAGCTTTTTTCTGGATTAAAAACACTTTACTAGTACACAAATCTGTCTATTCAATAATGTTTCATTGTGGTGCACAACTTATAAATATCACTGCTTACTACGACTACCATGTGTAAGGTAGTATGGTAGTACTCTCATTTCATCTTTATTTGAGATTCTCATGTGATGCCACAAAAAATTACATATCATTATGGCAGTCTTTTCATTTTACATGGGGCAAGTTCAGGCAAGTAGTTCTCACCTTAAGGATTCCCCATGGGCAAGTCATTTCGGTTTTTAATGTAGAGCCCTGTTGTAAACAGGTTTTCTATGCACCAACTATGAAAATATTACATTTATAATGAAGGAATATGAACTGTAAACACAAAGGTACGTTAATATGCTAAAGCAACCCTGGTCTCCAAAGGCTTTCACGACCCGTATTTGAACATCCAACAGATAAAATCAGCTGCAGAGTTAAAAGGACACTAGTAAAAACTCCAGGAACTGGTAAAGTGGTGGAGAGCCTACCCCTTCTAATGCCTGGGGATTCCCATCCTGTAGGACTGTACCTTGTACTGCATTGATGAGGGTGTTTCTTCTTCTGTCTTTACATCACAGAACGACGAGGGAAGCTCCAATCTGAGCATGAAGTCTGAAGTCATTCTACTCTACTCTCACGTAGAAAGCATACTTAGCTACTCTATTACATCGGGGTAGGGAAAACTAATCAGCAGCCAACAGAATGTGCCTCTCGAGAAGAAAATGGCTCCTAGCCTCCTACCCTCACTATCTTAATATCTACTGGTCTCGCTGCCACAGCAGCACCTGCTCCAAAAAAAACTCTCCCAACCCCTGCCACCAATTGTTGTCATTGCTGCCATTTTATCACTCATAAGTTGTACGAAGAATAACTGAATTATATTAGGAACATTTTTTTCCCATTTCTTTTATATGTGGCTCTATGGAGCGATATGCATGGAAAAGGTGGAAATAATTGATGGTCCGCTTCTGTTATTTTGTTCTAGATTTTTTCAGGGACGCTTAGGCCTGTCATGACAACAAATTTTAATTGTGCTATTAATTATCGCCTGTTATTTGATAATTTTGACTTAATCATTGTTCAAAGATCATTGTGTCATGTCACATTTGGGCCAGCAAATGGTACTTTCCATATTAGCTACGAATCATAGAGCGCCACCACCAATTCCTACTCCTGGCGTCAAAAGAGCTACACACACACACACACACACAGTAACGCAATACTGTAGGTTGATAAAAACAGACAATACACTACCAACATATAATGCAGAATATTAACCAACTACCACATGAGCGCTAACCATATGCTTTTCATCCTTTTTACAAAAACTGTCCAGCAAAGAGAATGCATGAATATAACCCTGCGCATCACCACTTCTTGTACATTACAAGCTCGACCACAGCATGCGACACTGTGAACGTGCATCGTTTTGCGTTGTTTTGTTAAATATTTACTCAGACGATCAAAAGCCTCAGTAAGTGTTGACTGTCGAGAGGAAGGCTGCACATCCACACTGGAACAAACTATCGCCTTTGTGCCTTCATATTTGCGTCTGCTTGCTAACTGTTAGCCCTCGTGTAGCCTTGCTACTGGCATAAAGAGGCTTAATAACTGAAAAGATGCTCACTCTCTTCTGTGTTCATTTCATATAGAGCCAATGCACACAGACACATGCAGAGTGAACCCTCTTGCCATCCAGCCGGTATATCACAGAGACACAGATGGCGCAGACGTGCAAACACTTATACATATGTCAATTTATCGAGGGCTCATAATTACCAATGTTTTTTGGGTTTTTTTGCAGTCGATATATTTATATATTGTTACAGGCTGAGGGATGCCACATTTGGTTGTATGAAAATCGTCCAATGAAAGTGAAGGGGAACAGGAACAAAATATAATTATTTCTCAAATGTAAGTTTTGCTGGCAAAAGAAGGGAGGCCACCCGTTTAGCTCTGGCTCAGAGGTACTATTGTAATATTAGCAGCTTGTTTGTGTATTGCTGTTTTTGGCTACTAAGCTCAGTTTTACAGAGGTCAGCATCAATTTGTGAATAGAATATATTTTCTATTTTGCACTGTTGGAAGGAAGAGGTTCTGAATAGAGCTTCTTAAACTTTTGATCAGCTGATGAAAAGCGTAAAGGTTGCCTAAATTCACACTCTGATCCAGCGGGGAATCCTGATCCATTTGTCGGCCACATTTCCAAGAAGCCTTCACACTTCATCAACTTTGGACAGCCTTTGTGTGGTGCGATGACATCAGCAGACCGCAAAAGCACACTGCGGTGGCTGCAGACCCTGTATTTTGACAAAACAATTGCCAGTAAAAGACTAATGGCCAGCCCATGTTTCTTCTCATGAGAAATGTTCAAATTGGTATATTCCCTATTTCCTGATGTTGACAGATAATAAGACATATGGTGGTAGTAGAGCAGCATCCAATACACACAACAATGAACTCAAGGACACATGCCATCATTTATCTCCTGTGAGACCAATTACCCATTGATTCAATAACTGGAACTGCCACAGCTGTCAGTGCCAGCCACGTTGCCACGGAAGAGAGATTCTATGCATGTGTACCCACAAATACAAGTAACAGATATGCACACACGGTCACGTTCCATGAGGACCATTTGTAGGAAAGAATTATACTGGCATAAAGCATGGTGACTGAGAGTCAAATTATGTGTGAAAATCACTAGATTATCCCGGTACCTCATCAAATGATTACTGAATGAAAGCTACAAAGGCAGCAGGGGATAAATGTCATGGAAACTTCAAAGGGCTCTTTTTGTGGAGTCAAAAGGGTAGCTTTTTGTTGGGTCTCATGAGAACAAAAATAATGCATAAAATCCAACATTAGGCCACTCTGGCAACAAGACATAGCTGTCTATGTTTAGTGTTGAGTTTCATGATCTTTAAAGCTGAATAATAATATTAATCACTGATGTGATTCAGTCACCACTGAGTGACAGTGGTAGACGCTTGTCTGTCTCTGTGTGCCTGGTGATGGACTGGTGACCAGGTCAGCAGGTCGGCAGGAATAGGTTCCCAACTTCCTTCTAGACAGGTGAAAAAACAAACAAACAAGGGTGCTCCGGGCTTCGTAGCAATCAAATTCTATTGTCATGTTCTGATGTATAAAGCAAAGAAAAGGAAAACTCACTCACCATTGTTGCATGCCTGGAGTTAGTTTTTTTCCAGTGAGAGGATGATAATAGCATGGTCGGATGTGCATGAGTTGACAGGTGCAAACTAAATGCTGTGTCATGTTTTTTGATATTTATCGATATTTATCTGTATTGTCGCTGCCAGACTTTTGGTTCTAAACTGACATTTCGCTACATGCAGGCTGTTGTTGTCGTTAAGTGAAAAAAGCAAACCTCTGCTTTTTGTTACGGGCGAACAGCGAACGTCGGAAATCCACGAGGAATCGAAATGCCCATAAAATGTCTATATCAGTCCTCCTTCCCCTCCAAACCCTCCTTGCTAGATCTGGTATTGTTTGTGTTCAATGTACGTATATGCTTGCTTGTCATTGGTTTAAGTGAGTCGGGTAGGTGTATTTGTTGCACGTGTGTGAGTTTTTCGGGTGGCGTAGATGCCGCATCGATCACACGTCGACGTCACAGCCATATTGAATGCGGCAAGGATGTCCAACTCATGTTCTTTACAGAATTGAACCAAACAGGGCTATACACTTTCTCTAGGAACAGAAAAACACACACAAAAAAGGAGTTTTATTCTAAACACCGTACATAGTAGCACACATACTGTTATTATAAATTATATTGAATTTATTATAATTTATAATTAATTATGCTTTATTTTCAGTTAATTATGATAAAAGTGTGCAGGAGTACGGGGTACATGGCTTCAGGTCAAATGTCAAATATGTGGTCACTTACTAACCTGCACATATAGTCAAATACCATGACTGACGTCACATCACATGCAATTACGTACGTATATTACTATATGATAATGTACAATGGACAAATTGCACATTATATCTGTTATAACTGTTATTTTTTGGTGAGTTTTACTTTCTGTTGGCTTTTGTTAACCATCTCTTGCTTTGGTTGCCATAATGACTGCAGTGACACCTAATTTGCATTTAGTGCTAAACGGCATGACGGATTGATGATTCACAATGGACAGTTGCATTGAGTTTTTGGCCAGGCTTTTGTGAGACATTTTAGTGCCATCATTTTGGCTTTCCTTTGTCATGACCAAGTATGAAACCAAAGCTTATTCCCTAACAAAGCCACTCACCTCACAGTGTGAAAAAAGTAGCTTTCATATCTGACACTGTGGGCTCCTACTGCAGTGGTTTGCAATTATTTTATGTTTTATTTTTTATTTTCTTGCATTATGTTCAGTTTGTCCTTGGGGGTATTGCTGTAGCCACAGGAAGTAGCGTCTGTCATTGGGACGTGCAATGTGCTAGCCCTGTCTCTTGTTGAGTCGTAGGGAATGTTTGCTTGAAAGTATGTTTAAGTGGAAGGTTCATGTAAATTTCTAATTAGTTCTTATGTATAAGTCATTGTTGCCATTCTTTATTTATGTATGTTCACTTTTAGGAGTAAAGGCTCTGAAATAGAACTCTGAAATAGAACAGAGTCTGTTATCTGTTATCTTTTTGCGAACATAGCAAATGGAGCCCAAACAGCTGAAGCAGAAAAACACTTATAGCGACCCTTCGCACCCGCCCCCACTATTTGAGGAGCATGATCCTACTGTATATTCCTTCCTTCACTTCTCTGTACTCCTCCTCTTTATTCATCCGCCATGATTGTTTTTCACATATTTGGTTCTTGGTCGTTTATCTGTTATTTTAAAATTTGAAATCCAAATTTGTCTACTAGGGGTGTCAAACACGTGCCATCGAGGGCCAAGACATTGCAGGTTTTCTCTCCAACCAGTTTCACCAGCACCTCCTTCCCTCAAATTGAAGGAGGTGCTGATCATAAAAATCACCTTCTTAAGTGACTCCCCTCTATGGCACGAGTTTGACATATGGTCTAAACATATGACAACACCCCTCCTTTTTACTTCCCATACAGTGCAGTGGTTAGGTTAAGCTATGTGTCCCATAATGTTGACTTGTGTTTGTTTGGTACCATGGGTGAGGTAGTTGTCTGGATTGCTGCATATAAGAAGCTACTTACACCATCAAAAGGTTTTCTCAGATTGCCTGTAACTACTTGCAAGTCAGGTTGCCATCTTGTATGTTAAAGTTTATATGAAATACTTTGGAAGGAGAGGAATGAAGATTAGCCGCAGCAAGACGGAGTGTGTGCATGAGAAGGACCCAAGTGGAAGAGTGAGGTTACAGGGAGAAGAGATACTGAAGGTGGAGAATTTTAAGTACTTGTCCAGAACAATAGAGATTGTGAAAAGGAGGTGAAGATTAAGATTAAGATTAAGATATGCCTTTATTCGTCCCTCAGTGGGGAAATTTGTATTGCACAGCAGCAAGAGTACAGAATCAGTTAAGCAGTACAAAATACACAATATAGAAAAATAAACAATATAACGACTCAAGTATTAACAAAAATCAACAGTTTTTCCCAGAGTTATATACAATACAGTATGTAGATAATATGAGACGAGATGATATATATGACCAGTCTATACACTGACATCTTGCTAGTGAGTTAATATGAGGCATTATAGAAATACTTCACATAGAACTTAATATATTGCATTTAGAGCCTTAATATTGCACATGGAGGTTGATCAGATATTGCACAGTGAATGGGGTCTGGAGTAACTATACTGAATGTAAAAAGCAAAGTATTACACAGATGTACATAGCAGTGTAGAAGTCTATTGGGAGCAGTGCTGGTTGTACAGCCTGACAGCTGCAGGAAGAAAAGACCTGCGATATCGCTCCTTCACACACTTGGGGTGAAGCAGTCTATCGCTGAAGGAGCTTTCAAGTGCTGTCAAGGTGTCCTGCAGGGGGTGGGAGTTGTTCTCCAACATGGATGATAGCTTAGCCAACATCCTCCTCTCTCCCACCACCTCCACTGGGTCAAGGGGGCAACCCAGTGCAGAGCTGGCCTTCCTGATGATCTTATCCAGTCTCTTCCTATCCGCAGCCGAAATGCTGCTGCCCCAGCAGACCACTCCCTGGAAAATGGCTGAAGCCACAACAGAGTCATAGAACGTCTTGAGGAGTGCCCCTTGCACTCCAAAAGACCTCAGTCTCCTGAGCAGATAGAGTCTGCTCATGCCCTTCCTGTAAAGTGCTTCTGTGTGATGAGTCCAGTCCAGTCTATTGTTGAGATGAACACCCAGGTACTTGTAAGATGTCACCATCTCAATGTCCATTCCCTGAATGTTCACTGGTGTTGGAGGAGAGTGGATGCGCCTGCGGAAATCCACCACCAGCTCTCTGGTTTTCCCCGTGTTGATCTGGAGGCAGTTCCGCTGGCACCAGTCCACAAAGTCCTGTGTCAGTCCTCTGTACTCCAAGTCGTCCCCATCTGTGATGAGGCCAACAATTGCAGAGTCGTCAGAGAACTTCTGCAGGTGACAGGTTGGTGTGTTGTAGGAGAAGTCTGCTGTGTAGAGGGTGAAAAGGAACGGAGCCAGGACCGTTCCCTGCGGAGCCCCCGTACTGCAGACAACTGTGTCGGACACACAGTCCCGTGTCCTCACATACTGTGGACGGTTGGTGAGGTAATCCAGTATCCACGATGTGAGGTGCAGGTCCACCCCTGTGTTCTCCAGCTTGTCCCTCAGAAGTGCTGGCTGGATGGTGTTGAACGCACTGGAAAAATCAAAGAACATGATTCTCACCGTGCTCCCAGGTTTCTCCAGGTGAGAGAGCGCTCTGTGCTGGAGGAAGATGACAGCGTCGTCCACCCCAGTGCCAGGTTGATAGGCGAACTGGAGCGGGTCCATCGAAGGACCCACCAGGGGGCGGAGATGGTCAAGGATCAGCCACTCCAAGGTCTTCATCAGGTGTGATGTAAGTGCCACCGGCCTGTAGCTGCTGAGGTCCTTGGGGTGCGGCGTCTTGGGGACAGGAACCACGCAGGATGTCTTCCACAGCTGTGGCACCCTCCCCAGCTTCAGGCTCAGGTTGAAGATGTGCTCAACAATCCCGCACAGCTCGTCCGCGCAGGACTTCAGGAGCCTGGAGCTGATGCCGTCTGGTCCCGCCGCCTTCCTCGCCTTGGTTTTCCGGAGCTGGTTTCTCACCTGGGATGTTGTGAGGGTCAGGTTGGAGCAGTGGGGCTGTGTGCGGGGGGAGGTTAGTGAGGAGGTTGAGCTGATTAGGTGAGAAGTGGTGGGGGATGGCTGTGTGCAGGAGGGGGAGGTGGGGGTAGGGCTGTCCACTCGAGGTGTCGATGGGGGGAGTTTCGGCAGAAGTTTCGGCAGGAGGTGCTGGGCCGGGGGATGGGCAGATGGTTGATCAAACCTGTTGAAAAATAGATTCAGATCGTTAGCCTTTACCTGGTCCCCAGCAGCCTGGGAGTCGGGCCCCTTGTGGCCAGAGATGGTTTTCAGGCCTCTCCAGACTCCTCTGACGTTGTTCTGCTGCAGCTGTTCCTCCATCTTTTTCCTGTAGCAGTCCTTCCCCTCCCTGATTTTCCTCCTCAGCTCCTTCTGCACAGCCTTCAGCTCTTCCCTATTTCCTGACTTAAAGACCCTCTTCTTCTCCTTTAGGAGAGCCTTTATGTCCGGATTAATCCACGGTTTGTTGTTGGAGAAACACCGTACAGTCCTGGTGGGTACAGTGTTTTCCACACAGAAGTTTATGTAGTCTGTGATGCAGTCAGTGAGACTGTCTATATCGTCCCCATGAGGATGGCAGAGTTCCTCCCACACTGTTGTGTTGAAACAGTCCTTCAGAGCCTCGTCGGCTTCATCAGACCATCTCTTCACTGTGCGGGACACAGCTGGCAGCCTGCGTACCAGAGGTTTGTACACAGGCTGGAGATGTACCAGGTTGTGGTCTGATCTTCCCAGGGGAGGAAGTGCTGTTGAATTGTATGCCTCCTTGGTGTTGGCATAACACAAGTCCAGTGTTTTATTGTCTCTAGTGCAGCAGGTGACATACTGGGTGAAGGTGGGCAGGGTGGAGGATGGAGAAGCGTGGTTGAAATCACCTGAGAGAAGAAGGAGAGCCTGCGGATGTTGTGTCTGTAGCCGGCCCACGGCAGAGTGGATGACGTCACAGGCCGCGTCGGCGTTAGCAGAGGAAGGAATGTACGCCGCTATCGCGATAACGTGCGAGAATTCCCGCGGCAGATAGTACGGTCTCATGCTAACGGCTAACAGTTCAATGTCTTTGCAGCAGAGTTGCTCTTTAATAGTGATGTGCCCAGAGTTACACCATCTATTGGATGGTGTAACAGGGTTGGATGGAGGAGATTGATTTGCTGTGGTGACCCCTGAAGGGAAAAGCCGTAAGAGAAAGAAGAAGAAGAAGGAAGCAACTGGCGGGCTGGATGCAAACACTTGGATGTGGCCCCCAGGCCGTAGCTTGCCCACCCCTGGTCTAAACTGAGGATGACAAAACGCACATTCTTCACACTCCAGATAGAGAGGGGGCAGTATTTCAATACATTTTGATTGGATACTTTAAATATTTTGGGACATGTCAAACCAAACCAGATACGCCACTTGGAACAGTCAGCGCATGAAAGTCGTCATTGAGACAGAAATATTGCCGTCACATCAAACAAGCAGGGTAAAGCAATACATGGCATGTGATCTTGTATTTTTAACTTGCACTTTGTATTTTTATAGAATGTTATTTATAGAAAATGTGAATCTGTGCAAACACATTTATTTTACAAATCACATAACTGGCTTTTTAAAATGAATAGTGAAAAATTGTTATTAACAGATACATTTTTGTAGTACAGGAGTCTTTGACTGCAATGGAAGTCGAGCTTTAGTGTGCATGGAAGTCACTCGCACTGTACACAGAACACATGAAGGAGGTACAGTATTCTTCTTTCACTTTCGGCTTTTCCCTTCAAGGGTCACCACAGCAAACCAATCTCCTCCATCCAACCCTGTCTTCTGCATCTGTCTCTCTCACACCAACTACCCTCATGTCCTCCTTCACTACATCCATAAACCTCCTCTTTGGTCTTCGTCTATGCCTCCTACCTGCTCGAAACGCAGCATCCTTCTACCAATATATTCACTATGTCTCCTCTGGACATGTCCCAACCATCTCAGCCTGGCCTCTCTGACTTCTGACTTCTGATCCTATCCATCCTGGTCACTCCCAATGAGAACCTCAGCATTAAGTATAAAATACACTAATAAAATGATATACAATGCAGTACAAAGGAAAGGAGAGAAAGATTTATTGGGAGAAGTCTCAATAATGAGAGCATTATGCTGCTTAGTTGTCACTGTCCATTTCATAGGAGCAGATCCTTTCACACGTTCCAAGATACCACGCCAATGTTGGTAGACATTTCTCTACTTTCTGAGCATTTTATGTTTTAATGGCTACTTTCACTTCACTTTTATTTTCTTTGACTCATTGTGATCACCCTCCAGAGACATAATGAAGGGGAAGTTGACTATAAAGAACAAAAGTGACACTGTCTTTTCTCAGTGTAGCATTATGGGACTATACAGTATATTTTTCTGCCTTGCACGTAACTCTGTTTTTTTTTTAACAGTATTAATAATTTACAATGGCAGTGTGTTGTAACCACATTGAGGATTGTCTGTAAATTATGGAGAAAAAAAGCTAAAATGATCACATTAATGTCTAATTGACAAAGAAATACATCCGGCATGGGCAGATTTTAACATGAAAGTTCCGTCTTACATGAAATCTTGCTAAAGAGCAAAGTGTGTGCATGTGTGCATCTCCACAGCAGACGCTCAGCCATGTGTGGGCATCCTAATTAGTGTGTGTGTCAAGGACCCCAGAGGATGCTGTTTTGCTCATTTGTGGTGACAAATAGGCAGCCTTTGGAGAAAGGGTGATGTGCTGTGCTGCAGTTGACCCCTGACACCTCATTTGGACCTGATATATGGGCACAGTCACAGGCTGCTGTTTCTCATCTGATGGAATGACCACGTAGCATTCTGTCTGACGAGCAGAGAGCTCCTCCAGTGCAGCTTGACTAACTGGATGTTAGCATGTGGCGTGGTAGGAAGAGTCTAGGAACAGTCTGCTGCTCTTTGGTATTCATGCTGGATTGTGTGCTACACGGCATTCATGTCTGCCTGAAATTGATCTTGCCTCATTCAATTTTCTTGTGCACAACAAAGTGCTCGTCATGGTAGTTGAATTGAAATTGATCTCATAATCTTATCAAATAAATTTACACCAAAAAACATTGTGAAGCTTTTAATCTAATCTGGTAAATCTACTGCTCAATTTATTATTATACTTTTGTGATTAAGTCACTCAAATATTAAGGCAGTGTTTCTAGTATTAAGAAAAAAGGCGCAACAACCACTTACACCAGGGTTGGCCAAATTTCAGCCTGCGGCAGGAACCAGGAAGTGAAAAGGCATTTTGTCCAGGAGCTATCTAGTCCGTCACTGCAACAAGTACCCCCTCCTCCCCCCGAACGAGTGTTCAAAATGTTCAGCACAGCAGGTGACATTAGAACAGCAGAGCAGTTGGCTTCTTCCTGAATTTTGAAACAATTTTAAAAGGGTAAACGTTGTTTTACACTTTCTCCTCCTCACTACTGTATTAGCCTACCTTCTAGTGCATTCATATTAGCACTACGATTTGCAGACAGGAATATAAACAAACATTGATTGCACTGTTGAAAGTGTCACTTTAACTTTGTTGTTGCGGCACACTATTTTTTTACAGCAGTAATTGTTTAATTGTTTTACTCCACCACTGAACCACCGCTATTGTAATTGCATAGCCGATGTGGAAAGTTGATTTTGAAAAGTTGTTGCTAGTTTAAGATGGCAAAAAGAATTAGCAAGAATTGGTGCATAGTAAAAAAGACAAACAGCACTTGAGTTGAATTTACTGCCAAGTGCCTATAAGGAATAAAGCCAAATCCTTTTTGTAGGACCATACTGAATTCCATTTTCCATTTGCTTATTTGCATCATGTTGAATTGCATCATATCGCAACAAATTGCACCATATCATATTGGATTGCATTGATTTGAACTAAATGATTATTGCATCGTATCGCCTCGTAAAGAGGGTGAATCGTATCGCATCATATTGCCAGAAAATTCCATGTACCGTTAAAGTATTGTATCGCTGGCAGTGCATCGAGATGTGTATGGAATCGTCCTCAGTGCTGAGATTCACAACCCTAATGCACATCCGTGCACATGCATTCGCGTGTGCAAACATGTGCACACAGTCCAGTTGCAAATGTGAACATTTTAAATAGTTCATGGTGTTGTATTTGTAAAACAAAACATTAGAAGTGGGCTGCATGGTGGAAGCTAACCGAGTGGTTAGCACGTAGGCCACACAGCATGGCATGGGGCATCTCTCTGTGGAGTTAGCATGTTCTCCCCGTGCATGCGTAGGTTTTCTCCGGTTTCCTCCCACATTCCAAAAACATGCTAGGTTAATTGGCAACTCCAAATTGTCCATAGGTATGAATGTGAGTGTGAATGGTTGTTTGTCTATATGTGCCCTGTGATTGGCTGGCGACCAGCCCAGGTTTAGGGTCTCGCCCGAAGGCAGCTGGGATAGGCTCCAGCATGAAAATAAATGGATGGATGGACATGTTGTGCTGCTGATAACAGCTAAATAACAGAATAAGGTAGAAACAGACGTTCTTTTCTGATGAAATATGAGAGTGTAATCTTTCTTTTGGTATATACCATGTTTATATAGCTCAAGAACACAATATTCTGTGTGCCTTGAAAAATCAGTCCTAATCATCTGAGAGGGACGGCTTTTGAAAAATGGCTGGAATTGAATGGAATTGAATCCTCAGCCCACACCGTACTTTGGGAAAACACAGCAGAGTCGCAGTTGATATTGAGCCCCAAGCGGGAACAAATGTTGTGCTGAAATTGACGGTTCCAGACAGTGGATGCCCGCCATGAAGCCATCTTGACCACCTGGAACAACATTCTCACTATAGCCTCCTGGAAACACTGGCATCAAACACGCCCAAACCAATAATTGGGGCGATTAACAAGAAGGGCTCAGCTACTCATAACTGTGTCCTTTTTTGAAAATATTATTTCCATTTTCTGGGGGGTTTCAGGTTTTTTTCTTTAACTAATGCTAAACTTTTGATCAGTTGATGGACATCCTATTTCACTGGTTGTTTCCTTTTTTTGTTGGCTCCCAGGAGTGTACTAGGGGCGTCAGTTGATTAAAATATTTGATTGCATTTTGTCCATAGTTAACTTGTGAGTAATCATCCATTTTCTACACTGCTTATCCTCGCGAAGGTCGCTAAATTACTCTGAAGTAGCTTTAAGGAAATTCAGTACAACATTTACCCGACACATGAGTTGTATTTGCACAAAGTATCGGTATTGGATCGGTATTGGAAAATAAATCAGTGGTCTTGCTCATCACTATACTTACCTTTCAAAATACCAGGCTTGTGTGAATGTTGCTCCAGGTGGTAAAAATGGCTTCATGGAGGGCATCCACCGTCTGGAACTGTTTTTGTAAATTGCCCTTGCCATCCATTCCCAAATGTTCTCGATTAGATTTAGATTATTGGAACATGCAGGATGGTCCAAAAGAGTGAGGTTTTTTCCTCTGGGAGAAGTCCTTTGTCAGGTGGGTATTTTGAACTGAATGAGGGTTGCTCCCTGCAACATCCTGAAGCTCAATTGAAGGCAAAAGCACCCCAGATCACCTCTCATGACTAAAATGACTGTAAAAAAAAAGTAAAAAAAATGTTTAATTGCAATAATATTGAATACTGACAATACTTTGTTGCACAATTATCGACCAGCAAGACCACTGGCCTAAGTGTGATGGTTATCGGCACCAGTAATAACCTTAATTTTGGCCAAGGTCCCATGTCTTGATGGACAGCCCATCAGACCGGTGACATTTTTTCACTTTCTACCACTTCACTTTCTTGTTCCATAACCCTCAGGATCTTTTCGTTCAAAATGACTGCCGTACTAAGTCCAACCTCAGCAGCAATTGATGTAAGTTGTGTAAGAAGCTGTTTATACGTCACCCATTTCAGATGAAAAGGAATTATTAGGGGTGCAAAATGTTTTTTTTAGATTAATTGGTAACTCTAAATTGTCCATAGCTATGAATGAGAGTGTGAATGGTTGACTGGTGACCAGTCCAGGGTGTACACCACCTCTTTTCCTCAAGTCAGCTGGGATAGGCTCCAGCATACCACCAGGACACTAGTGAGGACAGCATAGATAATGAATGAACTGAATGGATGTTTGTCTGGTAACATCCTCCTTTTCAAGACTAATAGTGATAAAATTTTGATTTATCTGTAGTTTGTGTACACCTGGAGGTAAGAACGACTCAAACTGCACCTTCAGATTTGTCCTGACCAAGTATCATGACATATCTCTATCTTCAACAATGGAAAAGGCCTGGTCATCAAGCGCCCTCATTTCCATGATGAAATCACAGATTGCTTTGGTGACAATGGCAGACCTTTTTGCACTTTATTTTGCCACAGCAATAGGAACGGGCCCTTGGCGCTGTAGCGACGCTGGGGTTACAGGTGGTTGATGACATTGGATATGTGTGCAACATGTCACATTTGGTGTGCTCACACTAACCCATCTGTTGGTAATCCAAGACATTTTTCAAAAGACAAGCCCTTCAGTACCGGACATTTTACATGATTCTGACTGATCTTTCAAGACACACAAAGTATTGTGTTATATGGCTACATAAACATGGAACATATCGAAAGATTGAAAGATTAGAACGAGTGTATTTCATCAGAAAAAAGTTTCTCCTTTTTCCGTTCTCCAGCTATCAGCGGTAGAACATAGTTAATTTTCAGGAAAGTATCGGTTCCCAACTAAAAAAAAGGAGAAAATAGACATTTTGAGCAAAACTGACGCAGTATATCAAATATTTTTGCTTTTGTGACAGTGCAAATATCTAAACCACTATACCAACATAAACAACACAAAAAGGGGTTGTTTTACAACAAAATAAAAATGTATTGAATTTATGTACCTTTATGTAACCTTCTGCACGCTACACTCCTCTACTCTCTCTCCCTTCCTCCTTTCTGTCATTAGTGGAGAGTGGCATCATCGCCTCTTTTTGCCTTTTGCTCAAACAGAATGTAAAAGACTCATGTAGACTTATGGGAGGCCTATGGGAGCTACCTATAAAGCTGAGACAGAGAAGAAGCACTGCCACAGAAACATGCTGACAAAAAGATGGAAGTGGCTAAGAATAGTTCCACAGAAAAGCTGAAAAAAGATGCCAACCGGCCTGCAGCATTGTGGAGAGGCCTGCAAAACATTACAAGTTAGAATAGACGATCCATCCAAGTAGTAATGAACATTAAACTGGCCAATCAAGTCAGTATACACTACTGGTCATACACAACAATCATTCCATTCCAGCAACAATAGTTGGAAAAGATGACTAGTGTACAGATTTTGGTGATTTGGCTCAATCACACTAAATAATTAATAAGTCACGTGTTTATTTTCCATGTATTTAAGATGCACTGCTCTGTGATGTGTTGTCATCCTCCTAAATCCACAGTACGTTTCCTCTGCATGTACAGTACTTTTAAGCTTGCGTTGTAATAAGATGGCTCCATCATGCCTGTACTTTCCTGTACTCATCCGCTTTCACTCCCACTACCCCACTCCCACAATGGTCTACAATCTTATCATTATTCCGTCACCACCCTTCCCTCAAGCTTCAAATGTAAGCTGCCTATTCTGTGGCCTGGTTAATCCAAACTTAATCAGAGCATAAATTGCCACTGTGAGACAGAGATTGTGAGGAGTGAGATGGAGGAGTGAAAGAAAAATGGATTGCCAGAAATGCATGATTGAGGGGAAGACAGGTCAAGCAAAAATAGGGACGGTATTGAAGGCATGGCAAGCATGGCAAGCTGAAACAAAGCGTTTGAGCAAAAGAAAGGAAATAAAGATGAAGGTGAAGGAAGACAGATGGTGTCCTCCAAGGACACAAAAACAATGCAGTTAGCAGAATAGGTGCATATCTGCTAAGACGGTTAGCAGGGTTGTGCATATAATTAGTTGTAGTTGCACACCGTTATTAGCACACCGGTATTTAAGCTGCACCCACTAAATTTAAATAGAAAAAAAGATATGTACATATATAGACCGCACCCGTCGAGCACACAGGCCAGACAGCCAGGAGACCTGAGTTTGATTCCACCCTCTGGTATCTCTGTGTGGAGTTTGCATGTTCTCCCTGTGCTTGCGTGGGTTTTCTCCGGGTACTCCGGTTTCCACATTCCAAAAACATGCTAGGTTAATTGGCCACTCCAAATTGTCCATAGGTATGAATGTGGTTGTTTGTCTATGTGTGATTCGCTGGTGGCCAGTCCAGGGTGTACCGCCGACCCTCCTAAGGAAAAGCGGTAGAAAATAAATGAATGAATGAAATGCTTTTTTCCAAACAGTGCCTAACAGTGAGTGAGAAGACGACTAGTTTAAAAGTACATAAATATAATTTGAGACAGGGAAATTTAAACATTGCAAATGTTGCATGTAAACATGTTTACATGCATAGTTATCATAGTTATCAGTTTACTGTCATTTGAAATTTTGATTTACCTTTGTTATTTTTAGAATTTGCTGCCCATACAGATGCCCGCATGACATAAGGAAAATCATCATTTTCCTCAATAAAAAAAAAAAAAAATCAAATTGGTGCATGTTGTCAGTTACGGAAAATTGTGATGCACCGATTTTACAACCAATTTGTTAATGGAAACGAACCCTGTCTGAAATTTAATACAGACAAAAGCTTTATTTGTTCTAATATGTTAGTTTGGTAAAGAGCTGCAACAACTTTCAGTGACTGATTTACTTTCATTAATTTCAACAAGCAGAGTAATGAGCCATCATTGCCTGACTCCAATGACCATTAATTTCCCTGTTTGATGTTTTATTCATGGCACTCAAGTATTACTTTTTGAGCACGGTGGCTTTCAATCACAATCCTAAGAATTTTGTTTGAGTTTTTGAAGTGTCACACTTGTTTAATCAACATTGCCAAGGGCCTCTTACAGACCAGAGTTTCCTTGTTGTTATTTAGGGTAACCATAGGTACAGCCATTCAGATTTTGCTCAGAAGTGTCAGATAATGAGGTTTGTGCATTTGGAAGTGAACCCTGAAAGAAATTTTGAATGGCTCTGCACGCTTGTTTTCTAGGTTTTCTAACACCGAGTTCTACTTATGTCAACGCGATCCGGACTTCCTTATATAGACTGCAGATATGGCTGGGCGATATATCGCTATTTATTTTAAGCACAATATCAAAAACAAGCATATTGTTAATATCGCTATAGACTAGATTTGATGTGGAGGTCTCATGTTTCAAGATAGTGTCACCCGAGTGCAAACTAGTTATGGCAGCTCTGTATGCAGGAGCCTATCCCAGCTGTCTTGGGGTGAGAGGCGGGGTACACCCTGGACTGGTCGCCAGCCAATCACATGGCACATATAGACAAACAACCATTCACACTCACATTCATACCTATGGACAATTTGGAGTTGCCAATTAACTGCTTGGGAGTCTGACCGATCAGAGTGGAATGGGCTTACATAGAGGCGGGCCAAGGGAGGAATAAATTAAACAGATGATTTGTGTTGGAAATAGCACGTCCTTGGAAACACTGCAGAAAGAGGTGTAGATTCTGGAAGATCTCGAAAGCTTTCTGTGCAGGTTATTGTGTGTAGCGGCTCTCTAGGAGTCACCAACTCAATACAAAGCGTGGAAAATTAGCATAATAGGTCCCCTTTAAGTTTGATGACATTCTCATCGCGTACTTTCCTTTGGCTGCACCTTTGTGGTATTTTCCTCTCATCACTGGCATTTTTATCGCAATCAGCTTGTGAATTATTTAGATATATAATATTGACAAAAATCTCCATCTGCCATGCTATAAACAGCAACACAAGGCTTACAAGTACACCACATTTTTACTCACTGATGATGCCATGCTAAGCTACGTAATTGTGAGAAATGTATGTTGCAAAGAAAACGTCTCTTTGAAGTTAACGAGCTGCTGTTTTTTTCCCTCTTTTTTTTCCTGGTAGTATGTGATTGGTCAAAACATGGGGTGCCATATGTTTTGCCACAAAGCAGAAGGGGGAGGGCTTAAGCACACAAGCAAATTGGAGAATTTGAGGACAATTGGCAGCAGGAAAAAAGATGAGACTTTCTGAATTGCAATCTTATGTGTATTTTTGTAAAATCAATGACTAATAATTCAATCAACAAAGCAATCTGAAGAGCCGTTTGGTAGCCAAAAGAGACAACTCTTTTTGGAGACAACTCTTTGGAGCTCCAAAGTCCACTTGGACAGCTGTTAACAAATGAAATGAATGAAATTGTCCATAGGTATGAATGTGAGTGTGAATGGTTGTTTGTCTATATGTGCCCTGTGATTGGCTGGCCACCAGTCCAGGGTGTACCCCGCCTCTCGCCCAAAGTCAGCTGGGATAGGCTCCAGCACCCCCGCGACCCTCTTGAGGAAAAGGGGTAGAAAATGAATTAATGAAATAATTACATAACTTTGCACCTCAGCAATGGGTTGGTATATTTTCATTGTTTTAATTCAATTGCTGATGCAAAATGAGGACTATGTGGTTCGTACTTGTTTCAAATAGGTAGCTGTCCCAGGTCCGTGTGTGTTCCATACACAGAACACACACGCACTAACAGATAGAACCACTAGAGGGAGAAATAATCCTATTTGCAAGAGCTCAGCTTCAGCACAACATGATAAAGCAGATGCTCTCATCTTTGACGATGCTGCTTGTCGTCTTTCCTCAAAGAATAGGACGAAGCAGCTAAAAGTCAGGTAGACCACTTGGAAAGAAAAAGTGCAGAATGCTTCAAAATACCTTATGTAATGTATCAAGGAAGTCTGGTAACTGTAATATCAGGTTTTCTAAGCAGCCTTGATCACATTTTGCTTCATGTTTCCCACCTCTGAAAAAGAAAAGTACGGACGACATCCTATATATAGACATTGTAATATATACATAAACAACACCCTGTTCAAACAGTTCAGCAAATATCATGCTCAAATTGCTGTTTTAAACACAGATTGCTTTTTAATGGCATTTTATTGGTCACCAGACACAGCAGAACCATTACAAATTCACAATGAAAGTGAATAACGTGAAACAAATCATGTACAAATCAAATACAACAGGAATTTGAATTCTTCACGTGACTTCACACTCCATGTGGCCTTTAACCTTTAGTTGCAATGTAGTTGCAATTTAGTTATACCATCACGTAAATAATTTGAATTTAACATACAAATAATAGATTTTCCCTCTTTAAGTGCTGAGGACATAAAAAAAGTTTGGAAAAAAGCAAGAACAAAATGAAAGTACCCACTTAATAAAATGGTTTTGTCAAACCATCCACCAAAAACAAACAAACAAAAAACAACAACAATGCCAAAAAAATGCCATGAATGCACAAGCAAAGCCAAGAATGTGACATATTCACAACAATAACATTCTGATATTTTATGCACACAAAAAATGGCCACAAGTACTGTGTTGTTTGACTGGCAGTGTTGGACATTGATACAAGATACTTGACCAGTGAGCGACCATCGCTGCTGATCTAGCTCGGTATGAAACACTGTACTATTATTTCATGATTCTTAGAATAGATATATATTTAAAAAATATATGGATTTATACTAGACTTGACAAATCGACTGCAAGATATGCTTGAAGACTAGTGACAGAAATCGCTGTTTAGTTAGCAATTTGGCATGAAAACCTATATAATTTGATGATTCATAGAATATTAGTGAGAAAATTTGTAGAAAAAATGTCAGTTGAGTGACGCATGGTGGCCTATTGGTTTGCTTGTTTCCAAATTTTGTGTGGGCATAGGTTTTATACATACATATTCACCAATATTGATTAATCGAGGATTAATTGATATACACATACAGTACAGTATATACAGTATATACATATAAGTATAAATAACTGTGTTCATTCATTCAGCTGTCAGCTAATAAGATACAGTGAGTGTGTGTATTTTAAACATAGTTGCACATAGTGATTAATCAAATTGTTATATATATATATATATATATACATATATATATATATATATATATATATATATATATATATATATATATATATATATATATGTATATATATATAATAATTAATGTGATGAAAAATGTTAATCTTTTGACAGCCCGACTGTGGATAGTGTATATTTAGTTGAAGATGTGTACATTAAATAACTCAGGAAGCAGATGGACAAATGACGATGATCCCACGCAGGGAGAAGCACACACCTGAACTAAATACAAACAGAAATTAGGGACAGGTGTGGGTGATTAGGGCAACAAAAGCAGACAAGGCTAAACGGGAAGTCAAATACAAAACAAGAGCATCTAAAACGGAAACTAAAGCCCAGAGAGGGAATGTAGACAAACTGTCACTTGGGAACCTACACAGGGTGTGACACTCATAAATGTCACAAAAATTCATAAAAACAGTGAGTTGAGGTCACAAAAATGGAACTACATAAAGCACCCACATTGAAGAAAATGTAATCTAGTTGTACACATTCAGAGTATAGAAAACTTCAAATGAGCCTTTCATTAAAATGGCCTGCCAGTAGTACGCTGCGTGATTATGTAGTACACTGCCCACAGATATTGTCTAACTGAAGGGTTTGTAATTACAGCCTATAGACAGTTTCAACAAACTCACAGTGGTGCCTGTGATCCAGTACATAACACATCTGAGTTGTCTACGAAAACAATACAGACAATACAGAAGACATATTGTTTTCCACACTGTTCAGTTTCTTGTGAAAGATAACAATGAATGAGGTGGAAGCTCATAGTTGCAATATATGTAATTAAGACAAGTAAAATGTAGAGCACACATGTACCATTGTTAAAAAGCCTACAATTTTTACGTTTATGTGTTTATTCTTCACTTATAATGTTTCTTTGTTGAGCTTTGAGATTTTGCCGGTCCTGAAACGCACCGAAGTTACTGTGAGACAAAATAGTGAAATGTATATGTATACATACATGTAAAAAACCATATCGGTCAATCCCTATATATATATATACCGATATGTTTTTTTTCAGGCCGATGCTGATACAGATTTTTTTCCATCCCCCTTAGCCTATGCCGTTTTGCTTGGGCCGATATTTGTGGCCGATACTGCTTTTGCTCCCTCAATTTACATGAAAAAATGACAATGATAACAAATATTACAGGTCTCAAGTTTAAAAAAATATATTTATTGAAATGTGAACACAGTAGGATTCAGCTTTCTTAAACACACATTTAAACGGCATTATCAACTTTAAAAGGAATAAATATTCAACCATGTGCAAAACATTTCTGTCGTAGTTTAAGATTTATCACGCATCGATGTGATGACTGTGTGATCGATGTGATGACCTCCGCAGTGAGACGCACCCCCCCCGCCTCCACACACACAAACACATCACACTGACACACTTTAGTACGATATATACGTATAACATTTCTCTCATCATTAAAGTTCGTGTTGTGCACGCTAAGGACCTCTGATAGCAGACACGGCTGCTCTTTTTTCTACATAAAATACTTCAAGTGAACGAACAACATTTGTTATAAGATATCGGCATCTTACCTCTGAGTTATTTTATCCATCTGAATAATAAAGATGAAAGTTTGGGGGGGGGCTTAATGTCAGTTGACTGATGTCGTATGATATTTACCGGGTGGCCTTTATGATGTGGGTGACAGACAATCGACCCACATTCTCAAGGTATGGCGACTTTATTTTGCTGTGGCAGTGTTCCAATATCAGCTATCGTACATATAAGGTAAACCCTGCTTCTACATTGACACCAATTAAGTCTGTTCCTCGATCATCTTATTATATTGTTCATTAGAGGGGAGTACCTACCATTTTATACTTTAAAATGCATTGAATAAGTGTGTGTGAGACATATTGGAGAGGGTTTTGGAGCTGAATTTAATCTAATAATTACAACAGTCCCTCTTAATTGCAAATGTTGATCCGAAATCAAAGGAGAACATCAACGCCAAGCGATTTGGAGGCGATTACGAGGAGATTATGTCTACTGTGATCTTGTAAACAACAGTTGTATTCTTTTATAGTGAAAAACACTGAAAATTAGTATTTTTTGCAACATGCCCTTTTCTGAGAAGTCAGAGTGAGACATCCAACCTGTTTATAATCTCTGTTCTTATATTTTATTCGATATATTTATTTTGCATGGACTAAAGCATCATTCATTCATTCATTTTCTACCGCTTATGTTTTTGGAATGTGGGAGGGAACCGGAATACCCGGAGAAAACCCACGCATGCACGGGGAGAACATGCAAACTCCAAACAGAGATGGCTGAGGGTGGTCGAACTCGGATCTCCTAGCTGTGAGGCCTGCACGCTAACCACTCGGGACCATATTTGTAATTTGTGTTAAAAATGGCCGTCATGCCTCACTATGAGGGGGATGGACTGTGTGACTTCTGCTATCTTATTAGGAAACAGAAATAGTGTTAATCATGAAATGCAGATGAAATGTAAACAATGTAATCATATTTTGATGATATATCATTGCAATAAGACACTGTATGCTCAAAATGTGACATATGACTACATTATAATACATTCTAGCAAACTAATGTGTCTTATATCTTATGTATTGTGTAAAACTAAGACAGGAACATTGTCAAATGAAAAGCACAAAGTAAATGTGCGTTGCATGTATTGAGGTTGAGGTTGTGCACCAACAAATATGCACATTGGCACTCAATAACATCAGCAAAACTTACCTTTATGCCTTCCCACATAGTATCAGCATTTGGGACCAAATATGAGGTAAAAAAAATACAGTATAGTAGTAACTATGGGATTTGTATATAAAATAATGGCCCATATTACTGAAATTGATTTACATTTACATACAAATGTATTGTTTTTAAGTTGGGGACCCCTGGTATCAGGTGTTTAAAATGCATCACACTGCTACCTATTGTCAGTTGTATGTTGTATGTTTAATTACTGGCTCTGTTCCAAATGTACCTATTTGTCACCTGTATCGAATAATATGAAATGATAGCCAATTCTAATAATATTTATCCTTATGCACTACGCAGCATTACAGTGTATGTCTAAGTTCTTCTAAACAGGTACAGGTACAATGGAGTGAATGACCAATAATTATACTGTGACAGATTGTTGAGAATTATTCACACACTCACACACACACACACACACACACACACACACACACACACACACACTCTCACACACACACACACACACACAATGTTGTTCCATGCATCATAGTAATGATGTTGTTATATGACAATATCAGTGAACCGTATCATTGTGGTTCCTTTTTGATCACAGGCTGAGCGTGAATAACCGTGTGCGAGAGTGAACAACAGGGGGCAGAAGACTCCCAATTTGCAGAATTTGGTGTATGTGTATGAATGTGTATGAATGTGTGTGTGTGTGTGTGTGTGTGTGTGTAAAAGACAGAGCAGCCCACCACGGACTTCATCAGTTAATTAGTTTTCTTCCTTATTTTTACCCTCAGTATGGCCATTGGGGATTTATCTTTATGTAAGTGTGTGTGTGCTTGGGGGGGAGTGGGGGGGGCTTACACTGTCTTCATCACTGTATCATCTGTATCAGCAAATTATACAGCAGGGAAATAGACTCCTCCTCCAATCTCTTTTTCACTAACATTTTCCTTGTTTTGGCCCTAATTTATTTCTGAAGAAAGCGAAGGGTCGACTCAGATTTGGCAGAAGGATGAGGTAACCCGATGAAAAAAAAAACGAGGCAAGGAAAGGTTTAGCTTTGATGTTAAGACCCCCAATTCTGGACCAACTGATCTGGCAAAGAGGTAGTGCCATTCTTATACTGTATGATAGATAATGAATGTACCTCGGGTGTTTTCAGATACACTTACCCTAATTTTCAAGTACATGTCATAAAAAGTGATATTTATTGCACAGAAAGATTGTTTAAACGTTCCATAAGAAAACATTTTTTTTCCCCAAACAGCGTAAAACATGACAAAGTGCGAGTACAAGACTAATTATCAGCAAACATTACACCTTGAAACATTTCAACACAGTATGTTAGTTAAACGCTGCCAGTATAAATAACCGGAGCCGACTTTCAGCTTTCGGTGTGCTTTACCACCACCCTCTGAACAGGAGTGTGGAACAGAATCTAAACCCTTCTATAATCTATTCATAAGTCCAGTTTTTCTTAAAAATGAAAATATATAGCTGTATAGTATATAGCTGTATTAATGGTAAAATATTAGCGAGATGGAATTTGATCTTTTCCTGTTTAAATTTACCCAGGGTGCGTTCTTTCAGTACATTCAGTACATATGACGCAACACGCAGCTAGAGACGTTCCTCAGTTTTAAAAAATGGAGGTGAGCAATCAGCACTGGACTGCTGAGGAAAGTTTGTTTTTGATACAAACTTCGAAAGAACTGAACATAATTTCAAGACTAGCCGTGGAAAAACTCAATACGGAGTTATTCCAACAAGTGAGAGAAAAACACGGAGAAGCTGGTATCATGTGATGTTGATGTTTACGTTTTACCGCGCATGCCCCCTTTGCTATTCTGTTTGATTATAGCAGCGCATGTAGACAGGAGATTGGAATATTCCTTTCCATGTATACCACTGTTTTCGGAAAAGTCATTCGGAAAGATTCCATTCAGAAAGACGAAAAACTCCTCATGTAAACATGGCTACTCTCGGGTGCATGCCGTGCAATTCTCCGGAGCGGGAACTCATGGATGTGTTCCGTAATTGGAGGCAAAGGCGTTTTAAACTTGTCGCATACACACCGGAAATGATGTTGCCTTGATGGAGAAGCATAAACCAACCTTTACTCTTGTGCTTTTTAAAGTGTGGGGTGCATCTTTTGTACCCTTACACCACTAAACAAATCCAAATTTAAAATAAAAGTCTTAAATTTGTGTCCCCCAGGGCAGGGATGGCCCTGTCCAATATTTATGAGGCTGAGAGGATGAACTCAGGTTGATGTTTGGTGATTTCTAAACATTTGGGTCTAAACTGTCAAGCTTGTAGGAAAAGTCACCTGAGGTGAGAATTAAGCGGTGATATCGAGTACGTTATTGAGGTCAGCTTTTGTAAAAT
This sequence comes from Doryrhamphus excisus, assembly GCF_030265055.1. Lineage (NCBI taxonomy): Eukaryota > Metazoa > Chordata > Actinopteri > Syngnathiformes > Syngnathidae > Doryrhamphus > Doryrhamphus excisus. The sequence continues at coordinate 8,947,038 of NC_080480.1, forward strand.
CAGTTTCTAGTGGTATAATGTAGTTTATGACACTTGTCTCACCACTCAGCTATAATCATTTCCAAGCCACTACATTAATATTCTTCTCACCAGAGCATTATGTGTGTGTGTGTGTGTGTGTGTGCAGAATCAAATGAGTATCATCTGCTGTATTTAGGTATCATGAAGACTCATACAACTGAATTGGTGAAATGTATCATTTAAAAAATGACATCCCTTTTGTAAGTAGAGTTGAGGAACGTTAGCTGATTTATAACCTCGTAATGGAATACACCAGGATGACTAAACATTTTACCTTTCCAGGGTTTGTCATTTATAAAATGGTGAAGTCAAGTGTTGATCGTAGTATCTGGTATAGTGGGATGCACAAAGATGTAGTGGGCTACTTGTGATTAAGCTGAATGATGCAAAACGGATCATTTCAACATCCCGCCCACAAAGCTCATAAAGGCAAAGTCTTGAAGGCAGTACATGCCTTCATTTATCTGGCAGGAAATAAAGCTCACACCGTTATTACATAAGGTTTTAATATTAACCTTGCTATTTGTTTGCAATACGTGTGGGCGGGTATGATAATACAGATCCTGGGAAGAAGAAGTCAAACACTCACACACAAATCACACAGCCCTCTGTGTTAAAGATAGATACATCATTCTGTGTATGTGTATGCAGCACTGAATATATTTTATTTATTTATTTATTTAGACGCTCACAATGGCTATAGAGTAGCCATTAACAGAGAGTAGTCAATTGAAAGGGATGTTTGGGTTAACACCCCCAGCTTCTGACTTTCCTCAGAGTACAGTAATCCCTTGTTTATTGTGGTCAATTCATCTCACCTGACTGCAATAGGTTAGTTACCGCAAAGTATGATTCAATACAAATAAACAAATTATTTTTGTAGTTAGAGCATAGAACACCTGTTCATGATTTTGTAAATCTGATTTTTACCTCTAGACATGAAATAAGTCATCTAAGCCATCTAAGACTTAAATGTGTTTCAGTATCTGCTGCATGTGTGGAGGAAGTGACGGTGGTGTTATTCAGTTGCGTTTCAGCAGTATGGCCACAACAGTAGCCCATGTTATCGTTGATGATGACAGTGATTATTATTAATATTATTATGTTATTAGTGTGCCTGTTGTGACATAAATAATTATAATTAATAAAAAAAAGCCTGTTGTTGGCGAGCAACTCGAATGTGTGTTACTAGTGACACCCAGTGGCCAGCGTAGACTATGGTTTAAAAACGTCCTGAATTGCCTGAAACAGTATTTGTATTTTGACCCTCGACCCTCGTGAGGATAAGCGGTAGAAAATGAATGAATGAATGAATAAATGCTTAAATCAGGCCAAGAATATGCATTTCATACATTTACATATACATTTACCGAAAACTGCTTTTTTGGCCTAATAATAGGCCGTAGACAACACAAACAAGATTGCATTTATTAATTGCAAATTTTTTGAAAAACCACGATAAATCAACGGAGCAATGTAGCGAGGGATGATTGTAGTACAATATTCTGTATCTAAATATTGGACTATAACTGGACCTAAGGAAGAATAACTAAAATGTACTGTATCTCTGTCTTATGCAGACGTCTACCAGGGGTTTTCCTTCCTTCCTGCTATTTCTGGCTGGGTTTTAAAAAAAACTATTTTATTTTATTATTTTTATGTCAAAAATTGTATTTCTACCTTATTCATATTTGTATGTAAATGTATATATTTTTCATCTCAGTAATGGATAAGAGGGATGGGCCGGCTGATCGATACCAGCTACATTGAGAATGTTGATTGATTGCTGCTTGCTTTAGTATTTGGGTTTAGTATTTTAATTTGACATCATGTCTGTATATAATACACAAGTTCAACAATAAAAGTTGCATTTACTTTATTTACTTTATTTTCAAGTCTCATTGCTCATTAATTGCTATTACAACATTGTACAAAATGGCCGCTTTATGAAAAAAAAGTCCTTCCCAAAACTACATTTATCCATTTCTAGTCTTTTGTGGAGGTAAAGGTGTAGGAAGAGGAAGTGGGGAATTGCTCACAGCAATGCAGGTTGCTATGTGTGTGTGTGTGTGTGTGTGTGTGAATGTATTAGTATGTATGAAGTGCATAAATGGAATGGCGCATAATGCTAACGTCAGGGACTTCCACGGCATGCTGGATTTGCCTCGCCTCCACTCTGCTCTGTACGCATATTCTATCCCTCATCAATAAATTACATATTAATGCCTCCTCAACCTCCTCACCTGCTTTACACTTGCGTCTCTCCTCCAGTCTTGCTCTTCTGTGTTCCTCTTTTGGCGTGTCTGTCTCGCCTCCCTTCTCCTTTATTTCTTTTTATGTTGCACCGATTCTTTACTTGTTAGGAGAGCTATACAGTAGTTCCCAAGTCTTTAATCTTTCCGAGGAGTTACCCATCTTTCTCTTTGCCGCGCTCTTCCTCTCTCAGAGACACACTTAAAGGCAACCTACTATGCTTTTTCCCCTTTTCTGACCTGTAAATGTTGTTAGACAATTGTATTGTCATGATAAATGATGCCAAAGTTTCGGATAATGATGCTTCGCATTTGGAAGTGAGCCCGAGAAGAAGTTTGGGATGATTCTCAATGCTCAGTTTCAGGGAGTTTTTCTAACAAAGTCTCCCTGTGATGTCACAGGACTTCCTTATATGGGCGTGCGCTGTAGTCCAGATATGCTCTAGGACTCCCCCGCTCCCCTTTGCTCTGTATACGTTTGTTAGCCATGTCCATGGAGGTAGGGAGAACCACAGTGTACAGCTGGAGGACTATGTCACAGTTTTGCAGTGGGTCTACCCGAGTTATGTTAAACATGGGTAGTCCCGCAAAAAATGTGTAACAGCCACATTTCCACTTCCGATGTCATGATTGTCTGCGCAGACCTCTGTTACCACTCTTTGACTTCATACAAGTATTGACACCAGGGGTCAAAACTGGGGCCAAAATTGTTCAACTTGTACATCAATGACATCTCCAAAGTAACGAAAGACTTAAAGCTGGTATTATTTGCGGATGATACCACTGCTTTTTGTTCTGGAGGGAGTACAGACAAAATCATTAGAAAGGTCAGAGAAGAAATGGTCACACTAAAAAGATGGTTTGATGATAATAGCTTGTCCTTGAACCTAAGTAAAACTAAAATCATGCTGTTTGGTAACAGCAGAAAGGACACGCACCAGCAAATTCAAATAGACGGTGTAGACATTAAAAGGGTGAAGGAAAATAAATTTCTGGGGATCACAATAGATGAAAATATGAGCTGGAAACCTCATATTACAAATATACAACATAAGGTGGCCAGAAATATTTCAGTATTGAACTAAGCTAAACTTGTTCTCAATCAGAAATCACTCCACACTCTTTATTGCTCTCTGGTTCTACCATATCTTACTTATTGTGTGGCAATATGGGGTAATAATTATAAAAGCAATCTTCACTGGCTTAATGTACTGCAAAAAAGGTCAGTAAGGATAATTTACAATGCCGCCTACAGAGAACATACTAACTCCTTATTTCTAAAATCACAAATACTTAAACTTGCTGATATAGTTCATCTTCAAACAGCTAAAATAATGCATAAGGTTAAAAATAACCAATTACCTAAAAATGTCATCCAATACTTCTCTACAAGAGAGAAGAAATATGATCTCAGGGAAGAACTAAATTTGAAACATTTATATGCTGGGACTACGTTATGCTAGCCATAGCATTTTAGTATGTGGAATCAAACTATGGAATGGATTGAGTAAGGACTCAAACAATGCACAACGATGAGCCAATTCAAGAAACAATACAAGCAGTTGATGCTTGCTAAATACAAGGATGAAGAGTCTTGAACCAGTCATGATGTTCTATATATATCACTATATTGACAATTACTATGGTACCCATTATGTCATTGGATGGTCATATCACCTCCTACTTCGAGGTGCATTATTAAAAAAAAACAAAAAAAACAAAAAAACAAAATCTTAAACTGTATTATGGAAAGCAGGAAGTGAACAAATGTAACAGTTACTGATTGTAAAAGTATCAGATGGAGGGGTAGGATTTAATAAGCTTTGCTTCTTCCTACTCCTTTTGGACATGTGGAACTGTGAACTGATTATGTGATGCATTCAATTGTAATCTGATGCATGTTCAAATGAAATAAAACCATTACCATTACCATTACCATTACCATTACAAAGTAAGTCAGGGGTCTCTAGCTAGTAGTTCATGAGCTACCAGCAGCTCCTAACAACTTTTCAAGTGGTTCTCCAAAGGGTTTATTCCTTGATTATGAAGTCCTATACCGACAAAGTTAAAGTGGGTTTTGGGAGTGTGACCAATCACAACGGAGTGGAAGCGGGCCGTGGGAGGATTAAGTTAATCAGACCGTTTTGGAAATACAAGGAAATACAGCTGGAATAGGTGCAGATTCTGGAAGATCTGGTTATTGTGATTAGCTGCTCTCTAGGAGTCCACAACTGATGAAAAATTAGCATAATAGGGCCTCTTTAAATGCCATCATGAATGTCCAAGTAGCCTTTATTAGGTATTTTGGTGAAAATGCGTGACGGAGAATCTTTTTGGCCGACCTCAGTCCCCATCTACAGGATGAGTTGGCAGAGGAGCTCATCTCTCTCTCCATCCAGCTGGACAACCGTATGTGGGAGTTCAGCCCTTGAGGGTGCATAGGATTTTGCCCAAGCAGTCCAGATGTGTTGTGTGGACTTGGAGAAGGCATCGGACCATGTTCCTCCATGTGTCCCTTGTTTACAGTGAGGGTTGGACTTCGCCAGCCAGGGCTGCCCGTTGTCACAGATTCTGTTCATTACTTTTATGGACAGAATTTGTAGGCTCCAGTTTGGTGTCTGCTGGATTGGGTCTCTCCTTTTTGGGTGGATTGGTACTGCTGGCTTCATCTGGCCATGAGCTTCAACTCTCACCAGATCGGTTCGAAACCAAGGGTGAAGTGTCATCTGGGAGAAATTCTGAGTAGGACGGCTACTTCTGCGCACTGAGAGGAGCCAGATGAGGTGGTTAGAGCATCTGGTCAGAATACCACCCAGACAACTCTGACCAGTAGGAGGCCTCAGTGAAGACCCAGGACACATTGGAGAGACTATGTCTCTCAACTGGCCTGGGAGCGCCTCGGGATCCGTCAGGAGGAGCTGGATGAAGTGGCTGGGGAGAGGAAAGTCTGGGCTTCCCTGTTTAGGCTGCTGCCCCTGCAACCCGACCTTGGGTAAGCGGTGGAAGATGAATGAATGGATAAAAGAGTCGGGGGTTAATTGGAAGTAGGCTTAACATGGCCGTTATTTATTTACAAAATCTAAAAACTCACTCTAGATAACTTTTTTTAACGAGAGAACTGCTCAGCCAGATTATTACGGTAAACTTAATAACTCAACCTTATAACCTTTATTGTCAACAGTCCAGGAAGGTTGGTGGTTCATTGACCACTGCCGTTAATTGGACCAAAACCATACTGTTATGCCAAAGTTTGTCATTTACTATGTTTTCTTTTTTATTCCTCTTCTTCTTATCCCATTTACTTTTTCATCTGATCCTGTCATTCTCCCATCCACCCCCACATCTTGTCCAGAGGTAGCTTTCACTGAGAGAGATATTAATGTGGCAGTTTAATTAGCAGGAACTCACATGGGTATTGATTATGCACTTGCCTGGGGTAAAGTTTGCCCTCTGCTCCCAGTCATTTATCGATCTTTTTCAGGGAAGGACCAGAACAGCCATCGCAGAGTTCAAATATCAAGCAGGTGAAGGTCCAAGCCAAGAGAGCCTCAATACCCACTGTGTCTGTGAACAAACCTGTTTTATTGCAACATAAATGCTAAACAGAACAGCATAAATCCGCAAACCCACAGTACTGGGAGGCAGAATACTTTTTAAAATAAACATATACTAAATGTGGAACTCCAGTAACAGCCAATATTTATTATTATTCTTCTTTACTGTTTATATAGCATGGATCTGTAGAGCACTGAGTGCTGGTGGTGGGTGGGGCCGGGGCGTAGGAGCTGACCCTCCACCCCTGAAAAATTGCAATAAAGTAGGCTAGGAGAGCCTGATGAAGATGAATCAAATATAATAAAATAAGAGGAAGAGAATACACATTTACCTTGTACACAAGTTAAGATTTTGTATTATATTTAAATAAACTTCTATACTGCCCCACTAGTGTACAATATCATGTTTAAAAGACCATAAAATGAGAACAATAGGGCCCCTTTAATATTGTTGGGGTGGAATAACCTAATTGACAATACACAACACATCAGTAGCAACCATTCACCTGTGGTGAAGGCATTAAAACGTCGTACAGTTAAATTGAGACGGTGCATTCACACAGCACAAGTGTCTTTGTACCATGTTCCTATTTTTTTTTTTTTTTTGGCATGTTTGTCACATTATCAGGTTTGGATTTTTTTGTAACTTTGTCACAAAAACTTTGCCACAAAAAGTAGAATTTAAAAACCGCATGTTCTTTTCAGTTGTGTTATTTATATTTATTTGATGATCTGAAACATTTAAGTGTGACAAAGCTGCAAAAACATAAGAAATCAGGAAGTTTGAGTTTGTTCTTTTATTAAATGTTTTATGACTATTGCCTTTTTATTGTGTTGTAGGTATTTTCATTTGTATATTTCATGAAGGAAAGGTGTATTTTGGCAAATCCTTAATAATAATCATTTCTGAATGTTCCTAAATAGGTTTTTTTACTCACAAACGTTTAGAATTTAAAACCAGAATCATAAATGAACAAATCATATTTTTGTCAGTGTGAAAGGTCTCACTCGCTCACATTTTGTATTTGCTGAACATTTATGGGCGAGTTTAAGAGCTAATATGCTAATAATAAAGAAAAATAGTAAATAGTTGAAAAATATGCTTGCTGACTGTATTGTTTTAAATAATGGCCCATAGTTCCGAAATGGATATCCTTTTACATAAAGTTAGACGTAATTATTGTTGTAGTTGGACACTTAATCGTTTACCACAACAGTATTTCCCCTACTTATTTTATTAAATGTGATTAATTGTGAGTTAACTACAGACAAAATGCGATTAATCGCAATCAATTTTTTTCATCAATTGACAGCCCTTAAAAAAAACCCAAAAAACGCTCAATTAGCCACTGCCGCGGGACAATGCGCTAAAGGTAATATGCTTATAATTTCATAGAAAGCAGCAGTGTTCAACATCCCGCCGTAAATGATGACGATGATGCCCGTATTTGCGTGAGAGACAGCGGGTGTTGCGATGCGACCCCAGGATGCAGAGATGACGCGACTGGTGCAGGTAAAAGCTTAGCTTTATTTCTTGAAATTCGGTAAATGCAGCACTGGCATGCAAAGAACAAACAATGAACCAACAAAAGGCAAACGCACCCGGCTGAACTAAATAAGACAATCAAATTCGAAACAGGTGCGCGTAGAAGGGAAAGTAAAAGTGACGGGACACAGGGCAGACCAACACAGGAAAAACTACAAAATAAGAGCATGAAAACCGGAACTAAGGCAAACAACGTGAAACACAAAAACTGTCACACAAGAGACGATGCGCATTGTGACACAAGGAAGACTAGTAGATCAGACATTTTGATGAGCTTCTTGTTATGCTTGCTATGCTCTCAATAATTACATAGCTTTATTTTACTGTGCAGTAACTTTCTTCAGACTCAACTCCCAAACTACCTTACCTTTTTTCTCTCCAGCGGGACTCACTGTTTACACAAGCCTTGACCTTCCCATTCCCTTGCTCATCCAATCAGCAGTTAGAACACAGTTTATGCATTCACAGACTTGCGGTGAGCTGGATATTTCACATCATTTTCGAAAAAGCACTTTTACCCTGCTATGGTGGTATGAGGTTTGAAGATGTCGAGCATAATATGACACATAGTCTAGGCCAAGAATTGTCACTGAAAAATAAACATGTGGTTTCTGGATCAGTCGGTGTTCTCAAAATAAAATGGTTTTTGATTGCAAAAGGCCAAGTCATTCTTTTTCGGCACAGCTTGGATTGTCGTTTTGACATACAGCCAAACAGGGATTAAATGAGCAAGGCCTGGGGAAAGACCTTAACTCACGGTGACTGATATTAAAAGACCATAGCATTCTCGTCTATGGCTCACTTCGCTGCTCTCGCTTTAGGCTCTTCAGTTAAAATTTGCTCTAAAAGGTCACTCTCACATTATTTGGGTGCAGATAATCTACCTTTTTGAATTCATTTAAAGAGTTCTACCCAGAGGACAAAAAATATTTTATTATTCATATGCTGAGCATTTTAACTATTTTTTTACTTGACCAACGTCGACATTCTTACTATGAATTACTTCAAAGCCGTTCTACCAGCTTCCCTGCTCTTGCACATGGATTAAAAAATATTATACGGTGCACTTCCTGCAACCCCAGTAGCCATCGCTCAGACTTATGGAAGTTTGAGCTCTGAGCAAAATGAGAAAAGGTCAAATTAGTGAGTGTGACATGCAATGGTTGGGTTGTGACTTAACATACATGTACAAAAGAAGTGGGCATGACTTTTGAATTTTTACCATTTACACCAAACAAGGAATACATGAGCTTCACATTTTGATTTACTTATAATCTGGTTACTATCCACCAACGTAAAATGTGAATACTATTATATTATAATAATGATAATGATACATATTTAACGTAACATTTAGTTTTGGGTATATTTTACTGGTCTGTGCAAAATTCAAGGTATTCCACCTTTTTTGTTTGTTCTGTCTATTTTCTAACCACAGAGAGATCCTTGGTTATACACAACAAACAATGGCCATTTTTTCTTTACATGAAATGTGAAAATCATGCAAATCTCAAAAGTTGTATTTGTCAATATCAGCACAGGTACAGATTGGGTGAGCCTGAATCTAATTAACTGGAGTAGCCTTGTATCAGAACCCCGGAGGTGGAAAGCCAACAAATTGGACTCATTCAGTCAATAAGACAAATGTTCAGTATATGTTTTTATTTTTTCACATCATTTTTACATATTCAAAATAAATTTTTCAGGGACAAATCTCTGCACAAAAAAAAAACCCATGCAGGGCTACAGTATTTTATTATATTCGTGTGTATCCCCACCCCCCATTCAACTTTCACATCCCTGCAAGCATTTTTTTCCGCAAAAAACACAGCTCATTGACCATTGGTTGGAAATAATTCATAAATACGTGATGATATGGGTAAAATGCACAGCATGTTTATACCACCGTTAGAAGGCTCACAGTGTTTACCTGTTTGTCTTTATGCTCCACTGCACTAGCTTTGACAGTCCATCTGGCCTCAAAGCTTGCATTGATCATCAGCTCACAAAACAAGACACAATACACGATATTAGGTTCATGAGAAAATATTTTAACATTACTTTTAAGAAAACAATGACAACATATAATACAGACTTTTAACTGAGTAAGAAAACAATGCACGGAATGCATAACTTTGCATGGTTTAAGAATTTTTTTTTTTCCACAAATTGAAACAAAAACTAAAAATGTTAACATTTAAAATAATGACAGCAGTTGTCGCTGATATGATGAATCATTTACGTTGATGTGTAGTTATGAAAAGGCACACAACAGATTGCAGGTGATGAGCTTCATGTTTACGCCAAAAGAACTACAGTTCCCATGAATTAGATGCTTGTGTCACATGTTTTGTCACACACAGCGATCGTGTTGTGGTCTGACAAATCTTAAGTAAGTTTGATCAAATGTAGATTTAGTACAGCTTCATCTTGGACATTTACACGGCCATGACTGTTGAAGTCTGATGAAAAAAAGCACCCGATGAGTGACGAGTGATGCTGGGAAGACCATAATGGCTTGGATTACAAGGTCTATAGTGTGTTGAAAGCACTTAAAAACGGGTCAAAAATGGGGAGTCATTTAATGAAGATGACGAAACATTTGCGCTTTGGATCCCGCTCTATAAAACAGGAAATCCACCCTGGTGGCTGATCTTCACGATGCAGTGTGTAGTGGGGCTTTGCTTTCACTTTTAAGTTCCCAAATACCAGAAAACTCCCCTACAGTGCCAGAAAAAGTAGCTAAATTTGTTACTAGTCGCCTTTGAGAAAATATGTCACCAGGAGGGTTTGTTTAATACAATAACATACAGAGATATTTTATGGGAAAAATGTTCCTAAATTACTACTGTGGAGATATATTAGAAAATAAAAACTGCAGTTTTGGCGGGCGTTGGGTACCCTCCTACTATGATGCCAGGAGAAACTGCACTAAGTCAAACAGCACAAATAATTTCTGAAGTGTATCTCCTTGTCACTTCAGGTACAAATCAACTTGGCAATGAAAGAAGTTTTAAATTTGGAAACATCTGCCACTCCACCTGCAGAAAGCATAATTCCGATGGGCAGAAAATCTCTATCGAGGCAAACAGTGTGGAAAACAAGCTGGGTAGCTGCAAGGCGAGAATCCAGTTGCCTGAGGCTGAGCAGATCTAATTGGCATCTGTCTGACATCTCAGCTGAGTCAGTGCTGCCATTTTGTGTTCTGATCAAAGGTGAATCCTGGCTGTTGCTGGTGAGGGAATGTGGGTGGGGTTCAAGTCAAGCTACCAAATGATGGGACCAAACACATTTCATCCGGCTTCATCGTTCACCTTTTCTCAAGTATGTGAGTATGTGTGGGCAGAATGGGTGCCATTCTGTCACGGGAGCTTGCCCGCTGATGGCAAATCAATTGGAGCAGCTTGTTATCACTGAATTTGTTACATTAGTCATTAGTAGCATAATTAACAATTTCATGCACAGACACACGGCAACATGCATTTTTGTTGCGCAATGCATATACATTTAGCAGCAAGCTAATATAAGGTGATCCTCCATCAGGGAAGTTGTCAAGTAACACTCAATCTCACTGAAATTTTATTCATTTTTGACAATCTGACTCGCCCCAAAGCTTCCTGCTAGCTTGACATTGACATCTCCTTCAATTTCATATCAGCATTTACAATTAGAGTGACTGTTGTAATTATTCGATTAGATTCAGATCCTGAACCCTCCCTAGTCTGTTTTCATGATGCTTCACACTTGACAATTAAATCTGTGAGTTTCCGGGGCCGTGAATGACGAATAACAATAAGCATGGAGCCGCTGTATACATGCGTCTTGCTGAATAATATTAATTATGAATCTGTTCATGCTGATGTTCGTACAGCTCCATAAATTGCATAGTTTTGTAAAATTGGTTCTCGGGTTTTGGTGTTTCGTGGTTACGTATGCACTCTCACAGATTATTCATTCATTCATTCATTTTCTACCGCTTTTTCCTCACTAGGGTCGCGGGGGAGCTGGAGCCTATCCCAGCTGTCTTCGGGCAAGAGGCGGTGTACTGGTCGCCAGCCAATCACAGGGCACATATAGACAAACAACCATTCACACTCACATTCATACCTATGGACAATTTGGAGTGGCCAATTAACCTAGCATGTGTTTGGAATGTGGGAGGAAACCGGAGTACCCGGAGAAAACCCACGCATGCACGGGGAGAACATGCAAATCCACACAGAGATGGCCGAGGGTGGAATTGAACCCTGGTCTCCTAGCTGTGAGGTCTGCGCGCTAACCACTCGACCGCTGTGCCGCCTCTCACAGATTAATTACAACTTTTATTTTGATCAAAACACTTGCTTGAGAACTATTTACAGCGCGGTGGGAATGTGATCCATACTGCTCTGAACACCGGACTGTCTTGATCATAATGGAGAACTGTTGTATTGTAACGTCTAGAAACCGCCAAGAAACCAGAGTTGGGACCAGGGGGACGGCAGAGAAGTGCCAGATAAAAAGGCAACAATGCTCTCGATCGCAAGACAAGGACCGCAAATGTTTAAAAGTCAGATTTTGAGCAAATACTAAGGTGCGAAAAAAGAGGGCGAAAAACTTGGGCGAAAAAAGAGGCAGCTCCTTATGACACCTAATGGGGCACACCTATTGTGCCTTCAAAGGCTGCTATTAAAACGCTTCCAAAAACCGACCAACAGCATTTTATGGATTTATAGTATATATGCTGTGACCATGTAGGAGACAGTGGATAAGCTAACACCCATACCGAACAGCTTCTCACCCATCAGGAAGGGATGGATGGTGTTAAAGGCACCTCAGAAATCAAATAGCATGATCCTCAACGTGGAACCTTCATGACCTGAAGTGACGTTAGCTTTCGGAAGTGGCCTGAGTGCTGATGTGCTGTGAGTGAATGTGGTTGCTAGCTGGCTAGTAGCGAGCCAGCGTGTCATGGCGAGGTGTCACTACGTTTGTAGCGTAGCCTGCCTCTTTACTGCACAGGCTGGACAACAAGAGGGTTCACTCTGACTATTTCTGGAATGCATGGAGAGAGTGAAACCTCCTCTCATCCATTCAGCCTCTTTGTCCCAGTAGGTGGAGGGGCTGCTAGTAGGTTGATACCAAGGACACTGGAGTTACAATAGGGGTGCCGACTCAGCATCCACTTCCGTCGTACGCCCTCACGGGTTTGATCGCCATGATGATTAGCAAATCCAGAAACATTGGCATTGTAAACATGCCCTCGGTACACAGCTTGCCCATTAATTGCTCTAATAGTCCAAAATACCACAGTCGTCATTTTTCTAGTTCCCCCAAAACAAAGACGGGTATGGGTTGTTAGCTGAAGTCAGCGATGTTTAGGTTAAAGTCTATGAAATGTATTTACAGAGCCATTACTGAATGTTGCATCATGTGTATTTTCAGTTAATTATCCATATACAGTATGTCACAAAAGTGAGTACACCCCTCACATTTCTGCAAATATTTTATTATATCTTTTCATGGGACAACACTGAAGAAATGAAACTTTGCTACAATGTAAAGTAGTCAGTGTACAGCTGTAAATTTACTGTCCCCTCAAAATAACTCAATACACAGACCTTAATGTCTAAACTGCAGGCAACAAAAGTGAATACACCCCTAAGTGAAAATGTCCAAATTGGGCCCAATTAGCCATTTTCTTTCCCCAGTTTCATGTGACCCATTAGTGTTACAAGGTCTCAGGTCTCAGGTGAATGGGGAGCATGTGTGTTAAATTTGGTTTTATCACTCTCACACTCTCTCATACTGGTCACTGGAAGTTTAACATGGCACCTCATGGCAAAGAACTCTCTGAGGATCTGAAAAAAAGAATTGCTGCGCTACACAAAGATGGCTTAGGCTATAAGAAGATTGCCAACACTCTGAAACTGAGCAGCAGCACGGTGGCCAAGACCATACAGCGGTTTAACATCACAGGTTCCACTCAGAACAGGCCTCGCCATGGTCGACCAAAGAAGTTGAGTGCACGTGCCCAGCGTCATATCCAGAGGTTGTCTTTGGAAAATAGACGCCTGAGTGCTGCCAGCATTGCTGCAGAGGTTGAAGGGATGGGTGGTCAACCTGTCAGTGCTCAGACCATACGTCACACTCTGCATCAAATTGGTCTGCATGGCTGTCATCCCAGAAAGAAGCCTCTTCTAAAGATGATGCATAAGAAAGCCCGCAAACAGTTTGCTGAAGATAAGCAGACTAAAGACATGGATTACTGGAACCATGTCCTGTGGTCTGATGAGACCAAGATAAGCTTATTTGGTTCAGATGGTGTCAAGCGTGTGTGGCGGAAACCAGGTGAGGAGTACAAAGACGAGTGTGTTTTACCTACAGTCAAACATGGTGGTGGGAGTGTCATGGTCTGGGGCTGCATGAGTGCTGCCGGCACTGGGGAGCTACAGTTCATTGAGGGAACCATGAATGCCAACATGTACTGTGACATCCTGAAGCAGAGCATGATCCCCACCCTTCGGAAACTGGGCCGCAGGGCAGTATTCCAACATGACAACGACCCCAAACACACCTCCAAGACAACCACTGCTTTGCTAAAGAAGTTAAGGGTGAATGTGATGGACTGGCCAAGCATGTCTCCGGACCTAAATCCTATTGAGCATCTGTGGGGCATCCTCAAACTGAAGGTGAAGGAGCACAAGGTCTCTAACATCCACCAGCTCCGTGATGTCATCATGGAGTGGAAGAGGATTCCAGTGGCAACCTGTGAAGCTCTGGTGAACTCCATGCCCAAGAGGGTTAAGGCAGTGCTGGAAAATAATGGTGGCCACACAAAATATTGACACTTTTGGCCCAATTTGGACATTTTCACTTAGGGGTGTATTCACTTTTGTTGCCTGCAGTTTAGACATTAAGGTCTGTGTATTGAGTTATTTTGAGGGGACAGTAAATTTACACTGTTATACAAGCTGTACACTGACTACTTTACATTGTAGCAAAGTTTCATTTCTTCAGTGTTGTCCCATGAAAAGATATAGTAAAATATTTGCAGAAATGTGAAGGGTGTACTCACTTTTGTGACATACTGTATCCATATCATATATATTATTTTGTATGTTGATTGTTAAGCATTCTTGAATATGAGCACTTGAATATGAATGACGGCACAAAATCGATGGTTTCTAAGATGGTTTCACAGACCCAGTGTGGGAATATTCATTCATTCATTCATTTCCTCCAACTTATCCTCACGAGGGTCGCGGGAGTGCTGGCACCTATCCCAGCTGCCTTTGGGCGAGAGGCGGGGTACACCCTGGACTGGTCTCCAGCCAATCACAGGGCACATATAGACAAACAACCATTAACACTCACATTCATACCTATGGACAATTTGGAGTCGCCAATTAACCTAGCATGTTTTTGGAATGTGAGAGGAAACCGGAGTCCCGGAAGAAAACCCACACATGCACGGGGAGAACATGCAAACTCCACACAGAGATGGCTGAGGATGGAATTGAACTCGGGCGTCCTAGCTGGGAGGCCTGCGTGCTAACCACTTGCACGCCGTGCAGCCGTGTAGGAATATATTACTTTTAACAAGAATGAACAGGATGAGGGCATGAACTCTGACAAACTACGTATACATGAACAACTTGCACACCTTAAAGACAACCATCCTGTCCAGTTTTCCCAACTGGGGGGAAAAAAATACCACTGGAGGTGCAGCAGAGCCTTTGTCTCGACAGTCAACACTAACTGAGGCGTTTGGCGGGCAAAGCAAAACCAATATGAACATTCATTGATTCATTTTCTACCACTTTCCACAAAACAACACAAATAGTATTATCTTGCAAATGAAACACGGTGAGTGAAAACACCTTAAATGACTGGAGTATCAAAATGGCATTTTATTTGTTGTAGTTTAATTGATTATGGGGTTTATTTTAGTTAAAAGCGCTTGACATTCCAATTACGGAACTTAAATACTCAACTTAAATGATAATTAAATCGGTGGTATCCCATATATGTTGACAGAGTCGTCCACGGCATGAGCTCTGACTTTGCTACCGTTTGCTCGTTTCAGCACCTCTAATTACTCTGCTGAGAACTCTGTGACAACTTTGTCTTAATTCAGGACAAGCGAGGTCTGAACTCACCACATCAACAAACTGTAAGGAGCCGACAGCCGTGACAAGGCTAGCTAGCTAGCATGGCTGTGGCTTTTGCCAGCCTGACCTCCATAACATCTTGGAACCTTCGTGGGGACATCCCGGGCTGTAACGAGTGGTGAAAGACAGTATTTGCAATGAACATGAAACATGGAAGACAGTTGTAAAGGCAAGCTAACAGGCTAACAGACGGACAGTGTTGACACATGGCGTTGCCTAGCAACCGCAACAACGCCTGCGTCCAAGGAGAAGGGTTCACCCCTTGGATAAACTAGCATACCTGCCAGCTCAGGTAGCCCGGGTCGAAGTGTACCTGTGAGCTCATGTAGCTCAGACCGAAGCACTCCTGACACAATTATAGACATGGAGAAAACCTTTAAAGATCCACCACCGAAACCCGCTGAGATTAGCTCACAAGAATTGCTATTGATGTTGCTAAATAGGGTGGAGGACATGACCCAGAGGCTGGATCATGTTGACAAGAAGGTACGGAAGATGGAAAGTTGGATAACACGGGACAGAAAATGGAACAGGTGGATCTGCACGTTCAAACCCTAATACAGGAGATGTGAGATTTGAAAGTGGCAAATAAAGAATTGCTGGAGATCAATGCCGCCATCAAAAAAGATAATGAGGAAAAAGATAAAATAATTCAGTAGCTGAAAAATACAATCGACGACATGGATCAGAATACAAGGATGAATGACATAATAGTGACGGGGCTGAAGATCAAACACAGGTCTTATGCCAGGGCAGTCAGGAACAGTGAGGAAGCAGACCAAATAGATGTCGCCTCTACGGAGCAACTAGTAGTGGATTTCTTAACATCTAAAGAGATAGATGTTGACATCCATTCCATCGACACTTACATCCCACTGTACGGCAGGAACACAACTACACCCGTCGTCACTAACTGGAAATCCAAGTCCGCTGTACGAAAACAACGAAAGAAGCTGAAAGGTACAAATGTCTACGTGAATAACCATCTGACCAAACGTAATGCTGAAATCGCGAAGAAAGCACGTGACCTGAGAAAGCAGGGAAAGATTCAAGCTACTTGGAGTGCCAACTGTAAAATTTTCATCAATAAAATGGAGGACTGGAAGCCAGTGTGCTCGTTGTCAAAAATATCAAGGTTCTGGAAAAATACTACGATTACTCCAACTTGAAAATGGAAAACGGCTTAAAGATTGTCAGTATGATACAAGGAGATCTGCAATTGGACACCTTTGGCTCTACAAATCACAAACATCAAACAATGTTTGAATCTATTCAAGGAACCCTTCAAAGTAATTGCAATCTGGGAAATTGGCTGAACGGAGATAAAGGCATGAGTTGAAAGGGTACGAGAGTATGGAACGATGAGTGAATTAAAAAAACAATACAAGCAGTTGATGTTTGCTAAATACAAGGATGAAGAGTCTTGAAACCAGTCATGTTGGGTCACATAATCACTATTTTGACGGTTATTATGGTAACCATTATGTCATTATATAGTTACGTACATCACCTTCAGTATGTTTTAAAGAAAACAAAATCAAAAATTATATCAGGAAGGCAGGAAGTGAACAAATGTAACAGTTACTGATTGTAAAAGTACCAGCTGGAGGGGTAGGCTTTAATAAGCTTTGCTTCTTCCTACTCCTTTTGGACATGTGGAACTGTGAACTGATTATGTGATGCACTCGATTGTAATCTGTTGCATGTACAAATGAAATAAAACCATTACCATTACAAAAGCTTATCCATGCATTCATTTTCTACCGCTTATCCTCACAAGGGTCGCGGGGGTGCTGGAGCCTATCCCAGCTATCTTTGGGTGAGAGGCGGGAACCACCCTGGACTGGGCGCCAGCCAATCACTGGGCACATATAGACAAACAACCATTCACACTCACATTCATACCTATGGACAATTTGGAGTTGCCAATTAACCTAGCATGTTTTTGGAATGTGGGAGGAAACCAGAGTACCCAGAGAAAACCCACACATGCACGGGAAGAACATGCAAACTCCACACAGAGAGACTTGTTAGGTAATAACAGGAGGACCATCATCAATAATAATTTTAAAAATATATAAACAAATGACGTAAATACATATATTTAAAATAGAATACAACTTTTTGTGCAGTACAAGGATGTGGAGAACCCCAATGACTGCATTTGCCTTGCCTCCCTTCCCAAAACAAACTAACTAAATAGGGCCTGTGGTGTGATTGAATGAAATCATTCAACATAAAAATGATGAAAATGGAAAAGTGGATCTGAAGACCAATGCTCAATCTGTACGAAAAAAACAAACAAACAAAAAAAACCCAAAAACTATGCTTCTGCCAATTTCTCTTTCAGGCACTTTTTTAAAAGTTAAAGTGAGGTGAAGAAAATCTATTTGGTTTTTCACTCTCACCCTTGAAACCAGCAACTGAGTCTGGTACTGCTTACTTCCTTCCAGCCCCTCACGTTAATTGTGTTACTGCAGCGCTCTATCTGTCTCTGTCCGTATATGTGGTTATCTGTCGGTCTCAAGGGTGGAGGAGGAGAGAGAAGTGGAAAATGTGTAGCGTAAACAGTGCTTCCCTTGCTGCCCATTAAAATGCACCCTCCCATCCATGTGCCTCCCTTAATATAGACTCAGATTAATTAATTAGACAACTAGTGTACTCAGGGTACCAACGTACACATTTAGTTTTTTGTTTGTTTAAGAAAGTATTGTCCTCAGAATCCTGTCGTATAAAGTATGTGCTATGTGAAGCTTTAAGCCTATTAAATTCAGTATTCATAACATAACAGTATTGATTGGAGTTATATAACAGTTGTTGGTGTTGGGGTTACTGCTGCTGTGATTCCCCTACCAGGCCCTCAACACCCAGCCACTGAAGATGCCCGACTGTCCATTTCTAGTACAGTCTGGGTAGAAAATACAAAGTGCACCTACGTGGCTCTGCATTGTGTATTTTATTTTGTTTGATGTGGCGACGGCGTTGACCACGAACCAGGGAGCGATTGTGGTGCTGACAGAGGACATCTTTATTCCCACTTCACATAAAGGAAATATAATCAAGTCAGTTACTCAACATTATAACAGTAAACAAAAAATACTTTGCATTTATAACATATAATACAAGAATATCAAATAAATGATTAACACAAAACAATCATATGGGGCATAAAGAATGTTATTCCACAGAGAAACTAATTATTAATTAATGCTGCTTACCTTCACATAAAGGAAATAGAACTGAAGGTCAGACAGGAACCAACAGGAAATACCCAACAAGAATTGCAGCCAAAAGGGGCCAAAAGAACAGAAAGTGCGGCAGAAAAACTACAGCGACCCCTGCTGGCACAATTAAGCCACTGGCTACACATACAACAGCTTTTTGTGACAGCAGAAAGGTTATATTTTATAGGATATTTGGTTATTTTTTTATCTTTTGCTTTCAAAGGATGTTCACATCACAATACAACAATTTTTTTTTTACAGGGCTTCATAGTTGAAATATGTAGGTGTATCCCAGTGACAGCATTGTAAGCTAGCTGAAATGAGCTCGTTGTCTTGTGTTATAATGCACAGAAAAGGAAACATGTGTGCAGGTGTGTGTATGCATGGTTTTCATTCTTTCATTCATTTTCTACCGCTTATCCTCACAAGGGTCGCGGGTGTGCTGGAGCCTATCCCAGCTAATCCAGCTGACCAGGTACTGGGAAAAATTTGTAGATACAATAACGGTTAACCTTGGCTCCTTTGAATAATTTACATTGATGCATGCATACATGCATGAAGCTGGATTAGCTGGGATAGGCTCCAGGATGCCTGCGACCCTCGTGAGGATAAGCAGTAGAAAATGAATGAATGAATGAAAACCATTCATTCATTCATTCATTCATTTTCTACTGTGTTTTCCTCACGAGGGTCGCGGGGGGTGCTGGAGCCTATCCCAGCTGTCTTCGGGCGTAAGGCGGGGTACACCGTAGACTGGTCGCCAGCCAATTAGGGCACACATAGACAAACAACCATTCACACTCACATTCATACCGATGGACAATTTGGAGTCGCCAATTAACCTAGCATGTTTTTGGAATGTGGGAGGAAACCGGAGTACCCGGAGAAAACCCACGCATGCACGGGGAGAACATGCAAACTCCACACAGAGATGCCCGAGGGTGGGATTGAACCCTGGTCTGAATGAAAACCATGTGTATGCAATTTTCTCTTTTCTGTGCATTATAACACAAAAAAACTAGTTAATTTCAGCTAGCTTACAATGCTGTCACAACTGATCCAGTATGGGTAACAAAACCAATGCCGGCCTCTTGTTGGTCAAGTAGATTACCGTATTTTCTGAGTCGCATTTTTTGCGGGTAATTAATTTTCCAAATTACTTGACCAAAACAGACGTTACATCCTCTTGGAAGGCAAGTTCTAACATTAATAAAAGAATAGAGAACAGGCTGAATAGATATGCCCAACAAGATATGCTAATGCAATGTTTATTCAGCTACACGAAAAATAAACACGAACAAAAAAGGTGTCCAGTTTTTATGTAACATAAACAGTTTTTTAATTTATAAGTCTCTCTGGAGTATAAGTCGCAGGAACAGCCAACCTATGAAAAAAAGTGTGACTTATATTCCGGAAAATACGGTAATCATCACTGCATATTCACAAGAACAGCATTAAGATTCAAGATTATTTTCATTTGCCACTATATTTTGCATTTACTGGAAAGAAGTGGACTGCACGGCGGTGGAGTGGTTTGTGCTCAGGCCACACAGCTAGGAGACACTCGGCCATCTCTGTGTGGAGTTTGTATGTTCTCCCCGTGCATGCGTGGGTTTCCTCCAGGTACTCCGGCTTGTCCATAGGTATGAATGTGAGTGTGAATGGTTGTTTGTCTCTCTGTGCCCTGTGATTGGTTGGTGACCAGCCCAGGGTGTACCCCACAACCCTTGTGAGGATAATCAGTATAAAATGAATGAATGAAAGCACAAAGCACAACAAAACCGACCATTTAGCAAATGAAGAGGATGTTTACACACACATAAAGATCGTCGTAAGACAAATAAATGTTGCTGTGGATGATATACTTGACATCTTATTTTTTATAAACTGTCCAACATATAATATTATCATGACTATAACATACATTTATGGAGTATTGAAGTGCTGCTTTGTGTTTTTCATGTCTGTTTTTAGTCTGGATTTCAGTGCGGATACGTGCGTAATGTTCAGTGTCAAATAAATAACAACACTTTCCACAATTTTTGGAAGTAATTAATGGCGTGACGTTTTCATGCAATGATGGATACATCTATATTGGCTTCCATTGCATGTTTATTTCTACCATATGATTTCACATCACCACTTGAAATGTACACCAACCACACATTTTCACGCAGTTTATTTTTATGAATCACAACTTTTGCGTAGGAAGTTGCGTACTCAACTTTGAAGCCCAGTTTTGTGCGTAAGCAAGTTTTTTTTTATAAATGAGGCCCCCAAGCCTCCTGTTTTTTCTTAAACCTTGGGATTAAAAAGCATACCTACATAAAAAATGATAACATCATCCATCATCAGTCCCTCGCAGTGCCCTGGGCTCACTCCTGATTGGGGCATCTTCAACTCAGCATGATCTATTATATGTGTCTGTTTCTTACCATGTAAGCTGCACTCTTGGTTCAGGCCTTTGTCATCTACCGTGAAGACTGCTATTTTGTTCTGAAATTTTGCTCTGAAAAGTGTGTGCCTTTTCAGTGCATCCAGAATGTTGCTTTTCATCTGGTTTTCCAACAGCCTTGTCCACTGTCCACTGTGTCGTTTTTCTGTATGCATCAAATTCAAGACACTTAATAGAGGCCAGAGCAATTCACCAGACTGCACCGTATCTCTAATCTAGAGTCAGAGTACTTAGTAGGGGTACTTTGGTGCACCCTGGACTGGTCTCTAGTAAATCGCAAGCCAAAATCACTGATGTTATGCTAATACTATTTCTCTTACAATTAGATTTGTGAAATTACTATATTACAGAAAATACGGCGAAGACATACATAAAATCAATTGACTGATCACCCTGTTTAGATTTGATGATTTCTTCCACATTTCATTAGATCCAATGGGATTGTGCTTAGTGTGAGTATGAGAGAAAGTGTGCTTCCTTCATGTCATACAATCCATCACTGGCTGCTCTCCTTGCGGGTGGATCAGTTCAGGTTACGGTTGCACTCCCTGAGCTATGTTGTGGGAACTTGATGTATGTGCTGTCGACCCGCAGTTAATGAAACAACAGCCGGAACAGCCGGCTTGTCTCTTTGCTTTCTCTTCATCTTGAGGAATCCCTTCTACCATTAGCAAAAATTAAAAACATGTCTCAACAGAGAATTTATACTGAAATTATATTCATATAACAAGCAATAGAACCTATCACAGCTATTCAATAAAACCTACTCACATCTGAGAGGCTGAAATCAGAGGATATTTACATTTACTGTTAATAGATTACCAAAAATAGTTGTTGATTATTTGGATAATGCCATGGATTAATTGTTGCAGTTCCAATACATACAGTCAACATGCGATGTGACATTCGCAAACAAATCAAGTCTTTTGAACGATGAGAAACAATTTGCCGATATCAAGTATGAGAACTGTGAGAATATTCACAGACATATAAGAACAAGTCATTCTTTCATGTAACTGGGACTCGGTGCTCATTGTTCTCTTAAAGAAGTCATTCAATCGACTCAACTTGTTTGTGAACGTCACATCAAAAGGATTTGATACAACAGTGATGAGCTGGAATGGGATTGTTGAAGTACAGTCACTACTTCATTGATGTACAAACCAAGGACATACGTACATGTGAGGTGTACATTATGTCTCAGTGTTTGTCTGCACCCATATGAATAACATTAGACTCATGAAACATCTCTTATGCCACTAAAAGGTAAATCCCAATTCTGACATATTTGAAGATATATTAAAAATGTAACACAATAATTACTTTGCAATCAAGTTACTTATGTATATTTAACTTGTAACAATAACTAATTATTCATTCATTCATTTTGTACCGCTTACCCTCACGAGGGTCGCGGGGGTGCTGGAGCTTATCCCAGCTGTCTTCGGGCGAGAGGCACATATAGACAAACAACCATTCACACTCACATTCATACCTATGGACAATTTGGAGTCGCCAATTAACCTAGCATGTTTTTGGAATGTGGGAGGAAACCGGAGTACAATAACTAATTACGTTATAATTAATTAAAGTAATTAATAAATTATTTAATAAATTAAGTAATTTGCCCAACACTAATTTCTGTGACAGTGAGCTCGGTAGAGGTGTGATTGGGACAACAGCCCCTCGATATTAATCTGAGCAGTGCTTTGTTGGACCATTGGCTCGTCATGGATTGTCCATAACAAACACCATGTTCCTTTTTATTTATTTATTTATTTATTTTTTGTGTCCTGTCTAGCCATTGGGGCAGATAGTATTGTTGATCTAAATGCCCTTACATCAGGGGTGCTCACACTTTTTCAGCATGCGAGCTACTTTTAAAATGACCGAGTCAAAATGATCTACCCACTACAAAAATGCAAAACATCTATTTATTTTCAAATGTATTGAGGATTATTTGTACATACAATGTATGTTGATGTACCTTACATAACCAAATGAGCCAATATTGCAAAACACACATAATTAACTATTAACATTTTTTGTAATTACCTGAGTTTACTTTGATGACTTGCACTGAATTGAATCAGCCAGGGATGCATAGTCCAGACAGTAGCTGCTGATAGCCAGGTTAGCCAGGCAAACGCACTTCGAAAAAGACATTGTGAAAAAAAAGTCCACCTCCCATTCCATATGGAAGTGATATGTTTTTTGCCTTTTTACTTGGTCCAGCTCCTTGACTCATTTTAGTGACCATAAACTTTAGCGAGGGCTTAAAATCTGACGCAATTCGCCGACTAGCTTAGCACTTTGCATCGTTGTTTACGCATGAGCGGTGACCTAAAGGTCAAAATTCAGTTGTCATCTGACTGGTTGTCCTGTATGTCAATCAAGTAACGGGGATGGATGATAGGCTGACATCGTAAGTTCTGCTGCACTTAGAGACGTTGTTTGATTTGATTGGTCACCCGAAGGACAATTTTCAGTTGTCATCTGAATGGCTGCCCTGTATATCAATCAAGTGACGGCATTGATGCTAGGATGATATTTTTTTAATGTCACGCCGCGATCGACCAGTACCACCTCTGCGATCGACCGGTAGATCGCGATCGACTTAATGAGCACCCCTGCCTTACATGCTAAACAGATTTGCTCTGCCGGGAAAGGTGTTGTGTGAAATGTGAAATGTGTGAAAGCTATACCTTCCCTGTACTATGACATTTTATTTGCCGTTATTTTATGTTTTTGTTTTATGTTCAAGCATAACGGTGTCCACATGTGCTGCAGTTTGACGATCAACTCTGTGGTCATGTCATCAGACTTTATGTTGTGGAGACTGGAGTTGGTTTCAGTGATGGGGGAGAGTCAAACTGGCAGGCCCCAACGTAGTCTGACGGTCTGATGGGGACGTCTGGCAGAGTCCTCCATCAGAAGGAGTTTCAACTTCCACCTCTGGGAGAGCTTCAGCCATGTTCCGAGGGAGGCAGCGCACATTTAGTCACATTGTGTGGACCATATTTCATGCCTCCATTGTCAAGGTGGCTGATCGGAGCTGTGGCTCTAAGGTGGCCTATTTGACCTATGGGACTCCAGAGGAAGCTGGCAGGCCAAGTAGTTTGCGACTCTGCCTGTTGCTGAGGCAAAAACTCAGCGAAGAATAACTTCTGGATGGCTTTGAAGAGATTCTGTCCCGCCATCCGCTGTTTCAAGAGGGGGAAACATGGTGTACTGCTGACCTCTACTTGAGATGTTGTGGACCTGTGAGTATATACGTCAAAGACCTCCTCGTCTTCCAATGAGGAAGCAGGGCCTGGGGACTCCATGGTGGACTCTCATGTCTCTGAGGTTGGTCAAAAAGCTCCTTGGCCCTTGGATTCCTTTGGATGCTGTGGTAGTGCGCTGGTTGACAGCATCATGTGGACATTCGTGGCAGCGCCTCTGGATCGGCAGACTGGGTTGGTAGTCCCCCTTTTTAAGAAAGGGGATCGAAGGGTGTTTTCCAACCCCCCCGGTAAGGTCTATTCAGGGGTTCTATTCAGAGGAGGATCTGCGGATTTCTGCCAGGTATCTCGGATTCAGGAGGAGCAGCGTGGTTTCTTATTGCCGGCAATAAGTTGGACTCGTTTTGTCAGGGTTGCCCTTTGTCACTGAGTCTGTTCAATACTTTTATAAACAATTTGTAGGTGCAGTCAGGGCATTGAGGGGATTTGGTTTGGTGGCTGAAGGATTGGATCTCTAACTCTTTTAATGAGCGGCTGGGATGAGAATAAGGACCTCCAAGTCCGAGTCCATGGTTCTCACCCGAAAAATGGTGGAGTACAATGAAATCCTGCTCCAAGTTGAGGAGTTGAAGGACCTGGGTCTTATTGGGGACCTGGGGAGAGGAAAGTCGGCACAGAAGAAGAAGATGGCACATGATTTAATCTTGTGCCATGAGCTCTTGTGACACTCCTACAATCAAGTAATGCAGCGGTAGCATAAATAGAAGATGTAGAGTATGAGTAAAAGTGAATTTCATTTATGTTTTGATAAATAGCTGTCTCATCTCCGTAGGCATCTGTGTGTGTGCGAGGTGGTTAAAATCACACCGCATGCGTTTCGCTTATTATCCAAATGAGAACATTTCGAGGGTAAAATGTTTTCCCCTATTTGTACATTCAATCCACTGCTCAGTTGCATAATGATGTTCCAGAATTCTCTATGATAAAAGCCTTCCGGGAAGACACCAACACGACAGCATGTCACATCGGATGAATGCATGGTTGTTTCCTTGACCTGCAGCGGAGAACTTGTCAACTTTTTAACATCTTCACCTTAGAAAAGTCTTTTGTCGTGTTGCGGACATATCATGCTCAAGCATGATTGTACCACATCTTGCCTATGAGGCAGGGAGTGGAGACCGCAAGAACTGTGTCTGCATAGTAATTGGTTGGGTAGGCTCCCATAATGTTTTAATGCATAAATATATCAAGCACTGAAATTACAATTTAATGGCCTGTGGAATTAGAAAAGGAAGCTCTTATTCTATGCAACCAACCCCCACCCTACACTGTTCTCTGCTTCTCTATAACCATGTTTCATTTACTCATGGCGCTCTGTCTTTTTTTTTTTTTTAAGTCTGTGTAATGTAAAGCTCTCTGTGTCTTTAATTTCTTTGGGTACTTTGACATTGGACAGTTTTACATACTGTGTACTGTGTCAAAGAGGCATGATGAATCATTTCCCAATAAAGCAAACTTAAAATTAAAATACCCTTGTGTAAAAATAATGAAAATATATTTATTGCACAAATGCCCATTTGTACCATTTGAATCCCCTACCCGCCAAATCGCCAAAAAGTACGGTAGGTTCCCCCAGTCCTCTTGGCAGACTTGTTCAAAAACATTCCATTTGTTTTGTCTAGAGATGTTCAGTATTGGATTTTTAGCCATATCCCAGTCCTGCACTTCATTACCAATACTGATATCAACCGGTATATATATTGGTCGCAGATCTTCCCTTAAACCAGTGCTTCTCAAATACTGGGGCGGGCCCACCTGGGTTTTGTGCACGGGGCAACATGTAGAAATGTATAGGAACTGTATAACATGCAAATTGACTCTAGTATATGCTTGTATGCTCTCCATTTTGTTGCATTTGCCTGGTTTCAATTTCAAGTTCAGTCTGTACAGTCTAGAATAGATCAGTTTTTGAGTCTTTCAAATCGGGGGGGCTGAAGAAGAAATGTCTATTTATGACACTAACATATGACAAATACTCAGTTGAGGGAAGACCACTTAATTTTAAATAGATTCCTATTTTGTCAGATGCCACCTGACAAAAGTCAGTAGATATATTTTTACGCCAATATTGGCTGATAATATAATATCAGCTAAATTCAGCTAAGAGGAAAGGAAAGGTACACAAAACTGTGGTGAGACCAGCCATGTTGTGCCACGGAGGAAAACACAGGAAGCAGAACTGGAGGTAGCAGAGATGAGGATGCTGAGGTTCTCATTGGGAGTGACCAGGATACATAGGATCAGGAACGAGTACATCAGAGGGATTGCATGTTAGAGGCCTTGGAGATAAAGTCAGAGAGGCCAGACTGAGATGGTTCAGACATGTCCTAATCTTGACCATACAATTGTGATAGAATAAAAATGCCAAAGTTGAACACAATTTGTACAGTGACCCTGGTTAACCTCTGACTTCACATTGTTCAGATTTCAACAATTTCACTATAATAACTATAGGTTGTGATTACTAACTTTTCCTGAGCACAACTTAAAAATGTTTACTGTCCTCAAACCACAGAAAAAAAAAACTATGATCTCATTTGACATTTAAAAATGTGTTGTAATTATTTTTTGTAATTATTTTTTCTTGGCTTCTCGGGGGAACACAGTGGATGTTTTGTTAGCATGGCGTTTAAACCTCCCCAAAATGTAAACATTAAATTTCCACATAATTCCACCCAGAGCCTGTATACGTTTGATTGGTAAGACAATTTTCCACCCAATGTGTCATGTTCCAAATTCAGAACAGTGGCGTAATCAGTTGCACCAATAAATCCTCATCTTTGCCTGGCATACATAGATTTTGATCACATTCGCTGTTGTCACATGGTAATGATAACACACCTGAGTTAAATGTCTTTATTCATTCATATCATTGTGGAAGATAATAGAAAAATGTATGTGCTTTCTAGATTTCTATAATTATTTCTGTCATTCTGTTGGTGACGATCTGGCAAGATTAGTTGTCTTCAACATGCTGTCTTCATTTTCTGCTACTCACGCACAACTAATTGCTTGTTGAAAAGTGTCAGTCAGAGCAATGCGAATGCTGGCAGGTATGTGTGCACGCAACTCTGCGGTAATAAAGAATTGACTGTGGTGTAGTTGAACCAGTAGTAACAGGAGTGCATACTGTATTATTGTCACTGATTTAACAGTGCCACACAAAAAAATCTCCCGCAGGCTTCAACTAATGATTATTTTAGTAGTTAATCTAAAACTTGTTCTTTCAATTAATCAAGTAATCGATTAGGTCAGGGGTTGGAACCTTTTTGGCTAACAGAGCCATGAAAGCCATATATTTTCAAATGTATTTCTATGAGAGTCATAGAATATTTTTTAACATTCAATACAACTAAATGCGTGCATTTTTAAGCAAGGCCAACCATTTTATAATATAATAAATCTCTGCATTCATTATTATTGTTTTAATTAACATTGTTATACAGAAGCTTGGGTTAGGCTCTAGTCCGGGGGTCAACTCTAGACCCCTAGACCCCGGCTCTAGACCCGCAGCGCCGCCCTAGTGGCTCCTTGGAGCTTTGCAAAAATGTTTGAAAATGGAAAAAGATGGTGGAGGGACATATATTTTTTGTTTTAATATGGTTTCTGTAGGAGGACAAACATGACACAAACATTCTTAACGTTTTCCAATACTGTAAAAATGTGTAGCATAAATATTAAATTTCTACATTTCTGTCAACGAAGATTTGCGTCATAGCCTGCTATCTATCAGCAAGGCGGGATGCCAGGCAGGTGGCTGTTGTAAACAAACTGGCGGCTGTGTGATGGGCCATGGATCCCAAAGGGAAAAACAGAAAAATAACTGAGGAGAACAGAGGATTAAACATTTCTTCAACCAAATCATTTGCATTCATTGCATTTATCTTACATGCCCGATGTTGAGAAGCTGACCAGTCATGTCCATAAACAGAAGTCACATTAAACGGCACAATGACACAATCCTGTCATAGGCACATATTTAGTAACAGTGGATATTTTTATAAAGTGATTTCTGATTCTCATCAGTATATATTTGGAATGACACTCAGGGATATTATTGTGTTATGTTGCTTGGGTCCGAGTGTTACAGGCATTTGCCTTGGACAGCTATGTAGGGTGAACTTGCATGACCTTTGAACCAGGAAGTTTGTCCGGTGTGAAATGCCTCGGGCTGGAATGTTAAAATAAAGTTGGTTGGAAGCAATAAGTACATTTTCCTTCTTTGCTGAAGTCAGGTCGCTCTTACTACGGTCCCATTTGTTCTTTTTTCGAATCCTCAAAATAAAAATAACATCAAAAATCTAATTTCTTTATTGCATTTCTTTAATTTCATCAAAACAGTGTAACATAATTTATTAATATTGTAATGAAGTTAAACTTGAGGCGACATCGTACAACAGAGTATTCACGTGGTGCGTCATTCCCTACAGGATGCGCTGCAGGGAAAGTAAACATTTAATCATGAAGGCTCATTATGTATTTGTAGTAGTTGGTTAACTGATAGTAGGCTAATATAGCTAATACAGCATGTGTCGCCTTCATTATAAGGCTTTTATAATGCTTTTAATTTTTTTGCGGCTCCAGACGTATTTGTTTTTTGTTTCCAATATGGCTCTTTCAAAATGTTGGGTTGCTGACCCCTGTCCTAGTCCAAGGGTGCCCATTACGTCGATTGCGAGCTACCGGTCGATCGCAAAAGTAGTGTGGGTCAATCGCATAAATGTCACATTGTAGATATCAATTGATATCAGTCAGCCGACACTAAGCTCCCCGTCGTGATTCACTGGTTCTGCTCCTTTGGCAAAGATGAAGTACAGAGCAGACGTCCACACAGATGTGGAACTTCCATCTTTATTATTCTGATTATGAATAAACTAACTGGGGTGGTAAGATGTCCATATTTATAACAAAAGTGATTAGTTTATTTGAAAAGGCTAGTTGGAACAAAAGTCAAATGTTTAATTGCTTTGCTTTGCATCCTGAACTCTACTCTTTTTCATTTCTTCTCTAACTGTAATGTTTGATTGTAAATGCTAGCATTTTTAGTTAGCTAACTGGACATAAATACATGAACTATTTGTATAATGAATCCGACTTAGCTATTTTAACTGACATACTACTATATTAAGTAATTACTGTATGTGTAATTATCTGAATTGTTGAATATCAACTACTTTGATGATAAAATATATCTAAACAATTGTTGATGAATAATAAAATGAATTAATGATTGATTAATTGATGAATTGTTGCAGCTCTAATAATGACATATTTTCTGTACCTGAATTTCTCTCCTACAAGCGTGAATGCGGGCTCCTTGGTTCCACACTAGTTAGCATATGTCACCAATCGCGGTTTCAGAGAACAGATAATGAGGGCAAAAACCTGCCAATATTCATCACAATTATAAGTTCAACTGAATGAGATTTGTCATTTGGCCATAAAAGGGGGACTTGTGATAAGGTCTGTCACTCACGGCTCA
Organism: Doryrhamphus excisus; assembly: GCF_030265055.1. Lineage (NCBI taxonomy): Eukaryota > Metazoa > Chordata > Actinopteri > Syngnathiformes > Syngnathidae > Doryrhamphus > Doryrhamphus excisus. The sequence goes on from NC_080480.1 coordinate 8,977,009, forward strand.
CCCACATACGTACACATATACTAGGATTGGGCAATATGTATCACAATATTTTTGGGATGTATCACGGTAATTACCTGCAGTGGAGTCTTGTATAAAAACAAATCTTAACCCATATTATTAAATATAATATAATATAAATATAAATTATACGGCGGTAGAGTGGTTAGTGCCCAGGTCACACAGCTAGGTTTGATTCCACCCTTGGGCATCTCTGTATGGAGTCTGCATGTTCCCTGTGCATGCGTGGGCTTTCTGTGGGGACTCCGGCTTCCTCCCACATTCCAAAAACATGCTAGGTTAATTGGCGTCCATAGGTATGAATGTGAGTGTGAATGATTGTTTGTTTATATGTGCCCTGTGATTGGCTGGCAACCAGTCCAGGGTGTACCCCGCCTCTCAACCAAAGACAGCTGGGATAGGCTCCAGCACGCCAGCTCTAGAAAATGAATGAATGAATACATTAAAAGTAAGAATACCTATGGCCAAAGCAAGCCAGGCGATTCCACTTGTTAAGGGCAGCTGCTTTCACAACATTAGATCCACTGTCAGCACCTCTAAGTCTGAGTCTGTGGTTCTCACCCAGAAAAGGGTCGGGGATGAGAACCTGCCCCAAGTGGAGGAGTTTAAGTACCTTGGGGTCTTGGTGAATTGGTGTGGCGTCTGCGGGGATACAGGCTCTACATCGGTCTGTTGTGGTGAAGAGAGAGCTAAGCCGAAAGGCAAAGCTCTCAATTTACCTGTGGATCTACGTTCCTACCCTCAACTATGAGCTTTGGGCAGTGATCGACACAACAAGATCAAGACCAAGCTGCCTAAATGAGTTTTCTCCGCAGGGAGAGAGATAAGAGATCGAGATAAAGAGTGCTACTCACCTTAGAGATGAGTAGCACTGTCATCCGGGAGAGACTCGTAGTAGTACCGCGACTCCTCCCCAGTGAGGAGCCAGATGAGGGCTTGGTCTGGTTAGGATGTCTCCTGGACGCCTCCCTGGGGAAGACCTCGGCGAAGACCCAGGGCACGTTGGAGAGACAGAAAATAAACCACTCTACATTCTTGTATTCCTATACACACACATACTTTTGTTGGGATGGAATTTATTGACTAAGCCATGGACTCATCAGAAGATTGTTCAGTCAGACTATTCACAGTAATGGTGAAGTAAACTGAAAAATTCAATCAATGATCAGAGTGAACCGCTGGCGGAAATGCTATCAGTGTGAGATAATGCAATTATTGCCACAAGGATCTATTCTTCTATTCGTATTTGGGTGCCTTGCCTGTCACAGTAAAGTATGCACCACTTAGTGTCTGGCCAAGGATTAGAGAGAAAGCATTAAGAGAAGAAGATAAATTTGCTCTTTGAGTTGGGGTAATGAGGGAACGATGTCAGGGCATTTGTCAGCTTCTGTTCCATTTAGGTATGGATTAGGTTCAAATGAAAATAGTCGCCTCCGGCGGACCTAGTTGGTATATTTTTACAGTTATTTGTAAAACTGTATTCACATACAGTTTGCTGCTGGCAGTCACTACTAAAAAATGCTAACGGCAGATGATCGATGAACAGATGGAATCTCAGTTGCAGCCTAGCCTTTAGCCTGATTGTCAGGCTCACACTAGAGCTAGAGGCTAGCATGCTAGAGAACACATTTTCCCAAGCCATGTCCGCATAATCCACACGACTTAGTTGTTGCAATTCCAGCAATGATTTACAATAAGATATTGACTTTGTTCACCTTGCTCTAAGATTTGAGGCTGCATTGTCACATCATTATATGTATGCTGTAGGGCCATTACAATATTTAATCATGTTAATCACATTTCGTCAATAGGTAATTCAGAATTAATCACAATTAATTATGGATAGAAATACATTTTTAACTGTAACAAGTAGGAATGTCAATCTCTTTGTTGTAAACACTCCCATATGCATCTAGATACACAAGTTAATCAATATGATTCAACGATTACATTTGTTGACGTAGATAACTTACATTTAGATTAATCTTACATTATAAAATAAAGAAGCCAAGGTAGTAGCAACCCCGCTCCCTGTATGCACACACTATAATGCTACACAGACAAGCACTTTTGCTCCATGACTTACACAAAATAAACACACTTAGGACACTGATAAATTGTTACTTACTGCTTGCTCTGCTGAGTCTTCGACACGACCAAGTAACGTTGGAAAGGCGTTGGGCTTCAGCAAGTTTGTCGTTCACAAAACAGTTCAGTGTAAAATGCTGCTGACAGATTAAAATGCATTTTTTTTGCTGGTAGGGAATCAGGAACTCCAACCACTTGGCGTCTTTAGGAATTGTAAACAAATGAGGCTTTCCCTTAAGAGCTATTGCTAGCAACTGAGACTTTGGTGGGGGGAGGGCAGAGCTTGGGGAAGGGCAGGAGCTTATCTGGCTTAGAGCCATGCCCATATAAGGAGGCCCTCTCCTCTGTGACATCACAAAGGGGCAGTTTTACCACGCCCTCTGAAACCGAGTGTTCAGAGCCATCCCAAACGTCTTTCAGGGCTCACTTCCATATGCCCAAACCTCATTATCTGAAACTTTGGTATTGTTTAACACAAGAATACAACATTCTAACTACATTTGTAGGTTAGAAAAGTGGAAGAAGCACAATAGGTCCCCTTTAAAAGAAACTTCCATTAACGTGTTAAAAATGCAAAAAGTGAAAAATTGCAGATTTTCTGACACAAAATTATTCAAATTCTTTCAAATTCTAACTTTTTAAAGCTTTTTTAAAAAAAAAAGTTACACAATTAACTAATTGAACTATTTTCCAAAAGCCGCAGAACTTGGTACCCGCCTTTTGTTTATTTTTTTAAATATTTTTGACAGATTTTTCAAGCACACACAATATTGTGTTCTAGGGTTATATATGTAGACATGGTATATACCAAAAGAAAGGGTGAACTCTCATCTTTCACCAGAAAAAAGTTTGTTCTACCTTTTCACATGTTTTAGTAATAAAATATGTTCAGCAGTAGAGCATAGGTACTTTTCAGCAAATCTGTTCTCAATTTTCAATAAAAAGGGGAAAAACAGCTTTTTGTGAAAAGGTAAATTTCAAGCATACCTTTATCTTTGGTAAAGTTAATGCATCATTAACACATTAACTTTGACAGCCCTAATTTTAGTGCCATTTATAATGAACCAAGACAACAACATTTTTACACGTCTTGATGTCATACTACAAGTTCCATGAGTGTGACCTTTAACGTATTCCTTCTCGAGTGTATAATCCATCATTGGCAAAATAACAATGGCAACAACACAAAATAAATGCATATGTGGGCATATACGGTGTTAACAATGGCTCAACTTGTTTGTCCAAGTACGCTGGAGCCACAGACACTAATGGTCACAACAAGTGTTGAATTCTAACAGATACCATTCCTCAATTAGTGGCTAAATGTGAATGCCACTTGAAATAAAAGAGTCTGTTCAAATATTTTTCTCTTGCAGGAAAAAAAGAAAAACAAAACAAACCAACATTACAGGTGTAGCCACTGGACAATCGCAATTACCGACAATAAGATTACTATAGTCTCATTAGCACCAAGCGGTAATTTGGTTACCTTTGTTTCAGCTCTGTGTAAACTGCACTCAAAAGAAGGAGGAGGTGACATTTTCTGCCTCAGAGGTAGTACCTGGCAGTTATTCCAAATGTGTACTTACAATATTATCAGACCAGGAATTAGAAAATTCCCTGTGCATCTCCCATTACATTATACAAAATCAAGTCTCAAGGAACCATTCCAGAGACCTTAGCATTGTTTGAATTTCCCTTTCTCTCATCACATTTCAGCCCCTCTCACAGGCTATTATGAGCTGAACAGTGCTTGAGATATTGTTTCCCACTGGGGACCGCTAGCATTCCTGCTTATTCAGCATCGTCTCACTCATTCTCCTTTCCCCACTTTTTTCCATCACTGCTTGTTAGCTTTTATTCCCAGTATATTTCTTTTGCATCGTGTGCATAGTTATGGTAAGGGTTTAGTTTATTTCGAACATGCTTAACAAAACAACATCAAGTTTACATATGCAAGATTCCACATAAAGTTATCTAAAAAGAAGCAGAATTGATTTAATCCCACCCAATCTGGTCTCAGCAATTACCGATTACTGATAGTTTGTTCACTTTCAGCTTTAAACATGTTACACCGAGAAAGATGTAATAGTAATGTAATAGTTAGTAAATAGATAAGCGTTAGTAGGTAGCTTATTCAATAATGGAAAATAATACAGGACAGAAACATTGTAAAATTGATAAATAAATATACACTATGTAATTTGCATTCTGGTTTCACAGTCAAGAAATTGTGGGTTTGTATGTCTGTTGGAACTTCCCCGTGCCACTGAGTAAATTGGTCCTGTGTATGTGTGAACTGTGCGGTGCTGTGTGCCAGTGCACAAAGAAAACTTTTGTTCAAAATTTTTGGTACACATAATTTCTGTGAACTTGTCATGAATGCAACAAGGGAATGAGAGGGAGTGGAAAAGTGAGGTTACAGGGAAAAGAGATACAGAAAGTGGAGTATTTTAAGTACTTGGGGTCAACAGTTCAGAACAATGGAGATTGTGAAATGGAGGTAAAGAAGCGTGTGCAGGCAGGATGGAACGGGTGGAGAAAAGCATCAGGCGTGATGTGTGATAGAAGAGTTTGAGCTAAAATGAAAGGAAAGGTGTGCAAAACTGTGGTGAGACCAGCCATGTTGTTTGTTCTAGAGACAGTGCCACTGAGGAAAAGACAGGAAGCAGAACTGGAGTTAGCAGAGATAAGGATGCTGAGGTTCACAATGGGAGTGACCAGGATGGATAGGATCAGGAATGAGTACATCAGAGGGACTCCCAAGGACTTCTGGACTACTGCCGAACCCCACTGTCTAATTTTGTCGGTACAGGAGTTGATAATAAATTAATAAACCTTTTGGAGAGCAACTTGAAAAGTGATTTGGAACTCCTGGCAGCTGATGAGCTACTGGTCGGAGACCCCTGATTTACCTTGTATGAGTGGTAATGTGGATTTTCCACAACATTGGTAATAGAAATGTGGTCATTACAAAAAACTCGGGTAGACCACTGACTCACATCAGTGACTTGCATCAGTGACATGTCATTTGCACCGTGCTCCGTGCTTCACACTCTACAAAAGAACCGCTTACTTACACAAAATAAATACGCTTGCGATTTATACTCTTCAACATGACCACGTGGCATTGGAAAGACAGTGGCGTGCCCAGGTTAGAAAAAAAAAAAAACTCTCTGAAATCAAGTGTTGAGAGCCATCCCAAACATTTGTCAGGTCTCACTTCCAAATGCCCAAATCTCATTATCTAAAACTTCGGCATCATTTAACACGATAATACAACATTCTAACAACATTCGCCCAAAGCGATGTCTTCTATTCAGCACCTCCCTCTCTTTTTTTTTTCAAGTTTATTGCCTCTTTTTGCACATTCTCTGCATCTGCGAGAAAATATAGACATATCTTTTGTTTTTTCAAGGGCTTCTTCTCTGGAGTTCAACATCTTGTAGATCCCCTGCAAATAAAGGACTTAATGAAGCTTGGGTGATGCCTGTTGTCCCGCTGAGACACAGCGGGACCAAATAATGCCATGATGGATGCGGGATGTGGGGGTGACAATAGAATAATCTGTGTAATATTGTCAAGAACTGTACATAGGTTGCGTGTGGTCAGTTCGAGCCAATGTGCACCATTTTCGGTCATGAATTGCTTTCCAAGTGCGTGACTTCTATATAAACAGAACGCAAACAGTGTGCAAAAGAGTCTTCACGCTTTTTATGCGTGACATAAATAAATAAATGGCACGTATTCCCACAGCAAATTGTGGGCCCATGCAGAGGCAAAATGTGTAAGCACCGCTTTAGCCTACAACAATCTTTTTATGCAATAAAAATTACTCAATGAATATGTATGTAAAAATCATTACACACTAAATGTGCAAACTTGCCACTTGTTAATGTGTGCCCAGTAGCTCACTTGTGCACTGATGATGTTGTGCTGCTCACATGTGCCTGGTCTGCTCCCAAGAAGCTATATACTGTATATTTTATTTGCGACTGAAACCACACATCTTCCTATAGTGCCAATCTGCTCAACTGGGATAGAGTGACCTGAATGGAATAAACAGTAGAAAATGGATAAAGGCATGTACATAAATAGCACACTATCCATCTGTTAAATAAAAATAGCTTTTTTCATTTACTCTCATGTGAATAACAAATTCACTTTTGAGCCTGGTTCCAATTTAATGCCCAACTGATCCTGTACATACTCATGTACAGCATACAAAAAGTGGATTTTTATATGCCAGACTTTTTCTTGGCAGACACTGTGGAGCCCACTTTGCTTAAAAATAAAATGATGATAATAATACAAAATCTGAATAAAAACAGCTTTCTCATAAATGGCTCAGACACCTCCAGACTTCTATACTACAATATCATCTGGAGCAGTTCAGGATCAATATTCTACACATATGACAAAAAATCTTTCAATTAAAATCTACTCACTAGAGACGTTGATTTCTCATCCTCAGTCAAACAGTTTAGCTTGAAAAACACAGTTTACCATAATTGGAAAAATCATGAAAAAAACACTTCAATTAAGCTCCAGTTGATCTGCTTCCTTGTATTTAGACAGCTAATGCTTGACAGATGCCAAATCACACTGTGTAGACTGTGTAGAGTTTAGACTAAATGGCTTTCAGTGAATTGTTGGTTCCAAATAACACATTTTCAAATGAACTCTAGTTTCTATACCAGTTTCCAACACTGGGCTTTCAGCTCTAACGTTGTAATGCAGCCACACTAATGTGCTGTAATACTTATAATAATCGTGGTGTCTTCAGATTCAACAACAACTGTCATTGTCGGGTTTTCTCTTGTAGATTCCAGCACACTAATGAGCTGTGAGCAAGAGCAGCTGAGGGTAAGTCTAGCTTGCTTTTAAGTGTCATGTGTGTCAAATATGTATGTCCGAATAGTTTGATGCAAATTAGAGAACCACTGGCATACATAGGTGTTAAACATGAGTTTCAAAATGTTATTCTGCTTTTATTGCTGTAAAATAATAAAGACACGGACATGCATTATTCAGAGATCTAGCCACAAGTATGGCTGTTGAAAGAGGGAGCCAACAGGCATGCAGCTGGCTGTGGCTGTGTCAGACAGTTAATTTGGGGTGTGCACTGGAGGACTGTTCAGTATTGTAGGGTCCTGCAGGGCTAATTGACTCATGTTACTGCAGTTAGGGTTGTTCTGTTATGTGCATTATGGTGCTCAAATTACTATTCCAAGTCACATGCAGTCAGCGTGGGCTCAGTTCCAAAACAGTAAATGAATGTGAATGTGTGAGTGCTTGTTTGTGAACATTTGTTGTTGTTGTTTTGTGAAGTAACTCATTAGTGGGACCCTACCCTGCTAATTTCAGACTTTAAACATGATTTTGGATCCCAGTGGGGCACAATATGAAGTTACTTTTAATAAAATACTCCATAAATATCAAGGTTGTGTACCAGGCAAATTATCATTCTTCTCCTCTTGGCTGAAACACTCAACCAATCCTACTCTGTTGAGATGCACATAGCACGGTTACGTAGAATCAGATATATTGGGTGTAAATGGATGAATTTTGGTAGAATTTAGGTAGGTCTTTAGCTCCCTCAGTTGGGTGGGTGTGGGGGGGGGTGGTAATGTCCAGTTCAGCCCACAACTCAAGGCTTTGAGTTGTGGGCCCCTGTGCGATTTTATTTGACACCCTTGATCCACCTCACAGCAAACCGCTGTGTTCAAGGACAATTAAACAAATTTCGTAATCAAACGTAATTTCAACGCTTGATGACAAAAAATATTATCAACAAGTTGGGAGTGAGGTCTTACCCCAAGTGGAGGAGTCGGGTCTCCGGGTCGTGTTTATGATGGTTGGGGCATGAGGTCGATAGGCAGATTGGCACAGCAATGAATGTGATGAACTGGTGAATGTGGTCAATTTACCAGTCAATCTTTCCCACACTCACTCTCACATGACCAACAGAACGAGGTCGCAGATAGAAGCAGTTTGAGTTAGTTTCCTCTGTAGGGAGAGCTTTTGCTCCTTCATATGGAGAGTAGCCACTTGAGGTGGTGGGTATCCAGTCCGGATGCCTCCCTGGTGAGGTGTTCCGGGCATGGCCAGCCGGGAGAATGCCCCAGGGCAGACCTAGGACACACTGGAGGGATTATGCGTCACAGCTAGCCTGGAAAACGCCATAGTGTCCTTCCGGTGGAACTGTAAGAGGTGGCCAGGGACTAGGACGTCTTGGCTTCCCTACTGAGACTGAGACTTAATTCGAAGTGTTCGAAGAGTGACATGTTCCATCCATCCATTTTCTATACCGCTGATCCTCACTCGGGTCGCGGGTATGCTGGAGCCTATCAAAGCTGTCTTCTGGCGAGAGGTGGGGTACACCCTGGACTGGTCGCCAGCCAATCACAGGGCACATATCGACAAACCATTCACGCTCACATTCATACCTATGGACAATTTGGAGTGGCCAATTAACCTAGCATGTTTTTGGAATGTGGGAGGAAGCTGGAGTACCCAGAGAAAACCCACACACGCACGGGGAGAACATGCAAGCTCCACACAGAGATGCCCGGCGGTGGAATCGAACCCAGGTGTTCTCGATCTCTTGACTGTGTGTCTTGTACTCATATATTGTATACTATATGGATAATTCCAGGTCAAGAGCATTCTACCACTGTTCTTTTTATCCTGTGTTTCCATTCGTGTACCTGCATACCACATACACTCGTGAATGAATGCTTTGATTGAACTAGTCTGAGGAATCTGTGTGATGATTGTGTTTAGGTTTCATTACTCACTTGTCAAGAGACCTGAGACGAGCAGTAAATTGTCAGCCTCATTATAAATTGTGTGGACTGAGTACAGCTTACTCATCCACTTAATGAGTCAGGGATCTTTGCCTCTTTGCTGTCTTCTTGTCTCAGAGGCTAGTGCTGTTTTATTGCTGAATATGCAAAAGTGTTCATTTATATATATATATATATATATATATATATATATATATATATATATATATATATATTTTTTTTTTTTTTTATCGGTTTCCAATAAGTATGCACAAAAACGCAGAAACAGCAGCAGCAGGCGCTGCTCATGTTGGCTTTGATGTCATGCAGCACAGCCCTCATTAAAGTGTGGGTACATTTCTAGTCTAAAAATAAACTTACAGCTTTAGTGTTATTATTCATTTCGTGGCATCTTATTGCAATCCCCACTGCACACAGCTACCAGCCAATTTAATTTCTTTTGTAATTGTCTATTGCCATAAAGATATGAACATGTATTTCCTACAGGAAAAAACAGGGAACTGAGAAGAGCAAGGATTATACTTGCAGCTCAGATTTGGACTGGAATTGTTTTTCCTGGTTATGCAGCCTTTGGGCATAACCAGCCATATTTAAACGGAGCACTTAAACGAAATATTAAAATATTCCAAAGTATTCTTTGCACACATGTCCATTTCAGTCCATTTCAATTGTTTATTTTCTGTTCATTTCCAAAACAGTGTTTGTGTTTTGACATCTTTTAACTCAGCCTTTTCCCAAGTTAGGGTCAGTAAGGGTCGTGGATTGTCAGAGTAAGAAGCTGTAAGCCGTTTAAAAGCAGGAAGCGCAGCGGTGCATGTGGTCAGCACATCTGCCAGCTCACGGTCAGGTGGGTTCAGATTTCAGCTTGGACGTCTCTGTGCAGGTTTTCTTTAATTGGAGACTCAAAATGTCTTCTAATGCTATATAACAAATGCCTAAAAGCATATTCATTTATAATTTTATTGGCACCCTGGGGTCAGGGGTCCCGACTTTCCCCTTTACACAGCACCCATGGGCAATAGCACTCATCATAAAGAAATGGAAAAATGTGTAATTAATCCATGTGATTGGAAATGGTATGGGACAAATTCACTCACGGATGATCGGAACCAGAATTGGCAACATAAAAATCTGATCGGAACATCCCTACATTTTATAAAGAAGTGGATAGATGTACTGGTCTGTTCACTTCCTGTATCTAACATCTTAAGCCAGTAACTCGTGGGTTTACCTTCTTTCTCTTTCGGCTTTTCACTTCAGGGGTCGCCACAGCAAATCAATCTCCTCCATCCAACCCTGTCTTCTGCATCTGTCTCATATCAACTACTCTCATGTCCTCCTTGACTACATCCATAAACCTTCTCTTTGGTCTTCCCCTACGCCTCCTACCTGGCAGCTCTAAAAGCAGCATCCTTCTACCAATATATTGACTATCTCTCCTCTGGACATGTCCCAACCATCTCAGTCTGGCCTCTCTGACTTTATCTCCAAGGCCTCTAACATGTAATATCCGTCTGATGTACTCGTTCCTGATCCTATCCATCCTGGTCACTGCCAATGAGAACCTCAGCATCCTTATCTCTGCTACCTCCAGTTCTGCTTCCTGTTTTTTCAGTGCCAATGGCTCGAGGCCAAACAACATGGCTGGTCTCACCACAGTTTGTATACCTTTCCTTTCATTTTAGCTGAAACTCTCTATCACACATCACGCCTGACACTTTTCTCCATGCACACGCTTCTTCACCCCCTTTTTACAGTCTCCATCGTTCTTCAGGGCAAACCTCCACTCTTCTAGCATTTCCTCCACCCATTCCCTACTCTCACTACAAATCACAATGTCATCTGCAAACATCATAGTCCATGGAGATGCTTGTCTAACCTCATCTGTAAGCCTGTCCATCATCATAACAAACAAGAAGGGGCTCAGAGGTGATCCCTGATGCAGTCCCACCTCCACCTTGAACTCTTCTGTCACACCTACAGCACATCTTACCACTGTCTTACAGTCCTCATACATGTCCTGCACCACTTATACTTCTACAACATACTTCTCTGTCACTCCAGACTTTCTCATACAATTCTTTAAAAAGAAAGATTATACAATTATACTTAGGAATGTCATGCTGCCGATACCGATCCCGATCATCCATGAGTGAAATCATCTGATACCGATACCAATACGGATCACATACAGTTCAAAATTATTCAACCCCCATTTTCAGAAATTGAAAAGAACATTTAAATCATGTTGTTAATAAAATCTTAAACTTAAATACTTAAACTTGCTGATATAGTTAATCTTCAAACAGCTAAAATAATGCATAAGGCTAAAAACCTGATGCATGTTCTAATGAAATTAAACCATTACCATTACCAAGTTCTAAAATAACCAAATACAACTAAAATGACAACAATATTTTTTCTGATACAATAGCAAATGCCCTTTTAGTGGTTTGCTCACTGACAAAATGATTCAACCCCTTAAAGATGACCACTCATAAGAACAGAGGTGTCAATCAGGTGTTTTCAGTCAGACCTGTAGATGTGGACAGAACCAAAAAATCTAGCAGATTTAACAACTGTGATACTCAGCTCCTTCTAGACAGTCAGTGGTGTCTTTGTCTTGGTGTCTTTGTCTTTGCAACATGGTCCAAGTCCAGGGAATGGTCGAAGAAGTCAAAAAATAAGGTAATTTCTTTACATAAGCAAGGACATGGATATAAAAACATAGCAAAGGAGTGATGAGACAAAATTGAAACTCTTTGGGTGTATGGCTCAACGATATGTTTGGAGGAGGAAGAACAATGCCTTTCAAAGAACAGAACACTGTCACGATAGCGCTTGGCGGTGTTGCGTTGCGACCCCAGGATGCAGAGAGCAGGACCAAAAGTGCAAATAAAAGGTTATTTAATGCAAATATGGCGGCAGCAGCAGGAAACACAACAGCCAGTACAAACCAAAGACGCAATTCGCAATGAAGCCACAACTGAAAGAGCACGCACCTGAACTAAATAGGGATAATGAAATTAGAAGCAGGTGTGTGAAAAGAGCAGGGGTAAGGAAAACCGAAGAGAACAACAAAGGAAGTGGATACCAAAATAAGGGCATGGAAACTGGAACAGAAGGAAAGAAGGAAACTAAGAGAGCTGTCACGAGGGGGTGAAGCCCGCTCGTGACAGCGGCGTGGCGTCCCGCCGTGGAAGAGGTGGCGGCGGAGGAGGCGGTGGCGTGGCGTCCCGCCGTGGAAGAGGTGGCGCCCGTCGGAGGCGGCGGCGTGGCGTCCCGCCGTGGAAGAGGTGGCGCCCGTCGGAGGCGGCGGCGTGGCGTCCCGCCGTGGAAGAGGTGGCGCCGGAGGAGGCGGCGGCGGCGTGGCGTCCCGCCGTGGAAGAGGTGGCGCCGGAGGAGGCGGCATGGCGTCCCGCCGTGGAAGAGCGGGCACCGGAACACGAGGAACGGACCCTCGGTCTTGGCTGGACTGTGGAGCAGAGGAACAGCAAAGTGAGTCTTGGACGAGAGGTAACCTACCGGACAGCACATCCCGGTCAGCTGGCAGAACCGGTTGCGCTGGCGGTCCGGCAGGCTGTTCCTCCTCAGGCGACCAGCTGAGGGCATCATCCCCACACTCCTTGGACAGGGTGTGATGTGCGTCCTCCGATGCACTGCTGGTCGTACTCGCCCCCCCTTCCGAAGGCGGATTCCAGACGCCGTATGCCGCTGGACGTGGAACCAGGGAAGGGAGGAGGGGGACCTGGAGGAGGGTCTTGAGTTCCGCCTGCTCAGCTGCCCGGACCAGGTCTACAAGGGACCTCAGGCGGGGTTTGGGCACAGGAGGAATCCGGGCTGTCACGCTGCTTGGCTCGGGAGCCGGGGTTTGGGAACCCTTGGGGCTGCGCGGTTTGGGCACAGGAGGAATCTGGGCCGTCACGCAGCTTGGCACGGGAGCCGGGGTTTGGGAACCCTTGGGGCTGCGCGGTTTGGGCACCGGAGGAATCTGGGCCGTCACGCAGCTTGGCACAGGAGGGGAACGTGCGCCGTGGTCCTCTTCGTGTTGCATGGGAGGCAACGGGGGTTCCGAAGAGGTGGGCAGCTGGGGCTCGGCGGGCAGTCGTGACGTGGGAGTCATCGGCAGCAGCGAGATGGGCCAGCACTCAGTGACTGCGTGAGCTGAGGGTTGTGCCCTGGCTTGGCGTGACGAGGAGGAAGAGAGCGGTTTCACCTCTTGACGCCGTGGATCCCTGGCTGGAGGCGGCCGAGACGTACGTCGGTGTCGCGGCCTGGCCGGTGTGTCGTCTACGGGGCTCGGATGAACCCACGCCATGGGTACGAGCGTGCCATCCGGCCCCCACACCATGTCCTCCAGTTCCTCCGGAGTGAACTTCGTGCACTCCTCTTCCATCGCCTTCAGGATCTGCCAGGTCCAAAAGTCGCTCTCCGCGAGGTCGTCGTTTGGTGGCTTCATTCTGTCACGATAGCGCTTGGCGGTGTTGCGTTGCGACCCCAGGATGCAGAGAGCAGGACCAAAAGTGCAAATAAAAGGTTATTTAATGCAAATATGGCGGCAGCAGCAGGAAACACAACATCCGGTACAAACCAAAGACAATTCGCAATGAAGCCACAACTGAAAGAGCACGCACCTGAACTAAATAGGGACAATGAAATTAGAAGCAGGTGTGTGAAAAGAGCAGGGGTAAGGAAAACCGAAGAGAACAACAAAGGAAGTGGATACTAAAATAAGGGCATGGAAACTGGAACAGAAGGAAAGAAGGAAACTAAGAGAGCTGTCACGAGGGGGTGAAGCCCCCTCGTGACAGAACACCATGCCTACTGTGAAGCATGTTGGAGGGTCAGTCATGCTGTGGGGCTGTTTTGTTTCTTCAGGTACAGGAAATCTTCAGTGTGTGCAAGGTACCATTAATTCAGTTAACTACCAGGAAATCTTGGGTGTAAATGTCAAGCAGTCAGGGACAAAACTGAAGCTTAGGAGACGTTGGACCTTCCAAGAGGACAACAATCCAAAGCATACCTCCAAATCTACCAAAGCATGGTTGCAGACAAAGGGCTGGGAGATTCTGGAGTGGCCATTGCAATCGCCTGACTTAAATCCGATAGAGAATCTCTAGTGGGACTTGAAGAAGGCAGTTGCAGCATGAAAGCCCGAAAATGCCATAAACTGGAGGCCTTTGCCCATGAGGAATGGCCAAAGATTCCTGTAGATCGCTGCAAGAAACTTGTGTCAAGCTATGTGTCAGGTCTGAAGGACGTTATTATTGCCAAAGGGTGTTTGACTAAGCATTAAGGACGTATGTGACCAAGGGGTTGAATAATTTTATCAAAGTGGTCACTGGAAGGACATTTGTTGGTATATTACAAAAAAATAAATATCAAAATAAATATTTGATCTGATTATAAACAAGATAAAAAATGAAAGGCAAACTTGCTAAAACGTATTATTGCAGTGGGGATTGACTAATTTTGAACACAACTGTACATCACCAAGTCACCAAGGTTTTTTCTTGTGAGCGCTACTTTTACAAAATGAAAATGTGAAAAGAGATACTAATTTTTGTAACATATTTTTATAGCTTACTGTATTTCAAGCCAATATGCTTGTTTTACCAGAACACAAACAAAATGCTGGTATCCACAATTCACGTTTTGTCTTTCATAATTCCATTTATTTCTAGTCTTCTCACATTATTAACTGAAAAGAGTGAAAATCAGGCTTGTCCGCCTTTGCTGGGCCCCTCCAGGCACATTTGCTGCCTTCTGAACGGCAGATGCAGCCTACCAAATAATGCCATAACTGGTTCACGAATGCAGGAAATGGTGGTGCCAATGATTACCCATGCGGGGACAACGCGCTACACGTAAACAGTACTTGGTGAGAGTGGGGTTATTTTGTGCCAATCTGCACCATTTTTGGTCACAAATTGTGTGCTAAATGCGTCATCTATGCATAAACACAACTCAAACTAGTCTTTGCACTTTACAGGCATGATGCAATTGCAACGGCAAATTGCAGTTACAATACGGAGGCAAAATTCATGACCCTATTGAGGACAAGTGCTACAGAAAATGGATAAAACAATTAAAGCCGTACTTCCCCTCTCATGTTTAAAAAAAATGTCAGTTTCCCCAGCGAATTTCCCAAGAGATGTATATACTACATATATTTGGGCAAGAAATGAGAGTGGGTTGTATTTCTTTCTGCTTTATTAAGATTCAAAGCGCCAAAGAACAGATCATTAGAATCAATATTCAATTTGAGAGCAGCTGTTTGTGATGTGGGGCGGCGCTTCATAAAAATGTCAAAAAGGTTTAGGTGCGACATACACGAGAGGGATGACTTGCATTTGTTGATATTGATTTGAGGCCATAGAGGAAATATGTGGAAGAGCAGTTACAGCATCAGCATAAATACATAAATGTAATGTAAAATACAATCATTCATTTTCTACCGCTTTTCCTCACAAGGTGCTGGAGCCTATCACAGAGCACATACGTATAGACAAACAACCATTCACACTCACATTCATACCTATGGACAATTTGGAGTCGCCAATTAACCTAGCATGTTTTTGGAATGTGGGAGGAAACCGGAGTACCCGGAGAAAACCCACACATGCACGGGGAGAACATGCAATGTGAAATAAAACTGTAGTAAAATAACAGCATGACAGAATGCAATATATCAGCTGGGGAAAAAGTCATCGTCTAATTCTAGTTAAACTATTTTCCAATGATAATGCCAGTGTTTATTAATCTGATGTTTTGGCTTGTTTCACATGCTTTTTTTACTGAGTAATAATGTAATTATTTGATGTTTAATTTTAATATTAGTTGAACTATTTTATCATGATAAAGCCTGTGTTAATTAATATGGTGTTTATCCTGTTTTTTGTATATGTATCATTGACATGACACATGAGATCATGACAAACTACTTCAATATTGTGTTTCACCTAGACCAGGGGTCGGCAACCTTTACTATGAAAAGAGCCATTTCACCCACTTGCCCACTAAAGAAAAATAGCCTGGAGCCGCAAAACGTTGTATGTTTAAAACAACATTGGAGGGGAAAAAAAAGACGAGTTGGAGTACTCTTGCTAGTAATGGAGATAAACTTTTGTTTTTAAATGAGCTCTAATTTATTTTTTAGAATCGTCAAATAACTCATTAATAATAATTAATAACTCAAATAACTCAAAGTATTACTCATTTCCCTTCATGTTAACCTGTCAGAGAGAACTGGATAGCATCCTGTCTGCTCATTCAGTCACCAGTCAGAACTCAGTCAGGATGCATTCATGGTCTCACACAAAGTTGGATTTTTGTAAACTCATAACAAAGACGTGCATTTTCACCACACGGGTGCTAAAAAATATTCAAGCATTGCAAAGGGAGCCGCAACAAAGAGGCTGGAGAGCCACATGCGGCTCTGGAGCCGCGGGTTGCTGACCCCTGACCTAGACCAAGGGTGTCTGAACTTATTGAACCCACCACAAAAAAAGCAAGGCGATGAATCCATGATTTATTGATTATGGAATTGTTTAATTTGAATTGTTCAATCAACTATTTTGGTCTGCGATTGCCTGGCGACCAGTCCAGTGTCCAGTCCATACCCCGTGACCCTTGTGAGGATAAGCAGTATAGAAAATGGATGGAACTATTTTGGTATTTAATGAGTAGTTGTTTTGTATATATATATGGAAATATCCTCTGATTTCAGTCTCTAATATTTTAGAATTTGGTGGTGTCCCAAGGTAATTGAATTAAAATAGAAACCCTTTCTTTCATATAATTAATTCTCAGTCATCCAAAGTGTATTTGATAGTCTAGTTTAATGCAGATTAGTCTACAGCATTTTTCTTGTAGGATTGGTGACCTACTATTCGGACCATTATCTCATTAAACTGTTTTAAAAAGTTTAAAAAGTTTGTCTGATCACACTAAGGTACAGAGAACCACCTGATATTACATTGTCTATTATCTATTATTGTCATTGTCTATTGTTATCGAGAGACATTATCCACCGTAATATTGTGTTACAATACAACACACTTTAAATGCCCTATTAACTTTTATGCCAAACATTTTATGTAAACATTGTATGCCTTATGCATTTCACGGATCTCATTGTTTAATATTAACTGTCTCTCAAGTGTAAAATGATACAATATCATGTAAAACATTAAACCATCACAGAGTCATTTAAGGGGACATGCAGTCAAGGAGTGAAAACAAAACAAAAACAAAATACATATTAATATTTTTGGATTTCTGTATGATGTAAATAATTTTTAATGTTTTCTAAAGTAAAAAAAAAATAACCCTCACTCCTGATCACATACAGGGCAGAAAGCCCTGTCCTTGGAGCTTAACTGCACAAGCTGAGTCGACCGTCTGAGTGGACTTTATTGAGTGCATTGGATGGCGGATGTCGCAGGCCCGTTTCTGTTTGTCAGCATGTGGCCAACATAATGTTTTCAGAAACATTGATTATACACCATTACTTTCTACAGTCCGTGTAATGTTTTTAATGGTTACAGTGTCTACTAAAGTACAATGGTGACGCCAGGGGATGCAGACCACTCTTTAGCAAGATACATAGAAAGAACAGGCTAGAATTTTTAATAAATATGGGCCTAAAAAAAATGTCAGAATTTTCTCAGAATTTTCCAGGACATTCCAAATGGTTATAGTGGCCATGACTAATGTTGATGTGCAATAGTGATGATTTAGTTTCCATCTTCTCTCAGTTATTTCATGTTCTGTAAACACAGGCAAACCCTATCATACACAATCTGAATCAGAGCATAAATATTCAGTGCTATTTATTGATTGAATTATTGATTGAACATAACACATGTATAGGTCACATGTCTCGATACTTCTGCTCAAATGAAATATGGGTAGATTAAAGGGGGGTGGGGGGGTCTTTTCCAAGTTGTGTATCCAATCCACATGTAAACATCTGGAAATAAAACTTTCTCCCCCAATATTCATCAAACCTGAATGTTTAAAAATATGGATTTCATATAGTCAAATTTTCAATTGCATTCCATCAATTACCAAATGTCAGTTGAACATGTTTTTATAGCTTGAGGTCTCAGCCTTTACTGCTGACATTTGAGCTCCACGAGCACACTGAAAGACTGTCCCAGCCACTGTTCAATTGCCTTGCTCTGCCATGCGTGGCAGGTAAAAGACCACATAGCCACAAATGGACGAACACTGGAAGGCTCAGCATACGCACCGACTCAGTTGTACATGTATACAATTACCGTGAAACTGCATTTACTGTGGAATGTCCCATAAACTAAGAGTAGAAGGCCAATGTAAGCATTTTAGTGAGATACAAATACCCCCAACCCCATGCTGTAAACATGGTGGGATTGAATCAATAAATACTGGGTTAAAACACTTAAGGAAGAGGTACTTTTTATAGCATAATAAAAATAATAGATATTGTGACTATATGGTGGATCTCCGCAAAGCATTCACGGCTATGCAAATTCATGGATTTTTGGTTAAAAAAACAGGACACTTGTCCTGCAGAGAAAACATCTCATTCGGCAGTAATAAGTCAGTAGTAATTAACAAATATGTGATAATACAGGTAAGCAGTACAGTATACTTATATGTCTATTAAAAATAACCCACCATTTTTACATGTTCATTTTTATGTTAGTGTGTGTCCCACCTAGTCTTTGGGCATAAACTAATGAAACCTGCTCAGATGAGAGGCGAAACGTCTTTTAAGGCAACCTGAACAGTCTACTTATGATCGATTGAATGCCCTTAAAATACAATGACCTGGATGAATAACAATATTCACAGGCTGAACAGGCTACTGACTGTTCTTGAGCCATTTATTTATTTTTTGTAAGTTTTCAATATATATTAACACCCTTTTTTCATTTTACTCAGTTGGTGGGCATTTTTGCAAGCCTTTTAGTCACAATTATATTTTGTGCAATAAGAATCACATTGATGATAACATGTCATACTTACAGTATCATGCCATATTTTGATGATTTAAGACTTTACCAAAACTTCTCTTCTCGGAACATTGATCTCACATGCTAACCCAGGAGCTTCCGTCAACAAAAGCAGCTTGGAAACAGTGACAACACTTACAATGCTTGCTCTCATTTGGATGGCTGTGTCTTCCAGCACAAGACTTGTGCTCCAAAAATGCTGACAGCAAATGAGCATCTTGTGGAGTCTTCGTAGTAAAATTGAGAGTCCACTCTTCCATCTGACGCTCAGATGAGTGGTTGACGGGGTGTCCTGTGACTCCACCAGATATATTTTTTCATGTTAGCTGCTACAACAATATTGATTTATCTTTGTTAATATACAAGTCAGTTATGCAAATGGAAAACTGATGCTGTTTTTGCTTTAGCGTGAAAATAGATACGTCGCAATCATGTGCATTGTTAGCTAGCTCATGCTAACTTGTTTCGGTCACAAATGCACAGAAAAGGGAAATAAATATCTGTTCATGTTTCACATAACGATTGTAAATGATTGGCAAAATATTTCCTTTAAAATGATCTTTTAAAAGGTAGACTGGTTATAGATAAAAACCAGGTCTGTCAAAAATTATGTTAACATTTTTAGCATAATTAAGGCATGCGTATCATGACAAACCAGACAGATTCATTGAGTAGTGTCCTCACACAGTCACACAAAATCTGACACTCTTTTATAACTTTATACTGGCCTGAAGACAGCAGTGCAATTCCAATGCAAGATGCATCCGTAGACACTCCAAAAAGTGCAATTATGTCTTAATTATATGCCTATGTATGGTCTAAGTAAGCAGAAAGACAAAGAAAAACAATAAGTGGATAGTCTCATCAGTCACTAACCTAACTCTTAGTACGGAAGTACAATTTGATGCATTTAAGTATGCTCAGAATCCCAGAAAATGTATCCTTATCCCAATAAAAAATCCTAGTGTTGGGCAAATAGATTTTCAGACATACACATGCCATCTTTTCAACTTGAGTTGAATTTTCAGTTCAATTTGAGCTATTAATACATACAAATATTTATATGTAATTATGTCCCGCCATTATTCTTTTTGATCATTTATTAGAGAATAACTGGGGAAATGTCACACATAAATGCAAGTGTGATTAATAATGATTAATTATGCATAAAACTGATTAATTTAGTTACAATTGGTAATCGTTTGACAGTCTTAATAAAAATAATTTCAATATGTGATTAATCATGATTAATTACCTATTGGGGATGACATAGTTAATCACAACTAAATATTTTAATTAATTGACAGCACTGTGCTTCTCTCTCAAGTGTTGAGATTTTCCACTTTGTACCGCAGTTCTTGAATGCACCACAGTTGCTGTGAGACGTAACCTGTTTCAGGGGGCTTATCTTTAGCGTTATCCTGGCTCTCTCTGGCCTTAGCATTTTTATTGTACTTCAATCATTCATACACTTCTGATGAATGTCATTTGTACTATGCCATTTATATTTTTTCTGCTGTTTACTGTATGTCATTGTGTGAGTCTGTCATTGTGTGCTTACTAATGCCATTTATGTTTACACACAATGCAAGGAACTGTTTCTCAGATAATGTGTATTTTTAACTTAAGGTAATATTCCAAAGTGTAAATCCAGAAGAATGTGTGTATGAATGTGTGTGGATAAGAAAGCTTGCAGTGGCTTACAGACTTGGTTAATGGCTTATATGTGTGTGTGTGGGTGCAAAATAAAGATTTGCCCAAAGGGTGGAGGTGGAAGAAGAGAAGCACAAAAAAACAAGAGCTTGTCGTCAGTTGAATGAATGCATGAAAGGTAACTACTCGCCTGCAGTCATGCACTTGCAATGTTCTGCTTCATTTCATAATATGCTCACTTTTGCCGTTGCATGCACCCTCTCTCTGATGCACTCACTTTCACACACATGTACATGCGATTACATTTAGCCATTAAGCTTTGAAACGCCAACACACATCTCAGTGCTCAGTGTTTCCTTTAATGTCTTACTTTTGAAAAAAGCCACCATATAACCAACCCTGCATAATATACCGATATCAAACAGAAGAAAACATGAGGCAAAGTGCATTTCAAGAAAATCCATCAGTCTTACGTGCACATTTTTGGTCATGGTAGAATCGACTGTACAGTAATTGGTGTCATTTTGCATTGCCTCAAAGTACTTTGTAGGATTTGAATTTCATTTCATGTGCAGTACTCAAGTCATAACACCAGTGGGCAGCATTTGGTAGCTGGCTGAAGCCAAACCAAGAAGAGTTCACCTGGAATGCGTACATTGCAAAGGTTAACTGAAAAAATGTGAAATGGTTGCATAGCATAGCCAAAGTTGTCTTGGGGGGGGTCCATATCGACGTTCAAGATTTCCATTCATTTTCTACCGCTTATCCTCTCGAGGGTGGCAGGGGGTGCTGGAGCCTATCCCAGCTGTCTTGTTTGTCATTTTAACCATAAGGCGCATCATCAATGGAATTTAATATTAGGCTTGAGAAAGTGTATAGTATAATTCTTTCTCTTTCGGCTTTTCCCTTCAGGGTCTCGTCTCGGCTTCGGCTTTGTGGCGCGACCCCAGTATGCCGAGAGGAGGAGACCAAAGTGCAGATAAAAAGTCTACTTTTAATAGTTATTTTTTATAGTTAAATGTCACATCCTTATAAAACACATTTTAAAGCATAAAATGTATAGGTACTCACAGCAAATTAATGATAATGTAAGGATAGAACAGATGGAATAAGGTCAAGTCTTTAGCCTGGTCGTCAGGCTAGCATTACAACCGCGCTTGTATCACTCCCTCTGTGGCAGTGGAAGTGGGTTTGCTGCTCCGTAGGCTGCTTGGTCATTCCAGGTAGCTTCTCGAAGGTGGTTTTCCAAACCGCATCAACATAATCCACATTGCTTGCCTGTTGCAATTCCAGTAACAATTTACGATCATGCAGCAACTTGTGTTCACTTTGCTGCAGGTTTTGAGAGCAGATTGGTGATAGCTGTTGTGCTTCCATATCAACACATGTATGCTGTAGTATTTGTTATCACATGGTTATAAATTACCAACTTAGGGTGAAAGAGATGTGTTTTCTGCTGAAAAATTGACCTTTTTTGGCCAAAAAAGTGCAACTTTGTGATGTCACAAATGGTGAATTGCAAAGATGCAGGGATCCGCTATTTATAATAACAATATCAATATCCCTTTGCTCCCTAAAAAAAACCCTTGATTGCTTTCGCATAGAAACACAATACAGTGGAACCTGACTCACATCAGCAGTGGCAAATAGCCAATGCTTGTCCTTTCACTTGTGACATTTTTCAGAGACCAAAAGTGAATGAGCGTTAATAAAGAATTTTTGAGGCTCCACCAGTTTGTTGACATGATTTTCCTCCATTAGTCCAGCCATCTATCCATCCGTCACCAGGGCAGTAGCCAAAGCAGAGAAGCCCAGACTTCACTCTCCGGCAGATCCCGAGGCCCAGGCCAGTTGAGCGACATAGCCTCTCCAACGTGCCCTGGGTCTTCCCTGAGGCCTCCCACCAGTTGGACATGCCCTGAACACCTCCCCGGGGAGGCTTCCGGGAGGCATCCTGACCAGATGCCCAAGCCACCTCATCTGGCTCCTCTCCATGTGGAGGAGCAGCGGTTCTACTCCAATTGGTTCCCAGATGACACTGCTTCTCACTTTACTCTAAGGGGGAGCCCAGCCACACTATGAAGAAAACTTGGCCTCTTGTACCTTCAATCTTGTCCTGTCAGTCAGCTCATGGCCATAGGTGAGGATAGGGACGTAGATCAACCGGTAAATTGAGAGCTTTACTTGATCTCAAATTCCATCCAAGATGAGTTTTTGACATCAACAGGTTCGACGTAAACTGGTCCTTTACTGGTTTAACGTACTTAAGTATAACGTGACATTTCAAAAGAAACCCCAACATTAACGATATATAGTTGTTCATGTCTAAAAAAGTGATTCTGGTGGAATTGCACATTTTTGGGTGGCATTTTATTGTAGCCAGCCAAAGGCTCACCTGTGTAATACTCTTGCTACCTAATCGACATCTGGTGGATGGATTATCTGCTCACTATCATATTTAGACAGATTGGAAAGATGATATGTATGAAAGATAGAAGCAAAAACAAAAGTGATTTTAATTAGTAATTCAATTAGTAATTTAGCCAGAAGCCCGTTCAAATTTAGATTTCTCATTCTCCGTTTATTTTTTTTTAATTTTTTTAGCAGTATGAATGACTTCAAAAGTTTTGCCAGCAAATGAGTGGGAGAGAGAAAGTGAGGCCCGTATTGGGGCTGCAGTGCCTATCCTTGATCGCCTCTCGTAACACGCCAAAGAACTTCAATTCATCAAGAGAATGAGAGAAAAATCAGCATTTATTTTTTTTGCAGTCAACACCAAATGCACACAGCTGAACACTCTGACACATACACTGCATTCATATACACAGCACCACTCTATGAACACACACACACACACACACACACACATATATATATATAAATATACGCACACAATTTTCTGCCTCCCTCACACTCCAGTGATCACAGTCGCATTGACTGCTGGCTTGCACACATACACACAAACACATATATGCGCACACACTGAGTCAGACTCACACTGAGCATCTCTCACACACACACACACTCTGTCACATACACTGCAGCACAGTGGTCTCTCTCTCTCTCTCTCTCTCTCTCTCTCTCTCCCTCTCTTTTCCTCTCTCTGTCAGCTCTCACCCCGCCTTCTGGTGAGCAGAAAACACTTGGTAATCCACTGTATGGGACTGGCTGCTGCTTCTCTTGAAGCACCATCTTTCAGCTGACTCCTTATAAGTCTCTATAGCATTGATTTTGTTTTTCTCCCTTCTTTGCTCACTCCTTGCGCTCATTCCAGTCACCGCTCAGACCGGCGTTGTGTGTTGTTGGGGTTGAGGGGTTGTGTTGTGTTCAGCTTGAGGAAGGAACATGCAGCATCCCGGAGGAACATGTGTGGCGCTACCCAACGTGGATGCCTGCCCTCAGTTATCCTGCGCTGCTCTCACCTTTATGTATTTACAGCAGGTGAGTGTGTCATTTTTGTGGAGAAGACTTTACACTTTGTATGCATGCTGCTCTCTGCTGCTGTTGGACATGAGAAGTAGAATTGAACAGAGTAACTGTGTTTCATTGAACTAAATGACCTAACTTGTGTATTTACGTTTAATATTAATAGCATTGTAATGCACTTTGAGAAGCCTTCCTTAGGTTACCCTTAACTGTGTACAGGCAAAAGTAGAGTCGCCACCTCCTCTAATTTGGAGATGTAGCACGGTAGAATGTTAATTCCTGGAAAAGGTTTTCAGCATTGTCAGCCTTCTCTGTATTCTGGTGTGTTAGCAAGAGCAAAACAGTTTCACTTCCATCCATGTACACAGCGTGTGGGATACATTTTATGTTGCAGTGAGTGTAATTAGTTGTGTCAAATAACACAATTTTAACCTGCTCGGTTCTGGATGTCATCATGAGACAAGTCGTTGAAGAAAGGGTGGAATCATGTCCAACGCTCTGTGTTATTGATATTATACCTATTGTTATTTAGCCCCCAAAATATTTTTATAATAATTTTAGGTGGTGTCTGAGACATTGCTTAATAATGAGTTTATTTATATTGGAGTTGGAGATTCTCAACAATGGTAAATATGCATGCATATGCAACTTTAATAACATAAGCTGTACTGATTGCGCTCTCTTTTTTTTTTTTAGATTGAATGAAAATAGCAGCTACAGACAGGTTTAAATCATTTAATTTTATAATTATTGAATCTGGATATTTAACAACCAAGGGTGGGTAACTATATTTTCCAAAAGCCTGTTAAAAATATGTATATGTTCGCAATCCATTTGCTCATACATTGTAATTATTTGTAGTGCCTTCCATTCTAACATGGATTTTGTATAAATTTGAATCATCTATTCTATTTACATCAATTCACTTTTTGAATATGACTTTTATTTATGTACTGTATTTGTAGTTTAAACAACCGTAGTTATTGATTGGCCCTATAAAAAAACACTACTTTGTATTCTTTCATTATCAAACAAGCAAACCGTGTTAATAATTATTCTGAGCAAAACGAGAGATCATTCCCAGGCAACAGCATCTGCATGAAGATGTGGAATGTAAACATGGTCATAATTGAGAGAGTCGGTTTAGTCGTTTTAAGAAGCAGCCTGCAAGTGTTCCTAGAAGGCCTCATCATGACAAAGGCCACAAATGAAGATAGATGGCTAGATCGATACACGTTAGATAAACGTCCTTTTCAGTTATAGACAGCAATGCACAGTAAAAAAAAAAAAAAGGGAAAATGGAAAAGCATTTTGTTAAATCAGCACTGATAAAAACACATGATAAAAATAAGGACAGTAAAACAGAGGCAGAGCAATGAGGGCGAATAAGTGGCGAATGTGAGAACAATAAAATGTATGAAAAAGATGCAATATTCAAAAAATATAAAGAGTAAAAATATTGCAGTCACATCTAAAGAAATTACACAGAGTTTCTGCTGTAACAGAAACTAGAGTTTTGTCAGTGAAAGGGGTATGTGGGGAAAGTACCCGGTTGGTTCTGCACTGGGTACAGCAGAAGCTCTTGCCAGATGTCAGCAGGCTGAACAGTCCATAGTGTAGGTCTGTTGGATCCCCGGTGATCATCCGTGGTCTGGCCACACAGCATTTGTCTGCAGTATTCTTAAGGGGAGGGAAGAGAAGTCCCAATTATTTTCTCTGCGGTACTCACCACTCTCTGGAGAGCTTTCCAGTCCATGGCTTTGGAGCCAGTAGGCCAAAAGAGATGCAGGAAGATGGATGGAAGCAGTGATCTATGCTGGTTAGCTTTTAGCTTAGCCGCTTTTTGCCTCCTCCAGGAGCAGCTTGACTTATTAGGAACCTCTGCTCTGTGGTATCCTGCTCGGCCTGTCTGACAGCAGTCCAAGGCAGCGGAGATTGTCCCTGGTTGCCGTACTCATAGTGCCTGATGTACAATATTTGCATACGTAAATCTAGAATGCAGTGATGGATAGAGGTTGGCTCTGTGTCAGTATTGGCTGACACTTTCTCACCGGGGTGTCCAGTCTGACTGATTTTCAGGAGTAACATTTCAGCAGGAAATGTTACGACTGTCAAAAGCTAGCATCGCTGCAGCGGAAGAGGAGGCTGCCATTTTATGAAAGACTAGATTAGAAAAAGTAAATCATCTGCAATAAAGAGTACCAATAGATGGTGCTATATTTGGCCAGTAAATTTATTCATTCATTCATTTTCTACCGCTTATCCTCACAAGGGTTGTGGGTGTGCTGGAGCCTATCCCAGCTGTCTTCGGGCGAGAGGTGGGGTACACCCTGGACTGGTTGCCAGCCAATCACAGGGCACATATAGACAAACAACCATTCACACTCACATTCATTACTATGGACAATTTGGAGTCACCAATTAACCTAGCATGTTTTTAGAATGTGGGAGGAAACCGGAGTACCCGGGGAAAACCCACGCATGCACGAGGAGAACATGCAAACTCCACACAGAGATGGTCGGAGGTGGAATTGAACCCTGGTCTCCTAGCTGTGAGGTCTGCGCGCTAACCACTCGACCGCCGTGACGCCCCGTAAAAATCTTGATGGGTTGTAAATAGTTTTCTGTGGTCAAGACACCAAAACACATGTCAATCTTGTTATATCTGCTGTGAAAAATAATATACAGATAATTACATTAATAAATGACAATAATAGTTACATTAATAAATAACCACATTTATTGACTAAAAGGAGCCACAGCTCCGGAGCTGTTGGTTAACTACCCCTGGCCATTTCATCTCAAAAGACTATGTTGCACTTAAAACAGGTTATGCATGTGTTACTGTCTCATGGAAGAATATGTCAAAACACACAGGACCAGGATTATTGAAAATGATTCCAGTGCCTTGTGAAGAGGGATATCATGGGTGTCTGCATGGAAAAAATACATCTATTATACCAGGGGTGCTCACACTTTTTCAGCATGCGAGCTACTTTTAAAATGACAGAGTCAAAATGATCTACCCACTACAAAAATGCAAAACATCTATTTATTGTCAAATGTATTGAGGATTATTTGTACGTACAATGTATGTTGATGTACCTTACATAACCAAATGAGCCAATATTGCAAAACACACACAATTAACAATTAACATTTTTTGTAATTACCTCCACATTACTCCACATTTCCCTTCTTTGGTACTGCGATGGTAGAATGGCATATGAGGCAAACGCACTTCGAAAAAGACATTGTGAAAAAAAAGTCCACCTCCCATTCCGTATGGAAGTGATATGTTTTTGCCTTTTTACTTGGTCCAGCTCCTTCACTCATTTTAGTGACCATAAACTTTAGCGAGGGCTTAAAATCTGACGCAATTCGCCGACTAGCTTAGCACTTTGCATCGTTGTTTACGCATGAGCGGTGACCTAAAGGTCAAAATTCAGTTGTCATCTGACTGGTTGTCCTGTATGTCAATCAAGTAACGGGGATGGATGATAGGCTGACATCGTAAGTTCTGCTGCACTTAGAGACGTTGTTTGATTTGATTGGTCACCCGAAGGGCAACATTCAGTTGTCATCTGAATGGCTGCCCTGTATATCAATCAAGTGACGGCATTGATGCTGGGATGATATTTTTTTAATGTCACGCCGCGATCGACCAGCGATCGACCAGTACCACCTCCGCGATCGACCGGTAGATCGCGATCGACTTAATGAGCACCCCTGTATTATACCATTGATAAAATTATGTGTGTGAATGAAAGGGACCCAAGTGGAAGAGTGAGGTTACAGGGAGAAGAGATACTGAAGGTGGAGAATTTTAGGGGTCAACAGTTCAGAACAATGGACATTGTGAAAAGGAGGTAAAGAAGCGTGTGCAGGCAGGATTGAACGGGTGGAGAAAAGTGTCAAGCGTGATGTGTGATAGAAGAGTTTCAGCTAAAATGAAAGGAAAGGTATACAAAACTGTGGTGAGACCAGCCATGTTGTTTGGTCTAGAGACAGTGCCACTGAGAAAAAGACAGGAAGCAGAACTGGAGGTAGCAGAGATGAGGATGCTGAGGTTCTCATTGGGAGTGACCAGGATGGATAGGATCAGGAACAAATCCATCAGAGGGACATTACATGTTAGAGGCCTTGGAGATAAAGTCAGAGAGGCCAGACTGAGATGGTTGAGACATGTCCAGAGGAGAGATAGTCAATATATTGGTAGAAGGATGCTGCGTTTAGAGGAGGCGTAGAGGAAGACCAAAGAGGAGGTTTATGGATGTAGTGAAGGAGGACATGAGGGTAGTTGGTGTGAGAGAGACAGATGCAGAAGACAGGGTTGGATGGAGGAGATTGATTTGCTGTGGTGACCCCTGACGGGAAAAGCCCAAAGAGAAAGAAGAAGTATGACGTATTTAGAAAACAAATAAAATACACTGTACACATTTTTGGATTTGTAATTAAATTTATTAGTTGTAATATATTTTGGCAAAGCCAATACTGTTAAAATCTAAAATAAATTATAAAACAAGGAACTCAAACAATGCACAACGATGAGCCAATTCAAGAAACAATACAAGCAGTTGATGTTTGCTAAATACAAGGATGAAGAGTCTTGAACCAGTCATGATGTGCTATATATATCACTATATTGACAGTTACTATGGTACCCATTATGTCATTGGATGGTCATATCACCTCATACTTCGGTACGGGACAAAAAATTTCAAAATAAAAAAAAAATAAAAACAAAACAAAACCTTAAACTGTATTATGGAATGCAGGAAGTGAACAAGTGTAACAGTTACTGATTGTAAAAGTACCAGATGGAGGGGTAGGATTTAATAAGCTCTCCTTCTTCCTACTCCTTTTGGACATGTGGAACTGTGAACTGATTATGGGATGCACTCAATTGTAATCTGATGCATGTTCAAATGAAATAAAACCATTGCCATTACCAAAATAAATTATAAAATATAATTATTCATTACACATTTACATTTTAAGAAATATTAGCGCGCAGACCACACAGCTAGGAGATCTGAGTTCAATTCCACCCTCGGCCATATCTGTGTGGAGTTTGCATCTTCTCCCCATGCATGCGTGGGTTTTCCTCGGGTACTCCGGTTTCCTCCCACATTCCAAAAACATGCTAGGTTAATTCATAGCATTAATTCACACTGCAAATTGCCCATAGGTATGAATGTGAGTGTGAATGATTGTTTGTCTATATGTGCCCTGTGATTGGCTGTTGACCAGTCCAGGGTCTACCCCGCCTCTCGCCCAAAGACAGCTGGGATAGGCTCCAGCACCCCCGCGACCCTCGTGAGGATAAGGGGTAGCGAATGAATTAATATATGTGAATTTGGTGGTCATATAAAAAAGCTGTATAAAAAGTATGAGCCAGACCAAACATGCCAAATGAGAAATACTGCCATCAGACATTTTAGTCAAAACATGAAGTATCTACACAATCAGCAAAGACCAGCACAAAATGGAATTGAACTTGGGTCTCCTAGCTGTGAGGCCTGCACGCTAACCACTCGTTCGCCGTGAAGTCTGGGAAACTACTAGAAGAATCCTAATGTGGACCGGCAACAATCTGCACACATAGACAGTATACTGGGTTATTTTTCATATTGTTTGGTCCACTCTGACATACATGCCAGGAGAGATGTCACTCATGGGGGAATAGAGGTCAATGCTATGCTGAAAGGCAGTTTAGTAGTGAAGAAGCTGACTAGCATCTCTACAGCATTGAATTATTTATTTTATTAATACAAAACAATCACCCCCTGGTTCTAAAGACCTTATAAAGTGAACTACAGAGCCCACCTCAAACGTCAAACTCAGCAACGAGAATGACAAGATGACAGGGAATCAATGGGAGAAGTAAGCCGAGTGTGAGCTGCAAAAATACGACTTTGTAAAACAAGAGAAGGACGAGAATGGGATACACGGCTCACTATTTCTTGACATGGTAACGGAAAGCGTGGAAAATGTGGAAGCGGAACAATCCGGTGTATTCCTGCTGCCGCCGCTGTGCTTTTTGCTTTTTGAACACCACTAATTGGCAAGTGGTTGCAGGTCTCATTGCTCCGCCCAGCAGCGGAAGTAAAGGGATCTACATAAGAAACAGAAAAAGGAACAAGTAGGGGGAAACAATACAAAATAAAAGTGGGGTGTCAACCTTGAAAAGCAAACCTTTCGAAACAACCACGGGTGATCATGGAGGACACAATAGTGTCATAAATAAAACATTTGCCTGCGCCTTGCCTTGGATATGACTTGTGTAGCCAGAATTTAAAGAGTTAGAGTTCAGGCAATGTGTTTCTTGACCCAGTTTCTCATCGCAGTGGAATTGTGGAACTTTGCTGGTACATTTGGAAAGCAGAAAAAGAAAAAAAAAATCATGAGACTAGGTAACAAGAATTGGAAGTGTGACCGAGCAGAGGCTCGAAGTAGAGGACGAGTCGAGCAGTGCTTTGCAATAACAAAAAGCTACATGGAAAGGAAGGAAAATGGCTTTTGCAATCTGACAATTTGTCATGAAGCAACTTTCTGCTATTAGCCCCGTTCCATTATCCAGCGTTTTATCACATGCTCCAGGCAGTGTGTGCATGTGTGAGAGTGAGATATTTTTTTCACATCGCAGTCCCAAGTATTTCATTTTGTGCTAATGTGTTGGCATGCTATGCCAAGGTGTTACAAGGTGATGTTATATTATATACGTGTTATACACACTATGCATTTAGTTCATATGTGTCATATACACAGTGGTGTGAACAAGTGTTTGCCCCCTTCCTGATTTCCTGATTTTTATTTTATCACACTTATATGTTTCAGATCATCGAACTAATTTAAATAGTAGTCAATGACAACACAACTGAACACAAAATGCAGTTTTAAATGAAACTTTTCATTATTAAGCAGCAACAACTGCAATCAAGCGTTTGTGATAACTTGCAATGAGCCTCTTCCAGCGCTGTGGAGGAATTTTGTCTCATCTTTTCAGAATTGTTGTCATTCAGCCACATTGGAGGGTTTTCCAGCATGAAGCGCCTTTTTAAGGTCATGCCACAGCATCTCAATAGGATTCAGGTCAGGACTTTGACTAGGCCACTCAAGTCTTCATTTGGTTTTTCTTCAGCCATTCAGAGGTGGACTTGCTGGTGTGTTTTGGATCATTGTCCTGCTAAAGAACCCATGTTGGTTTCAGCTGGAGGTCACTAACAGATGGCCGGGCAGCAGAATTCATGGTTCCATTTATCACAGCAAGTCTTTGGGGTCCTGACACAGCAAAACAGCCCCAGACCATCACACTACCACCACCATATTTTACTGGTGGTATTATTTTCTTTTTCTGAAATTCAACATTATTTTAAACTAGATGTAATGGGACACACACCTTGCAATAAGTTCAATAGTGCAAGAGTATTTTCCAAATGATCTCGGGGATCATCAAGTTTTTTTCTGGCAAAATTGAGACAAGCCTTAATGTACTTTTTCTTCAGCAGTGTTTTTTGTCTTGGAACTCTGCCCCATGTCTTTCTTATGGTGGAGTCGTGCAGTCATTAACTGAGGCAAGTGAGGCCTGCATTTCTTTCTTTTTGGGGGCCTTTTGTGACCCCTTGGATGAGACGCTGCTGCCCTCTTGGGGTCATTTTGGTTGGCCAGCCACTCCTGGGAATGTTCACTACTCTTCCTTGTTTTCACCATTTGTGGATTAGGCATTCCACTTTGGTTCACTGGTGTCCCAAAGCTTGATGTCATTTCATCTCAGTTATATTTTAACTTTTTCACACAGGGAAATGTATGTTTAGAAATTTTGTTTCCCCTAATAATAATAGGTAGGTAGGTAGATACTTCATTCATCCCCATGGGAAATGTGCATAATAAGTTTAATTTGAAAAACTGCATTTTGTGTTCAGTTTTGTTTGATGGTCTGAAACATTTAACTGTGACAAACGTGCAAAAAAACTGTTGGATTCAGATGTCTAATATAGCAACATAACAAATATAAATTTTGCTCCAAATAATAAATATCTCCAAATAAATCGAGAATATGGTTACAATAGTTATGTTATTTTTGTATATAACCTATTCATTAATTTTCTATAATGTAATGTATAATGTCTTTAAAGTCCAGACTGAACCCCGTAGAGGATCTTTGGGATGTAATGGAAGAGACTTTGCACAGTGGTCCAATCAATCAAAAAAAAAAAAGACCAACATAAGATATTTGCGAAAAACTAATGCAACTCTGGCAGAAATAAATGTGACATCGCAGAAGCTAATGCCTGTCGTAATCACAGCTAAAGGCGGTCCAACGGAATATTAAATAGTGTGTGACTTTTTTTTTTACAGGGAGTGTAAAATATAACACAAGCACACACACCCGAAACCAGAAACATTTACTGACTGATACAGAGCATCCAATTTGTAGCACTACATCCAAAATAGTGATGAATTATTAATATTATTGTTGAAGGTCTCCTCAGACATGTATATCACCAGAACGGAATGGCAGTGGAACGTTAAATGTAAGGAGTGGAGACTTTTCTTTTGGAAACAGGAAGATGAAATTGCTTGACATCAAATATGTTATTAAATCAGGCAACATGAGGGGGATGATTATTTTCCTCATGATTTCAGAGCAGATTTATCAATTGATTTTTGTTTAAAGGGATGACATATATTTGCATTTAGAACGTATACAGGCCGATACCTTTGCCTTTGCAATGCTTCTTTTCAAGTGGAAGGAAACATTGAGCTAAAAACAACCTGAATGGATTGCTATCTGGTTTGGACAGTTGAGCCGAGAGAGGGTGTGTGTGATTAGATTTAGACATGAAGGTAATAGAAGGAGTAGTTGTAGTACAAGGGTTGATATAAACTGTGGCTCCCTTTTTTGGTGCGTTTTTTTCCTTTTCACCGCACGGCGGACAAATGGTTGCTTGCTCAGGAGAGCATGGGTTCTGTTGCGTGCTCCTGCTTCTTCATACATCCCAAAAAAACTACTTTAGGCTAATTGGAGATTTTAAGTTATCCAAAGATATTAATGGTCTCTATGAGCCCTGTGATTGAATGTCGACCAGTCCAGGGAGCATCCCACCTGTTATTTACTATTGGACATAACAGCACTGGTGGATTAGAGTGCCTGTTCCGTTGCAAGAAAACTAAATTAAAAAGTAACATATAAAAGAGGGGAGCAGTCTGCAACATGTATTGGTATTTATGCTGCAATCAATGCCTGCATCCGCTGAGGGCTCCAGAACCTCGGCCTGCCTCACTGTCCCTGCCACCCTATGATGACTCAAACAAAGGCAGACAGCTGAGGTGTTCCTGGCCCCTATCTACCCGGGTTCTCCTGACCTCCAGAGCAGCACCTTGGCTTAAAGGGGGGTGTTCCACCTGGAAGAATGTCCATCGATGCTCCACGGAGAATTGCGGCCGGGTCCAGGGCCTCTATCAGACAGATATAGTGCATGCAATCCGGATGAAATTTGGCTATGGAGCTCAGGCTTTGCCAAACAGTGCAACAAAAAGATGAATGACACATCCAAGAATGTTTTCATGCAGACTGAGTTGGTGTAAGAACGCAAAGAGACATGGTAGAAGTGTTTTTTTTTTCATTATGTCTGACGGTTAAGATAAGCTTTACTGCTTTTTCATCATATCGTTTTCAACTATTTTATGTCTTCATGTATCACACCATGTACACTTGGTGTACAATTGGAGCAAATAATTTCAACGACATGCACTGTTATTCGCATTAATCTAACTGGACATAATGCATATTGCCTCTAAGTCACATGGTTGAAACCCAGTAATATATCTAAAAAATGAAAAACATACTTATACATAACCATACACACACTTATATATATATATATATATATATATATATATATATATATATATATATGTATATATACTTTTATATTACTGAAAACGTGGTTATTGGACTCACTATGTTGCTATGTTAATTTAGCCTATTGAGCCTCCATAATGGACACCTATTCAGCCTGTTATTTTATGTGCTACTGTGTACTTGAATAAATTGACTTTCCAGATAAAATGTCTGTGACTAGATTCAATGTTAAATGTCAGATAAATGTTGTGGTCTCGAATACATTTGTCAATAAATGCAACTTATTGCCTGTTGCGACTTGTGTATTTTTCCTCTGCATGACACATTTTTTTGACTGATACTCTGGAGCGATTTCTAGTCTGGTAATACGCAGCTCCTGCATCGTAGCAGTAGTCTTGCATTGCCACGATTGTGTATCAGTTATCATTTTCAGTTCAAATTATTCAGAATGTACGCACTGAAAGTACTGCAAAATTTTGCTCTGTAATTTTGCTTCTTCTCTTAGTTTTGCTCTGATAATTATGACAAGTTGGTGTGGATTTGATTTCATTTTGGTGAATTAGTTACTTAATCATTATTTTATTCATTATTAAAGTACTTAAATTACTATTTTGTTTACCCTTTGTGTCACAAAATTCCATATATATGAATTTTATATGTTTTTGGACAAAACATGTGTGGTATGTGTGGAAAGTGTGGAAAAGTGGTTGACACTTAGCTGGAACAGAGTAGCTAGGCAGTCCAGGAAAGGACTTGTATTGTAAAAAGTAGCAACCAAAACCTATGATATATATTATAATAATTTGGGAAAAACAACGAGCAGTGAGCAGCCAAGAAGGAAGGGAACATGGACGTAGTGGCCTGGAATAGAGAGCTCAGGTCAACACGGAGGACGCATGAGGGAATAAATTGCTATCTTCCTGGTGTGGATACATGCCGTATGAACATCCCTGGGAAATTACTCATAGTTATTATAGTTACTAATTACTTTCCCGGAAAAGTAATTATTAGTCATTTTTATGTCGTTTTATGACAAACCTTCAAATATGTAAAATAATTCTGACTTGGCTTTGCAATGCTTTTTCATACCAAAACTCTAGGGACAGCATGGCTCAGGTGGTAGAGGGGTTGTCTCCCAACCTGAAGCTTCCGGATGCGATTCTGTATCCTCCCATGATAACGTTGAAGTGCCCTTGGTCAAGGTACTGAACCCCCAGTTGCTCTCATCCTGCGTCATCTGTAGGCAAATGTGCCAACGGTGAACAATGCCAGATTGTTGGCATAGATCAGTGCATAATAACGCAACACTTTTTACTGTCGGTAACAGCATTTCAAACAGTAAGTAATTCGATTACCCATTACTGGAAAACAGTAGGTCAAGTTTCCTGCAGAGCAGCGGACAGGAAACGACAAACATAAAACGGGAAGTGATCAATTTAAGAGTTTGCTCCATTACACAATCTTGTATTTTTAAAACCCAACTGTATTATCTGAAAAATACGTACTCAAAATACAATGTGTGTTTTGTACAGAATTGGATTGTGGCTCCCAATAGTCTTTGTCATTGAATGAAACCCATAGTGTGACATGTTCCATCCATCCATTTTCTATTCCGCTTATCCTCACTAAGGTCACCGATATGCTTGAGCCTATCTCAGCTGTCTTTGGGGGAGAGGCGGGGTACGCGCTGGGCCGGTCACCAGCCAATCACAGGGCACATATAGACAAACAACCATTCACACTCACATTCATACCTATGGACAATTTGGAGTCGCCAATTAACCTAGCATGTTTTTGGAATGTGGGAGGAAACCGGAGTGCCCGGAGAAAACCCACGCATGCACAGGGAGAACATGCAAATTCCACATGGAGAATCGAACCCAGGTCTTCCCGACCTGACTGCGTGGCCTAGTGACATTTTTATGCAGATAGATGTGTTCTTCTACGTGAAGATTCATTTAGAACCACTGAAGAGTAAACAGACATGAGAGTTAAAAAATATGCCTGAAGGGACGGGTCTTAGCTGCTTTTTTTAGGGGTCTGCAGACTCCAGATACCTCCAACTTTTTTTAAGAGCCTATTCCAAAGATTAGGTGCTGCCAACTGGAAAGCACAATCTCTTAAAACATGTCCAAGAGACACTTACAGAATTATGGTTTGTCGACCTAAGAGCTGTGCTTGTGCTGGGGGAGGGCAGGTTCTATTACAATATATGCAGGCCAGTCATGTCATATTCGGCACCTATATATTTTTTCAAAGGAATTCTCAAAGAAACCGACTTGTCACATGCAATATGAAATTATTATATGTTACTGTTTAATATTTGATTTGAAATGCCCGTCTTTCAAGTGGAATTAGATATCTAACGCCATACATCATACCAAATATTACTCAGTGACACATATTCACATTCACCTGTCATTGCACTTGCTCATTTTTCTCTTTCCACCACCACACACACACACAGTCACATAGGCCGTCATACACAGGCGACTGGTGTGTTCATGTAAC
Organism: Doryrhamphus excisus; assembly: GCF_030265055.1. Lineage (NCBI taxonomy): Eukaryota > Metazoa > Chordata > Actinopteri > Syngnathiformes > Syngnathidae > Doryrhamphus > Doryrhamphus excisus. The sequence goes on from NC_080480.1 coordinate 9,013,383, forward strand.
GACACGCTAGCGCTACACGGTTGAATGGAGTGTAAGATGGAAAGAGAGAGCAGGGGAATAGGACGAGTGAGGAGGGGAACGGAAGAAAAGGGATTAGAAGAAAGAATAAAGAAGTAGGCCAAAGGCAACTAACTTTATTCTTCTTTTTTTTAAAAAAACATTGTACATATCCACACACCGTTTAAAAGGCAGGTCGACAGCGGTGGCGACTTAAATGTTGCAGCTTTAGCCCTCAGAATATGCTTTCATTAACAGTACAGTATCTTCTCTATCATTCAATTATTTCGATCTGCAAAGATTGTGGAGATAATTATTTGACAGGTATTGTGGTCATCGATTAATTGTTTGATTTTAAAATGTACTGAAAAAAATCCTAATTTCAGCCTCTCAGATGTGACTATTTTTAAATTTCCTTAGTTACCCATGAAAGCAGACATTATTTTATGTGTTTCAGGCAGAACAAGATAGTCACACACATCAGCTTTGACTTAGGAAAACAGCAATTAACATTTTTGCCTCTTTCTGATATCTTGGGAAGCCAACCGCTGCAGAGATGTGTGTGTAGAGTGTGCATTCCCACACAAAGTATGCATTTATGCACAACTCCTACCATGCGTACAAACAAAACCTAGTGGGAGAAGTGTGAAACTACAAATCGCCATGACTGTGATGAAACTTTGATATCAGACATATTAGACATGAGGGTAAAATACTAGGATTTTAGTAATAATACAGCAGATCCCTGCTTTTTTTTGGAGGGGGGGGGGTACTTTCCAGGCCCACCAGCAAATGAGAAAAAAACACATGAGTAATTGATACTGTGTGTCTATTTTTGACAGGTGGCATACCCACCCTCATCAGTGATTGATGATTGTCAAAGTTAATGCTTCTGTAGCCAAAGAAACTTTTGTGTATCACAGCAAACAACTCTGTTCAAGGACAGAGTGCAAAATCTCAAAAAAAAAACATTTTCACAGACTCATAAAGACTAATGCTGTCAATATCTGCTGATAGCTGATTTAAATGATAAATTACTAATGTGTGTTAATGGTTCTGAGAATTCCTTAATCACCTTTTTTATTGTTTCCATATCAATTCTATTAGAGCTAGGAAATGTTTTAGATTTGTTCATCAAGTATTTCCGCTTTTGTCACTTTTTCTTGTAGCTTAGGTCCAACAGGATTTTCCTGCATATTGCACATCATAAAGGATAGGCTCCAGCACCCCCCGCGACCCTCGTGAGGATAAGCGGTACAAAATGAATGAATGAATGAAAGTAAAATTAGCAGTTCCTTCTGTCTTCTGTCAATTTTTGGAGCTGGTTTTAGGGTGCAGGTGGGTGGGTGACTGGGTGGAGGGAGCAAGGATCCAACCGGCAATAGACAACCTGCTCTACCTACTGAGCCACGCCCGTTCTGTATTTAACATTTACTGTGGCATGTTGCTACAGTAATGCTGTCTTGATCCATCTTCCGTCCTGCCGAGAGTAATTTCAAATAATTGAAAGAGGTGGGTGGAAAGATCCCAGTGTCATACAGTGGATACGTCGATCCCAGTGTCGAGTTTGTGATAACATAGTGACCTGCAAGGATACAAACGTTGCGCCGGGGGTAATAATAATGCAGGTCCATTCAAAATTTGTACTAAACTCTAGATAGTAGTTCTAGTTAGTCAACAAGAAAAAGATAATTAATTAATAATAATTCACTTTAGTATACAATTTTGCTCTCAAATTCTTCTTAGTCCCATTATTTTTATTTTTTTTAAACATTTGTGATCTTACCTCCAGTATAAAGTATACGCACCCTATCCTCCTTAATGAAAAGTTCTGATACTTTGTTGTAAGAGTCTGATTGATTTCTGGTGTGCTTGGATAAATACTGTAATCAATCTTGGCAGTCATATTTATTCATCCATTCAGCAGAGCAAAGCATAAAAATATCTTACATTTGGCTTGTTACTCTAAAGTTGGCTTTTCCTCTCTATGGAAGGACGGCAGTCACAACCATCTTCCAGCACATACATGCCCACTCCCCTGTAGGATGAGGAGAGAACTGCAAGTGCTTTGTTTGACATATACGTGTGTTTTATACACCAAAGTATTTGGTGTATAATACACGTTTCGGCAACATTATATTATCGGTGACATGCTGACAAACAGAAACTGTCAGGCGCCATGATCAAACTAGTGCACTCATGAGGTGCACTCAACACTCGTGGCAGCCTCACCAGGTTTGTGGCCAGTATTTGGACAAGAAATCAGCAAGAAATGTAAAAAACGATTGGAATCATACCGAAAACACATACTGTATATACTGTAATACGGTTCAATGGACAAATATTAACATTTAAATCCATCTGTTTTCTATATTTTCAATTTTCAATTTAGTACATTTGAAATCACGGAGATGGGAGATGTCAGCAATGCAATCCGACCAATCACAGTTTAACCGTCTGCGTCACAGATTGGGGATTATTTGGATACGCAGAGAATGAAACCGACCACATGAAACTAAATGCATACCTGGAAAGCAGGAAAGTGTACACACCTATTCAAAGATCAAAAATGTGTACATGTTGGCAGGTCTGGGACACATTACCTCATGACTAAATGTGTACATTTGTGTACAAATTGCATTATTGCGGATTGTCATCACAGTTGGTCTTGCTTCTTCATGTCATGTAAATAATGAAATATTTAGTTACTTTTATAAGGCTGTGGGGAGATTTCATTAGGACTTGATTAGTATTTGAATATTGTGCAAATATCCGATATTTTTAACTTTGTAGGGCACTTGCCATTGGCAGAGGAAATACATTAGGAAGAGGAGTCACAAAGAGATAACAGAGGCGAGATGCTGCATGGAAATGAAGAAATGGGGGTGGGGAGAGTGGTAGACTCCACAACCTCATTATGTCTGTTGGCATTTTAACTCCTTTTGATGATTTAGTAAGAAGGGGGAATGGAGGAGGGGAGAAGATGTGTTCTTTTCTCTGTCCATGACACTATTTCAGTCCTCCACTCACGCATCCCTTTTCTCTGTTCTCCTCGTGATAGAGAAGATAGGACGGGAGAGAAGAAAAAGAAAGAAGAAAGAGAAAGCCGTGTCTTTAATTTAGAGGGATCCCAAATGCGTGAAATCCTTTATCCTATCTGGGTCACAGCGTGCCTTACAGGCTGAAGAAACACACCACAGCAAAGTGCCAGCCTGCTGGTTTGCTCAGTCATTCGCTCTGTTACGTGTGCTGCTCAGAGCATTGGGGGATGTACAAGTCCTCCAATGACCATATTAGTCATTTGCTCCAAATCTCTGTTACGACCCATGAACAGAATAGAAGTCTTGGTTTGTGTTGTGAATGTAATTGTGCCGTCTGTCCCATACACTGTGCGGGATTGTTTTGATAGCTGAAGCCAATGCTCATCGGCAAAGCCAACTAAGCCACAATGGAGCCTTGAGACGTTGGTGCCAACGGTGCTGTGTACCATAAGTAATAGGCGTCTGAAGGGTAAACCCGTATGACCGGATATCCGGTTTGACAAGTGAGGGTAGCAGCCGACTCGACTGATAACAATCAGCTATAAATCCTTAGATGAATTATAGAGACATGCAAAATTTTGACGGTGCATCTGTAAAACAACCCCAGAACCTGGGCTGTGTTTTCTGGTTTGTAACTTCTCTACTTTTAAGAATTGCATTGGGTTCAAAACACTACGCTTGTACTGAAATGTTGCACACTTGCTATTGTTATGACATTTTGACTTCGGGATTGTTTACTTTTCCAAGCTAACACAGCATTTTCATTGCACCCATGAGGCAAATAATGCTTTTTAGTCTTTATTTGACGGGACACTTTAGCATTTTTTACTATTGATTAGTCTGGAGGTGGCTGCATGGAAGTCTAGTGGTTAGCTAGAAGACCCAAGTTCGATTCCACCCTGGGGCATCTCTGTGAGGAATTTGCATGTTTTCACCGTGCATGCGTGGGTTTTTCTCCGAGTACTCCGGCTTCCTCCCACATTCCAAAAACATGCTAGGTTAATTGGCAACACCAAATTGTCCATAGGTATGAATGTGAGTGTGAATGTTTTTTGTCTATTTGTGCCCTGTGATTGGCTGGCAACCAGTCCAGGTTGCACCCCGCCTCTCACCTGAAGACAGCAGAAAAATATCAGTTCTGGTAATAAACAGCTTTTTGTAAAAGGATACATTCCAAGAATAAATATGTGTATTATCAGAGATAGGGTCAAAAAACACCAGAAATGTAAGTTATTGAAACAGTTGTAACAAGCAAATAGCATAGATTTAGTGTGGAATGACCCATAAGACGTATGTGGGGAACCAATACTTGATCTGATCTGATCTCTGTCTTTAAACATTGCCTGCTACACCTACCCATTATTGTAGTCTGTCCGACCCATGTCCATTTTTCCATACTATCACTATTAAAACAACTGTTTCTCCTGAAGAGGGGTCTTGTATTGCTTATGAATAAAGACTAGGAAAAAAAAAGAGCAGTCAAAGATTCTTTGCCAAGGTTTTGAACATTAGAGTTCTGCAAAATCAATAAGTAAATGTCTGGAACAGTCACAAGTTGCGGTCAATAATGTTCCACTCCAGCCCCGTAAGCGGCAGCAATGCACATTCCATACCGTTTGCCAACGGTCTAACAAATTAGTGTGTTTTGGAATGCAATGGCGAAAATATTTGCAAATCTCCATTACCACACACAAAGTTTAGATTAAACACTTTGATTTTCAAGACAAGTCTGATTATGTTTACTCCCAAGTGGCCCAATTTTGAATTCACTCATGTTGGCTTGGGAGGAAAAATGCATGGAAGCGGGCATCTTGAAAGGTGGATAACATCTGTATTTTTTTTTTTGGGGGGGGGGGGGGGGTAATTTTTGGGGTATTTTTTTTTTACGTATTTGGCCTTATGATTTACACATTAACAGAATCGCAGAATTGGCCAATAAAAACAGAATTTACTGTTAAGTGCGTAAATTGACAAATTGAACAAAATACTGTCATCCTGAGGAGAGAGATCATTGGTGTGGAAAAATATTTCCTTGTCGGACAGCTAAGCTTGGGACGGAGTCTAACCTGCCCTGCCCCAAACTAAACATGTTGAAACGCCGCCCTGAAACACCGGAAAAAGTTTGAATTACTGGGCAAAATTGGCTGACGAAATTTTGCATCAATAAATGTAAGGATTTTTGCATTTAATTAGCTACACTTTCATTTTAATCACTAACCCAAAATACATGCTCGTAAAATAACTATAAAAGGTAAACAACTGAATTCTAAAAATGACAATACAATATTTTAGGGCCCTATACAAGCCTTGGTGAGATGTTCTTTACATTCATTCCCTGTTCGTTTCATCAGTTACTGGAGGAACTGATAGCTGGGAATACACTATAGAAAGAAATGAATGAACAAAGGCACCCTGTCACAGCTAACAGTGATTTTATATTAGAGGTGCATCTGTTAAAATGTTTGATTGTTGTTCTAATATGTTTGAAATTCTTCTCTCTTTTTAAATCTATACTTGACCTCCACTCTGATTAGTCTCTCTTTAGCCCCGCACTGCCCCTTCTGTGTCTGGCCAATTAGTTTCCTGTGTGTCCTTCTGTTCTGCCTACTTGTACCTTGTCTTTAGTCATTAGTCTGAGGCCATATTAACATGTGGATTTAAAATTGTAATGGATTGCGTCTCAGGTCAGTAGCGGATGGTCAGTGAACACTCCATGAAAATATCAAGTGACTAGGCAGAACTGTGAATAAACACAATAATAAACAGGTGAAAATAGGTCAGACAGATGATGCAGAGCAAGTTTGACGTCAGACAATCAAGCATTAAAATATGACAGAAACTGAGATTGGAAATAATGTTAACCAGCAACACTTTCAAAGTCGAAGTAATCTCAAACAGCAAGGTCATTTCAGGTGAAAACCACTCAACATCAGGTCAGTTTTAGCACATACAATTTGGCATAGTTTCCTGCAACATGCAATTCAAAAATGGTTGCCATTGAATCAATTGACTTTAAAGTCGTACTTGTATTTGTAATACACATGAATCCAATTTCTTAAAATCACGGAAGATGACTTTATTATGTTTTTTGTGTCACTGTAGAATCATTAATCATGGTTGCTTATGAATAAGCAAACTGATGAATCCATAAAGTAATATTTAGAGGTGCCCAATGCGAAGCTGTGTGGTCATAAAAAGTGCGTCCCGAGCTTCTTTTTGGTCTTTTGTAAAGCGGAGCTTGCACATTCATATATATATACATTTATTGCACATTTATTCCAATTTCAAACCCTCAAGATACTGAGCTAGCGTTCGTGTTGCTGTGTGCAGCACGTCTAAATCACTCTCGCACCGATATCATTATTGGCAGAAAAATCAAATTTTTCCATCGGGCAATAAAAACAGACATCCTTAGTAACATTCTGACTAAAATGTTAAATTTTCTTGTCATTTTTTCTAAAGTGCTTAAAGATTAAAATATTATTCAAGATATCATTAGTACTTGCACTCAAGCCCTCAGGCTTGAGGGACTTAGGAGTCCTCTGATTCTCCTCTTATCAATTCTCACAGTATCAAAGTAAGACAGTTGTTGCCTGGTGTGGGCGACTCTCTTCGTCAGGTGTCTCCTGAGGCAGAGTTCTTCCAGTCTCATTACTGACCTTCCAATAAAGGAGAAGAGCACACTAAGCATTTATAAATCATATATGACAAGACTTAATTATGTTATATCCATGGGCAGCCTCGGGGATTCCAAAGTTGGACTTTAGCTAACCAAAGACACACTTCATTACCACACCAGTCCCACACAAAGTCAACAACACTTCTCCTCTGAAGAGTAGAGCGACTATTTGAGCAACAGGGAAAGACAACTCCAAGCTCTTTCCTCTGCACCTGATGGATTACAGTCTCCTTTTTGGATTGTAATTTGCAATAACTATTTATGTTTTGGTGTCCAATAAAGGCCTATTCCTCGACAGTACTTTCCTTATAATTGTTGTCCCTCAGTTCAGACAGATTTTTTGTTATTTTTAAATGAGTGTAAAACTGAATGTATTGTGTTGGGATCTGATTTGTTTACTGGTGCTGTCCCTGATCTGGGTCTTCTGGTCCCCAACTATAAACCTGTAGTAAATAATTTGGGTGTGGAGTTTGACAACGGTGTTGTGTATGTTTGTTGCTATAAACCAGTCTTTAATCAACAGTCTATAACCGGTACACAATGCTGCTGCAGCGCGACTTAGACAGATCAACCTCACTGGGGTTCTGCACTCTCTTTCAGTTAGAGTTTATTTGAAACGTTTCATGTTTTTTAAGACAATTAATGATACTGCGACATCTCATTTATGTGACGTATTAAACGTTCATCACCCCAGCAGAGCTCTGTAGTCTGCCTACCAACAGCTGCTTGAGGTGCCTTGGTCCAAATACAAACTGTGGGGTGATCAATCTCTTGCTGTTTCTGGTCACAGGCTTTGTAACATCTTACCTGTTGAATTGCGGACTATCGTAGATGGGAATTTGTTTAAGACAAAACTTGTGTGGTCGCTTTTAGCTTGATTGTCAAAGTCAGTTCATTTGGAACTCTTAATACATACTAATATATGTAAGCATGTATCTTTTTATTCATTTAATTAGCACGAAGGCCACACAGCTAGGAGACCCGAGTTCAATTCCACCCTTGGGTATCTCTGTTTGAAGTTTACATGTTCTCCCCGTGCATGTGTGGGTTTTCTCCCGGTTTCCTGGGTTTCCTCCCACATTCCAAAACATGCTAGGTTAATTGGCCACTCCAAATTGTCCATAGGTATGAATGTGAGTGTGAATGGTTGTTTGTTTATATGTGTCCTGTGATTGAATTAAAAGGTTAGAGTTAAGAGTTCCCATCTGCAGACATGACATTGGCGTGTATGGCCATTGGCATTTTAATGGCATGCAATACAGATGAGTAATCTCATCCTCTTACAGTATAACGTCACAGAGGCTTACCGTGTGATTAGGTTGGCATATAAGTTTTTGTTGACACGCTCATCACCCAGATTACCTGTGAGAAAAGCTTCACAACCTTAAAGTTTGTTAATGATTTGCAGCAAAGCTCTGTTACTCAGAACTATACTGATGTGTCCATACTAATTTAAATAGACAAGAAAATCCTGACGTCTCTAGACAATGACCCAGTGATCAACGGGGCTGGAGAAACTTAGTGTTTTGGTTTTTTTTTACTGCAAACCGTTCTATTAAATGTCAACCAGGATTTAAAAAAAAAAGCAGGCAAGTCTCTGACTTGAAGTTCCTGGGCTGGAAAATGTCCACAATATAAATACCAAAATAAATACCACCAACATAATCATGTCTTGCCTTCATAGTCAAACATGGTGGTTGTAGTGTCATGCTACATGAGTGCTGTCGGCACTGGGAAGCTGCGGTTCATGGAGGGAAACATGAATTCCAATATGTAACTTTTGCAAGCACCGCAGGATCCTTTACCACCCATGAAACTGGGTGCATGGCGGTTTTCTTGCAGGATGGACCTCAAATACACCACCAAGACAACTGTCATTCAGAGGAAACTGAAGGTAAAGGTGATGGAGTGGCCAAGACTGAGTGTGGAGTTATTTTCAGAGGACAGTAAATCTATACTTCTTTCTGAGCTGTAAACTGTTATATCCAAGTTTCATATCTATAGCATTATAGAGTAGACACTGAGATACAAGATACAAGATATTATACACCAACGGTGCCCAAATGCGTACCACAACTACAAGCATTTCTATACAGAAGAACAAAGACATGTAAAACGTTGTGAAAATAAGATCTTTCTTTGCTTTAATGAAACAAGTACCAAGTATTAGGTGGATCATTAAAAATGAGAGCGTAATTCTTCTGTATCCAGTCTGACTGAACTACACGGGTCCATATCCCTATACTTAGATGTTAAGCAATTGGGCTGATTTCAATGTAAACATCTAATGTGATGCTTTCATCATAAGAACATAAAATGGACAACCCTAACTACTAATTTTTTGTAATAAGCCCATATTATGTCAGGATACTTTCAGCACGAAGGTTTAATACATTTTTTAATTAATTGAAATAAGAATGACTATAGTCCTCTAAATTCAATGGAGTTTGCTGATCCATCGATTGGCTCAAAATTGATCAGTATTGATCCTCATGTGACGATACATAGATTGCATCCTTCCCTGATATTAAAATGAATCCAAAGCTCTGACACATCTTCCATGAAATTACAGTATTTTTACAGTCCGCCCACTCATCTCGCTTCCACACATGCTGTCAATGTTCGTCGAGATTGTGCTTGGGTTTGGGGTATTTCATGACACTTGGTACTTGAAATTCATTGATGAAAGAGCGCTTAGAGGAATAATCCTAGAGATGGTTTAATGTGATTCTAACGTATGGTGTGTGCATGTGCGGGTGTGTGCTTTATAGATCTGGAGGAACATCACAGAGACGGATGACCCTCATGGGTGTATTGACATCTCTCATGGCTGAACAAATGGTTTAGTTAAGTTGCGTTCACTGACATCGATCTGAAAACTGTTTAACATTCCATCTGAGGCCTTTCATGGGTTTGCTTTACAGTTCAGGGATATTAGTTTTCCTCTCTCTCTCTCTGTCTCACTCTCTCACTCACACACTGGGTTATTACGTTATTTTTGGAATTTAATAATAACCTACTGCTGCCCTTTTTGTGTTTTGGAACATAGTGGCAGTGATGAGATTACGTTTATTAAAGTGTAGTACTGTATGGTTTATTCTGTAGATCCGGAAGATGAGTGTCATTACTCTGGTCAACTCAACATGCAACATCATTTGACTGCCAGCAATACTCCACCAAATGCATAGCCTCAGAATTTGGTATGGTTTGACATAATATGGCTCGTTAAGGAACATCATTTCATCAACACCAGTTATGGAGATTACTTAATTTTAAAAGTATTATTTAATCTTTAATCTTGACTAGGCGTCACTAGTATAAAGCATGTGTGTACTGTGGAGCCCAGTCACAATCATTTTTATGTACATAATGTGTTCTGTTGGAGTGTGGAGATCCGAGTTCAATTCCACCTTCGGCCATCTCTGTTCTACCGGTATATAAAAAACATTTAAACCAACCCTAGTGCACAGCTAGTCAGTATTGCATTTATTTCTTCAATGTTTCCAGATGCATTTAAATCCAACTACCCAGTCTCTCTGTTCCTCTGTGTACTTTAAGTATTTGATCAGGTTAGAAAATGGGTCCAACTAAAAAAATGGATGAACAAAGTATTCTGGATTTGCAGTTTGAACTATACGGTACTGAACATAAAAGAATATATGACAGCTGGGATAGGCTCCAGCATGCCTCGTGAGGATAAGCGGTATAGAAAATGGATGGATGGATGATTTATTTTTCGGGAGGAGGCTTTACTACATACTGGGATTCAGTTGACCTACTCGACATGTTTGAAATTAAACAAAAACATATTTTTTGTGACAAAGCGGCGAAACACTATCGGTAAGAAACATTATGAAACACCCAAATGTCAGATGAGATCACTTTTCTGCGGGACTCAGTCACACAGCCCCTCACGCCATTATAAACAAACCCCCACTCTGCTTTGAAGAAAGCAGTTGCCATAATGACCCTTGCATCACTGGAAAGTGCATTGGAAACTCACTACCTCATTTCACAAACCATTGGAATCATTTTGATAGCTCGGTTTAAGTTGTCTGTCCTCGCATATGAGGGCTGCATCGTGTGGTAAACCCCCCCCCACACCGGCACAGATTCTCAGCAGAGCTGAACAAGAGCAGGCTCAAGAGACGGCTCTCTTCAGCTCTTACGCTATAATAACAGTGCCATTTCCCAAGTAGGGAGTGATGAATTTATTGTAGTCCTTTACAGTAATTTGACCTGAGTACTTACACTTCCACATACTGCAGATTTATCCATCAAGGAATATGTTGTTTGTAGTGTTCCTGTATCTTCCTCTATGTTCCTGTAGCTGCGTTTCTTTATGCACTACCACCCGCTCCAAGTCGTTTTTTGCTCATCCATTTCCCAGTGATAGCAAAGGAGTTTTTAATCTCCTCTTCTTCTTTTTTGTGTGACCCAGCTTCCTCGTCTTTGTTCTTCCTCTGCATCCTCTGTGTATCATTGTCATAATCTTGCTGTGGTTGTCACTTGTGTCCTGCCAGCACTGCCAGAATCAACTGGGCTGCAGTACAACAAAGTGAGGAAAATAGTTGGCTACTTTATACTTTTGTGTTCATTAAGTTAGCCTATAAATATTTTATAATCAAGGCATCTGTCTGTGTGGAAATCACATTTTTTGGGGGGCATATGAACGGCTAGTAACAAAACTATACAATAAAACTGGAAAAATAAAACAACAATGCATAAATATAGCAACGTCTGATCAAGCCATGTCAATTTCAGACTTAAAATAATGCACACATTTAAGCCACACCCATTTCCTGTTGAACCATGCGCACTTCCGGATTATGCCCAGCAGTGTGAGTCACCGTTGACTTGAGGTTAGAATTTTTTCCTTTTTTTGCAAGCGCTGCTTGAGTGTTTGGAAGGAAACAGCTAGAAGACGGGACAAGTACTAATAGCCAAAAATTACAAGTCCAAGCGAGCACATGGAACTGGGAACAAACAATTGGTGTCTCGCAGCAACAAAGAGTTGGTTTTATGTAGCCAGACAGCCAATCAGCAGTATGGGTTATGGGTACCCAGCGTGGACTTCTGAACACACAAAAAGGCGGAGAAGACAAGCAGGGACAGCACGTGCGTGCCAAAACAATGCGCACTAACCACGCCAACAAACGCACCGGGTGGGAGGCAACATAATATCACATTAAAACAATACAAACATTCATAACCTTGGGATGCACACATGAAGATAATCGGATCAATTTTGAGCCGGAGTCCCCAAAGTCTGCAAAGTCCACGTTATCTGATGGATCACAGGATTGCAATGGCAGATTAAGATTATCCTGTGGTGTGAGATGTGTTAAGAGTGATTTTAACCTCCCCGATCTATGTGGGATATATGTACCTAAAATGGAGAGTATTTAAAACAAGCTCATCCTGACGAGGGTTGGACATCAAGTCGAGAGCATTGATGGGAACTGGGACAAACATTCAGATCATCCGGGATCATTCACAATTTCAATTTTGATTCCTAGTTTCAATGCCTAATCAGACAAGTGGAAGAAATAGCTGCAAACACCAACAAAGAAGAAGATGGTGAGCGTCAACAAAGACCAAGAGGCTACAAATTTTGGCTTCTTTTTCTTTCAGCAAATCAACCGCCACCACCCAACCCTATCTTCTGCATCTGTCTCTCTCACACATCACGCCTGACACTTTTCTCCACCCATTCATCCTGCCTGCACACGCTTCTTCACCTCCTTTTCACAATCTCCATTGTTTTGGACTGTTAACCCCAGGTACTTAAAATTGTCCACCTTCTGTAGCTCTTCTCCCTGTAACCTCACTCTTCCACTTGGGCCCCTTTCATTCACACAAATATACTCCATCTTGCTGCAGCTAACCTTCATTCCACTCCTTTCCAGGGCAAACCTCCTCTAGCATCTCCTCCACCTGTTCCCTACTCTCGCTACAAATCACAATATCATCTGCAAACATCGTACAAAGTTCCTACAAAGTTAAGTTGGCTTAACTTTATTTTAAAAAGTGTGGTCGGCTCAGTACAACTTTTGGAACACAATTATATCATGCGGAAGGAGGATAAGGAGGGTGCACGACCAATATGCATAAGCTCATCCAGTTTTATGGTGTAAAAATAACATCGGACATCCCTCTGACATCTGTGAGCGCCATCAGACATGCACTCTTGTAGTATCACGCCTGTCTAAAACCCGAGAACCTCCATTTTGCAGTATTTTGTATATGAGTGTGTCAGTAGGGAGGATTTCACAATGTATCTTTCTTTTTTGTCCACCTTAGCGAAAACTATCTCATCCAATCGTCATCTGTATGTGTGTATGTTATCATAAAAACATTGTTTTTTTATGTTATGTCAGTACCACATCCCAGTGAGCCATTTTTGGTTCCCCAAATTTGATAAAAACTTTTTTTATGTGGTTTTGAGTATCTGTTGGATGCAGTGGAAAGTTTTTGTTATGTTTTGAACGTTGCATGGGTGGAGTGCAGGTCACATAGCTAGGAGACCAGAGTTCGATTCCACCCTCAGGCATCTCTGTGTGGAGTTTGCATGTTCTCCCCGTGCATGCGCGGGTTTTCTCCAGGTACTCCGGTTTTCTCCCACATTCTAAAAACATGCTAGGTTAATTGGCGACTCCAAATTGTCCATAGGTATGAATGTGAGTGTGAATGGTTGTTTGTCTATATGTGCCCTGTGATTGGCTGGTGACCAGTCCAGGGTGTACCTTGCTTCTCGCCTGAAGACAGCTGGTATAGGCTCCAGCACACCCGCGACCCTCGTGAGAAAAAGCGGTAAAAAATGAATGAAAATGAAAGGTTGGTTCCCTGAATGCCCGGTTCAGCTCATTTGGTCCATGCTTTCACTCCAAAAACTGTCTCACAGCAGCCCTTTCTCACCCACATTCAACTCCCACATACTCTGAGAACCAGCTCTTTTTTTTAACTTGAGCTTGGTGAGTAGAAGCGGCACTTCCCACTCGTTTCGCCACAATACGGGTTTAGCAAGCTGAATTTAGCTCTGTTATCTCTGCTGCACGATTAGCTTTGAGCTAACATGCAAAGAAGAGACATGTACTACGTAACACGCTGTTAATTAATTGGCATGCAAATACATGCAAATGGCCTCTTATTGGCTGGAAAGTGTTCGTCATTGTGTTATATGTTGTTACCCTTGATGTTGCTTGTCACTCACATAGTGCAAAATGTGTTGCAAGAATTTCCTCTGTGCAGAGATAACAAGATCAGTGTGCGATTGCGCACGCACACAGTTTAGACGGAACATTGCTAAGCAGTCAGACTCAGGGAAGTCAAACAATTAATGCTGTCTGTCTAATGTCAATGTAAAGGGTTTCAAGATTTAAAAAAAAGGATGGCTCCAGAATGTACATTTCATCATCTTTATTCGCCAGCTTTGAGGCAGCAAAGTATCCTCATGCTAATATGGTAACTCAAGACCCATAACTTATGGACAAACCTTGTTGTTTCATGTACCTTCAGCATCACAAACTCACTGACACATAAACAACATATGTGGAAATGTACTCCTGTGAAAATAGATTTGTGAGAAATTCATTGTAAAGTGGAAAAAAAGTTGATATTGAAAAAATCAGTTGGGACAATTCATTGAACACATGCAAAACATACCACGTTAGGAACTAGAATTAAAACGAGGAATGGAAAAGTCGTTCAAATTGAAATGATACCCAATTCTAATCCTGACTGAAGGACTATAAGATTAAGATAAGATATGCCTTTATTCGTCCCTCAGTGGGGAAATTTGTATAATGACTGGACCAAGGGTTGGCAACTTTTACTATAAAAGGAGCCATTTTACCTCCATGCTCACTAAAGGAAAATAGACTGGAGCCACTAAACAAAAATCAATATTACAAACTTTTTAAATTTTGACAGCAGAATAGTTCATTCAATTAGGAGCCAAACATACTTATTTTGCTAATTTTTTAAAAGACTGACACTCTTTTACACAGTTATGTTTTGCTTTACACAAACCTCTCACTGTCTCATCTTTCTTGTACAGCAGTGAAAATTGTTGGGGGTGATTAGGATTAGGATTTTCAAAGGATTTTCACTGTCGAACATAATTTGTTAGCTTTTGCCCAGAGTCACCTGATCATTGAACGTTAATGGCCATCCCTACAAATAAACAGGCTAAAACATTCAGTAATTTTTGTCCTGACCTAACATGGACCCATTCAGAATAATTGGTAACGTGAATGAATACAGTATTTCTAGTTGGACATTGCAGACAGTTTGTAAAGATAATGTCAAATTGGAAAAAAGCACAACACGTGTAAAATTAAAAAAAAAACGTTTTATTGGAACAATCGCTCACTGATACTACATTGCAATTTCACCCTTTCATGATTCTAAGTATATCCCACATTTGGGTTCCTTCCTTTTTTACACCCATTATCTGTCTATACCTTATCTTCCCTCCCTTGTCTCTCACTCCCACACACCCACACTCTCTCTCACACACACACACACACATCTATTACCTGCCAAATATGCTGAAATAACAAAATGTAAATTCGATCATGTTACGGTCATGCTTGATGCGCTCTCACAACTTCCTTCTTTCTTTGATATTAATTGGATCTTGTCTTTATTATGTCATTGTTTTCATTTTGGCCTTAACATTTTTTGTTTCTTACCCTAAATCTCGATTCTCGGTTATTTTCTATAGTTATTTACTATTAAGAAACTCATATGTATTTACTTATCTGTACGGTACAGACTGAACTCGAAACTGAAACCAGAGCAATGAGCATACACGCGTATTCAAGAGTCAAAGTGCATGATGAGAATGACAAATTAGTGAATGACAAATAGTGAAAGTCCTCCCTGCCTCTCATGCCACCCCGCCAATCAAGATCCCCCAGCCTGAATTTTGTGATAAAATATACTGACCAAAATAAACCTACCAATTACCAATCATGTATATTTAGAGCCAATATTTTTGGGGAGTTTTTTAAAAGCTGTGGCCCACAAATATTTTCATTAGGGATCACTCGTCTGCTGTCATACCAAAGATGTTTGATTTGCAGAGATAATTTATTCGACAGATGTGTGTGTCACACAATAATGAATTTGGTAAATGTAAATTTGCATTTTATAATTATAGTAGACATTGAAATGTGCCACCTGTCTGAACATTCATGTACAATATGTGACATGTATACTCAATGTGTATAAATCTATGTCAGTGGGCCTTGTTTCTTTAAAAGCAAAACTACTGTGTATTCTGTAGTTGTACATTTTGTATCAAAAAAAGTTCTACTCTTGTGCAAACTAGTCTTTTTGTGGTGTTACAGTTGTATGAAAATCTGAACAGATTCATTGGATTTACATTATTTCTTATGAGGAAAAATTGATTCGGTTTGCGCCCATTTTGGTTCCCTTCTGGAACAAGTTAATGATGCCAACCGGGGTTCCACTTTATTGAGATTTACTACTTAATAATTCAAATATCTGTGTGTCTGAGGAGGTAAAGGCCAATCTGCAAGTTGGTGTGCATGTATGCAGGTCATTTAGCATATTGTGGGGCTAGCGTTGAGCAAATTAGTCACATCTGAAACAGTCTAATTAACCCAAAGGAGCTTAACCCACTTATCACAGTGAGCGCAGAGCGAGAGACATACAGAGATAAACAAACACAATAAGAGAGAGACTGATGGACTTAGACTCTTTCTGTCACTGATTGATTTTCTCCCGACTGCTGGGTGTGTGTGAGTCTAAATACTGTGGGTGTGTGCGCAATGTTGTGTAATGTGTGCACTCATTTACTCTGCGGCCTGATTAATTGCAGTGTACAAAGCCAGGCCCTCCTGGTCCATAGATTAATCGACACATACATGCTCACATACGATTTGCTGACTCAAACGTTTTCATTTTTGCTTCCGTCAAGGGGAAATTGTTATTATTAACCCATAAGAATAAATTAGTAGTCACCGCTGATGATGAGCTCCTTGTAGAACATACAATATGTTGTATTTCTTGTGTGAATGCTGAGGAGCATAAAATGAATTCCATCCCTATTAGCACATTCAGATAAAAATGTCACATTTTCCACAACATCCCCACGAAAAATGAACTTAAAAGGAAACAATTATGATTTTTGGAGCTGTGTATTGAGTTGTGCACTCATATAGAGCAGCTACAAACAATCACCAGCACAGAAAGCTTTCTAAATCTTTCAGATTATCCACGTCTCTCTACAGTGTGTCCATGGACTTCCTACTACTTCTAGGTATGCCCACTTCGCTGTGATTGGTCACACTCCCAAGCGCTCCCGAGGACTTCCAGATACGTAGGTCTGCGTTGCAGGGAATCTGCAGCCCATATAAGGAAGTCCAGATTTCCATTGACGTCAGCAGAACTAGAAAATAAACTCTGTAAAACCGAGTGTTCAGGGCTGACTTCCAAATGCACAAACATCATTTTCTGATGCTTTGGCATCGTTGAGCAGGAAAATGCCACATTGTAACAACATGGTCAGGAAAGTGGAAAAAGTATAATAGGTTCAACATTTCTCAACTGATTTAAGCCATTCCAACATGAGCATATTCCAGTCATTCGGGACATAACAGTTTTCTACATCTATGATCAGTCTATTCCCACATTCACGACTTCAGCTGATTGAAAACATTCAAGCTATTTTCCACATTCCGAAAACAATTCTCTGAAATGTCCATTAATTCATTCATTTTCTATCGCTTATCCTCATGAGGATTGTGGGGGTGCCTATCCCAGCTGTCTATGAGCAAGAGGCGGAGTACACCCTGGACTAGTCGCCAGCCAGTCACAGGGCACATATAGACAAACAACCATTCACACTCACATTCATACCTATGGACATTTTGGAGTTGCCAATTAAGCTAGCATGTTTTTGGAATGTGGGAGGAAACATGCAAACTCCACACAGCCCCTGAAATGTACAATATCACTATATCACATTTGAATAAGAATTCCTTATATGTCCAAATTTCTCAACCGATTCAAACCATCCCAACACCGAAACATTCAGGCTTTTCTTTTAACATTCCAAAAAGTAATGAAAAATATATGTATGTGTTCACCCATCAAAATTATCTGGATTCGTATCTGTACTCAGAATGGGTGGGTCATAAACTGGGAGTGGGTGTAATTTCCATAAAAAATGGCTGGGCATGAACCGGAAGTGGGGGTGGTTAACCGAAAATAGGCGTGACTTACATACTATTTTAAGTCTGGAATTAACATGGATTGATGAGTTGCTTTATTCATTGTTATTCAGCTATCTTTGTACTGTGTATGTATGTAAGTGATCCGTCAGACTCATTAGTTTTTAGTATCAACTCTTCTACAACTTGCATTTATTTCTTAGCTACATTTTCTACACTGTGCCGTTCACAGGCCCATAGAAAATGTGGTCCACAAATGGATAACGCTTTGGACATCCCTGGTTTATAAGGTGCACACACACTCGGTTGAGGTGCGCTTCGGCAACAAGCCTCTCATGAGGATTGCACGGTTTACATGCAAGTAGTGCGGGAATTCCAGTTCCTGTTACAATGCATAAAATGGTCACTGTGGTGACTGGCCAATCACAGAGCGTGAAGAGTGAACAGTGAATACATTACCCCAAAAAAACAAAAAAACTACAACAACTACAGAACCATATACAAACACAATAACGATTTCCCTTACGGATATGAATAATTGGCAGCTGTACTCGTTTCATACTCGTAATCTGCAAAAATGCATTACCCACAACAAATACCCATTTTTAACGAGTATCCGGCTCATCCCTAGATAGCCAATCAATTATTTACAGACCTACAGAGCTTTACACCGGGAACCCATTATTCATTCACTCCACAGTCATACACTGTAAGTCGCATCTGTTGCCACAGCTGCCCTGAGGTAGCCTGACGAAAACATGGCTGCCAATTCGTGCCAGCGGCCTCTGCCACTACCACCAAGCATTCCCTCACATCTATACACCAGTGGGGGCTGCACTGGAGGCAAGGTGGGTGCCCAAGGACATAACAGCAGTAACTGGGATGGAGGAAGCAGCATTCGAAACAAATGCAGTGTAGTGCAAGATTACTTCAAGATTACTTCAGGGCCCAGTTTTTCAAAAGGTTTAATCGAGATAAAATTGATCCTGATATAGTATTTTGAATTTTGCTATTCATGATCACATTATCCATCTTACTTTTTAACTTGTTTTTCAAAGCAGCGTCGTATTGGATCACTCTGATCCGGATAGAAACTTTTCAGGATAAATCTGGATAACCTGTGTTCAAACAGAATAGGAAACAAGGTACAACTATATTGTAGATATGTAAAGTAGACTAGCCGGTGTGGGGTCAATACACGTTTATTGTTATTTCTATTTTGCTGTAAGGCTAAATTAAATCCGTGTTTATGTGTAGGGTTTCTTTTGCTTGAGTTGTTTGTGGTGAAAAACAACAATCAGTCACAACCTGAAGTGGACATTGATTGGCTGTCATTGTGTTTGGGCTAGTTTAGCATAAGCTGATAGGCACCCATTGTCGTTGGGAGGGCAAGGTGAGGAGTGGTCTGCAGTCGACAGGCACCGTCTTGCCATGTGGTCGATAAACATAGTGGAAGACGAGGCGTTAATAGAGGTGTTGCAAACTGCGTCCAATGATCCTTCATACAAGCCACCATGTGACGACCAAAAGCTGTACAAAAATTAAAACTTAAAATTTTAGTAGGATTTGCCCAACTGTGTTGCCATAACCAGAGATCAATGGACCTCAGTGGGAAGCCACGTCTATCTGGCAATTAGATAGTGAGAAACAATATTCGTTTTAATGTAACTTTAATGTAACTTTTTTAGTGCTGAAATGAAAAAATGAAAAAATAAATATATATATTGCATATACATATATAAATTTAATGTAAACAGTGCAGAATGAGTGATGAAGCAGCCTGGAAGTGACGAGGCAAGACCATCACTCGGCATGACATAACACTTGCAACACGTGACTTTTTTCTGTAATGCATTCGGGCAAACATGGCGGTTTTTCTACATTGTTTACAAATGTACCTCCCAGTAAATGTTATTGGTGGACAAGGAGAAAGTGTTGTGAGTACACGTGTCTTCCTCACTCACAACAACAACACCACATGTGCTCAGCTCGCCCAAACGCAGCATACTGTGTGTGGGAACTGAACACGTCTGTTGCTGTTAATAAAACTTAAAAAGGTCTCTGTTTGATTTGTCAGGACTCTACAGTACTCTTAAGTGGGCAAGTGGTTAACAACATTGTCAGGTTAACATCTTCATTTTAACTTTAAATGGATGCACATGCTACAGCAGCAGCAATTGTATTCATTGTTGACACTGGGGAGGAGTAGCAGCTCCAGGAGGCAGGTATAAAAATGGAGCGCTCTGATTGGTCGAGAGGATGACACTCCGCCTGTGTGATTGCTTTGGTAACTCAAAACTGCAAGTGCACATACATAGTGAGAAACAATCAAAACAAGCAAAATTAAGGGTTGAAATGTGTGCAAAATATGAAAAATGAGTACATGTTGGTCTGCATTTTAGTTTTGACCATGGTCGAAACTGAAGTCCAGTGCCGAATGCTCACCTCCATTTTTAAAGCTGAAGAAGGTCTCCAGCTGCGTGTTACGTCATATCTGAGTATGCATTTAAACAGGAAAAGATCTAATTCAATCTTCCTAATATTTTTTTATTAAAATCGGGACATGTTTTATATATTCATTCATTCATTTTCTACCACTTACCCTCATGAGGGTTGCGGGGGTGCTGGAGCCTATCCCAGCTCTTCGGGCGAGAGGCGGGGTACACCCTGGACTGGTCGCCAGGCAATCACAGGGCACCATGTTTTATATATATGTATATTCTTTTTAAAGAAAAACGGGACTTGTGAATGGCGTATAGAAGGGTTTAGATTCTGTTCCACAGATGGCAGTAATGTACACCGAAAGCTGCTTGCCAACCACCAGTAAACAACAGAAGAAGAAAAACACCACGAAGAAGAACGCACCCTGACAACTTTCCGATTGAGCGGGTACAAGATACCTCAATCGGATTGGGGAAAGGAATATTCCACCCCTGTGAATTCGATTATATATTCATTCGGATTGGTACTTTTCTTTCGGAATGAGGTGTATAGAAAGGTTAAATTCTTTCAGTTTGAGCAAATAAACCAAATGCAATTGGAATAATTGGGTCCATGTATACGTGGCTAATGTTTTGATCTGCCACAATAACTTCATGCATTTAAATGAAAATATCTCAATGAGGGTAATATCGAGGCGAGATAAAAAAAAGAGATTAATTAGATCAGTTAATGCAAAATTACATCACAAACATGAAAGAAATAATAGCAAAAAGGTGGAACAGTGTCAGCTGCTGTTATTCCTGAAGTATAACACATCATTGTGCACCAAATGCATAATGTTACACAATGTTAACATAAGCAGTGTAGTCCATGCACAATGTAACTAAAACTGAATCAAGGAAAACTCTATGCAAATGAGCTGACCTCTGCCTTGACACATAGTAAGAATATGTATTTTTCCTCCTATTTTTGTCAAATATCAGACAATAATGAAAGTGACACTGATGTAAAATCAGAACTATGGTGTAATGTCCATGATACATGTGCAAGGTGAAGTATGTTAACATTGTTAACACACAGATTTTGATGCAGCATCCATCCACTATGTGCTCTGTGTTACATGTGGCATACGTCGTTGCGTCCTGGTCAGCCCAACGACGCTGATAATGGTAAACTGTGGGAAAAAAAAGCACAATAGTACACTATGTATAATTATTCCATTACTGTTATGTGTATGCACAGAAAAGTATTGTTTTCCACTCCACTCAAAGCAAGCAAATACATTGTACACTAATGTGCGGTGGACTTTCCACTCCTTTGTGTATTACATTCTGTTATGTGCTTTTAGCTAACTGGTCAGTCTTGCTCATCTAGTGTTTTTGGTTTGAACCACCAACCCTCCAGTTTGTGGATGAGCTGCTCTACGCCCCATGGCATTGTTTCCATATTTACTGTATCAAAGCATTCTAGCATCAAAGCATTCAGGATAACCATATTCCATATTCCAAAAATCCTACTTTTCTCCATAATTCCACATTTTTCGGACAGCATTTCAGTTCAGCTTCAGATTTGTACACAATTTCTGCAGGAATCCCCTTCTCTCGTTCTTTCATTCATTCATTTTCTACCGTTTATACTCACGAGGGTCGCGGGGGTGCTGAAACCTATCCCAGCTGTCTTCGGGTGAGAGGCGGGGTACACCCTGGACTGGTGGCCAGCCAATCACAGGGCACATACAGACAAACAACCATTCACACTCACATTCATACCTATGGACAATTTGGAGTCGCCAATTAACCTAGCATGTTTTTGGAATGTGTGAGGAAGCCAGAGAAAACCCTGGATAAAACCCACGCATGCACGGGGAGAACATGCAAACTCCTCACAGAGATGGCCGAGGGTGGAATCGAAGTCGGGTCTCCTAGCAGTGTGCTGACTTGGTGTGAAATATCCTGGACTGCTCGCCAGTCAATCGTAGACAACCATTCACAGTCACATTCACACCTGTGGGCAATTTAGAGTCTGCTAACATGCTTTAAAAAACGGGAGTACCCAGAGTAAACCCACGAAAGAATGAGGAGAACAACCAAACTCGTACGGAGACGTGTGAGCTGACAGTCAAACCAAGAACCACCTGTGAGGCAGAAGTGCTCCCCACTAATTTAACATCACACGCTGATGATTTCCACCTCCACCTGAGGCTATCCAGCATCCTGCATGAGATGGGAATGAATCCTAAAAACACTTGTGCACATTTTCTTTCTCAGCTTGGAGAGACAAAGTGTTGACATCAGCGCCTCTGCTTAGTGCAAGATATCGCTCTCTCTCTCTCTTGCTCTCTCCCCACACATTCTCCCTCTCTCTCTCTCACACACACACACACACACATACACACACTATAGTAATCAATCATTTGTGCTGTCTCTCGCTCTCCCCCGCTTGGGCTGACAGGTCCTATTTGTTATACAGCATCCACAATGCTGCGCTGTGCTAGTCACTGGCCCAGGACCAGCACACACACACACACACACAAAGTAATTTGTGTGAGTACATACAGTATATGGTACTATGCCTACCCTGATGGAATGTCCTCGTATTGCAAATATCTTGCATATTAAAGCATAGGAAAGTTCTAATATGCTATATGCTTTAAACCTTGCCTTATTCATACAGAAATGTCCTCTAAATAGTCACCCTCTGCCCAATTATTGTGTTGTTCTGGAACAAACACCCAGGGGAAGTGATAGATTTCATCTTTGACTTAACTGGTATCTAAGAAAGAGGTGTGGATTATATTGTAACCACTGGAAAGACGGATGAAGGTGAGAAGGAAGAACAGAGGATAAAAACTAATAGGTGGGAAAGGATTAAAGACAGTTGAGAAAATAAAGACAAGGAAAAGGAAAACCAACAGAAAAGATGTGTGTGCAAGTATGGATGTGTAGTCTTGCCAACCTCAGCATTTTTCTGCACATTATTCTTGGTCATTTGATTTGAGAGGCTCTCAGGGTGAACCTGCCGATGCAAGCACTTTTGCAATGGAGCAGCACACACACACACACACACACACACACGGCAACACACAGATAATTTTCCTGAAGCGGAATTTCTCACTGCCTCATGAGGCTGTGCGTATGCATGTGTGTGGCTGTGCGTGCATATGCTAACACAATACCTGTTTTTTTCCTCAGCAACATCGTAGTAAAATGCTTATTTAAATACAGGACAGACTATTTGTCCATTCGATTAGCACCAATGCACACTGCATCACATGTATATTATGTGTTCTAATGTGTTCTAATATATGTGTTCCAATATATTTGCATGTGAAATATATATATATATATATATATATATATATATATTTATGTGTGTGTGTGTATGTACATACTGTTTATGTTGCTTCCTTTTTTACATTATAAAAGAAGAATGTCAATAATAGATTTGCACTGAAGGTTTCCATGGTTATCAGCTACCAAATTAAGTTAATTATCTTTTATTTTTCTGTCTGCTGGACATGGATGCCATTGACCTTATAAAAAAAGGTAAGACCTGATGATTTTCTCTCAAACTAATCCCACTGTTTAACATGAATGTGAATTATAAAGTATGCAGAGCCAGTAAATGATTTATTGACTCAGTGATGATTTCATGGTAATATCTGGTGGCTGATTGATGGATGCTAGAAGGGATTTACTAACTTCTGATTAACTTAGCTCTTCATTTTATAAAGCTACAATATATAATCCAATTGAACAAAGGACAAAAATTAGATTAGCCAATAAAAAGAAAGATACGTTCCCTCAAATGCTACCCTACATAAAATATGGTGCTGCTTGGAACTCCCTGGTGTGTAAATACTTTCCTAATCAAATGTTCATAATGTACCAGTTGAAAGGAACACTCTGTCTCTAATTGCTCACTACAACAACAGAATGCTTTCCAAAGATGGAACCTTTCTTTATAGTGCCCCAAACCTTGGAAACAAACTGTTGACTGGGTGAGAGACATGCCTCCTCGCCATACACTTTTGCCAGACAGGCATTACGCAATTCTCTGATTTTTTAAACACTCAAAAAAAAAATTCAAACCTTCATTTTAATTTTAATGATTAATCTACCGATTAATGATTAAGTGACGCACATTTTTCACTCCTCTGACTGTGCCTCTTCATCATCGTGGCACTGTTCCACTCAACTGTAGCGTTTTTGTATCCTTGTTTGTACATATTGCTCCTGTCGTCGTATTTCCCCCATATACTCAATATCTATGTATTTTACTTCCTTCCTCCAACTTCTGCAAAGGAAGGCGCGGCGTAGATTGACTGACAGCGGTTACAGTCCCTGAGCCAATTAGAACGTAGAACACAATACATGGGTTCTCCCGTAGCCAATCAGGATGCAGAACACAAACGCTGTAAAAAAAAAAAAAAAGCACAAAAAACATTGCGCAAAACAGCAAGTCTGCAAAAGGTGAATGCATGGATGGATCACTGTATAACAAAATATTACCTAGTTGCAACCCGCTAAGTTCATTTAATGGTTGTGACTGACAAAAATAAAAGGACAAGAAAAAGTCAAGTTTCCAAAGAAATTAATCAACTTCTGTTACATCAATTTGTGATTCATTCCTTCTTGTGAAATAATCAAATACATGTTGTTAACACGTGTTAGAGGCTTATAGGCTTTTTTTTCTCAGTTGTGCTCTGCATTTATGTTGGCTGGTCAGAACTGTAGTGATCTCCCAAGAAGGCACATACACCTATAACCAATCATTGTCACATATTGGAAATTAAAGAAGGCTTTGCTTTCAAGAATGATCCAATCCATCTATCATCTATGCCACTTATCCTGTGCAGTGACACAGGGACTGGGGCATACCCCAGTCTTATCTGTATCTGTTATGTTATTTTGCAGACCACAAGCAAGTTGAGACTGAATGAACAGCAACTTTGCGGGTTGCAACCAAGTAGTCCATCACATATTGCCTCAGTTCGTTCAGAATGACCGTAATTTCTGAACTATAGAAAGCACCCATTAAATGTGAAGACCAAAACAGATTTACCCATACATAAGCTGCACCGGTCTACTACAAGCCACATGTTTCCACGTCGTGACATGGAATATTTAGTACACAGAAACATATAACACACAAAGAAACATAAACAGAAGCCAACCAGAAAAGTCTTCATTCTTTCTCTATAAAAGACGAGGCCTTTTGTTGAGTTTGCAATGGAACCTGGCCCGAAAGGTGTGCCAACACACTCCACCCCAGAGGTCAGTCAAACCATGATATAGAGCGGGTGGAGCCACCTGGCATGGCCCACCAAGGTGGACTGTGGTCGGACACATTCTTTGAGCAGCCCCAGTGTGCCGCCATGTTCCCTTAGCAAGTGTCTCATCTTCGTTTGCTCAACATTACTAGGGATGTACTGTATGTAGTACTATATCTACTGGTCACATTTGGTATTACAGTTACAGGAACCTCCCGACACCTCTTCACATGTTCTCCATGATGAGGGCGCTGCTCGGAAGCACATGAGATGTTACAAGACCAGAACATGACCACATATGAGCCGCATATTTGCAGAGAAAAACATGAGAAAAAAGTAGTGGCCCATCCATCCATTTTTTGTACCGCTTATCCTCACAAGGGTCACTGGCATGCTGGAGCCTATCCCAGCTGTCTTCAGGCGAGAGGTGAGGTACACCCTGGACTGGTCGCCAGCCAATCACAGGGCACATATAGACAAACAACCATTCACACTCACATTCATACCTATGGACAATTTGGAGTCGCCAATTAACCTAGCATGTTTTTGGAATGTTGGAGGAAGCCAGAGAAAACCCTGGATAAAACCCACATATGCACGAGGAGAAGATGCAAACTCTACACAGAGATGCCCGAGTGGGGAATCGAACCTGGGTCTCCTAGCTAAGTAGTGGCCTATACACTGGAAATTATAGCAATCAGCAATTCCACATAATTGTCTAGTACAATAGTCCAAAATCCAATAAATATTTTTTTACCCCTCAAAATTCAACATCCCATAATAACCTTGAAAACAGGATGCACCTGAGGTCCCTGTTTGTGCCATCATGGCTAAGGGGGTGAATACTTATGCAGGTGCATATTTTATTTGTAATACATTTGTAAAGCTAAAAAAAAAAGGGTTTTAGGGACTTTTAGGGAATTAATTAATTCCACTTTGGAATAAGGCTGCAACATAGCAAAATGTGCAAAAATTGAGCCGACTTTGTTGAAGTAGAATTAATGGAATTATATTATTAACAAATATTAACTCTTTCATTACCAAAGACGCATGTATATGTTTTTATAATCCCAAACACCTCATCCCAACAATGTATTTATGTGTCTTTTATGGGCCGGGGGGGGGAACAAGAGGTGATGAAGCAACTTTGCACATTTCTGAGCACTTTTAAGCCATAAAAAACGGGCACAAGGTGGCAGAAGTGCATTTGATGAGAGCTTGGCATGCATTATTTCAATGAAGAATCACACACGACAGGAAGGAGGAAGTGAGAAAGCGTGGAGGAGTGTAGCGTGCTGAAGGTTGCACATTATAGGGAAATTTTAATGCATGCACACGCACACTTATGTATGTGTGTACACAAATAGTTTGGTTCCAAATGTGAAAATTGTAAATAGTTGATGAGATTATAGTCAGTAAATAAATGATTTGGATGTAAAACAACCCCTTTGGCTGCTGGCTATGTGGTTTACTTGTTTAGACAGCTGTCTTAAAAGCAAAATATATTTGCATCAAAGTGAAAGTTATGCTAGAAACATTTTTCTCCCCCCTTTTTTAGTCGGGAACTGATATTTTTCTGAAACTTTGTCATCTTCTACTGAAAAGAAAATGGTAAAAACAAACCTTATGTCCTCATAAAAGACTGGAGTCTAATCATACAGATTTAGCCATACAAAACAATATTCTGTGTGCTTTGGAAGAGAAGGATATAGAAGCGATGAAAATAGAATCCCACGTGTGTGCGTGTGTTGATGTGTATGACCCCACTTCAACACTGTCAGACAAAATGGGTAGTGACATATTCACGAAAGGATAATGTAGCCAGAGCAGAGACGAATATTACCATGCACACACATACACATGCACACACTCAATCATTTACAGCATGGTGAACCCGTGCCAACAATGCCGGACGACATACACATCCAGTGTCAGCTTCATTTGATCAAACACGAGCTGCTTCATTCATCACACTAGTTACTGTTTTGTTGTGTAACTTGGCTAATTCTTAGTCAGGTATCAATGTGGATATTGAATCTGTGGTACCGTATGAACGCCTTGCCTAGAAATTTTTAGGTCTAAAAACTAATCGATATTAGTTGGTGACGAATGACCATACATCAAGGTCGGATATTCATTGAATCGATCGCAACTGGACTGTTCAGGGTGTCTTCGAAGACGTTTCAGCTCTCATCTGAGCAGGCTTCATCAGTTCATGCTCAAGGACTAGATAGGACAGCTCAAGTCTGAGGGGATTGTGCAAGATCCAAGCATGTGTTCGCCAAGGTAGAGGTACACCCCAACCAAAGCTGGTTTCACACAGGGCAACAATACAATCATATTTGCCAATGGCTCCCTCTGCAGCAAGATAGTATGTTTTTTGTTATCATTAAATGTTAAACAGTACTTATAAATGTCTTTAAACGCACATGGCTTTGGTGCCTTTAATATATACAGCAAATCAGTATGAAATAAGATCAAAAGTTCAGTAACATAAGAGGCATAGTGAGCTCTGTGCACATTCAAACCCCTGCAGCAATAAATCTGGCATGAAACACTCAATAAACAATGCTGGATATACTGGACTGAGAGGCATTATTTATAAATAGAATATGTATAGAATATATTAGAAACTGCTTCAATAGTTAGGGTCATATTGCAAAAAAAAACTACTGGGGTTTTCAACTAATTAGTGTTTTTTTTTCAATGATGAAACTCCAAGAAACTTTCAAAAGAAAAAAAAATCTCAGATCTAAGATGTGTAGTCTGTGGTAGCTTCAAAGACCCGAAGCCCCCACCTGCTTTTGTCCCTCCATACTTTATGCATGGTGTTAGAAACCGCATAAAGGGGCAAAGGGAATTTCTAGGTCAGAAAAAAATATCAATTGTCAGAGTCCTTCTTTCAGTGGTTGCTGAAGAAGAAGAAGAATCATTTAATATTCCTCAAGGAGAAATTCAATTTTCCGCTCTCTTTTTCAATTTACATGCACACAGAGAAGTTGAATTGAGGGGTCGGCATAAATGTGCCTTATCCTAAATCCAGTTTGCTCAAGCAGCCATTCTTAATTTCAAGATTTCCGTTAGTCTTCTGTCTATTTCGTCACTAATTATTTGCAAATAAACTTTATTTGCGGCATTGTGATTTGTCTGTGCACAAAGGCTCTGTACACAATTTCTGGAAACTGAACATCTCAGTAGCATAACCACCCAACATGTCACCTATTGAGCAGGTTTGGGATGTTCTAGATCAGTGCATTTGGTATTTGAGGCAAATGATGGCCACACCTCATACTGATGCAGCCGACTGCTGCATGTGCGGTTAAGAAAGCAGCGGATGCAGCTGGAGGGGCCCAGCAGAGGCGAGCAAATCTGCATTTCATTCAGGTTTTCAGATAATAGTGTGAGAAGACTAGAAATCAATGCATTGTGATATACAAAACATGAGTTGAGGATACCAGCATTTTGGTAATGTTCTGGTAAAACAACCATATTGGCTTTGTTTGCCTTGAAATAAGCTATGCTATATAAGCTATAAGCTATGAGCTAAATAAAAAAAATTTGTAGCCATTTTCAAGGATTCACGGTTGACAAGTGGTTAGTGCGCAGGTCACACAGCTAGGAGACTCGGGTTTGATTCCCCGCTTGGGCATCTCTGCGTAGAATTTGCATGTTCTCCCCTTGGGTTTTATCCGGTTTCCTCCCACATTCCAAAAACATGCTAGGTTAATTGACTAGGTTAAACTCACATTAATTCATACCTATGGACAATTTGGAGTCGTCATCCAAATTGTCCATAGGTATGAATGTGAGTGTGAATGGTTGATTGTCTATATGTGCCCTGTGATTGGCTGGCGACCAGTCCAGGGTGTACCCCGCCGCTCGAAGACAGCTAGGATAGGCTCCAGCATGCCCGCGACCCTCGTGAGGTTAAGCGGTAGAGAAAATTCATGGATGGCCATTTTCATTTTGTAGAAATGCCAGTAGTACATTTATATGGCCAGTAGTACATTTAAAAATTTACAATCATGTAATCGGTATTGGTATCAGCATCGGCAGATTTCACTTATGGATGAACAGAGTTGGTATCGGCAGCATTAAAAGCCTGATCAGAACATCCCTACTTGATAGTATTGTTGATGTATGCTGATGACAATGCTGATGGGGATATCACACCATTTCATGCCAAAAATCCGAACTATGCCTTTAAGCTTAAGCTGTAACAAACCATACCATACCATACCACATGCAAGTCCCCCATTCATTCATTCATTCATTTTCTACCGCTTATCCTCACAAGGGTCGCAGGGGTGCTGGAGCCAGCTGTCTTCGGGCGAGAGGAGGGGTACAACCTGGACTGGTCGCCAGCCAATCACGGGGCACCTATAGACAGACAACCATGCACACTCACATTCATACCTATGGACAATTTGGAGTCACCAATTAACCTAGCATGTTTTTGGAATGTGGGAGGAAACCGGAGTACCTGGAGAAAACGGGGAGAACATGCAAACTTCGCAAGTCCCCCAGTCAGGCACAATTTTATGTACTCGGGAGATTAGATGGAAAGCAAATAATATTGTCTGTATGGAGACTTTGTATCAAGTACTACTGTGTTTTATATTCCTAACCAAATTATCTGTTCATCACACAAACAAGGTTGATATAGGTCAGAAGGTTAACCGAGGCTCTTTGGATCTCTAAATGCCTGGGGCGACTGCAAATTCTGCCTGATTGAGTTGCAACCATATTTACAGCTGTAATCATGTTTTGCTTGTTTCCATTAGTGTCTGCTTGTGTGTGTGTACGCGTGGTATGAAAATGCTGGACTTAATGACGGCTAATTGGACCAGCCGGGGAGTCCTTTCGCTGCTGTCTTTCGGCCAAGTGTGGCTGCTCGCTTACATTGATGACAAGGTGATAATAACATTTGCAATGTAAATATGCCTCTTCAGAAAAACAACAGCCCCACAGAAATCATGGAGGTCATTTGTACAGTTCTAATATGCAGCCGTGTTATTTACCATGCGGTTGTAATTAGACTTTCAAATTATGTAGGCAAACATTGGTAATTAGTTGACTTTTTTAGGATTAGTGTAATAAACGTTAAGGCTGGGGATAGAAACAAACAAGGCAGATGGTAAATATGCATCAAATGATACCTATATTTAGAATTGTATAATACATTCGATGCAATGTCTTCACTATTTGACTGCTTTATGTTGTAGTTCTAGCAAATCTGTTGTTTTTTTTTCCCAAATTGTGTTTTTTTTCTGCTGATAAAACACACACATGCACTCACTGTGTGTGCTTGTTTGTGTTCTTCCCTTGACTTGCATTATTTACAGCCTGCCCGTAATGCTTGGGAACCCTGCTATTTTCTGTGGGTGTTAAGTGTGCAGTGAGTGCATTTCACTTCCGTTGCATAACGTTTCAACTCCCGTGTGATTTCGGGGCTGTGGCCGCAATGAGCTAACGCTGCTGGCTCAGTGCTCTCACAGAAATCCTCTTGATGCCCGACTGTGCTAATACACTATAGCTGGAAGAGGATGCAGAGTGTTTGTGTGCATAACATTCATTTACCCTGATGAGTATTACGTAGACAGATATTTGTACATAAATGCCTAGTCTCTCTCACTGTGCACAAAAAAATTCCAACCCAGTTTCACAGTTATTTTGTATGTTCAACTTATGGTCAAATGCATCAGGGCAAGAGTGATATCTAACATGTTGATATATTCGAGTTACAAATCAGTGCGCTTTGATGAAAAACTGTAAATTTCCTTATGAGATTTCCATCGGCTCTTTCATAGGATCCAGTGGGAATTGTGCAGTATCTCTTGAAATGATAGCACAATATGCTGAAGTGCTTTATGCATGCCATATGTGCAGGGCTTCGGTCATGTTTACAGAGACTAGGGATGGCTTTTTTATGGCGATAACAAATATACCGATTTTGTCCAACTCTCAATTTCAAATATCCAACAGATACAAATACGTGTAACATCACATATATTGTTCAAAAGTAGCAATACTCTTAAATGTGTACAGTTGTTTTGTTGTCTAATCCACCCATCTCCGAGTAGATAATTAATGTATTACATATTTTATACAAGAAAACATTTGTGTTTCTTGTGGAAATTAATTTTTTTTCTCTTTTAGTTAACGGGACCCATTATGCTAATTTTTCAACCCTTTGTATTGAGTTGTGGTCTCCTACAGAGCAGCTACACACAATAACCCACACAGAAAACATTTTAGATTTTCCAGAATATGCACCTATTCCAGCGGTATTTCCTTTGATTTGTTAAAACAGCTGCTAAAACAGTCTGTTTTAATTTATTCCACCCACGGCCCGCCTCCAGGCCTGCCCACTCCATTGGTTGGTGACACGCCCAAATTGCTTCCCGACTAGACCAGAAAACCAGAAAAGGAAGTTGTCCTTCTATGACATCACAAAAGGGCAGTTTTACTACGCCTTTTGAAACCGAGCGTTTTGAGCCATACCAAACTTCGTTCAGGGCTTACTTCCAAATACATAATACATACGTTATCTGACACTTCTGCATCGTTTAACACGAGAATACAACATTCTAACTACATTTGTAGGTCAGAAAAGTGGAAAAGGTCCCCTTTAAAGGCACTACTTTGTGCTCTTCTTGTTTTTACATTCACACACTAGCATACTTGGGAAACAGTTAGGCACCAAAAACAGTGTATTTGATCTTCTCAGATGGCGTACTTGCACTCAGCCCTCGAAGTGCACTCTCTTCCTGTTTCCTAACGTGCGTTGCAGTATTGTTGTTGTAAATGGCTAATAAGATATATGTTTACAGCTCAAATAGTTGTTTATTATTCTGCATTATTCATTGGTAGTGCCTTGTCTATTGTTATCTACCGATTGCATTGCTGTGTGATGTTTTAGTACTTTCTTTAAGACATGGTGAGAAACAGTGTAAATTTCTCGTGAGCTCCATTGTTACTTGCTAAGTGAAGAATTACCTCGTACACACAAAACTTATGAGCGGCACAGTATTAATGCTGTTATGTTGCAGTTTCAGCAAATTTCTGAGA
Organism: Doryrhamphus excisus; assembly: GCF_030265055.1. NCBI lineage: Eukaryota > Metazoa > Chordata > Actinopteri > Syngnathiformes > Syngnathidae > Doryrhamphus > Doryrhamphus excisus. Next base: position 9,046,089 of record NC_080480.1, read on the forward strand.
GACGGAGACGTTTGTAAACATGCTTTTATTAAAAGGGAAGATCCCAATACTGATTGTATTAAGTAGTTGTTAGTAATATTGGAAATAACAGTGAGTAATATTGGAAATAAGTTAGCATCTGACTCCATATTGAGTCATTTATGTTCACTCCAGATCTTCATATTCTGCAATCTACGTATTGCAGTGCTGTCAGTCTTCAATGTAGATGAATGCATTCCATCAGGCTGCGTCCTTCTGTTGTACATACTTGCATGCAAATACACAACATACACATTTTAAAAGATAATTTAATAATAAGTTTTAGTTATTACACTTCTCTGTGTTGTTCTGCTTTAAATAAATGGCCTAATTCCAATTGTCTTTCTGTCATTTTTCATGAGAAAGACAGTTGATGGGGGACTTTCTTGATAAAAATGACACCCAGCCTACGGGACATTCATGCACAAAATAAAGACAAGTCAGAAGAAGTCAATAAATTAATGCACAAGCTGATGAGTGAATGCCACCGGTGACATTAGACGTCAGCGAGGAGAACCAGGGGAGTGGAGCCAACTCGCCCTGCCCGGCAAGGCTCACCGAAGAATGGGAAAAGTGAGAAGGGCTTGTCGGCTGTCATGCTAACAACAATGTAGTGCAAGTCCTTGAAATGGTAGTGTTTCTTTGTGATGCAGCTCAATAACTAGTTTAAAAATAGCATTGGAAATCCTGTTGACATCGACAGGCTGCATGTGTATGGGTTTAGTTGAAATCAGACAAAAAATTGAATGTATATGTATCTGAATGTTCTAAAATCTGTGTACTGTGCATGAGGTAAACCGTAAACTAGTGATGTCCATTTATATGGTTGTCTTTATTTACACACAAAAAAAGACCTTGGAAAAATTGCTGAAAGGGTTTAATATGACTTTGAAGGATGTATTTTAGACACCCTGTAAATAGAACAGTGATATTTTTAAATAAATATTTAAAAAAACATACGAGAATATGACTCTCATTTTAGGTACAAACACCAGCTTAAAACATCTTAAAAACTTTTAAAAGTTTAAATCTTGCTTAATGCCAGTTGTTGCAACGCGCTCACATCCAGAGCGAATTGCGAATCTCCCACAGTTTTGATTGGATCAGTTTTGGAGGGAATTTTGGGCTATCAAAGTAGTTCGGAGAAGATGAATCAATCCGTATTGAAAGAGTACCCTTGGTAGTATTGATGATAAACTTACAAAAATGTCTGTGTAAATTCATCTAAAGTTACCTGATATGTTCACGCTGGCACCAACATGTTCCCATGTTTTCTTTTTTTTTGTGGAAATTTCACATAAGTCTAGGAAATCTGACACAGCAAGTATTATTTCCTCCGTGTTTACCTGCCAGAGGATACTGGAAATCTACCCTTCCGTTCATTGGTCGGTCAGTGAAGCTCATGGTAATAGGCCCACGGCCTTCAGAATCAGTTGTGTTGGCCAATGTCACTTAAACATTATTAGTAACGCACAGGGAGAACATGCAAACTCCACACAGAGATGCCCGAGGGGGGAATCGAACCTGAACTTCGTTTTACTATTTAACAATACACTCACCATATTTTTTTCATGATTCTTCTCCCACAAATCCATCCTCATCTTCTGAATTTGAATTGAACAGCTGGGCAATTTCGCCGTCAAACATGCCGTGTTCCCTCTCATCCTTGTCGGAGTCAGTTTCGTTGTCAGGTGGCTGTTCAGCAATGGGCGCAATGTTGTTTTGCAGCATTCCAGTAGTATACCTACCGGAGGCGTGGCGGAGGTCAAGCATACGTGCTGAACGTATTACATATTGTTATCGGATTGGTTTATTGCTTCCAGCGTACATATTATGTCCCTGTGTCAGCAGGAAATGGTCTGACAGTCAATCAAGCAGAGTGCTCAGTAAAGTAGCACAACAACATTTTCACAGATTTTGCAACTCAAGAACTTAAGTGTGCCTTATAGTGCGGAAAACACCATTACCAATACCAATACCATAAATTTATGCCTCCATGGACTAGTAAAATAACTAAACCAGAAAGCCTTGTGGGGAATGAATGTACAGACAGGCTCGAAGTAAACAGAAACAGAAAACAATCCCTACAAAACCAAAGTGGGTAAAAGCACAAATGAAGTTCATATAACACAGCATGAAGAGTAAAAACACAAAACACTTAACAGCGGACTTTGGCGGCAAATACACAAGCCGGACACAAGGTAGTACCAATGCTAAAAATTTAGAAAAGATTACTCTCAAACCAAGAATACACAGCGGGATGCTGCAAACTGCAGAAAGGTCCACATACCCCTCCCACCTGCCTTCTTTCTGCCTTCTTCCTTCTTTGTCTGCTCCGCCCAATTGGGTAATCAGCCTCAGCTGCGCTGCACCCTGCAGTTGTTTCACGTTTCTTGAAAAAGACAACACAAAGACAACGGCCCCACCCATTACGGCATGTAACAGCAATTCATTTGATTATACAAATATTGTCACAACGTTGCAGGAATTATGTCATATGTCATATGAACACTCCAAGAACCACCGGTGCAATATCTTCATTACAGGTTCGTGTAAGGAATTAAGTGGTGACTTACTTGGAAAGTTAAAGCCCTCAAATCATCCAAGTAAAAGTCAATGGCTGTTCACATGCACATGAAAACTAGAGAAAGCCAGTTGGGTGTCGTTGTCTGTAATAATACTCTGAGTGTGTGTAAGGCCTATTACATTTCAATCCCGCTACAATTTATATTTCTATATCCAGCTGACATCCATTGTATTTTTATTGTGAAGTAAACGCACTAGTTTGTGGTCTTATTTAGGGCATTGTTGCTTTAATAAGTTTGCTGCATGTCCCAAGCAATTTAAATCAAATCTGTCTAAGGCTTAATCTAAGTCCCTCCGCATTTCATTAATACTGTGGCCTAGTCACCTGGTCTAGAAAGTTCCAGGCTTAATTTAAATCAAAATTATTATTCAGCAAAACAACCATAGCATACGTATGTTTTTAACGACTTGGATACTACGTTGATTTAGAGTGTATTCTGTGAATGGATTTAGGTACTTTGTGTTGCCATGTCATTAAATGTAACCAAAATGGTAATTAAAATGGGGTGATTTAGCAGCATTGGTGACACTTTCTGTGTGTGGTACTCTGTTGTCTATCAGGCAACAGATGGCACAATTAATGCTTTCACAAACAGCTTTTTTTTTGGGGGGGGGGGGTATTCAAGTTAAATGTATTCCGGCTGCAACAACATGGAAACACTGATCCTGACAACAGAACTTATGCTGTTTGGCAAGTTAACAAATGTTGTAAAAACATGGCGGATTCCGCTTAGTTTAATGTTTAAGCTGTCGTGTTCCACATAACAGATCAGACTTTTCAGTTTGGATTTCCTTTGTTCTTAATTTTCTGTTCTATTTGTTTCCTGTTTTGCCACCAAAGTCTGTGTCTTTACTTTCTGTGTGAATGCTGTAGTATTCTGAAGGTTAATTATTTTGTGTTTCTGCATGTATTCTTGTTTGCTCTTTACACTTCTAGATCACAATCACAAGCCTTCTAGTGAATCCCCCCGTCCCCCCACCCGCTTCCTGGTATGACATGGTCGGCATTTGACTGCCGGAAAATGGCGGTTTTCCTACAAATTAAAACAATCCGCAAATCCTAATTGATTGTCCTGCTGTCACAGAAGTTACACTGGAATAGCGGGAGGTGTCTTTTTCTGCTCTTCTTTTGGTCTTTGCCTGTCTTCAGTTGAACGGCCAGGCTTCTTTCCAGCTCCGGTTCTGTGTTAGGCTCTGTGTTGATCTCCAAAGCCATCAAGTCCCCCTTGACATTATCTCTGTAGTGCAGCTACAGGGTAGCTAGTGTTTCTCTTGCCAGGTGCTAGTTGTCTGTAGAGGATGTCTTTGGTGATTTGTAAATCCTCCATACAGTGGAACTGGCCTCACCAGTGGAGCCTGCATTACCTGAGGAGAGTGAACATGCTTGATAGGCCGACATGCAATATATCCTTATTTCCGTCCATGAGATGCCAGGCAGCTACACCTCAAACAGAATGCGCTCAGTCTCTTCTCTTGTTCGCCGTAGGTCATCCATGTCGCACTCCCTTATAGTAGTGTGCTGGGGATACTGCCATCTTTGTCTTGAGTTTGGTGTTCTTCCACCTTTGTGTGGATGAGGCAAGAAAGTGTTGTTGCAACGTTTCCTATTCTCTTGTCGAGCTCTCAGTCCAGGGAGACAGTAGGAGTAGAACACAGGAGTAGGACACAGTCATCAATAGTGATGGATGATGGCATTTCTATACCCTGTCCCAGGATGTATGTCTTCTTCACACTGATTGTCAGCCCAAAGCACTTGCTGGCCTGGGAGATTTGATCCATCGGGGTCGAGAACTTCTGCTGAGTATGGGTTTGCCCAGAGGAAGGCAGTAGCTGTCCAATGCGATCTGAAGATCCCTCCCACTATCAGGACCAATCCCTGGTGCTAAACTCATAAGACTCAAGACTCTAAACTCAATAACCGTGCTCAGTAGTCATCACTGTAACATGGCAATACAATTAGAAGTGTCAAATTATAGCATTAATTGTGATTCATTAATTGTGTTGCCGGTGTATAAAACACACTGGTGTTTACCCCAAAATTTTGAGAGAAAAACTGTTTTGTACATGTTAACAAGATAACACTCTGACTCACAGTGTTATTTTACAAAGAATTCTAAATTCATCACACAGTAACTTACCACTCAAAAGGAAGCTAGAAATATATTAGTACCAATAAGATTTTAAAATGTAAAATAATCAATTTTAATTGATTTTAATTTTTTTCTATAGTGTATTTTGTCAGAGCAAAGCATTTTATGGAGGACAAATGGCATAGAAAATGGATAGATGGCTGCCAATGGGCTGCAATGCTCCCTTTGCCCACCAGAGGGAGGCAGACATCATTATAGCGCCCCCAAAGGCACCTGTGGACAATTTGCCCAACTGCATTGCTTTATCGAAAGATGACTGGACATCAGCTGCTTCAATATTCAATAATTTTATTGTTCAGAAAAGTGATATCCTGTTTTTTGATATGTTAACTAGTGCTTTATATAAACCTGATGTTTTATTTTACTTGTATTTTTTAGTTATTTGGAGACAAAGCAACATGGCAATATTGCCCATGGTGGTCAAAAGTAAAGGTCGCTGGCAGCAGTTAGGGCTACTCTCAAATACAGTGGAATGTAGATGGCTAGGACTGCATCTGTTCAAGTCTGTTAAAAACCTAAAAAAAATTAATTAATCACATCAATTAATCGCATATCATAATCAGTCTACTTTTTAAAAAAGCACTGCATACAATACACAATACACAGGCCACTCATATTGGCACCCCTGCAGTAGAGGCGGTGCGGGTGAGCAGTGGCTCATTTGCATGAGACAGGCAGCCCCTCAAAAACTGGTGGGCTGCCTGTCTCAAAAAATGCATAATATGACTATAATATGAGGGGAGGGAATGACAGTGGGAGCCTGGCCTTCTCATTGAGGTTTCTGAGATGTGTGTTGTTGCGCTTGTGTGTGTTAAATCTTCATTCCGTCCTGTAGCTCCGGTCGGTCACACCTTGCCTCATCTCATCCCAAAGCATCTGTCAGCTACAAGAGCAATACAAACACACACACACACACACACACACACACTGGGATAGAGCAAGCCTCTATGGCTGCGTGTCCACTCCTTTTCTCAACATACACCTCTTCTTCTTTTGTGTGTCTGGGCCATCAGACAGTCAGAAGGCCATGCCAGATTAGTGAACCATTGATCTGTGGATGATACACTGTCGGTGTGTGTATGTGTGTGTGTTTATGCTGTGCTGGTCCCTTTCCTTTGTGATTTATTGCTGACCTTTTTTGAAGGAGCTTTAACACTGAGACACATGAAGTGACACAGAGAAGATGCTTTATGTTCATTGTTGTTCAGGTTAATTTGAATAATGATCAAAAACAGTCAACACAATCAACAGATAAAATAGAAAACAGCCCACTGAAAACCAATGCACACACTGCATCTCACTCTTCCAGTCTTTCTGTATCATCTCTTGATCACACACTGTTGTGAATTTTGCCGTTCAGCTTCTTGAGAAATTAAATTTATGCAAAAAGTACCAAGACATTGAACAGTTGAGCATATGTATGCATAAGTTTGCATATACATGCACCACTTTTTTTTAGAAGTCATCATAAAACAGCAGTGCTACCTACAATATAAGATTCTTGTTAATTTTTAGTTAGCAGTGCACAGACAGTGGTAAGGGTAACCTGCCCACAACATTAGGTACACTTGCACAGTAGCACAAGAGTCGCATCGATCATCATGCAAGTATGGCTGACATAAGTGTGCTAGAATATTACACCCCTCTTATTACGTTGCAGTATGCACTTTGCAAACTTAAGCTTATTTCATAACTTACACGGTGCATTTCACAAGACAGCGAGCACGATCATGCATCAATCACTGACAGTCTTTTTTTTCTGTCCGCTTCCTTCGACTGGTTGGAAGTCAGTTAGTAAACTGCTTGTAGTACTGAAGTGAGAAAAATACAGTCAACAAGGCCAACAGATTATTTCCCTGTTTGCCATGTATGCATGAATCACCATCTTCACACAGCCCATTAAAAATAATTAAAGCATGAAATGTCAAGGATGAAACTTTTTTGATCAATTTAGATTAATTTAACAAAATTGACAGGGGGCAGACGATATACACATATAATTCTAACAATCCACCTGGAATTATTGTATCTATAAAAGTGTCATGCAACCTGCTATATGTGCTTGTGTCCCTTTTTTCAGGAGCACTTTGTAAACAGCAGACCTCATCAAATAACCAAATTGATAAAAAAAAAAAAAGCTACCTAAACCATCAAAAGGTTGACTCAAGCCATGATGTCAGGTTGTATGTTAAGTTTCAATGAAATACTTTGGAAAGAACGAGCAGGGCATATTTAAACACTTGGCGGGCCAGATGTGGCCCTGGGTCTGTAGTTTGCTCACCCCTGAACTACACGCATACGCAGTACAAATATAGGTGAATAATAAACAATACATATAGCAACTTCTGATCAATCCGTGTCAATTTCAGACTTAGAATAATATACAGATTATATCCATTTTTTTCCATAGGGTAGAGGAAAGTTGGTTTTTATTTGTATTTTTTTCACGTTTCATGTTGAAGACATTTGTGAAACAACTACGATGTTACAATACAAACTGTTACCTGTTGTTTGAATATAATTGTTGAAGTTTACATACTGTGTGATAAATATCTAAATTGCTAACAATTTAATTAAAATCTTAAATTATCACATAAACACACACCAAAGTACCAAAAATAGTTGTTATTGCGTATCAGTACAGACTTCCAGGCACCTTTAGAAGGGACCCATCCCGACTAATAACAACCCTTTGTCACCAATACCACAAAGCTGAGAAGCATGCTGTTTTATGTACACCTTATTAGCGTCTCTACGCTGTTCACTGTGTGGTGAATATGAGTGTTTAATGGGGAAAACAATCCACTGATAAGTTTTACTGAAGAGCTTTTGGAGTTGCATCAATCACGTCTGCATCAGCTAATGGATTGTTCAGTGGTACCAGCAGGGGGTTCTCAGCAGTGAATTTGTTTCTCCCGCATCTTCCTTTTCACTAGCATATGGTGTAAGTAGGAGGTCTTCAGGGCTTATTTAGTGTAATGTATGTGGGTGTAAAAAAAATAATCTTTTAAACACTGCGCTCCAGAGGCTTACAAGAAAAAGGCATATCGAAATATATTTTTTTCAGCATCTACATGGTCTACATGGATGATCTTGGTATCAAAGTAAAGAGGAGACGTTGATGGTTATGTATTTGCTACTGGGGACGTGTAAATGAAGGCGCTTACTCTGTGAGTTGTAGTTGTGGAGGCATGATACGGGTTTTCAAACGGATTAAGTTGTTTTCTTATGAGTTTATAGACAGTGTCTACTTTACTTCAGTGTCTCACTTTTTATAGTAAGTTAAATATGTAGTTTGTTGTATTAGTGTTTTACTCTATGAGATATTCTAGTCTCTGACTGCTTGATTGTTTTTAACATTTGCCAAGGTGTGTAAATGCTTTTTTGAAATGTCATCGGTTTCTCTAAAATGAGTTTGGTTGAGCTGATGGTTTTCCGATGACATTGATGTTGATTCATGTTTATAATGGTACAAGTGTAATGTAGCAGTTACCATAGCAACTCAGATGTTCCATGAACTAGGAACAGATTCACATTTATTGTGTCTACTCATCCTGGCTTTGAGTTTGTTGAGCTCAGCTCATTTATTTATCCTGGATGTCTGAATCCTACTTTTGGGCCGCAGGGCAAGATATATGCTGATGGGCACCCCGCCATACCACAAGTGTGTCGTGAAGGGGGTGCTGGACCTCAGCCTTTATGTTAAAGTGGATCTATTTTTTCCACTTGTCTGACCTATAAATGTTGTTAGAATGTTGTATTCTCGTGTTAAATGATGCAAAAGTTTCAGATAGTGAGGTTTGCGCATTTGGAAGTGAGCCCTAAAAGAAGTTTGGGATGGATCAAAACGCTCTGTTTCAAAAGGCGTGGTAAAACTGCACCTTTGTGATGTCACAGAGGGGTGGACTTCCATGGTTCATAGTTAGGAAGCACTCTTGGCGGAGTGGGCATGCCTAGAGGGCCGTGGGTGGAATAAATTAAAACTGTTTTTGGCAGGAAGCACAAATGAAAGGAAATACAGCTGGAATAGGTGCAGATTCTGGAAAATCTAAAAAGCTTTCTGTGCGAGTTATTGTTTGTAGCTGCTCTATAGGAGACCACAACTTAATACAGTCAATAGAGTTACTTTGGCCATGACTCCTAGTTGAGGTGTTGACAGTGGGGGATGATAAATTAATGTCAATTTTTGAATCATGGATAAGAGAAAGTCAAAGCCCTTGGGTGCACAATTTGGCAAAACAAGGAAAAAGCAAGAGGGGAAATGGGCCAAAAGAAAGCTACGGAGCCACATCATAACTTTATGTATAACATATTATGGAATGGATGTAATAAAATTAAAATAAAATGAATATAAAACATTACTTGGTAGCTTATGCGTGTTTATTATGTATGATGGCATTGATGAAGGGGTGTGTTATTAACATTGCTGTAACTTGTACACAATGTCTTAAAACTAACAAATAATACAATACACCATAAAAGGAATAATTAACAATAGATTATATGGAATATAATGGGAGCGTAATGAGGGCAGCGAAGATGGGTTTCTTTTCCAATGCTTGAGCCATGAAACTTGAGCCGCCGCCACTGGTATATTCTTTAAGAGTATCTTCATCATGTATGTGTATAGTAATACTAGTATTAGTAATAAGGCATTGAGTAGAACACCTACAGGATTGTGTAAGTGGGTGAGAGATTGAGAGGGAGAAAAGAACATTAAACAGTTTTGAGGAATGCCGCTGTCATTCCCAGTAGCACCTCCTCCTGCTGCGCACTCACTCACATTTACACACACACACACACACACACACGTTCACATACACAGAGGTATCCATAATAGATGCTGGATGTAGGCAAACACTGCAGGGCTGGACTTTATAGCGCAGCTGGATATGTATGGAAGGCAAAGATGAGATGGTAGAGCAGGTACCTCTGAGATTACACACAGTTTCGTCTCCCTCTCTTTGTTGCTCTCTCTTCTCATTGTCGCTTCTACGTCTGCTCTCTTGCACCATGCTGTTTGTGCTGTGACTGCAGAAAGCAAGCGTGCTGCATGCTCTTTTTGCGGCTTGTGTGAGCAAGCGCATGTGTGTGCGTGTCTGCAAGGCTGAGTGAGCAGAAGCCTCATTCTAACATTTTCATCTGTGGAAAAGCCTGCTGAAGTCGACTGATTTATGCATTAAGGAGAGCGAGAGGGGCTGCAAGTGTGAAATATAAACCACAAGTCTTCTGATTGTGGTTGTAAGTTGGTGTCAATGCTACGCTCAGGTGCCGGGTGCATTACAGAAATAGTATTGGGTGTTGATGTTACTCTTGTGATAAAGCGATCTATTCTCAACGCCATCTAATTTTGATTCCGCTTGTCCTCGGGGCTGAGCCGGAGCCTATCCCAGCCGAATTTGGGCTGGGAGAGGCGAGGTGCAGCCTGGATTTAATCACTGGCACATACAAACACACACCCATTCACACTAAGTCGAACCAGTACATTTTAAAAGTGCATATTTTTCTATGCTGTTTTGACCTTTTATCCACACAAACATATCTTTCATATCTATTTTTTGACTTGTGTCATAAGAAATGGTTACCATTATCTCATGTATTTAAACCTTTTGTAACAATAGAACGCAGGTAATGAATGTGGGCATGTTTTATAACAAAACAAAACAAAATAATATTATTGTTGTTTCTTGGGCTCTGTGTACTGTATAAGGGAGTGCTGATTTGACCAGGGTTTTGTCAGGTGTAAAAAACTGTGTAAGGAAAAATATACCAATGGTCCTCTGAACAAGGTCTGTTCCTACACTATGTAAGACAAAACTTACATTTACATTAACTCCTAAGTCACTCAGTACTTGCAGATTTGTCTACCTTCTTAAAATATTTTCCCAGGCAAGTCTGGTAGGATATCCTACTTTTCTCTTTACAGATTTCCTTGTAACAGTGCACGGAATCCATAACCCTTCTCGCATTCAATAATCTCCATCCTTAAGGATGGACAGTCAAGAGGTGTAGGCTGAACATTGGCGGGGGTGTCTCCTCTTTCTAAGCTTTTTATGATGTTCTTTTTCACTTACATGTTGATGACTTTCCTTTTCTTTGCCATACTGTCGCTTGGGAGGATGAAATGAATGAATGAAGGAACTAATGATGTTGCTCTTCAGGTACACACTGCATTCATGTGCTGCTCATACTGTTATTCTAGGGACCAAAATGTGATACTGATACAGTGGAAGGTATTTTTTTCATATCGTATAATAATAGCAGGGGTGCAGCCCCATGAAAAAAAATACTCCCTTGCTACCCTTTCATTAATTAATTATTCAATTTATTACTAATTACATATTTTTTGAATCCCCTGGCAGTCAGGTGATATTGAAATTGTCCAGATTTTTCCCTTTTATACAGCACCCCTGGCCAATAGCACTCATCATAAATACATTGAAAATGTTGTAATTAAAAAATATATCGGAATCAGCAACATAAAACCCTTATTGAGCACCCCTAATCTAAGGTTACATTTAACTTTATTGAAGATAGGACTTTCCCCTAAAATCCCCAGCTTTGGCCTAACATTCACACCTATGGACGATTTAGAGTCTCTACTTATCCAAACACGCATGTTTTGGGAATATGAGAGGAAGCAGGAGTACCCAGAGAAAACCATGGCGAGAACATGCAAACAAACCCACCACCCCCCTCGCCTGAAGTCAGCTGGAATAGGCTCCAACTCCCCTGTGACCCTAATGAGGACAAGCGGTGTAGAAATGGATGGCTGATTTGCAATTATGTCAACAACGTCAACAACTAGCACTTTCCGGTTTTGGGTGTTCAAAACATTTGTAAATGCAGTTCACACTCAGGTGTACTGTAGTAGAAAACCACATCACTCATAATTTGCATATTGTGTTAATTTGTCATATGTTTCATATGTCATATGTGTCATTTCAAAAAGTCGAAACAAGTTTGCATCGTTAGAATTGTCACAATGATAATCTGTGAAGAATTACAGAGATATAAAACACGAGTGCATCTAGTTGTTCCATTGCTATGCTTCTTTAGAATTCCTATTGTACTTGTGTGTGTGTGTGTGTGTGTGTGTGTGTGTGTGTGCTTGTGTGTCTTGGTGGGCGTGTTCTGTGTGCAGTGCTGTGCCACGTTACACATATTTCAGCCCTCCAAATGTGGTTCTTTTTACACAGCTGAGCTTTCAGCCAAAACCTGACATCTGCATTTCTTTCTTTCATGCTCACTCACTGCAAAATATTTTATAAATGGGAGTAAACACACACGGCCATACTGTAAGCATTTGTCTGCTCATTTGTTGTTGTATTGAATTATATCAGCCAAGTCAAACCTGAAGACAAAGACAATAAATATATGGATTTTGCTAATTAGTTGGAGGATATTGGTCATTTTTTAATGGCAGGTTGCTGTATATGTCCTTGTGGACAAACCAAGATGCAAGCTGAGGTTGCTGCCCTACACTTTACATTGCGTTGAAGGGCTTTTATTGCAAAGCACATTCTGCGACATGACGATGATGCCAAGGCTTTGTGTGTTGCGGCTTTTACAGTATGTTTTCATTTAAAACAGGACATTTCCCTCGTCTTGCCAAAGGGAGAGTTGTAGTCAGACATCTTTGGCCAGGGGCGGCTGGGTAATGGGGCCCACTGCTCTCGCTGGTGAATGAAATTACAGGCTATAGCCATGTTTGCACCAATGTTTGATTTTCCATAAAATAGTTTGAAACAGTGAATCCTGAGCTGGTTTGTATTTCTTGGTGGGTACACAGGTGAATTGATGCACTTGCTATGTAATTATCGTGAGTATTTATTGTCAATAAACAAGAGTCAGAAACATATTTGAATGTAGTCTCCACCATTACAAACTACAGATAGGTGCCAAAATGTAGTGCCATGTGGACTGGATATAGTGTTACATTTTACAGTGTATGTCCGGGGAGAGGTGAGTTTAAGGGGCTTATATGTTCACTTTAAGGTGAGCGGCCATTGTTATGGGATCACATTAGAATCGACATCAGGGCATTACATGGAATTGCTGCCTTTTGCTTGTTGGAAGTCTCTCAAATTAAACTCCTTCTCTTTGGGCTTTTCCCTTCAGGGGTCGCCACAGCAAACCAATCTCCTCCATCCAACCCTGTCTTCTGCATCTGTCTGTCTCACACCAACTACCTTCATGCCCTCCTTCACTACATCCATAAACCTCCTCTTTGGTCTTCCTCTACGTGAATATATTCCTTCGCACCAATATATTCACTATCTCTCCTCTGGACATGTCCCAACCATCTCAGTGTGGCCTCTCTGACTTTATCTCCAAGGCCTCTAACATGTAATGTCCCTCTGATGTACTCCTTCAGGATCCTATCCATCCTGGTCACTCCCAATCAGAACCCTAGCTACCTCAAGTTCTCTCAAAATAAACTAATAAAACTAATATTGAACTACTCAAGTTCTCTTTTTAGAGCGTGTAATGTGTTACCGGTGTGCTTGAGTGTGAGCAAGAAGACTGAGCTGTATGAATTTTGTTGTGTGAACATTTTGAAAGGAACCATCTAAAAATCAGGATGCAGTTTATAGTCATTTTTCCAATTCATGAGTTGTGAGTCAAATGTCATGTTCGATAAATGTACACTTCATCATGGAACTTTTTTTTTCTACTGTATTTGCAGTGTCTATGTATTTTAACCGTACCAGCATAGTAGCAGACCTTACCTGGCTCTTTTGTTGATATGACCGGTGCCAACGCTGGTTGTAGAATCCAAATTTATAGATTGAACTTAAACTGGATTTGAAAAATACATTTTTAGACACTGGAGGTTTTGGTGATTTCAGATCGATCCATATTGAAGGGTTTAAATATTGAAGCTGAGGTTAAAGTTGCTGACCGAAGGTTAACAGATTAAATTATGGCTTGACCAGTCATAGCCAAGGTGCCCTTGGACCATATACAGTATGGACTGGAGGGATGCCCAAGCCTCAAGGATGCCACAAATTGTTGGGACTTGTGTTGTACAACATTCAAAAATGTGTTTGGGACAATGAAAGATGAACATAAAAAGATGTGACACAATATATTTATACAATCTTCTTTGTCTACACAGGGTAACCAGGACACACCAACACTCCCGGATCCATCCATGGCCCAGACGTACCCGTCAGCCCAGTTTGCTCCCCTTCCCCAAAATGGCATTCCCACTGAGTTCACAACGTCGCACCCTCACCCACATCCGCATTCACATCAGCACCCAGCACCTCAAGACTACTCGGGTGTCCAGGCCTCTATCGGCGACCATCCACTCAACATGTACCAGTCCTCGCAGAGCCACAGTGACCAGAATGGATCAGACACTGGCAGTCAGCCAGTCACTGGCACAGCCACAGTAAGGCATGATTGCAAAAATTGTTATTGAGGTTTGCAATTGCAGGGTTCCAGAGTTTTAAGATGTCAGTGTAAAGGAACAGCAAATATGGATATTATGACTCGTATATATTGCTACTGTATGTTCAAAGTTAGGAAAAGAAAGCCACGACTGTGATCCTTATCAAAGCTACTATTGGTTTAAAATGTAAGTGTATGCATTGTGGTGAGTGTTGTAGGATTCTTGTGTCAAAGTAATTCAACAAGAATCTATATTAGAATAAAAGAAATCAGCAGCATTAAGAAGACTGGGCATCTGGAGGCCTCATCAGTTTTCCCTCCCAGTCTGGCTGTCTGCTCTCCTCCTTCCCCCACATCACTGCCTGATTTTTATTTTTCTTTCCTCATCTTTGCCACGTCCTCTCTCTCCCCCTCTCTTTCTGTCACTCTACACGCTTCAGCTCCTTGCGCCAGCAATGAAACATTCCCAAAATAACATGAAAGCAACATTAACACCTGAAAGCAGCTACTTGGTGATATTAATATAATAATTTGATGTTGACTGAATTGGGCCAGACTTATTTATTTTGTAAAGGATATAAAGATGGGGTCTAAATACTGTAGGCTGGAGCATTTGGCCCAAAAGTCACTGCCTGCTACATGTTATACATATAATACATAGTTTGAAACCAACATATGATAATATTGGGGTGGTGAAAAATAATGCGACACCATATACAGTATGTATTGTGACACCAACCCACACGTCTCAAGTCAACACTTCCTCATTCCTCGTTACAAGAACGCAGGATGCATTCAGAGACACTCTGAACATCACAAAAATGGCTATATAAAGTATCTGTGTATGTTAATAAACAAGAAAATTAAAGAAGTGGATATTCATATCACTCACGTTGTGATGTAAAATTATGTTGGAAAATACTGTCGACTCAAAACAAGTACATGATGTCTTTGAACACAACTCCTCATTGCTCATAATGACATGGTTGAAAGTGTGTTTCAAATTGTGTGCTACTGTTGGACAAATAGATTTTTAGACTGTGTTTATCGTATGGCTTCATTGACATATTCAGTTCATTTGGATCTATTAGTAGTACAAACCTGACCAGGGAAAAAATAGCTACCATTTACCTTTTGCACATTTGGATCATAATGAGGTTTTAGATAGACCTACAAGATGCAAAACCAAGAAGGGGGAGTGTGACAAAAAGTATCGCTCCAAAAAGTAAAACAAACTTCAAAGGGCCTTAATTTGGGTTGAGATTTACACATCTTGCAGCTCAGTGCAGGTGTCATTTTTTGGGGTCTGCCACTTGACTTTTTTGTTCTGTAATGCTTGGAATCTTTCAAAAAATGTAGAATGACTTCATGTCTTACTGCATCCAACCTCAGCAACAATGGCGTACTTTGAGAGGTCTTGCTCATGCAGCACAACAATCTGACCATGCTCAAGAAGAGAAAGCTTCTTAGCTTTAGCCATCAGGAGGGCATGACCGTATGAATGCCTGACAGAAAATGAGAATTTTGAGCAGATTTTGGCATTTATAGCTTCTGGTGTTAAACTTTTGATCAGGTGAAAAACGACTTATTTATTAAGTTCCAAATGTTTATTGTCTCACTCCTTGTAGCTCTACTTAAAACCTCATTATGGTCAAAATGTGCAAAATGCATTTTCTAGCAATCTTTAATCTGGTTTTAAGATTTTGATCAGGACTGTATGCCGTATTTTCCAGACTATAAGTCGCACTTTTTTACATAGGTTGGCTGTTCCTGCCACTTTTACTCCAGAGCCACTGGTAAATGAAAAACTACATATGTAATTTCACAGACAGCCACAAGAGGGCACTCTAGACTTTCACGCCGATATCTCCTACTCCTTAACGATTCAATATTTAAACAGTAGATGTTAGCTTACAAAGACAACTGAGAACGACAGAACACAAATGCTCCCCAAAAGAAAATCCTATTTGGCAGACTACAAGCTGCAAGCAGTAAAATTTGCAGCTGAAAACAGTAATCAAGCAGCAGAAAGAAAGTTTGGAGTAAGTGAGAAACTTGTTCGGGACTGGTGTACTGCGATGAAGTTACTGTACTTAAAACTTTTTGTTACATAAACACTGGACCGCTTTTCTGTTCATGTATATTTTTCGTGGAGCTGAATAACCATTGTGTTAGCATATCTTACACCTATTCAGCCTGTTCTCCATTCTTATATTAATGTTAGAACTTGCCTTCCAAGATGACATAATGTCTGTTTTGGTGAAGTAATTAGTAAATACATTTCCTGCAAAAAATGCAACTTATACTCCAGTGCAATTTATATATATATATATTTTTTCTACCTAATTGTGCATTTTTGGCCTTGTGCGACTCCAGAGCGACTTATAGTCCTGTTATTTATTTTCTGTTAATTAAATATTGTTAAAATAGGCACATTTCATGCATACCGTAGTAGTTATTGGTGGTTAATCGTCATTAATTCATTTTAAAACTGTGATTAATCTGAATCAAAGTTTTAATCTTTCCACAGCCCTGGATAATAATATGATAGCATATGATTACAAACAAAAAAGCTATATTATTTTATGTATAATAAATGCATAAACAATTCAAATAAATTTTTCGCATCTACGGTAACCATCAGTCTCCCCTTTACTTTGATGTCAAGATCATCTGTATCAACTTTGTAGATGCACAGAAAAATTGTATTTGTTATTTTACCAGATTTTAAAAGGTTACATTTATTTTTTGTTCGTTTTTAAATATAATACCTATAAATCCCCCCCCCACCCCCTGTCTTAAGATTCTGATCAGGAATGTACAAGCACTCTATTTTATACTGCTTCTCCATATTCACCGGCAACAATGTTAGCTATAGTCTCAGCTTGATATCACCAACATGTCACAGAACACGCTGCTTGAGCCTGTCCTCGCTTCCCATATCAGTTTCTGGTGCCAAACGGGACGAGATGCTGCGTGTTTGCTTGTTTGTGTCCTCACTGCAAGTGTAGGCGGATGTTGCCGCCACCAGCGAGCTTTGCACAGATGGCAGTTGTGGCTGTGTACGTGTGCACTCCTTCCCGTGTTCCAATGTATACTTAGGCATTGCGTGTAAGACGCACAGTCTGCTGGCCTTATGCTGCTTCTTTTCAAGCTCACACACCCACACAAGCACACACACACACACACACACACATATTTGTGCAGTCTGTATTTTTAGATGGCTTGGAGCCTGGGACTGCGAGCAGGAGACAGAGAAAGAAAGACATAGATGGAAGGAATGAAAGCATTGTTGCATGTGGGCATGACAGCAATATCTGTTTTTCTTACATTATTTTTAACATAAAAGCATCTCACCGCCCTATTTTATTTGTTTCTGTTTGATCTTATCACCTTTAAAAATACCACTGTATTCTAACCAGTGTTGACTTTAGAAATACTAACTCTGTTATTGTTTCCAGTCATTTGTAAACAAATTCATTACTATTTCAAATGTTCCAACATTGTTACCGTTACCGACAGTGATATGTGGTAGGTATGCACAATCTCTATCAAGGACATCACTTTAAGGGCTATGACATATACTACAGTGATTTCAAACTACAGTATACCATACACAAATATACTGCAAACAAATCTGACACAATCTGATGTAAATTTCAGCATGTTTCCACATTACCATTTTGTGACACACAAGACTATGTCACAAAGACGTTTGAATAAATTATACAAAATGGTGGAACCTACGTATCAGGTTCCAAAATATAGCACCTCAATATGCACCAAAGCATTTTGCTGCATCCAAAACATTTTATACATTTTATTGTGTTAAGAAATGTCCGAGAGCCAGATGCAGTCATCAAAAAAAACCCCTTCCTGTTCCCTATTCTAGCCCTAGATGGACCAAATCAACATGAACCAAACATAAAGAGTTTGGGGCTTGGTCAGCAACCTATCAGAAAAGAGGCAGACATGTTCATCACTGTTTTCCAAAGTCAAAGCTCATATGTCTGTGGATATTCTCGTTCATCGGGGTTATTGTATTCTCGGGGCGTTAAATTGATCACAAATGACTGTTCAGGTTGTTTTGGAAGTTGTTTTGCCTCTCATCTGAGCAGGTTTCATCAGTTCAAGGTCAATGACCCGATGGAACAAACACTAGTCTGACTCCTTAGGATAGCCCTACTTTGATACAAAGATAATCGGTCTGCTTTCATGAATGACAAAGTAAAAAAAAATATATTCACATTTGAGAGGGTGATATCGGAGGGAATTTATATTTTCTACAACCTATGAACAGGCTGAGCCTGGCCCTTTAAGAGGAATTGACTATAATAAGTTGAGTGTTAGTTATCTGCTTTAGCACGAGGCGGCGGTGTCTGTTCTCACTCTTCTGTCTAGACCGCTCTTGGTGCCCTGATTGGCTGTAGACCATTCTCAATCAATGTCCTTCATGCCAT
The DNA here is from genome assembly GCF_030265055.1 of Doryrhamphus excisus. NCBI lineage: Eukaryota > Metazoa > Chordata > Actinopteri > Syngnathiformes > Syngnathidae > Doryrhamphus > Doryrhamphus excisus. The sequence continues at coordinate 9,064,702 of NC_080480.1, forward strand.
CTGGCTTCCAAACTAGCTAACTATGTGATCTGCTTGCTAACCGCCAATACTGTAGACAATAGAAAAAACAGAAGCTAATGAAGAAGCAATATGTTTTAACAAGGATATAAAAACGCTTCAGCTCAACAGGTAAAATATGAGTCACTTAATTTCTTGTGTGCAGCCTAACAGGTCGATGACTAAAATTCAAAGGAAATGCGAACTTTGAGAGTGTTTAAACAAGAGAAATGTGATAAAATGTTAGTGCCTGTCTGAGAAAAGTGTAGAAAGTGTATGCCTTAAAACATATAATCATTCATTCATTCATTTTCTACCGCTTATCCTCAAGAGGGTCGCGGGGGTGCTGGAGTTTAACCCAGCTGTCTTCGGGCGAGAGGCGTGGTACACCCTGGACTGGTCCCCAGCCAGGCACATATAGACAAACAACCATTCACACTCACATTCATACCTATGGACAATTTGGAGTCGCCAATTAACCTAGCATGTTTTTGGAATGTGGGAGGAAACCGGAGTACCCGGAGAAAACCCATGCATGCACGAGCAGAACATGCAAACTCCACACAAAGATGAAAACATATAATAATTGTACAAAATATAGTTGGTTATTTCACAGATTTCAATTATTGCTGGCTATTTTGGGAACCTATCGCCCTCTGTAAATGAGGGAATACTGTATAGGTAAAAAAAAAAAATTAAGAAAGTTGACAACAGTCAGTAATCTAAGGCAACAGACTTAACATCTGTCTGTCTGTCTATCGATCTATCTACCAATAAATCTATTTTTTTCATGTTTTTATTACTACTGAAGATGTGTCTGCAGGTGGCCAATGTATTGTGTGTTCTCCAGCAGACAGATGATGCCTCCCAGACAGACAGTCATCCAGCAACACAGACCGTACCTGAAAACACAGACAGCAAAGCCCAACCCAAAAGACTTCATGTGTCCAACATCCCCTTCAGATTCAGAGATCCAGACCTCAGGCAAATGTTTGGCGTAAGTATACCTGACATCCAGTGTCAGTTTTAGTTATTTAGGAAAAGCAATGAGGAGAAACTGTTTAATGCAGCGTTTTTTTGTTTTTAATTCCAGCAATTTGGCAAAGTCTTAGATGTGGAAATCATCTTCAACGAGCGTGGCTCTAAGGTGTGTGCTTCTTATTTTCTAATCATGCCACTTGTAACTTTTTATATATAATAACATGATTGGTTACAACGTGTGTTATGGAGCATGTGGAAAATACTTGGATAGAGGTAGCCTTTCAATTTTGCCATATGACTTTGACAAGTCAAAGGAGGAAAAAAAAGAGACAATAATATCCTTGAGCCTAAGTGTCCCCAAGGTTTTCACAGAACAAACTGCTTAAGTGCTGAGCAAAAAGATGTACTCAGTGATGAACTCACATCAATAATGAGTAACAACATTTGTATATTGATGAAGATATTTTACATTCTGTATAGACCGTAGGTGTGTTCAAAGATAATTAAATATCTCCCATCTCAATTACATTAACAAACTGGAGGGACATGACAGATCAATAGGGCAACATTGAGATACTGTCCTTCGGTTAGTCCTCTTGCTTTGCACAGTTTATCATATTTATTTAGTTTGCCTACTTTGCAAAGCTAAATATACTTTTTTGGGTTATTGGATATACAGAAAAAAAAAATCACAAATGTTTGACATACTTTTTAATAAACCACAAAGTTACTGGAAACTTACATAAAATACAAAATAGAATTCAGTTAAATTGATATTAAAAGTATTTGCTATCAATGCTCCTATTAAATAAAATTGAAAAGGCATTTGTATACAGTACTTCAGACACTTGCATTAAAAGTGATTACATCCAGAATGGAGCCAAAGAAAGTTGCGAGTGCCAGTATTTGATAAAGAAATTGAGAAACACTATTAAATTCAAGAAATAAACCATGGAAAAATACAAAGTTGTCTGAGTTGGTCTCGATGCCAGATTGTGTCTTTGTGAAGAATCGCATATTTAATGATGATAAATGTAACCTTAATGCTCGTGTCACCAAAAAAAGTTAGAAAAAACAACAAAAAGTTTTCCATTTCCCCGTTACTACCACGTGCTGCAAATGCTAGAACTACAAATGCTACTTTGATCCATTCTAGTCTTCAATCATGCTAAGCTTTGGACCGTGTGAGACAATCCCTTGGCCAGTGGCCTAGGCTATTGTGGTGTTTTAAGACATAGACTGTCAACTGGTTGCTAGTTGGTGCATGTCTTTACAATCCATTAATATCAGGATTTATGCCTGATTCTTAGAGATACCAATGTAAGCCTGTTACATTGGTTTATCTTTCACAACCCTATCAACCAAACACAGCCATGGACTGACAGCGAAGTGAAATATTGTTTGAAAAATTGTTTTAAGGGGAACTTCAATTTTTTTTGTCGATCATTCACAAACCTTATGTGCAACATGAATATATATGTATTTCCCTTTTCTGTGCATTCTAGCACGAGACAACAAATTAATATGAGGTAGCTAACCATGGACATCATGGGAAATACCTATTTTGATGTTATAGCCCCCTTGCAGTGCTTGACATTTTCCCTGCGGTCTGGCATTATGAAAGATAAGGACAGCTGATGATAGAAGCAGTGTCCTGTAATATACATTCAGTCCTAAATTTTGCTTGATCAAAACATTATTAAAACAACTGTTCGCGAAATGTGCCAAAATCCAAAACCAAAGAATCTGATGTGGTTAATGCCGTCTTTTGGAAATGTTAAGAGGCTACTCTGCTTTGTCTGCTCAAAAGCCTCCCATACAGTCAGTGGGGGTAATATAAAAAAATATATTAAACAAACTACAAACCAATACACAGTATCCATTAGCATTTTGAAGTGGGAGCATTCTCAATGAAACATCCTGCTTCTTCATCTTTCTTTGTTTTGGTGACAAAAAGTGTAAAAAACTGTAAATATTTCAACATTCGAGCAAGCATTTTACATAAAAAGTACACCTTTCAATCATATTTTGTACACTGAAATCATTAGAAAAATTCATTAGAAAAAAAAACACATACAATATGTCTAAATAAACCTGTTGTTGTTTTGTGTTCTTCTTTTTCATGCAGGGGTTTGGATTCGTAACATTCGAGCATAGTATGGATGCTGACAGAGCCAGAGAGAAATTACATGGCACTGTGGTCGAAGGCCGAAAAATAGAGGTGCATGTCCTCATATGTATTTTTGCAACCTCCCCCCCTCCTTTGTCCTCTATTGATGTATTTGTGTGTCTGTGTGAATGTTTATGTATGTGCATCGACCACAACATCCAATCTTATCGTTCTTGTGAAATGGCATTCAAAAGTCATCCAAGATATTAGTTTTGTTTGCAGTTGCATTATAAATCATAAAGGAATGTTGACACAAACAGTAACTGTTCCCACTTGTTAAAAAAATCCCAATTGTTTATATGTATTTGTAAGAACATTAATTTTGCTTAATGTACAGTTGACTTAAAAACACACTATTTAATTTCCTAATGAGGCTTGTGAATTTGAATTTGTGAACCCATCGTTAAGAATGCAATAATATATATTATATACATATATAGTAATATATACATATATATATAATAAATCCGATATATCCGGTGCAGTCTCACATGGAAACTGGAGCCTATCCAAGTTGACTATATGAGCACTCATGAAGACACTTCTGAAAACCTGACCTCCATTTTCTATGCCACTTATCCTCACTAGGGTCGCGGGGGTATGCTGGAGCCTAACCCCGCTGACTTCGGGTGAGAGTACACCCTGAACTGGTAGCCAGCGAATCGCAGGGCACATATAGACAAACAACCATTCACAGTAACATTCATACCTATGGACAATTTGGAAAGGCCCATCAATCTAACATGCATGTTTTTGGAATGTGGGGGGAAACCGAGAGAGAAAAAACACGCATGCAAACCCAGATCCCAGATCTTCCTGATCTCTTGACTGTGTGGCCAAATGGCCACTCGGCCACTATCCGGCCACATAGACATTGACAGTGGTGTGAAAAAGCATTTGCCCCTGATTTTTTAAATACATTTCAATATTAGCCAATGACAACACAACCAAACATAAAATGCTGTTTCTAAATGAAACTTTTTTATTATTAAGGGAGAAAAAAATAGCTCTGTGTAAAAAAGTTAAAACATAACTGAGATTAATTCAATGTGGAAGAGGTTATAAAGCCATTTCTAAAGCTTTGGGACTCAGCAAACCAAATCAGAGCCATTATCCACAAATGGCCAAAACAGTGGTGCAGTGCAGTGAAACAGTGCTGAACCTTCCCAGGAGTGCAAACAAAGTGCAGCGACAACTCATCCAAGAGGTCATAAAAGACCCCACAACAACATCCAAAAAACTGCAGGCTTCACTTGCCTCAGTTAAGGTCACTGTTAATGACTCCACCATAATAAAGACACTGGGCTAAAACGACCTGCATGTCAGAATTCCAAAACCACTGTTGAACAAAAAGAACATTAGGCTTGCCTTAATTTTGCCAGAAAACATCTTGATGATCTCCAAGACCTTTGGGAAAATATTCTGTGATGTGACGAAAACTTTCAAGTTTTTGGAAGGTGTGTGTCCCATTACATCTGGGGTAAAAGTAATGCCAACAGTAAAATATGGAGGTGGTAGTGTGATGGTCTGGGGCTGATTTGCTGCTTCAGGACCTGGAAGACTTGCTGTGATAAATGGAACCATGAATTCTGCTGTCTACCAAACAATCCTGAGGGAGAATGTCCGGCCATCTGTTGGTGACCTCAAGCTGAAACCAACTTGGGTTCTAGTCAAAGTTCTGACCTGAATCCTATTGAGATGCTGTGGCATGACCAAAGATGAGTGGGCCAGAGTGCTGTAAGACTCATTAGATTTCAGGACATTCAATTTTTCACACAGGATCATGTAGGTTAGGATTTTTCTTTCCGCTTAATAATGAAAAAGTTTAATTTAAAAACTGCATTTTAAATTAGCATATTTGACGATCTGAAACATTCAACAAACGTGCAAAAAAAAAAAAGACATCCGGAAGGGGGCAAACACTTTTTCACGCCTCTGTATGTCATCTGCAATATTTTTCTCCGTATTTACAAGGGCAAATGGATGACCTTGGTCCACATAATAACATTTTTGTCTTTTTCTGACTTTAATCAGACTGGCTGATACTGTTCACATATAGAACTACTCAAAAATGTGCATTGGCCCAAATCAGGCCACTTTATTTTGTTTCCTAAGCCATGATCACTCATTTAATTAACAGGACTTAAAGTAACAGGAGTGAGGTAGGGCATAGAATTTGCAAGCACGTGACATGTAGCACATAGCATTTATGCTAAAAGCAGCAGTGTTTCTTTCACCGGGTTGCAAGTAACCGGGCTGTGCTTATGTTTTAGCGAGGCCAAATTTGTTGCTTTAGTGTTCTGTTTTATGAAATGGCATATTCCGGCCTCGGGTCGCTCACTTGTTTTTGGCATTACTTCCATTTAAGTGCTTGTGATGTGAAGTGTCTTTCGTTTTGCTAGAATCTGTTTTTCCTGCTGAAAAAAAACAGACCGGCTACCAGCATAGACCAGCAAGACCAGCATACGTTGTGTTTTTGTGCTGGTATGCTGATCTCAGCACGAAAACACAACATATGCTGGTCATGCTGGTCTCCAGACCAGTGTACCAGCACAAAAACACAACGTATGCTGGTCCGTAGACCAGCATGAAAACATAACATATGCACAAAACGCATGCTGGCCTATGCTGTTTTTTCCAACAGGTTACCTTTTAGCTAACGTTCGTCCAGTTCCATGGACATGTGTTTATTGATATAGCAACACAGACTCAACCCAGCAGCCCCCAGGATGGGGAGCCTGCAGTTTTAAAAGGTTAACCTAATAGATGTTTTTACACTCTGGAAGTGGCAGGGCCGGCAAACTGAAGGTTGTGGGTTCGATTGTCTGCCCTGCCTTGATCATGTCAAAGTATAATTGGGCAAGATACTGAACCCCCAGTTGCTCCTGATGCTGCGTCATCAGTCCGTAAATGTGCTAACAGTGAAAAGTGCTTTGAGTGTCTTGGCTGTGGAAAAGCACTATCCAAGTGAAAGACCATTTAGCATCAAAGATTGTCACTTTTTCTGTACTTACCCCCATCGATGTAAGTGTTTTTAGATAAGGGAGGGGTCCACAGCAGCACTCGCTGTTCCTTGAGAAGCGTGATACATGGTTACTTTCAGATTTTGCAAAAGACTCTTCACTGCATTTGTTGCAAGTGACTTTTTGAAAGAAAGTATCTAGAAGCGTCAGATTACTCGCAAATTACAGTTAAAAAAAAAAAACTCACTACTTTGGCAGCACCAATCGCTCATGCTCCATCCTCTAATTTGGATTTGGAATATAATGTGTTGATGAGCAAGGGCAAACAAGTCTACTGTATTTTTATTTTGTCCAAATGTATTTGTGGTTGTGTATGTATGGGAAACACTGAATATGGAGCCTTACATTTGTTTCTTCCTTAGTCAAGAAATGTAAACCTAAACCGCCTCTGTTTGATACCGTGGACTCAAGCAAATGATCCGAGCAGAGTGGGTGCACAATAACAACTTAATATTCTGGTAGGGTGCATATTCTGATTTCCATATTTATATGACAAAATATTCAAGATGATAGAGACGGGGGTCTGAGGCAGGTGTTTAATGAACATACAATGACCTTGATTGAGAATTGGTCATCTGAAAAAGGTGTTTACATGTTTCAAAACTTTCTAACGTGCTAAATTTAGTAGACTGTGTGGAATACTGCAAGGGTACTTTGTGGCCCTACAGTGCCTCTAGTGATTAGTGCCTCTATTAGTGACGATAGAGAAACATGAACCACGCTTTAGGTTTTCACATTTGTAGCACAGTACTTACCAAAAGCTACACAGTGAAAAATATATGTATAAATTCACAGCTGACATTGACTGGATATTGTTAGTGACATAGAATATTACATAATGGAACACAAATATTCAAAAAATGATTTATACTGTTCTGAATGTCTGTGATTTTTAGATTGTGTTAGGCTTCACTGAGATGTAATAAGAAGTTTAAAAAACCAGGGTCGGGAACCTTTTTAGCTAAGAATGCCATGTAAGCCACATATTTTAAAATATAATATTTTTAACATTGAATACAACTAAATGCAAGACCAACAATACTGAAGCTATGCAATAATAAATAAAAATCCTTCTTGCCATTAATGTGACTTGTGATCCTGCATGGTTTCTGTAAATTTAGTTTCTTCTGTTTCTTTTCACAATCTTCTTCGTCAAATGGGTTGGCTCTGCAGAATTAGCTGGCTGACTATTAGGAGGAAAGTTCACTTCTTAACATCTCAATGACCTGTGTAGGCTACAACATTATCCAGTAATACTTAAGTTTTGGTGTTTGAACCAGAAAATATCAGAAGAGCCATCTGGAAAATGGATGGATGGATTAAAATGAATCACCTTCTATATTTTCAATGTTATGAGTTCATTGTCTTGTTAGTGCGTACTCGGGTTCAGATGGTAGGGTTCAGACTTGACCAAATGACCTGCACCAGCAGAGCAATCACATGTAATAACTGTTTATTAGTTTGCTTACTCACTCCCGGTACTGGATGATACAATCATGTATAATCTTTACATTACAATCAAGCAATAGTCTTCATATAAACTATTTAAGGAAGAAGTGTAAATTACAATTACGAAATATAAGGTGTGGTTTATCTGTAAAGATATGCAGAGTGTTGTTCATCAGCCGATCATGTGACCAGAAAGAAAGTCACTGAAGTTGGTTGCATTTAAACTAATAGTGCATATTATGCTATAATTTCTTTATTATTATTATTATTATTATTATTATTATTATTATTATTATTATTATTATTATTATTATTATTATTATTATTATTATTATTATTATTATTATTATTATTATTAATATTATTATTTATTTTGGAAGTGGGTCCATATACTGTATATAATCTGGTGTGGGGGCACAGAATTTCACACGTTGCTGTATCCATTTGTAATCTTTGAATATAATTGTATCATATTGTTCTAGACTAGATTAGATAGAAGTGTAATGATCCCCTGAACATGGGGCCTCAGGGAAATTCAGGTTCCAGTAGCAGCAACACTATATGAAGTATACAAGACAGTGGCAATAGTAGCATAGCACTCAGTGTAAACAGGTAAAAAGAAAGTACGTACATGTATAATAATCTGAAAGAGAAAGAGGTCAGAATCATGGTCATGTCCGAACTTTTTATCATGTTCGTTTTCACTTCCATGGTGATGGCTTTCCTTTTCTTTGGTGCACTGCCGCTTGGTAGGCATAATGAAGTCCAAAAAGTTAGCTAATAAGCGATACAGTTTTTCTTTTGTTTAGCTGTGCAGGCATACACTGCATCCTTGGGCTGTGTGTGGCGCATAATCTTCCTCTGGTGTGCAATATAGCTCGTTTTTGAACAAGTCTTGTGTCTACAGACAAAAAAAACTTTTAACCAATTTATTTATCTGAGCACTTTCGTCACATTGGAACGTCGTAAACCAAGGACCCCCTGTAAATTCAAACTGTTTTTCTCTTTACACCGTCCTGACTCATATCCTACAACGGAGTATTGAGGCCACATTGTGAATGCTGTATATATACTGTATATACATATATCAGGTGCTCCGATCCATTGGCCACCGATTGGTATCGGCAAATATCAGTGAAAAAGGACGATATTAACATCGGCCAATACTTGCCTTAAAAATGCAGATCTGTGATTTTGAGAATAAAGTTGTAGATTTACGAGAAAAAAAAGTAGTCAAATTCCGGAGAATAAAGTAATAATATTATGTATCATACATGCCCGTAAAATAAAATAAAGCAAATAAAGTTTTTTGTCATGAATTTACAACTTTATTCACGCAAATTGTATACTTATTATTTTAAAATTCATCATAACAGGCACTGCTTGAGACAGCTATGAAAAAAAGGGGAGCATTTAACTCTTGGGATTTTGGTGGGGGACGCGGTAAGTAAGGCGGAAGTTCGAAGAGCTAGAAATGCTAATATTTGCAGTCATTGCAGTCTTAATGCAGTCTTTTTTGCTGCGACATTACGAATAAACCAAGAGGAAAATGTCCTTCTTCTTGAAAAGCTATGCTCTATTTTCCCTCTGACACATACTATGACCTGATGACTTGTAATATTTCGTAATATGACTTTTTAAATGTAAATTTATAACTTTATTCTCGTAGTATTTGAACTTTTTCAACTTTCATGAATCTACAGCTTTATTCTTGATAATTGTACGACTTCTCAAAATCTTAGATTTTTTTTTCCAATGCGGGTATAGTCAGTCGTACATATGTGAATTGTGAGGACAAAAATTTGTGTAAAGGTTAAAGGGGACTGCACTTTTTTGGAATTTTGCCCATCAGTAACAGTCCTTATGTGAAACATGAACACGTATTTCTTTCCCGTTTTTTTTTTTTATAGCATGAGGAAATGAATTAATATCAGCTAGCTAACAATGGATTGCATGGGAAATACCTATTTTGACGCTAAAACCCTCCCAAAAAAACAACAAAAAAAAAACGAAACACCAGCAGTGTTCCATTTACATAACTGACTTGTGTATTGTTATTGTAGCAGCTAACATGAAAAACTACTGTATATTCATCTGGCAGACTAACACAACTCCTCGCTAGCCGCTCAGATGGAATTGTGGATACCCAGCTCTCAATTTCGCTACAAAGACTCAACAAGATGCTCGTTTGCCATCATTTTTTTTTACTCAAGGACTGGAGCACACGTCTTGTGCTGGAAGACACAGCTATCCCAAGGCATTTTAAGTGTTGTCGGAACTAGCATAAGTACTATGTGTATGTGGCTATGAAATAAGTTTTGGTAGTGTTTCAAGTTATCATATTTCGACAAGATACTGCAACTATTACATGGTATCATCGATGTACATGTTAATGTATGTTCACAGCATAAGTATGTATCAAACGATGCAACGTTGTTAGTCGAAATAGTTGTGTCCCAATGACGTGAATTGTTAGCTATCTCATATGAACTTGTTTTCTTGTGTTATAATGCACAGAAAAGGGAAAGAAATCTGTCTTCATGGTCCCCAAAAATGCAGTTAAAGATGAATTGAATAGAAAATAGCATTCAGCGTTGATTTTCCAAAACATCAATGATAAGATCCAGTTTGATCTTAGTGGTGAATGGAGAGAGAGTGGCCTGCGTTATGTTTTGTTCTATTTTAAGACAGCAGAGAGCTGAAAGAGAGAGTTTGCGCAGTGGAATGATTGCAGAGTTTTCTTGGCCATCTGAATAAGATGATGCTTATTCCTTTCTCATCCCCTCCTTCCCCCAACATCCTCCCAATGGTAGCTTGTTTAGGGCCTCATCCAACAAAGTTACACCGGTAACGGTACACAAAAGTGGGCGGGGCCAAAAGGTTTGGGAATGGTAAGTGTGGGCGAGCAAGCCATTCTGACAGCATTTTCTCTCTCTCCTCCTCTCTTGAACGTTTGCAACACTAAAACTCACTTGACATTTCTTTTGGAATTGTGGTTGGGTTGATGCTGTATATTGACATATTTTCTTGCGTGACAGCGTACATGTTCATTCACTAAGTGTTCTCCTGGAATTGCGTGTACAAGCGATACTGACTGAGACATGATTCATTTGCACATCTCTCCGAGATTGTTGGAAAATCATTTATCAATTGATTTTGTTTTTCAAGATAATGCACCCTTTATTTAATTTGCCATTTTAGTTTTCATTTACATTTGGAATGACTTGAATGGTTGATCGACCGACTTGATTACAGTATACTTCTTTTTTTTGTTTTTATGATTTTTACATTATATTTCCCATTGCAAGTAGAAAGGCTGTTGTCCAAGTATGAATGCTTTTGGTGTTTTCATTACAAATGTTGTCATTTTCTTTGATTGACTGGATGTTGCATAATGCTCCTGGCATATTTTCGTCTTCCTCACCCTATTGACATTTCTTCCTGCCCACTGCATGCCACTATACAGTATGTTCACAAAACATAATTCGCCAAATGCATCCATTTTTTTTTCTTTACTTTTGTCTGTACATTTACCGAAATGTCACCGGAAGAGGAGAGCATGTGAAACATGATAGAAAATATGCAAATGTGAAAGAAAGGTGATCCTTTTTTTGGATGTGTTTTTTCAGTGTTTCTGAATGCAACTGTGAAAACACAAATGACATGAGTGTTTTGTCATGGCGTTCTTCTTCCATTTTTCTTTGTTCACACAAGGGGACAAATGCATGCAGACTATCACAAGCTGTCATCTCCAGCTATGTTACTGTTATAACTCATGGAGCTCTCTCTGCCTGCTTTAGGTCAACAATGCAACAGCCCGAGTAATGACAAATAAGAAGGCTGTCAACCCATATGCAAATGGTAAGGTTACCTTAGATTGTGTTGATAGACATCTACTGTTCAAATTGGTTGTGACCTGGACCACACTGACGTATTTACAGCCAATTAATTGCGACTGATACATTGTTGAATCATCCATGTTTGAAGTCAGCACATAGGATACTGACAACTGCAGACTTACGTCTTCAGCGAGCTAATGCAGTAACTTTTGAAATGTTCATTTCATGTCATTTCAAGTCAACTCATAAGAATAGTTATAAGAATTCAGTGCCATTTAACCCTTAATGACTTTTTAAATTGTTCATTCTAATTTATCTGTCTCCATCACTGCACATGCTATATTGTGTTTTTTTGTCCTTTTTTATTTATTCAGTCATGTATCTTTAGTCTGGATTAATTGTAATTTATCTTAATTTGTAGTATTATTTTCTACTCATTTTTTTTTACATTATTAGAGCCCATCCATCTATCTATTTTCTACACCGCTTTTATCCTCATTAGGGTCGTGAGGGTATGCTGGAGCCTATCCCAGCTGACTTTGGGTGAGAGGAGGGGTACCCCCTGGTCGGGTCGCCAGCCAATCACAGGGCCACCACCGTGCAGCCTATTATTGGAGCCAGCTAGACATGAAATAACACACCTATAGTCAATTTTACACATGTCGTACCCAATACAGTAGACATAAAAAGAAAAAGACAGGTAAGCCATGTTAGACCGGTATTCTGCTTGAAAATAATTTTGGCAAAATATATATAGAATTATGATTAATAATGGGCCACCACAAAATGATTTAATAAAATATTTTGGAAAAGATTTTGTTCACATAACCACAAAAACACAAAAAGTGAACAAACTTTGTGCTGACAAAAAGTAATTGTCATCACAACCAAATATTATGTGAACGAATTGCTGAGACATGAAGAAGGGTGTCGTTTCTGCCTACTCCTTTTCGGATATGTGAGTAAGGCGTTAAGCATGAAATGAATCATGACCAACACCAAATGAACTGAGACAAGTGTACTTGAATTAAAATGAATATCTTTCCAGAAAGATAAAAATCACGACACAAGCCCCAACTGAACATTCAAACTGACCACATTAAAACTGTTTTATCATTCCTACTCAGTGTCCTTCTTTGTCTTTTCTTTTTCAGGCTGGAAGTTAAATCCAGTGGTCAGTGCTGTCTATAGCCCAGAATTCTATGCAGGTAGGAGGACATGCCCTTCTCCATTTGTCACCCTCTCTTTAATCATTTCCTTGTTTTGCAGTTTCTTCGACATCTCCATTTTTTCTTCCCTCTCATTTTAACCTTTTCACCTCTTCCTCCTCTGCTTCCCTCCCAAGCAACATGCAACCAGGCAAATTCTGTTTATAGCCTCAGAACTATGTTGATTTGCACAAATATAACAACAGACTGTCATCTCTTCTGCGGAACAAACACACATTTTGCTACCCCCGCCACCGCCCACACGCCACTGTTAATCTTTGTCATCCCAGCATTCATCTCCCCCCACTCCTTCATTAATGATGGTCATTAAGGTGAAAAAGACCTGGATTTTGTGTTTAGAACCTAAGAAAAACAGGAGTACAATAGATTGGTGAAGTGAAATAAAGGACAAGAGGGAAGGGAACATAATTGGCCATTATCTCACAGGACATTAAATCATGTGAAATATATTTTCTAAAATGAAATCAATAATTTCAATTTCCCAGTGGGGTCATTATAAAAATCGTCCTGGACTTTTTGAAATTCCAGAATGGCTTTACATTGATTGCCTTTGTCTTACTTTTCAAATATCCATAATACATATTGGTGTGCATACGCACATGGAAGCAAATGCAATGGATCACAATTCTTTTTCTCCATTAGTGTGTCTGTGTTTGTAGAATACATTATTGGAAAATTACCATACAAGATAAATATTGGATTTGAACTGCTCCAGATGATGTTGTAGTGTATAGGTTTGGAGTTTTTAGGGACAATGTACTCAAAGATAATGGGTTAAGCTACTACCGAGAGGACAATGTTCAAAACAATGTGGTAGGACACCAATCTGTACTGACGAGGAAACAAGAACAAGCATATGAACAACTACAAATAGACAGCCAAACTGATTGTAAATTTTTAGCCCGCATTCCATGTTTTGTTTATACACGGCTAGATTAACTGTGTTGTGATGTCATGTGCTTTGTGTCCATGCATCACAATCGATATCATCGTGACTCAATCGACAGTTGTCCGTCTGGTCTAGCTAGTCTTTTCCCGTTTATTTTGGGTAGGTGTTTGGGTTTGTTAGCGCTAACAATTCTTAGTTTGTTGTGATGCAATCTCTTGGAGCAAAGTCCTCTTTTCCGTATACATGAAGCCTTTCCATCAATGGTAGCAATGTATGCCACTCAGTGCAGTAGAAATACTCAATTTTTGTAAGGGAAAGTCCACATTTACACTCATGCCGGTGACTTGCCCCACGTTTGCTACCAAGTTTCACTTTCACTTTTTGCAGGCTCAGCTTCTAAAACCTCTCGCTCATCCTCCAAATATTTGGGCTCAAAACGATAAGATTCTGGATTCTCATTTGTCCAAAAGTGGGCCCGGCTCTCACAAAGTTTGCCATGATAAGTAGTAGCAAACAAACATTGTTGACGAAAGTAGCGGTAGTCCCTGTCCAAGAAGTTCTGGTGATGTTTAAAATGATCAAAATATGTCATCATGAATGTACTTGTTACTGCATTGTCACAACATGTTCCACCAATTCTGGCGACTTTTTTCTTAAGCTTTTTACAATGCAGCTAAATTCTAATCTCATGACATCTCTAATTGTTTAAATACGGTGCCACTTGCAGATCGGGGGGAAACAGAAGCTCTTTCTTTGGCAGGAGGCAATCACAAGCTTGTCAACCCACTGGAAAACGCAGGAGGTCATTGCTCAGTATAACTGTCTGACTCACGGTGTCATCTTACAAAGAATGCTAAATCCATCACACAGCAACTTAGCACTTAAAAAGTAGCTAAGAAAGTTATAATACAAGTATCAATACAAGTTTAAAATGAAAAAAATGCAACTATTTCAACGTTTTCCAGTAATGTATTGCCTCCATGGGTGTGCAATGATGTCAGCCTCTCTCTAGCTCCAACAAAGGCATTTGTGGAAAACTTTTAGTTGCTTTCTTTCATTTTAAACTCATATTGGTACTTGTTTTTTCATTATTATGTATACCTTTTGAGTGTTACATTGCTGTGTGATAATTTTAGAATTCTTTGTAAGATGACAGCGTGGCCTCTATTTTCGTAGAGTAAGTGCGGCGCTCCTGCCCTGTGCCGTGTCTATGCCATAAATAAATAAAACCATAAAACGTTGTTGGAGGTTTTTTAGACGGCTTTAAACTCGAAATAGGTGTGTCCCATGATCTACATGGTTAGCGGATTCATATTAACTGTTCAGGAAATGCATCTGCTCATCTCACATAAGGATTGTGGATGATGGGCAAAATTCCAAAAAGTGTAGTTTTCTTTCAAGAATGGACTGGGTCACATAAGTCCCTACTTGAAGGCCAAGTTATGAAATGTACTGATGATGGTCTTAATGTAAGGCAGAACAGATTATACCTATATTAACTTCTCCGACTACACAGAATTCTTGAAGGAAAGAATTATATGAGAATAATTAATGGAAAGTGTAATAAAAAGAGGACAACTCTTTACTCTTTATTTTTATTCCTGTAGTGTCTTGCAGGCATTGAGATGCATTACATTAAATTACACACACATTACCATAAAGCAATTTGGCCCACCTACCTATCCATAAAGAACAAATGCCAGCCATGATATAGAATGTGGATAGCGATGGAATTAAACTAGATAAGGAGCAGTACAAATAAAAGGTTATAATTTCTAAAAAAAAAAAAAAAAAAAAGTTAAGTAAAGTTAACTCCAAAATTGAGCTACACTGTCTTTCTACAAATTTAGTATAGTTACTGACTTATGGGCATATTTGTAGTGACAAATATATATGACAAATATACATATTTCTTGTTCTCAAATTTTCCATCATTCATCTTCAGTCCCAGGCCAGTTCCCAATGGATTTTGCAATGTTACAATCACACGAAATCACAAAAATTCAACCAAATATTGACGCCGTCGCTATTTTGTCCAATCACTGGCTCATACAAATTTAGTGCTCCTTCATACAGACCGCTGTAAGATGAGAGTGTCAGGGCAAGTACAATAAAAATGTTAAACGTTTTTGTTGAAAATCTAACCTTCACCACAGTGATTGTATATACATATACATAATTATCCATCCATTTTCAATGCCACTTATCCTCATTAGGGTCACAGGGGTATGCTGGAGCCTATCCCAGTTTTTCCCTGGACTGGTTGCCAGCCAGTCTTTGTATCTTGTAAAAAAAAAGGCTTATGCTGTTCCTGAAACTGGCTCATGTAAACGTTGTGGGGGGCATACAGATTTGAAATATGAATGTGCCTGAGGTGCTACTTTCACTTTCTCTAGTTTAAAGAAAGTTCTTTATTCTCAAGGAGCAGGTTGTTCTGTGCATAATTTTTGCTGTGTGAAAATGTTCCAGATCGATGGAGGATTTGTGTGTTTGTGTGGCTTTATGGATTATTCAAATTGCCCTTTTTTGGAGCAAGGTTTAGTGGTTATTGTGTGCTTTTATAATTATTTTCTATATTTCTCCTCAGTAATTCAAATTTAGGTAACACCAGGGAAAAGAGTGTAGAGTGATTTGTGGTCCAGGCATATTTAGTTTTTTTTCAGTACTGAAGTGTTTATTGACACTATGGGCTCTATTTTGGTAGCGCAGCGCAAGGTGTAGCTGGGTGGCGGAACGTGGTAATTTGTGGTAATTTCATCCAGCGCACCGTTGGTAATCAGGTGCACTAGGCTTTGGCAAGATGGGTGGAGGAGTCCACATTTTCAGCTTGGCCCAGTGAACATTCATTCATTTTCTACCGCTTATCCTCACAAGGGTCGCGGCCGTGTGCCTATCCCAACTGTCTTCGGGCGAGAAGCAGGGTACACCCTGGACTGGTCGCCAGCCAATCACAGGGCACATATAGACAAACAACCATTCACACTCACATTCATACCTATGGACAATTTGGAGTCGCCAATTAACCTAGCATGTTTTTGGAACGTGGGAGGAAGCCGGAGTCCCAGGACAGAACCTACGCATGCACGGGGAGAACATGCAAACTCCACACAGAGATAGCCGAGGGTCAAATTGAACCCGGGTCTCCTAGCTGAGCGCTAAACACTCTCCACCATGCGGCATGCACACACTATTTATTGGCGAATGTGTGTGTACGTGTTTATACGTATACCAAGTACTTCAGTTTAGTATGGTAAGCTGTGTAGCATTTTCCTGCTTGCAGGACCTTGCAGGATCATACAGAGCGCTATAAGATGAGAGTCAGGGCAAGTACAATAAAAATGTTTAACGTTTTTGTTGAAAATCTAACCTTCACCACAGTAATTGTATATACATATACATAATCATCCATCCATACACCACATTTTGGTCTCAACTCGTTGACACCTCCGTGCACAGACCCTGCAAATAGAACTGTTGCCCCCTACTGGGACAGAAATGCAATGCCTATACATCTGAAATTCACACACAAGATGCATAAGACTTTGCATCTTTGCATCTAAGATCTGTAGCTCCCGCAAAAGAAAGCAAAATATGTCGATAGACGTCTTTGGCAGTCAACTACCACATTTCACTGTTGTTAATGGCAACAGCCTTGTAACGTTTGAAATAATAATTCATTCCTGTTATTGGAAAACAATATAGCCTTAGTAAACTTCACCCAGAGTGTTGGTTGGTTTGAGTGTTGTTCTCTTTAAAAGCTTCAATATGTCCATTTTGCCTTTTTGAACTGATGCAGTTTCAGCTTGAGGTAAAATGTAATATACCTAAAAAAAACATCTTGTCTGAATGTCATGAACGAAACATTTTTAGTTTTGTTCTTCAGTTTTATTATATGTGCTCGGTTTCATTTAGGCTGCAATCAAAGGTGAAGTCATGCAATGTCGGGAAGAGGTATCAAGGTAACTATCAGGGTTGCCATAGCACAAGGTCTTTAAATCAAGGTGACAAAAGATGAATAGCAACAATTATCAACGTTACTCCTCTTCCTTTCTCTCTTTGAGAAACTGTTATGCTTTGGTCCAAACCTTCCATTTTTCATCGGGTCAATAAATGATTCACTGTTTCTATTACCATTTCATTAGAGCGCCCTTTTGAAGAGTTGCATAATTAGAGGAGGAAATCATTCCTCAGTCTTCCTCTTCACCTCTCTCAAATTACTCACAGTGTCTTAACCCATTTAGATTAGAGCTAAGGTACCCCAGTCACAGTCCACTTCATTGGAGCTCATATTTTCATTTCTTTTTTTGTCACATGGTTTCCATGTCATGTGTATACCAGACATTTTTGACAGTCTATCATGAACCCTGATATCTGCTGCATGTTTATTCAATATATATAGAGTTGGTAGTATATACAGTATGGGGTGGTGGAGGTGACATAGTCCTGTGATTCACAACTGGTAGGTTGCAAGGCTCCATTATGGATAGGTCTCCGACGGCTAGTCAAAAATTACATTAAATTATGTAACATGGAAAAAACCTCAAATTGAGCAATACAGAAAGATTTTGTGGTCTTATTTTGAAATTTAATTAGAATTTAGTTTAAAAGTGGTCTTTTGAAAATCTGGTCCCAAGTTGAGACCATTTGAGAACCCATGCCACAGTCAACAAATACGCCCACCAATAGGGGGGTAATCTTGAAAAATCAGCAAAGCATCAGTATGTATTCCCCCTATTGTACATTCAACAAAGTTCATTCATTCATCCGTTTTCTCTACCGCTTTTCCTCACGAGAGTCGCGGGGGTGCTGGAGCCTCTCCCAGCTGTCTTCAGGCGAGAGGCTGGGTACCCCCTCTTCTGGTTGCCAGCCAATCACAGGGCACATATAGACAAACAACCATTCACACTCACATCCATACCTATGGACAATTTGGAGTCACCAATTAACCTAGCATGTTTTTGGAATGTGGGAGGAAACCGGAGTCCCAGGAGAAAACCCACGCATGCACGGGGAGAACATGCAAACTCCACACAGAGATGGCTGAGAGTCGAATTGAACCCGGGTCTCCTAGCTGTGCGCTAAACACTCTCCACCATCAACAAAGTTGATTTACATCAAGTTGTGCCAAATTATCACATTTAAGCACCTAGACAGTCCTCTACTAAGAGGCTTTCACAGCATCCTTTTTCTATGCCGTTTATCCTCACTAGGGCCACGGGGGAGGGGGTGTGTGCTGGCGCCTATCCCAGCTGACTTTGGGCAAGAGGTGGGGTACACTCTGGCCTGGTCCCCAGGCAATCTCCAATATGAATACTAATGTGTTTAATATGTCTATTATCTTATCCAGTAGCATGGTCATGTGCACATCCACAATAACCACCAGTCTCCGTATTGTCCCTAAAGTCCCTATATTTCACTCACATTTTGTTCCTGTCACAACATTAAATCTTTCACCTGACAGCCATTAGAACTAAGTGCAAATGATGTATTATGCAAATTAGTTGATGATGTCATTTTGCTACTTTAGGACAACCAAAAGCGACTTTTCTCACTGAGGAGCTGGCATCATTGCTTGACAGGAGCTTGATCAAATGATTGGTCACACACACTCACCTAACCCTAACATAGACCTCTCCCGACCGTTTTTTTTTTTATGATAACTGGCACCTTGCATATTCAAAAGATAAAAAGAAATGCTCAAACTAATCCAAAGTCAAATAATTAATGTGAGTGCTCCTTATTCCAGTTATGGATGATTCGTGCCAACTTGCATGAGAGAAATAAACACAACGACCAGCAGGTAACGGAGGAGGAACTGTGCCCTAGAATTCATAAAGGAAACTCTGAGAAGAATAAAAAGTAGAAACTCACCCACCCTTAAAATTAAAACGGTATGAGCTGTGTAAATGCCATTTGCCAAACATGTTGTTCTGACTGAGTTCGAATATATTGAACAACGGAGACGATATTGTGTGCATTGAAGCATTCCAACAACGCATTTTCAGTATTTAAATATAATATGCTTTTTTACCATACGACAATGCAAAAAAATCAAATCAGGAGATTTTATTCACTTTAGATGTGGAGATGCAAAACAAAAAGTGTACAATGTTAGCAAATGCAAACACTGTAATAATATAACACAGTATGTGTGACTCCCCCCTCTCTCCCCCCATCTCCAGTACCAGGTTTTCCCTACCCAGCAACCAGTGCAGCAGCAGCATACAGAGGGACCCACCTACGAGGTCGAGGACGAACAGTCTACAACACATTCAGGGCGGCCGCTCCGCCTCCTCATATTCCATCTTATGGAGGGTGAGTATCCTTTGTTATTCTGTTCAGTTATCCCCCCCTTTGGTCAAATGTTTTTTTTTTTGGTTTCTACCCACTGGCAAGTCCTGAATCCCCGTGCCCGGAGGCAGTGTAGCGATGCATGCTTTGCCTCACAGAAATAACCAACTCCCCTACTTCCATTGCATGTTGAATTAACCAAGAGGCATGCTACAAGGTATGTGCTTGTACATGGAGTCATTGAAAATGACTGTCAACTTGACCTTGGATTGTGGTTTGCTGAAGTAAAATGTTGGAATGGGAAGTCATCCACTTTTTAACTCATTTACCCAAATGATACAAACATCTCTACAGCCTCAACAGCAACTCCTGCAAACTATTTGGTATGAGATGCTCTGGAGAGCCGTGTGTTGAGGGCAGCAGATGTGATTCTCCACCTTTCTGTTGGTTCTCATGTCATTTTCTCTTCATGACTGCAAGCCAATTGGGAAAAAGGGCTGGTTGGGATTTTATTTAAAATGAGAGTTAAGACTTCAAGATCACATGACTTCAGGATAATGTGTTTATTAACATAAAAACTTGCTTGAATGTAATATTTGTATCATCTGATGTTTCATTAATTGGTTGAATTGGTTCCAGACCCAACCGGAATAAGTGAATTTCCATGAAGTATGATTCCTTAGTGGTTAGCGCGCAGGCCACACAGCTAGGAGACCCGAGTTTAATTCCACCCTCAGCCATCTCTGTGTGGAGTGTGCATGTTCTCCCCGCGCATGCGTGGGTTTCCTCTGGGACTCCGGTTTCCTCCCACATTCCAAAAACATGCTAGGTTAATTGGCGACTCCAAATTGTCCATAGGTATGAATGTGAGTGTGAATGGTTGTTTGTCTATATGTGCCCTGTGATTGGCTGGCGACCAGTCCAGGGTGTACCCCACCTCTCGCCCAAAGACAGCTGGGATAGGCTCCAGCATGCCCGCAACCTTTGTGACGATAAGCGATATAGAAAATGGATGGATGGATATTTCTAAATATGTTTTTAACATTATTGGAGCCTTTTAGACATGATGTAACCCCATAGTAATCTTAACACTCATATTGTCCAACATAGTAGACATAATCAGAGAAAATATATAATTTAAGACATAAATAAGACTTGTGTTCATGCTTGAGATAAGATTACAGTACAGTAACACGTATTATGATTATGATGATTAATATGTTATTATTATTGTGCCAGTTGTGTGATAATTCAAACGTGCTACAAAAGCCTGCAAAGCCTGTGTACCGGCGATAAGGTCTAATGCTTGTGTCCCTCACCAAACATTACCGGAACATGTAAAATACTACATAGTGTCACATTTCCGAATGCATCTTCCACCTCATATTTGTATATTAGTTCATTGGTCCATTTTATGCTTCAAAACACTTAATTTCGGCAAATTCTATGTAAAATTTTATTAAATATAGGCAGCATTTGATCATGAAAAAGGGATAATGTATTAATTTATTGGAAAAACAGTAAGACTGAAGGTGTGAAATTCAAAACGATATGTAGCAAGGGACGACTGTATAGGAAATCGACTATGATTTCAAACCCTCGCAATTGAGATGCCCAAAAAATTTCCATTTTGAGCACAAACGAACATGACGTCATCCAGGGTCTGATGGTCACTTGTGATTTTCCAACCAGAAAATACACTTACACATTAATAGTATACAGTATGCTACACCTTACTATTTTATACTAATTTGAAGCCTTCAAGATATGCTGGATAACTTCCTCTTGTGGAAGTTTGTATTTGCATGGTCAAAAAAAAAACAAAATAAAAGAGAGACTAAATTGGAATAAGACACTTAGACCTGCAGTGTATCTAAATGGTTTATCTCTAGTTACAAAGAGATTAGGATTGTGGGCGTGGTCACAACCAAGAGACAAGTGGTACAAATTGTACTTTCATTCATGCTGCTGTGCCGTATAATTATTCTTGCAGTACTCATAGGGTGAATTATTAATGTAGACTGTGATGTATTTTTATTAAAGCATCTGTTATTAATGAATCTGGTGCTATAGCCAGGAAATATTTAGCTTTGTACATTCAAAGGCCTGATTTGAGCTCAGGTTCCAAGTAAATGGGGCAGCCCCACATTTGTAAAGACACAGCCCTGTGGGTTTCCATAATGTTTGAAGCAGTATTGATCGGCATTTGCACAAACAGTTGGAAACCTGTCTAATGGCTGGTGAGATGGGAGCCTTGGCTGTGTGAAGAACAGACAGAACAGAACAATTGAGGACTGCTACTTCTTTAATACACACATGCACATACTATGTGTGTACGGGACTGTAATCTCACAAATGTCATATTTTTGCTTTCATATCATGAAACAAGGGGTTCAACCACAGTTCAAGAGGCACAAGTATAAAAACACTCTTTGGAATGAAATAATTATTTGATGGCTAATCTTACCTCCACCCACTTGTGTAAAAGTGCAGTACTTGCAGGGAGTTAAATAAGTGTATACTGCGTTTCATTTTATTTATTTTGTACTATGCGGCGTGTTCAAGCTCCCATTTTTTTTTTTTAGCTAATTTCTCACCAAGCGTTATACATTCAGTAGAATCATTCTACTGAATAATTAGTGTTTGGCTACAGTTAGCTCGGAAATATAGTAAAACAGTATTGTATGACAGATTCCATTTCATTTTGGTTTGAGAGTTTCCTGTCATTGCTCATGAATAACAAGAATGCCCACTTTTGCCTTAATAATCTGTTACTCTCCTGTTTATATATTTTTTTTATTTTCCTTTTTCTTCTGTTTTCATATTTTCTGGTTGACTTCACAATGTCTTCATTATACCCTTTCAGTCGTATACACTGTACAAGGTACACAAACAATGTTTCTGTTATATTACAGTTTAATTCAATTTTGGACCCAAAATCAGAATTACAATTTTGTCAAAACGCACACGACACGGTGGATGGAACATGAAAACATACAAAAGGTCAAAACAAACAAAATGCGACGCCAACAAAAGGTCGCCAAGAGAAAAACTCTGAGACAAACTAAAAGAGGTGGATGAAGCCCTAAGCGGAGAAAGACGCAGTAGAAAGATAACACAAATGGAAAACAATACTAGACATAGACAATGCTCAAAAAATAGGAATGTAGGACCACTTCTCAAACCAGCAATACTCATGAATACGTGATGAAGGAGCTACACGGCATTGCATCGTTTTTGCTGGCAGCGAATTTGGACGATTCTGGTCCCGATTCCTATTGCTAGTTTGATTCCGGTGTCTTACAATTCTCGATGCGAGTCTCGAGTCGTTTAAGATGCAGGGTCAATAAAGGTTACGTGGTTTAAATGATTGTTTCAAGCAGAGTTCTTTTTGGATGAAATGCCCAAACATCTCAATGATTCGTTTTACTTTTTATGACATTTACTAGAATTTCTCGCAAGACTACTTTCAACCAGTATATACTGTATATTGTTTGTTTCTTTTGGCTTTTTCCTGATTACGAAGTCACCACAGTGGACCTTTTTGATCGGCATACTGATTTTCGCTGTATATTTGATTATAAATGTTATGAAGTTTCCTTCCACATGTACTATATACGTTCACAAAAGATCATTCTTATTGAAAACCTCAATGAAAATGCATTTACAAAAGGCTAGTGGATAGCCTTGGTGCTGAATATCAAACTTGTAAAACATTAGTTTGTTAGTTTGTAACCTTTGCTGGATATTTGAGTTGATCCATGGTTTTAGTACTCTGTCTCATTCTCTGCACTTGCTTCATTCATGTGCTTCATCCGTTGTCTTAAACCTTCGTCTTTTGGAAAGTACTAGTATCACTTGAATACTGTGAACATCCAGCAGCAACACAATATTTTGTCCCAACTACTAATTCAATGAAAAATATACTGAATCAAGTCAACGTTGACAAGCATTTGTTTACTATGCTGTAGCTGAGGGGTGTTACACCGACAACGTCACGGAAATGAGGCTGGTGCCATGAACTTTTACACAGTACTGTACTGTAAATCCCATAATACTGTATGAAATTATTTATACATTATAACATAAGAACATGCAGGATTCCATTTATTGGGATAGTGAAAAAAGACACTTGAATCCCAGCACTGCAATCTCAGATTATTTCAGATTTCAGATTATTTAAGACATCAATATTATTATTTAAAGAACTGTAAAACATAAACAAAAAATCTGTAGGTAATTTTTTGAAATTCTCCCAGCTTCCTTATTTAGCCGTTACATAAGGAGGTGCTTGCTATATTTCTCCTTTGACTCCTGTCCTATTATTTGTTGTTGTTGTTGCTGGTTATCTTTTGGATTGCGGACATGGGGATTGGTTTGTAGCCAGCCTGTTTGCCTGCATGTCAACATGCACTAATATGGATGTTTTTTTTTGTTTGTTTTATTGTGTGTTTGTCTTTGCATCCTCTACAGTGTTGTTTACCAGGATGGATTTTATGGTGCAGATATGTATGTAAGTATTGTTTACTGGTATGACATTGCATGCAACAGCCATCTCTGAACTTACATGGTATTTGCTTTCACTTAACAAGCTCCACAATTAGTATTTTTTTTTTTATTTCTAACTGCATCTTGAGATTTCTGAACTAGTTCAAGACCTCAAAACTAAAAAATCTTCCCTATAAAAATGACTGAAACCATGATATTAAAGTATGTTTAGAGCACATTCAGTAGTGCTTAATAATTTATACAATGATCCCATGTGAGTGTGGAGGAGGTGCTGGATGGATCGCTCCCATAACATTTGACTTCGTTGTCTCCCCCATTAGCCCTGCGGCTCCACACTGCAATCAGACAATTTAATATTAATTAGCAAGCGAGCTCCTGACACTGACGTTTATATTTGTCAAAGGAGGATGTTTTATTCAAGTAGATTTGATTCGACAGAAAAAGAGCTCAGCCGTGGTGGATTGTTGGATAATTATTGTCAAATATGTACAGTATTTTGGGTCCTTTTAGACTGACAAAAAGAAGAAAAATGTGGGGGTGTCAGAAGAGGATGAGAACAGGACAACCAGAAGCCCGCAGACTCAACTAGGGCATTGCGATTGTGATGATAATAAATAATATGGACATAATATGGAATAATAAGTCATATGGAAGCGGCAGTAATCAAGATAGGCTTGCAACTGCACATTAACTGCTTTACGCATACTATAAAGCTTGCAATCCTACATACTTTGGTGTTACCAGATGTGGTGTTCGGGCATGTGGTGTAGAGTGTGCATGTTCTCCCTGTGCATGCATGGGTTTTCTCCTGGTACTCCAGTTTCCTCCCACATTCCAAAAACATGCTAGGTTAATTGGCGACTCCAAATTGTCCATAGGTATGAATGTGAGTGTGAATGGTTGTTTGTCTATATGTGCCCTGTGATTGGCTGGTGACCAGTCCAGGGTGTACCCCGCATCTCGCCCGAAGACAGCTGGGATAGGCTCCAGCACAGCCGCGACCCTCGTGAGGATAAGCAGTAATGAATGAATGAATGATAATTATTAAAACATATAAAAGCTTAGCATTTATTGACCAACACTGGAGTGGTTTGAATGTATTTAATAAAAGATATTAATAAAGAGAAGTGAATAACATCAAAACGACCACCATATCCTTGTTTTTTTTTTTTTTTTTTGGCCACATTTGCATTCAGGAACTGTCAAGTTTTTCTGTCGGCGTTGTGGATGAACTCCAAATTGCAGACGCCTTGTATGGTTAAAGAAGACAGTTTATTGAAGGGTAAGAAGGGGAAAGTCCACAGAGGCTTGACCAGGACGGCAGGGCAACGAGCATGGCAGCAGGCCGAAGATGTATCCCACTGCGAAGATGCAAAAATATGATCAAAAACAGGAATCTCTATCATACATGAAAACCTAAGCGAACAAGTGTTACCACTCGAAGGTTGTCAACAATCTGGTGAAGTCTCTCGCTCTCCGTGGGCTTTTAAGACCTGCCGTCAAGGATGATGCGACAAAGCTTCCAAGGCATCAAGGATGATGCCTACCAAAGGGTGCTGTCATAAAGAAACAAAAGGTAGGGAAGGGGAAGGGGTCTGGAAGGGGGAGGGGATCCTGACAGTACCCCCCCCTCAACGGGCGCCACCTGGCGACCCACCAGGTCTGTCCGAATAGGAGCGATGGAAGTCACGGACAAGGCCAGGGTCTGAAATAGCAGAGCGGGGTACCCAGCAACGCTCTTCTGGGCCGTAACCCTCCCAATCCACCAGGTACTGGTACCCTCTCCCTCTCCGACGAACGTCCCGGATACGTCGGACGTTGAGGTCTGGATGGTCATCAATGACACGAACAGGAGGAGGAGGTTCCGAAGGAGGAGACAGAGGACTGGTGGTAACAGGACGGATCTGGGAGACATGAAATACTGGGTGTACCCGTAGGGTGGGTGGTAACCTGAGCCTCACCGCTGAAGGATTGACAATCTTCTCAATGGCAAATGGACCCAGAAACCGGGGAGAGAGTTTGCGAGCATCAGTCTTGATGGGAATGTTTTTGGAAGAGAGCCAAACATTTTGCCCAGGAGAGTATTGTGGAGCTGGGATCCGCCGTCTGTCCGCCAGCCTCTTATTTTCTTCCGATGATCTCTGCATGGCCGTGCAAGCTTCTTTCCAGACCCGCTTGGCACGTTCAAGATGGGCCTGCACTGACGGCACACAACTTTCAGACTCCTGGGCAGGGAACAGAGGTGGCTGATAGCCTAGTGCGGCCTCAAATGGAGACATACCCAGTGCAGAACTGGTCATAGAATTGTGTGCGTACTCAATCCAAATTAGGTGGGTAGCCCAGTTGGAAGAATTGTTCTCAGTAACACATCTAAGGGTTGATTCTAGATCCTGGTTGAGCCTCTCGCATTGCCCATTTGACTGGGGATGGTACCCTGACGTGAGGCTGGATGTAGCTCCGAGCTCTTTACAGAACTCCTTCCACACACGGGATATGAATTGGGGTCCTCGATCGGAGACAATGTCGGTGGGTATGCCATGAAGTCTGAAAACATGATCCACCAGGGGTTTCGCAGTTTCCAAGGCTGAGGGGAACTTCTCCAAGGACAGGAAATGTGCGCACCTGGAAAAGCGATCTACAATGGTCATGATGATGGTTTTGCCATTTGAGGGTGGAAGTCCACAGACAAAATCTACTGCAATATGCGACCAGGGGCGTCCAGGATGGGGTAGTGGTTGTAGTAACCCAGAGGGTGGTCGGTGGACAGATTTGTTTCTGGCGCACACTCCACAGGCTGACACAAAGCTCCTGACATCTTTGTCCAAGGTAGGCCACCAGAACTGTCTCTTGATAAAGGAGCTTGTACGATTTATTCCCGGGTGGCAGGCAATGCGGGACTCATGGGCCCACTTCAACACTTGGGTACGGACAGCATCTGGAACAAATAGTCGGTTTGCAGGTCCTGTTCCAGGATCTGGCTCGTCAATTTGGGCCTGCCTGACCACAGATTCGATCTCCCACTCGATGGCCCCGATTATCTGTGAAGACGGTAGAATGGTGTGTTCTGACCTCTCATCGGTGGTGCCCCCAAACTGACGAGAAAGGGCATCTGGTTTGATATTTCTGGAGCCTGGTCTGTAGGTAAGCTGGAACTGGAATCGAGAAAAAAACAAGGCCCATCTTGCTTGGCGGGAGTTCAACCTCTTAGCTGACTGGATGTAAGAGAGATTCTTGTGGTCTGTCCATACCAGAAATGGTTGGTCCGTTCCCTCCAGCAGGTGTCGCCACTCTTCCAGGGCCAGTTTGACTGCCAGCAACTCCTTGTCGCCCACATCATAATTCCTCTCTGCTGGGGAAAGGCGTTTGGAAAAAAAAGCACATGGGTGCAATTTTTGATCCTCAGCCCTTTGGGACAACACTGCTCCGACCCCCGTGTCCGAGGCATCCACCTCAACAATGTACTGCTTGGAAGGGTCAGGTTGGATCAGGATGGGGGCGGTGGTAAACAACCGCTTAAGTTCCTGGAACGCTTCTTCTGCTTGATGGTTCCAACAGAACCGAGTCTTAGTTGATGTTAGCGCAGATAGGGGCGCCGCGACACGGCTGAAATTGCGAATGAATCTGCGATAAAAGTTGGCAAACCCCAGAAAACGTTGTAACTCCTTTCTGGTCTGAGGTGTGGGCCACTCAGTTACTGCCTTTATCTTTTCCAAGTCTGCCCCGACACTGCCTTTTCCCAAAATGTAGCCCAGGAATGACACGGATTCAGTGTGGAAAAGACACTTCTCTGCTTTGACAAACAGTCGGTTCTCCAGTAAGCGCTGGAGGACCTGGCGAACATGGGAGATATGCTCGTCAAGGTTCTTCGAGTAAATCAAAATGTCATCAAGGTAAACAAACACAAATCTTCCTAGGAAGTCCCTCAATACATCATTTATCAGAGCTTGGAAAACGGCTGGGGCGTTGGACAGGCCAAACGGCATAACCAGATATTCGAAATGCCCCAAGGGGGTGTTGAAAGCTGTCTTCCACTCGTCTCCGGCTTTTATGCGCACTAGATGGTAAGCATTGCGCAAGTCTAATTTGGTAAAGACTTCAGCTCCTTGTAAGGCATCAAAGGCGGATGTGAGCAGGGGCAGGGGGTACTTATTCTTGACTGTGATGTTGTTTAGGCCTCTGTAGTCTATGCAGGGTCTCAGAGTGCCATCTTTCTTGCCTACAAAGAAAAATCCAGCTCCCACTGGGGAAGAGGAGGGTTGAATTATCCCTGCAGCTAGGGATTCCCTTATGTACGTCTCCATAGCCTCACGTTCAGGACATGAGATGTTATACAACTTTCCCACAGGGAGAGGGGCCCCCGGAAGGAGATCAATACAACAGTCATAGGGCCTATGTGGAGGAAGGGAAAGTGCCCTACTCTTGCTGAAAACTTCTCTTAATTCCATGTAATCTGGCGGGACCTGGGACAGATCTGGCGGTGCCTCGGGACTGGGGGTGTCCTTTGGGGAAGGAGGTACAGCTGACTTCAGACAATGAGAGAGGCACAAGTTGCTCCAGCTGAGTACCTCCCCTCCAGTCCAGTTGATTTGGGGGTTGTGCTGACTGAGCCACGGAAATCCCAGGATCACAGGATCCTCCTGAGTTTTCCATACAAAAAAGGATATTTCTTCCTGATGATTTCCAGAGAGCATGAGAGTAATATTTTCAGTCTGGTGGGTGACAGTCGCCAGACGGCGACCATCCAGAGCCTTCGCCACAAAGCTAGCCTCTAGAGCTTTGAGTGGGACTCCAAGATCAGTTGCCAGATCGGCATCAATGAAATTGCCTTCTGCTCCAGAGTCCACCAGGGCTGACACGTGGAGGGACATATTACCAAACAGGAGTTGGGCAACCAGTGTCAGGCGTTTAATGGGGACCTTCCTTGAGCTTGCTTCCTTTGTTAAGGTTCCCACCTTCACATCTGGGTGTGAGGGTTCACGTTTAGGACAGTCTCGTCGAAAATGATTGGGACTGGAACAGTACAAGCACTCCCCAGCCCGTAGTCTGCGGCTCCGTTCTTCAGGAGTTAGTCTTGCTCGTCCCAGCTGCATAGGCTCCTCTTGTGTGTGTTGTTGCAAGCTTGGCCTAAAGTTGGCAGGTTGACGGGTCTCTGGAGCGGCCATAAACTGTGCTCCAGGACTGAAGGAAGGTCGTGATGGAGGTCGTGACGCTCGTCTTCTGTTCCGTTCCCGGAGTCGATTGTCAATGCGAATGCTCATAGCAACAAGTGTCTTGAGGTCGTCGGGTTCATCTCTGGCTGCTAATTCATCCTGTAGGGTTTCGGTTAGCCCATTGATGTATGCCTGTCGGAGGGCCCTTTCATTCCATCCAGACTCTGCTGCTAATGTCCAAAAATCTACTGAGTAATCTGCCACGCTTCTGGATCCTTGGCGAAGAATAGAAGTCGGCCCTCCGTAGTGCCCAAAGATTCGGGATGGTGGAACACAGCCTTCATCGCTTGGGATAGCTCATCAAAAGAGTTTGGCGTACCTTGGGACAAGAACAAGGCCTCTGCCCATGCCAATGCTCGCTCCCGTAACAAGCCCAAAACATAGTTGACCTTGCTTTGCTCATCAAAAAAGGTAGTGGGTCTCTGTTGAAACACAAGCTGGCATTGCATCAAAAATCCTTTACACTTATGGAACTCACCCCCAAACGGTTCTGGCTGGGTGGCACTCGATTCCCTTGATGCACTTGATTCCCCTGATACTGACTGCTCAGGGGCTGATATGTCCACACACTTGTCCGGCATAGAGCTGGTCTTGGTCTCGGTGAACCTGTGAGTCAAGTCCCTGAGTTGAACAAGAATGGCTTTGTTGGTCTCGGTTAGACCTTGAAGAATCTCTGAATGGTGTCCCAGGAGCACATTATGAGCGCCCAATACTTCTCGGGCGTCCGCGGAGTCCATGTTGTGTGACCAGATTGTTCTGTCAAGTTTTTCTGTCGGCGTTGTGGATGAACTCCAAATTGCAGACGCCTTGTATGGTTAAAGAAGACAGTTTATTGAAGGGTAAGAAGGGGAAAGTCCACAGAGGCTTGACCAGGACGGCAGGGCAACGAGCATGGCAGCAGGCCGAAGATGTATCCCACTGCGAAGATGCAAAAATATGATCAAAAACAGGAATCTCTATCATACATGAAAACCTAAGCGAACAAGTGTTACCACTCGAAGGTTGTCAACAATCTGGTGAAGTCTCTCGCTCTCCGTGGGCTTTTAAGACCTGCCGTCAAGGATGATGCGACAAAGCTTCCAAGGCATCAAGGATGATGCCTACCAAAGGGTGCTGTCATAAAGAAACAAAAGGTAGGGAAGGGGAAGGGGTCTGGAAGGGGGAGGGGATCCTGACAGGAACTGCATTACACCACGATATGTATGTTTTATCTAAATAAGTTGGGCCAAAATTGGAAATTCATGACAGCTAGTTTTTGCCCTTCCATGATGCACCGTTACCGGGAATCAAACAAATCAAAATCAATCAAAACCCTCTATCATGAAAGGTAGAAGCATGTACCGTTAAACCATTATATAGCGTTAGAGAATAATATCGTAGGCCACATATAAACAGAAAAGCTGAGTTGGAAAACTGACATGGCTGTAATATACTGTATCTGATGGAGTGCTCTGCAATCATTAGACTAAATTTCCCATGTGAGTTTTTAACATACAAGGATCCAAACCCCACGTGCTTTACTCAGTCCTTCTAATTAGAAAAAGGACTTTACTAAACACTGGGGAGACCAGTGTCATTTTGTCTGGCCTTTGCTGAAGAACACCTTCTACCAGGAAAAACTTCATGTATACAGAACGTTAAATTAGTGATAGTGTCTGTTGCCATTGATGGTTTTAGCAAAGTGCATTCAGGCAATGCGACACTGCACAAGTCTAGCTGGGATTTAAGGAGTCTTGCTTTACCTGTCTTACTTCGACGGATCAGTAAATTTGATGGATGAGAACATAACTGTACGTTAGATGGAGTGCTGGGTGGCCAAACCCTGACCATGAGCATGCACACAGATTCCTTCCTTTTTCCATACACATACACACACACACACACACACAGATCAGTGTGCACACAGTTTCCATTAGTCACTCAGTTCGAAGTGACAGTTCACCGTTGCAATGACTGGTCACTTAACAGAGGGCAGACTGTCCATCTTCCTGCCACAGTCCATCATCACACCTACTAACTATTCCTTACGTGAAGCCACATTTTATAGTGGGAATAATGTGATATATAATGCTGGTGTCAGGAAAGACATACTCTCTCATCGTCATAGAGCACAGAGGGCTCAAGGTGAAATTACGTGAGGCGTGTTCAGGCTACTACTGTAGCCTGGAAGAGAAAGCAGCACCTTTTCATGAAAGATCTACCAACTGAACTTCAGAGAACACAAACCAATAAACACAAGATTTATACTCTGCTTTGTCTGCAAAGACTTGAAACCCAGAGTCCCATTGTAAAATGTTGTATAGGCTCATGCTAAAAACAATACCAACAATCCAATGCAAGACGTAGAAACTCAGCTTCTCTGAACTGCTCAATGATGCGGATGTGAGTGTGAATGGTTGTTTGGCTATACTGTATTGCCTTATGCATGTATACTGTCTTGTGCATGACTGCTGACCAGGCCGAGGTGCGCCCCCGCCTTGCACAAAGTCAGCTGGGATTGGTTGCAGCTCACTTATGACAAAATTGCACCATGAATGTTTGTAGAAAACAAATAAGATGCTCCATAGTTACCATGGGGCTGAAGCACATCATGGCTGTAGGAGAGCATTGCATATTGTTTTGGCTTGTTATCAGTCAACCAGTAAACCAGGTCTAAAACTCCCACCGTATTGGAAGAGGTTGCACTGAATAGAAATGAGTGCCTGCGGGGTTGTCTGTTTTGCCAGTGGCTGATTCCACAGCCAACCACAGCCACTGTGTTTGTTTTTTGAACGGATTAAACAGCAAAACACAGCACAGGAACTATAATCATAGCCACAGGATTTTACAATAATTGCCAGTGTTCGATTACACAGAATATACACGTGCATCTCAGTAAATTAGAATAGCTCTGCAAAATTCATTTATTTTCAATTCATGTGAAACTCTTATCGTCAATCAGTTCACTACAGAGTGAAAGATTTAAAAAATGCATGTTTTAGTCTCTTAATAGTTTTGATGATTATAACTTAAAGGGGACCTATTATGCTCATTTTTTGACCCTTTGAGTTTTACTCGAGTCAAGTTTGACTCTGACAGAATAACCCACACAGAAAACTTTTTGGATTTTTCAGAATCTGCACCTATTCCAGCAGTATTTCCTTTGATTTGTGCTTCCTGCCCAAATGGTCCTTTTTAATTTATTCCACCCACGGCCTCCGGGCATGCCCAGTCTGCTGTGATTGGTCACACACACAAAGTGATTCCTTACTATGAACCGTATATGGAAGTCCACACCTGTGTGACATCACAAAGGGTCAGTTTTACCATGCCTTTTGAAACTGAGCGTTTTGAGCCATCCCAAACTTCTTTCAGAGCTCACTTCCAAATGCAAAATGCAAAAACTTTAACTTTGACATCGTTTAACACGAGAATACAACATTCTTACTACATTTATAGGTCAGAAAAGTGGAAAAAGGTATAATAGCCTACCCTTAAGCCTACTGAAAACTCCAAACTCAGTACAGTATCTAATAAAATTGAAAACAGTAGCGATGTTATTAGCAAATGAACTACAAAAACTTCCAGAGCCTTTAATTGGTCTTAACTGAATTCCTAATATTAAATAAATTAGAATATTTTTGTTTTTTGAGATGCATCTCTGCATTACAAATATGTGTGGGAGTAAGATGCAACATACACACCAAGTAACAATTAACACCTACTATGTTTTATGCTACTGACACTAAACAGTGAAGGAAGTGTGCATATTCTTGCGTTAACCAACAATTAAAAACTCTCAAAAATTCTGTTATTGTTATTGTTTAAATCATATTGTATAAATCATACATGTGTGTGTGTTTTCAGGGTGGTTACGCTGCCTACCGATTTGCCCAGCCTACTGCTGCCACAGCATCTGCATACAGTGACAGGTATGATAACGCTCCCCACATAGCAACCATAGAAGCAGTGAAACAGCAAGTTAGCTGGATGCCAACAGATATATATAAGTGTAAAAAAAATTGGATGCACATGTGGGAAACAGATCAGTGTCATAGCTAATTGCTACTGGATTGCACTGTATTGGGGTATAAAGTATCATTATTCTTGGTTGCTGAGGACGATATTGATTAATTTAGACCGATTCAATCCAAAATGATTTTTGTTGTTTTTTTTTTTGTGAGGGAATCGGGTATAAATCAATTATGGATATAAACAAACGAGTAAACAACAATTAATAGAAAATGCATTCACATTTTATTTGAATAAAGTGCAACCAATATATCAGGTTGAATTAACAGGAGCTTTTCTACTGCTGCAGATTACTACTCTTTTTCAATATTCAATACTTTTATGTACATTTTTTGGGTATTTTCAATGCAAAATACATTTGTTTAAGTACAGTAAGAGCAGTGACGTTACCTTCCACTGCTGTAGCAGGAACGACGGGTGCCTGGTGTGGTCGTGGTATCTTACTTTTTCATACAAACAGGGAGTGACGTATTTAGAACATCTCCCTCTTTGCAAAAGCCAACGTGTTTCCCCACGATGGACCGCAATGGTGGCTTAATTATTGCTCGCTCGCTGGCTGGTCCTCTGCCATCCGCCATGTTACATTTAGTGTGTGGCGATGATGTCACATGACAGGCAGACTGAATTGAGTAACTTTTAACGCTTAAAGAAAAACCACGTCCATATAAAGGCTGTCGTGCTTAAATCCAATGCTTTATTTCCATTTTTTTAAACGATCATAGATTGATATATGTCATCCGGAATTAGATTTGTTTATATATATATATACTATATATATATATATATATATATATATATATATATATATATATATATATATATATATATATATATATATATATATATATAGCATGTTTAAAAGACACTCAAAACCTTGAAAGGTCCTCATCCAGAATTGTGGTATTTAATTCAGTGATGCAATGAACTTGAGACATCCATCCATTTCTTTTTTATTAATAATTAATATGCTTGGAAATATTAATTATTTGGGATAATGAAGTCATCTTTTATGTATGATTTTGCTTTCTAATTTTGAATAACTCCCAGTTATTCATTATATTTTTCAACAATCTTTGCTAGCGGTCACATCACCAAACTCATAAGCACCCACGGATATTGTCAGGATTGTAGCTTTGGTGCAAGGCAAAGCACAGGGCCTGCATGTTTTGTGGACAAAGTAGGTTCAAGCGCTCAAGCTAATGTGTTATGACACTGGCTGTATATGCCATGGGTGTTGAAAATGATTATTTCCATCAGAACAGGCAGTAAAGTGACAGGAGATTAAACGAACAAACCAATGATCTGTCTTGGGTCAGATTTTTGTTTTTATAGGTTGTAAAATAAAATAAAAAAAACATCTCCTATAATTACCTGCCATTGATGTCCCTCTGTTCAAATGTTTTGGTTGTGTATTGTACAAATATCAGTTGAAGTAAAAAGCCTCTCTTAGTACTTTTTTATTATTTTATTCATTATAATATCATAAAAGTAAAAACAGACAATGTTTCAAGGAAAAATGTGACATTTTTTACTCATACAAATGTAAAAAATTTCCAGCTTGTCTCATCAAGCACCACCGCTGAAAGTCACTTGCATAATTTGGCTTAGTTTTTACAGGGGTGTCTTATAACTGTCGATTATTCGACAATTCGATTCATAGTAGTCAGAGTCTACTCTCAATGTCACCGTCAAATCATGTAAAAATGTCATGTGTACGTAAGTCACTGTCAGACAAAATTAACTGATTAATTGAGAATTCTGTCAAAGAATGACATTAAAATGAAAAGGTGGACAGAAATTAAATCCATCCATCCATTTTCTATACCGCGCTAGGAGACCCAGGTTCAATTCCTGTGTGTTTAGTTTACATGTTCTCCCCGTGTGTGCATGGGTTTTCTCCGGGTACTCTGGTGACTCCAAATTGTCCTGTGATTGGCTGGCGACCAGTCCAGGGTGTATCCTGCCTCTTGCACGGAGATAGGCTGGGATAGGCTCCAGCATGCCCGACCCTCGTGAGGAAAAGCTGTGTGGCCTGCGTGCTAACCACTCGATCACTGTTCAGGAATGAAATCCAATCATATTTAATTTCATCCTATAGGTAGGAGGGGTATGAGCCACTCCGTTTCACTCTATCACCCTTTTTCAGAAAGAAATGAATAAATCATGCTGTTTCATTGTTGAGTATAGCCCGGTATTAGTAAAAAAAATATATGTATATTTGCAAATGTGTTGTATTTTTATTATCCTGAAATGGCTAGATTAAATAAAATACAAATATAAGGCATTCAGAAGACTCATTCAAAGACATGATGATATGTAGCATTCTACATTGGTATTGAACTTGCATCAGACTACAATTGAGTGCACCACATAATCAGTTCCCAGTTACACATGTTCAAAAGGAGTAGGAAGAATCTTTTACAGATACTTTTACAATCAGTAACTGTTACATTTGTTCACTTCCTGCCTTTCTACTATAATTGAATTTTTTTAAATTATTATTTAGTATTTTTAGTAGTACAAGGTGATATGTATAGCACATCATGACTGGTTCAAGACTCTTCATCCTTGGATTTAGCAAACATCAACTGCTTGTATTGTTTCTTGAATTGGCTCATCGTTGTGCATTGTTTGAGGTCCTTACTCAATCCATTCCATAGTTTGATTCCACATACTGTAATGCTATGGCTTTTTAACGTAGTCCTAACATGTCAGTGTTCAAATTTCAAATTTAGTTCTTCCCTGAGATCATATTTCTCCTCTCTTGTAGAGAAGTATTGGATGACATTTTTAGGTAATTGGTTATTTTTAGGGCTGCACGGAGATCGAGTGGTTAGCGCGCAGACCTCACAGCTAGGATACCAGGGTTGAATTCCACCCTTGGCCATCTCTGTGTGGAGTTTGCATGAACTCCCCGTGTACTCCGGGTTCCTATCACATTCC
Organism: Doryrhamphus excisus; assembly: GCF_030265055.1. Taxonomy (NCBI): domain Eukaryota; kingdom Metazoa; phylum Chordata; class Actinopteri; order Syngnathiformes; family Syngnathidae; genus Doryrhamphus; species Doryrhamphus excisus. Next base: position 9,101,243 of record NC_080480.1, read on the forward strand.
AAAAACATGCTAGGTTAATTGGCAACTAATTGGTTGTTTGTCTATATGTGCCCTGTGATTGGCTGGCGACCAGTCCAGGGTGTATCCCGCCTCTTGCCCGAAGACAGCTGGGATAGGCTCCAGCACCCCCGTGAGGAAAAGCGGTAGAAAATGAATGAATTCATTGTTATTTTTAGCCTTATGCATTATTTTAGCTGTTTGAAGATTAACTATATCAGCAAGTATTTGTGATTTTAGAAATAAGGAGTTTGTATGTTCTCTATAGACGGCATTATGAATTATCCTTACTGACCTTTTTTGCAGTACATACATTTAGCGATGAAGATTGCTTTCATAATTATTACCCCATATCTCCACACAGTAAGATATGGTAGAACCAGATATTACCAGGTATTCGTAAATTAATATGCATATTTATGCAAATGTGTTGTATTTTTATTATCCTGAAAAGGCTAGATTAACTAAAACACAAATTTATAAGGCATTCAGAAGATGCATTCAAAGAGCATTCATTTAGCACCGGAACCGGCTTTTTATGGCAGATTTTTAATTATTTTACTACACACACACACAATAATGACACAATGACCCAGGAGGTAGAGCAGGTCATTGAGAAACCAAAGGTTTACAATTCGATCCTCTCGTCTTCCATCCAGTCACTGTCACTGTCACTTCCCCCACCTTGCCTCCAGTGTTGTCCATACTGGTGTATGAATTGGAGGCCAAGTTTCTACAGACTACCCCAGGGCAGCTGTGGCTACAGATGTAGATACCACTATTGTGTGACTGTAAAGTGAATGAATAATGAGTTCATATCATTGTGAAGCATTTTGGGTGAAAAGCGCAATAAAATCTATATCACAGCTATTTTACATCCATGTGGGCAGTGTTGCCAACTCTTCAGTAAAGAAAATAGCTATTTTCTTGCTACAAGTGGCAAGAAGTCGCTAAATGACGTAATGATGTATTCTGTATGGCCATGACACATGCATTTTTAATGGATGATGTCGGAGAGAGGAATAATTTTATGGGAAAGACATTTTCCCTCAACAATGACTCCTTTGATTGGGACCTGCATTATAGTAAACAAGATAATGTGACCCGTGGAGCATTTAAAACATAACTAGCTTGAAGCAGCATCTGCAGGCAAATCATCAGTGAAACTAAGAAGTGACAATTTGTACAAAAATCACTTTTTATTCAATTTATGCTTTTATTGCTCAGAAAGAGCAGAGTTGCATTATAGATGCTCAGTGTGTTATGCATCATTTATTACTTTATGCAAGTACAATACTAGTACTCTGTCATATCATTCATATAAAACTACATTATATGAGAAGACAGAGAATTGCTGTTGAGAAAGCAAGATGTGATGCGTGTGCCCTCTGCAACCACTTCTGACTCCGTGGTGGGTGCACGTCAGTTTCAGCAGTTCCACAGTTCGGCTCTCCAATGAGCGTGCACAGCTCATGTGGACCATGATCAGTGAGTGTTGAAATGTGCAATGTGCACACTTATTTCAGCAGTGGTGCCAAACAGCAGATGTGCCTGGAGGGGCCCAAAAAAGGGGGGGGGCAAAACTGCTTTTCATTCAGGTTTTCAGTTAATAATGTGAGAAGACTAGGACTAAATGCATTGTGAAATACAAAAGGTGAGTTGTGGATACCAGCATTTTGCTGCTCCTATGCTGTGGCAATGGGGTGTGGCCAGCACACTGCAAATTTTGTGAGTGGCGTAGTCCGGCGCAGCGTGATGCACCCACGCATCCATCCCTCCCACTGGCACAAATGATCCCGCTCATTGCCTTTAAATGCACAGGGCCCACTGGATTGCGCATCAGAGGCCACATTGAGTGTCACTATGTAGACCACCTCTGTTCTTGACAGTCACATTAAACACAGCAGCAGGCTAATGCAGGCTAATCCACCTGCATTCATCCATTCATTCGCCAAATAGGAGAACCTTTGACGGTATATTCTCGGGATCTCCTTACATGCACTCCATCTTTTCAAATTACATTGAGAATAAAGCTCAGGAATGGCTCGACGCTAAGGCAAGGAGGGACAACGTCCCAATAAACAATACAAATACAAATTTCAGAAGTGTAAACTGAAACATGACAGCTCCACTCATCTCTCCCCTACGTGGCATCATCTGCGTGTGTACCCCCCCCCAGTAAACATCCAATCAATGTTTGTATGCAAATGAGCAAAGAAGCCACAAAACAAAGATTAATATAATGTTGGTTGTTAAAATCTGGATAAAGGATATTGAGCACTGGACACCCAGCTCACAACCAATGCAGTGAAAAAAAAATGTGCTGCCGTGTGTGAATGTATGCCGCTTAACATTTCAGTGCATGCCTAGAACCGACCCTGATAAAGGTTAAAACAGAGAAATATGGCAAACATAGTAACTCCTTAATACTTATATTAAGGCTTTAGTAACTCCTAAAGACTTTATTCAACGAGCGTCTCTCTTTTTTCTTTTTCCCTTTATTTTTCTCTGTGAATGGGATTAATGAGAGGAGATAAGCAGATGAGAATACATACTTCGTATTGCATGCTATGGCTGAAAAATGTGAACTCCGGAGCTGGCATCGTACTTGGCATCGTACTTGTAGCAACCATCAGGTTGAGTTCTCATTAGGCGTGACAATGTGATGGGATAATTAATACAAAAATCTACATGCTGGTTCAGACAGTTTTTGAGATATGTGTGCAATATGCGCCTGTCAGACAATTTACGGCTGCGCATTGTGTGCTTCGCCTGCACCAAGAATAGACCAGGTAGGAGCTGGTGATCTTTCAGGGCAGCGTAAAATGACACCTCAGTTGGTGCGCCGCTACGGCCATCTCAGCGCAGCCCAGTCAACCAAATTGGCTGCGCACAGTGGTACGCTGGAGTAAATCACCACTGCGTGGGCTGCGCCACGCTCCGCCACCTTGCGCTGCGCCACGAAATTAGGGACCATGTTAACAAAACCTCAGGGAAAGTTGCCTTCCATACAGTAGACCTCATGAATGTCACTTTTTAAAAGACTGTCATAGAAGAGTAAAAACAAGTCCCCAGCTACACAACAATATGTGTAGTCAAGCTGTCGTAGAGCAGGAGAATTGCTGTCGAGAAGGCAAGTCCTTTCACATCCTTTCTTCTACTGCAGTATTACTATTGTTGACATACATCGTCAGCCAAATATATTGTACTGAGCTGTTTGGACAGGGACTTGTCTAAGCTTTCCTATTTTGCAACAAGTTCACCAGATGGACAAGAACGTAGCCTTTCGAATTGGCGGGGGGGAGCGGGTAAAGAATATTTTCAGACTGTGCCTATGCATCAAACAAAAGCTCAAACCCTTTTTGGAGTGGATAATCGTCCTTGATTATCGATCATCCCTCAATGTATCACGTTTTTTCAGAAATTAATTAATAAATGAAATTGCTGAGAAATTGCTAACATTTGTTCATGTAACTGTACTAAGACAAATACAACAAAATATAGATTAAATATAGTTGTGACACACACAAAATTATTCAAGAGTCTAATTGCATGTTGAGTACTGAAAATGTGTACATGTTGGCAGGTCTGCAGTAACGTTGTGTGTACCCCCAGCCCTAAAATGCTGCTAAATGTATGTGAACCATGGCAAAATATTAGCATAATTTATTACATAAACTCTACACTAAGTCTATGCTAACCATGGTTCCACTGTACATTACAAGTATCACATGCTGCCGTAAAATGTTAATTATAGGGATGTCTGATATGTGTAACTTCCTTTGGTGGAAGGATCATATACAGTATGTGTTGTGAAGTTAATGGATAGAGCATTATGAATTAGCTTGTCAAGGTGGCTGTAAACTACATTGTACAACATTGTAAATCATCTGAGAAATACTTGCCATAAGGTATGGGCTGTGACATTTGTTTTAAAAGTCAACAGAGTAGCCAACTAGGGAAGAAGGACAAAGTATGAAGCCAAAAGCTAACAACTTACAACATGAAATGGGAAGAGAACTTTTTCTCAGATATGCCAAGGCTGACTCCATGGAGTGTTAAGTTAATGTAATGAAATCATCAATTTTTTTTGCCATTACTGACATTACTAGTGATCAGAATATTACATACAAATTCATTCATTCATTTTCCAAGTCAGTAATCCTCAGTAGGGTCGCAGGGTTATGCTGGAGCCAAGGTAAATAAAGCCATTCACACCTATGGACAATTTAGAGTCGTCAAATAACCTTACATGCATGTTTTTGGAATGTGAGAGGACGCCAGAATACCTAGAGAAAAGCCACGTATTTATAGGGTGAACATGCCAACTTCACACAGATGTCCAACAGAGATCGAACCCAGATCTTATGGATCTTCTTCCAGTGTGGCTAACCTGCTAACCACTAGGCTAGCCATGACCAACATATCCAGACTCTGTGATGGCCCTTTACAGACCGGTGACCAATTAAAATAAATGTGAAATATTTTAACATATAATCAAGCTCGCGGACAGATTGCAGTGGCAGTGTAATTACTTCAGTTATTTACTGTAAACGTGGTGACATCACTCAACATGAGCCAATGAGCGAAAAACACACGTTATTCATGATGTGTATCCACCCAAATCCGATGTGGGCGTGCGGAAAATAACCCAGCACGAAAAATATATGACTCATGGTACATTAATTCATAGTACAGCGATGTGCAAATGAGTGTTCACTATGGACGGTGTAGTTGTTGGAGTAAAACAAAGCATATTTTACTGAGGGGAGGGTTGTGAAGGAATGGGTGCTGCTGCAGAGACCTTACTGATGGGACCTGATTGCAGGTAAAATGTTTACGTTTGTTTATGTTGCTGTGGCAGGGATCCAACAAGTGACAGTAACGAATGTAATGCTCCAACACCCGACTGACGCCGGAGGCTCAACTAAATACTCAAACACAAATGAGCAGAAGATGCACTGGAACATGAATTTAAAGCAGGCAAAAACAGAACAGAGCAAAATGTAATACACGTGTAACAAGTAATACAAAATAAAGGCATAAAATAAACTGTCACACAAACTTACACACCCACACTTAGAAAATGTAAACCTTTTTTAATCTTTGTTAACAGATTGAAAGATTGAAAATATTAATTAAGTAAATAAAAACATGTGATCTTCATGTTAATTTGATATTAAATTGAAGGAAAAACAAACATGTACCTGAAGTACAAAAATACAGTTACTGTATATACAACCAGAGATAAAGCCTTACTTTCGAGGTAATGCCCACTCTCTCATACATTGACATACATTTGACAGGTTTTCACAGCACGGAGGTTGGAACACTGACATTAAATCTTCAAGATTAAACATGCTTTATCGCAGCATAATCATCAAACTTACTTATTCGTTCATATTATTCACACAGGGTAATGTAGAACTTCACGCTCTGTCGTCTTTCTGCTCTGACTTTGCTCTGAAAATAATTCCATAAGCGAACCTTACTCAATTTTTAATTGAAGACCCCTGCACTCATCCACCGTGCCGCCATTACATATAAAACTGTCTGCCAATATTTTTTTTTACAAAATAATACGCCATAGTCAACCATGAAGCAGTCATCATTTATTAATGAATGAATTTTTGAAAGCCGCGATAGAGTGAGGGAGTGATGTTTGAACTGCAGTGTGTCGAGGGACGACTCTATACCAGGGGGTCCTGTACAGCAATATCCACAGACAGTGTGGTATTGTCAGAAAAATTGAATGAATTCCACTTGTGCCCAACTACAGTATGTAGATCAGTTGAAAATTATATTACACTGTTTATCTTTTAACCTCAGGGTCATTTCTAAAACTGAATTTGGTTTAAATTGCGTTTGAATTTGTGTAGTTGTTGCAGTTTACCACACTCTCTCACAGTGTCACACATCCAGACTGATGATGGGTTAGGCTCTGCACTGTGAGATAAGATAGGTCAAATGCATGAGTGTGAGTGTTGGGCGCATGCTGCAGTTGAATAGCAATGTCCAAAACTAATCGGGATTAACTTCTAATCGCTTCAACCACTGGGCTGCTATGCAAATCTGCTCAATTATGGGCACGGACCCTGGCCCCTGATTGGCTCTTATCATGAAGGATTAACACAAGAAGGAGGGGAGGAGGGGTGAGCTGGTCTGACATAGCATGACTCGAAAGAAGCAAAGCTCCATCGAGTTTGTTTTGTTCATGGGCACAACATATTATTTACCATATATTTGTGTATCAGCTAATAGTTTGACTCCCCCATTTGCATCTCTGTGTGGAGTTTGCATGTTCTCCCTGTGCGTGGGTTTTCTCCGGGTACTCCGGTTTCCTCCCATAATTCCAAAAACATGCTAGGTTAATTGGCGACTCCAAATTGTCCATAGGTATGAATGTGCGTGTGAATGGTTGTTTGTCTATATGTGCCCTGTGATTGGCTGGCCACCAGTCCAGGGTGTACCCCGCCTCTCACCCGAAGACAGCTGGGATAGGCTCCAGCATGCCCGCGACCCTCGTGAGGATAAGCGGTAGGAAATTGATGGATGGGTGGATGGATATTTGTCTATTTATACATCCATTGTTATATTACATCTGTTGGCATTTACTCCCACATTAATTCATAAATTCCATCCCAGCTGACTTTGGGCGAGAGGCTGGGTACACCCTGGACTCGTGCATGGCACATGGAGTGTAGACGACTATATACTGTGTATATATATGAAAAGCAACTTTGGCGACATCTGGTGAAAGAATGAAGTCAAAGCAACCTATGTCACTAAATGGATAACTCGCGCTTCAAAAATTGACCAATGCTCTCCTTAAAAGCCAACATTGTTCAATAGTTTGTTGGTGATCATATACCCAAGTTTGCTCCAAAATAACCTGCCAAACCAATGGCAGCCACCAATCCCTTTCAAACCGTCATGTGATCGGTCAGTATTTGAAAAACGATACAAGCGGCAAAGCACTATCTCAAAGCGATTGATTCAGGGAGCGTTTTTTTCTTAATTTTACCATCTCCAGAGTGTTTCACATTCAAAGATTGCATCGAGCTTATGCACAAAGCTTGAGTCAGTGATCTGTTGAATATGTGAGAAAAGACATTTGTCAGTTGTTTATAGCCCAAGGTTCCGCATTTATTGTTCATGGGCCAAGTGTTTGCCATGGCAGTGAGGCAAGAAGCCATGTCTACATGGCTGACTTGACAGCAGAGGTAATCCATCCAATCCATCCAACGTTGTAATTACTATGTGTTTCTGGTTAAAATGGTTTTTTTTTCAACCCTAGCTGAACTCATTGTAGTGGAAGCATACCACAATGGAGAGCGGTTTTCTCATTCAACCACATTATACGGCAACTACTGCTACAATGGACCAAACATGTAAAATGGTTTAGCTTGATGGAAGCCCTTTGATCAATTGGGTTCTTGCTGATTCTGGAAAGTATGTCAGGATGACAGTATCATCCATACTAAGTAATACATACATGTTGGTATCAGATCTGTTTAGAACCCAGTAGGTAAAGAGAAGGATTTGAATGAGAGACCCAAGCCACTGAAGGTAGTGGCGGATTATGATTCGAGGTAGAGGTGTCCCGATCCGATACCGGCTATTGGTAGGGCTATTAGTTTGGCCTGCATCTAAAATCTCTGAAAGTTTGTATCTAAAATCTGACTGCCAAACTTTTAGAAATGTGAACAAGCCTCGAATGTTCCAGCTTGTAAAACCCCATCTAATTCTGTTTTTAACTTTTCTCTTTCTTTGCCACTTTTTTAGAGTTTCTTCACAAGAATTGTTATATATTTTGTATTGCACATGACTGTTTTGTGGAAATACTGCATATATTTCAAATCAAACCTTATAATTTTTATACATACATTGTTTTCTTTTGTCTTTCATAGTTATGGACGAGTATATGCTGCCGATCCCTACAACCACACACTCACTCCAGCAGCCGCATACAGCATTGGTGCCATGGTAAGATTGTCATGCCTGTCACATGTCCCTTTTCTCCATCCCTTCCTCACCGCCTGTTACTTCTATGTTATAATTACACATTTAGTGTTGTATGGAGAAAACTCCATGATGAATTTGGCTCCTCTCTTTGCCGTACATGTCACTTGTTTTAATTGTGTTTTCATTGTTCAGAGCTGCAGTAGGAGCAGGCGAGAGTTGAGGGGGAATAATGGAGACTAAATGGTCAATTATCACATTTTGTTTTGCTGATGAGGGAAATGGCCATCAGAGATTTTAGATCCAAATTGTGAATCACAACGACCTAATCATCATAATTGTGTCCATACTTATGAACCCATTCATTTACCAGTGTACTTAGCAGAACCGCTGATAGTCCAGGATTATCATCAAACAACAGAAACCCTCCTGGATATCAAGATCAAGTTTATTTTCAAGAAGTTTCAGTTTGCAATGTGGTTGCAATGTTGAATATGAATACAACCAGACATCATCCAACGGCACCTTAAGGTCATAGTATACTGGCATGTTCCTCTTCTGTTCTTGTGTTTAATGGTAGATGGTAAGAAAATACAGAAAAGTCAGAAAACACAATTAATTGGCGAAAAAAAAAACAAGAAACACTTCGTCGCCTGGGACATACCATATTGAAGTCACAGTAATAACAATAAAATGAAGAACAATAAGCTAAGTAGGTGTCTTTCAATGTAACTTCAATGGGCGGTATGTCAATGTAACATATTCACAGTTATTCAAATAATTGTAGCTGTTTTTGGATATTACAAAATCAGGATAACATTTCTGGACTGTTCATGTCTTTGTAGAGTGTTACATTTTGAAAATGAGCAGGGGATTAAATAATGACAGTGGATGAGTACATTTGCTATTCAGTTTTTTTGTCCTGCGAAAATGGGCCATTTTTTAATAGACAATATTCTATATCAAAAGATCCGCGGTGGCGACTCCGAACTCAGGAAAAAGCCAAAAGAAACAAACAAAAATCTCATTCACCTAAATTGATAATAATTTATAAATAAGTTATAAATCAGATCAAATGCACAGTATACACATACCACTGTATAAATACCCACAATTTTTACATGTTTATATCTTTATCACTGATCAGATTTGTCTCACTTTGCTCTGCAGTCCTTGAACGCACCATAATTGTGTGCTGTGACTGGCTAATCCATGATTCAGATTCCATCTGCTCATCATTCATCATGAGTTCCTATACAGTTTATAATTTAAATTGTGTTTATTAAGTGTATGAGTCATATTATAACTTTAAAAGAAAAAAAAAATTCCCATCATTCACAATCCCTATGTGAAACATGAACACATATTTCTTTCCCTTTTAGTAGTTTCCCTTTTAGTTTAGTATGAGCTAGCTAACAATGTACGTCATGAGACCTACCTATTTTGACGCTAAAGCCCTAACAACAAAAACTCAAAAAACCCCAACAGGGTTGCATTGAAATAACTGACTTGTATATTAGCTATAGAAATATTGTTATTGTAGCAGCAAACACGAAAAACTATATTTATCTGGCGGAGTAACACAATGCTTTGCTAGTTGCTCGTCTCAGCATCACTGACAGACAGAAGAGTGGATACCTACCTCTGAATTTCGCTACAAGAAATTTTTTACCTGAGGACTGGACAGTATATTATCATCAATGTGCTTGTTAATGCATGACCACAGCATGTATATAAAATGATAGAGGGATTCGTAGTCGAATTAAGTAGGTCCAAAAGATGTACATTGTTAACTAGCTTGTTTAACCACGTTACAATGCACTGAAAAGGGCAATAAATATGTGTTGGTGTTTCACATAAGGATTGTGAATGATGCAGTTGCAGTTTTCCTTTAATTTTGCTTCTGCGTTTAGCAATTAGCTATTGGCTTCCTTCGCTGGTAACCAAGCAATTGAGTCGTGGAGCTGAAATCAGAGAACATCAACATAATAGGAGAGTTTGGAGGCCTAAGAGTGAACCATGTGTCTAAAATAGATACATATATTCATGGGTGTATCAATTGGCGGATTTCCACCATTTGCTGGAAGCTTTGGAATGTAACATCGGTAAAATGCACGGGTCGCCCACTCAATACTGTCTCACCCAGTTTAGTACAGTAGAACCTCCAGAGGATGACATGGACATTCCAAGATACTGGTTGACTTTCAATATTTACTGTTTTCAAAATAAAACAAAACAAACAGTAGTTCAAGAATTATTTCACTATGAAGTTGTAGACCTGTAGTCCAACTGAATGAATCTGTTTTTAATTTGTTGCCAAACAGTGAAATGTGTTGCCTGCTGTATTTATCTCATGAATATTACTGCTCTAACTTTAATTATGTCATATTTCCTCACGTCCACGTACTGTAGAGTGTGACTTTGCAGACTGCTTTTCACAATAGTTGTGCTTCAGCCCCCCTTCCCCGACCCAACCTCTCAGGCATTGTGCATGAGCGTTTCTGCAACGCTGACATCTCCTCACTTAAACTTAATTGAATTTGTCTGTGCTGCTAAAGGCAGTCCAAATGCCACATTAATTCGGCCTGTAAAAGGTGATGAATGTCCTCACGCTTTGGCAGCCCAGTCCATGTTAGTTATTATATTTCTAATTTGGTGGATACCACCTCACCCTGCACTCCTTGGTAATGAAATAATTAGTCATTTTGATAATTAAATCTCCCGTGGCGCTGCAGCCAAAGGGAGGGAGTGAGAGAAGGAAGAATTGACTCAGAGATGGTCAGCTGAAAGGAGGAGTCTTTAATGGTTTGTTTCAATCCCAGCGCTCAAACTGAAAAGAAATGAAGACATGATGTAATTTAACAGCGATAAATCAAATTATGTAAGGTTGTAACCTGTCAGTTAAATGCGATTCATTCCTAACAATAACCATGAATGTGCAATGTTTTATGTAGTTTTCCAAATGCATGCCTGATATATTGAATGCTTTATTACTCACCTGTGTTGTTATGTATTACATTAGCTGACTAAAAAGGTCCAGTTATAAATGAAGCATGAAAGGTTTCAATATGGGGAATCCATTACTACTGAAGCTCTAAATGTATACTTTATAATTTTTTCTCAATTCAAACATGACAAAATTAAGTACTACAGGTTGGAATTTACTTTCCTGTTTGTTGAAAAGCTTTTTCTCACCAGAAGAATTCATTATATTAAAAAAAAATCCTGCCAAGGTTGTGGGAGGTTGTGTTTTTGCCGGCATCTACATCTCTTTGTCTGTTTGTTTGTTTGTGTTTAAAATAACTTTTAAAGTTCTGAATGAATTTGGATGAAATTTTCTGGAATGGTTAGAAAGGGGATATGGAAGAACTGGATCACTGGATCAAAAAATGGTCAGAGCACTCCAAATAATTGAATAATTCCAGATACTATGATCCAGAATATGAAAAATAGGGGACCCTTGGAATATTCATAATAGGAAGACATAAAAATGAAGCTATAAACATGCAACAAACACCAGTATATCTATATATAACCAAGGCACTGTGGAATCTGGAGTTACTGATTATAGAAAATTTTATTTTTTTGAATGAATACTAAACTAATATTGATATCATTATGAATTCGATTGCTAATGGTATATTTTCATGGTGAAGGAATCTCATCCCACAATATGGGGGGGGGGGGGGGGGGGGGGGGCAAGGGACTAGGGGAGGATTTGCTCTGTGACTTGGCTGCCTAGCCTAAAAAAGCTTGTGGAAAAAAAAGAAAATCTGAAAAACAGAACCACAACTGAAAAGGCTATGTTTATAAGTTATACTGTATACTTGTCTATGCTTGTGTATTTTGAATCCCTGCAATTGGATAAAAATGTAAATACCATAATGTAATGTAAATAACATAATGTTTCCAGAAAAAAAACTTATCCAGAAAAATAAATATGTCCATGAAAAATGTATGTCTCCCAGTTGGCAACACAGATCAGTAGATGAAGGCTCACTGCCCAGTTGCGATATGGACAGAATCTTTGCTCATCGATAAAATGTAAAATGTTTGAATTATTTGGGACATCCTAGACAGAGGTCAACAGTGTTGGACTTAGAAACCCCCTGAGCTACAGTACTGAACTTCATAGCTGAGCTCCTGTAGCCACAGGTTCCTTTTGCATTACTTTTCATATAGAAACTGGTGGTCTACCAGCGTCCGAGAACAATATGTTTTGCCTTTTGTTTCGGCATTTATATATGGAACCTCGCAAAAGCTGTTACTCACATTTCTCAATAACCATTTAGCAGCCATACTTCAGCATGATCCATCTTCAACTCACACTTTGTTTAAAACCCATCTTTCCCTCACTCTAATTTGTCATGATTGTATCAACTGGGTTTCTTTCATATAGCTGTTGGCATGTTCCCCTGGCATGAAGCGTCTCGCTGTCCTTGCTGCATGACGATTGCTCCGGTCATGGGTCTTTTCATCCACCATGGGTTTACACTGGAATAACGGTAATGTCATGTTGGAACTGTAAATGGTCCTGGATATATGCGGCTAACAATATGTTTGTACCAGTGACATGCGGTGGCATTCATGGCTGATGAGGCACTGACTGCTTTGAAGTGTTTTTAGGTTAGTGTTTAAGGTTAATACAAAAAAAATGAAACAGCAAAAGAACTAATTCACTTTTCTGACAAAAAAAGTTTTCAAATAGTCCAATTTATTTATTCAAAAGCATTAAGTGGTCTTAACTTTTATTTTTATATGAAGTACAAGGGAACCTTGGTTAGCCTTTAATACATTCTAGAACAGGGGGGCAAATGTTTTGATTCGCGGGCCGCATTGCTTGAACAAAATTGATGGGGGGCCAGACTATGTATATATATATATATATATATATATATATATATATATATAGAGAGAGAGAGAGAGAGAGAGAGAGAGAGAGAGAGAGAGAGAGATACCTATATATACATATTATTTTTATATATATTTTTAACAGTCCACCTGGAAGTATTGTATCTGTAAAGGTGTGTATGTTGTGACCCTTTTTTCAGGAGCACTTTGTAAACAGCAGACCACATCAAATACAAAATTGATAAAACAGCTACTTAAACAATTGAAAGGTTGGCTCAAGGCATGATGCCAGGTTGTATGTTAAGTTTAAATTAAATACTTTGGCCGTATTCAAACACTTGGTGGGCCGGATGTGGTCCCCGGGCCATAGTTTGCCCACTCCTTTTCAAGAAGGTCTGACTCCAAAGGAAACGTATTCTAACTGAATCGATAATGGAAATTTAATGAATACGTCCATAGAGACAAAAATTACAACATTCATCCATCCATTTTGATCTGACAAATTTTAAATTTGAGCATCTAACTGCAGCAGATGTTGAACTCAGATGAAAAAAAAGTGTCTCACGTCTCATCACAGGAGTTAACGAGTGACGCTGGGAACATCGAATGGAGGAAGGATTGCAAGGTTTATAGTGTGCCAAAAAATCCACAATCACCAAAAGGCTGGAGTACTGCAGCTCAGGGTAAATGGCTAATTTGCATCGAGATAAGAATTATACAGAGAGCAACAATGAAAGAGAGAGAGGCTCATAGAGTGTGTGACGAAGGAATTATGAGGCTGTTCAATTCTACATCGTCACATTACAGGCACTGTTTGTAAAAACGCATTCATTTAATCAAAAGTTTAAAATATATTTTTCTGTAACAAATTTCTATATACTAAATCCCCAAGTTACGACGTTGGCTTATAATTACTGCTTTTATAATGTATGTATGTACAAATCTTTTTTTTCCAAATCTTTTTTTCCTCTTGCAATTTAGTGGGTGCAGCTTATGCTTAGGCTTATGGTAGTTTTACAATGATAGTTTTACATGCAGAAAACAATTTTAAATGCATGTAAACAAGAAGGTGGTGTCTGTGTTGACTTTGCTGCCACAGCATGTATTTGGCAACATTCACTTATTACAGGTAAAGATAACCTTACATTTTCATTGACAACTTTCATTTGGCATTTACGTATATGCATTTTCAGTTGTTTTGTGCATATAAAAATACAATTGGAAAACTCTTAAAAAATATTTTGTGTATTTTTTAGACTTTAACTAACTAGCTAACTACGACCCTAACTGTGTTAGGTAGCAAATAAGAACACATTCGGACATTTGGCAGTGTATTAATAACATGATAGCATTTACGCTAACTGGTAAATACACAAATGAGCAAAAATTTTAGCACACATTTTTTACAATTACCGAAAAACACGTTCACTGGGGCATATGCACCCCAGATTCCACTGTACATGCACCCTCTCCTTGTCCAGGAAAAGCACTTTGTTGTAAACGTCTGATCACCTTCTGTTGAGCCTGCATATATGTACTGTATATACTGTATATACTGTATATACTGTATATACTGTATATATGTATAATCCTCCATCTTGGCAGTTAAGTTCATTCATTCACCAAAGCATAAAAATATGTATTTCCAGGATTTAACTTGTTACTCTCCAGCTGGTGCAGTTTCTGCTGTCCTTCTGTGGAAGGACGGCCGTGACAAGCACCTTTCAGTTCACGTATGCCAACACAAGTTCAGGATAAGACATATGTATGCCAGTTATCTGTAATTTATTGGTTGATTAGGAAGAATAATGGAAAACACCTTTATTAAAGACATTCCACAGGTTGTAGAAAGTCATGGTGTATCATCCATGTTTCAATATATCATTGCTGACAAACAGAAACTGGCACATGGTCCAACTGTGTGAAGACAGCATTAGGCAGTTTCTGCCGTGTATTGGATCAGGAAATGTGCAAATAATACATTTGAATTGATAAATATTCATATTGATTTGATGTTATCATTATCCTGTTGATTATTCCTTTTATCTACAAAAATGTGATCAAATGTAATCTTCCCTGACCGCATGTCACTTGGATGTTTTATGTTTTGACTATTTCTTGCTTGGCATACTGTATGTGTATATCAATGGTGGTTGTCGCCACATGTTTTTCAGAATACATTCGCCCCGCTGTCAGATGCCAAAACTCGGAGCCATGTGGACGATGTGGGGCTTGTGCTGTCCTCTCTCCAGGCTAGTATATACCGAGGAGGCTACAGCCGCTTTGCTCCCTATTAACAGCACGTCCAATCAAAACTCAACCTTGCAAACACACAGGAAGAACGTGTGTGTGTGAGAACATGTGTGCGTGTGTGTGTGAGAGAGCGAATGAGATATGCAAGTGCAAGTTGAAAAGAGAGACATTGCTGAGGCCTGGGTATTGCAATACATGCAATTTAAGCATCATTTGAGCATCTCCTAAGCGAGAAAAATATATAAAACTAAAATGACAGCTGATATTTTTCATCTTATACCTCAGATATTTTGTGCTGTGTATTTTGATATTGTGGGTTTTTAATTTATCAAGATTTAAAAGACATATTGTAGTTCATCAGCTGTAGAGGTTTTGTCCATGGTACTAATAGAAAAACTTAGAGTAAAATTAGACCACAGAGGAAATATTTATCAGATTGTTGTACACCAATCTTGTGGGATAAAATGTAACATATTTTCTTTATTTAAAGGCATGTAATTCCATGTTTTTTATTTATTTGGGGAAAGACAAGTGGGGGTAAATGATGCCTTTTTGTGGACAACAGTGTTAAGTTGTGTGTTAAAGAGTGTTTTTCTTTTAATTATCCTGCATTGTCATGCAGTTTGGGAGTCAAGAAATGTTGGAGAACGTTGTCATAGTTACGTTTTAATGCGCAGGATCGGCTAAGTCAAAGCAGTAAGAGATTGTTAAGTCATTATTTCTAGATCATGATTTGATCTATATGACCTATATGAACTATATTCCAGTGGAAGAAGTATTTTATTTGTGTATTGTTTTATTTAGTCTAGTTTCTGTTTAATACGTTGATTTTCCAGACATAAGTCAATGCTTTGGGGAATTTAGTCATGAGCTCAAGTTTAGATGCAAACCCTGCTCGTGTTGATCTCCGTAGGTGATAGGAAAGCGTGAATAGTTTAGTCGGTAAGTAAACGATGTGAGTCAGCACGTTATTCAGACTGTAGCTTTATTGACTCAATAATGTGGTTCTCTCTTACATCACGTCAAGCCAAAGGATCCAGTGGATAGCAACATATCTGGTGTGTTTATGTGTTTAGTCGAGATTCTACATAAAATAGAGAGGAAGAGGACTGTCATAGAAACCTGTTTATGAGTTAGTTGATTAGTCTGTGAGCTCCAATATGAAACTGAAAGAAGAATCCGTCAGACACGTGGTGCAGTTTGTGGCACTAATGCTTTTTTGTTCTGAGTAGCAATGGTCATTGACATTTTTATAGGAACTTCCAATATATTCATTGGGACATTGATGATTTTTATATTGCTGGAGAGATTTAAAATATATATTGCAGTGGTTGAATGCCACTTTGTACTTTTTTTGTGTCCATGTTTTGGGGTTTTGTTTGCCTTTTTCTTTAATATTTAAAATGAACGGGGGATCAAACAAAATAATCCAACAATGTAATATATTTGAATTGTGCAGTGAAAATGTTCTCTTATATGAAACACATAATGGTATAATGTTTTAGATTTAGGCACATAGATCAGTTGTTAGGGCAAGCTATATTCTTTGCAAAGTCATGTTCTGATTTTCTTTCCAAATAATCACATTGTAGTTACGCAGTATACTGTATATGCTCATAATTGACTTTGTCAAATGTACTATTTTGCACAACTTGTAATTTTTACATAAATCTGAGACATATCAGTGCAGTAGTTGTACATTTTCCCTGTCTTTTTTTTCTCATGTTATTGTTAGTGACACCTTACTTTTCAAGGCTCTCAACCTTTACTCTTTGAAAAGTAACTGTTTGAATATTACACAATTATATACATAAGAGAAGTGAATCAATTGTGAAGAGATAATGTAAATACAAGTTAATGGACTCAATCTGTAGTGTATTTGAACCACGCTACTTGGGGAACGGGAGTTTGGCTATAGCTACGGTGCCACTCCCTGCACCGCATTCTGTTTACAGATGATCCAAATTATTATTTTGTATCTATCATAAACAACATAGGGAAAACCCTCAGATGCACCTCATAAAAGGCAGCCGTAAAGGTACTTGGCCAGTTTGTGTGCTCTGAGTGAGGATGTATGCTCCGAAACAGGACAGCTGAAGGTCTGCACTATGCTGAATGTCTGACTCTGCAACTACTTTATCCAAGTGCTGCTTCCAGTAGGTGTTGTGGTTCAAAACAAGGCTTCCTGCACCGTCATTGTATGTGCATGTATTATGGTTCTTCCACTTATCAATAACCATAAATAAAGTTTTGTTTTCTCAAGATTCTCCACTTGGTTTCCTCTGTGAAAAGACTTCAAGAGAAATGTCAATGAGATATTTATTTCACTATTTGTATCCTTTAGTACAAACATTTTTTTGCACTAATTGAAATCAGGGCTGCACGGTGACGGGTGGTTAGCATGCAGGCCTCACAGCTAGGAGACCCGAGTTCAATTCCACCCTTGGCCATCTCTGTGTGGAGTTTGCATGTTCTCCCCGTGCATGCATGGGTTTTCTCCGGGTACTCCGGTTTCCTCCCACATTCCAAAAACATGCTAGGTTAATTGGTGACTCCAAATTGTCCATAGGTATGAATGTGAGTGTGAATGGTTGTTTGTCTATATGTGCCCTGTGATTGGCTGGCGACCAGTCCAGGGTGTACCTCGCGTCTCGCCCGAAGACAGCTGGGATAGGCTCCAGCACCCCGTGACGCTCGCAGTAGAAAATGAATGACTGAATAATTGAAATTACAAAAAGGAAAACAGTATTCATTTGGAATTTATGGGTCTGACAAAAGTTCCCCAAAATATTGAGCATATTTCCTCAAAAGTGACTAGCAACAAATCTAGCTATTTTTTCTGGCGTTGCCGGGGGCTTTTCTGGTGTGGTGAAAGCACTTATTGTTCTGCATTTTGCGTTCTCATTGACCAGCAGCAGGTGCTGTTGACAGGTCCGCCCTGCTCAAAGGCATCGACAAGCCATGCTATGGCAAATCAATCACACATGTGTGAGCCTGCCATTACACAAGCTGTACAGGAAACACTATTTGTTAAGTTCATGCACAAGACCTGTTCAGAGACTTCCTCGTTTTCTTCACAATGCTTCTGCAGCATCACGTGTAGTAGTAAAAGTATTAAAGGTTTGGGGTTTTTTTGCATGTTTGTCAAACTAATTCAAAAATTCAGTTTTAAATTAAACATGTTACTCTTAAGGGAGGGGAAAACAAACCCAAACCTACATGGCCCTGTGTGAAACAGTGATTTCCCCCTAAACCTAATAACTGGTTGGGCCACCCTTAGCAGCAACAACTGCAATCAAGCGTTTGTGATAACTTGCAATGAGTCTCTTCCAGCGCTGTGGAGGAATTTTGTCCCACTCATCTTTGCAGAATTGTTGTCATTCAGCCACATTGGAGGGTTTTCCAGCATGAAGCGCCTTTTTAAGGTCATGCCACAGCATCTCAATAGGATTCAGGTCAGGACTTTGACTAGGCCACTCCAAAGTCTTCATTTGGTTTTTCTTCAGCCATTCAGAGGTGGACTTGCTGGTGTGTTTTGGATCATTGTCCTGCTGCAGAACCAAGTTGGTTTCAGCTTGAGGTCACTAACAGATGGACGGACATTCAACCAAGAAAAGAGGGTGAAGAGGAAAAAATATTGATTCTGTTGTAATTTTTGAAATCTTATTACTGTTTTTTGGGAGGGAGGGTGACAATGGATGGATGACAAACATGTCAAACATGACACACAAACACATGTAATAGTATAATTTGGCTTGTCCAACACAAGACTGCTGAAAAATAGGCTGAACGGATGTAGACATGTTCTGCCCTTGCCCTTACATTGTAAAGCAAGGGTCTCAAACTAGCAACCCACAAGCATAATGTTTTGTTGCCCCGTATTTGACATCAAAATTTAGTGCAGCCCCCACACACTGGGGAAGTGGTGAGCGGCACTTTAGCTTGCTTAAAGGAAGACAGCTCTATGATTGGGCAAGCAATAAGTTGACAGCCCCCCTTATCCGGGGTCAGGTTGCAGGGGCAGCAGTCTGAGCAGACAAGCCCAGACTTCCCGCTCCTCTCGCTACTTCATCCAGCTCCTCCCGGAGAATCTCGAGGCGTTTCCAGGCCAGTTAAGAGACATGGTCTCTCCAATGTGTCCTGGGTTTTCCTCAAGGCTTCCTGCCGGTAAGAGCTATGCCCTGAACGCTTCACCGAAGAGACATTGTGAGGTGGTTTTGACACAAGATGTCAAAACCACCTCATCTGACTTCAATGTGGAGGAGCAGAGGCTGTATTCCAAGCTTCTCACCCTATTTCTAAAAATGTCTTTGGCCATAACTGCAGCACTTAATAGTAAGTTGCCCATAATAGTGCAAATAATAATATGAATAATAATTCAAATAAATAAAAATTCAATAATAATAATAATATGGGCTGCTGCGCTTCACTGGCAATCCCATAATAACAATAATTCAAAACATAAAATTCCACAGGACAACTCAGTATCAAAATACCGCAATATGGCACCTACAGCATTTAAAACATCCATCAAAAATTCATTAGGGTGCCAGGTGAGTCCTAGCTGACTTTGGGAGGCAGGTGGGGTACACATAAGATTAATTGGCCGTCAATCACTGGGCACATACAGAAAACTGTTCACACTCACACATACCTGTCAAACCTTGCATTTAAAAAGAAGGAAAATAGCGAAATAAGGTTTGAAAAACCAGAGTGTTCACTGACAATACACTGCACCATTGTCCTGGCAGATTGATTTTTTCATTCATCAAAAATAAAAAAATAAATAAAAGAGTGTGGGTACTGTTTAACCTGGGGGGCGATGGGAAAGAAGATCAAAGTACAGGAGTTGGTGAATAAAATGTGTTTTCTGCAGAAAATCCAGAATTTGCTCCAATGCTCCACTGTTCAATATGAGGCTGCATGGTGAACAAGTGGTTAGCAGGGAGGCCTCAGAGCTAGAATGTTTAGACATTCATTCATTCATTCATGGTGCAGGGGTGCTGGAGCCTATCCCAGCCAATGACAGGGCACATATAGACAAACAACCATTCACACTCACATTCATACCTATGGACAATTTGGAGTCGCCAATTAACCTAGCATGTTTTCGGAATATGGGAGGAAGTCTCCGGAGAAAACCCACGCATGCACAGGGAGAACATGCAAACTCCACACAGAGATGCCCAAAGGTGGAATGGAAGTTGTTTAGACATTTCGACTAAATATTTTTTTGTCAAAGTGAAAGTTGCTTGACACGTGTCTTCACATTAGCCTTATTTTCTGGTTTTTGTTTTTTTTATTGAGAACTGATATTTTCTGAAACTTCTACTGCTGATTACTAAATAATGGAAAAGGCAGAAACAAACTTTTTTTCTGATGAAAGATGGGAGTTGAACCTTTCTTTTGGTATGTTCCATGTCTACATAGCCCAAGGGCACAATATCCTGTATGCCTTGAAAAATCTGTCAAAATCATCAAAAATAGCCGGTTCCGAGAGGGACGGCTTTTGAAAAATGGTTAAGATTGAATGAGTTTAGCAGCATAGCAGTTTCATTGTTGAGATGTCCTCCTCTCAATAAACTCTCTTCTTCCCTTCCAACACCCCCTTCCTGTGTGCAAGTCAACCACAGGGATAAAAAAAGTAAGGAGTTGTTTGGTTGGGTCAGTGTGAGTTATTTAGGTTCTGGCTCCTACTAAAACTTGACACTGATAGGAACAGAAGTCATACATAGGCCGAGGTCTGTATTATGTTGGGCTTCCCTGACAACTGTAATATATTTTTCTCCAGTACTATGAGCACAGGAATCTGGAAGGCGATAAAATGTACATATGAAGTATGAGTTCAGTGTTTCAACACAGCATTGAACGCTTCGCACCACTCCACAAGGCTGTAAAAGCCTAGTCAGCATAGCATCCTTTTGCAAATACTTTAATTGACATGACTGTCTGTCCTCGTTTCCTTCCTATTAACAAAGACCCTTAATTTAAATGGTGGAATTATACAGAAATGCAAAAAATTAAGCAATTTTAAGTTTGATTAAGGGTTCACATTCCGTAAGTTAATTATGTCTCACTAGTGAGAAATAGGTGATCAATAATTCATGGAAACGTCCACGCCAATGAATATGTCAGATGGGTATTATTCAAATGGTCAAATTATTTGGACACATTGTTCCTTTCTCATTTATAAATTGCCTTATTCAATGCTTCATTTGGCTCATTTATGTTGTGTATGTGAATGCACCACAAATATCTTTTTGTGTATGTCTTACGACGTATGAGAATGAAATCTATGCTTGATTTAAATCTGTGTACAATTTCTTTTCATGTTAATTTCTTGTAATAAGTATAGTTCAGAAATAAATTGCAAGCTACTTTTCAATCACCCTGTACATCTACTCACCAGGGACGTCAATATCCTCCTCAGTCAGCCATTGTGGGAATGACTTGGCTCGTTGAAGAGTTTTGGTCTGATCAGCAAATCAGAGGAAGGAAAAGTGCTGATGAAATTGTGGGCCGACTCTCTGGCTTTGAGAGGTGAATCAGAAGTCTATCAAAAATAAGTATTTGTGCCACCATATTAGGTACACCTGCACGGTAGCTGCATCAAACACTCAAATATTACACCGCTCTCAATATGTTGCAGTATACACATTGCAATCTTCAAACTTGTTTCGTGCTTGGTGCATTTCACAATAGAGCTGGATTTGACTCGTGTCACTGCGGGTCGCTTACACACATACACAGTACACATATAGTGGGATAATAATAAATATAGCAACTTCTGATCATTGCATGTCAATTTTAGACTTAAAATACACCCCACCCAATTCCAGTTAAAACACGCCCACTGTTTATGCCCCGCCCGTTCAGAGTACAGATACGTACAGACAATTTACTTGGGTGAACAAACACAGTACAGATACAGATAATGGTGTACTCGCTCATCCCTACAGGTTACATTTTAATGGCATTAAAGTGTTGCCTTGTTTAATATCATTCATTCTTTCCAGAAGGTCCGACTCAAACCCCAACTGACTTGAAGTCAATTTTCCCATAGAAAATTATGAAAACCCATTACATCCATTCCAGACACCAACAAAAAGTGAACACATAACACATTTCATAGACACTAAATATAGTTTTACATGCAGAAAATAATGTAAAAATAATAAGAAATGACAAATGAATGGGCAACTGAACATTTAAGATCACTTTTACCTAATTTACAAAATAACACAAAACTAGAACATTCTGCTGCAACCACAATTTGCAAAAATTAAAAAAAACAGAGAACAGAGAAGAGCGCTCCATACTGCATTTTATACTACATACTACATGAGTTTTGGGGCATTTTTGCTGCACTTACAATATTCACAGAATTTTCGGACTATGTAAACATTGAAACTATGTCAAGAAACTTTAGACTCATTGGCAATAGAACATAGGGTGGTTTCAGCAAAATCATCTGCTTTTGACCAAAAACCAAAGAAAATTGGCTTTTTCTCCAGAGAAGCAAATTCAAGCAGAATGATCTGAACAGTTGTTCACTTTTACAAAACAACAAAAACAACATAGGGAAAAAGATTTTGATGATGGAATAACTGCATTTAGAACATAACACAAAACATAACAATATACTATGTGTGTGCACCTCAGCTGATGATAGAGTCACTCTCGTCATATTCAGAATTTTAGAATGCCTGACAGATCTGATATTATTGACCTTTTTTCCCTCCAAAACATGATTTCATTTCATAATGTTCATGAAAAAAACAAAGTGAACAAAGGGAAGTAATGTCTACTGTTTTTATCCACTTAAACCTAGATATTTGGTACAAACGTACATCTTTTGCAGCAATAACAGCAGTACATCTCTCTGGCATAGTGTCACTAAATTTCCTGAGAACTTCAACACCAATTTTATCCCACTCTTCCTGTAACTCGGGATAAAGGGCAAGTTTCTTTTCCAACTTGCCTCAAAACTGCTGGATGGGATTGACAAAGGAGCATGATTTGACAGTGAAATAGGCCTAACTTGTTATTAGTATGGGCAATTATCTAAACGTCCTTATGATGGCTGTATTCTATGGTTTATAAAGCATAATGATGACTTGCAGATATTTCATTTGTTTTATGGGTAATGTCATGGCCCATTCAACAAAAACAACCGAAACCTCTAAAAGGGGATCTATTATGCTCATTTTTCGGCCCTTTGTATTGAGTCATGGACTCCTATAGAGCAGATACACACAAAGCTTTCTAGATCATCCAGAATCTGCACCTATTCCAGATGTATTTCTTTGGATTTCGTGCTTCCTGTGAAAACGGTCTGTTTTAATTTATTTCACCCACAGCCCACCTTCAGGCACGCCCACTCCCAAGTCAAACTCAACCATGGATCAGCAATGATTTATAATTAATACAGTTCAGTTGAAGAGTGCAGCCGTGAAATTCAAAGTGCAATGTGGTGAGGGTAGATTGGGTGTTTCGAGACTACCAGTGAATGGCGAAAAACCACAAGCAATTAATACGCCCATTAAAAAATTTCTATTTTTGACACAATGTATTAAGAATGTACGGGCATCTAATCCAGATCTTCTTGTTCAGCAATGCAGTGTTAAGTTGTTGTTCTTCATGGATGTTTTCCATGTGTTCTGCCATTTATTAAACAGATAGATTATATCCATGCACTTTAAAATTAACTTTTTTCAGCTTCAGCAACATTAATTTTGTCTCCTCGTTGGTATAAACCTGTCCCCTCTGTCTGGCTTAGTCTTCTTCCCTTGTCAATTTAATGTTGTTATGGGATTCGTCATTAATCCTCCACAGAGACCGGGGGCGAATGCGCAGAAAGTGCACTCAATGTAAGCGTATTCATGCAAGAGGGATTTGGTTTCTAACTGCATAATAATTTGTGTTAATTTGACCTTGAAAAAGGTCACAATCTCATATTTTTTTAGATGGTTTCAACCAAATTCATGCAAAACAGGCGGTCCTCAGGTTATGTTTGAGCCATGTTCTAGACTGTGATTTGAGTCGAGTTTTGGTGTAAATTGGATCTTAAACCTAAATTACACTTAAATTAATATCCGAAATCACTCACACTGTACACGGAATATATGAAAAACATAAAACACTGTAACAAAACATTAATAATGAAGATGATAGATACTTTATTAATCTCCAAGACAAATGCATGTTTCCGGCAGCTCGGTAAAAAATAATGAACATAATGGCATAATGAACTTAATCCCAAAATAAAACAACCAAGGCAAGACATGAGAGATAATAGAAATTTGGGTTGTCTGATCTTAGCTTTTTTGCCAAAAACCGATATGCCGATATTGTCCAACTTTCATTTTACGATACTGATATCAGGAGATCCGAGTTCAATTCCGCCCTCGGCCATCTCTGTGTGGAGTTTGCATGTTCTCCCCGTGCATGCATGGGTTTTCTCCGGGTACTCCGGTTTCCTCCCACATTCCAGTGATTCCTGTGATTGGCTGGCGACCAGTCCAGGGTGTACCCCGCCTCTCCCCCGAAGACAGCTGGGATAGGCTCCAGCACCCCCTGCGCCCATTGTGAGGTTAAGTGGTAAAAAATGAATGAATGTATTTTTTTGTTTTAGAATGCACCCTGGGCCAATAAAGGCACCCCAGTCGTTGTGTTGCAGTTACTGCATTTGTACCGTGGCAGAAGGAAATACACTAAATTAGGTTATCCGTACCAGCAGCAGAATGGAGTGAAATGTTGGCTTTTTGAAAGAAAAAAAGGAAGAAAGAAAATCACATGTACTGTAATGACTTGCTGAAGATTATTATACAGTGAATGCGAGAGAGAGAGAGAGAGAGAGAGAGCAGATGGCAGACTTTGATACCAAGTACTAACTAAGTACTCAACAGGTATTCATCTTGGCCCGCCAAGTACTTTAATGATGTAACTAACACAGGAAAAGTACACGCATGGCAAAGTTAGGATATGAGGTCAGAGCGTGAATAAACAACGCAAAATGAAGACATGCCATCTTATATTTGAGTTTCACACACACACACACGCACATTGTCTTTCATCTATCATATTTTCTTGTGATGGTCGACAGGAGCAACATCCTGGTGCTCCATAGACAAAAATAATCCAAAATAGCCACGGAATACTGCTTAGGGCCCTCAGATGTCCAGAAATGTACACTAGGTGCTCCAGCTTTAAATAATGCTTTACCCACTCACCTTTATGAACAGTGGGGTTGCGTACAACCTCATATGGTACACTTCTGTCTGATGAAAAGACCAATCCTAAATCAGCCTTCTGTGAGGCCTATTTTCTCAGTGTGAGAAAGTGCCTAGATATGGTCTTTAAGTCGGTTTCTGTGCACCATCTTGTGGTCATATGACTACATCACAAGATTATTGGATTTGATCTGTCTGTCATCATAACGGCTATTCCGGATCAAGAAAGCTTAGAAATGAAAATTACACCTACAGAGACTTCACCTATGAATTCATTATTTATTAAGATTTATTAAGACTGCTTGTCTGACTCACTTTCTTTTCCTTCCCTGCCTTCTCTGGAAAACCCTTTTGGAGTTCATTAAGTAAGATTAAATATATGCATGGGTCTGTGTTCATGAAAAGAGATGCTTGCAAATACAGCACACCCATCATTGCATTTGATATGTATAACATGTGTGACATCTAAACACATATTGTTGTCTCTACTTCAACCGCTGACTCAAAGGCAACATATTAAGTTGGGAAGCCCAGCTCCTCTTCACTGGGGAGCCTCCAAACTGGATGCCAAAGCCACCTCAATCGATATATCAATAAAGTCTTTATGAACAAACCTGATGTGGATGCAAGATCAACGGAGCAGCATGTCGCTGCTATGCTGGAGTCAAAGGTTATCCAACTGGACTGCGAAGACATCAAGGCAACCTCTGCACAAGAAAGTGCCACTGACCAACCGGCCATCAATTCTTCATCAGTGAAAAAAACTCATTTGCTTTTGCTCTACTGAAGCAGGAGTGAAGTGAAGGAACAAACATTTTCATGGATGATCACCTCGCTAAGAAAAAATGCTGTAGTCAGAAAAGCATGGAAATAATGGGCACACAGCTAGCCAACTAACTGTAAAATATTCATGAAACTCAACAAACCTCCGGAGGTGGTGGTGCCTTTTATCTCCGTTCCAGGGTCTCGCCCAGGGCTTGATGTGCCTTAAGGCTATATGTCCACACGGATACGAATTTGTTAAAAACACACATTGCTGGACTCTCGTCCACACACAAACCAAGGTTTTTGTCGGAGAGTCAGGGAGGAAGTGGAAATGTGTATGAATTTGTTGTACTCAACATGCATTTGACTCTTGAATACTCTTGAATAACTGAGAACCACTGGGTTAAGAGTACATTACATTGACGAACAAGGCTTCTGAGGACGCTACTGCTGTTTTGCTCTAGCCAATGACGGCAATTTTTGTTCAAGACTCGACTGCACCGCGAGCCACTGGAGCGCTTTTTAAAAGCATGTTATTTTGGAAAAATGGCATGGTAAAGATTGTGATTACATTTGGCTAAGCTGCCTCGCACGCAGATTGAACATTTTGCGTCGCAAACGACTGTAGTGGAAGCAACTAAGGATCATTTGCCAGACACACAGAATTACTTCAGCAGCTATAGGGTAACAGCTGATGGAGTTCTTTCTTGACCTATAAAATGAACTACAGTTCACAGCATTTTAGCAACAATGAACATCTGCTACGTTTTAATAAAGAACATGTTTCATGCATTTTCAGTTCATATTACTTGATTACTTTGGCATGTGCATGACAGCCTGTCAATGATTAGTTAAAAAAAAACAAAACAGCCCCATTGCTAATTGTGTGTATGAAATGGACCAGCACTACTGATTCTGAAGGCCCTGGACAGATTACATACGGCACTACACTACTGGAAGCAGTGCAGCCAAGAACCACTTTACTACAGACAACAGTTGCTAATAAATGTATATAATTGCATGGAATAAATACTAGAATTGAAGTTGTCAATAAAAGCCAGTGCTTCTGGTAGTGGTTAGGCCAGCATTGAAGGCCTTGCTGGCCCTGATTGCACACCACCCATACTGAACACAGAAAGAGAACAAATGTATAGTGCTTTCACCGCTGAACAGTGCGAAACCTCAATGTTTGATGACGTTCGATGTTTTTGGAATGTGGGAGGCTGCCGGAGTATCCAGAGAAAATGCATGCATGCAGAGAACATGCATGGAGAACATGCAAACTCCACACAGAGATGGCAGAGGGTGGAATTGAACTCGGGTCTCCTAGCTGTGAGGCCTGTGCGCTAACCACTCATTTGCCATGCAGCGTCTGTATTATCGTGCATTTCTAAATTATTACTTAAGGTAATGAGATGTTTTTTCTGCTGAAAAAACTGCCTGTTTTCTGAGAAAAAAAAGAAAAAAAGTGTGGAAAGACTGAATATCCACTAATTTGTGATGTCATGAATGCTGAACCGTGAATATGTAGAAAACCACTGTAATTACAGGAACTAGAAACAACTTTTGGAATGCAGGAGGATGCATGACAACATAGTCTTGCAAAAAATAAAATGATATACATATACATATTTAGTTTGTATAGTAGTCAAATAGCCAGCAGGAGGCAGCATTGGCTCAGAATCCGTGTCTGTTTTGCAGTTTTGCATATCTATGCCCTAGAAAATGTTGTCATTTGTTTACTCAAAAAGATGCTGGTGCCTAGATGTGGAGTTCTTCTGCATTTATAGTCAAAACAAAATACCAGGCTGGCAGAAATGTGAGCCAAGGACAAAGAAAACAAATTAAAATTATTTGAAAATAAGAGATTTAATGCAGTTTGAATTAAGGTACACAACAACTGTGATAAATGCTCAAAACAATTGCAGTTATTTGAAGTTGTGCTTTTTTTTAGATTTCTACTGCTTTTGGTGGTACAGTGGAACCTGTTTAGGTTGACGTGCATCAGAATGGTTGGCTCACGTCAACAAAACCGATAATAGCTATTACTTCACCAGTGAGGCCAGGCCCAGCTCAAAAAAGCCTTGCGTGTTGAGTGGTGGTCGGGGCCAGGCATCTGGGTGACCTGGTCTTCGACAGCCAAATCCGGTTCTCTGGTAGGGAAGGAGGCCGAGCTTGTGCGAGAGGTTGAGATTTTGTGACTCGACATCTAGCTCTGGAACCAAACTACTGAATGGGGCTGGACTTCTTCTACTCTGTAGGTGGTGCAGGGAAGAGGCGTCAAGCAGGGGTGGGTTTATTAATAGACCCCAGGCTTATCGGGTTAAGGAGAGGTTACTGACCGTCATTTGTGTACATGTGACAAACAGCGGCTAAGAGCACCCAGCCTTCATATGGTCTATCGGGGGGGGGTATTGAACCTGTGCAGTGTAGTGAACCACAGGCGTCCATAACAAACACCATTTTGGAACATACGGTCCATAAGTTAATCTGGAACCAGGACACCGGAGGCCACCGGTTTATGTCAACTCTGTAGTTGTATCATAAGACTTGTGTCTTCATGTTCTGGATGCGGCTGAAGTCAGGTGCCGAGCTGTCTACTGATGTTGGCATTAGATTTGATGGCGGTGGAGGATGCCAGACAAACCTGGCAGCCCCGAAAATGTAGTAAGGGTGTGCTGGGAACGTCTGGCAGGGTCTCCTGTTTCTTCAACTCTCATCTCTGGTAGATTTTTTCTTTCATCCCGGGGAGGACGAGGATATCAAGTCCAAATATCAAGTCTGTGGCAAGTTGGTCAGTGACAGTCGTGGCAGCAAAACTCAAACCTGATGGTGGACACCCGAGGTTAGGGCTGCCGTCATACTGAAGAAGTACTCCTATTGAGCATGGATGGCTTGTGTGCCTCCTGAACCAGTTGAAATGTAATTTACAGGTCTGGCCTGCTGTAAATGCAGCAGGCCAAGCAACACATAACTTCGGCGGTGGTTGAGGCAAAAACACAGGTGTGGGAAGAGTTTGGTGAGGCCATGGAGCACTATTTTTGGAAAAGACTATTGGGAAAGACGTTGCTGGCGTTATTGGCGTTGCTGGAGAGAAGGGTACTAGCGTTAGTTGAACCTCACCTAAAGGAGGTGCAATGTTGTTTTTGTCCTGGTCACAGAGGACTGGACTAGCTCTACACAATACTGATGAAAGATAAGCCAAGCAGTAAACTTTTGCTTTGTGGACTTAGAAAAGGTATCGCTACTACTTGCTTGCCATTTGGTCCTCGTACAACCGCATCAGGAACTGATTCACATTAAGTTGAGCCTGTGTCCGGTGAACCTCTGCCACTGCCAAGTCTCCCATTTGTCACCGGTTCTGTTGATAATATCTATGGACATTTATGGATATCTGGGCACAACCAGTGGAGGCATTAGGATCTCGTCACTACTATTTGCAGACGATGTGATCCTGATGGCCTCACTAGGTTGTGTGACCTTCAGTGTTTACTGGGATGTTTTGCAGTTTAATGTGAAGCTTCTGGGATGAGACTCAGCACCTCCAAATCAGAGGCCATAATTCTGTCAGAGAAGAGTGGATTTAACCCTGCAGGTTGGGCATGAGGTCTTGCCCCAGGTGAAGAAGTTCAAGTAACTAAGGGTTTTGTTCACAAGTAAGTGAGTCTAGATGTGTCCTGGACACCTCCCTGGTGAGGTGCTCCAGGCATGCCCATTCGGTAGTGGACACGCTGGAGGATTATGTCTCATAGCTGGCCTGGGAATGCCTTTCCGGTGGAACTGGAAGAGGTGGCTAGAAGCTGGGAAGTCTGGGCTTCCCTACTGAGAAAGCTGCCCCGGCGACCTGGACTCGGATAAACAGAAACAAATGGAATAGACTCATTTGAGTCTCAAATTTTATGTAAACAAAAGTGGTCAACCATGTCGACACTGCCATAAGCGCTTGAGACGCTTGCAAGATGGTGGGTCAGGACTTGATGAGTTGGTTTACATAGACGGGTTGTTAGACGGGTTGTCAACATAAATGGATTCCACTGCATTTTGCAACCAAAAATAATAGTAGCAACGTTACAACCATGTATGATGTTTTGCCTTCAACAGTCCTGCATATTTAGTACACAGTGTCCTCTGCAGCCAGCTTCAATCCCACCAACACTCTATGGACAGTGGCATACAGTTTCGACAACAGAAGACATTTTATCATTGGCACAGCCCCAATACAAAGGTCATATTTTTGATATACAAAAAGGTTTTTCTGTATAATCTTGCTACAGGTGTTAATTCACAATTCCTCCCCATGAAAGCTGTTAAAAAAAACTGTGGTACAGACTTTGTAGTCAAAGATGTTCAAGGGGTTTCAGGGTATATTTTTCTGGGTATCTGACCAGATTTTCCTTCTAAGGACAATGAGGCAATGAGTGTTTGAATGTTTTTTGTTTGTTTCAACATACTGAAAATACAGTCAAACCCAGCTATTCGTTTGTCCATCTTTTTGGAGGATTAGGTTTTCAAAGAAAATGTTTTCACCTGGGTCTCAGTTGTTGTCAGCTCAACAAACTAGTCCTTTTGCCCTCATATCATTCAGCAGAATCTGTGCCCAAACAAAGCATCCCACGTGTTGTCGACTCACTTCTGTGCTTCTTTTATTTATTTTTTTGTGTGACTGCTAAATAACCACATAAAGTTGTGAGTGCTAGCACTTTGATAAGGATGAGAAACATTATTGGATTGAAGAAAAGTAGTAGCCAGGATGTACGGATGTCTACATCGACGGTAAGTTCCATTCTGGCGAAGAAGACATATTTTTTATGTCTGTAATTGGATTTACATTGTTTGCTATTGGAAAACATTCTGAGATATTTGTGTATGTCTGTTTTTTCTGACATTTTGGAACAAATTACTAACAAAAACCCTGGTTTGACTGCACATGTAACTCTCCTCATTTCCTCGTGTGTTTCTCAGTATGCAAAGCTGAACAATTTGTCAATGTAGACACATTACACTACCATGCAATAACCACATATGGACACCCTGGGACATGTGCACAGTTACTATACAGAGGAGACATCTAAAAGACAGCAGGGATACACGGGTACCATTTAGTAGCTAATTGGACTAACAATAATGCCAGTTAAGATGAGAAATGGCCATGTTACCTTCTATTTAGAAATGTAACCTAAAATGTGTTGCTAGGTGTTCAGAAAACAAAATGAATTATGCTAGATCATGTTTGAACACAAGTGAAGAGCTCAGCTAAGATTACACTAAGAACTTATTACTTACTTACGCTTTTTAATTTGGAAAATCCAACCTAATGCTTGTCCCAAAACATATAATTTCTGAATGTGATTGCTTTGAAAAGTTACCCGTGTAACAGTGCCAGATAGCCTGACGTACACTTTCACCCCACTGTAAGACATCATACCAAAGTAACGGTTGTGTTATTTACACCAACAATAAACCACTTTCAAAAAACTGTCTTCTGAAAGTTCTTGATTGCCAAATGGGAGATTTTCCACCTCGGAAAAGGATGGAAATCTTTGATTCTCCTCATTAAGACCTTCAGTAGCTTTTTTCCTCCATAAATCCCACCGGCCCTTTCTTTCTGTGATTTGTTCATCCCATCATTGACTGGATTCCAGTGTATGTTCCTGCAAGAAATAAAACAAATATTGCTCCTCTTGTGAAAAATTGCAGAAATTGATACAGTATTGATACAGACACAGTATGATCAACTGATAATTCCATCCAACTCCAACCACAAATATAAAGACTTGGACAAATGAATCATAACATGTTGTTATCAATCAAATACCATGTAAATACAGGTTCAGCATTGCCAATACCGGTAGATACTTTTCGCTTGTTACATCAGAGTCTAGGAACGGAACTAATTTGTAACCATCTTTGGAATTGGTCTGTGGGTTGGGTTTGACTATCCTTCGCCTCTGCTTATCTGAGATTTTTCTTAGTCTGACACTCTGTGCCTTAAAAAGGACTGTGGCGTTGCTTTTCCATTTCTTTTCCATTTCTTCCATTTCCTCACTATGTTCGTCAGATTGGAACCTGACAGCTGAAGTCTCTGACCCTGCTTTTGTATCCTGCCCCTAGACCATGATGTTGAACAATCTTTGCTCTCAGGCCATTTAACAGTTTTGAGGCTACCATGGTGCTACTCTTCAGAGAAGCTGATGTGAAGAAGTGGAGAAGAACTTGCAAATACCCTTTCTCGTGATTGGCTTCACTTGTGTATGTAGGCCAAGGGTTCAATTAGCTTACCAAACAACTGTTATGTTCCAATAATTAGTGCTAAAGGTATTCAAATCAATAAAACAATAAGGGTGCCCAAATTTGGTCACCTGCCTACTTTTGTTTAAATAATTATTGCACATTTTCTGTAAATCCTATAAGCTTAATTTCCCTTCTCCTCTATCACTGTGTTCGTCAGCTATATGAAATATGAATATGAAATTTCTGATCACAACAACCAGTGAAGGAAAATCCTGAAAATGATCAGCCCAAACTTTTTCATACAAATGTATACTGTATATTTTTAGACATGGACCAAAATGAGACTTGTTGAATGAACATCTTTGCGTTTGATGGGATCAATATAAAATACATCAGTAAAAACAACAGAGTACGCCATATTCAGTCCAATTAATCTTAATAAATAAATAGTGTAAAGCCCCTAACATAATGACAAATTGCAAAAGTGGCAAAAATGTGTCCAAGCAAAGATCGGTAAATAGCACTATTTGCCACATGGAGCTAATAAAAATGCTGTGTTAGCTGGGAAAAGTAAACAATCCCATACTCAAAATGTCATAACAATAATAAACATGCATCATTTCAGCCTGAGCTTGGTGTTTTGAACACACAACGGTACACCATGTAAAAGTAAACAAGTTACAAACTGGAGACCAGGATACCAGCAAGAAAACCCAACGTGTGCTGATCTTTCTGGCATGCTGGTCTATGCTAGTCGTGCTGGTAGCTGGTCTAACAAAATGTGCTGTGTATGAAGAGTCAGAAGCTGTAATTTCCAATCAACTTTAACCCTAGATCTGGTCAAAAGGAAATTTTAATTCAGTCCTATTTATTCCGATACTGATTTTAATTCAAACTTACATGGAGACATTATTTCTATTTTACATCAGTAATGTATAGCAAACCCAAACATTGCTATCTTTTGACTCATCAATGAAATTGGATGTTTTTTTGGTAACTAAACCGAATGATTGAGGGGTGTTGAGATCTTGGAGTGGTTATTCATGGATGCCTTTACAAGGCAAACAAACAAGCTGTTTTTGTGTTATGTGTTGATCCTATCTGAGCTAAATAAATGGGCAAAATGCTGTGCCAAAATGAACACAAAGTTGCACCCTGGTACCTAGTTGGCAAAAGCATCAGCAGCTTTCCTCTCACATGCATAGTTATTGGATGCCAGGAAAATGCTCAACATTGATAGAAGAGGGAAAAAAGGCTTCTAAGGAAAATTACATAAAGACTCCAATTTCTATGAAAAAAAGTAGCTGAACATCAAACAGAGATGGGGGAGTTGCAATCTACAGGCAGAGTACCCTTTTTCTCTACTAATTACATAAGTGAAGAGGAAGTTGTTTATTTTTCTGTATACACTAATCCTTGGTTTATTGTGGATAATTGATTTCAGACCCGACCATTATAAGTGAATTTCAGTATAGTAGAATCGATATTAAAGGGGATCTATTATGCTAATTTCTGGCCCTTTGTATTGAGTTTCGGACTCCTATAGAGGAGTTGCACACAATAACAAGGACAGAAAGCTTTCTACATCTTGCAGAATCTGCATCAATTCCAGCTGTATTTCCTTGGATTTCCAAAATTGTCTGTTTTAATTTATTCCACCCACAGCCAGCCTCCAGGCACACTAATTCAGCTGTGATTGGTCCCACTCAGTTTGCACAGCTAACAGCTTGTACCATGGCACACCCATATAGGGTGTCACCGGATGGATGAAGCCTCACTGTGAAGTCACAGTGAGCAGGTGTTAGAGAAAACTCTCTAAAACCGAGCGTTCAGACACATCCCAAACTTGTTTCAGCGCTCACTTCCAAATGAACAAACCTCATTATCTGAAACTCTGCCATGATATATGACATTTATAGGTCAGAAAAGTGGCAAAAGCATAACAAGACCGCTTTAATAAATGCAACATTTTTGTAGTTACAGCATAGAAAACTTGATCATGACTTACTAAATACAATTTTTACCATAATTAGAGCCTTGTATCGATGAAATAACACCCCTATAATCACATTTATTCTCCTATTCTTGGACACATTTCTAAACTGTAATGTACAGGCAATGGGATCACCGTCGCTGTAAACATAGCCTGCTAGCGAGCTAACTAGTTAGCATTCAATTTGTTTATTCTAAACAAACAAACAGAGTGGTAACAAATGACAAGGTAAGAAGCAAAAAAACGTACCACTTCCACATGGAATAGGAGGAAAATATTTTTTGACGACATGCAGTGTTAAGGAAATGCTATGTCATGTCACATCATTGTAACATTACTGATGCCGAATGACGAGAATACTATATATAACTTGTCTTTCAATATTTTTTGACTAATAATAGTCAATAGTCAACAATGAGAAAGCAGTCATTTATTAATGAATGAATTTAAAGTGAGGGAGCGATGTTCGAACCGTGATGTAGTGAGGGACGACTATAGGAACTATAGAGGGACTAGTAACCCATGTGATGTCTCCCCAACAAGATTCATACAAGAATGTGTGGGCTTACATTTTTTTGGCCTCAGCCAATGACAGGGGTGTCCAAAGTGGCATTTCTTGGCCCTCAGCTTATTCTAAAAACATAATTCATTATTAAAGACATACAGTGCATCAGTAGACACATATAATACAAAGAAAGCTAAGATGTCGATGTTTTGTTCAGACACCATAGCACGATTCCCAACCACTGCGTTAAGGGCACATTAGTGTGCTGTGAAATTATCCAATTCCACTTTGTTGGTCTGAAGGTTATTATTTATTTACTATGAATCAGGCATATTTGTTCATCTATCCGCCCCTATCTTGGTGACACAGCATGATGACGCAGCCAAACTGACTTCCTTTTCATCTCTCATCGAAAGTTCAGACTTGACACTGAACTACTACTTGGCGGATCCATCCGAGATCGATGACACGATCGAAAACGAGTCTTTGAATGGGGAAAATTGGTCAAGTAAAACCAGGGTCATGATGAAAAAATGTCATCATTGTGTTACCACAGTTGTTACTTGTTTTCTTTATCGTGTTGTGCTTCTCACTGGTTATAACCCACAGTCCACAAACACACAGTATTTTAGGTTAACTAAAAACTGAATTGTCCGTAGGTGTGAATGTGAATCCTGTGACGGACTGATGATCCGTCCAATCAACATGGAAATAGCAAATAGCCAAGAGTGTATCATAGTTACCTGTTAGAGGGGTTCAGGGTAGGCCTGCCTTGGGTCATGGGTCATGTCAGGGATGTAGGACTCATGGAGGTCCGGGTCTAATGGCAGAGTGTCCAAAGGCAGGTCAGTATAGCCATACGGAGGGTAGGCGCCATCTAACTCTAAAAAGTAAGGAAGAGAAGGACACATTTTTTTCCAGTAACCAAAGAGCCAAGGTTGCTTCAAAAATTGGGGATCATATATATCATACCCAATTGATTGAAGGGTGCGCCGTTTACTTAAAAATAAAAAAATGTGACTGTAAAAGCCCCCCAAAAAAACTTCCAGATGAAGGGCATGGATGTTGACTGCCTGAGCTCTGCAATTTTGGACTATTTTGTAGCTTTCCTGACGACAGAATTTAACCACAAAGACAAGATGCCTTGCTGAGACCTTCTCTTTGAACAGATTCAATGAATAAACAAGTTACAATTGCTGTTAGCTAACCAAGGTAGCCCTTACTAACAAGCAAAGATCAAAGCCATTGCCTAGCAATGCAATACCATGCAACGATAATGAACAACATCCTTCCGGTCTTGAATGTCGTAGGAAGAGTAATAGGAGACAGATGAGTCCCTGGAAACAGCAAAATGTGAGAAGGTGGACAAGGTAGAAATTAAGTTATATGGCACTTTTTAGGAGCTACTATTAATTTACAGATGTGTCAAAAGAGATGACGCCGAGCCAACGGAGCCAATGTATGAGAGATTGCAGCCACACAGGTACAGAGCGATCACTTCAAAGGAACACTGGAGATGAATACGTTGGCAAAAAATATGGCAAAACAAATGTAAGAGAGGCAAAACAAACACTACAGCAGCAAGAGATGGAGATGATGGCAACACAAAAAGTGCTATGGAATGAGCTAATGAAGATATCAGACGCGCAAAGAAAGGCTTGTCAGAACCGCAATGATCTGAAAAAGGAGAACTTGGCACTGTGTCATGACATCAATAATCTGAGTGCAGTGAAAACACTGCACTGCTCTCTAGGAATAGAGTGAAGCAAAGAAACAATTCATAGAGTAAATGAAGTGTAGAATGGATGAGATCAAAGGATGGGAGCAAGGCACATGTATGGATGATGTGATCAGACTGGACTGTGCATTCAATGATATACGTACGTAAGTGTTGCTCTGGAATTACTTTGGCTAGTTTCATAGTTATGAAATACCCCTGATGAAAATGATAGATTACACATGTATGTAAAATGGTTCAAAAATCTTGCTTGTACTTCTGTATAAGTGACCACAATAAAGAGCCATCTCATTCATTCATTCAATACACACACTCGCCGTCTATGATACACACATACACGCACATAATAGTGGGGGGAAACACAATAGAAACATTGTTCTCACTCACACAAGCTAAACTCTCACTTTCACACATACGTATTAACTTTCACTTTCCAGGCATCTAGGCTTAAGTATTTTAAATTGTGCGAACATTGACTACTTAAGCCATAGCCATTCCAACTACACAGAGGAACAATAGCAACATTAAGTCTTTAAATGATCAGTAATTCATTTCAACAGCACAGCCATGTACACCAATGTAAACAACATCAAGGAATATTTGAGCCAATTAAACAAGGGATTTAAATTTAGTCATAACCTCAAAAAAAGATGGATTGATGCCAAATAAATTTGATTTTGGACTGTAACGATATGAGCTGAACTAAATCAACTGGAAGAATGAGGAGTGGTGTATGTGGTGCATGGTTAAAAAATATTCACTCACGAGGGTCGCGTGGGTGCTGGAGCCTATCCCAGCTGTTTTTGGGCAAGAGGCGGGATAGACCCTGGACTGGTCGCCAGCCAATCACAGGGCACATATAGACAAACAACCGGTTAAAAAATATGTATGTCAACAGTAATTTGATAGCTCCCAAGAATGTTTAAAGACTGAACTGACGTGACATTCCAAAATGAAGCAGTTTAAGAAGAAGTACAAGGGCATGTTTTTTTTCAATAGTTTTTTTTCATGTTGTTTCTTTCCTTTTGTATTCAATAATTCTTAGCACAGTAGATACTGTACGTCTGACCATATAAAATACGAAGTAGTAGTTATTGTTGCCTCTAGAAGCATAACCCAGACAGTATTATTGGGAATGACTGACAACTGACAACAACGTCTTATTTTCCAGCTGTCAGTAAACAGCCTTACTTTCATGTTTGTTGAGGATTCTAATGAGTTCCCACCCAGGAAACAATGATAATTGGTCACATTATACATTTTCCAATTAAAAAAATGAGTGATTACAGAAAATATGAAGCTGAAGAAATTAATTATGTGTGTTAGAGTGTGTGTCTGTGTGTGTGTGCATGTGCCTAAGACCAAGCGGTATGCATATAGGAAAAACAACACAAAATCCACATCAGTTGAGAATAGCTTGTCGACCACCTTGTGGGACATAGCATCTGTTCCTAACAGTTACATTAAACACCTGGCTAATGCAAACATCTTACTTGATTTCCACCAGCATTCCTGCTCTACATTTCCAAATAGGAGAACCTTTGATGGTATATTTGCCGTATCTCCTCCTCATCCTTCTTGAGGAAAAAATGAACATTAAAAAAATATCCTACATCGCTATTTAACAACCAACGTTATATTAAAATTTGTTTTTAATTGTTGTTAATTATTAGTTGTCTAATGGGTCACTTCCTCTGTTTTCACAAAGTCTGTGCTGCATATTGGCTCATTTGCATACTAACAGTGGGTTTTAATTACTACTTATTAAGGCTGATTACAATCACCTTAATATAAAGTGTTACCTAACAGTGATTTTATGGTTACTTAGGAGAGGTGAGGGAGGGGCGATCTGGGCTATGAAAAAGCATCCAGTACAGCCACGGAGATGAGTCTTGAGATTTTTCTGGCAGAGTTTTAATAAATAAATGGGATCAAGCCATTTAGGGGGCCAAACTCTGAACTAATACAAACAGTGAAATTTATCTGGGCCTATTCAGCGCATGTCAAGTCAATTATTATTTTACTGCAGGTCCGAATGATTATTATAATCTAACCCTGCCCTGTTCCTGCACAGGTACTAATTGTCAATAACTTCTCTAAGACTGCGTACATGTGTATGTGCACAAGCCATTAGGGCAACTCCCCCACTTTTTCGGGTGAAATGTAATTTGGAGCCAAAGAGGGATACCAGGGTGTCAGGAGAGCAACAATGTGAAAAGAGAAGAATAAGTGTATGCTGTACATGCAGTATGTTCCAAGAAGCATTGTCACTTTTTTGGAAAAGTTAAGACAGATTCATGTTTAACTTTGGTACATTAGCAAAATTAGCAAGCCCTTGTTTTTACACTTGTGCGTAAAAAAAAGATGAATTCTGTTGTATCAATGTTACTTATTTTCTCTGTGAATCCATCTCAATCCATGCAACCATCCAACCTTCGAATGTGTAACATCTTTCCCACTCTGCAAATATAACAGCAGCCATGTATTAAAATCCACAGTGACAACAGCAGGAGGTCTCACTACTGCACTGTGTGCAAATGTGAGTGTGTGTATGTGAGAGGATGTCGCTGGTCATACAGTGGTATGTATCTGACAAGAATAATCTCCCAGCATGTGTGAAGGCTGTAGGATTTCTCATTTATACTGTGAGTGTTTGTTGTCTTGACCTGCTGCCTGCGGACTTTTGTGTAATGAGCCTATATTGCTCTAGGGTGTACTCACACTCGGCCATTCGTCCTGTGCTGGACTTGAGCAAAATTCCCCCTACCCTCACCCATGGCCTGTTGGCTTCTCCAATCACTTCTACTCTGTTGTGTTTTACTACAATTTTCCTGACTTTGCGGATCATTTCCAGTCTTATTTTGAGTCGTTCTTTTTATTGTGCAAGGTGGCAACTGTCATAAATTACTTGTAAGAGCGACAATCACAGTCAGGTAGTTTTGACTTTTGTATCATTTGTATCATTTGGATTATTTTTATTATTTTTATTGCTTGCTATTCATAACATGTGAGGGGTGATTACATTATAGTCATTCTACACCTGTGCTATCTTGTGCGAAAGAGGAGAAGACATGCCGTGCTTGGGTGTGAATCAGTGCATGTGCACTAGCCAAACGTGCCGTGCTTTGGATGTGAAATGGGCCTTGGCATGGCCTAGTGTGAGTACGTCCTCAGTCTCTTTTCAGCTACTGTGAAGTTGCAGCACCCATTTGAAAGCAAGAGATTATTTTTTGCATCTGACGGAGACTGCCAAGGGGACTAAAGGATTTTAGGCTTCAGAGTCTGAATGGGTGGGGATGACAGATGGGAGAGAATAGCTGGTGTGGCAGGAAGAGATACTACTACAAGACCACAGATTGCCAGGTTGCATTTCCAGGTTCTCCAACTATCTCCTAGAAACTATGCAGCAGTTTTTACATCAAATAAATGCATTTCAGTCTGGTAAGCGTATAACTCCCTTCATTATTCATCATTCAGAATTTACAAGTCGCAGACATGTAGTATGGCATGTGGAAACACACTAATGTTCAACATCAATCTCTATTCTGCCTCAGAATAGAGGTAAAACCTGATATGACACCCAGTTACTGCATATTGTTACTACCATCTCCGATGGTGTCTTTAAGTGTTTCCTGTCGTGTCATTTAAAGAATCAGTACAGAGCATATTTTTCTATCTCAGCCTTTGGGTTATATAACATGTCTACCTAAACATGTCTGTGAAAATTCATCCATCCAGTTCAGTGTCTTACTAGGGTATTTATTGAGTCAAGAAACTGGACTGCAGTGATTCTCAATTATTTTCTGCCATGCTGCCCCCCACCCCCCAGCCCCATTCAAGTACTATCAAGAAACTGATAATATCAATTTATTCGTCTGTACAGTACAGACTGAACTTCAAACTGAGACCAGATAAATGCGACAAAATGGAGAGCACTGAAGCATACAAGCATATTCAAGAGCCAAATTACATGCTGAGAACGACAAATGCATACATTTTAGTAGGTCTGCTACAATATTGAAAGTCCTACAAAGTCCTCTCTTCTTCATCCCCGTCGTCATGGCCTCAGTTTTCTCAGCCATGCCAATGGCATACAGCTATACATCTCCACCACCTCCATCAACTGTAATATCTACTCCACCCTCAGCAACTGCTTAACCGACATCAAAACTTAGATGTAACACAACTTCCTCAAACTCAACAGTGACAAAACAGATATAATCATCATTGGTCCCAAAAACATCACAAAATCCACCCATGACTTCTGTCTCCAACTTGATAACGCCACCCTCATTCTAGCCCCTCTCATCCGCAACCTTGGCATCCTCTTAGACCCTACCCTTTCATTTGAACCCCACGTCAAACAATTAACCTGGACTGCATTTTTTCATCATAAGAACGTAGTCTGACTCCGTTCAACACTTACGTTCTCTGGCGCTGAATCCCTGATCCACGCATTTATCACATAAAGAATGGACTACTGTAACAGAGTTCTCTACGGTCCATCCAAAACCCTCAACAGACACGCAATATATTCAGAACTCCGCTGCCCGCCTCCTCACCTCCACCCGCTCCCATCAACACATTACTCCTGTCCTTAAAAACCTTCACTGGCTTCCCATCCCCCAATGTATTAATTTCAAAGTCCCTCTCATTACCTTCAAAGCTCTCCACAATTTGACCCCTCCACACCTCACAGACCTGCTCCATCCACACAATGCCTCCCGTCCCCTTCGCTCCTCAGACTCCAACCTCCTAGCACTTCCCTGTAGGGCCAAGCTCCGAACCTGGGGAGACAGAGCCTTCTCCATTGCTGCCCCCAACCTCTGAAATTCTTTGCCCCATTCACTCCGTGTTTGCCCCGACCTTCCCACCTTAAAAAAACAACTCAAAACCCACCTGTTTAAATCCGTTTTTAATGCCTAACCTAACCTATACCTGACTGCTGTGTCCCACTTTTGAATGAATGTTGTATTTCAATGTGTCTTCTACTGTTTTTACACAACGTTATTTTTTTTTTCACTGTAAAGCGTCTTTAAATATTCTGAAAAGCGTTATACAAATAAAATGTATTATTATTTTATTATTACACGTCTCTCACCTCCCCATCCCCTCCCACCCCGGCAGTTCATCACACTCCCCCAGGGCGGCCTGGCCCACTATTTGAGAAGCACTGGACTAGAGGATGTTTTGCTCTCATCTGAGGGTCTTCATCAGTTCATGCTTATGACTAGATATGACAGGTGGGGAATGGTACAGCATACAAAGTATTTTTCATCCAGGTAGAGGTGCACCCACACAATAGTCATGAAACTACAATGGAGTGGGGCCTATGCTAGTGTTGTGCTGGTTAGGAAGAAGAATACTTTTAACCATCAGAACATTTCCACTAGGGCTGCACAGTGGTCGAGTGGTTAGCGCGCAGACCTCACAGCTGTGTGGAGTTTGCATATTCTCCCCGTGCATGTGTGGGTTTTCTCCAGGGACTCCGGTTTCCTCCCACATTCCAAAAACATGCTAGGTTAATTGGTGACTCCAAATTGTCCATAGGTATGAATGT
Source organism: Doryrhamphus excisus (assembly GCF_030265055.1). NCBI lineage: Eukaryota > Metazoa > Chordata > Actinopteri > Syngnathiformes > Syngnathidae > Doryrhamphus > Doryrhamphus excisus. The sequence goes on from NC_080480.1 coordinate 9,143,330, forward strand.
GAGTGTGAATGGTTGTTTGTCTATATGTGCCCTGCGATTGGCTGGTGACCAGTCCAGGGTGTCCCCCGCCTCTCGCCCGAAGACAGCTGGGATAGGCTCCAGCACCCCCGCCATCCTTGTGAGGATAAGCGGTAGAAAATGAATGAATGAATGAACATTTCCAGTACACTTCAATCCTGGTAACACCCAAAGGCAGGTAGATAACAAAGACCGACTTAGACCAGACCCAGAAAAAACATCTGGTGTATGATGTCCAGGGCAGTGAATGTAAATATAATATAAAATGCTCCCTTCCCAAAAGATTCAGTAACCTTTAACAAATAACAAACACGACACAACCACCACTGGCTTCAGGTGCGTCCATAACTACCGTTACATCTGAATGGAATGGTAATGAGGGTGATTCTACAAAAAGAACTGCTGGCTCCACTCCATTGTATCTTAATGTCATTTTCACCACAAGAGTCTTGTTGTGTATCTTAGAAGATAAATACTTTGGATCCTGCACCATCTTCTCAGTATACAGCCGTCCTATCTAGTCATAACATGAACTAATGAAGCTTGCTTCGATGAGAGGGCAAATGTCTTCCATGACAACCTGAACAGTCCAGTTGTGATCGATTCAATATCCTGAGTCTACCTAAACAGTGCGTGGCAAGCTTATCAACTCCCAGTTGAATCGCTTTAGGATGGTTTGTGTTTTCATTGGCAAAACATGTGCACGACACAGCAGGAAAATGAATAAAAAGTGACATTTACTAACTGTGAACCTGACACAGGTCTGTTACATTTTCAGGTGAGGCACCACGAAAAAAAACACAATCATAGTAGAAAACCAAAGTTGTAAATCGTCAGACTCACCATCAGCCAAGTATGTGGGTTCCAGGGGAACTGAATGGGCCTTGAGAGAAACACAAAAAGATCATTACAAAATGTAACACAATTTTTACCAGTCTCCAAAATTAGATTTAGACAATAGACAGATGATCAATGTCAATGTGGAAAGTTGGAAACAGGTGGCACTGCAGACTACTATGAAGACTTATTGTTTTAAAAATGAAGTACAGTGGGGAAACAGTTGGTAATGATTTATGATTCATTAAAAGCACCATTGTCAGTCCGGTGTTACATTGACCCAGGTTGGTTAAACTGTCAGATGCGAAGTGTTTCGCACAGACGACCACACTTTCCCAGAAAAAAAGCTGGGACATCATAAAACTAATCAATTTTGCTCTTATGTCCTTTGTGGCTGGGAGGGATGTGATGATGTGTGACGAGCGGCGTACACAATAACACAGCAGTTGTGCTTAGCTGTTGGCTTTGACATGGTCGTGGCTCCGTGTAGTCAAGGGCATATTCCTCAGAGTGCTGCCAAGTCATTTTAAAAAATAAATTATCTGTTTTGTTTGTTGACCCTGTCGTTTTTCCGTCTGCATATTAACTACTATACACATTACTGTTTATTACATTTTAGAATCTAAAATGTCTGTATTAGCAATATTCTACCATTCTTACCATTTCCCAGGCAGTTGGGTCGTGTTTGAAGAGAGAGTGTGTAAGCTCCACTGACACTCTTTTCCTGTAATCTGAGCTCTTGTCCTCTGAAATTCGAAATAGCACTGCTGCAGCGTAGGTGGCTGTGGAGAGATATCAGAGTTTACATTTAGCCCAAACGAAATGTCAAATTAGTAGCATTCTCATGATACACTCAGCTCAGACGATACACAATACTGGTTTCAAGAGAACAAGACGACAAAACATTTAAAATGTACTTTTTTTAAAAACTACAATGGCTGCACAGCGGTGCACAAGTGGTTAGCGCGCAGACCTCACAGCTAGGAGTTCAATCCCACCCTCGGCCATCTCTGTGTGGAGTTTGCATGTTCTCCCTGTGCATGCGTGGGTTTTCTCCGGGCACTCCGGTTTCATCCCACATTCCAAAAACATGCTAGGTTAATTGGCGACTCTAAATTGTCCATAGGTATGAATGAACCTTTATGAATTTTTACTCAATCCACCTTTGCTCACTTGTTTTAAACGTTTTTGCCCTCCATGGAGCCCATCAAACATTTTTTTCCAGAAGGGAAAGGATAGGAATAGGAGTATATACATACGAGAGCTGGGTTGTAGTTGTATTAAGGGTTTTCATTCATTCATTTTCTACCGCTTATCCTCATGAGGGTCGCAGGCCTGCTGGAGCCTATCCCAGCTGCCTTTAGGCGAGAGGCGGGGTACACCCTGGACTGGTCGCCAGCCAATCACAGGGCACATATAGACAAACAACCATTCACACTCACATTCAAGTTCATGTCTCACATGAAGATTGTGGATGATGGCCAAATTAAAATAAAAGGGACTTAAACATATTCCTTACCCTCCCATCTGTCACAAAACCCTGTCTATTTCTTGCACCATCAGAATCAGAATACATTAGCAGTCTTTGATATTTCAGCTGTGTGTCAGACAAAGAAATGATCTCAGATAAATGCTGGCAGATGAAGGTACCGCCCATCACCTGAAACTGACAGTGGTTTTATCATCACTGGCTGGCTGGTTTATTAGGAACCATGAAAATGTGATATCCATTGTTATATGAATTTATGTTACTCACATATTTTGAAGATTAAACACTTGTTGCCAGTGCAACATAAAAATAAATTATTCTGTAGACTAGGGTCACTAAGGCAGTGATAATCCCTATTCACAATCCAAACATGCTTCAAAAACCTTGGCATGTTCCTATAACACATTTTTTTCACAACATGAACATACAATATAATGTTTATTTAAGTGATTGCACTGAAAGAAATCATGTCATAAACAATTGTGATGTGTAGCATGAGTTGCCAAAACATGGCTTGTGTGCCGTGTAGGGAGATGAAACAGTAACCTGAATGCGTCACTGCTGATTATTTGGAGAGGTGACACGTTAAAGATGTGAAATACAAGGGCAGCGGTGATATAATAACAACAACATATCTTATTTGTGATTATAGTCGCACATATAATTTAATTCAGCCTGTGCAGAAGTATGTTCATTCATTCATTCATTCATTTTCTACCACTTATCCTCACGAGGGTGGCGGGTGTGCTGGAGCCTATCCCATCTGTCTTCGGGAGGCAAGGTACACCCTGGACTGGTCACCAGCCAATCACAGGGCACATATAGACAAACAACCATTCACACTCACATTCATACCTATGGACAATTTGGAGTCGCCAATTAACCTAGCATGTTTTTGGAATGTGGGAGGAAACCAGAGTACCCGGAGAAAACCCACGCATGCATTTACAGGGATTTCAATCTTGCATAATGCTTCCTGCCGCTTTGTTGTAGCCATTGCAGATTCTCTGATACTCTCTAAGATAAACCTACTATAAACATATGGCTTTTGTAAGGGGTAAACGTACAAAATAGGAATAATTAATGGAGAGACAAGTTTTTATATCTACAATCGTCTATCATGGAAACTGTTGCAATATTTGCAGGATGTGTCTATAACAGATTTGCTATATATAGCAAGCGCAGACAACCCATTTTACAGTTTATCTTGTGTTTCACCCTCAGTCCTGCAAATTTTGCACATCCCACTCAAATCTGATTTGTTTCAGTTATTTTCTTCTATCACCAAAATATCATAGCCAAGCATCTGGGAGTGTTGAATATGGTGCACAACAGTGTTAAAAGCTAAAGCCATCAGAGCAAAGTGTATGATCTGACTTTAACTTGAGTAAAGAAAACACGTATTTGGGTTTGACAAGAGAGAGACATCTTTATTTAATCTCAAATGGTTAACCCTGATACATGCACTGCTATAGTTTTCTGTTGTATATTGTTTGTACATTTAAATGTAAAAATGTGCAACACCTCCAAATGTGAATCTGCAGACAGGATAAGCGATTTAGACAGCTGGATAACAAAGTAAATAAACACTCCAAAAGATAAAACACAGGGAATGAACTCACAAAGAAAAAAATCAATGTGGGGATTGATTGGGCCTTATTCCAGAACCTTTTCTTCAGAGCAAATGAATTCTTAAATCCCACGTACACACTAAGAAGAATGTGTCATTCAGTGCACACCCCCCATGCTTACTTACGTATTTGTCATTACACAGCAAAATAAAAGTATTTTGCATTATCATTGTATTATTATTGTATTATTGTTTGACTAAGTTATGCATTCTTTTTATGTCACTCATTCTGTTCAGGTTTAAGAATGAGTTGGAGTCTCATTCATAAAGGTTGCATAAGAAGAAACACGGCCTGCAAGTTGAATTTTGAAGGCAGTGACACCAAAAACTGTGAATTTATTTTAACATTATTCTACTATTTAACAATACACTGACCATATTTTTTAATTAACCGTTTCCCACAAATCCATCAAAGCCCCCAACTTCTGTATCTGAATTGAACAGCTTGGCAATTTGCCATTAAACATGCCGGGTTCCCTCTCATCATTGTCGGAGTCAGTCTCGTTGTCAGGTGGTTGTTCGGCAATGATGCCGGTTTTGGCAAAAGCTCGGACAACAGTTAAAGCAGATACCTTAGCCCAAGCATCCACAATCCATTCACATATGTTGGTGTAACTCGCCAGGCGATGCTTCCTTGTTCGCCGTCTTTCATCCATCACTCTCACACCGCTGGCAACTTCACTTTGGACGCCCTGTTTAGACCAATGTCGAGTGGTTGGTATTATTTTGTTCATCCTCCTGGAATGATGGGAAGTATTACCCACGTCACAAAATTAACTAGGAGCTGTCATATGACATATGACCTGTCAGCTGACGTGAAGTCCCCTCCTGATTCACTGTTGCTACACTGAAGTGTCAGCAGGTACAGGAAATAAGCGGCTTCTGCTGTGGTTGGTGGCTGATGACCACAACAAGCGGTGGATTCAAAACTTTGTTTGGAAATTGAACTGAAATCAATTCTGCGGTAAGACTTTTCCCTCTCGCCAGCTTACAGCAGCGGAGAGATAGACACAATGTTGTTTTGCAGCCCCGGAGCCGTGTCGAAAGTTAAGCATATGTACTGCTCGCATTACGTCATGTTTTCTGATTGGTTTATCATTGCCAGCACATGTACTGTACGTATTATGTACTGTTCTGTGATTGGTTTATCGCTGCCAGCGTAATGTTACGTTCCTGTGTCTGCAGGATTTTTACAGAATTTGGAACTCAGTGCACACGTTCTTCCCATGCGTGCTTGGGTTGGATAATGTAAATTCATTTTGGATTGTTTATTGTGTAGCAAATGATGCTAAATGATATTCTTCACATTTTCTAAGACCAACTAAACCACTGATAAAATATAATAACAACAATGATACTACAACAACAATAACAATAAATACTATTGTCATAATAATGCATTTGCAATTTTAAGGAATTTGTTTTTAATATGTCATCTTTCATGGTGTAAATTTTTGGGATTGCTGTTTGTGACATGTATTTGTCTTCATTTGCAGTACTTCTTGAAATGCTGCCTTTTCAACTGCATTAAGATCGGCAGTTGACTTTCTGTGAGCACACACCATTTTGCTCTATTCCGTTTGTATTTACTTGGCCGACCAAACGTCTAAGTGAGTGTTGACTGTCAGAACAAGGGCTCTGTGTCTTGATGTGAAGTTTTTTTTTCCCAGATGGGAAAACTGGGTAGTGTGGGTATGTTTGATGTGGGCAAGTTTGTTTAGTTGCCTTTCTAGCAATTTCTACCACTGGAATAAATTCGGCACACAGGCTTGTTTGTGTTACATACAGTGGTGTGACAAACGACATGTCCCCTTCCTGATATCTAATTTTTTTTGCATGTTTGTCATGCTTAAATGTTTCAGATCATCATAAAATTGACTTAGTCGCTGACAACACAATTGAACGAAAATGCAGTTTTTAAATGAAACTTTTTATTAAGGGAGAAAAAAATCCAACCCTACTTTTATCTGTGTGGAAAACCGCTTGTAAAAACATATCTTAAATGACATTAATTGAAATCTAACAGTCTGGAAAAGGTTATAAAGCCATTTCTAAAGCTTTGGGATTTCTAAAGCGAATCACAGTGAGGCACAATGAGATCCATTATCCAAAAATGTCAAAAACATGGACAAATACCTTCACAGGAGTGGTTGGCCAACCAAAATTACCCCAAGAGTGCAGCGACGACTCATCCAAGAGGTCGCAAAAGACCCCACAACAACATCAAAAGTACTGCAGGCCTCACTTGCCTTAGTTATCAGTGTTCATGACTCAGTGTGAATGACAACAATTCTGCAAAGATGAGTGGGCAAAAATGTCTCAGCCGCCCCGAGAGACTCATTGCAATCATAAATGCTTGATTGCGGTTGTTGCTGCTAATGGTGACCCAACCAGTTATTAGGTTTAGCGGGCAATCACTTGGATTTTTATTCTCCCTTAATAAATGTTTCATTGAAAAACTGTATTTTGTGTTCAGTTGTGTTGTCATTGAGTAATGTTTATTAGTTTGATGAACTACACTACACTAATGTATATTTCAGGCTCACAAGAGACCTAGAGCCTATTCGAGCTCACATGAATTGAATGACAAAGGTATTATCAACTCGTACACAATGAGTGTTGTGTGGGTAAAAGAAATGGGCTTACCAATTCCCTCATTGTTGGAGTGCAGTAGCTCCATGAGTGGTGCTGATGCTCCCTCTGCATCAATGAGTTCCGCAGAATGTTTGTCCAGAGCTAACTCACACAGAACTCCTGCAGCAACTCGCTTCACATTCTCCACATACGAGTAAAGCAGCTGGAGACATTATACACAAGTTATGTGTTAGGATGACTTTATTAATTTAAAATATAACACATATGTTTAGGACTGAACACATCCATTTGGAAGAGAAAGGGTTTTGTGCATTGGTTTATAACTTCAGAACTCATTCAGTCACATTATAAATGTAAAATAGATCAAATCAGAAGACAATTTTGAACAGGGATTCCATTTGTGCACATACTATGAACATCTGCTTGAGAAACTGATTAACAAAGTCTGCTGCAATATTGTCATAATGACTGCATCCCAGTGTTTTGCTGATATTTCTTCAACATCTTTGTGGAGTATCACAACTTCTACTTCTTCTGTCTCTTTTGGCTTTTCCCTTCAGGGGTCGCCACAGCAGATCAACCGCCTCCATCCAACCCTGTCTTCTGCATCTTTCTCTCTCACACCAACTACCATCATGTCCTCCTTCCCTACATCCATAAACCTCCTCTTTGGTCTTCCTCTACGCCTCCTACCTGGTAGCTCTAAATGCAGCATCCTTCTACCAATATATTCACTATCTCTCCTCTGGACATGTCCCAACCATCTCAGTCTGGCCTCTCTGACTTTATCTCCAAGGCCTCTAACATGTAATATCCCTCTGATGTACTCGTTTGTGATCCTATCCATCCTGGTCACTCCCAATGAGAACCTCAGAATACTCATCTCTGCTACCTCCAGTTCTGCTTCCTTTCATGTTCAATCTGACCTACAGGAAGTACTGTAATTGTATTACAGTAGATCCCTGCTTTTTGCAGGAGTTACAATTCAAGACCACCCGTGCATAGTGTCAATCCACAGCTAATTGATACTCCCATAAAGTCTATTTTTGACACACGACTCACTCCCACCCTTCCTGCTAGCTTGACGTTGACATTTTCCTTTTTAATGTATTATTAGATTAGATTCAGCTCCAGAACCCTCACTGTGTCTCTTCAATATGCCTCACACACTTATTATATAATTTTTCATTTTTAAAATGTATAGGTTTGCACCATTAATGAACGGTAATGTAAGATAAGATGATCGATCATGAATCACAGTGTAGATTTGGAACTCTTAACTTTCTCAGAGCAACTATGGTGCGTTCAAGAACTGTTAAACTAAATCTTGACAACAAAACACTAACAGTGAAGCATGAAGACAGAAACATGTGAATATGTATTCCATGAATCATGCTTCCATACAGCAGGACTGTGTGAAATAAAGAAATGACTGGCTTCCTTACATCTCTATTATACGTATCTACATCTTGTTGTTTTCTTGAATGTGTTGCAACTTCAATGTGTATACCTGCACAAATAGTGGTATTGTCTGCATGCTGGCGATCTCTCCTCTGTTTATAGGATCTCTGGCCAGAATGTGAAGGGCTCCTGTGCAGCCCTCTACAATTTCCTCCATACGAACACCATCCTATTGAAGAAAAGGGAAAAGGTGTAAATGAACCAAATAACCCAATTAAAGCAGTGTAGGATCTTCAAACCTGATATGTCTGCTGGGACGAGGAGGCATGCCTCTGTGTGTCCTGGTGCGCTTTTAACAATAGGTTGACCAATCGTGGGATCGTCCCCGCATCCCTAAGTGGGGCTTGATTGGCTGGGCACAGTGCAAGGTTTCGGATGAGGCCAACGGTAGCCTGGACAAAATAGGAAAGTCACGTTTATTCGAGCTTTAGTCACCAGAGAAATGACACAAAACAAAATCAGGGCACTTTAAAGCAATACACAACTTCACTGCAGTATTTCATGTACTGTATATGTAAAACTAGAGACCATATAAATGATAAATATGGTTGTGTCATTTCTTGTTTGTGGTAGAGTAGGGGTTAGGGTGGGAGTTAGACGGTATAGTGAAGCGATCCATCATAGCACTGTCTCACATTGTTATTGTTAAATTACAAATTTAACTTACAAATTAAGCTGAAGTCTAACAATCTGAACTGAATCTGAACTGGCGGAAACATTGCCATACTAAAGGAAATTAAAGCTGCCTTTTGGCACCAATATTTAAAAGAGGCATCATTTGGACGGGAAGTGTATAAGGCCCTGTCCACATGAGCATGGATATTTTCAAAGATACACATTACACCCCACTCTTGTGTCCTCAAAAAATCTCCATCCACATGAGCCGATTTTTAAACAAAACAAACAAAAAGCAACTACAGTTGAATTGGTTGTGCATCATCCGTTTATCTGTGACGGTATCTTTAAAATCAGTCCACAATCACATGAAGTTTATGGAATATCATGAATGTTTTTTCGTTTTGTTTTAACCGCCCATGTGTGTTGTGAGGCGCTTTACTGCCGCACCACACGAAACCTACACCTGTAAGAGAATAACTGCATGTTATGTTCTGTAAAAGGCTTAAAAGCAAGAGATGCTGTTGCATTACATTTCTTATGACACAAAAAGGTAAGTTTGCAAATCTCTACTTTAGCTGGGGATCAGATTAAATGACCAAAAGTTACATTTACGTGTGGACGAGAGGATAAAAAACATTAAAACATCCATATTTGCTAGACAACACAACTGATGGTTAAATGGACCACAGTGTCTATAGAGCAGAGGCCAGTTGAAGATGTACAGTCAGTAGTTTTGCAGAATCCTGCTAAAAACAAACTAAGAGTGAACTGTCACGTAAAGGGATAGACATGATTGTCTGAAAACATTTTCCCCAAAGTAGTCTGAAACTTCCTGTCCTATTTCTTCTGCTGCAAGCTGTCGAGGAGCCCATTTCAAAGAAAAGTTATGATGACAAAATGTTCACATCAGCTATCAAAATACATCCGACTTAGGAACTTATTACATCTAAAGTGCATCTCTTATTTTGTACCTGCAGAGAAGACAGATGGGACCTGGGGCAGAGAGACATCAAAGACTTCTCACAACAAGATGTTCCAGGTTCTATATAGGTCAGCTGTAAGGGTAGTGTTACATTTGGGGGGCTCCATATGGCAGTGCTATTTCCTGATTAGAACAGCAGTAACTCCACGTACTCTACTCATGTATATCAAACAGGAGTGTGATGCACCATATCAAAGGAAGCCTCAGCCATGAGAGGCAAATATGTACCAGCTTTTTGTAGACAGAGTGCTGTGCAGACAGCTGGTCAGACTCCCAGATTGCAACATTCACAAGAGCTTGCCACAGTCTTACGGCAATGCCAATAAAGTCCTGAGAAAAACACTCTACTTTTGAAGAACTAAAAATAATCTGCATTTATTTGACGGTAAACGGGGAATCTTCCAAGATGATTACTCAACGTATTTAAAAAATGTTGACATGACTACAAAGAGCATCTACAACTATCCTAATTACCCATATTTTTTAACTGTAATTATTATTAAACTAGCATTCATTTTATAGACAGTCGAAGTTGCATGCTTCATTTTGGTTAGAACTGTCAATCTTCTAAAATCTATAAACAAGTTAATCGGGGTGTAAACTAACCGAGATTCCACAGTATTTCAGTAAATTGATTGAGAGCAGCTTCTAAGATGCATGCCATTCCTCCAGCTGTCTAGAGAGTGCCAACATCCAACGTACTGCCAGCATTATATTCCACCTCTTCCTGCTTTGTGTATTCACCACCAATGAATTATCATGATTGATAGGTTGACGTCATTGGTTCATGCTCAAAGACGAGGTGAGACCACTCTAATCTGACGATGTAAGCCAAATCAAGTCTGAGGTTAGGTGCAGGATTGAAATAATGTATCCTCTATTGGCAGAGGCAGGTCCAGACCAGAACCTTTTCACTTTGTAGTGCCAAATGACAGTCGTTAAGAAACAATCCAATCCGGCCTCTTCCAGCCACCGACAGTCATTCAGATGTAACCGTGGTCATGGACACATCTGAAACCAGGGTGGCTATCTTCTTCTCTATTCATAAGAGATGACATTATTGAATCTTTTCGGAAGGAATGAAAGGACTTTATGTGGGGGAGAGGTTGTGTCATAGACCTTTGGGCTGTTCAGAGATGGTCTCTCAAGTTTGACGTTTGATGGCCTCCCTTTTTCTCCATTTTCAAACCGTCTGTCTTTTCTGTCCAGAATATTTAAATGTTTGCCCTCAAGAGAGGGCTGTTTCTCTTTGAGGTCCAGGTAGACAGCTCAGTCCAGACCTCAAGAGTTGTGACATCTTCCTGCTCAGTGGCTGCTTGGTTTTCCCAATATAAAAATCACTAGACAGCAGATGCTAGATTGTTTTTCTGGGTTTGGAGTTTCTATTCATTGGGATGTACAATAGTCTCAAGGTGTTACCAGGTTTGAAGTCTATTGGTATCTTGTGTTTTCTTCTTCTGCGTATCTCAGATAGACCTGAGACGTATTGGACAACAATGTTATTGTGTCTACTGTGCTTTTCTTCTTTACTCACAGAGCTTTTGTTTTTTCTGGAGTTAGATGATTTTTATGAGGTTATGAGGGCATCCCTGTAGTTCTTGGGAACATTATCAACTCCAGTAGCAGGCAGGAAGTAAAACTTTCATTTTTTAACAATTTAGCACTTTCCCAACCCTTGTTGCTCTACTGCAACCATCACCAAATGGTGGAGCTTGGTCCAGATCCGGACCCAGTGATGGCTCGTTAAGGATCAATGACCAATTAAAGTGATAATATAATCATGCTTGCGAACCGATCGCAGCGGCAGTTTGTGGGTGTAATTCCTTCAATTATTGTTGTCCTTATTGTCCTTAATGTTGTCCTTCAGTTATTGTTGGTGACGTCACTCATAATGAGCCAATGAAATTGTTTGTTTACTTTCCCAGTGAATCTATTTTCCATGCCACTTAATATTCAAATGATAACCATGGCTTGCTAGGTAGTAACATTTAAAAGTGAAAGGACGGACAAATATACTGTGTTCATTCTTCAGAATCCATTGCCAAAGCGCTGTGTCTCATATGCTCTGAAACTGTAGAGGCCAGTATAAAAAAAATCCAAGAGTCATAACACATTCATTTAAAACACAACAACGTGCAAAGGAGTCTTCACTGAGGATTGTATGGATATTCACGACAGTTGTGGAGTGATTATGATGCAGAGATCTTAGTCAAAGATCAACTAAAAGAGGAATTGTGCAATAAATTCAGGCATGTTCATATATGTTGGCATTGGACAGAACACAACATAGACAGGCAGTTCCTTTGGGGCAAGAGTCAGAAATTAATTTGTATCTCAAATAGAAGGGACATCCCTTGAGGACAATGATGTCCAAATTCTGGATTGGGAGGACCACTCGTTTGAAATAGGTGTGAAAGAAGCCATATATGTCAAACTAAAAAGGATCTCCCTAAACAGAAGAGGAGGCTTGCACCATCACCTATAGTTTGTTTCCAACAATATCATGACATCTCCACCAAAGACTGTCCCATTCTACAGAAAGAGTGACCACTAAGTTTTGCCACCGGTGGGCGAACAACCTATTGTTGAAGAAAGTCCAGTTGCCGTAATTCAACCTTTGTGGATTACCATGACCTTGATGAGTGAGAATCTCCTCAGACATATTTCTATATTTGCCTCACCTTTACAACAGGCCAATAGTGTGGTTGTCCTAGCAGCTTGACAACAGCAGGGATACCATAGTGCAGCCGCACAGCATTCTGGGCCAGCTCAGCGTCTTGGTGGCGGGATGTGAGGTGACGCAGGGCGCAAACTGCTGGTTCGGCAACATCCTCCTTCTCCCCAGCACGTAGCACAGCATGGATCAGAGCCTCCACACCACCAAATTGAGTCACCAAAGTCTGAAGTACGAGAATTTGGGGAAATGTTTCATACAACAACAAATCATGGAGTTGATCAATACAGGCAATTAGTTATATAGAGTGTTCCCTTGCTCCATCGTGGTTCACCTTTTGTGGGTTCACGATTTCTAATGCAATTTCACTGCTTTTTAAAAACTATTTTACAGTGTACGGATGCTGTTAGAGGCTAAGCCTGGCCCTTTAAGAAGAATTGAGTGAATTGAGTATTCTTCTGTGTCATGATCGGCTTTAGACCATCTTCCTGTTGTGATCATGGTTGGCCATATGACAGCAAACTAGCAAACAGCTACTATACTACTAGCTACTGTATTGGCAGCCAGCTGTTAAAATAAACAATAGCCAACCATGCAACTCCAAACACTGCTCGGCCGTAAGCCCTCCCTCTGAAAAAAGCCACAATGCCGACAAAATGCTCTACACCAAAATGGCATAAGAGGTCAGCCAGACCCCGGACACGCTAAACCAAATCCACGGCTCGAACATATGAATCCTTGGCTCACGGAGTACAACCACAAATGCACGACCATGGCTGCAGAGTGGGCGAGTGATTAGCGCGCAGGCCACACGGCTAGGAGACCCACGTTCTACGCCTCGGCCATCTCTGTGTGGAATTTGCAAGTTCTCCCCATGCATGTGTGGGTTTTCTCCGGGTGAGGTTAATTGCAGACTCCAAATTGTATTTGGCGACCAGTCCAAGGTGTACCCGCTTCTCGCCCGAAGACAGCTGGGATAGGCTCCAGCACCCCCACGACCCTCATGAGGATAAGCGGTAGAAAATGAATGAATGAACAAATGCACCACACTTTAACAGGGACACAAAAACGCCATAGCCGAATGGCCGAATGGTCAGTGAGTCAATAATTTGTTGTGTCCATCCAACTAAGCAGGTTGCTCAATAAAATTGAAACACAATTTGAACTTTGAGAGTGCTTAAACATGAGAGAAATGTCAGGAAATATCTAAACTTAACTAAAAAAAACCCTCACCATACACTTTAGATTCTAAAGTGTATGGTATGGTCTTTTTTACAGTGTTAAAAGATATAAATAAATAAACAAATACAGTTGGCAGTTATATTTATTGCGGGCTATTTTGGGCACCTATCTCCGCAATAAACAAGGGAATACTGAATACTGTAATGTGTGTAAAGACAGGACAGTTACTCATTATTAAGTAGATGAATAACAAAAAGTGTTGTTACACAGATCATTCTAGAGTTTTAATAATCTATACGAAAATCATCACATTAGGAAGATTTTAGATTGTGACGTTTGAGATTCTAGAGTTGCATTTAACACGACACTGCAGGTTTCTTGTTGGTTATGTATTTACACATCAAATAACAATAAATAAATGCCCCCATTTTCTGGACACTCCATGTTAATCGTCATGGCTACCTTGTTGCGGGAGTTGTTACAGGTGAGGTTGGACAAGATGCCTGTTGCGCAGGTCAGCATATTGACATCATCTGAGCCCAGCTGGGTGACTAATATCTGCAGCAGACCATCCAACCCTTCCTACAGAGAGAGAGAAAGAAATGAAGGGTTTTGAACCTGAAGGGTTTCTCATTTGCAGCATAAGACAGGACTTGGCCATTAATACACAGTACACAACACCTTTTTAGTTAGGGTTTATTTTCTTTCAAATTACAAAAACAACAAAACTACACAAGTCACAGTCACACAAAGGAACAGGAAGAAACAGAACTTATTTAATCCAAATGCTGTTCACTACCGTTAATTATGTTAACATTGATAATCACTCATGTTCAATATTTTCTAAAAGTGAAATAAAATAATAAACAATACATCATATATGCTATAAATAAAAAATTAGTAAATCAATACATAATATCAGACACTTGGTTTCTCACCATTCTCACCCGCTTGTACTATGTTCGCGCATGCCCACTCTGTTGTGATTGGTCACAAGCCTAAAGTGCTACCTAACTAAGAACCATATCAGGAAGTCCGCCCCTCTGTGACATCACGAAGGGACAGTTTTACCACGTCTTTTGAAACCAACTGTTTTGAAAGCTTTCTTGGCTGTGGCTTCTTGGCTTCAACATCAATATTTTGTATTTCCAAATTGCCAACAAACATATGCATATCTTTAGTCAACAAAAACAGCAGCGGAAGTTTGGTGGTGTATCTCCATCCTGCCGTTGCCAGCTGAATATATGTAGTTCTTAACTTGCATTTGGGGGTATTTCCGGTGTTACATTGAAAATGTAAAGCAAGTGGTATCAGATTTAGTTCACCGGATAGTAAATATGAACAGGCATTATGAGCTGGAGAGTAAATCCATTTATAGTAGAACTGACAGCATTTAAATACTGTGTTATTTGAGGCATTATTATTGATCACCCTCTAGTGTTTTAACACGTACCTGCTTGGTAGCAGCATCTGACAGGTTACGGAGTGTCCACAGACAGTTCTGAATCAGACGCTGACTTGATCCGGTGAGATGCTGACCCAAAGCCTGCATACCGCCTTGGGTGATATGCAAAAATACACGGATATAACACTATATCACCTCTCAGCATAACTGTTTAGTTATTTTGCCATACCAGTTTCTACTATGGCGGGCTTGTTGCTGGGACAAACAGACAGTACTTTGAGCACCCGACTGGTGGTCCACAGAAGCTTCTCATAATTGTAGTTCCTCATGATGAACACCAGGCCATCTGGGCCCCCATTGGCAAGTATGATGAGCTGGTAAGAACATGGTATAGATGGTAAACACGGTAATAATAATATGTCCAGATATACAATGAATTATATCCCTCACCTTGCTCTCCTGGTTGGCGTAAGACAAGAGCTGCAGACAGTCTGTAGTGATAGCCAAGAACTTTGGGTTGCTTTTCTTCAGTAAGGGCACCATCCTCTGTAGACCATCAGCAAGACGCACAGCCATCTTGGCACCCTCTTGGTGCAACAACAGATTGTGAAGGGTGGTTATGGCGTAAAATAAAACAGACTCCACAGGTGAACTGTATAAATGAGAAAAATAAACATAATGACTTCCTTCAACCTCCTGCCAACATAAAGTAAATTACTCAAATAAGAAAAGAACAGAAATTATTATAATGAACTAAGTCACACTCAATCTGCTGGGATATCAAGCTGTATAGAATGGAAGCAATTAGAATAGATTATTCTTTTAGAAATATGACATACAACCTATCCAAATTGTCAGAAACAAAATTCATGGGGGTGGCATGATGTCCTGCCGTGTGGCATTTACCAAAGAACATGTTGTTTCTGGCGCGATAGGTGGGAATCTTTCAGCACCCCACCATCCGATTACGATTGGAACAGAAAGTTATTATTGATGCATATTTAATTTTATGTAAATGCACTTTTTTCACATTTCTCTTTGTCTCACCAAATAAGCATTCATGACTTACGATTTTAAAAACAGTGCATTTGGAATACAAAACAATTTCCATTTAATTGTATTAAACTAGGCTGCACAGTGGACGAATGGTTAGCGCGCAGGTCACACACCTAGGAGACCTGAGTTTGATTCCCGGCTTTGGCATCTCTGTGTAGTTTGCAATTTCTCCCCGTGTGTGCGTGGGTTTTCTCTGGGTACTCCGGTTTCCTCCCACATTCCAAAAACATGCTAGGTTAATTGGCCACTCCAAATTGTCTATAGGTATGAATGTGAGTGTGACGATCACCTGCCTGGAGCTGGGACAGCTGGACACACCTGTTCCCCATCAGACTGCTCCGCTACTTAGGCTGATTGGAGGCATTGCAAGCTCCACTTCAAGTGGCACACGGCGGCTTTTCCCTCCGAGCGTGCGAAAGTCGCAATCGTCATCTCCCATCTCTCGGGGCGAGCCTGAGTATGGGCCACTGCCCTTATGACTGTAGCATTGACCTCCTCCCGGGGGCCGCTTTACCCTCATCCCGCCTATATAACCTCTCTAAGCCCGAGATGAAAGCCCTTGAGTACTACATCTCCTCCCCTCTCTCTGGACCCTCCTCCTCACCCCTTGCTGCGGGGTTCTTTTTCATCGAAAAGAAAGACGAATCGCTACGTCCCTGCATCGACTATCACACCGTCAATGAAATTACGATAAAAAATAAATACGCCCTACTCCTACTGGCCTTTACACCCCTTCACACTGCCAAATTCTTCACCAAGCTTGACCTCCGCAATGCCTATCACCCGTGTGCATTCGGGACGGTGATGAATGGAAGACGGCGTTTAACACACATATCGGCCACTTTGAGTACCTGGTAATGCCCTTCGGTCTCACAAATGCCCACGGCGTCCAAAACTTAGTCAACGACATCCTTCGCGATATGCTCGAACGCTTCCTTTTTGTATACCTCGACGATATCATCTTTTCCCCTTCCCTTGAAAGACACAACCAACATGTACACCTGGTTCTCCAACGTCTCCTGGAGAACAAATTATTTGTTAAGGCTGAGAAATGCTGTTTTCACGCATCATCCACCCCGTTTCTGGGGTTTGTCGTGGAAAAGGGCCAGCTTAGAGCTGACCCTGCCAACATTCAGGCGATAACTAACTGACCGGTCCCAATCTCTCGCAAGCACCTACAAAGGTTTCTAGGGTTCTCCAATTTTTACCGCCGTTTCATCCGCAACTTCAGTCGCATCGCAAAGCCCCTGAAACAGACTCACCTCCTCCACGATCCCGTTCGTTTGGACCCCGGAAGCAGACTCCGCTTTCAAAACGCTTAAGGCTCTTTTCCCTTCTACACCTGCCCTTGTTCACCCTAACCCTTCTTTGTCGAGGTCGATGCCTCTGACACAGGTGTGGGGGCCGTCCTCTCCCAGCACTCCACCACCAACCAGAGACAGCACCCCTGCCCCTTCTTTTCCCGTCGCCTGACACTCCAGCTGAACGGAATTACGACATTGGCAACAGGGAACTCCTGGCCATCGTCCTGGCCCTCCAGGAGTCGAGGCACTGGTTGGAGGGGGCGGAACTCCCATTTACAGTCCTCACGGATCACAAGAACCTGGCCTATCTCCGCTCCACTCATAGATTCAACCCCCGCCAAGCCAGGTGGGCCCTGTTCTTCACTCGTTTTAACTTCATTATTACCTGCCGCCCAGGATCCCAGAACACTAAGTCGGACGCCTTATCCCGCATTTACGCTGCCCCCACCAAACAGACCACCCCGGAACCTATCATCCCTTACTCTTGCATCCTCAACATCCACCTTGACGCCTGTTTGTCACTCCCAGACTCCACTCCGACATGTTATGCAGGGCCCACAGTTCCAAGCTGGCACGCCAACCCGGTATCAACCGCACCATCTTCCTCCTTTTCCAACGTTTTTGGTGGCCCACCCTCCGAGCAGACGCCAAGAGGTTTGTGGCCGACTGTGCAGTCTGCGCCCGGAACAAGGCCTCCCACCAGGCCCCCGCTGGACTCCTCCACCCCCTGCCCATCCTGTCCCGGCCCTGGTCCCACATAGCCGTGGATTTTGTTACTGGTCTCCCCCCTTCAAGCGGCAAGACCACCATCCTCACCATCGTGGACAGATTTTCAAAGATGGCTCTCTTCATCGCCCTCCCCAAGCTCGCCTCTGCCCTGGAGACCGCTCAGCTCCTGGTTTCACGGCATTCCGTTGGAGGTGGTTTCTGATAGAGGTCCCCAGTTCTCGTCCGCAGTTTGGAGGGCTTTTTGCAGGTCCCTGGGGGCAACCCCCTGCCTCACTTCCGGCTACCACCCACAGAGTGACGGTCAGACGGAACGGACCAACCAGGACCTGGAGGCTGCCATCCAGCCATCAACAGCCAACCACATGGGCCACCAATCTTCCTTGGATTGAGTATGCTCATAACTCCCTGATAAGTTCCGCCACAGGCTTGTTCCCATTCCACGCCACCTATGGTTTCCAGCCACCAGCATTCTCCTCCTTGGAACCGGATTCCACAGTCCCATCGGTGGCCGCCCACCTCCGCCGGGCACGCTCAGCCTGGCACAACACCCGCTACGGTGTTCACGTCAAGGACATCTGAGCGGAACCAACGGGTAGCCAACCGCCACCGCACATCTGCCCCCCACTACCAGGTGGAACAAGAGGTGTGGCTGTCCTCCCGTGACCTGCAGTTTTGGACGTGAGAAGAAGGGACAGGGGCTCACCAACTTTTACCGCCGGTTTCCTGAGAAGCCAGGAGGCGCTCGTTAAGGGGGGGGGGGGCACTGTGACGATCACCTGTTGCCTCTTGTGGTGCTCGCCCTCTCTCTGTCTCTCCCTCCAGTCTATCGCCCGCCTGGAGCTGGGACAGCTGGACGCACCTGTTCCCCATCAGACCGCTCCACTACTTAGGTTGATTGGAGGCAGCTGGGAGTCGCTGGTTCTTTGGCACTCTACCCGACATCCCGACCTTGCTGCCAGCTCTCTCGCTCCTGTCTAGCTGTTCCTGCCTCCCATGCCAGTAGACCCTAGCCTGTTTCCTCATCCTGGTGTGCCTCGTCCACCGCCCACCTTAGTTTGTTCCTCTTTTCTTTTGTTACTAAAGAATGTTCAACTCCTTCAACCTGCATCTGCATTCTTGGGTCCGCTACCGAGGACTCGTAACAGTGAATGGTTGTTTGTCTATATGTGCCCTGTGGTTGGCTGGCGACCAGTCCAGGGTGTACGCTGCCTCTCGCCTAATGTCAGCTGGGATAGGTTCCAGTATGCCCTGGTGAGGATAAGCAGTACAGAAAATGGATGGATGGACGTATTAAACTAATCGAAAAGTTCCAACTTTGTTGTACAAAGCCAAAGGTAAGCGGTACCGTATCTTGAATCAAAAAATGTAAATGTGTCTTACTCACATATTTAAAAATGTAAACATTTGTGTAACAGTAACAAATTGGTATGTTATGGTATCATTTATGAAGAACATGCATACAGTGAATTCATGTTACAATTCATAATTCCACATGTCTAAAAAGGAGTAGTAAGAAGCAGAGTTTATTTAATTCTACCCCCTCGCTAATACATTTGTCCACTTACTGTATTCAACAAGTGCTATTTACCAAAGTAACTCAACACACATAAAATACTCGTTCTAAATTAACAGCTCAACAGCCTGCCATCTCACGGCCTCCTTCATCGGGTGGAATCGAATTACGTGGCTTCTTATGTTTGTTGTGTTGCCAAAATTTTATTTTAGCATGACACAGCTTAAATATAACATGGCTGTTGTCATCTTTCCGCTGTCAACATTGGAGAGGCCAAAGTGTTTCCATGAATTGGAAGGGGCTGCGTAGATCTCACTTTAACTACTAATTATCACTCAGTTTAATACACAATTCACACAGACACACAAAGAGGATAATGCAAGATGTTGCGGGGGATGACTCTAGATGAGAACAAACACACGCCAAATGACAACATAAAGCAACAGGGGAGCAAAGGGTGGGATAGTGCATGTTGACAAGAAAAGGTTAAAAAAAAAGCTATGAGAGTACCTAGATGGACACCAACCTGCATTCTGTTAAGCACTTCATTTTATTCAGTCTTCCTTTCACTTTCAGGGTGAATTAAGCTTTGAATTAATTATTAGTGTGAATTATTCATCCTCAGTAAAGGCTTAAAAGGGATTAACTTTGAAAAGCTGACTAGCTTTCGTTGAAAAGGCCACAGATATGATAAAACACATGCATATCATAATAACAATTGTCCGTCCATCCATCGTCTTCCGCTTATCCAAGGTTGGGTCACGGGGGCAGCAGACTTCCCTCTACCCAGGTACTTCGTCTAGCTCCTCCTGGCGGATCCTGAGGTGTTCCCAGGCCAGTTGAGAGACATAGTGTCCTGGGTGTTCCCCGAGGCAACCTACCTGTCAGACATGCCCTGAACACCTCAGGGAAGCATCAGAAAGGCAGACAGATGTCCCGGTCACCTCATCTTCTCCCAATGCAGAGATTACTACGATTACAATGCAGAGGCTACTCAATTTCTCTCAGATGAAAGTGCATCTCATCCAATCTCTGAGGGAGAGCCAAGCCACCCTATGGACCCACAATATTGTCCTTTCGGTCACTACCCATATCTCATGGCCATAGTTGAGGGTAGGAATGTAGATCGACCGGTAAATTTAGAGCTTTGCCTTTTGGCTCAGCTCTCTCTTCACCACAATGAAACAATGCAGAGTCTGCGTCACTGCAGAAGGCGCACAAATCCACCTGTTGATCTCTTATTCTATCGTTCCCTAACTCATGAACGTGAGCCTGAGGAACTCCTTCACATCTCATCCCCGGCTTGCAAATGGCACTCCACATTTTTGCAGGCAAGAACTATGGACTCAGACTTGGAGGTGATGATTCCCATCCCAGCTGCTTCACACTCGGCTGCGAACAGAATCAGTGAGAGTTGAAGGTCCCAGCTCGATGAAGCCAACAGGACCACATCATCTGCACAAAGCAGAGACCTAATCATGAGGCCACCAAACCCCTCAAAGCCCTGGCAGTGCCTATGAATTCTTTTCATAACAATAATGAATCGATGACAAAGGGCAGCCCTGACGGAGTACAACCTTCACTGGAAAAAGGTCAGTATGCTAGCAATGCGGAAAACCTAATCACGATTGTTTTCATAAAATATCTTCCAATTAAAAAATTATGATTGATAAAATAATATATTTTATAAGGTATCGTTAATTTCACCTAAAGGCATTTCGCTTAAAGGCAGCACATTGTTCAAGTACCCATTTGAGAAATTGTGTGTGCTGGGGCCATCTTGGTTTTAGCCCACGATTAGCTTTTTTTGGTTTTCTTGATTGCCGTTAGAGAATCCTGAGGTGAGTCAGGTTCGTTGAAATATTCAGATATTATGTTGGCTTCCCATCAAAGCTCACTTCTAGTCATGTGACAGCGACGTGGCAGTAGTGGGTCAGTGACATCATCGTTCTCGTATTGTCTGTATAGGAGTAGCAGATACTGGCTGTGATATCTTCATATATCATCCAAGAATAAATAAATTTAGCTCCCGTTTGGGTGGCATTATTTCAGAGCAGGCAACAACATCTTGTCTCTAGCATAGTGACAGCACAACTGATAGCTCCTCCATGCAACATACATACTCCACAGATACCTAACATTAAGGACATCTTGGGGAATTGAAGAGTAACAACAACCAAATATACACTTACAGCACACAAGCCGAGAGCACCCGGTCGCGGCTGTCCGTGTGAAAAAGATTACAACATGCATCCTGCAACGTATTGAGAGGGTGTTATATTTCATCATAACCACACAGGCAGTGTTTGATGCAGCTGTACCTAAGGTTGTGGCCGGTCAATGTGGCAGTCATTTGGTTACTGTTACTGTATATTGTAAGTGGCATACCTGTTTTATGATGACTTCATAGAATAAGACAAAAATACATTTAAAAGTGCTCATGCTGCCCCTGATGCATAAGTGACTGAGGTAATACAAGCATGAACAGAGCTGTCTTGTCAAATGCACCGTACCTTATGAGAGAAATTTACCAAGTAACTTGAGATACAAAATGAAATAGAGACGAGCTGAAGAAAACCTAACAAAGTGGAGGCAGTGCGACCAAATGCATGAGCCATTATGTGAATGAGGCATCGCTCAGCTCCTGTGTGGCTGCTACCATCTCAGGAGAGGCGTTCACTGTGTGTGACTGGCCAATCAAGAGTGATTACATAATGAACATTTTCTTTAAACTCAAATGTGGATGCTGATGAAATGTATTCATTTCATACTCGTATGTGGCAAAAATGCATTATCAACGAGTATCCAGCTCCATCCATCCATTGTCTACACCGCTTATCCTCGTTAGGGTCTTACCGGGGGTAATGCTGGCCTATCCCAGCTGTCTTCGGGCGAGAGGTGGGGTAAACCGCGACTGGTCGCCAGCCAATCACAGGGCACATAGAGAAAAAGAAACATTCACACCCACATTCATACCTATGGACAATTTGGAGTCGCCAATTAACCTAGCATGTTTTGGAATGTGGGAGGAAACCGGAGTCCCCGAAGACAACCAACGCACAGGGAAAACATGAAAACAAACACAGATGCCCAAGCGGAGAATGCAACCCACATCTTCCTGATCTCCTGACTGTGTGGCCAACATGCTAACCATTCGGCCACTGTGCAGTCCGAGTATCCGGCTCATCACGAGTAAATATGCCTCAATTTGTGTGTTTTCTCATGGATGTTGTGCAACCCAGAATTTTGCTTAACCAAATAATTTTGCAATGGAGATTAGGAAAGAAGAGGGCAAGAATTTATTCCTAATTGTTGTGTCTCCTAGGGGTGATCCCAATAGGTTCCCAATAATTACTCCTGTGATTATTGTGCACTGTCCAGTTGTTTCACTTACTTTTATCATCACAGAACTGATCAAGGCAAATTTATGTATTTGTTTAACTTGGTAGTCCAATTAAAGTCTTTACCTTTACCAATTAAAGTCTTTAAAGTCTTACCTTAGCATGCGAACCAACGCTGGTATCCCTCCGGACTTGAATATGACCTGCAGTCCCTCACTCTGGTGTGACAGACTGTGGAGGACGCTAGCTGTGCAACGAGCTGTTTCCATGTCAACTGTTGTAGTCATGGCGCGAACCACCGCACCTATCATGGTCGGGGACTGCACCAGAACCCGGCGACTGGCCTCTTTACGAGTGAGCTGGTTGACTATCATGGCTGCCTTGTTCACCACAACCTAGTAAGTACAGCAAGAAATGTGTTAGGGATGGGTTTGTCATATGGTCAAAACTAAAATAGAAGTCAAGATTTGTTGTTAATCATTCAACCTTTCTATAACAGCAGATGTATCATAAATTACAGTGAATGGTTTATTCTTTAATAATATGCAATAATAAATGCAATATATATTCATAACCATTTGTGAGCATACATTTCTACAGCCCTATAATCTATGCAAGTCATTTTCAAATCCTGCCTGGGGTTTTGTAGAAATATATTTCCAGACATTTAAATTCATTTTTATGATAAATGTTTCTCATACTTCAGGTAAGTCTGCTTCTGTCTCCCTCATAAAAGAAAAAAGCTATAATATTGCAATTATTACAATTCAAATTACAGAAACATTACACACTACACAGTCTGGACACAACATGTCATGTGGATTTATTGCATGTTCACGTCAAACTTTTGCATTACAAATTTGGGAAATCATATTTAATATTTAATGTGTTGTGATCACTTCAATGCTCTGAGAATACAACGACCTATGTATGATGTATGAATGAACAAATCCACAGTAAAGTGAAAGTGGCAGGAAGTACCGGATCATCATCTGCAAGCAGCTTAGTGAGCTCCGGCACTGCTCTCGTTGCCAGCTCTGCATCATCCTGGTAGTTGATCAGGTGGACTATAGCTGTCTTTAGTAACTGTGATGGCTCAGCCAATCTTTGCACATTGCTCTGTTGTGTGGCATCCGATTGGAGAGGCATGGCTACCTCTCCCTCCACCAGCGTCTCTGGAAACATGGCAGCCCTGACACGCTGAGCCCGGGTTAGTGAGTACTGAGCATCTAAATCTGGGGAAATAAATTGTGACACAGAAAGCATGAAGTGACACCATCCATTGATGACCACAGTGGACTTCAGATGACCGGGTCACATGTCGGGACATGTATTCTATGCAGATAGTATTTAATGTGATACGATCATTGATACAATCAAATTAATGATGTCAATTAGATATTGCTTTGGAGGTTGAGGTAACTTCTAACTCTGGATGCCAGTTGACTGCTATGACTGGGCGACAAAGAAAATGAACTGAGGACAGCAAACTGAAACCGACATACCCTAAGTCTGAGAAAATATTTTTGTCTTTACTCTTTTCAATGAAAGTGAATATGGCTATGTTCACACTGGAGGGTCTTCTTCTTTCTCTTTCAGCTTTCCCCTTCAGGGTCCTCCATCCAACCCTCTTTGGTCTTCATCTACGCCTCCTATCTGGCAGCTCTAAACGCAGCATCCTTCAACGAATACATTCACTATCTCACCTCTGGACATGTCCGAACCATCTCAACCATCGTCAACATTTTCTTTACCAAATTGTTTTGCATAGGATATTTTAACAAGGCGATTGGATATGGCAGTTTGTGGGGAACTTGTAGCGACGTCTGTTCCGAGCAGCGTGTGGGTATAAGGGGACCGCAGCCAAGAGTGATAGGACATTGAGCTGCGTTAATGACACATATTTTTATAGTCAATATCAATGTGTACCTTTCCCTCACATTTGCAGGACAAAATGTATAAACATAAAAAAAATCCAAACAAAATTACTCAATTGATTGAGGGAAATAAGTATTTAATCCCCCAGCATGATTCTATGGTGTACAGCCTTATTCATCAGCCTCTCAATGCCTTGGCGTCTTCATGTACACTTTGCATCCTGTTGTTTGGGTCAAATTCAGCATTTCTTTGCCTCCAAACACATCAAGTCATGTTGATGCCAAAGACCTCAATTTAGTCACATTCCCCTACACGTTATCTGAATCATTTATTTGTGTTCATTGGCAAACTTCAGATGAGACTGTACATATGCCTTATTGAGGAGGTGGACCTTGCGGCCGCTGCAGGATCTCAATCGATGACAACAAAGTTGTACAACAAAGTTTTATTCATGCTTTTCATGGTGACTGTGATGCCAGATCCTTCCTTATAATCAGTGTTGGGCAAGGTTACTTTAAAAAAGTAATTAGTTATATTTACTCGTTACTTCTCCATAAAAGTAACTGAGTTACTAATTGAGTTACTCACTACAAAAGTAACTAGTTACCAGTAAAAGTAACTATTGCATTACTCACCCCTGATCCCCCCCCAAGACGTGGACAAATTTATTATTTCAAAGACATAATGTACATTTGACGTGTACATTTTTACCTTTCACCTCAATGAGGTTAAAGTAGTGTCTGTACTTCCCTTTGGCAAACGCTGTATTCTCACTCAATGTGCTCTAAACACCCACCCACCCAAGTTCTCTGATTGGCTGAAGACGCAATCTTACTAAACCTTAGCCAATGCTCATTGCTTATGTGGTTATCTCACAACCCTCCCTTGTCACTCTGCAACACTCTCACTGTGCTGCAGATTAGTTATGAAGTTGGTGATATATTTTTAGGCGGCTTCAGTAACGTGCAGTAACGGGGTGTCAAAAATAGTAACGGCTTTATGCTGACAGTAATAGTAATTAGTTAGATTACCCGTTACTGAAAAAGTAATGGCGTTAGTGGCGCCGTTTATTTAAACGCTGTTTAAATAAAATTCCCATCACTGCTTATAATTCTCAGTATCAAGCATGCACTAATGCAAGGGGTGGTTAACCATAGATTCCAGAAGCACAAGGAGTGGTGGTCTTAAGTTTGGATATTTTGTCCTGAGGACTATTTAATTTAATCTCATCTTACTTCACTTGGTGTGTGTGCATGTGCCTGATGAATCAAATCAGTATGGAACTGGAGTAATTTCAGTTCATGATGAATCAAAACTTTGGCATAAGGCAGGACTAACAGACCTGAAAATGAACATAGCAGCAATGAGGATTGTTCAGACATGACGCTTCAATCATTCCAAAGAGAATTCCAACATATATTATTAAGTGCACGACAATGGCATTTTCTATTTTTCAATCTGCAGTTTGCCTGGCATATTGCCTGCTCAATTTCACCGACATGATTTTGGCTGTAAGCAAGTGTAATATGTAGTCCTTTGAGGAAATATATTGACGTGGAGAAGCTGTCCGAGGAAATCAATACTGCATATCCACACAAGAAATAAACTTGCTTTTTCCTCGCATTTTTACAAGGATTTAAATTTTTTTGATCCAAACAAGGCACTTATTTCTCTCAAATCAGTTATTATTGTGTGTGTTAGACATAACACACACTGATTACTGAAAATGATTATTGCACAGTTGTGCTGTCATCTTTTCACTTGCTAATTTGCTATTTTTTTCAGACCTTTGTATTGAGTTATGGAGTGATGATACACCACACAGAAAGCTTTCTAGATTGCTCAGAATCTGCACCTATTCCAGCTGTATTTCCCTGGCTATCCAGAACGGTCTGTTAATTTGTTCTACACATGGCCTGCCTGCGGCACGCCCACTCTGCTGTAATTGGTCATGCTCCCAAGCGCTCCTGAGGATTTCAGGGCTACTGCTGAACCCCGCTTTTTAATTTTGACAGTACGGGAGCTACTGGTAGTTCATGAGCCTAGAGACTCCTGATTTACCGTGTATGTTCTCTAGGAGTGGTAACGTAGGTCCGTGTTTACTGAGTGCAGACAATCTTGACACAACAACAGTAGTGTAAATTTGGTCAGTAAATGTTTTTTGCGGGGCTATCAGTATTTTTGACAAAAATTTTGTCTTGGCTTTCGTACACTGTCTTGCTTATTGAACAATATTGTCTGTGGCAAATGAGTCTATTTTCCCTGTACCGTAACATTCCACGTAATCAATTGCCCATAGTGCCAAATGTGTTGCTGACACTATGTCCATACAGTTTTTGTTGAGAGCAACTACTAAATAAAATGCCACGGGAAGAAAGTTGTTACTGCCAGCTATTTGTTAAAGAAGTTGAGAAACACTATTGAATTCTAGAAAGAACTTATCGCAAGCTACCAAGATAGTGTCCGCATGGCCAGTCTTGCTTGGCTGCATGGTAAGTAACAAAACAGATCAGAAGAAATAGTTGTTGGTATGCATTCTTTCATGTCAATTCTCTATTGTCTGCATGCCATCATCCATTTTCCTCTACTTATCCCGGTCCGGGTCGCGGGGGCAGCAGTCTCAGTAGGGAAGCCCAGACTTCCCGGTCCCCGACCACCTCCTCCAGCTCCACCGGGAGGACACCAAGGCGTTCCCAGGCCAGCTGTGAGACATAATCCCTCCAACGTGTTCTAGGTCTGCCCCGGGGCCTTTTACCGGCTGGGCATGCCCGGAACACCTCACCAGGGAGGCGTCCGGGAGGCATCCGGACTAGATGCCCGAGCCACCTCAACTGGCTGTGAAGGAGAAGCGGCTCGACTTTGAACCACTCCCGGATGGCCTCACCCTATCTCTTAGGGTGAGTAGCTACCCTACGGAGGAAACTCATTTCAGCCGCCTGTATCCGCGATCTCATTCTTTCGGTCATGACCCAAAGCTCATGACCATAGGTGAGGGTGGGAACATAGATCGACCGGTAAATTGAGAGCTTTGCCTTCCGGCTCAACTCTCTTTTCACCATGACGGTCCGGTACAGCGACTGCATTACTGCCGAGGCTGCGCCAATCCGTCTGTCGACCTCACGCTCCCACCTTCCCTCACTCGTGAACAAGACCCAGAGATACTTAAACTCCTCCACCTGGGGCAGGACCTCATTCCCAACCCGGAGGGAGCACTCCACCCTTTGCGGCTGAGAACCATGGCCTCTGATTTGGAGGTACTGAGTCTCATCCCAGACGCTTCACACTCAGATGCAAACCGTCCCAGTAAGCACCACATCATCTGCAAATAGAAGAGATGAGATTCTAAGGCCCCCTAACTGAACTCACTCAACACCTTGGCTGCGCCTAGAAATTCTGTCCATGAAAATTGTGAACAGAATCGGTGACAAAGGGCAGCCTTGGTGGAGGCCACGTTTACCGGAAACAGGCTCGACTTACTACTGGCAATGCGAACTAGACCTGCCCCATTTGTACAAGGACCTGATAACACGTAGTAGCGCGCCACCAATCCCGTACTCCTGGAGCACCCCCCAAAGGACACCACGATGGACATGGTCAAATGCCTTTTCCAGGTCCACAAAGCACATGTAGACTGGTTGGGAAAACGCCCATGCACCCTCAAGCACCCTCGTGAGGGTGTAGAGCTGGTCCAGTGTTCCACGACCAGGACGAAAACCAAATTGGACCTCTTGTAACAAAGGTTCGACCAACGGTCGTACCCTTCTCTCCAGCATCCTGGAATAGACTTTCCCAGGGAGGCTGAGGAGTGTGATCCCCCTATAGTTGGAACCGGCACCTCCGGTCACCTTTCTTGAAAAGGGGGACCACCACCCCGGTCTGCCAATCCAAGAGGCGTGCCAGCCAAGAGTGTCCCTCAACATCCAGAGCCTTGAGGAATTCTGGGCGGAACTCGTCCACCCCCGGAGCTTTGCCACTGAGGAGCGTTTTGACCACCCCAGATACCTCAGCCATGGTGATGGTACTGTCCACGTATGTGTCCTCAGACTCTGCTTCCTCTGTGGAAGGTATGTCAGTGGGATTGAGAAGGGCCTCAAAGTATTCCTTCCACCATCCGACTACATCCCCAGTAGAGGTCAGCAGGCCCCCGTCTCCACTGTAAACAGTGTGGACCGGGCACTGCTTCCCTTTTCTGAGGCGCCGGACAGTTTGCTAGAACCTCTTTGAGGCCGACCGAAAGTCGTGCTCCGTGGCCTCACCGAATTCCTCCCACACCCGAGTTTTTGCCTCAACAAACACTGAAGCTGCGAGCTGTTTGGCCTGGCGGTACCTGTCAGCCGCTTCTGGAGTCCCACAAGCCATCAATGCTCGATAGGACTCCTTCTTCAGCTTAACGGCGGCCCTGACCTCTGGTGCCTGCCGCCACGACTAGCACCGACCGCCTTGCGGCCGCAGCTCCGGTTATCTGCCTCAGCAGACCTGGTGCCAAGGGCACTTATTTGACATCCCTATGTTCGAACATGGTGTTAGTTATGGACAAACTGTGGTTCACACAGAAGTCCAGTAACATTACACCGCATGGGTTCAGATCAGGGAGGCCATTCCTCCCAATCACGCCCCTCCAGGTCACACTGGCATTGCCCACATGGGCGTTGAAGTCTCCCAGTAGAACGACGGAGTCACCAGCTGGGTGCTCTCTAGGACCCTCCTGATAGACTCCAAGAAGGCCGGGTACTGCGAACTGCCGTTTGGCGCGTACGCACAAGGACCCTTTCCACAGCCCAAAGGCATAGGGAAATGACCCTCTTGTTCACCGGGGCTGACTCCAACACAGAGGCACCAAGCCAGGGCGGTATTAATAAGCCCACACCAGCTCCC
Source organism: Doryrhamphus excisus (assembly GCF_030265055.1). NCBI lineage: Eukaryota > Metazoa > Chordata > Actinopteri > Syngnathiformes > Syngnathidae > Doryrhamphus > Doryrhamphus excisus. The sequence continues at coordinate 9,172,917 of NC_080480.1, forward strand.
AGCTTCTCCCTTGCAAGGTCCAGCCCCTCTCGAGGAGTTTGGTTCCAGAACCCAAACTGTGGGTCGAGGTGAGTCCGACTATGTTTAGTCAGAATATCTCAACCTCTCACACAAGTTCAGGTTCTTTCCCCACTAGAGAAGTGACATTCCATGTCCCAAGAACCAGATTTGGCCGCCGAAGACCAGGTCGTCCAGGCACCCACCCTTGACCGCCACCCAACACACAATGCAACAGACCCTCATGCTTGCCCCCGTGGGTGTTGGGTCTACGAGGGGGAGATCCCGTGTGGCTTCGCCTGCGAGCCCCTCCCCCCGGCCTGGCTCCAGGGTGAGGCCCCGGTATCCCACATCCAGGCGAGGTACGGTTCCTCCTATTGCTTTGGTTCATAAGGGTCTTCTGAATCACTCTTGGTCTGTCCCATCACCTCAGACCTGTTTGCCTTGGGAGACCCTTGTCTGTATGTAAAGCTAATAATTCTGTATAAAATTTATCGTTGTTAATATTGCGTGTCTGCAACAGATTGATTTCCATTTACATTATTTCCTATGGGAAAAATTGCTTCTCTGACTTAAATGAATAAATAACAAAAACTGAGGTTCCACTGTATCTTGCACCCCAAAAATGACCTGGGGATCAAACCCAGAACCTGCGGCATGAGAGACAAACACTATACCACCTGAAAAAGATATAATGTCAAAGTGGCACAGATTGAGAGATTAATATTTGCTCTGCTGAGCCCTCATTGACCCTGAACAGGTAAGCAGGGTAGAATGGATGGAGACTAAGCAGACAGAAACACAAAAAACAGTCAACTTTTACCAAAAGTCTCACCTGTGGGGCCTTCCTGTTCACCAGCTGATCCTCCTTCAGCCTTGGTTGTTACAGGTGCAGTGGTAGTACTCGTTATATTACTTGTGTACTTCTTACTGCCACTGTACCCAGTACTGCTGTCATCATCCCGCACCGTGGTGGCGCCCGATTGGATGCCAGAGTCTGATGCATAGTAGGTCTGCTGCCACTCGGCCACTTTCACCACACTGTTTGCCTCACTCACTGCAAAAAACATCACATCCCACAGATCAGAAGATATTTGAGAAGCAGTACACCGCAAGCCCCCTCTAAATAAATGGCTTGTCCCCCAAAATCAACATTTTAAAAGTAGAAACTCAAAGAAAAAAACACAAGACAGCTCCACTCATCGCTCATTTCTGAGGTTATGCTTTTTCACATTTTTCACATTCATGATCAGATCAGATCTACCCACCCGATCACAATTTTTACCTAATATTGTTCATTTTTTCTCAAGGAGGATGAGGAAGAGATACTGCAAATATACCATCAAAGGTTCTCCTATTTGGCCATGTAGAGCAGGACTGCTGGTGGAAAACAAGTAAGATGCCTGGATTAGCCTGATGTTGTGTTTCCTGTAACTGTCAGCAACACATGACGTGTCCCAAGAGGTGGTGTACTTGGTACATGATGTGCTTTGTGGCCTGTGATGTGCATTTAAAGTCAATGAGAGACGCTCATTTGATTGGTTAAGATTACACTTGGCTGTGTTAAACCCTCTCACACCTTCTCTCCTCCCTCTTTGTCACTCTTTGCCACAGTGAGACGGATGGAGGTGCAGGTGTGTGGTTGCTGCGCTAGACTGCTCTGCGACACGACATTTGCAAAGTGTGCTGGCCACACCCTGTTGGCACAGTACAGGCACGGCGCAGGGCAGGTTTCCCCCCACATTCCAAAAATATGCATGTTATTTAATTGTCGACTTCAAATTGTCCATAGGTATGAATGTGAGTGTAAATGGTTGTTTGTCCATATGTGCCATGTGATTGGCTGATGACCAGTCCAGGGTTTAGCCCACCATTCGCCCCCAAGACAGCTGGGATAGGCTCCTGCATTACTGTGACCCTAGTGGGGATAAGTGGTATAGAGAATGGATGGATAAATTACCTGTGGGTGTGAAGTCACGTCGTTGCTACGTCACCAGGTCGCATGACGGTGTGTCACCAAGTCACATGACGGTGCGCCACCAATCAGTGCAGTATATTATCCGGGAGGGATTACACACCGATAGCCATGAGCCATACCTCTTGACCCTCTGGACACTCAATTGCCGGGCCATTGAACTGTTGCCATATGCCTTGGGATTCTGGCTTTCTTTTGAATATTTTAATGAATGTACCACATTGTAAATTGATTGAGCTAGAATTGTAATGGCCATTCGTAGCTAAATATGTGTGTATTGTTCTATGGTGTTTGTTTCACATTATAATATAAGGTACCACCACATCTTAATTATTTGTGTTTTGCCTCCTTACTCTCACTTCTAGAGCCAAATTTTGATTTTCTGAGTCTAGCCCAGATCTTGTAAACTGTCCTTGTTTGGTACTAGTCTACTCTAATAAGGCAACGTACATGCTACAATAAGGTATAAATAAAAGGTAAGACCACAAATGTTAATACAGTCATTGTCACAATGTGGGCGTTACCCCCTCGGGACAGCTTTTTTAGTTTCCTTCTTTGCCTCTGTTCCGGTGTCCATGCCCTTATTTTGTAACTACTTCCTTGTTCCCTTCCGTTTTCTCTATCCCTGTTTATTTCACGCACCTGCCTCAATTTCATACTCCCTATTTAGTTCAGGTGTGTGCTCTTTCTGTTGTGGCTTCATTGTCTTTTGTTTGGCTTGTTTGGAAAGCTCTCAAGCCCTCTCAAGCCTTTTCGTACAATACGTTTTTTGAATAATAAGAGGAACCTAGGTACCACTGTACTTGGGTAGTCTTTGTCTGATCCTTTTAAGATCCTTCTTTTAAATCTCTGACTTGTTTATAGACCCGGTCCCCAGTCGTTTGGGATGTTCTATATTTGCTGTACTGCTGTACTCGACAGGATCAATATGTTTTTATTATCATTGAAGCCATAATCCTGACAAATCATTGGCTGAGTCACCTAAGTTTGAAAGAGGATGTGCGTTCCATTATTAGTCACTCGGATATCCCACCCAAACAGCTGGAGCTCCATTCTTTTGGAAAGACAAGGTTGGCGCACCCTCACGAGTCAGGCGCAGGAATATCTAGAGGGAGACACAGCGAGTGACTGTGACAGATGCAAGAGAAAGAAGAAAGAAGGCCTTGACTGCTGACCCAGACAACTGCAGATAATTCCCTTGACCCCACTGCACCCGTGGCTGCCGCTCGAGGATTGGACTGTACAGCCATTGGGGGGCCCACACCAGGAGAGGACAACTTATATCATCAGACCAATGGACAACCAAGTACCTCAGACATTTAGTATCATACTACTATGAGGCAACTGATAAAATAATTTAGATCCAATGTTTTCTCATCCCCTCCCCAATCATTCAACCCCTTATCTTGTTTTCTCTATCTACCCAATATCCCTCAACTCTATCTATCTCAACGCAACCAATCAAGACAGATGGTTGCCCCACAGAGGCTGGGTTTTGTTTGAAATTCCCTCCTAGGAGGGAGATTTTCTTGCCTTTGTCACCAGGACTTGCTATGTGGGTTTCCGTTGGCTGTAATGTGTGATGAGCATAATTCTAGACCTGCTCAATGTTTAAAGACCCTTGAGATCACTTCTGTTATGAATTGGCTTGATAGAAATACAATTGACTTGACTGACTTCTGCAGAGAGACCACCGTGAGACAGATTAGTTTTACTCTACTGATGATGTGTTGTTGCAATAATAATTCTGTCGGCACTGTAGCATCTCAATCCATTATGGAGAAGTATTACCATTTTTTTTTTTGGTGGTGTTTTTTGTTTTTGTGGCTCCATTGGCATCATTAACGAGTTTCCTGCAAAGTTAATTCTGCACAGTAAATTCCCCAGTGTTAAATATGCAGTGTCAAAGTGCATTGACTCTATCCGAGTTAATACAACAACAGCATGAGTAAAGCGCCCCCCAGTGTTGGTGTCAATTTCCGTCGTTAAATGAGCAGTGTTAGACTTACTCTGAAGAGCCCCGCCCACCTCCTCTTCAATTTCTAACAGTCAGAATTTTCAAGACGGCATTTTCTCCCAGTGGAAAGAGTACGTACGGTAAGTTTCTGCTAATTACTTAATAAACCAATTATGTGGAGTTTCAACTGAAGCAACATGTTAGAATTAATTTATATTGTTGTTCGCTGTGCACTTCAGGTATTTTCTGGCGGTTGAAAATACCGAATTCTAAAAGGGCTAATGTGACCGAGTGGATGCTAGCTTAAAATGCCATTGTCATTAAACGTAATATTAACTAACTAGAAAGCGTCAGACTCTACACGGGGTAAGGTGAACGTGGTTAACATATGGCAGAAGGGTGATTATATTGTGCATCGTCCACAGTGTGTATATTTTGAGAGGGGAGACGACTAAACTAGCTAAAGATAGCTTGATTCGTTAGCCACCTCAGGTTACGTTGCGCGCGCGGGCTATTTGAAAAAGTACAACAGTAAGTGAACCAGAAGATTTAATATGTACGTTTTACATAATACTTATTGTATAATTAATTAATAATTGTATGTTTGTTGTCCATTAAAATGGCTGTGAAGCAAGATAGCTGTTCTTCATGATGTTCTTCTGATATGTTCTTCATTAGATAAGGAATGGGTTTATGGGGCAACTTTGCGTAACATGTCTTCTTTCTCCTGTTGCCAATTGTGGTTAGAATCTGTCTCCATGGTAGCCTCTCCTGAGTCCCAACTATCATCTCTGGGTTCATCGGACTCACTGGATACCATCATCCTTTCAGACAGCCCTTCCAGAAAGTGTCAGAGGCTGGATTCAGAGGCTATGCAAGTAAGACTTCACACAGACACTAATGTTTTCTATTGGACAAGGATTAAAATGGTACAAATGGAGATGTTAAACTGCATTGTTTGAGGACTTTGTTGAAGTCATTATATCCAGCATTTAAGTTAACTTTGTATTGCAGTAGATATAATCCTGATTTTTTTCTGTTTTTGTTTGATATTTGTATTTAAGCTGGTGAAATCCATTCTTACCAAGAAATCTGGTGGAGAATATATAATAAATGAATACAACCGAACTAAGACCTTGGCAGATGAGAGCAGAAGGAAAATGGTGAACATACTGGCAGCTGATATGACGGAGAAGAATGGGTAAATTGGTTATTGTTTTAAGTTAGCACTTGTGTTCTTATTTAGGTTTCAGAGTAATTTGAAATCTGAAGTAAATCTAGGAAGTATGAATATGATATTGTGTTTCTTGCAGTACATCTCCACCCAGACAGGTGAAAGAAATGTATGCGAGAGGAATTGTGAACTTGTTCCCCTACGTCAGAGACCCATTCTCCAAGAATGGCTATGTGAGTTTACTCTTATTGTTGTTATAATGTTAAAATATTTTGAATCCTACCAGAGCATATTTTTTTCCACTTTTGTCACTAATAAAGTGGCTGTTTTTATAATCCTTTCATTGTCCAAGGAGCATTATTATGATGGAGACAGTGGTACTGGGTACTTGGCCTGGAGAATTAAAACTATTCAGAGATGCAGTGCTAAAGACAAGCGGTCATTATTTGGAGGTAATCCTATAATAATGTATTGAACAGTATAGTCACAAGATCAGTTCGTGCCTTTGTTGTATGTGTTGCAATGCCTTTCAGCCAATAAACATTTTTTCTGTACAAGTACAAGTACAGTTACATCTAAGTGACTAAAAGTGTTTTGAAATGTATGTGATTGTCATCATATCCCCATATTGTTTAGCATCAGCGGAAGGACCATCTGGTGAGGACATGTCAGGAGGACCAACTGTCAGACGAGTTTCCCAATTCGTTCCAGAGACTGTCCTGAGTGAAGATGAGTGCAAGGAAGCAATGTCACTGATGAAACATTCAGCTAATGAGGACACAGTTAGGAAGAAGATAAAGGGGACAGTGACCTCTCATCAATTTTACTGCTGCTACACTTGATCCCACCTACTGCTCTAGGTCGGAAGAGGCCAGGAAAGGTGTCTGCGTCCCGGGCTGAGGAGCATCTTGTGGTCTTCAAGAAGGTTTGTATTTTTTCCTAATTGATGACGTATATTTTACATTAATTTATTATGTAAACATTTTAATATAATATCACAACCATATAATTTTTTTTAATCTCCTCTCCATAGACGGGAACAAGCATCCAAGAGCATCTCGATGCCATAACTAGTAGCACTCAACCCTATCTCCTGGCTGTTGGAGTGAGGAAGAATGCAATCCACCAGTTCTTCATCATTCTCGACAAGAATGCTATACCTTGCAGGTCACCCTCTTCTCTTGGTGCTTTTGATGAACTGTTTAAGGTACACTTCGTGTTTGGGACATCATACAACACCATGCTCCACAACATGTACACGTTCATCCAAACCACTGTGTACAACATTGATGTTGGCAAATTTTATGCCGACCTAAGGTCAGTGTTTTTATATTCTGTACCTGATGTTGATATTTTGGCCTGACAGGAAAATAAAAGTTGTTAAATGTATGCTATTGTTGTAATGTGTTTTGTACTCACTTGCAATTTAGCTATTTACAAGACAGATTTGGTTAGAGTTAATTTGACACTGGAAAAGAGTAAATAAAGTGTAAAATTAACACCACCAACAGTTATTTACAGAAATAGTATCAAGTTTTATTAATACTGTGCAGTGTTAACAAATGTTAGTATTTACTCTATAAGAGTTTTTTCTTCACTGCAAGGGAGTAAACAATCAACACAGTAAAGTGTAGCATCAAACCTTATGAGAGTTATTTGACCACTAATGCAGTGTTAATGAACAATTACATTTAACTCTATCAGAGTTGATTTATTACCACAGAAGAGTAAAATATCAACACTATTCAGAGTACTATTTACACTTTCCCGAGTTAATAAACCTGTAGTGTTAAATTTGAATAGCACTATACAGTGTTAGCCAGTGTTAATTTTTTACACTATTTAGTGTTAATTTAACTCTAAAATTTTAACACTATGAAAAGAGTACATTTAACACCAGTTCAGGGCAGGACCAAATAGACTCAGGAATAGTGTTAAATTTAACTCTTTAAGTGTTAATTTAACACTGCAGAATTTACTGTGTGGGCTGATCCTTCATCTTTCTCAAAATCACCCCCAAGGTAAGATCATGAATGGAGCTCATAAGTGTAAATATAAGCGTAAAGTCATGAATATTATGATTTTCTGCTTTTTTATTTACTTTACTCCAAGTGTTCCTATCTTTGTGATAAACTGCTCCCATGACTTTTTGGAGTTATAAAAAGCTGCATATGGCTATAATGAGCAACATTTTGCTATTCTGAGCTCCAGACTGCAATCGTAATTTGTGAGCGTACATGTAAAATTTTTATGTTGTCACATTACTGTGAGTGGCCCAATCTGGCATGAATCTGTTTAGCAAACAGCTTGATTCCACTGAGGCCAGCTGCATCAGGCAGCCATGATTAGACACTCCAATGGCACCAAGCTGCACAGAGCAGATTGAATGAGGCAGAACACTCTCCAGTTCATAATGACCTTGCTCATTAAAAAAATATATAGAAAATAATACACAGCAAGTTAAATAGGTTTAAACAGTTACAACGAGGACTAGAGATGTTGTTTGCTGTCAGTAAAGGTATAACTGTGGAGTAGCGATTACAAAATGTGCTATGCCGTATGTGCATGCGTGTGAGCATTGTGGCCCCTCAACCTGAAATTGATTTTTTTGCTTGATATACAGTGGATACTGCACATTCATGATTCAGCATTAATAGCCCTGAAAATTAATGACAAAACGATATTTGTCTTTATACTTCATAGTTTCAAATTATTTTTTTTAGCATTGAGTATGGAGATTGTGAAAAGGAGGTAAAGAAGCGTGTGCAGGCAGGATTGAACGGGTGGAGAAAAGTGTCAGGTGTGATGTGTGATTGAAGAGTTTCAGCTAAAATGAAAGGAAAGGTATACAAAACTGTGGTGAGACCAGCCATGGTGTTTGTTCTCAGTGCCACTGAGAAAAAGACAGGAAGCAGAACTGAAGGTAGCAGAGATGAGAATGCTGAGGTTCTCATTGGGAGTGACCAGGATGGATAGGATCAGGGGGACATTACATGTTGAGATAAAGTCAGAGAGGCCAGACTGAGATGGTTGGGACATGTCCAGAGGAGAGATAGTGAATATATTGGTAGAAGGATGCTGCGTTTAGAGCTGCCAGGTAGGAGGCGTAGAGGATGACCAAAGAGGAGGTTTATGGATGTAGTGAAGGAGGACATGAAGGTAGTTGGTGTGAGAGAGACAGATGCGGACGACAGGGTTGTTTGGAGGCAATAGATTTGCTGTGGCAACCCCTGAAGGGAACAGGTGAAAGAGAAAGAAGAAGAAGAAGTTTAGCATTGAGTACTTGTACTTGAACACAGTGACTCCAGTTTCATCTATTCATCAATTATGTTACATGATCATTCTTGTGTACCTATGTACTACGATGCTCCAATTAGAGTTGTATGCTGTCGATTCCGATACCGATCATCCAGGACTAAAATTGCCCGATACTGATCACATGGATTTATTATACATGTTTTAATTTATTTATGATGAGTTCTATTGGCCAGGGGTGCTGTCTAAAAGGTCAGAACAGTTCAAATGTCGTTTTTCTTTTTTGTTTCAATCACCCTCATTTAGACAAAAACATATTTGACGTACTCTTTCGAGGTAATATATATCACTTGTGTGACGCCTTCTTTAGAGACTGGAGTAGGTGGAAGAGAGCACTCCATCGCTGAGAAAGGCTGGTCATCTCGTCTGATGAAATCAATAATATTTTGGTTTATTAATCAGCCTTCTGACTGACACACACATACGGTAGAGCAGGGGTGCTCACACTTTTTCAGCATGCGAGCTACTTTTAAAATGACCGAGTCAAAATGATCTACCCACTACAAAAATGCAAAACATATATTTATTTTCAAATGTATTGAGGATTATTTGTACGTACAATGTATGTTGATGTACCTTACATAACCAAATGAGCCAATATTGCGAAACACACATAATTAACTATTAACATTTTTTGTAATTACCTGAGTTTACTTTGATGACTTGCACTGAATTGAACCAGCCAGGGATGCATAGTCCGGACAGTAGCTGCTGATAGCCAGCCTCAAGCACACTTCCAAATGTTTATCAGTCATGGATAATATCCGTATCATAATATCCGTATAATATTCCATATCCGTATGGAAGTGATATGTTTTTTGCCTTTTTACTTGGTCCAGCTCCTTCACTCATTTTAGTGACCATAAACTTTAGCGAGGGCTTTAAAATCTCGCAATTCGCCGACTAGCTTAGCACTTTGCATCGTTGTTTACGCATGAGCGGTGACCTAAAGGTCAAAATTCAGTTGTCATCTGATTGGTTGTCCTGTATGTCAATCAAGTAACGGGGATGGATGATAGGCTGACATCGTAAGTTCTGCTGCACTTGGAGACGTTGTTTGATTTGATTGGTCGCCCGAAGGGCAACATTCTGTTGTCATCTGAATGGCTGCCCTGTATATCAATCAAGTGACGGCATTGATGCTGGGGTGATATTTTTTTAATGTCACGCCGCGATCGACCAGCGATCGACCGGTAGCTCGCGATCGACTTAATGAGCACCCCTGCGGTAGAGTATTGTCCACATGGCAGTGTTAGCTGCCGTTTGACTGATGATCAAACAGTGAGCCTCGAAAACTCACCAAACTTTGTCAAGTGTTTGTTCTTCTAATGCCATTTTAAATTAAAGATGTCTAACGTGCTACCCCCGCAAGATAGTTTTCGCTTTCATGTATTGGCAGTTAGGTTCCACTCGGGAGACATAATTGTGTGAATGCTGGAAGCCATTTTCATCTATTTATTCTTCTTCCTACTTCTTATTCCGCCTCATTTTTTGGTCGCTAACTACTCCTCCATTCCTTAACAAATTCAAACAAATCTGACATCAAAATGTTGAGCTTAATCGGGACAAGTGAGCTACCTATTGATAACTTTCTAAATATTCCTACATTTACATATTTTTTGTGAAAATTTTCAAATTGAAAATGAATGGGCATGAGTATAGACATGGTGTCAGATGAACAAAAGATACCAAGTAAATGAATACTGTAGTAAATACACAGGACATCTACCAATACTCCATGGAATGACAAAAAGTAAATTATATAACACATGTAATACTAACAACTACTTAAAGAGCAGTGCAGCAATGCATTATAGGAATTAGCATTAGAATTTCTGAGCCTCCGACTGCATATTATCCTGACTCAGTTGAAGGTGTATAGCTCAGTTAGTAGAGCACCCCATTCTTAATCTGGTGGGTGTGAGTTCAAGCTCAAGTACCACGCAACTTTATGTAATGGTAATGGTTTTATTTCATTTGAACATGCATCAGATTATAATTGAGTGCATCACATAATCAGTTCACAGTTCCACATGTCCAAAAGGAGTAGGAAGAAGCAAAGCTTATTAAATCCTACCCCTCCATCTGGTACTTTTACAATCAGTAACTGTTACATTTGTCCACTTCCTGCTTTCCATAATACAGTTTAAGTACAGTTTTTGTTTTGTTTTTTTTAATAATGCACCTCGTAACAAAGTACGAGGTGATATGACCATACAATGACATAATGGGTACCATAGTAACTGTCAATATAGTGATATATATAGAACATCATGACTGGTTCAAGACTCTTCATCCTTGTATTTAGCAAGCATCAACTGCTTGTATTGTTTCTTGAATTGGCTCATCGTTGTGCATTGTTTGAGATCCTTACTCAATCCATTCCATAGTTTGATTCCACATACTGAAATGCTATGGCTAGCATAACGTAGTCCTAGCATATAAGTGTTTCAAATTTAGTTCTTCCCTGAGATCATATTTCTCCTCTCTACAAGAGAAGTATTGGATGACATTTTTAGGTAATTGGTTATTTTTAGCCTTATGCATTATTTTAGCTGTTTGAAGATGAACTATATCAGCAAGTTTAAGTATTTGTGATTTTAGTAATAAGGAGTTAGTATGTTCTCTGTAGGCGGCATTGTGAATTATCCTTACTGATCTTTTTTGCAGTACATTTAGTGAGTGAAGATTGCTTTTATAGTTATAACCCCATATTTCCACACAATAAGTAAGATATGGTAGAACCAGAGAGCAATAAAGAGTGTGGAGTGATTTCTGATTGACAACAAATTTTGCTTTGTTCAATATTGAAATATTTCTTGCCACCTGTTGTATATTTGTATATTTATATTTGTAATATGAGGTTTCCAGCTCATATTTTGATCTATTGTGATCCCCAGAAATTTATTTTCCTTCACCCTTTCAATGTCCACACCGTCTATTTGAATTTGCTGGTGCGTGTCCTTTCTGCTGTTACCAAACAGCATGATTTTAGTTTTACTTAGGTTCAAGGACAAGCTATTATCATCAAACCATCTTTTTAGTGTGACCATTTCTTCTCTGACCTTTCTAATGATTTTGTCTGTATTCCCTCCAGAACAAAAAGCAGTGGTATCATCCGCAAATAATACCAGCTTTAAGTCTTTCGTTACTTTGGAGATATCATTGATGTACAAGTTGAACAATTTTGTCCCCAGAATTGACCCCTGGAGAACTCCGCACGTAATATATGAACTTGCAGCTGTGTATTCTCCTTGCTGTACGTATTGCTTCCTGTCAGCTAAGTAGCTTTTGACCCAGTTCAGAACTAATCCTCTTATTCCTTACCTTTCTAATTTACTTATTAGGATGTCATGATTGATTGTATCAAAGGCTTTTGTCAGATCCATGAATACTGCGACTGCACACTTCCTCTGATCTATAGCGTTAGTGATTTCCTTCTATAGCGTTAGTGATTTCCTACATGGTACTAAAAATAAAATTATACTACGGAAGACACTGTCCTCTAATCATTGGCCCCCTCACTGAAGGTTGAAGCGGGGATACAGTAAAGCATGATTTTTTTCGTAACAGATTGTAATTCTAACTTAATGTATTAGATCAATCTGTGCTTCATAACTTTAATGTAATTCTAACTTCATTCATTCATTTTCTACCGCTGGAGCTTATCCCAGCTGTCTTTGGGCGAGAGGCGGGATACACCCTGGACTGGTCGCCAGCCAATCACAGGGCACATATAGACAAACACCCATTCAAACTCATATTCATACCTATGGACAATTTGGAGTCGCCAATTAACCTAGCATATTTTTGGAATGTGGGAGAAACGGAGAAAACCCACGCATGCAAGGGAGAACATGAAAACTCCACACAGAGATGGCCGAGGGTAGGATTGAACTCGGGTCTCCTAGCTGTGAGGTCTGTGCGCTTGACCGCCATGCAGCCCTAATTCTAACTTATTTTACAAAATATTGTACCCTATTGTACATGTACCCCACCTTTTGCAAAATGCCTACTTGAATGGACTCCATCATAGCTACTGCTAACAAGCAATACACAAAGCGTGTTTGTGAATCATACTGGATGTCAAGCAGAAGGGACGGGGATATAAAAATTACATTACATCAGACGGAAGTCACTGTAATTTAATCTCTGCCACCTATCAACTAATTAAGTGACAATGGTTGAATGGAGAAGACAAACTCAGTGTTTTTTGAATTAATAATAACTTTTAAGGACACACCACTACTAGAATGTTGTCCACAGTGGAGCTACCATTCACTCAAAGCTTACTGCAGGAGGCTCCTTTACACCTGGTGCTAACAGACAGAACAAAAGTGGAAGGAGTACTGACGTGTTTGCTAATCACATATTTTACTTAAATACACACTGTGTATCTACTTATGTACATAGAAGAACAAAAAAATTAATACATGTGCATGGAAAAAACAAAATACACAACATTAAACACATAACTATTTAAAGAGCAATGCCGCAAAGCATGATTGGAGATCGCACCAGACTTATTTGGCATGCACTACTGCGACCCCAATTGTGGGAAATTAGTAAAAAAAAAATTGTATAGCACAGCTGGTAGCGTGCGTGTATCCAGACCCAGAGATGGTTGGTTCAATTCCTGATTTGAGCTCAAACTACCCATTTGCTCATACTTTCACTCTATGTTTTAGCACATTTCCAGAGCTTTTCAGTCAAGCTTCAGCTTCAGCAACAGCTCCCTCGTTCATTCTAAATTTCAATTTTCACACTTTTTAAAAGCATTTCAGTTTCACTTCAGCTTTTCAGAATTCGCACATCATGTCATCTAGTTGTTTTTGGTTTGGCACACCAGCACAGTGTTAAGGACAGCAGGAGGATGAGGCTGCCCAAGACATTAGTTTGGGAAAGACACTACAATGCATGAAAGATTTTTTCGCGGAAATCGTCCAACACTGACGGTGGCTGATCGATCGGAGCACCCCTAGTCCCATCATTCATTCATCCATTCATTTTCTACCACTTATTCTCACAAAGGCCGTGGAGGTGCTGGAGCCTATCCCAGCTGTCTTCGGGCTGGTCGGCAGCCAATCACAGGGCACATATAACCATTCACACTCACATTCATACCTATGGAAAATCTGGAGTCGCCAATTAACCTAGCATGCATGTTTTTGGAATGCAGAAAATAAATCTTTATGGGCATCTCAATCGCTCGCAGATTTTCACTATTCACTGATGGTCCTGGAAAGTAGCCCCTGCAAAAAGTAGCTCTTGCACTCCCCGTACAAATAGAGCAGCATCTTCTCTCTCTCTCTGACATGATATTCCATGCTGAAAACTGCTATTGGTCAACACAAGGTCAAACATGGATTTCACAAAGCTGGTACCAGACAAGCTTTCACCCTGCTGAACAACTCTCTGTACCAGATGGCTGACTACACTTGATGACAGGGCTGCCTGTGAGGGAGTAACATGCCACCCGACGCTTCTTTCTTTCCCAAATCAGATGGTGGAAGGTGACTTACAAGCACACACCTAGTTCATTCAAGATGCTTTGACACCAACAATGATGTCTTAAACACTGGCGCTGCATCAAAAAAAATGTGTACGCTTAGTGAAAATTTATATAAAATTTGTTTCCTACCATGTCAGGTCAAATGTTTATATTTTCAAGTGATATATTTTCATATATCCAACCAGGAACACACTGCAATCAATGAAAGTACATCTGTTATGATATTTTTAATTCAAGTGAAAAATATGTCTGTGGCCGAAATCGCATTCCTACGTCAAGTATTGGCCACATAGTCAGTAGATCGGCAAGACCTGGGTTCGAATTTTCTCCGGGTCGTCCCGTTTCTTCCCACATTCCAAAAATATGACTGTACTGTCTGTGTATCAATATGAGCGTGAATGATTGTTTGTCTATAGCCTGAAGTCAGCTGGGATAGGCTCCACCATACCTCCGCGACACTAGTGAGGATAAGCGGCATAGAAAATGGATGGGTGGATGGATCCAGACCCATCCGTGTCAGAGGGGACAAACTACCACTATTAGCGAAACTCATCGCCAATGAATAGCAAACCCGGGAGGCAACAAGCAGCTGTGAGCGACACGCTCACATCCAGAGCGAATTACAAGTGCCCCATGGTTTGGGTGTCAGATGTGAAAAGAATGTGGTGGTATTGAAGTACTTCACAGGAGGAAAAGCGGCCGGTGTTGATCAAGTACTCTTGCTAGTACTGTCTCTTGCAAGAACTGAAGATGAACTTACTCTACATAAATGTCCGTGTAAATTAATGTAAACTCACCTGATGTGTTTATTCTGATTCCAATAAGTTTCCATGTTCCAAGTTCCAAGCTTGTTCCAAGTTTGCTGCTTTTTTCTTTATATTGCCATATATTGCTAAATCTGACATGCAAGTATTTTTTTCTCCTCCATGTTTATCGGCAATACTGATTCCCATCCTGTCCACTCATTGGTTGATCTATGAAACTCACTGTGATTGCTCCTCGTTTGGGCAACATAGATGAAAAGTCGAACATTTTTCAACTTTCTGGGATTGCATTGCAAACCAGCATGTGCACGATGACATGCACAAGCACAAACTTTCACACATACTAATTTTGTGTGTCGCTTGGCTGGATGGTGACTGACAATAATCAGCACTTTGTCCAGGTTCCGTTGAAAATGAATGGAGTAAAGGCGATGTCGCCTCCTGTGTGTGGCAGACAGCCATAGATTACGTGTTTGGTTGTGCTGCCCTCCTACCATGAACATTTTACAGTACATTTTTTCTTGTTTTTAGTACTGTATTTACTAGGCAGTATTTGGCAGTATTTCTCTGACAGTTTAGGAAGTTAATGTGTTGCTTTACTAATTGTCGGTTAATAATACATGTGTTCCGTGTTAGGACATTTTGTGACATGACGCCACAACTTAGTTGACTTTTGAACTTAATTATGTCTCTTAAATATCTATTATTGCCTCATACCATCTTTAAATATACAGAAAGTTTGTGTTATATGGTGCTATATTGTGTTATAGTGTATGAGTATGTAAGTGGCACAGGTAAGTGGAAAAAGTTGGACGTTTCGGTACACCTAGCTGTGAAGGGAGGAACTGAATTGTCATTTCATTGTCATTATTGTTTATTGACTGGATTCAAGACAATGAGAACAAAAATAACATAATTAAAAAAATATGGAGTGTGGCCAAGGAAGGATGATTCAATTCTGTGTTTGCCGTTTATATTTACTGTATATTTACTGTATACTGCACTCTCCATGTAGGCCAGGGGTGCTCATTAAGTCGATCGCGAGCTACCGGTCGATCGCGGAGGTGGTACTGGTCGATCGCTGGTCGATCGCGGCGTGACATTACAAAAATATCATCCCAGCATCAATGCCGTCACTTGATTGATATACAGGGCAGCCATTCAGATGACAACTGAATGTTGCCCTTCGGGCGACCAATCAAATCAAACAACGTCTCCAAGTGCAGCAGAACTTACGATGTCAGCCTATCATCCATCCCCGTTACTTGATTGACATACAGGACAACCAATCATATGACAACTGAATTTTGACCTTTAGGTCACCGCTCATGCGTAAACAACGATGCAAAGTGCTAAGCTAGTCGGCGAATTGCAAGATTTTAAGCCCTCGCTAAAGTTTATGGTCACTAAAATGAGTCAAGGAGCTGGACCAAGTAAAAAGGCAAAAAACATATCACTTCCATACGGATATGGAATATTATACAGATATTGTGATACGGATATTATCCATGACTGATAAACATTTGGAAGTGTGCTTGAGGCTGGCTATCAGCAGCTACTGTCCGGACTATGCATCCCTGGCTGGTTCAATTCAGTGCAAGTCATCAAAGTAAACTCAGGTAATTACAAAAAAAATTAATAGTTAATTATGTGTGTTTTGCAATATTGTCTCATTTGATTATGTAAGGTACATCAACATACATTGTACGTACAAATAATCCTCAATACATTTGAAAATAAATAGATGTTTTGCATTTTTGTAGTGGGTAGATCATTTTGACTCGGTCATTTTAAAAGTAGCTCGCATGCTGAAAAAGTGTGAGCACCCCTGATGTAGGCAATGCATTGCTCAATGTGATGTTTAAATGGTGAACATGGGAAGTAGAAAGGAGTAAAAAAAATACTGTATGATGTATAGAGAAAAAAGAACCTCTGCGTCTGAGGAGGTACTGCTGATTCAGCCCAAGAATGCCCACTGACGGAAACCACCAGTTACTCATTACTATCATCACAGCTACTGTGGTGAAGTACAGTACAGTGTTCCCCCACTACATCACTGTTCACCTTTTGAAACATTCACTGTTTCTCAGGTTTTTTAAGTTAAATCGTTCTGCATCCTTGCGGTGTATTGGAGTGATCTACCGGTGCTATGTTGTATGTGTCTGCTATTGTCAATCATCGTCAACATGACTTTATCTCAGTATATGTATGTGCCTATACAAGAATATTAGGAGCCCATATTACACAATAGCTGGCTAACTATAGAGCCACAACAGTCCTTTTGGGCAAATGAAGAACCCATTCTGTTTTGTGTCCTGGTTGTGTCCGCCAATAAACCATAGAAGAAGCAGCAGCTAACCGGCTAAATGAATCAATTCCATCAGTTGGTATCCCAGTGAGAGCAGTCATTGTAACTAACTAAAACCTTTGGGTCATCATCTGTATATTCAGGCTCAAAAAGATAAGGTTCTGATTCCTCAGTCTGCCATGACACACTCCATGCTACTGTTGTTGATGAAAGTAGAGTTCATGCTGATCAATTGGCTCTGTGAAAGCAATGCACCGAGGAAAGAAGCTCTGGTAATGTTTTAAATCATCAATACAGAAGAGACTGTAAGCATGTTATCATAATGTATAGGTTAATGCATAACAAGATGTATCTTTTCCTTTAACAAAAAAAAGATTGAACAAAAAAAGTCTATATTTTTCATAATGACAAATTAATGTCCAAAGAGCGTACACCTCACCTTCCAATGTAAAGCTTTTCAAAGTACCGCCTTGGTCAGACATTTTTTGAGGCACGTTTTGCAGGGTGCAAAATACTTACAAATATAAGTCCCACATACAGCAGACATGGTTGTTTTGAATGCTGCATCGGGGGCTGAGCTGATCAGCAGAGGGGATCGGTGTTTTAAAGCAAGTATCAGAAGGTATTAGTACTGTGCTTTTTCACTGATATCGGCTGATACCGATCGGTGGCTGATTGATCGGAGTACCCGTAATATTGTATAAACAACCAATATACAACCAATGAACTGCGATAAACAAGGGATTACGTTACAGTATATTCAATGATGGCTAACATTTAGATTAGATTAGATATGATTGTACTTTATTCATCCTACAACCAGGAAATTTAGAATTGAAAGCAGCAGAAAGTTACAAAAAACACAATAAAACCAAATACCTATACAAGAAAGATAATCTAATCTGGGAAAAAAAACTTTGTTAAACTTGACCAAAACATTGTCCTTAGCCTTTAAAGTTTAGAATCTTGTCATACACTTACTTTGCATGGGCATCATCTCCAGACAATCACACTTCTGCTTTCATAAACCTCTGACCTGCAAGGAAATGCACAAATCATGAGCAGACATTCAGCATTAATCTTCCTATGTAGAGGATCAATATATGAATTACTTAAAGGTTAGTACAAACTACCTAACATTTAATCAATTTCACCAACAAATGCTCGTTGTGTATATACGTTTCTGAATTCTGATCACATTAAAGCTTTGTTGATGGTGTAATGGCTTTTATATATTAATACATCGTTAACGTGATCAACATTACTGATTGTTGAAATGTATTTCAACCGACAAGTCTATGCAATGTATTAATGAATTAAATTGAAGACACAATGGTGCTATAAGAAGTGTCAGACACAATACAGTGTGTAAGGCAAACTATTGAAAGTAAGGTGTATATAGCTTTCATGTGATGTCTTGACTAGATTTTGGAACCCCCATGTAGACCCAAATGTTGTGGATGTTGCACAAGATCAGTTTACTAAAGATATACTAAAAAAATTACCAAAATAATTAGATTTTCAATAAAAGTACATACTAAGGACAACAAGAAGAGCTGCTGTGCAATCATTTCAATTTAAAGCCGGAAAGCAAACAATGGTTAGAGAACAGAGCAATAAGAAAGTCCAGGAACATGCCAGAGAAACAGGGGAAAAGTATGACCAACAAAAATCTACCCATAACAGAGTTTGAAAAAAATGGAAGCCAGTAACAAGAAAAAAGCGAAGAAAGCACAGTGAGTTCAGGAGGGAAACCACACGTCATAGTTGATGATTGCCAATTGCATCCACAAGCCTTGCTGCTCCACCCCAGGGACCAGCCCATCCCTTGTTGGGATGCAGTCTATGACACATCATTTCAAAGTGTATATTTTCCTCCATTTTTCACATTAGAGTGGAACCTTGGTTATCATTAATTTGTTGTTAACCAAAACGAACATTAACTGGAATAACTTTTCCCATGAGAAATAATGGAAATCAAACGCATTTGTTCCAGAAAGTCATAAAGTGAGCACAAAGCATGTTTATTTAGTTTGACAACTATCGTTTTACATAACAATATTTCAAAATACATATCAATGATAAATGAAAGGCATATATAAACATTTAAAGTGTTCCTGTTACCTATACTGAAGACGTGCTTCTTGACTTGACTGAAAACAGGAGGTAGTGGTGGTGGTTGATCTCGCTGCCACACCGTGTCTTTAGGAACACGTCTTCAAATAAAGTAGATGTAACCTTCAATGTTTATGTTCTTTCGCCATTTAGACACATTTATAGCTGTCTTATGCATGAAAAACTACAATTGTCAAACTAAAAAATGCTTTGTGTTAATATTTTTGAGTCAACCACTGATGACATCATAGATAGGCGACATGACTTTTGTTTACAGTTGCCATTTTGTAAGCTTGCTAAGAGGATGCTAACAAGGATGCTAACAATTTTGTACATTAACAGAAAAACACGCTAACCGAGGTTCCACCATATGTAGTTATACAGAGTGGTGCGGTATTATTTTAAAATGTAAAAATCAGCCACAATAATGTTACTACTGTTGTTACTACTGTTGTTGTTTCTTTCTTAACCCCTCAAAAATGCAGTGAGTGAAGCTGCAGCATATTAAACCCTACAGCTCACTTATCTAACTCCCAGAAGCCACTTGGAGAAAGGTCAAATTGACTTATGCTTCTTGCCAGGAGACCTTCAAGCGTTTCACTGCCTGGTTGATATTCATGCTTAGTTGGAGCATAATGTGAGTAAATGAATAAACATTAAGATTAAAATGACATCCAACTCCAACTGGTTAAACTGGTTGGTATTTTGACCCGGTTAAGATAAGTTGGCATGTAACTGAACAAATAAAGCTTGCTGTAAATGTCTGTATCTGTTCACCCATCTAAATTATCTGTAGCCGTACTCAGAGTGGGCGGGGCTTAAACCGGAAATTGGTGTGGTTTAACTGAAAATAGGCAGAGCTTGCATCTGTACATTATTTTAAATCTGAAATTGACACGGATTGATCAGAAGTTGCAATATGCATTGTGTATGTATATGTATTTTTAATCAACTGTGCGAAGTTGGTGATTTATGCATACATGGCAAAAGGGAAATAATCTGTGAGCCTTGTTGATTTTTGTTAACCTAAAAAGCACCACATTCAGTCCTACAAGCAGTTTTCGAACTGACTTTATATCACCAGCAAGCAAGCAGACGAAACAAAAATATATTTCAGTGACTGATGCACGATTGTGCCCCGCTGTCTTGTTAATGTCATGAAACGAGTTTGTATTTAATCGTATAAGATCTTTTGACATGTGATCTCATTACAAACCTAATGCTGAATATAATAAAATAGTAAAATACAATTTTACTTGAATATAATATATCACATATTCTTCTGGTATGTATTGATTAACTCAACATTCAATCAATGATTTGAACGCATGAAACAAGGGAGTTCGTTAATCATTCTCCAGTCCAGCATGGTACGGATATCTCTGCGTGAATATTCACAGAGATCCAACTGGCGACCACACATCCCCACCAAATGAGAGTTAAGTCGAGCAGTGCTAGCGAGTGAGCCAAAAGCCCCGGCTGTCAACCCTTTGTCCAGCATAGTCTGTACCAAATAATTAGGGCACAGGTGTCAGTGTGTCTTCATGTGCCCCTAATGTTTTGTAATAAGATGGCTGACCTTTTGTATCGTTAACATACTTTCTTAACTAGAAATAGAAATGCTGCATAATGAAGAATGCCAATGGGCCAGCGACTTCAAAGAAGACAACTTCAAGGGCTTGGACTCGGGCTACATGACCGCCCACGCCAAATATAGCCATATGCCCAACCCACCAAGGAATTGGGATTAAGACATAGGCAGCGCCGAGTGGTGGGCCATGGGTTCCAGTGCTCTTCTCAGCCCCCCAATCCATCACGAACCCCATGTCGCTACCCTCCACACCATGACAACATGGCAAGCACTCGGCCGAGGATCCAGGACGACATCTCTTCAAATTTTTAATTTGCAATTTATTTTCATCTGCAGCAGGATTTCCTCAGTCTTTAGGAGCTGAGCTCTCTTGCTGTCATGTTACGCCCATATGAAGGCTTTTTATGCAATAGTCTTACAATTCTCACAACCCTTTTTCAAGAATTTAATGTCACTATTAGAGACTGATGAAAAAACATAGTACATGCAGAAGTGGTAAATGGGTATTACTACAATGTATTTTCAGTGTAATTTTTTTTTCAAACTTTGTTATAACAATGGACAGAGTGGCTTCCAGAGTGTTTTTTCTGTGTGTGTGTGTGTGTGTCGCTCCATTTAGGCCTCCGTACATCAGAGTCCCAGCCTAATTAAAACTGAACAGATGGGAGAGTTAAAATGTCATGGAAGTTTTGCTACTAATTGCTTGTTGGAGCGTGTCCCTCAATGGTGTTAAAAGCACCATCTCCATCAGCCCCAAGAGCTCACTATGACAGGGCTTTTCTCCCCTCAGAGAACGCAATACGGCTGGGGCCTCCACGCCTCCCTGAAAAAACTTCATTTAGGATGCGCTCTCTATTGCATGTGGAAGCATGATTGCATAAATTAAAAGACTTGGTGGATTTTGTCTCCTGCTTTTTTCCATTTCTGAAATTCTTTTAGTTTATAATGTAACAACACTTGAAATAAATACATTTCAAAATACTAAATGTGAGTTGTGGATACAAGTATTTTGTTCAAAGTTTTCATTTTCGTTTTATTTGGGTTGAACTAACTATGAAAATAAATGTTATAAAAAGGCTACAACCTGCAAGTGTGCACCTCAAATGCAGAGGAGCGATCACATGTGCGTGTGTTTGTGCTCCCCGCCTGTATCTTTAGCCAACAGTATTTTATTGTTACCTGACTACTTTGACAATGTCATTTCAATTTTGAGGAGGCATGGCAGAACTTGTCACATTCTGCTTTTGAAACACCCGAGGGAAATACACATTTCAAAATGGATTCCCCCAAATGAATATATTGATTTTCTTTTTTTGAAGAAAGCTTGAGGCATTGTGTGTTGCAGCAATGTGGTATTGTCGTACACCTTCAGTGTCAGACAGTCCCCCTTCAAATTAGTGATAGGCAGGCAGCACAGTGGTGTGGCTGGCAATGCTGATTTACAGTATAGGTTGGAATCATAGGGACAATCCGTGAGATGCTTCCATGTTCTTTCTATTTTAACATGTTTAACTTCATGTGATTTATTGATTGTTTCAATGTGCCAGTTCTATGATTGACAAGTGTTCAGTCCTACAATGCATTCCACCCTCTGACCTGCAAATTGCTTGTAAATGCTGAAGCTCATCTCAAATGTAGAATGAATGTTGTTCCTAAAAAGTTCTCACAAATGTGTTGAAACCTACCCAACGACTGATGAGCGAACCAGCACCAACCAGAAACAACCACTCTACCTCCTAAGTCATGTTGCCAATGAGAAATCAGTGGAATGGAAATGGAAAATGTACAATTATTTTCCTCCAGTAGAGGGCACCATATAAATTGGTCATTTATTTTGAGAAAATTATGAGAACATTGTCACAAAAAATATGAAATCCCAGCAAATGTGGAAATTATTCTAAGTCTTGATTGATAGCCAATGTATCCTTAATGAGCTGAACATTTTGATGGTTGATTAGTTTGAATCGGTTGAGAAATGTGAGGTGTTTGCAAATCAAAAATGACGCAGAATAAGATGTGGGTTACAACTTGTTCCGAGTGTAATTGTGCTGCAAAAGCCAAATCACAATAAGTAGATAATACATACAAATTCCACCTAATTAAACGTAAACAGATTATTCCACACACAATGTTGATAAAAATTAATCAAGAAACCTCAGAGTATTTCCAGGTTATTTCTCCGGTGTTGTTGTTGTTGTTGTTGTTTTGACAATAATCAGACACTAATGAAAGTGAAGTGAAATATTGTGATTAATTGTTGACAAATGTCTTTTAAGACAAGCTGAACAGTCCAGTTGGCCAGTCCAAGCTTTAGCTTGCTTTTCCCCTAAAGTCAGCTGGAATAGGTTGGCACCCCCTGTGACCCCAGCCATAATAAGCAATAAAGAAATACGTATAACCTGCATTAAAAAATAACTACCTATCCTTCTCCAAAAATTTGAATGCATTGTCCCAAAACCAAACATTACACTGTAAAAGGAACACCCCCTCCCGTTTTGTCATTCACTATATCTTGCTCTCTCCCTGTGAGCTAAATTACTTCTATAATTGCAACATTTACGATGCTACCAGATGTTACCACATCCCATTTATAACATTTATAGCAACATAAAAACACTGTCATCCAGTTCATTGTGTGTGTGTGTGTAGTTCAGAGTGGCAATTGATTAATGGGAAAATATTTTCATAACTAGCTGACAATAAAAAAAATAATAATAATGGTTGGACTACTGCACAATCATAGTCAAAACCCAAGAACCATGTGTCTCACAATGAAAGAACACATCATCTAAGTGTAACTCCTGTCACGACGCGGCATGTCTATGTTGCGGTGCGACCCCAGGATGCAGAGAGCAGGACCAATAGCAGGTAAAATAATATTTATTTTAGCTATAACAGCAGCAAAAGGAAAATGCAACTCAACTAGCTGATGGACAACTATACAATAATCCCACAAAGGGGAGATGCACACACCTGAACTAAATACAAACATAAATTAGTGACAGGTGTGAGTGATTAAGGCAACCAAGGACGACAGGGCAAAACAGGAAGTTAAATACAAAATAAGAGTTCAAAACGGACACCAAAACCTAGGCCGGAAACTCAAACATAAACTGTCACGTGCAAACCCACACAGGGCGTGACAGTACACCCCCCTCAAGGACGGATCCCAGACGTCCGAAACAGTTCAGAGGGAAGGGTGGTGGGGGGACCGGAGGTGGGTCGCCGACGGGACCCTTCAGGGGGCCGGCCGGGGCGGCAGGCCCGGCGGAGCCAGCAAGACCCCTCCACATGATGGAGGAATGGTAAGGTCGGTAAACACCCTCCGGGGGGCGCCCTCGACCAAGCGCAAGGTAGGCGTCCTCAGGGGGGCGCCCTGGGTGCGACGGCGAAGAAGCAGGCGTCCGGCCCTGACGCGGAGACGGCGAAGAAGCAGGCGCCCGGCCCTGACGCGGAGACGGCGAAGAAGCAGGTGTCCGGCCCTGACGCGGAGACGCCGAAGAAGAAGGCGTCCGGCCCTGACGCGGAGACGGCGAAGAAGCAGGCGTCCGGCCCTGACGCGGAGACGGCGAAGAAGCAGCCGTCCGGCCCTGACGCGGAGACGGCGAAGAAGCAGGCGTCCGGCCCTGACGCGGAGACGGCGAAGAAGCAGCCGTCCGGCCCTGACGCGGAGACGGCGAAGAAGCAGGCGTCCGGCCCTGACGCGGAGACGGCGAAGAAGCAGGCGTCGTCCATGCCAGAGCCTCTCCATCTGCTCCAGCAAGCCCTGCTCCTCGTCTTGCCGGTGGAGTGGGCTGTGCCTCCTCACTCCCCCAGCAGGTGGCGCCATCCTCCCTCTCCATAGGCGGGCTGGGCTGTGCCTCCTCACTCCCCCAGCAGGTGGCGCCATCCTCCCTCTCCATAGGCGGGCTGGGCTGTGCTTCCAGCATAGCCCAGCAGGTGGTACTAGCCCCCCCTCTCGAAGGCGGATCCCAGACGCCGTCATCAGAGGGAGCCGAAACCAGGGAAGGGAGGAGGGAGGCTTGGAGGAGGGTCACTGGGTCCTCCAGGTCAGCAGTCCCGGCCGCAGCCACTTGTTTGGGCTTGAAGCTGCGCGGCTTGGGCACGGGCGGGATCAGGGACGCCGCGCAGCTTGGCATGGGAGCCGGGTCTTGAGAACCCCTCGGGCTGCGCGGCTTGGGCACGGGCGGGATCAGGGACGCCGCGCAGCTTGGCATGGGAGGCGGGTCTTGAGAACCCCTCGGGCTGCGCGGCTTGGGCACAGGCGGAATCCGGGACACCATGCAGCTTGGCACGGGAGCCGGGTCTTGGGAACCCCAGGGGCTGCGCGGCTTGGGCACTGGAGGAATCTGTGAGGCCACGCAGCTTGGCACGGGAGCCGGGTCTTGGGAACACCTGGGGCTGCGTGGCTTGGGAACTGGAGGAATCTGTGAGGCCACGCAGCTTGGCACGGGAGCCGGGTCTTGGAAACCCCTGGGGCTGCGTGGCTTGGGAACTGGAGGAATCTGTGAGGCCACGCAGCTTGGCACGGGAGCCGGGTCTTGGAAACCCCTGGGGCAGCGTGGCTTGGGAACTGGAGGAATCTGTGAAGCCACGCAGCTTGGCACGGGAGCCGGGTCTTGGGGACACCTGGGGCTGCGTGGCTTGGGAACTGGAGGAATCCGGGGAGCCTCGCCACTTGCCACGGGAGCCGTCGGGGAACGCACGACGGGCTGCGACTCGGCAACAGCGAGAGGGTAGTGCTGTGCAGTGGCGTGACATGGCGAAGCGGAAGAGGGCGGCCACACCTCTTGGCGACGTGCCGTGCGCTGGCGACGCCGCCGCGTCGGAGGGTGTGCAGCGTGTGAAGCCATCGGCACTAGCGTGTAGTCCGGCCCCCATACCATGGTCTCCAGCGCCTTCGGCGTGTACCTCGCACACGCCTGCTCCAACTCATCGAAAAAATGGCGGGTCCACTCGTCGAACTCGAGATCTCCGTCGGGTTCGTCGCAACCAGCAGAGTAGGAGGGCGAGGGTACCTTGGCTCGGCGTGGAGAGGACGAGCAGGGCTTCTCCTTCCGGCGCCGCGGCTTGCGTCGGCGTCGCGGACGGTCTGGAGAGTCGTCGGTGGGACCGGGATACAACCACGCCAATGAAACGAGCGTGTCGTCAGGCCCGCGCACCATCTCCTCCAGTTCCCATGGCGGTCTCGCCATATCCTCGTCTTCCATGGCTTTGAACAGCTGCCAGGTCCAGAAGGCATTCTCCGCGAGGTCGTCGTCTCTTGGTGGGATTATTCTGTCACGACGCGGCATGTCTATGTTGCGACCCCAGGATGCAGAGAGCAGGACCAATAGCAGGTAAAATAATATTTATTTTAGCTATAACAGCAGCAAAAGGAAAATGCAACTCAACTAGCTGATGGACAACTATACAATAATCCCACAAAGGGGAGATGCACACACCTGAACTAAATACAAACACAAATTAGTGACAGGTGTGAGTGATTAAGGCAACCAAGGACGACAGGGCAAAACAGGAAGTTAAATACAAAATAAGAGTTCAAAACGGACACCAAAACCTAGGCCGGAAACTCAAACATAAACTGTCACGTGCAAACCCACACAGGGCGTGACAACTCCAAGTCAATCAGACTTCCAGGATATCAACCTGTCCAATTAGGAAGCCATAATAACTGTGAATCGATTTTATCAGCTGCTGTGCAGATGGCACAGACAAGTGGTGGAAAGCAGAGGCAATTATAGCAATATATATTATATTATATTATAAGACAGCTCCTTACACCAAAATAAAATGAACAAAATGAATTTTCTGTGAATTTTTGTTGTTTGTTATATATTTCTACACTGACAGTCAATAGAGACATTGAGACCCTATTCCAAGAGACCACCATACCCAGTGCCCAGAGACGTTCATGCCATTCACTGGACTAACAATGCTGGTCTTTTTTAGGCCTCCAAAACCAATCCTCAAATGATATGAGTATTGTTGAATGTGTAGTTGGTCCACTTTTGCACACCAACCCATGTGCAATGCACCGTGACGACATGACACGTCATTATCTCAACTACCCGAGCATGAAGTCAACAATAAATCCACAAAGTATAATTACAACTAAAGATCAACCGATACATTGGCCGGCCGTTATATCAGGCCGATATTTGCGTTCTTTACTTGAATCCGTATCGGCCGATACGCGCATGGGTTTGCCGATGTATTTTTCCGCTGCATGATTTACAGATAGGCATCCGCCGAGCAGCTTTGTGTTGCCGGAGGACCCTGCAACACACGCAGTGGCAGTACCTCTCCCACACCGCAACAGTGATGAATCGCAACAAGGGTACGTGTTCAACTTTTAATTAGCCTCGAACAGTTAAACTTAGTTGAAATATTGTCACCTGCTTTGAAATAGGAAACATGAACGCCAAGTGCATGCAATAGATGTGCTTGAAAATATAGTTTAGTTTGTGGGTCTGAAAACCAGAAATGCTGCTGAATGTTTCATCTTTAAAAGTGCCTACCGTTGGAATTAGGGAGCTGTTGATGTAGTTGGAGGCTAATATGTACAGCTGTTACCAACACCGTTTTAATGGCAACGTTGGCAATTCAGTCCTATGATGTTTGTAGGAGTTTCATTCAGCAAACGCCGGGCTGAGGTGAAATGCGTGTCACGTTATGTGTGTGCGCTCTCTCCGAGCATGCGCGCACACACACAGAGCGGATAGGAGCAGCCGTATCTGCTATCAGAGGTCTTTAGCGTGCACAACACGAACTTTAATGATGAGAGAATCATTTATATATCGTACTAAATTGTGTCAGTGTGATGTGTTTGTGTGTGTGGAGGCGATTTCCATGTAAATCAAGGCAGCAAAAGCAGTATCGGCCACAAATATCGGCCCAAGCAAAATCGGCCATCGGCAAAGGGTGATAGAAAAAAATCAGTATCGGCATCAGCCCGAAAAAAACATATCGGTCGATCCCTAATTACAACCCTCCTGCAAGTAAAAATATCCATACATTTCTACCTCAAAGTTTCTATTGACTGTGACTCTATACTGTGCTCGCTTGTTTTGTTTGCAGCTTTTGCTGGAACACTCGAGGAGACACCCTAAGCTTGTTCACATTTGTAAAAGACACCATTCGCCTCGACAGATGCATCAGCAAACTTGGTCGGACAAATGTCACTGCACCACAGATGGAAATAAAAGTAAAAGTATAAAAAGACATTCAACCGGGGAAAAGGATGACAAAGTTGTGGTAAGTCAAACTAAATTTCTCCTTCTAATATGCTCTTCAGTAACCATGGGGTCTAATGTAATGCTAATTCCTACCTGGTTTGTTATGACATGTCAGCTAGGTGGCTAATGAGGTATCTGTCATCTCTGATTGCAGCGCCACTGCAAAATTTGAAATAATAATATGGGTTTTCATGCCAAATTGCTTACTGAACAACAATCGTTGTCTATCGTCTTCAGCTCCACAGTGTGCAAAGAGCGAGCTGATAATTGGCTCATCACTGCTGGTAAAACATATAATACTCCTCACAACACAATATACGAAGTGAATGTTATTATTGTTCTGAATATGTCATTTTCTTTGCATGTGTTCACTAGTGTTGGTTTCACAAAAATCCAACCAGAACTGGTCTCATGGGGCCGAGTGTGAGTTAAGTCACCGTTGATGTACAACACTGCTGATGGGGATGTCACACTACTTCATGCCACAAAATCAGAAGAAAGTTAGCACTTGTAGCTCACCCATGGAACAAAAACGAGCTAGCTAGCTGACACCAGAGAGGCAAAATGTGCAAACAAAAAATGCCACAAAGTCCAATGACATTGGAACATGAGCCATCACACATGCTGTCTTAGTCGAGCTATCATCAATCGACTACACAATTATTGATTTTCATTTGAACAAAGAGCAACAAGATGCTCTTTAAGTATCACATTCTTAATGTATTTGTTTGTTATGTGTATTTATTAAATGTTGGATCAACCATTGTTATTTTTCCTTACTGTGCTTTGGCTTATATCAACATATCAGCATCCCACCCTGGTGATCAGGCAACTACTACAGTTTCAAAGGTTCGTCACCAGCATCCTGTCACCAGCATGTCAGCATCCAAACAGCATACAGTATGTTGGTTTTGTTGGTCTTACCAGCATCCCAAATCCCAGCATGTCAAAATTGTTTCAAAATCTTTATCTATTTATGACAGCAGTATGACAAAAATGTTTTATTAAAAGAGTACTTTTATTTTGTTAGTTTGTTTTAAACTTTTTTTGTGTAAGAGCACTTTAAACTGTTGATGAATTTACCTAAAGAGGATGGCTTACAGCTTTTCCATTTTCAAGTAACCCAATGTTTGGCAATCACTCAATCTGGAGAAAGTTTTTTTATGCAAATTTTTGTCCAATGCCGGACCTAACCAAACCAGACAGCACCTTTTAAGAAGGAAATAAACCTTCCAAAATATTATGGTGTCTATGTACACGTGAATCAGGTGTGTCCAAATTGCAGCCCAGGCAACATTTTTAACCTACTCGTCATTTTTTTGGCTTCCAGCATATTATGAAAAAAAACAATATTAATAAAATTCATTACTAATGATTTATTATTACATATTACATTAGTTTGCATTGTCACCTCTAAAGTGGAATCCCGCATAATCACGTTCAGCATTCACAAATTTGTGGTTAAAAATGAATACATAAATATAAGAAAACATAGCTATCACCCTAAGTTGTAATAATGCATAAATACATATAGCATCCATGTCCCACAGTTAAAAAAGGAAGTCGATATTTTTATGGGGTCTCAATTACTTTTGCCATTCGCTGGTGGCCCAGGAATGTAATTCCTGTGAAAAGCGGGGGCTCTACCGTAACACCAGGCTGAAATGTCAGAAATCTTTGCATACGATGACGTAAGTCAAACTGGCTCTAACTTGCAACATGCTTAATGTACAAAAAGCGGCCCCTTACATCCTTCAATTTTTCGTGAGGATAAGTAGAAAATGAATGAATAATTTCATACAACATACCTCTGCAGAGGCTGAATTAAATTATATGTGTGACTATAATCACAAAAAACATATGTTGTTGTTATTATATCACCGCTGCTCTTGTATTTCACATCTTTAACATGTCACCTCTCCAAATTATCAGCAGTGACACATTCAGGTTACTGTTTCATCTCCCTACACGGCACACCAGCCATGTTTTAGCAACTCATGCTACACATCAAAATTGCTTATGGCATTATTTCTTTCAGTGCAATCACTTAAATAAACAATATATTGTATGTTCATGTTGTGAAAAAAATGTGTTATAGGAACATGCCAAGGTTTTTGAAGCATTTTTGGATTGTGAATAGGGATTATCACTGCCTTAGTGACCCTAGTCTACAGAATCGACTTTAAATTTAGTCTTCAAATTTAGTCTTCAAAATCTGGGAGTAAAATAAATTCATATAACAATGGACAATCACATTTTCATGGTTCCTAATAAACCACACGCCGGCGATGATAAAACCACTGTCAGTTTCAGGTGATGGGTGGTACCTTCATCTGCCAGCTTTTCCACATTTAACTGAGATCATTTCTTTGTCTGATACACAGCTGAAATATCAAAGACTGCTAATGTATTCTGATTCTGATGGTGCAAGAAATAGAACTACTTTTGCAAAGAGACAAAGAGGAGGTTCTGTGACCGATGGGAGGGTAAGGAAAATGTCCCTTTTTAAAAAAAAAAAATTGCCCATCATCCACAATCTTCATGTGAGACATGAACATGAATGTATTCCTCTTTATTATTATTTGTTATTATTAGGTTGATCAAACTACATTACTGGTGTAGTGACACCTTGCCCCACCACACCAGCTAGCTTACAGCCAGGTAGCTACTAGCCGGCTATCCTAATGCCAAAAGGTAACGGTATATAATGAGCTGCTGCAGTGTTTTTATTTTATGCTAGGTGGATCCATTAATTTCTATGTTGCGATGTGAAATCAATGCACCCAGAAAGGAAGTTCCGGTAATGCTTAAAGAACCAGTTCATCCAGCTCAAGTCCCACAGATAGCAGAGTACCACCAGAGTACCTCAAGGCTCTGTTGTTGGACCCCTCCCCTTTATCATTTACCTTTTCCCTCTCTGCAATATTTTCTGTGAATATGACATCCATTTCCTTCGCTTTGCGGATGATACCCAGCTCTACGCTTCTCGCAAGCCAAATTCCATCCTCCTTCCCTCCTCCCTAACCACATGTTTAACTGAAATCAAATCCTGGCTTACCTCAAATTTCCTCAACTGTGAAAAAATAGACATTCATGTGGTGGGTTCCACATCTGCATTATCCAAAGTTGACAGTTTCTCCCCCAGCATCGACAACACTCTGGTTTCTGCCTCCCCTAATGTTTAGAGTCTGGGTGTCGTCCTCGATAGCTTGCTGTCATTCCATTCCCGCATCAATCACCCGGTCTGTATCCTTCCATCGGCGCAACATCAGTCGCATACTCCCCTCCCTCAGCCCCCATACTACCACTATTATTGTCTATAACCTGGTTACCTGCCTGGACATTACAAGTCTCTCCTTGTCAGCCTCCCTCACAAATAAGCTTCAAATGGTCCAGAACTCAGCCGGCCGCATCGTCACCAGAACCCCTTCCTTTCATCAAATGACCCCCATCCTGCAGTACTTTCACTGGCTCTCTGTCACATCCTGCTGTATATCATTCAAGGCCATCCATAAGCTCGCCCCCCCACCTCTCCGACCTCCTCATCGTTGCCACCTCCTCTCGCTCCCTCAGATGCTCTTCCACCATCCCAACTGCTCACCTCAGCACTATGAGTTGCAGAACTGCTCTGCTCCCATACTTTGGAACTCTCTCCTAGTGGAAAACCGCAACATATACTTGTTCCCTCTTTTCAAATCCACGTTCAAAACCCATTCAGGACAACTTATTCTCTATGATTTTATCATTCCTTTTGTATGCGCGTTACCTTAACTGAGACTGTGTACAGTCTCCTTAGGTTTCTTGAAAGGTGCTTACAAATAAAATGCATTATTATTCTTATTATTATTACCAAAATACTGTATTTTATCAGTTTGGGCATTGCAGACCCGTCATCCTTGAAGAACGTCTATAAGTACCACTTCGGCCAGGGAGTTATTTAATCATCTTCATTATGTGTGTGTGTAGTTTATTTGTTCACAGACCACAAAGAATTAACACCTCAGAGTGTTTGCCGGTTCCAGAAACGTAATTCTGGTGGGATGTGCCACCCATTATCAAAGCATGCAAAATGAATGTGAGATTCATTGTTGAAGAAATGAATGAAAGGGGGAAAAAGCATCAAAAATAAGTTTAGGTGAAAACATAATGAAAGTCAATGTACTGCAGTAAGATGCTAAAAACGTCTCTCATCTCCTCATTTTCATTCATACAGTAATTCCCCTCATCCCTCTCTTTGTTCGTACTTCTTTGTACTTCTGCAAACTTGATACTTGATTTTTTTTTTTACTTTTTCATGCCCCTTGCACAAAAAAAGACGATGACTGTTTTGTTATCATAGCAACATATACACCTTCATATATTTGACCTGAAGCCATGGCTATGGTTGAAGTCTGCATCGTCATTTAATACCAAACTGAAGGGGAAAGATAAAATAGTATCCAATGTACAAAATTACATGCAACCAATGATAAAGCCTCATTTGTGGGGGAATTTTCACCTCTCACTCTACTGGAACAACAACGTAGGAAAAAAATATGAAATCTTCAAGACAAAGCACTCATAATGCACAAACCAAACCTTCTTACTTATTCCCCATAGAGCAGAGGTAGGGAACCTATGGCTCGGGAGCCAGGTAGGGCTCTTTTGATGACTGTATCTGGCTCTCAAGCGTTTCTTACCACAATAAAAATGTATTTTTGCTAACATTTTAAAGTAAACATCACAGAAATGACTGTTAAAAATAATCAACAACTTTCTTATGCATTTTAATCCGTCCATCTCTTTTCTACTGCAATACGGCCGACCATATCCATCTTTCTTGATGATATTTTCCAGGTCAAACACCAAAACTCGATTATTACTGGGTAATGCGGTAGTCTACCTCGGTCATTGAGATGTCAACATGTAAATGCAAACTTTCCTCCTTTAGTCAAATAGTCACCTAGCTAAAGCTGCAGAACCAAGCCTTCTGACGAAGATGGCCAAAAGAATGAAATATGTGTACGGAGTACGGTGCAAAACCATGCAGCAGCAGAAGTTGCATTAATGGCAGCAAGTATTTGATTTATTATTGGACACTGCGCTGCTCACGAAAGTGTGCTGGCCACACCCCATTGGCGTGGGGTAGTGTGCCTGGTCTACGTAATTAGAGCCCATTATATCTAAAACTGTTGGTCTTACATAAAAATGCACACATTTTATTGCATTCAATGTTTAAAAAAATTTATATGGCTCTCACAGATACACATTTTAAAATATCTGGCCTTCATGGCTCTCTTAGCCAAAAAGGTTCCCGACCCCTGCCATAGAGCAATGAACAACTTGCTCTGTCTCCTTTCTGCTCAGTTCTCCTTGCGCCGTGAGGCGTTCAGGTGCACTCGCAATTATGAGTGTTAGGTGCAAATTTTTCATTTCATTCACGTACCCCCTGACAATTGGTATCAGTTGAGGTTCTAGTTATGGCCCATATGGGCAATTGCCCATTTATTGTGTTTAGCCCTCATTTAAATGTAAATGGGTAAATGGGTACCCTCTAGAGGCGGGATACTAGCGCCCCATGCTGTTCAGTCGTCATCAAACATACACCATATAAGATAGATCGAACCACACTGGGGTCTCTTCAAATGATGCATTGTTATCGTAAGCTTTGCAGGTTTAAATTGGATAACACTTTTATGGAAACCTTTTCTCTTATCAGCTGGTATGGGCTGCTCACCCTCAAAATCAGGAACAGGTTACATGGGATCATAAAAGTGAGCAGCAGAATTGCTGGCACCACACTAAATTACCTGACTGGGTTGTATCATAGGCGGACTCTGAAGAAGGCTCAGTCAGTCTTAGATGATCCCAGTTGTCCCTTACATGATGAGCTGAGGGTGATTTGATTTATTTTGAACATGCATACAAATTACATTGAAATGCATCAAATTGTCCATAGGTATGAATGTGAGTGTGAATGGTTGTTTGTCTATATGTGCCCTGTGATTGGCTGGTGACCAGTCCAAGGTGTACCCCGCCTGTCGCCCGAAACAGCTGGGATAGGCTCCAGCACCCCTGCGACCCTCGTGGGGATAAGCGGTCGAAAATGAATGAATGAATGAATGCATCATACAGTTCACAATTCCACAAACCCAAAAAGGGTATTCAACACATACCTTTTATACCCTTTATACCCGAATTCTGAATAGCATAAGGCATTACAACAACGTATTGGAATAGGAGTTGAGGTTGGTTCCATCAGGTAGCAGATGCAGTGTTCGTAAATGTATGACCAACAGGATGAGGAGGTATTTGGTTCTGGCAGCCTTTTTTTTGGCTGAGTAACTCTTTGTAATGTTAGTGCTGTATTTATTGTTTGTGTTTTTCATAGGGATGTTCCAATCAGTTTTTTATGCTACCGTCTGCACTCATTTGCAACTGATTAGAACAGATTTGTTGCTTCCAAATATCAGCACTCTGCTCTAAATGATCTGCATGGTTGCATGCTATGTTAACAACAAAGGTGTCAGTTCCAATGCTAGTCCAAAATGAATTGTTGCTGCACACTGCCTCCCATTTTTTTTTCTTGATAAAACTTTTTAAGTTTTTTACAATTCTTTTTTATTTATTATCTTCAGGGTCCACACTTTTGTATTCATGAAAGTGGTTTCAGTTGAAATATGAAAGAAGACAGAAAAACAAATTTTAAAAATGAGTGAATAAGCAAAACTGTAGCAACAAAAAAGATACAGGGAAAGCTTTTTAATGCTTATTACGTCTGTTGATGTCACATTGGTCTGTTGGGGTGCATACTGGATGACATACACAGACTGTGTAAATACAGTAGATCCCCACAGGGGTTACCTTCCCAGGCCACCAGTGAATGGCGAAAAAAACACAAGTAAGTAATACACCTATAAAAATGTCTGTTTTTCTCACAGCAATACACCAAACAAAGTCTCACCGCTTTACAAAAAAAAACAAGTGATGTCAAAGTGAGCTTTTTCAACGGTGATGCACAATTCCTCATTGCTTACCTCAGAAAGTACAGAGTGAAACCATGAAATAAGTGAAATAAATGAACTGAACATGTGCAAGACTCACAGGTACAAAGACTTGAGTATAAAGACTTAAGTTTCACTGGCTCACGGGTACCTGATGAACATCTACAGCTCGGCTGCCGAACCAGTTGCACATGTACCAGTTTCTGGGCTGCCGCTAAATTCGGTGTCCAAACACACTATGAAAGACATCCAACAATAACTTCTCAAGTGATTGACTATCTCATACTGTAACTAAAGAGACATTTTTCAAGGAAACATCACATCACATTACATCAGGAGTAAAGTCTGAGCCCAAAGACTTAAATGAGGAGCCTCTGCTCTAGGATCTAATATCAAGGTGATCACCAACTTTTCGATAGGCGAATATATTGTGCATTAGACAGACCATCTACTTTGCTTGTTTTGATGGTGTTTCTTGAAGCCTATTTGAGACTTTGCAAAATTTTGCTGTTCTTACGCCGATCAGCACTGCTTCCTGTGAGTTTCTCTGCTTTAAAACTGATTAAGACTCACCTCAGGACACAGGCTGAGTCACTTCGGAGCTCTCAGTGTCGTGTCAAGGAGGCAACATACCCTCACATGGATGACTTTGTGATGTCATACAAGTTCATGTTAAAAAATCCAACCTATCCCTTTAAGAACACAGTTGAACTCACACAGTGTATTAAAGGAAAACTGCACTTTTTAATTTTGCCCATGGGTGGATAATCATCCATTATCTTTATGTGAAATGTGAACACATATTTATTTCCCTTTTCTGTGCATTCTAACCATACAAAACAAGTTAGCATGAGCCAGCTAACAATGGACGTCACAGGAGGTACCTATTACAATGATAAAGCCCTCTCCCCCGTAATTGGGATATGGGATATAATATGAACAGACCATATATTATACATATACTTTAAATATAGTGCCACATACAGTGTATTAAATAAAAAATAAAATATGTATATCAAGATAATTGCTGTCGTTTTTATCGTAGTTCTAGTCTTTTCTGTCATGAGGTTTGAAACTTGCTTTGCTTTGCTGAATGCAATGACTTAAATCTTTTCTCCTTTTCTCCTCTCAGCTCCCCCTCCCCCTCTTCCTCCCTGCTTGCGTCTCATCATCTCTCTGCGTTAATCCACTGTGCTTTTTCTTTCAAATCTTTCCTCCTCCTCCACCTTCATTTCTTTCCATTCATTTCCACCACATTGAAATGACGCCTGAGCTATGCTGGAAGATTACTTGCATGTTGTTTTTTTTGTTCATATTTAGTATTTTTTGCCACCAAAAATATGTACTCATTTGAACGCATCACTTTCATAAAAGCTGTTTTCCCCCTCTCAATTTTTTCAACGCTCGCCCATTGTATGTTTTAGCAGAACAGAACATCCTGTAAGACGGATGAATGAGTTTAAAGGGACAGTCTGCAACTTGCTCCACATTACATTTTTTAAAACCAAAAAATATAACAACATTATGACCGGCTAGCATATGTTACTAATGGTGGTTTCAAATTTCAGTGTAGATGCTAGGACTGCACAAAAAAATAATCCACATCTTGATTCAAGACAACATGCTATCTCATTGATGACAAAGATTCTTTTGACTTCTCATAGTGAGCTAGACTCAGGTGACTGGACACACCCCCTTATGCCCGCTGCTCTCTGGTGAGCCTCCTAGGATCTAGTTGGCTCTGTTGTCCTGGTTCTCCACGTACCAATGCTTCTTTCTACTTCTCCTTATCCGCAACCAATCGTTGCTGGCCAAGGTAAAAAGTGGAAAGTAGCACAGCCGAAATGTGACAGTAGAGGACCATGCGAGAATTGTGGTACAATGAATAGGATATTGACATTTCAAAAACCCTCGGAGGACACAATTGATAAAGGTAGAGTATACAGTATGCCCACGGAAACATCTAACGTTTAGCCTACCACATCAACGCAAAGCACCCATTCGTGTGTGCCACAGCTAATGTTAACACCAAAAACATAGTAATTTACAGAGCTAACATTTCAACCTCCAAGGTGCTTAGAGAGGAAATCACTAATGCTATAGAACATAGAAAGTGTGCAGCCGCAGTATTCATGGGTCTGACAAAAGCCTTTGATACAATCAATCATGACATCCTAATAACTAAATTAGAAAGGTACGAAATCAGAGGATTAGTTCTGAACTGCATCAAAAGCTCCTTAGCTGACAGGAAACAATATGTAAAGCTAGGAGAACATACATCTGCAAGTTTAAATTTTATGTGTGTAGTGCCCCAGGGGTCAATACTGTGACCAAAATTGTTCACCGTCTACAAATAAATGGTGTAGACATTGAAAGGGTGAATGAAAATATATTTCAGGGGATCCTAATAGAAAAAAAATTTGCTGAAAATCTCATATTAAAAATATTCAACATAAGGTGGCGAGAAATATTTCAATATTGAACAAAACAAAAATTGTTCTCGATGAAAAATCACTCCACACTCTTTATTGTTCTCTGGTTTTACCATATCTAACTTATTGTGTGGAGATATGGGGTAATAACTAAAAAAACATCAGTGAGGACATTTGATTCCACATACTGAAATGCTGTGGCTTTTTAGCTTCCTCTCATAAGTGTTTCAAGTTTAGTTCTTCCCTGAGATCATATTCTCCTCTCTTGTAGCAAAGATTACATTCTTAGGTAATTGGTTATTGTTAGCTTTATGCATTCATTATTTTATTATTATATTATATTAATTATATTATATATTAATTTTATATATAATTACATATATTAATATTATGTTATTATATACTAATATTTTAGCTGTTTGAAAATTAACTATATCAGTAAGTTTTAATATTTGTGATTTTAGAAATAAAGAGTTTATATGTTCTCTAAAGGCGGCTATATGGATTATTGATTATCCTTACTGATCTTTTTTGCAGTACATTTAGCGAGTGAAGATTACTTTTAGTTGTTACCCCGAATCTCCACACAATAAGTTAGATATGGTAGAACCAGAGAGCAATAAATCCCTGGAACAACTGTACAGATTGAACTCCAAACTGAAACCAGCAAAACGTAACAAAATGGAGAGCAGTGAAGCATACAAGCGAAGAGTCAAATTGCATGCTGAGTACAACAAATTCGTACGTTGGCAGGTTTGCACTAATAATGAAAGTTCTCCCTACCTCTTGTGTCCCTCCGACAGTTCACCATGCCATTGTTCATTGTCTCCTGGTGCTCGAAACTCAAAGTTGCAGGCAAGGTCTAGTCTCAAATACAGTGGAATGCAAATGGCAAGGACTGCAATTCTGTTAGAAACACTAGATTATCACCATAAGCAACTACGTCTGAAATATACCAATTTTTACTGTATTTAATGAAGCGAAAGACAGGATGATATATATTTTCTATGTATGAACAGCTCCACATGAGCCTAATATGTCAGTGAAGCTAAAATATACCATATATACTAAAATCAATTTGTCTAACACTAGTCTCTTTCATAGTAGCAGGACATTTGAATCACACTTTAAACCGTGTCATTATGACCAATGAGACATCACGTAATTTAACGTAGCTTGTTTTCTGTGTATTTTCCAGCATACCGTATTTTCCATACCATAATATGCACCGGATCATAAGATGTAGTCTCAACTATGGCGTCTTTTTCTGAACTTAACCCATACTTAAGGCAGACCACATTACAAGGCGCATGCTAAAACTGACGGATGTATTACGCATTGTTGCCAGCGTACGTACTATGTCCCTGCGTCAATGGGAAATGGTCCAACAGTCCATCAAGCGGCGTGCTTACCAAAGTTGCACAACAAGATTTTTACAGATTTTGTTATTTTTTTGTTTGATAAAATTGAATGCTTTTAAGTGGGCTTCATATTGTGCAAAATACCTAAATGCTGCAAATTATACATCCCACTTAAGAGTTAGGAAGTGCTTGATAAGAATATCCATTTCATGTTCTCTATAATAGGCTCCAGCACCCCCCCGAACCCTCGGGGGGAAAAAGTGGTAGAAAATGAATGAATGAATGAATGTTCTCTATATTGGGCTGCACGGTGGAAAGTGGTTAGCGCGCAGGCCTGGTAGCTAGGAGACCCAAGCTCAATTCCACCCTTGGCAATCTCTGTGTGGAGTTTGCATGTTCTCCCCGTGCATGCGTGGGTTTTCTCCCACATTCCAAAAACATTGGAATTAATTGCCGACTCCAAATTGTCCATAGTTATGAATGTGAGTGTATGAATGGCTGTTTGTCTATATGTGCCCTGTGATTGGCAACCAGGTGTACCCCGCCTCTCGCCCGAAGACAGCTGGGATAGGCTCCAGCACACCCACGACCCTCGTGAGGATAAGCGGCAGAAAATGAATGAATGAATGAATGAATGTTCTCTATATCTTCTTGTTTATTTACACACACACACACACACATTTTGAAACTGATTTTGTGACTTTCGAAGTGTCCCTGAATGCATCTGGCATTCTTGTCCTGAGAAGTGTTGTGACCAGGACCGACGCTGCAGCATCCAGAACAAGCATGTCTGCCGTGCGTGGAACTTATATCCCTGAGAGTGATATAAGTTTTGCACCCTGCAAATCATGCCTCGAAAATGTCTCACAGGGGTGGCGCTTTAAAAAGGTTTAGATTGGTAAGGCATTTGGGGCCGAACACTTTGAAGGGTGTGGTGAGTTTGAGGCTGGCGATGTGATCATCCGTCAGGCAGCGTCCTAGGTCCCAACCAGCGTGGGCAAAACTGGGGGATGAGTATGCCTCAATTAATTTGGGATCAAGCAGACTATGTGGCACTTTCAGTGCAGGGGGAACTTTTGTTGTGTGCTGGGCTACGTTGGACAAGTGTGACGTCTGAGCATTTGTGCCCCGCAGTACCACACACTGATATCACACTGATATTATATCTCCTCTCCAGGCACAGAAGAGGGAGTCAGCTGCATCTGCCCTTCAGAATGCAGCGGCTGGAGGGCCCCAGCAGAGGTGGATGAACCTGCTTTTCATTCAGGTTTTCAATCAATGATGTGAGAAGACTAGAAATAAATGCATTGTGAAAATCGAAAGGTGAGTTGTGGATACCACAATTGTGTTCATGTTCTGGTAAAACAAGCATAGTGGCTTTGTTTGGCTTGAATTCAGCCATGAAAATAAATGTTACAAAAAATAGTCGCTCTTGGCTTTTTTTTCCAAGATTTTGGATCCTTGGTGACCCCTAATATAGCTGATTATTATTGGAATCGGTGTCAGCAGTATAAAATCTTGATTGAAACATCCGTAACACAACCACTCATTGCTACTATTAAAGAGATTAGTGTTAGGGCAATTATATTCTAAGACTATATTCTATCTTTTAGCTTGATTCAAATTTTCAGTTCATTTTGAGCTGTTGATGTATACAAATGTCTACAACTGTGTCCTGTAATTTCTTTCTGTCAATATAATACTGTCAACTGACCATATTTCTGTGTTACATAATTGGCAAATGGTGAATAATCACAATTAATTCATTAGAAAACTGTGACTAATGTGATGAAAAATTGTAACCCTTTAGTAGAAGGCCACACCTGGTTGCTCTGATCTCCCAAGCGACAAATTATGTTTTTGATGAGAAATGGAGAAACTTTTAAAGAAAACCTAGACCTTCTGAGACCAATAAATGACAACATGATTCACAACATTGTAGGTGAAGAAAACCAAAGGGACGAATGGACAGAGAGAGAGAGGTGAGGAGATACGTGGGGGGGGGGGGGGGGGCAAGCTGAGAAGAAATGAGGCAGAAAGAGGAAGACGAAGCATGTGTGATGGTAAAGGGAGGAGACAGGCTTTTCATTCCTCCTACATCCCCATCATAGCAGCTACCCCCAACACACACAAGTACACTAAAACAGTTTTTCTGAAGCCCATTCATTGTTTGCTTTTCACATTATACAACATCACTGCCTCTCTGTCTCTCTGTCTCCCTCCCCTATCTTCCAAACATGTAATGGTGTCTCTCTCTATCATCTCTCATCGTTCCTTGTGTGCTGCTTATCAAGCTATGTCTGACGCTGCTGTACATTTTGAAAAGTGCAGCCTGAAGCCTGTTTGAAGCACTCAGTGGTAGCTTATTCCTTCACACATGGCTGCTGGCTTCATAATGTGAGTCTCTAGATCAGTGCTTAAAATAGACTAAATCTCTGCGTATCTAATTTTCCCCCTCTAAGTGGTTCAAGTGGAAAGCACAAATCACTTAGGTTCCTGAAAGCTAAGGGTAATTAAGAGAAGAAAATGAACTGTTAATGTGTTGCTTTACCAATGCTGTTATATATGTATATATATTTTTTCCTGTTGTATAGGCATACAGTGGTGTGAAAAAGCAGCAATAACTGCAATTATACATTAGCAGTAACTTGCACTGAGTCTCTTACAGTGAAGGAATTATGTCCCACTCATCTTTGCAGAATTGTTTTAATTCAATGGTTTTCAAAAGAAATGTATTTTAAACTGTCAATGACATTTCACACTGGACTTTTTTGTGAACATAGGCCACTATGTAGCTGGACTAGCCGACAAACCTGCTGAAGCCTTTCCAACGTTACTTGGACAGTGAGAAGAGCATGCCGTAAGTAACAATTTATCAATGTCCTAACTGTGTTTATTTTGTCTAAGTCATGGAGCAAAAAGGGCTTGCATGTAGCATTATAGTGTGTGCATACAGGAAGCAGAGTTGCTAATAGCCATTTCCCACCATAATTAGTGGCTCTGTCAGAGCTTTTTTTTAAACACTGGTAGTCCTGCAAAAAGCATTGACGTTACCGATGCTGTAGAAAACCTAACGCTAAAATGCTGAAGTTACTTACCATTGAGAGATGTCTTGATGTAACCCCTCTTTTCTTGAAAAGGCTCTACTTCCAGATCAGATTTGGGATCGAACACATATCGCTGTACGTTAAAAGCGGTCATTTTAAAAAGATAAATCGCTGTTTATTATCAACTCCTATATTGTTTATCATACAAAGTTGTGTTCGTAAATAACGGAACAGCAAGTCCTTTTTAGCACTCGGGAGTGTGACCAATCCTAGCAGAATGGGCGGAGTCCTGGAGGCGGGCCATGGGTGGAATACATTAAAACAGACTGGTTTCGCAGGAAGCACAAAATCCAAATAAATACATCTGAATAGGTGCAGATTCTGGAAGAACTAGAAAGTTCTGAGCTGGACATCGTGTGTGGGTGCTGTAGGAGGCTCTGTAGGAGTCCACAACTCAATACCAGGGGCTGAAAATGAGCATAATTTTAATCTTTAAGGTCATGCTACAACATATCAATAGGATTCAGGTCAGGACTTTGACTAGGCCAGTCCAAAGTCTTCATTTTGTTTTTCTTCAGATATTCAGAGGTGGAGGCTGCAAAGCGGTCGTGTGGTTAGCGCACAGACCTCACAGCTAGGAGACCAGGGTTCAATTCCACCCTCGGCCATCTCTGTGTGGAGTTTGCATGTTCTCCCCATGCATGCGTGGGTTTTCTCCGGGTACTCCGGTTTCCTCCCACATTCCAAAAACATGCTAGGTTAATTGGTGACTCCAAATTGTCCATAGGTATGAATGTGAGTGTAAATGGTTGTTTGTCTATATGTGCCCTGTGATTGGCTTGCGACCAGTCCAGGGTGTACCCGCCTCTCGCCCAAAGACAGCTGGGATAGGCTCCAGCACCCCCGCGACCCTCGTGAGGATAAGCGGTAGAAAATGAATTAATGAATGAATGCATTCAGAGGTGGACTTGCTGGTGTGTTTTGGATTATTGTCCTGCTGCAGAACCCAAGTTGGTTTCAGGTCACGAACAGACGGCCGGACATTCTCCCTCAATATGTTGGGAGGAGACAGGAGAATTCATGGTTCTTAGAGCTGTTTAAAGGTCTTAAGGCTCAGCAAGAGGTTTTCTGGCTAAAATGAGACAAGCCCCAATGTTCTTTATGTTCAACAGTGGTTTTGGTCCTGGAATAATACCTGCATAACTGAATGTACCTGAAAAAGGTCTGAATCCCCTTCTAAGAAATGTTGCAATCTTTACTTCAATGTACAGTTCAAAGAATTGTTCAGATGTTATACTGACTGATCATTAAAAGAAAGCATATAAAGGGCACATATCACCTCTGGCAGGGTGAGCAGTGACTCATTTACATTAGACAGGAAACCCCCCGACCCCTCACACAAAAATAGGCTGCTCTGACTGGGCTGGTTAACCCTCACACTGAATCTATTGCGGCTCCGGTCCTGATCCAGTCCAGCTTGCCCGAAAGTGGCGCTCATACTGACTCTGGTAGGCACTGCAGTGAGCCGTGACGGATTCAGTGTGAGCCTGGGGTAAGTGTGCTCCTTGGGGTAGTTTCACCAAATGTATGTTATTAAGACCCCTAGAACTGTTTTAATCACATGATAAGTTTAAGTTTTAATTTATTTTATTATAAAAAATATATGGGCATTCATGAGCTTCTTAAACTTATCTATATCCTTAAGTATATTACTGCTGCAACAGTAGTTATTTACGTAGACCATTCAGGCGGGATTAAATTGCACAGGGAGGTTAGGAATGAACTATGCAAAAATTCCACTCATCTGACGGG
The DNA here is from genome assembly GCF_030265055.1 of Doryrhamphus excisus. Classification (NCBI taxonomy): domain Eukaryota; kingdom Metazoa; phylum Chordata; class Actinopteri; order Syngnathiformes; family Syngnathidae; genus Doryrhamphus; species Doryrhamphus excisus. Next base: position 9,216,498 of record NC_080480.1, read on the forward strand.
CAAATTAAACATGGAAATACTAAAGAATGTGGTCTGCAGTGGACTCTAGGCAGGACACTAGAGATTTGAAGGTGAGACAGAATTACTGAAAAAAATGAGAGGAACTTTAATCATACATTGTAACCAACACAGTCAGTTATTTTACAGTATAATTTGCATAACAAATCAAAACAGGACATATTACATGTTATGTGTTAACATTATTTGGCAAATTGAATGTTTAGGTTGCAATCATAAAATATATTAAACACTAAATGTCAGATGTTTCGTCTGGATCAAATTAAAGATACAATCAACATGATTTTAGCACAGCAAGGCAACCAATGGAAGAGTAAAATATAATTAAAGCCCTGCTCATAGGAAAGGACAGAATGACTAACACTGCAGCTCTTGTCAGCTATAATGAGTTTCATAATGAGTTTGAGCTCATTGTTTGCTGTCCATTTGCAGTGTCCTCACTTCTGTATCCACAGCAGACAGATTTCTATGAAGAAGCTCAGCACCAAACCATCTCAGTTTCTGATTAGCTGCAAATAGACATTGTAAACACGGACACCAAAATGTGCTGCAGAATGAATTTGACATTGATTTCCATTCATGGGTACAGAAAGATGATTGTCAGTGAATAATACCTTTAAAGGATAATGAACATAAACACAGTAAGGAACAGTGAATCCCTTAAAAACACATCATGTCTTTGCAAAGTCTAAATTCCATGAGCAACTCCAAGAGTCTAGCAAAGGCCCTCAAAACGCTACAATTTTTTTTCATACTTGAACGCAAACAAACTGAACACGATTGTACAGAAGAAAAAAATTACAACGCACATTTTGTATTCAAATGTCAACAAAAAAATTGTCAATTGGCATTTTGTACTTCAGAATACTTTTTTCCTGTGTATTTCGCATTGTTAATTAACTGTGAGGAAGTGAAGAATAATACTACATCACTTGGAAGACAAATTGATGGGCCAGATGAGAAAGTGAATGCCTTAAAGAAGGTTGCATTATATTGCAAATTAGGCGCATAATTGATGGAATCGAATAGTCTGGGCACATGAATGATTGTGACTTGGATCCACATTACATGCAGCCGACAACACTGGAGGAGATCAAGATGCTATTGCTTCAACTGAGCAACCATTCTAAAATCCAAGTGATAAACATTCAACTTTCATGCATTCCCATGTCTGGCAGGAATATTCACCACCACACCCATCATCGTAATTTAACAGCGACATTGCAAAGAAATCACTTAAGGATGCAGGGGAAATTCAGAGAACTTGGGGCATCAATTGCAAAACCTACATCAAGTTAAAGTGGAGGAAGCCCAAATACTTGTTGTCATAAACATCAAGGAACAGCAGCTGATGTTGAGTAGTTCACTTCATAGTATTTGTATGTGTTCTATGCCAGTGATTTTCAACCACTGTGCCGCGGCACACTAGTGTACCTTGAGAAACCGTCAGGTGTGCCGTGAGGAATTATCCAATGTCACTTTTTATAGTTAACATTGAATAATCATCATTTGCAAATATTATGTCAATAGCCATGAATATATGGACCCAAATATTCCAATTGCAATCGGCATTGGACTGCTAAGCAAAGTTTGTTTTCGATTCAAACTAAATTTCAAGACTGGACAGACGAAAAACTGACAATACAGAGTTATTCCAACAAGTGAAAGAAAAACTCGGGGAAGCCGGTATCACGTGATGTTGATGTTTACGTTTTACCGCACGTGATCCATTGACTATTCTGTTTGGTTTTCACGGTGCATGTAGACAAGAGATTGGAATATTCCTTTCCATGGATACCATTGTTTCCCGAAAGGTCATTTGGAAAGAGAAAACACGTCATGTAAACGTGGCTACTGTCGAGTGTCTATGGTGTAAAGACTGGCAGAGCAATGTAATATTGGTCCGTGTGGCAACACCTACCTTGTTCCTCCGATAGACTTTTTGATGCACGTGTGAGATCATGGTGACATTTTGTAACATTTTGGTTAGTGGTGTGCCACAAGATTTTTCCAATGTAAAAATCGTGCCGTGGCTAAAAAAAGGTTGAAAAACACTGTTCTATGCAAACATGACACCTCTATTTAATGACAAATGAGCACCCACAGTGGAGGTGTGCTTTGCAATTTAAATGTTGGCAGGCTCTCAGCAACTTTGCTATTAATTTACCAGTTTTGCAACGTTCTCAGTTCATGTTCTACTACTTGTTGAAAAAAAGTATATGAATAAGATAATCAATACATAGGTAATTAAAAATTACTATATTTGTCATTAAAAAAGGGGGCATCGGCACGGCACAACGCAGTGGCGGCAGTCCGCCTTCCCATGCAGCCTACCACCACAGCAGTTAAGTCAAACTTGAGATTTAGAACACGTCAACAAAAATGGGAGGAGGAACCTTCGTGACATCAATCGCGGCCGGACCGGAATAAGTGGCGCACACCAGCACAGGTGAAGCAGACAAACAGCGGCACCAGGCAGAGACTGTTTAACTATCGCCCATACAAATCAGAGCATCTACAAACACCAGTGATTTGAAAGCTAACTGAATTTTATTTAATGCTAAGGGCAATTAAGAGAAAGCATGGCTGAGTTATAATATTGTGCAAATTTTCCTTGTGTACAATCGCAGTTAAAATTAAGAATTAATTCATGTGTATCAGGTTAAAAAATTCACGTGTCTTGTTAAAACAGTCAGTAAGTAATTCATGGTAAATACAAATCATGTTAAATACATTTAAGGTTAACAACTATGATAAATATCACAGTAAATTCTGAATGAATTACTTAATAAATTACAATGTGTTATTTATTATTATAATTAGTAATAATTTAAGAACACATTAATATATATATATATATATAGATAAAATAATATACTATAATATATAAATAAAAACAGCAATAAATATATGGGAAGTGGTGGAATTCATACCTGATTCATGTTTACCTGGTATTGTATTAAAGCTTAATTTGCTTATTCTCTATTGCAGTAATTTGTGAGGCATGGGATTTGTGACTTTGCACAGAATTTAAATGTGTTCCTTTTTCTTTCTTTTTTTTTTTATTGAAAGGTTTTTCACCTAATTTCAAGTGGCAAACTGCACCCTAAATTGCAACTGAAAATAAAAGATGCAAAACAGGACAAGCCGCTTATTTATTGAGTGAATACGCTTCCTACACCTCTGGGTAGATGGCTCATCCCCTTCAAGTGGGGATTGTATGAAAACCAAAGGGAACTTGACAACACCTTCCAAAAATCCTAGGGGAAACCCTGCCTACTATATCAACTAGACTCTCAAATGACTCTCAAACAATCTCCCAAAATACTTGGGATGTAAATCTCTTTGTGAAAGATGATTCGATTCGAATTATCGACATACATACGACACGATTCAAAAACTTTTTTTAAACAGAATCATCAATATGATTTTATTCTGTATACAAACAATAGAATCAGTACAGTTCAATTTCATTCAATTCCACGGTTACAGTTTGGTGATGTAGTCATTAATCTTACATTATAAAATAAATATGTGTAATAATTGTGTAAAATTGTCATTCATACAGTATTTTCGAATGTGTAAAATAGCAGATCGTATCCTCAAGCAAAAGTCCAGGCTCGTATTGGTGGATGGTGCCTCTGTATTCATTTTGTCATTTTGTTCCTGTTGTTCTTTTACACCAGACTTAATAGGATAAATCAAATCCCTATAATCTATGTATTCAGTCCTGAGGTGTTGAATACCGTTCCCGAGACTAGGTACTTTGATGCTAATGCTAGCACAGCTAATGCAGCCATTCTCCACCCATAAATTTTGACTGAAGTTACATTTAAAAATTTTCAAAATAATAAATAACTGTACACTCACAAATGTGAGGTTGTACTGGAAAAAAAGAAACCAAACCAATTCAGATAAACTATTTTTAAGGTGACCTGTCCACCCACCCCTGCAACCCTAATGAGGATAAGCGGCATAGAAAATGGATGGATGAATAGACATTTTTAAGGTGAAATTTCCCTGGAGTGTAGAGGTTTAAACCTTTGTTAGCTAATGTGTTACATGAGGTATGGAAAATAGCAGCCACATGCATTAGCATATAGGAATACACATTTGTCAACATTAGAGCTGTTGGCTCAAACCATCGCTGATCAGCAACATTTCCAGGCTTTGTCAAGATCATTTAATTCCGCTTGGCTTCATATTTTAACACTCCCACAGCATGCGTGCACACACACACACACACACACATGAAGCTCCTTTCTTCCCTTTGGCGACATCAACATCTCTCTGCCTTGCTCCATCTTTCTCCCCCTTCACTCCTCTTCAGTCTCACCCCCCCCCCCCCCCCAACCCTCTTCCACTGTACTCCCCCATCACCATGACTGCTGACACAAACCTTGATAGCATCTGCAACTCCGTGCTAAAAACAAGGACCTATACAAACAGGAGCATGGATACAGTCTGTACAGGGTCCAGGAAGGGCCTGAATAAAACATATTGTAGAGGACTTAGCATGCTACAGGAACAGCACTGATACCACAAATGTAAATTATTCCAACGTGACAGAAAATTGCTACTTGTATTTGTCTGTATCCAAGGGGAAAGGTGTGTTTTGACAAAAGCATGCATGCATTTGCATGCCCACCAGGGTAGAATGGATCCTCTTGTCTTTAGTGCACTCTATAAATCTGTGTGTGTGTGTGTGAGAGAGAGAGTCTGAGAAAAAAGGACTAACCTCCAAGACAGAAACCATAAAAGCAAAGGAAAAACAGGACAGAATCTGAGAAATACATGGCAGGAAAGAGAGAGAGAGAGAGAGAGAGAGAGACAGAGAGAGAGAAGAAAATAGGTGTGTGTGCTGAGTTTTGCTCCCTAACAACTCATTATCATGCAGACTTCTGACCTGTTTATAGCTAAGCTGCCCTTGGTCTATCTCGCTCTCTCCGTCTCTCTCGCTCTCTCGCTCTCTCCCGCTATCACACACACACATACGCACAACCTAAAAAGTCTTCATGCATGAGCACAAGTCTCAGAAAACGGTTAGATTCAAGAGGAGCATAATTGAAGCTAAAACCTACCCATTTTAATCACCATCTTCGCCCTCAGTATCACATATATGTAGACACGCACAGGGAACCAAAACACTCTCCTAACACACACCTGCGGCTAAAACCTGCTGAGTTCACCATGGCAACAAGAGAAGTACAGCTCTCTGTTGTTGGGAGATTGTCTCGGCGGAAAAATTACAGACTCATTTGGCAACCCAGTGGTAAGCCCAAGTTCCAGGTTGGAAACCTAGTACATGCAGTAGAGACACTTTGTGGTATGTAAATGACAAACATAAGTCTTATTTATGGTGGAGTCTCATCAACAGTGACACGTTTGTTGTTGGCCAGAAAGGACATTCATAGCAAGACCTGTGCAGCCACTATTTTGGCGCTTTCCTGAATAAACCTCATGAACACTAGATCCTAGCGTGACGGCGAGAGGTACAGATTCCTCAAAATGAACAAGTTACAAGTGCTGACAGATGCAAGCAAGATAACCTAATTGGCTAACTGCTGAAGTTAAAACCAAAATTATACTGGGCCTCGGAATCTGGGTCCACAATCAGACAATATGGTCAAATATACTGTTGAATGAGAAGCAGTTGATGGTGTGGTGCCTTGGTGGATGTCATGAAAGATCAACAAGAAAAGCAAAGCACTGCTCAATAATATCAAGATACTACAGGATGATAATGCTACGTTGTGCACCATTCTTCAGGAAGAGAAAAACCATCTGAGTAAAAGAAGAGTACAACCAATGAAATGGATCAGAATGTACGAATGAATGATGTGATTCTCACAGGGCTCCGAATTATACCCTGGTGAAATGCCGGGGCAGTCGAGAACAGAGGAGAACTCGATGAGATGAAGGTTGCTTCAACGGAGAAACAAATGGCCAATTTTCTCCAAACAAAGGAAGTGGATGTCGTATGGCAGAAACAACGGCACACCGATCATCATATTCAGGGGAACAAGCTGAAAAGTACAAACATCTACATGAATGAACGTGTGACAAAATGCAACGTTGACATCGCCAACGGACATATGGAATTGTGAATTATAAAAATGTATTCCAATGTGAGCATGTTTGAAATAAATTAAACCATACCATACCACTTAAGCCTCACATTATGTACTAAAGATACAGTGGAATCTATAAGATCAAAAACAACAAGACAAGATTCTGCCTCCAAATTTCAAGTCAGACGAGAGATATTTTTTTAAACTTGTCTTGTCACATATTGTTGATCTAGATTTGTTCTGCAAGGAAAGAGTAAGATGCTCCTCTCGTGTTACACTGTTTGTATTTGACTTTATTTGATGTTTGATAATGTGATCGGGGGCGGGGGCTGGACAAGACAGAGAGAGACAACCACAACCACAAGGGAGTACATCAACAAATGTCTATGATGACCACACCATAGTAGTAAATATATTGTAATAGTAAGAGTATAATACCAACAGCCACAGTGATAATAGTGTGTAGAGATGGTATTTATTGGTATCGAATTATATTCGACCTCTCTGTGAATCACCACCTTATCGTGGTGGAGGGGTTTGAGTGCCCGAGTGATCCGAGGAGCTATGTTGTCTGGGGCTATATGCCCCTGGTAGGGTCTCCCAAGGCAAACAGGTCCGAGGTGACGGGTCAGACCAAGAGTGATTCAGAAGACCCATATGAGCAAGAACGAGAGGAGAAAGCGTACCTCGCCCAGATGTGGGATACCGGGGCCTCACCCTGGAGCCAGGCCCGGGGGAGGGGCTCGCAGGCGAGCGCCTGGTGGTCGGGCCTTCACCCGTGGAGCCCGGCCGGGCCCAGCCCGAAGAAGCCACACGGGATCTCCCCCTCGTAGACCCACCACCTACGGGGGCAAGCATAAGGGTCCGGTGCAATGTGTGTTGGGTGGCGGTCAAGGGCGGGTGCGTAGGCGACCTGGTCTTCGGCGGCCAAATCTGGTTCTTGGGACATGGAATGTCACTTCGCTGGTGGGGAAGGAACCTGAACTTGTGCGAGAGGTTGAGACATTCCGACTAGACATAGTCGGACTCACCTCGACCCACAGTTTGGGTTCCGGAACCAAACTCCTCGAGAGGGGCTGGACCTTGTTCTACTCTGGAGTTGCTGCAGGGGAGAGGCGGCGAGCTGGTGTGGGCTTATTAATAGCCCCCCAGCTTGGTGCCTCTGTGTTGGAGTCAGCCCCGGTCATTTCCCTACGCCTTCGAGCTGGGGAAAGGGTCCTGACTGTCATTTGTGCGTACGCACCAAATGGCAGTTCGGAGTACCCGGCCTTCTTGGAGTCCGTCAGAGGGGTGCTGGAGAGCACCCCAGCTGGTGACTCCGTCGTTCTACTGGGAGACTTCAACGCCCATGTGGGCAATGACAGTGTGACCTGGAGGGGCGTGATTGGGAGGAACGGCCTCCCTGATCTGAACCCGTGCGGTGTGATGTTATTGGACTTCTGTGCGAACCACAGTTTGTCCATAACTAACACCATGTTCGAACATAGGGATGTCCATAAGTGCACTTGGCACCAGGACACCCTAGGCCGCAGGTCTATGATCGACTTTGTAGTCGTATCATCAGACCTGCGTCCGCATGTTCTGGACACACGGGTGAAGAGAGGGGCTGAGCTGTCAACTGATCACCACCTGGTGATGAGTTGGATTAGATGGCGGGGGAGGATGCTGGACAGACCTGGTAGACCCAAACGAGTAGTGAGGGTGTGCTGGGAACGTCTGGCAGAGTCTCCCGTTCGTCGAGTCTTCAACTCTCACCTCCGGCAGAGCTTCACCTGCATCCCGGGGGAGGACCGGGATATTGAGTCCGAATGGGCCATATTCCGTGCCTCCATTGCTGAGGCAGCCGACCGGAGCTGCGGCCGCAAGGCGGTCGGTGCCAGTCACGGTGGCAGGCCCCGAACCCGATGGTGGACACCAGAGGTCAGGGCTGCCGTCAAGCTGAAGAAGGAGTCCTATCGAGCCTTGATGGCTTGTGGGACTCCGGAAGCAGCTGACAGGTACCGTCAGGCCAAACGGTTTGCGGCTTCGGCGGTGGTCGAGGCAAAAACTCGGGTGTGGGAGGAATTCGGTGAGGCCATGGAGCACGACTTTCGGTCGGCCTCGAAGAGGTTCTGGCAAACCATCCGGCGCCTCAGAAAAGGGAAGCAGTGCCCAGTCCACACTGTTTACAGTGGAGACGGGGGCCTGCTGACCTCGACTGGGGATGTAGTCGGACGGTGGAAGGAATACTTTGAGGCCCTTCTCAATCCCACTGACATACCTTCCATAGAGGAAGCAGAGTCTGAGGACACATACGTGGACAGTACCATCACTGTGGCTGAGGTATCTGGGGTCGTTAAGACGCTCCTCAGTGGCAAAGCTCCGGGGGTGGATGAGTTCCGCCCAGAATTCCTCAAGGCTCTGGATGTTGAGGGACTGTCTTGGCTGACACGTCTCTTCAACATTGCATGGAAGTCGGGAACAGTACCTTTGGATTGGCAGACCGGGGTGGTGGTCCCCCTTTTCAAGAAGGGTGACCAGAGGGTGTGTTCCAACTACAGGGGGATCACACTCCTCAGCCTCCCTGGGAAAGTCTATTCCAGGGTGCTGGAGAGAAGGGTACGACCGTTGGCCGAACCTCTGATACAAGAGGTCCAATGCGGTTTTCGTCCTGGTCGTGGAACACTGGACCAGCTCTACACCCTCACGAGGGTGCTTGAGGGTGCATGGGAGTTTGCCCAACCAGTCTACATGTGCTTTGTGGACCGGGAAAAGGCATTCGACCGTGTCCCTCGTAGCGTCCTTTGGGGGGTGCTCCGGGAGTACGGGATTGGTGGCGCGCTACTACGTGCTATCCGGTCCTTGTATAAACGGGGCAGGAGTCTGGTTCGCATTGCCAGTAGTAAGTCGAGCCTGTTTCCGGTAAACGTTGGTCTCCGCCAAGGCTGCCCATTGTCACCGATTCTGTTCACAATTTTCATGGACAGAATTTCTAGGCGCAGCGAGTCCAGTTCGGGGGCCTTAGAATCTCATCTCTGCTATTTGCAGATGATGTGGTTCTTATGGCCTCTTCGGGCTGCGACCTTCAGCGTTTACTGGGACGGTTTGCATCTGAGTGTGAAGCGGCTGGGATGAGACTCAGTACCTCCAAATCAGAGGCCATGGTTCTCAGTCGGAAAAGGGTGGAGTGCTCTCTCCGGGTTGGGAATGAGGTCCTGCCCCAGGTGGAGGAGTTTAAGTATCTCGGGGTCTTGTTCACGAGTGAGGGAAAGTGGGAGCGTGAGGTCGACAGACGGATCGGTGCAGCCTCGGCAGTAATGCGGTCGCTGTACCGGACCGTCGTGGTGAAAAGAGAGCTGAGCCGGAGGGCAAAGCTCTCCATTTTCCGGTCGATCTATGTTCCCACCCTCACCTATGGTCATGAGCTTTGGGTCATGACCGAAAGAACAAGATCGCGGATACAGGCGGCTGAAATGAGTTTCCTCCGTAGGGTAGCTGGACTCACCCTAAGAGATAGGGTGAGGAGCTCAGCCATCCGGGAGGGGCTCAGAGTAGAGCCGCTTCTCCTTCACATCGAGAGGAGTCAGTTGAGGTGGCTCGGGCATCTAGTCCGGATGCCTCCCGGACGCCTCCCTGGGGAGGTGTTCCGGGCATGCCCAGCGGGGAAAAGGCCCCGGGGCAGACCTAGGACACGCTGGAGGGACTATGTCTCACAGCTGGCCTGGGAACGCCTTGGTGTCCTCCCGGTGGAGCTGGAGGAGGTGGCCGGGGACCGGGAAGTCTGGGCTTCCCTTCTAAGACTGCTGCCCCCGCGACCCGGACCCGGATAAGCGGAGGAAAATGGATGGATGGATGGAATTATATTCGAGGCTGAAATATCTGAATCATATCAGAAGTGAAAATGTTGTATCCCCAGTTTGAAATATCCTAAAAGTGGTTTAGCTGAAATTTCAGCTGACTTTCATATTTACATAGCATCACATAATTACATTCAGTACATGTATAGATATTGTTGGAAATTATAATCCAATGAATTACTATTTCAAAGGTTACAATGCCGTCCCTGTTACCGACATTGAAACTTCTCGTGTTTTTATCTATTGAGTCACCATTGTTCACTAATACGACAACTTAAAGTGCTCATGACACCGAATGTTATTTCTGCTGTGAAAATAACATTGAAAAGCATTACGTGTGCTTTTTTTTATAATTTCCATCACTTCTTCCTTGTTTGGAGAAGGTGCAGCAGTCTGTCTGGAGCAGTCAGATCCCTAAAGTCCCACCCTGAACTTCTGTTAAGACTACAAAGCATTATGCTCCACGTGAATTTGTGTCGTTTCTTATATATTAATAATATTATGCCCACTCATTGTGTTGTAGGCTTTTGCTGGAACACTTAAGCAGACGGAGTAAACTTGTTTCTAAATCCCAGCATTCGCCTAATCCAGTGCTTCTCAATTATTTTCTATCATGTCCCACCCAAGGGACAGAAATGTTTTTGCTCCCCCTGATTTGAAATACTAGAGAAACTGGTCATATTTATTCATTTATCTGTACTGTACAGACTGAACTTGAAATTGAAACCAGGAAAATGCAATAAAATGGAGAACATAATCAAGAGCGTATTCAAGAGTCAAATGCATGTTGAGTACTACAGATTTGTACATGTTGGTGGGTCCTGCAAAGCCTTGTTTAGTGGGGATGACCGTGTTGAGGACGGCGCTGTAGGCCACAAAGAGCATCCTGATGTAGGAGTCTTTGTTTTCCAGGTTAGACAAGGAATGAGGGAGAACATCTATAATGGTAACCAAGGTGGATCTATTGGGCCTGTAGGCATACTGCAGGGGGTCCAAGTCGTCCAAGATGCTGCTCTGAATATGGGCTAGTATCACTCTCTCAAAGCACTTGGTCTTGAAGCAGGGGGGACTGTGCTCTGGCTGAGGGAAAGGTTGAAGATGGAGGTGAAAACATCCAGCTTGTTGGCTCTGAGAGCATGGTCATGTTGTCTGGTCCTGCTGCCTTGTGGGGGTTTATTCTCTTCAGGACTTTGTGTCCTTGACCTTATGAGACTGTTGGTGGTGGTGAGGTGGGTCCGGTGGTCCAGGTGTGTGTGTGTGTTTCTGTGTTGTTGTTTGTAGTCTCAAAGCGGGTGTAGAATGGACTGAGGTCGTCCAGATCAGTGATTCTTAACCATAGGCCTGCGGCCCAAACTTGGGCCTCAAGCACCACCTATAGGGCCGCAGAAAACTTTTGCGGAGTTTTGCACTAGTGGGCCGTGAGGGCCGTGCGACTTGCGTTGTAGGTTGCCAACTGAAGACACCAGAGGTAGGCTAGCCACTATGCTACCGAGACACTCCGTTACAGTGCAGCTTCCGACCAGATGGTGGCGGTAATGTGTCGGTCAGTTGTTTAACAAGCTCACAGAAGATCTGAAGACATTTAACTACACCTAGAAATGGAGACATTTTTAAAACGAAAAAATTAAGATAAAAGTGGTGCCAGTCCCCGCAAAAAGACTAAAGTTTTACCTACTAAATACAATCTTGACTTCAAGTACGGCTTTGTATATGGAGGAAGAGCAACATCTGGTTTTAGCTTCTTAGCTTGTTAAACTGTGAGTGGATTTGATTTATTATTGAAAACAAATTAATGACATCAATTAAATCTATACAGTGTTAATATTTAATGGGCCCCGGGCCACTCTGCACTGAAAAAAATCGGGCCTCAACGTCAAAAGGTTTAAGAACCCCTGGTCTAGAAGGCTGTCTGCAGACCTGATGGTGCCAATGGTGGTCTTGTAGTCTGATGTGCAGAGTCAGCAGTGGAATTGAAACCAACCAGTTGCTTTCTGTACTGTTTCTCTGCCACTGCAATGGCTTTCCTAAGTCCATACTTGGCAGCTTTGTACTCAGCCTCGTTGCCTGATCTGTATGCAATACAGCAAACAAGGGGTGTCAAACATATAGCCCGCGGACTCGATCAGGCCCGCATATGCGTTTAATCCGGCCTGCAAGACAATTTTATAAATTATAAAAATCATCCCATTAGAAAAATAAGCCACTTTGTTACCAATAAATAAATGTGCTTTACAATTTGAGACAAGAGTATTTCATTTGTAGTTTTTTTTTACAAGACTCTGCTGAATTTACATTTTATGTTGTCATATCATAATATATGTTAAGGTGCATATTGCCCAATCCCATTTTATATTATTTTTTTGTTTTATTAAAATCATGCCATATATAGCATATACCATAATTTTACCGATCCAGCCCACTTGGAAGTAGATTTTCCTCCATGCAGCCCCTGACCTAAAGTGAGTTTGACACCCCTGATTTAGGGTTTCTGGTTCGGAAACATCCTGATTCGTATGGGGGGGGCGCGATATTATCAAAACAAGTGCTAATGTACCTAGTCACATACTCAAAATAGTCCTGTACACTGACATAAAAGTCCTCCAGAGTGGCTGCCGCTTTAAAAAAACATCCTAGTCTGTCACAGCAAAACAGTCCTGAGTTCCAGAGCTGGATTTGTTTTATGATGGAGTTTGTTTTAGTCTTTGTTTGTTGGCCGGGTACATAAGCAGAGAGTGTCCGGAGTAAGGGCGGTGTGAAGCCTTGTATGCATCATGGATGTTACTGTATACTGTGGGAACGTCTACATGCTGGTAGTATTTGGTCCGTAAGTTACACTGCTTAAAGTCACCAGCAGTGATCAAAACAGAACCAGGAGAGCCGTCTCTCTCTCCCGTGTAAACAGCGGCCAAGAACACAGCAGTGAATTCCCATGGTACTGGAGATAGTAGGGATGACGTAAGTAATAAACACTCCACATCAGGTGAACAGTGCTTCTGAACAGTCTGTACGTCACCACACAACGACATGTTGATAAACACACGCACCCCTTTAGCCTTAACAGAGGCTGCAGTCTGGTCTCCTCTGTGTATCGTAAATACCAGTCAGTAAATATATAAAAAAAAAATTTACGATCGCTGCTCACTGATCTTTTATTTTGCAATATGCATAGAGATGTCAGTGAAAACATATTTGTGGCCATTATTGTATGTGTGTGTCATATTTATCAAAAAGTATAAAGAAAGTGAATGCTATTATTGTGCTATTGTTGTGAATATGCCACTACTACTATGTCACTACTACTTTATTAAATAATGTGAATACATTCATCATTAATGGTTGTTTACTTGTTTTACTATATGCATTATTAGTTTCTCACAAACTGTGCAGTGAATAGCAGTTATGAGGGAAGTTTTTTAAGAAACAGTATTGGTACACTGGCTCGGAATGAAGACTTTGACATGACCCATAACCACCTACATCAGTGGTCCTGAAAATCACTTGTTCACAAACTTTGCAGCAAAGTTTTGGTGGTCTTTTGCAGGCGTATTTGACTTCCGACTTTGTTGGCAAGCAAATGCATGTTGAACACACCACACTGGATTAAAATCAAATTGCAACTCATAACTAAAGGGTACACTAAACGACAATACATGGATCATGGAACCCCCTGATTTGAAATACTAGAGAAAGTGATCATATTTATTCATTTATCTGTACTGTACAGACTGAACTTGAAACTGAAACCAGGAAAATGCCACAGAATCCAAACGTTTTCAAGAGTCAAACTGCATTTTGAGTACTATCAATTTGTACAAGTTGGTAGGTCTGCATTAAAATGAAAGCCTCTGCTTTTTGAGAAGCACTGCTTTACGTACAGTGAGACCTCTGTTTTTGTACTCCACAGTTCAGTTTTCCACACAAATTTGTCTCAGTCTCATACACGATCTCAGGTATCGTACGGCCAAACAGTGCACTCAACAAACCAGTCGGTCTCAGTAAAAAATGAATAGTAGTCTGTTTAGAGTTAGGACCCCGTAGATGGAGCCAGGCCATGGAACACACACGTGCAGATTCAAACATTCTTGTTAATGAAACCTCTGGTATTAAACTCCATCTAGCTTTCGTGACCAGGGGTGGACAGGGATAACAATTTGGCCCTGAATGTTTTGGTCCAGACAGGCCCACTACAATCCACAAACATACACAGTGCCAAGTCTGCCCACTGATGTACATACAATCCCACATTGCTCCTCACCAGCCAATACTTTCCTGCTCTGTCTCACAGAGACAGATCGTATGAATGACACTTTGTTCGAGCCTTTGTTTCAAGAAGGAAATGCGCCCTGGGGCTGAAACAAACACAGAGTGAACCTTCGTCCTGTCTCTATGGAGCCAGCGGATGCCCTCGGTGAAGCCAACTTAAACAGCTGGAGCAACATTCCCGCTAGCCTTGTGTCCTCCAACTTTGGAGGTGATTAACAAGAATGCAGCTACCAGAGTCACAATATCTCACATTTCTGGTTAAGAAAAAAACTGTACTGGGACGATAATATAAATCAAGCACCCAAGGAGGCCATTGGGAACATTGCTCCAGGTGGTGAGGATGGCTTTGTGAAGGACATCAACTGTCTGGAACTGATGGCCATTTTTATAAACTTCCCTTCCTATCCATCCCCAAATGTTCTATATGGGATTTAAATCGGGGGAACATGCTGCATGGTCCAAAAGTGTGATGTTATTCTCCCTGAAGAAGTCCTTGGTCAAGCCAGCATTGTGAACTTGCTTTTCCATATTGCAGCTCTACTTAAAACCTAATTAAGGTCCAAATGTGCAAAATGCAAAATCTAGCAATTTTTCAACTGATCTTAAGAATTGATCAGGTCTGTATATTGCCACATGCATGCATATGTGTTTTCCTCCTGCCTCCAAACAGGCAGAAAGGGAGTTCACTCTGTACGTTGGTTTCAGCACCTCAGCACATTTATCCTCCATTACAACACTGGCATGAACGAAGTGAGTCCTTTTGTCAGTCATAGTCTAGCCTAGAATAAGGTACTAGAAATAAAATTAGTAAATTGCAATATATTGTCATCTATATGATACATGTTTTTCATTGTACTTTTCTTGAAAGTAGGGCTGCCAAAAGATTAAACATTCATTTATTAATTCATTCATTTTCTATCGCTTATCCTCATGAGGGTCGCGGGGTGCTGTAGCCTATCCCAACTGTCTTCGGGCGAGAGGCGGGGTCCACCCTGGACTGGTCGCCAGCCAATCACAGGGCACATATAGACAAACAACCATTCACACTCACATTCATATCTATGGACAATATGGAGTCGCCGATTAACCTAGCATGTTTTTGGAATGTGGGAGGAAACCGGAGTACCCGGAGAAAACCCATGCATGCACGTGGAGAACATGCAAACTCCACACAGAGAGGGCAGAGGGTGGAATTGAACCCTGATTAAGCCCTGATTAAACTTTTAATCTGCCTAATCACTGTTTTTCTTTAAATCAATGAATCATGATTAATCACCATTGTCGACTAATATGCCTATTTTTATTGTATTTAATGACCAAAAAGAAGAGGATTATATATATTTGATGTGTTCACGTGAGAATGAAGTTCTAAAAGACCATCAGACTCCGTGTGACTGTGTGGGGACGCTAAACTGTGCTTCCGTTAGCCTTCATAACAGAGGCTCTTGCTCTGGTTAATTACACAAAAAATTGTAATGTTAATTCATGAAATAAATTTGTTAACACGTTACTTTTGACAGCTCTACTTAAAACTAATGTGGACATCTCATCTTGTTCTTGTAGAGGTAATCTACTCATTACAGAGTCCTTGATTTCCATTTTAGATGAATTCTGGGATTTTTTGAGCAATGGTCTTAAACTTTTCATTGGCTCATGAACAGCCTATTTCAGTTGAAAGGTTGTTTGCAATAATGGCTTACTCAATTCTTTTGTCTTTTGTCTCCCTCCCATGTCTTCATTTTTTGCAGCTCTACTTACAATCTCCTTAAGATCCAACAGTGCAAAATGTAAATTCTGGTTTTAAAATTCTGATCAGGAGTGTATACAATTGTATACTTTTCCACTTAAGAGCAGATTACTTTCTCTCTGGTCAGCTGTATTACAGTAGCAAGCTTTTAGAGCTTTCAGTACAGCTAAAGTGTGTGTTTAGGTATGTGTGACTCACATACCTGTATCACTGATGTCTTCCACTGACGTTAACAAGCCACTTGGTCCTGATGTGCTATCACTCATGCACACATACAAACAGTGTACACTCACTTCAAGTGACAAAGATGTGCACATATTGGCATTGCAGTGTCTTGTTCCCAATTCACACACAAAAATCAATCGGTTTACTCTGAGAGACCCAGCCCACCTAGACGATGGGAGGCCACCCGTAATTACTGATTACTGGGCACTTCTTGTGAACATAAAGGCAGACAATTTGACATTATGGAGGTACAGTTATCCCTCAAACCATTGCTTTTACCACTTGTCCTCACTGTGGTCATGGGTGAGCTGGAACCTAACCCAGCTGATTTTGGTTGTGAGCCGGGGCACCTCCTAGACTAGTTGCCTTCAATCACAGGGCCCATACATTATAGCCAAAAAAATTGTCTTTGTGGGAGGAAGTACCGGGAAAAACCCATACAAGAAGGAGAACATGCCACCTGATGACACCAGCACCTTTCAAATGCTTCCAGCGAAGGATGCAGACCATGGATTTGGACAGCGTAAATGATACACACGCTACGGCAATCTAGAACATTTCTGTGACTTACCACGACCTAATCAGAGCCTAAAGTGCCCTGGTGATTATCTTCCCGCCTGTAAGCACACCTCCACTACTACTGCACACTGTATTAATAATGGATTAGCTGATTTATATTAATGGAATACTGCAGGAGATGTACTTCGTTGACAAGAAGTCAAGAGTAAAGGTCAATATTACATGACATAATTTTTAGCACTTTTGTTGACAACATTGTACCTACAATACAAGTCAGGACGTTCCCCACCAGGAGCCCCAGACAAACAGCCATGTGCGTCAAAGTGATCCCCAAAGGTTAAGAGGCGGCAATGGCACAGGAGGAAGAGCAGGTCATCTAATAATAGGATGGTACTACTAGTGGGCCAAAAGTAGGGTTACTGTTTCACCATAACAATTACATTTTAGATATCCATCCATCCATTTTCTATGCCAGCAAGCAGGTCATCAAGTTATGTTAAACTGGGATTTTTGCTTAGAAAGACAAGGTTTTCAGAGCTACAACTTTCCTCCTTTAGCTTTCCATTTGCTCAGGTATAAATCTTATTGCTTGTCAGAAGCAGGTATATTATCTTTGGGACGCTGCTCTCAGCATTGTTACTTTCAGCAAAATCCAACTGAGAAGAGAAATTACTCTGCTGAGGTCATTATTCACCATGTGTCACTTTCTGCACAGGCCATACGAATAACGACATAGGAAATCCATAAAGAGTCTGGAGAAGGACTCAAGCCTGTTGATGGATTTAGAGATCTTTCATTTATCTGTGTATATTCTCAGTTATCCAGGTCATGGCAATCTGCAAAGGTTAAATCAAGGCAGTCGGACTGGTGTGACATACCAGAGACGCTTGCTACCTGTGGATAGATGAACTGGGTCTTCGTCTAATCAGACATAAAATTAAGGGACACTACACAGACACACACAAAAACAGGAGATGGAATGTTGTGGTCCCTTACAAAGGATGATATCCTGATACAACCTTTTCACTTCGTATACAATACCGATATTGGAGCCTTGAATATCTACCAATACAGATATTGATCAGATATATAAACACAAAGGACTTCTTGCAGTCCTGTGGAAGTTTCCTGTGTGTTCTTTGCATAAAACTTCTTCGTTTTTTTTGGCACCACAGGAAACCTGTGCAAGTTTTGCGCTCAGCTCCAGCTGCAAATAAGCACTATTTTAATAATCATTTAATCTGTCAATTGTTGTTTCAATTAATCGGATAAAAAAAAAAAAATTAAAATTAAACTAAAAATAATTTAATTTCCGCCTCTTTATCCCAGAATAGAAGAGTTGAACAGACAGAATAACTAAGTGCACAAACACTAGGTTCCTGCTTGAATAGTTTGGAAAAATCATTCATTCATTCATTCATTCATGTTCTACCGCTTATCCTCACGAGGGTCGCGGGGGTGCTGGAGCCTATCCCAGCTGTCTTCGGGCGAGAGGTGGGGTAACCCTGGACTGGTCACCAGCCAATCACAGACGGCAATTAACCTAGCATGTTTTTGGAATGTTGGAGAACATGCAAACACAGAGATGGCCAAGGGTGGAATTGAATTCGGGTCTCCTAGCTGTGAGGCCTCCGTGCTAACCACTTGTCCGCCATGCAGCCCTGGAAAAATAATGTTAAATAATAATTAAACATTTAAATGTTTGCCAAATAGCTTCAGTAAAACAATAAATGTAAACAAAAATACATACAAATGTATGCTATATGCTACTTTTTATTGTAAAGTGCAAAAATAGAGGCATTTCTGTTGTTTAAGGGACCTGAGCTCTTTGAACAAATTATAACAAATGATAAATTATGAAATGCAAATCATAAAACCCAGTAACTGGATTTGTTTCAACATTTGTGTATTACTGTAAATGTGTCCATATAGCAGCACTGGGAGCAAGTTTCCTGTTTCCATGATTTGCAATCTTCACTTTCTTGGAAGTCCATCCATCCATTTTATATACCACTTATCCTCACTAGGGTCGCGGGGGTATGCTGAAGCCTATCCCAGCTGACTTTGGCGAGAGGCAGGGTACACCCTGGAATGGTCGCCAGCCAATCACAGGGCACATAAAGACAAACAACCATTCACACTCACATTCATACCCAGTGATGGGAATAACGGCGTATACTAACGCCTTTACTTTTTTCAGTAACGGGTAATCTAACTAGCAAGCTTTTCGACACCATGTTACTGCACGAGTAGTATATACAGCTGCATAGCGAGAGTGAGGAGGACTCTAGTGAGAAGACAGCATTTGCCAAATGGAAGTACAGACACTACTTTAACCTCGTTGAGGTCAAAGGTAAAAATGTACACGTTGAATGTACATTATGTCCCCGAAAAAAAACTTTGTCCACATCTTGTGTAAGCAACTCAAACCTACAGAAACTCCTGTCGACTGTAATAAATTCAAATCTCTGTAATGGAAGGTGTGGGGGGCATGTAGCAGGGGCGAATAATGCAATAGTTCCTTTTACTGGTAACTAGTTACTTTTGTAGTGGAGTAACTCAGTTACTTTTTTGGAGAAGTAACTAGTAACTATAACTAATGACTTTTTTTTTTAAGTAACATGCCGAACACTGTTCATACTTATGGACAACTTGGAGTCCCCAATTAACTTAACATGCATATTTTTGGAATGCCCACGCACACAGGGACAACATGCAAACTCCACATAGAGATGCCCAAGCGGAGAATCAAACCCAGTTCTTCCCGATCTCCTGACTGTTTGGCCAACACGCTAACCCAAGGGTATCAAACAGAGACAAACACTGCAGCTTTTCTTTCTAGCAGGTTATTTTAATGATCAACAACACCTTCAATGTGAGGGAAGGAGCTCATCAATTAAATCACCTGCTGGAGAAACCGGTTGGAGAGAAAACCTGACCACTGGTCCACTGAGCGGCTCTTTCTTGAAAGTCTCTTCATATGTTCTTTCCATGAGCTTTGAAGACTGTAACCTGTATTAAAGGTGCAGATCATTGTACTGAAGCCATGGTCTTCAACCATCGACAAGGCCTCATGAGGATGCTCTCAGTCAAGACAGCTGTTTTCTGTGATGTGCATGTCTTTCTCATCATGAAGCATGGCATTGTTTGCTGTGTTCTAATCAAATGAGAAAGACAATACAGTTTGAGTATGTATTATACCACAATACAAAACAACAATGCAATAACTACCTTGTTTTATTTGCAGCATTAGATTAAACCAAGTAAGTAGCCTAAAGAGCACACACATTCATGGTATGTGTGTGTGTGTCAAAATGTCATTCACCCTGCCCTTCTTGATGAGTCCAACATATTTCCGTTTCAGTTGCTGTATCATCACCATGGTGCTCCGGTGCCATGTTGTAACACTTTTGCAAAGCTTACATGTTACATGTTGTGAAGTGCGTGAAAACTTCAGTCAAAATGCTTTCTCCGTGTTGGTCATGTTTCATTTGTTAAATTTATTTTTCCTCTGAAAATATCACCTAGGCTCTGATCCCACCTCACTCTGTTCAACTCTGTCTTTTTTGTCAGCCAGCAGTGACAAAGCCCTACAGGTGAACTAAACAGCTCTGTGACATAGTGAGTGACAAATGAATCACGCGACACAATGAATCGATAATTTAATTCATTGACAACACTTTTAATTAGGGATGTCCAGTAATTATCGGTCCGATGTCAGCATAAAAATGCAATGTCGGTTGATATCGGCGTCAGTTTTTTTTCCCAATCATGAAAACAGATATTTTAAAAATGCTGTATACAACATATGTTCATTCCACCACAGGAGGTATGTCATGTTACACATATCGGTATCGGCTGATATTGGTATCAGGAATTGAAAGTTGGACAATATCGGCTTTCGGTTGTCGGTTTTTGGCAAAAAAAAAGCCAATATCGGACATCCCTACTATTAATTATAGATTTTATCAATGTGTTATTGCAGGCTTACAATCAGCTGTTATGTCTTTTTACTACCACACAACTGGCAAAGAATACATACATCTACAGGAATCTATTGACGAATAACACACAGCATTTGAGGACTTAAAAAGGCCATTGAGAAGCAAATAAATAGAACTAAAGTTCTCCAGACTGCCCCTCAAAAGGCTGAAAGCAGAAATTACCATGTTACATCTCGTAAGTGCACAGTTGAAAATGTCACGCAGAAAAAAAGTCAGTTGTCAACAAGGAAAATAAAGACGAGGAACAGATCATATTTCTAAATAAAGTGTAGAGTGGATGAGTTACAGCAAAGCACATGCGTAAATGATTCAATGGATTTATTTATATAGCGCCAAATCATGACACTTTACACATGAAGGTCACAAATGAAAACAGAGAACCAACTGAAACACCACATGAGCAAAAATTTGGTGACGGAGGCAAGGAAAAAGTCCCTCTGGGGGAGAGATATTCAATAAAGAGATGGTAGATCAAGCCAGAAGTCTTAGCCTTAGTCCAAGGAACATAGGGCTGTGTTTGTAATACATATCAGCGTATCAGAGGTCAATTTTAACTATATGCTTTAGTAAAGAGATGGGCTTTGAGGGAAATAAATAAATAGGGAGAGGGTGTCTGCTCCCCAGATTGAGTAGGTTAGATGGTTCCACAACAAAGGAGCCTGATAATGAAATGCTCTACCTCCCATTCTATTTTCTAAAAATTATAGGAGTGCCAAGTTATTGTCAATTCTGGGAGCGAAGCATCGTACTGGGTTGACAGGGCTCTAGGAGCTCTTTGAGATATACTGATGCCGGAGAATTTTAAAATAAATTTTATGGATGAGTTGGATACTCGTTATACATGAGTATCCGTTAAGGATAATGCCGGATACAAGTATGAAATTAGTACATTATGTCATTATCCGTATTCGTGTTTAAAGAAATTGCTCATTATGTATTCACTCTTCGGGCTCTGTGATTGGCCAGTCACACACAGCGACTGCCTCTCCCTCGACGGGGGTAGCCACAGAGTAGCTGAGCGGTGCCTCATTCACGTACACGGTGCAATTGGCAAGTTAAAAACCGTTTGTGTTGCGTTGGTCACAAGTACATTGTCATTAACAAGTACAGTTGTGTGTCATCTAATAATAATAATAATAATTTATGTTACTGTGATGTGGCTCCCTATTAAACCCAGGGCAGTCAGGAGCACAAGGCGCTTCAAAACTGTTTGGAAGAATCAACAATACCGCACCAAAAGGAAATACAAAACAGTGCTGTTTTATAGAACAGAACAAACATCTACATGAATGAGAATTGACAAGCCAAATGGTAAATGGGCTTTAGTGCTTGTCTACCTTGGAGGTACTGTGCTCCACTTTTCTATCCACTATCTAAAGCCACTGCCCATATTCAGTATCTTGCCCAAGGATAATTTCAGATGGTCGCAAGAGGGGACTGAGGATCGAACCCAAAAACCTCAGGTTAGGTGATTACCACGCAACCACCTGATCCATGAGACTTAAAGAAGCTGGAGGAAATTCAACATACTTGGACTACCAACATCTAAACATCCCTCGTTAAATGGCGGACTGGAATATACAATGTACTTGCATTCAATGACATCAAGGAACTGGACAAAATATTCAAGAATATCATATCAATTGGCTTGTAAGGCAAATGAAATGCACACACAAATATAAACAATGGTCTACAGCCCATTGGGCAATCAGGATGCAGAACACAGGATGCAACCAAAAGTGAACCGCAGTGTTGCAAGGGACCACTGTACAGTTATTTTGTCCTTGAAACATTTAAGACAAGCACTACATGATAACGCTTAGTGCGTTAGTGTTTCACAATAGCTGGATCTGCCCTACCTGAAGCTCATCCTCTATTTAGTCAGGCTCAAAAGACCTGAAGGTTCTGAACCATAATTTGTCCCAAATTAACAGTCAGTGGCAGTAGCGCTCACCAAGTCTGCCATGATTAGTAATAGCAAACAGACACGCTGTTTCTATGCTGCATTTGTTGACCGAAGAAGCGTTGTAATGTTTAAAATGATCAAAATACAGCAAAATACTATGATTAAAACTGCGAAGAATTTTTTTTAAACCGGTTCTTGTTGGGTGTTGGTAAAACACGGACTGCGTAATTCCGGTGGTAATTTGCAAACCAATCCTTGCAAATCTTGGAATGGACCAATCAGAATTGATTATTTAGACCGCGGTCCGCAGTCCACGGTCCGCGTTTTACCCACACCTGTTCTTGTTCGCGATCAACCAATCAGCGATCCTTGGACTACGAAAACATCATGGCGTCCCTGCCAACATGGTCTAATTCTTCAACAACTTCTGAAGGAAAACAGCAAAAAGTGATGAAACAGTGCCTCCTAAACAAGTATTTAATTAGCGGCAGCAAATCAAATGATGTCACAGGTGAGTGAATCACATTGCTGTGACAATTTGAAGTGGTCACAATGAAACAAAAATGAAACACCACATTAGATCCAATACCAAGTGCTGATTTTGCACAAGCTACAAAATCTAGCGCTTCCATTTCTCGGTGTATTTTTCTCACCTTTGCTTCACAAATTATTGTTTGACCATTGAGCATTTTTTCTGGATTAAAAACACTTTACTAGTACACAAATGTGTCTATTCAATAATGTTTCATTGTGGTGCACAACTTATAAATATGACTGCTTACTACGACTACGATGTGTAAGGTAGTATGGCATGCCATGTTAACATACATCTCCACAATTTTTTTTTTAAGCACAATGTTTATTCGATCATGAATGTACTTTTATTTATCATGGCAAAGTGCCTAGAAGTCTCTTGACAATCCAGATTTCCATGCAACGTCATGATCTATGTAGGAAAACAACCACTAGAAATGATAATCATTTAATCTTTATTTGAGATTCTCATGTGATGCCACAAAAATTAGATGATATCATTATGGCAGTCTTTTCATTTTACATGAGGCAAGTTCGGGCAAGTAGTTCTCACCTTAAGGATTCCCCATGGGCAAGTAATTTTTGTTTTTAATGTAGAGCCCTGGATATCAAACACAAGCAGACCAATCCCAATCAACGGACATTTCATGGAGAAGCCCACCATATTTTTCACTCCCAATGATAGCTCGGGTGGAAATATAGCGATATAAAACTTTGCCCCACACATACACCATTCTGTCTCTTATCTCAGTCGAGGCAGTCCGTTAATCAGTGTGTGTCCACCCAGTTTTGGCAGAACTCCCTGTGGTATCAAGCTTTGTGGGATTCTATTTTGATGCCAAACTGGAAATTGGCATAAACCTCACATTCTAAGATGAACCTACTTTTTTCACTCATTCAGTTATCCCTATTGGAAATTGGGATTGTCACATTGTCACTCTCAAACAACAGAATGCCAGAAATAATACCTTAGCAGCTTTCCCTGTTTGTACTGGGGTTACCAGTAACATAATTGGAAACCTGAAACTTTAGAATGTGATTAATGATAATGACCATCAAATGCTAAAATGAAAGGAAAGGTATACAAAACTGTGGTGAGATCAGCCATGTTGCTTGGCCTAGAGACAGTGCCACTGAGGAAAAGACAGGAAGCAGAACTGGAGGTAGCAGAGATAAGGATGCTGAGGTTCTCATTGGGAGTGACCAGGATGGACAGGATCAGGAACGAGTACATCAGAGGGACATCACATGTTACAGGCCTTGGAGATAAAGTCAGAGAGGCCAGACTGAGATGGTTGGGACATGTCCAGAGGCGAGATAGTGAATATATTGGTAGAAGGATGCTGCGTTTAGAGCTTCCAGGTAGGAGGCGTAGAGGAAGACCAAAGGTGAGGTTTATGAATGTAGTGAAAGAGGACATGAGGGTAGTTGCAGAAGACAGGGTTGGATGGAGACGATTGATTTGCTGTGGCGACCCCTGAAGGGAAAAGGCGAAAGAGAAAGAAGATAATGACCACCAAAAAAAGTGCTGGTGTGATTAGCCGGCTTGGCTCTATGAAACTTTTTGTTAGGACCTTTGCTCCAAAACTTTCAAAAGATTTTAGTCGAATTCGATCGCCAGGGCCAGAGGCTTTATGACAGTACTGGAGTCACTGAGGGTAAACAGGTCCTCAGTGACACAGCTCTGTAAAGCACGAATATTGGGGAGAGTGCCTCTGGATTCTCTTTTGTTGGCAATGGGATGGCGGGCCCACACTTTAAGAAGGGGGACTGGAGGGTGTGTTCCAACACTAGGGGGGATCACCCTTCTCAACCTTTATGGTAAAGTATTTTCAGGGGTCCAGGAAAAGAGGACCCATTGTAGGGTAAACCATTATACCATTATTGCAAACTGTTGGAGCGTTAACAATGTATTCGACTAAGAAAACACCAATGACAATTATATAATCAATCATTTTGTATTGCTTAAATATATCAATTTGATGGCAAAATGGCTTTTTTCCAACAGTTTTTACAATGTCAGTGCCATATTAAAACAGTAAAAGCTGCCAAAAGGAGAAGTCCTCCGAATCTGAATCACCATCACAGTACAAATTAATTAAGAAATTAATGAATTAATCCATTATACCAATCCATAATCTTGGTCATAAGAAATTACACTGTGTGTTGTTTTTTTTTTAAACTGGAACAGTTTGAGTGTACACACCCAAATCTTTGAAGAAAATTCTATTGCTACAGCATCACTGGTGCAGAAAGTGGACTACTCTGCACCTGTCAAATCATTCTTTTGTATGTGTGTGTGTGTGTGTGTGTTTGTGAGTGCGCAAGAGACCCTGTATCCAGACAACCACTCCCCAAGGCAGTTAAATAATATGCAAATAAATAAACACAGGGTTTTTGCACTCCTTTCGAGAAGTCGTCATCACATTAGACAGCTTATAGAACAAAACAAAACATTGTGGTACTACAGATTTAATTACCATAAAAACCTAGAGTGTTACCACTGGTATGTCAACTCAAAATAATAGCTGGTGAAAATTAAAACAACCAGACGGCGATACAGGCATCCGCCCCCAATACACATGACTCAAGCATCATCTCTCACAGATGTCGAAGCAGATTTGTGGCTGTTTATTTGTGATGCATATCAGAGGTAATGACTGTTCTGTAAATAGCTCATGCTGATCTAAAAATGTGTCGATGTCTGGGAATTCAAAGTAACACTAAAAAAACAAAACAAAGTAACACTAGCTTTTATCCTTTACCAAACTAGCAGTGCTTCATGGAGCTTCAAGGACAGCATATAAAGTAGCTCTAAAACATAGTAGTAAAAGTACACCCTTCACCTTTCAGCAACCATTTTTATTACTGTACATCCTCTCCAGGGACAATACTACAGGAATGAAACTTGGCTATAGTTTTCTTAGGGAGTGTACGGCTTGTACAGCAGTACAGATTTCATTTTTCATCCATTCATTGTTTATTTTACGTGTCCTCATTAGGGCTCATCAGGACACACTTAACTGTGAGGTGTAGTCACTTGTGTTTCCAACGTGCTGCCATAGATTCATTAAAAATGTAATTTTGGTCTGTAAACTCGCATGGTGTGCAGGATACAGTTTGGATCAGCGCAGCCACACTGACAGAGAATAACATCACTTATTAGTTTACTTTTTACACTTCTTTATGCCTCTCAAGTGGCAGTGCACCAAAGAAAAGGAAAGACATCACTTAGGAAGGATTATGGATTCCATGTACTGTTACAAGGTGATCTGGAAGGACAAGAGGAAGTTATAATTCTAGACTAGACTAGTGCTGTGCAATATTGCCATGTACAGACCAGATAAAAATCTTAAGACCAGTTGAAAAATTGCTAGAATATCCAATTTGCTCATGTTGGAACTTAATAAGGTTTTAAGTAGCGCTACAATATGCAAAAGCAAGAAAAAAAATATTTGGAACTTGTAGTTTAACAAATCCATCCATCCATTTTCCTCCGCTTATCCGGGTCGCGGGGGCAGCAGTCTCAGTAGGGAAGCCCAGACTTCCCAGTCTCCAGCCACCTCCTCCAGCTCCACAGGGAGGACACCAAGGCGTTCCCAGGCCAGCTGTGAGACATAATCCCTCCAGCGTGTCCTAGGTCTGCCCCGGGGCCTTTTCCCGGCTGGGCATGTCCGGAACACCTAACCAGGGAGGTGTCCGGGAGGCATCCCGACTACATGCCCGAGCCACCTCAATTGACTCCTCTCGATGTGAAGGAGAAGCGGCTCTACTCTCTCTTAGGGTGAGTCCAGCTACCCTACGGAGAAAACTCACTTCAGCCGCCTGTATCCGCGATCTCATTCTTTCGGTCATAACCCAAAGCTCATGACCATAGGTGAGGGTGGGCACATAGATCTACCGGTAAATTGAGAGCTTTGCCTTCCGGCTCAGCTCTCTTTTCACCACAACGGTCCTGTACAGCGACCGCATTACTGCCGAGGCTGCGCCAATCCGTCTGTCGACCTCACGTTCCCACCTTCCTTCACTCGTGAACAAGACCCAAAGATACTTAAACTCCTCCACCTAGGGCAGGACCTCATTCCCAACCCGGAGGGAGCCCTCCACCCTTTTCCAACTGAGAACCACTGGCCTGTGATTTGGAGGTACTGAGTCTCATCCCAGACGCTTCACACTCAGATGCAAACCGTCCCAGTAAATGCTGAAGGTCACAGCCCAAATAGGCCATAAGCATCACATCATCTGCAAATAGCAGAGATGAGATTCTAAGGCCCCCGAACCGGACTCCCTCAACACCTTAGCAGCACCTAGAAATTCTGTCCATGAAAATTGTGAACAGAATCTGTGACAAAGGGCAGCCTTGGCGGAGGCCAACATTCACCGGAAACAGGCTCGACTTACTCCTGGCAATGCAAACCAGGCTCCTGCCCCGTTTGTATAAGGACCGAATAGCACGTAGTAGCGCGCCACCAATCCCGTACTCCCGGAGCACTCCCCAAAGGATGTCACGAGGGACATGGTCGAATGCCTTTTCCAGGTCCACAAAGCACATGTAGACTGGTTGGGCAAACTCCCATGCACCCTCAAGCACCCTCGTGAGGGTGTAGAGCTGGTCCAGTGTTCCACGACCAGGACGAAAACCACATTGGACCTCTTGTAACAAAGGTTCGACCAACGGTCGTACCCTTCTCTCCAGCATCCTGGAATAGACTTTCCCAGGGAGGCTGAGGAGTGTGATCCCCTATAGTTAGAACACACCGTCTGGTCACCCTTCTTAAAAAGGGGGACCACCACCCCGGTCTGCCAATCTAAAGGTACTGTTCCTGAGTTCCACGCAATGTTGAAGAGAGCCAGCCAAGACAGTCCCTCAACATCCAGAGCCTTGAGGAATTCTGGGCGGAACTCGTCCACCCGCTTTGCCACTGAAGAGAGTTTTGACCACCCCAGATACCTCAGCGTGGGCCGGGCACTGCTTCCCTTTTCTGAGGCGCCAGACGGTTTGCCAGAACCTCTTCGAGGCTGACCGAAAGTCGTGCTCTATGGCCTCACCGAATTCCTCACCCTACCTCTTAGGGTGAGTCCATCCACCATAAAAAGAAACTTCTATTTTATCCGTGATCTCGCTACCTACGAATCACTACCCAGTAGGGTTTGGAGTGCCCGAGCTGTGTTGCCAGGTCCAAGGTGACAGGCCAAACAAAGAGTGATCCTGAAGTTCCTAGCGGAACACTGGGGGTGCTGGCAGACGAGCGCCTGGTGGTCAGGCCTTCACACAGACAAGCCCATAAAAAAGAAAAATGGGACCTCTCCTCGTAGACCCACCACCAGTAGGTGGATCCTATCACAAAAGGATCCCGTG
The DNA here is from genome assembly GCF_030265055.1 of Doryrhamphus excisus. Classification (NCBI taxonomy): domain Eukaryota; kingdom Metazoa; phylum Chordata; class Actinopteri; order Syngnathiformes; family Syngnathidae; genus Doryrhamphus; species Doryrhamphus excisus. Next base: position 9,244,980 of record NC_080480.1, read on the forward strand.
CATTTTGTGTTGGGTGGAGGTTAGGGGTAGGCACCTTAACCTGGGCCAAATCTGGATCTTCCAAAAAGCACCACTGTTGGAACGCTACACACAGTGAGGCAGTATAATGTTATATGATTGTTTTGTTTTTTAACTGGAGCTAAGCCTTTTGTCAAGCTGCAGGGAATTAAGAAAAGTTCCAAATGTCAGTTTTGGCTGAAAAACCTTCAACCATCTGCTAGATATCTGAAGATGGGAAATTTGACCTTTCAATAGAGACACCCAAATCCAAATCAACAAAATAAATGCTTCACCAGATGAACAATGTTTTGGAAGTTGGAAGAAGGCCATACAAGCCGAAATTCAACTGAAAATCTGTGTGGTGACATTTAAAGGTCTGAAGGCGATAACCTCACAATCTGACTGATTTTACACTTTTGTTGCAGGAAAATGCATTTGTTGCTAATGTTGGGAACTACTTCATTATAAAATAAAGTATATATATATTTACTATTCTTGTACAGTGGTGTCATACATATTCAGAATTCAGGACTTGCAACACCGCTAATTTTTCTGTGGTAAAACTTGCCTTTTGTGCTTAAAATCGCCAGAATTATCCTTTTAACTGGTAGAAAACCAATCTCAATTGCCCTAAATTCACAAAGCTTGGATTGCACAGAAAGTCGTCAGGAGAAAACATCAACTTACTTCACAAGGTGTTCTTTATATGCACTGAATCGGCCTGATATTTACACTCATCTCATTACACACATTGCAAACCAACAGGAGTTTTACAACCAAAACACACAATTTCACTGTGTCACTAAGACTATGTGAGTATAGAAACAAAGCCATACACAATAATATGCAGGTAAATGCAAAACAACGCAATTTCATGGTAATCTTCCCAGTATGCTTTTTGGGTTACACATGGTGTCAACAATTATACCAGAATATCAAGAATTCCATCACTTGCCTTATAGTAAGTTGTTTGGGGCAGTCTGTGAAAAGTAGTCTTTGCTGCATGGACTTATCACCCTTAAAAACATTTCACTGGAAATAACCAGCCCACTTTCGACCTGAAGTGGAATATGAGGAGGATTTGCTTATGTAACCAAAACAGCTTTGAAAACTTTGAAATTTGAAAACTGTTTAACACACATAGTACAAAAAACTGTCTTCGGCTAATGTGATATTAAACCCCAAAAAGGGTCATTGAGAATTCTCACAAAAGGTCTGACTGTACTGATTGCTGTCAATTTATAGCCCAATATCTGATATCCAATATTGTCCAATATCAATCAATACCGATATAAGCAGCAGCTCCTCCATCAAACTAATGTCATGTAATGAACACATTATGCTGATTATACCGTTATACCACTAGATACATTTCACAAATAAACAGTGTGCAAAATAAGACAAATATTGTCATATGCAATACAAGCAGTCAAAACAAAAGTAGCAAAATACTGCATGTGACGTCCTCCTTTTTTGGTTAGTGCGGTGGTTTTCAAACTGGGGGGCATGTCCCCTTGCGGGGGCCCGGTGCTATGACAGGATGGTGCCTTGAACATATTTCACTATTAACCCTTTAAGCGCCAGCGTTTTCGAAGAAAATATTCAGTTTTGACATTACCATTTCAAAAGGTTGTAGCTTGAAAATGGTAATAGATAAATGCATACTGTAAATGAGAAAAATCATCATTATGACCCAAAGTTTGTGATAGGAGTATATTCACTCATCTAATTTTCATATTATGATGTCAGCAGGCTCGGAAATGGTCAGCTCCCTTTCTCCGCATTACCCAACAAGCTCATCAAATTGTCAAGAAAAGTTTGGGAACCTGTAGGTTAGTCAATAAAATGTCCATTAATTACAAATGGTAAGTGCAAAAATCCTTCCATTTTTGATGCAATTCATCATTGGCCAATTTAATTCAAAAATGGATGTAGCCTGGCTAGCATTTCCAATGGGAAATATCAACCGCTGCCAAAAAAAAACTCTTTGACAAACTGTAATGCCAGTACTCGTCATTAAGGCAGATTTAGTCACCAATGCCCAACCACGTTATTAATGTAAGATATATTTATGTCACCCTCATTTTAGAGGCAAACCTTCAACCATCCATCCATCTTTTTCCGCTTTTTTCCTGTTAACATGGAAATCATAGGTCCCTACTGAGACTAGCTTGTGAGACAGTAAATATCTAAAAGACACCTTGCTATTATTGGGCTTTTTGTTGTGAAGGCCCTACAGAAGGGCATCAGTGAGATGAAGAGGAAAGGAGATGATGAACTATACCACAAAGTTAGGAGGATTTGTGTTGACCTCTGAGGCATACAAAGTGATCCCTCTGCACGTTGATCACTGCATCACACATTTAAATATTTTACACCTTATAACTTGTAACTAAGTACATCTATTCAAATGTTCAGGGTTTCCCTGCTACCTTTTATTTTGTATTGGTTCCCGTACCAAAATATAAAATACGTACTGTATGTCTACCCTGTACTTTGACATCACAATTGTCTATGTAGAGCTTGTAGATGTTATTTATTTAGGTGTGTGCCCCAAGCATTAAGAGCTATCTCGTGTTCACGGAGGTGGTAATGGATATTTTACACGTGTGCTTTAAACTGACAACCTCCCAAACTCTAAACTATTAACTTCTGTATCAACACTGTTATGTGGTCAAAAATACAGGTAACATGGAACTAACATGCAAACTAACACTTTAGCTGCCATTAACAGAAGCTTGACCTATCTGACGCTGCATGAAAATACAATACAATTAAATGAAATTAACTTGGGGGCGCCGTTGAGGAAAGGGGCATACAGCCATATTACTTTTTATTCATAATTTAGGCTTGTGTGTTGGGGGGTAGTCCACAGTTACAGTCCTATACTTTATACATATAGGAGGGGGCTTTCTGGTATGTGGGCACAAAGACAACAAAAGTAGTCGCACCCTAATAACCCCCCCACCCCAAAAAAAAACATATGGTTTGTGGTCTATACACACTGTCGGCCACAGAACTACACAATCAAACCATATTACAATCATCAGCAGTGCGAGTCTTATTCAGCTCTGTTGTTGCTACAGCCATGTCTCAGCCAACCACTGTGGCAACATCAGCAGACACAAGGACATATTGTGTGTGTGTGTGTGTGTGTGTGTGTGTGTGTGTGTGTGTGTGTGTGTGTGTGTGTGTGTGTGTGTGTGTGTGTGTGTGTGTGTGTGTGTGAAGAGAGCTCAGAGTTAAATACCACTTGTGACAATCACATTTGTCCTAAAGGGCTCTTTCCTCTCCCAGCACATATGCATTTCAGCACATCATCACACAACATCTGTTGGGAATCAGATGCTTCTGCTGCCTGCAGGAAAACATGAACATGCACGCACAAAAAAGGAAAAGCGACACGCAGGGATTTTTTTGCAAGCTAATTACCTAAGGAGAAACATTTGTCTAAGTTTTAGAAAGACAATATGCAATTCTACTAATAGAGCTGAGAGTGCAGTATGACCACACACTGAAGGTTAATTAACCTTCTTTCAAGTAACCGTGCGTTTTATGGAAGCGTATTAATAACCCAGTTTGAAATGACATATGGGGGGCTTGGTTACCGTGTTCGCTGTTGCAGCTTCGTGTCCTTCTCAACTTGTGTCTCTCGCACTAAATCCACAGTCGGTGTGCGCAGCACAGGTGCAGATCCGCTGCAGACGTGTGCTGCTCTATCCGGATAGCCTCTCTCCTGTCAGGCGGTGCACAGCCAGCAGCCAACCGGGCGGATTGAAGGAAGACGGCAGCGGCACAGCTACTAGCGCGTCACTGGAGGAGAAGCGAAAGAGAGGATGTCTCACTCTGATCGTTTTCTACTACCTTAACTCTTGTGTCGCTTTCGTTATTCACTGTCGCCACATATATATGTATGCATATTATCATAATGTGCTGGTGAAAGATCACATCACACTAAAATACGTGTGGCTCAAAGGGGACAAATCGCAGCTCGCATTAAACGTTCCAAAACTGTGAGATTTCTAATTAATAATTAATAGTAGTAGTAGTATCACATCATAGTATTGTAATAAAATAATATTTACAGTAATATAATTATTAATTTATATCTATTTTAATGTGTTTTAAAAGAGAAATGAAATTACATTGACTTTGCAATTTTGATTAAATGTTTTATGGCTATTGCCCTGTGTTTTAGGTATTTTCATTTAATACATTTCATGAAGGAAATTGAGGTGCATTGAGGCAAATATCTAATAATATTTGTTCCTGAATGTTCCTAAATGGGCTTCTTACTCACAAACATTTAGAATTTTGAACCAGTATCATAAATAAACAACATTTTAATCCAATTGCTCATATTTTGTATCTTCCGAACGTTTTGGGGCAAATTTAAGAGCTAAAATGCTAATAATAAAGACAAATAGTAATACAAAAACATGCTTGCTGACTGTATTGTTTTACAGAATGGCACATAGTTCCGAAATTGATACCCTTTAACATAAAATTTGCTTTAATTATCGTTGTAGTTGCACATCAAATTATTTACCACGAAGAGATTTCCCCTATTTATTATAGATATAAATGTTCTATCCGTGATTAAATGTGATTAATTGTGAGTTAACTGTGGACAAGATGCGATGAAATATTTTAACTGATTGACACCCCTAGTTTTTATCTATAGTCAGTAGGGGTGTAACAATTCATCTACTACATTGATGTATCAATTTATATTCCTGTGATCCCCCTACATCTATCTAGTAAGCTCCAGGCACCTCTTAGCAACTCCTAGCAGTTGCAAGTAGTAGGTAAACCTACTGTTAGTAAAACAAGAGGCGATGTTTGTTTCACTTTATTTTGACATTAATATTGTATTAATTTATGTTGAAAAACAAAAGCCGAAGTAGCAGGTAAACCTACTGCTGAAATGTTGGTTGCACTTACTGTACTTTTATTGAAAATGTTTTGAAAATGAATTGAATTTTATTCAAATAAAATGTAAATGCATTTGCTATTAATTGTTGTTTACTTGTTTGTTTTTGTCCATAGTAAATTTTTATTTCCAAGTATTTATTTCACAGGCACACAAGTTAATTTTTGGCTAAAACATTACTGAATCGATTTAATGTTGACATTGACTCGTATCAGCAACCACAAATCGTATTACAAACCAAACTGGTGTTAAAACAAATCTTACACCCCTAATGATAAGTAGGGATGTAAATCTCTTTGTGGTAATGATTTGATCCACAACTAAAAATAAATACATAAAATTTTGTCTCAGGTGATGCTGTATAAATTTTTGAAATATGGACTATTACGTGATTTAAAAAATCCCCGGTTTTTGCATGTCAGTGCTTTCCAGCCATTGACACTCGCCTCCAAATAGCTGTCTTTGGCTATGCCCGCCCTTAATGAGCAGTTTATACCCAAATTTTAGCTCACAATTCAAAGCAAAAAATCAGACTAGAGACAGCTCGTTCATTGGGACACTTGTAGGCCAAGGTAACACTGTATAAATGACAATATAAAAAACAATGGCAGTGCTTTGGTACCTTCCCAAGTCTCTCTGGCAAGTCTACAATGTCTGTGACAATTGTAGTCAGAGTGATAGTAGATACAAAAATTTACTTTGGTCTTCTTTCGAGAGCCACCGAAAAGGGCTTTGAAGCTAAATTTACCAGTCAAACACCACGTTTTTTTGTCATTCCTGCTCAATATCTGTTCCCACGTGTGGCTCCACAGTCACCAACAAAACTCAAACTACTGTGTGGACCGAAAGGTCAAAACAACTGAGGGTCAAACAGGACATACACATTACTTTAGTGAGCCTTCTTCACCAACATAAACCAGCTATGCACATGCTCTCCTGCCTCCTTTGGTCTCTGGCTGAGAAAAGTGGATTAGAACCACTAGCAACATTGCAGCATGGTGTACATGGAGGAAAAATTACTTATTTTAGTGTAGAAAAAAACATCAATTGTCTGTGATAGTAGGATAACAACTAGATAAAGTGGAACTTAGCGTCATGAATTTGTTCCAGGAGGTCTGACACCCCAAAACAGACCCTGACCAAATCAAATCAGTTTTTCAAAAATGTTAAGACAAAATACTTTCTTATATAGTTTTACAATGATAGTTTTACATGCAAAAATGCATATACTTCATAAAGACATGATGTGGCAGCAAGACACAACACAGTGTTCCTGAATTTCTTGAATTCAGTTGTTTCTCACCTCAATGAGCCCAAGCTAAGCTTCTTCGTCAGAAGCTAATCATGTTTTATGCTAAAAATACATAGAGAGCACAGTTGGATTTACACAGTGTGTTAATAACATGACAAGATAACCGGAAAATGTAAAATTTTCGATGTTAACAAAAAACTGGGGAGGACACTAACTGAGGTTCCACCACATTAGGGTATCAATTGATTTCAGACTACAGGTGTAGATGGTTCCCCACTGATGAGAGTGTTTGTACTTTCTCAAAATGCTCTCCCAATCTACTGATGAGTTACATCCAGAATGTTTACTGACAAATTATATACTCGGCGGGCTATATGTTTCCATACATAGGAAAATGTACAATGTATATTTCAGATCACAGCCCCTCTTGATTTCTATTTCTTTGGGGGCACTTCAAGGCTATGGCCACTAAGGAACGAAGTAAACAGTGTACACAGTATACTGCAGTTATTGAAGTGTATTGATGCAGGTATTGGATTTGAACACAGCAAAAGTGTCCTTCCTCATACCGGAATATCCGAGACCCAATCTCATCAGGACAGACTGCCACTGCTGTTCTCAGCCTGATTAGCTGTGATTACTACCAGCTGAGCAAGTACTTCAGATATGTGCATGTGAGAGAGAGTGTGTGTATGGTGTGGACATATCATTCAATTACCACCTTACATGCGACTTGTCTTTCATTGTTATCTAGTTAATCAGTTTAGGTATGATTTTTTTTCCCCTGTGTCCAAGTTTTATTTGGATTTTCTTTGGATCGTATTTAGATTTTAAACCTAAACTCCGAATCTTGGCTAGGGCTAACTAAGGCTATGTTGGGGGGGTTAGGGTCAGAGTTTGGGTGAGTTGTCACATTCTTCAGAACATCAAACTAGTGTTAGAGTTAGGGGTTAGTGTTAGCTCTGGGCTAAGTCAGAGTTTAACTGATTCTTAAAAGGGCTAGGGCAAGGGTTTGAGTAGAGGGGTTAGGGCAGGGACCACCCTCCAACTCCGTGTCCTTTGATGCTTTGATAAGTCTATAGACTGATACTATATTGTTCCATTCGTCTTTCACCTCATATTTGTTCGCGAGGTGTCAGTAATTGTTCTGTAAGACCACCACTTGACCAACCAGCTTTTATTGCAAGTTTGAATTATCTCACAACAGGCACAATAATATTAATATAATAATCATAATAGCCACAGCCCACAGCAAGCTAAAACTAAAATCGGAACCCGGTCCGCCATTGATTGTACTCCGCTCTTAAATCTCTACTATATTGGGTAATACAAATGTCTGCGACTCCAACTTTTTCAATATGCCCGGAGGAGGAATCCAAACAAAGTCTCCTTGCGAAAGCTATCCGATATATCAGCGAGAAATGTATGCAATATATGCAAGCAAGGATTTTTGCCTTAGAAACCAAGAAAGGACCTCATGAAACATTCCAAGTTCAATCAAGTGGTGAGATGTCCACATTTACCTCCAAAGGAAAAGGTGAAAAAAACGTTACTTACAACCAAAACATACTCTATCTTTTCCAAGTCACTGTAAAACCGACTTTGTCAATGGAAATGTTGGTATCTATTAAGATTTGACATCACCCGAAATAACATATTACAATAGAATATATAAGGAAGTCTGCCCTCCTGTGACATCACAAAGGGGCAGTTTTACCAAGCTTTTTGAAACCAAGCCTTCTGAGCGATCCCAAACTTCTTTCAGAGATCACTTCCAAATGCGCAAACCTCATTATCTGAAACGTTGGCATCATTTAACACAAGAATACAACATTCTAACTACATTTATAGGTCGGAAAATTGTTAAAACCAGTATGTGGGATCACACTATGGAAGGGACTGAGTAAGGAACTCAAAAGATGCACAAGAATGAGCATTACAGAGCATATTATCGCCCTGGCCTCTACAAAACATTGTTTTATATACCGTATTTTCTGGGCTATAAGTTGCTCCGGAGTATTAGTCGCACAAGGCCAAAAATGCTTAACAATAAAAATAAAAACAATAATAAGAAGAAATGCATACAACGCACTGGAGTATAAGTTGCATTTTTTGCGGGAAATTTCTTTTACAAACTACTTGACCAAAACAGACATTACATCATCTTGGAAGACAAGTTATAACGATAAAAGAATAGAGAACAGGCTGAATAGGTGTAAGATATGCTAACACAATGGTTATTCAGCTACACAAAAAATAAACATGAACAGAAAAGGTGTTCAGTCTTTATGTAACATAAACAGTTTTTTTCATTTTTAAGTTGCTCTGGAGTATGGTAATGGTAATGGTTTTATTTCATTTGAACATGCATCAGATTACAATTGAATGTATCACATAATCAGTTCACAGTTCCACATGTCCAAAAAGAGTAGGAAGAAGCCAAGTTTATTAAATCCTACCCCTCCATCTGGTACTTTTACAATCAGTAACTGTTACATTTGTTCATGTCCTGCTTTCCTAATATAGTTTAATATTTTGTTTGTTTGTTTTTAATCACGTATTAAAGTACGAGGTGATATGACCATACAATGACATAATGGGTACCATAGTAACTGTCAATATAGTGATATATATAGAACATCATGACTGGTTCAAGACTCTTCATCCTTGTATTTAGCAAGCATCAACTGCTTGTATTGTTTCTTGAATTGGCTCATCGTTGTGCATTGTTTGAGGGTCTTACTCAATCCATTCCATAGTTTGATTCCACATACTGAAATGCTATGGCTAGCATAACGTAGTCCTAGCATATAAATGTTTCAAATTTAGTTCTTCCCTGAGATCATATTTCTCCTCTCTTGTAGAGAAGTATTGGATGACATTTTTAGGAAATTGGTTATTTTTAGCCTTATGCATTATTTTAGCTGTTTGAAGATTAACGATATCAGCAAGTTTAAGTATTTGTGATTTTAGAAATAAGGAGTTAGTATGTTCTCAGTAGGCGACATTATGAATTATCCTTACTACCCTTTTTTGCAGTACATTTAGCGAGTGAAGATTGCTTTTATAGTTATTACCCCATATTTCCACACAATTAGTAGCCTTAGCCCTAGCCCTCATCAAAGTTTAGGTTTAAAATCTAAATAAGATCCAAAGTAAGATAAAGACAATAAAGACTGATAAAGATAAAGAGCAATAAAGACTGTAGAATGATTTCTGATTGAGAACAAATTTTGCTTTGCTCAATATTGAAATATTTCTGGCCACCTTATGTTGTATATTTGTAATATGAGGTTTCCAGCTCCCTCTCCGTGAATCACCACCTTATCGTGGTGGAGGGGTTTGAGTGCCCGAGTGATCCGAGGAGCTATGTTGTCTGGGGCTATATGCCCCTGGTAGGGTCTCCCAAGGCAAACAGGTCCGAGGTGACGGGACAGACCAACAGTGATTCAGAAGACCCATATGAACAAGAACAAGAGGAGTAACCGCACCTCGCCCGGATGTGGGATACCGGGGAGAGCACCCCAGCTGGTGACGCCGTCGTTCTACTGGGAGACTTCAACGCCCATGTGGGCAATGACAGTGTGACCTGGAGGGGCGTTGATTGGGAGGAACGGCCTCCCTGATCTGAACCCGTGCGGTGTGATGTTATCGGACTTCTGTGCGGACCACAGTGTCCATAACTAACGCCATGTTCGAACATAGGGATTTCCATAAGTGCACTTGGCACCAGGACACCCTAGGTCGCAGGTCTATGATCGACTTTGTAGTCGTATCATCAGACCTGCATCCACATGTTCTGGACACACGGGTGAAGAGAGGGGCTGAGCTGTCAACTGATCACCACCTGGTGATGAGTTGGATTAGATGGCGGGGGAGGATGCTGGACACACCTGGTAGACCCAAACGAGTAGTGAGGGTGTGCTGGGAACGTCTGGCAGAGTCTCCCGTTCGTCGAGTGTTCAACTCTCACCTCCGGCAGAGCTTCACCTGCATCCCGGGGGAGGACCGGGATATTGAGTCCGAATGGACCATATTCCGTGCCTCCATTGCTGAGACAGCTGACTGGAGCTGCGGCCGCAAGGAGGTCGGTGCCAGTCGTGGCGGCAGGCCCCGAACCCGATGGTGGACAACAGAGGTCAGGGCTGCCGTCAAGCTGAAGAAGGAGTCCTATCGAGCATTGATGGCTTGTGGGACTGGGAAGCAGCTGATAGGTACCGTCAGGCCAAACGGTTTGCGGCTTCGGCGGTTGTCGAGGCAAAAACTCGGGTGTGGGAGGAATTCGGTGAGGCCATGGAGCACGACTTTCGGTCGGCCTCGAAGAGGTTCTGGCAAACCATCCGGCGCATCAGAAAAGGGAAGCAGTGCCCAGTCCACACTGTTTACAGTGGAGACGGGGGCCTGCTGACCTCGACTGGGGATGTAGCCGGACGGTGGAAGGAATACTTTGAGGCCCTTCTCAATCCCACTGACATACCTTCCATAGAGGAAGCAGAGTCTGAGGACACATACGTGGACAGTGCCATCACCGTGGCTGAGGTATCTGGGGTGATTGAAACGCTCCTCAGTGGCAAAGCTCCGGGGGTGGACGAGTTCCGCCCAGAATTCCTCAAGGCTCTGGATGTTGAGGGACTGTCTTGGCTGACAGTACCTTTGGATTGCCAGACCAGGGTGGCGCGCTACTACGTGCTATCCGGTCCTTGTACAAACGGGGCAGGAGTCTGGTTCCCATTGCCAGTAGTAAGTCGAGCCTGTTTCCGGTAAACGTTGGTCTCCGCCAAGGCTGCCCTTTGTCACCGATTCTGTTCACAATTTTCATGGACAGAATTTCTAGGCGCAGCCAAGGTGTTGAGGGAGTCCAGTTCGGGGGCCTTAGAATCTCATCTCTGCTATTTGCAGATGATGTGGTTCTTATGGCTTCTTCGGGCTGCGACCTTCAGTGTTTACTGGGACGGTTTGCATCTGAGTGTGAAGCGTCTGGGATGAGACTCAGTACCTCCAAATCAGAGGCCATGGTTCTCAGTCGGAAAAGGGTGGAGGGTTGGGAATGAGGTCCTGCCCCAGGTGGAGGAGTTTAAGTATCTCGGGGTCTTGTTCACGAGTGAGGGAAAGTGGGAGCGTGAGGTCGACAGACGGATCGGTGCAGCCTCGGTAGTAATGTGGTCGCTGTACCGGACCGTCGTGGTGAAGAGAGTTGAGCCGCAGGGCAAAGCTCTCAATTTACCGGTCGATCTATGCTTCCACCCTCACCTATGGTCATGAGCTTTGGGTCATGACCGAAAGAATGAGATCGCGGATACAGGCGGCTGAAATGAGTTTCCTCCGTAGGGTAGCTGGACTCACCCGAAGAGATAGGGTGAGGAGCTCAGCCATCCGGGAGGGGCTCAGAGTAGAGCCGCTTCTCCTTCACATTGAGAGGAGTCAGTTGAGGTGGCTCGGGCATCTAGTCCGGATGCCTCCCGGACGCCTTCCTGGTGAGGTGTTCCGGGCATGCCCAGCCGGGAAAAGGCCCCGGGGCAGACCTAGGACACGCTGGAGGGACTATGTCTCACAGCTCGCCTGGGAATGCCTTGGTGTCCTCCCAGTCGAGCTGGAGGAGGTGGCCGGGGACCGGGAAGTCTGGGCTTCCCTACTAAGACTGCTGCCCCCGCGACCCGGATAAGCGGAGGAAAATGGATGGATGGTTTCCAGCTCATATTTTCATCTATTGTGATCCCCAGAAATGTATTTTCCTTCACCCTTTCAATGTCTACACCATCTATTTTTATTTGCTGGTGCGTGTCCTTTCTGCTGTTACCAAACAGCATGATTTTAGTTTTACTTAGGTTCAAGAACAATCTATTATCATCAAACCATCTTTTTAGAGTGACCATTTCTTCTCTGACCTTTCTAATGATTTCTTCTGTATTCCCTCCAGAACAAAAAGCAGAGGTATCATCAGCAAATAATACCAGCTTTAAGTCTTTCGTTACTTTGGAGATATCATTGATGTACAAGTTGAACAGTTTTGGTCCCAGTATTGACCCCTAGTCTTTGTACCCTCCATTGGTCTGTTGTTATAATGATGGTTATACATTGTGAACACTGGAAGATGATCATTGATGTCTTTGATTAGCAGGCCAACAGTGGTTTTGTTATCAAAGTCACTGGTGAATATATTGTCGTATATGTCGCAGGAACAGCCAACGTATGAAAAAAAAGTGTGACTTATAGTCCGGAAAATACGGTAGATATAAGGATGGTTGGTCTGTATAGATGTTTACCTTTTGGTCAATATGGATTTAACTTTTACAGTCAAAAACAAGTAAAAACAAAGATTGTTTTTGATCACACAAAATAGTAGCTCACAGTAAGAAAAGAGTTACTGGCTGAAGGGAGGAACAAAGGTACTGGGTAATGCTGAAGAAGGCCAAGTAGAAATAATAAATGATTAGAAAATAATTATAATGATAGCAGCAGGCTAAACTCAGGTTTCAAGTCAATAGGCAAAATAGAAGATATATGCTAGCAAGGGCACCATAAGATGCCATGAGGACGGGATCGAGCAATATAGGCAGATTTTGGCAGATACGAGTGAAAAGGCCACACATAGAAGCTGAAATCTGAGTGGACAAAAAAAATTAACATATACATACAGTAATTGTTCTGGAAGCAGAGACACGCTAAAAAAATAGATCGTTGACTATTGGGAACAAATGAATATAATTCTATGAATGAAATACGGTACTATAATTTCAGTTGTAAATGTAGGTCAGTGCTTCTGATAGCGTTTTGGCCAGCAGAGAAGGCTTTGCTGGCCTTGATGTCACACTAGTGGTGTGAGTGTGATGCGGCCTGAGGCGAGTTGTGTTTTTGCTAAATTTATCAGCTCCAGTTCATGTCTCAAGAGCTGGGGAGCAAGACTAGTGCATTAGTTAGGTGAACCATGACTGCATTGTGTGTCTGTGTGTGTCTGAACGGTTTATGAATGTGTGTGTAAAAAAAATAATTAGAATGTTGTGTGTGTACCTAGAAGCTGGACTGACACTTTTTTTCTCAATTTAGATTATAGTATATAGAGATATACTAGTTTGGTTATTCATTTCTTTTCACTTTCTTTACATTGCGCTGTGATATCGCCCACATATGTGTCAAGCGGGTGGGGTGACATATGAGGTACTCGACTTGCTTCACACTGCATTGTTCACACTACAATAACAATCCAGCAATTCTTAAAGAAGACCTATTATGCTCATTTTCCGCACTATGTATTGAGTTGTGGACTCCTATAGATCAGCTACACACAATAACCCACACAGAAAGCTTTGTAGACCTTCCAGATTCTGCACCTCTTTCTGCATTATTTCAATTGACTTCCTACCCCCGACAGTCTGTTTAATTTGCTCCATCCCCGACATCTCAAATGTGGATAACACAGTTTCTCATTTGTGACACCTTTATTACCTTTGTGAAAATGGCAAAAACAGGACAGTAGTTATACTCGGAATGGGGCATTTAGCGGGATGAGCCAGATACTCGTGGATGAGCATCCATTATGGATAATTAATTTTTGCAGCGTACGATCACAAGTACAGCTCATCACTATCTGTAATGGTGATGACGGAAAATCCTCATTATGTATTGACTCTTCTGGCTCTTTGATTGGCTGGACACACAGAGCGACCGCTCCTCCGCAGGCAGACTTGCAGGGGCTGCAGCCAGTGTCACTGTGTCTATTGTGTCTGTCAGGGCTGTACAATGTGAGCATTTCACTGTCATATGTGACTAGAAAGACTGTATCTCACGCGCTGTGCATTAAAAGAGAAAGCAATTAAGTGTTTCCTTCATAATGCTTTTACCACGTAATCAACAAGCGCTCACTGCAGCAAAAGGAGGGCCCAAAAACCACAACAAAATGGTTCTTCCTACTGCCTGAACTGTTCAGGTGGAAACACCCTCAACTGTAATAGTTCCGGGGTGAATTACTGTATGTACGAACTAGTACGTATTACGTCCCTGTATCAGTGGAAAATGGTCCAACACTCAAACAAACGGAGCACTTACCAAAGTAGCACAGCAAAATTTTTACATATTTTGGAACTCAGTACACACATAAGGTGCACCAGATTATAAGTGCGGAAAATACAGTACAACAACATGAACAACAGAACAAAAAAATGCACAGATGTTTGTGAAAATAACATTAAAAAGAAATGAAGAATATTAATTTTGTCATCACATTTGTATTGATCTAATATTACTACCCATGGTGATACTGTTGATATTTGGTATTGATATAATCCATCCACGCCTGTAAGATATGACTCCTGTTGCAGGCAGATATTATCTCTTAAGTGAAACACACATATAGTCAGTGATGTGGACAGTGTGTGTGAGTGTGTGTTTGTGTGTGTGTGTGTGTGTGTGTGTGTGTGTGTGTGTGTGTGTGTGTGTGTGTGTGTGTGTGTGTGTGCGAGAGCATGTCATTAGTATAATGCATGTGAGTGGGAGAGAAAATGAGAGCCTTCCCCTGGGGGGGTGTTTGCGTGCATGATAAGAGATAGAAAGTGAATGACAAAAAACATGAGAGGAATGAGGGCAGAGAGAGAGTGCAAGAGACATGAAAGAGACGAGGAGTGAGCAAGAAGTACAAAGATGATGAACGATAAGTAGGAAATACAAAAGACACTGATTGAAATATAGTTCGAGTGAGAAGTGTGAGGCTTAAAAATAAAGGAAGCTGAAGAGTCCACTGCAGACTTATAATACTAGTGCATGCACAAAATGTTGCATATATGTATCAAGTATGTCATCAATGTTAGTGTGGTGTTAATGCCATCATTACGTTAAATATTTTTAAATATTCATTCATTCATTCATTCATTTTCTACCGCTTATCCTCACAAGGGTCACAGGGGGTGCTGGAGCCTTTCCCAGCTGTCTTCAGGCGAGAGGCGGGGTACACCCTGGACTGGTCACCAGCCAATCACAGGGCACATATAGACAAACAACCATTCACACTCACATTCATACCTATGGACAATAGAGTCGCCAATTAGCCTAGCATGTTTTTGGAATGTGGGAGGAAACCGGAGTCCCCGGAGAAAACCCATGCATGCACACAGACTCCACACAGAGATGGCCGAGGGTGGAATTATATTTTTAAATATCTGTGTGAAATTACAGCAATTCATTTTAGAACAGATCCATTTCACCATCTGTAAATTTTCACCTTCTTCTTTGGAGTCGCCATCGCCATCTTTCAATCAATGACAGTCCAACACATGCTCATTAAACGCATCCCCAAAACCCTTGACTTATTTAGCACTTACCATTTGTAGGTGATTGTGGGAGGCAGTGGCCAACTGGCTATCGGGGGTACCAGGAGTTTTTGCCGGTGGGTCGATCAATATGAAGATTGATGGCCGTTATGTATATTTTTATTGCTGCGCCTATCCTGCGTAACTACGCTAACTATCTCCCAGTCCAGACTGGGAACATACCGCTGCAGACGCAAAATAACAGAGGGGGCGAGTTGGCACAGTCAGAGCATAACAAGTGCCGTGTATAGGCCCCCAATCCATGACAAGGCAGCCACATGAATCTATGGAGATCACATAATCACATTCCCCTTCACTCCCAGTCAAAGTAGTGCCAGAAGAGCACGCCAGGAAGACTTTCAGCTGCACCAGACAGCCACTGCAACATTTGCCACAGCAAGTGCAACAACAACAACGCTTCCTCCAAGCGGGTAAAGGCTGAAAGCCGGCAAAGGTGAGTTTGGATTCTTGGCAGAAAGGAGTTTTTCTGTCCACTATGATCAAATGAAACTACAGTGAATCCTGGATTGTTGTCATTAAGCCGTTACGAAAACCAAATACATATTTCTTACATACATAAGAAATAATGTAAATTTCATGAACCGGTTCCGTTTTTATGGAGAATAATTGTACTTTTCATGCAGAAAACAAAGTTTTCAAAATATGAATGTAGTCATCATCACTCATTAATTAATTGGTTCCGACCACGATAAGTGATTTTCCTTCTGCGCAGTGGAATTCAATGTTATAGTTAGAGCATAGAAAACCGATTGAGGGCGTACTAATTTGTATTTTTACTATTATTGGAGACATGAAATAACACCCCTTTGGTCACCTCTAAACTCCTATTATTTTTTGTTTACACTACACTGCAGGAACACAAAAGATGGGTACCGTTCTAAGCATAGCATGCAACCAAGCTGAATAGTTCATCTCCAAATTATTTATTCTGATCTTTCAAACAGAGTGGGGGAAAAGGACAAAATCAGAAGCCAAAAATGTACCACTTTCACACGGAATGAGAGGAGAACTTTTGTCATTCTATCATTTTGGACAAACCATTCTTCTTCTGCCTCTCAACAAAGCAGGTTTATCCATATTGGCTGGGTCTCTACAGCCGCTGCTTTCTGAAGCACAGATCTAGCCGACTACCTCTTCAGTGCCCGGAAAGGAGTTACAATAGCAGTGTGCACAACGCCCATTTCAAGCGCGGTGCAAACATAGATAGATTCAGCCATTATTGGTGGGCATGTCTTCTTTTGTTAAGATTTTTACGACTTTGACCTAATGACTTTGGTGATGGTTTTCCTTTACTTTTGGGCACAGACATAATGAAGTGCAAAAGGTTAACTAATTGTCATGATCTGTGTGTTGTCGCTCTGCTGCCGCCTGCTGCTCTTTCATTGCAGCGCATCTGACCAGCAGCAGGCGGGCCACTCCTGCACACACCTGAGTGCAATCATCCACAGCACTACTTAAGCCTTGCTCACAGCTCTGCTAATTGCCAGATTGTCCCTCAAGCTTCCGCAGTCTTCGTCTACTGCTCGTCTCCCGCCACGTGCATGCTTCCATTGTTCCTCTGCTTTCTGGCTTTTAAGTTTATAGTCATGAGTACTTGCCTGTCGGTTTTTGCCACATTGTTTTTTTTTTGTTGTCACTTCATTTTTGCCCGCTGACACACGTTTTTCATTCCTGCACTTGTGTTTTGCCTGAATGCCCTTTTGCTGCAGTGTTTTTTATTGCCGTGTTCTTCAGTTATTTTGCCTAGCAACCCCTGTTTATTTGTACTTTTGCCCTGTGTGGACTCCTTTTGTTTGTAAACATTTTTGTTGTATTCCTGCCAACGCATCTAGGGTTCCAGACCAGTTCGTAGTTTGACGCTAAAAAGGAATGTTATTCTTCCTCAGGGCTGCATGGCAGATGAGTGTTTAGGATGCAGGCCTCACAGCTAGGAGACTCGAGTTCAATTCCACCCTCGGCCATCTCTGTGTGGAGTTTGCATGTTCTCCTCGTGCACGCATGGGTTTTCGCCGTGGACTCCGGCTTCCTCTCACATTCCAAAAACATGCTAGGTTAATTGGCAACTCCAAATTGTCCATAGGTATGAATGTGAGTGTCAATGGTTGTTTGTCTGTATGTGCCCTGTGATTGGTTGGTGACCAGTCCAGGGTGTACCCCACCTCTCGCCCAAAGACAGCTGGGAGAGGCTGCAGCACCCCCCGCCCAGCACAAGACACCCCACATTCTTGCCACGCAAGGCGCATATTATTCCTCTGCCTTTTAACTCACGCAAATCTCGTGTTTTTGGACCAACATTTTTTCGCGTTATTGGCAACCACAAATCATACCTTGGTCATAATTCCACAACTTGTATTCTTAAAATCAATAAATGAGAATGATACAATGAATAATCAACATGTACAGAGATAGCGGGGGGCTGCATGCGATGATAGATGTATCTTTAAAATAAAAAAAAAGGTCACAGTGGCCTTCTACACTGTCCTTCACTGACACAATGTATAGATGCAGTTTTCCAGTGATGGTTCATTCAGGTGAAATGTCCTGCAGTTCCTGGTATGTCATCTCCCCTGACTGACAACCCTCACACCATGATTTGTAACTTCCTGCAGAGAACTATCTGACCTCTAAGTCAATGTGCAAGGGTAAAGATACAGAAATAGAGAGGCTTCCCTTTAAGAGTGACAATGCAGGGAACCATGATCTCTAGCATGGCTGTGTACTGTGCATGCCTTCTCCCTGGGATGCCCTTGTATGCCCTCATAAAGCCGACTTATTGATTTATCCTTGTGCTATCAAACCTTCTGGGGTGTACATGAAGTCAGGGGTGGGTGCTCTTGAGAGGACGGTGTGTGTTCTGTCTGTGTGTGGCCTGATACTTCCCACGCTGGAGAAGCTTGATCAGCTAAAATATGTTATTTCTCGCGCCTCACTCCTTTAATCTGACAGTAAGTGGTTAGCAGAGTGGTTAGCACGCATGCCTCACAGTTAGGAGACGTGTGTTCAATTCCACCCTCGGCCATCTCTGTGTGGAGTTTGCATGTTCTCCCCGTGTATGTGTGGGTTTTCTCCGGTACTCCGGTACTCCCACATTCCAAAAACATGCTAGGTTAATTGGCAACTCCAAATTGTCCATAGGTATGAATGCGAGTGTGAATGGTTGTTTGTCTATATGGGCCCTGTGATTGGCTGGCGACCAGTCCAGGGTGTACCCCGCCTCTCACCGAAGACAACTAGGATAAGCTCCAGCACCCCCGTGACCCTCATGAGGATAAGCGGTAGACAATGAATGAATGTCTTCAATGATAGAGTCCAGTTGTCTCGATTCAACCTGTTGCAGATTACTTACACTGTATACTGTACTGGAGTATGTCTTAATTTACGATGTTTATTTGAAAAATGTATCACAGTGAAAGCCTAATTTTCGTTACCTGGCATTGGTTTGCGTGAAGAGCTGTTGCCAATATCAGTGTCAGTAATGAAGTGCCGAACAATAAATCAAATTTATGACAGAACATTTTAGGTTCACTGTACTACATTTTTTTTCTAAATAGTGTTACTGATAAATGTATTCATGCTATGAAATAAATTGTGGCAGAGGAAATTGTGAACACATGATGTTTTGGAAGGTGTTTTATTTTAAAACATTGTGTTCATGAGTCCTCTATAACGAGCAAGCGGAGCAAAGTGCATCTCCAACCAATAACAGCATAAGTGCTGAGTTTTCATCTGCACACATTTTCGGAGTCAAAATACTTCGACATCTGACGCTTGTGTGACGTAAAAAAAAAAGATCAATCCAGAACTTTAAAGCCAAAACGGGAGGTGCACTGAGGTGAACGATGTTGGAGAATGGTTGGATGATCCTTCCCTCCAGTCAAGGCGGACTCACATGTTGGTGCTCATTCTCGTTTGACTGTTGGCTGGCGTCAGTTCACCCTGACTGCCTTCTCTGGGTGGAGACTAAGAGACAAAGAGGACACTTTGTTTAATTTTCTTTCAATATGTCATCAGACATACAGTGATAAAATCATATACCACAACACTGACAAGCTGCCACTCGTTCTTGCTGAAAGAGTGAATGGAATAGTTTCCATGAAGAAAAAACAAACACTCTTTAGGCACATTGGTTCATCAATAATACATTTCATTAATAAAGCAAATGTAAGAAAGTCAGTGGTGATTCGACAAGAATTATGGCTTCCATTAAAGTGTTGAAGGTGGAGGCTAAACGGAAGTCGAAAGTGTACATTCAACCTGCAGCGTTTTGTCTCTCTGCATATACTAATAATACAAACAATTAATATTAATGTCAACTTCTCACGATGAGGATCTACACTGGACTACTCCACTGAGCTCAGATCCACGCCTCCCATTCATTCAGACCAGGCTGGACCAAGACAGAAGCTATGAGGGGCATGCAAATCTAGCTCAGTGCAACATGGCTAATGCCTTAAATATACAGTAATACCTCGATGTGCAATTCCAATCTTGCCTTGCGACTCCCATTCCTCATTACGTGCATTATAACAGTATAACATCACAGTGATGATGCCTTAGCACACAGACTAACTTCTGGCTCTCCTCTAAATGAGAAATATTGTCGTGTTGTAATTTGAAGAGATATGTGACTACTATGTATCATACGACATATCACCATTGGAATGGGTCATCTGATGGCCTTATTTTAGTTCATTTCGCCATTTTTATGCTTCATTTAGGCAAAAAAATTGCTTCAATTTGCATTCCCCGCCTGTTGTCTGAGTGCAATCAGTGACTTCCTCATAGTAAGTCAGTAAACTTTTACAATTATTCCCAAGTTGTTCAATAAATTAATATCATTGACATATTGATGTGTTCCTCAACTATATCAATAGTAATTGTTCAACTAAATGGTACCGCCATTTAAAGTGACCAATTAGTAATTGGTGTGTTGTAGGGTCTATTCAATACCCACCAGAGTGCCAAACCTGAGAGCGGGGAAAACACAGGGAGTGAGCAGCACCGAGTGATAATTTTTTTGACTAGGAATCGGTGGATGGGCTGCACGGCGGACGAGTGATTTACACGCAGGCCTCACAGCTAGGTCCAATTCCACCCTTGGCCATCTCTGTGTGGAGTTTGCATGTTCTCCCCGTGCATGCGTAGGTTTTCTCCGGCGACTCCAAATTGTCCATAGGTATGAATGCGAGTGTGATGAGTGTGATGGTTGTTTGTCTATATGTGCCCTGTGATTGGCTGGCGACTAGGTATACATCGCCTCTCACCCGAAGACAGCTGGGATTGACTCCAGCACACCCATAACCCTCATGAGGATAAGCGGTAGAAAATGAATGAATATGTGGATGCTGAATGTGTGGGGGTCCACAAATACAGTCATATGCAGAACACTCAGTTGCACTTTCTCGCCTTCAACATAATCATTTGATGGTCCTTTTTTGTTTTTATACCCCCTCGGTATGACTCCCATGAAAGTGCTATTGAAAAAGCCCCATCTTATCACTGTCTTAAAAAAGAAGGAAATAGCTAAATATGTGAATGGTGTTCTTGTTTCTGATGTCTACAGTTTCAGGTGTGGTCAGTGTGATTCATTTGGTTTAACATTCATACATTCTAAACAGTTTTTTTAACAGGTGCTTTTTTTTAACACCCACTCTCTGAGAGGTGTCCACTCTCTGCAAGTGGGGCAGTTGAAACTACTTAAAAGAACTGTTTATATCTACCAACCAATATTCTTAAGAACAAAGAGGCAATAAAGGCCTCTGATGTGGCTAAAGGAGAGGCTTTGTTTTAAGGAAAGAGCCCCAATTATAGAAGAGAAAATAATATTGTGGATAAATGGAAAAGGAGCTTGATGTTGCAGTGTGTGGGGGCCCCTTAGAGGCCACGAGGGGAAACGCCACTGATCCGTGCAAGCAATTATCCGCTAGGCTGGGGTCTGGGTCTTCAATTAAAATTGAGTCAGCGAAGGTCCCATCATTATTTTTGCTTTGAATTGCATCACACAGGTTGCCTCATATCAATATAAAATGTAATGAAGCCCAACACATAACTCTAAAACCACTGCTTCTCAAATAGTGGGTGGGGGGCTTTGTCTCTTGAATACGCTTGTTGCTTCACTGTTCTCCCCACTGTTGCGTTTTGCTGGTTTGAGTCTGTATGGTCCTCAGTGGGGACATTCATTTGATAGAAATTACAGGTGAAAAATATGTATCTTACACGGTGACGTTAGGGTAAAGTTTGACATGAGAACTGATAAATAGATAAGTTAGCATCCCATATATCTTTTATTCCACTCTGATGTTGCCATCCTTCCCATTGAATCGATTTAATTTGAATGTACTTATTTTGAGCTTCACTTTTTTGTCCAGTTGGGATGGCTATGTTTTAAGTCTGCATATTCATTTTATAGAAAATTGAAGGGGAAAGTTTAACAATCATGATAAAGCAGTTTCTGTCCAAAGGTTTGTTTAACATTTATGCCCGTTGTAAGTAGAACATTTTGTAACATTGTCTTATTGTATGAGCAACAAGCGGTTGGTTCTGTAAATATCACCTCATTTGGACTGTATGTGAATGTGTTTGCTGTGATTTACAAGTGTCCCTGAATGCAGTGGCAACTTGTGTTACAGGAGTTACGTGACTGCACCATTTTAGAAAAAGCTTTAGCAACACTGACAGCAGTTTTTTAGTTTTGATCAAGCTTCATTAGTATGAAGTGATTACCCCCTTCTTAATAGTATCTAAAATACCAAAATACATACAACCAGCAATAAATCCTCATTTTCGAATCTCCACTCACAGTGCCAGGTTTTCATTGTGTGGGTATTAATTGGAACATCGATATACCGTATTTTCCCGACTATAAGTCGCACTTTTTTTCATAGGTTGGCTGTTCCTGCGACTTATACTCCAGAGCGACTTATAAATGAAAAAACTGTTTATGTTACATAAACACTGGACACCTTTTCTGTTCATGTTTATTTTTTGTGTAGCTGAATAACAATTAGTTATCATATAGTTCATAATATATATAGTATATATTATATAGTTATCATAATTAGTGTTAGCATATCTTACACCTATTCAGCCTGTTCTCTATTATTTTATTGTTAGAACTTGCCTTCCAAGAGGACGTAATGTCTGTTTTGGTCAAGTAGTTTGTAAAATAAATTACCCGCAAAAAATGCAACTTATACTCCAGTGCGACTTATGTATGTTTTTTTTCTACCTAATTATGCATTTTTGGCCTTGTGCGACTTATTCTCCGAAGCAACTTTATAGTCCAGAAAATACGGTAAATGAAATCTTCATGAAACACTCTGAATGCACAAACTTACTTATTTGGTGACATGATGCACATAGAGCAAGGAACAACTTGCCACGGTCTCCTTCCTGGTGTGTTCTCATCACACTGTGAGGCATTCAGGCGCACTCATAAATTTGAGTGTTCGGTGCTAATTGTTTTTCATTTTTATCCACGTATCCCCTATGGCAATTTACGTCCCCCACTTTGGGAACCACTGCCTTAGAGTAAGATCTCTGCAGCAGAAGCACTCCACAACTCTCCTCATTTGCTCCAATATCCATACAATCCTTATGAAGACTCATGTGCATGTTGCTGTGGGTTAATTGCTATGACTCTCGTAGACTGGGGTGCTACAGTTTCATAGCATATGAGACAGTGGTTTGACAATGGATTCTGGAAGAATGTAACATATATTGGTCCATCCTTTCAGCCTACTAAAGGTTTGGTGTTCTCAATCAACTGTTCACTGGCAGGTAAAACAATTTCATTGGCTCATTTTGAGTGACATTACGCCCATAAACTGCCACTGCGATCTGTCCGCGAGCATGATTAATGTTGTTTCCATTCACTTTAATTGGCTTTTGTTGTTGTTGACAGAAATAGCATTAGTTGAATGGGCTCTGTGAAATCAATCCACCCAGTAAAGAAGTTTCAGTAATTTGAACTTTAAAATGACCAAACTATGGCAAAATACTAAGCATTATGCATTCCATGTTAAGATGAATGTGTTACTGTTACTACACGATCATAACATGTATGTAAGATGGGGATGTCAAAAATAACATCCGTAACTAATTTATTTCATTAATTACGTTGTTACTTTTTAGTGTGATTAACGCATGCGCACCAGAGCAATCACGCCAGTTTTTCCAATATTTAGCACAGAAATGTCTCGCATAACGATTGTGGATCATGAGTGCAATTCCCAAAAAGAGCAGGTTTCCAGAAAAAAAAAACATGAATGAAAGCAGACCACTGCTTTCTACAAATTCTCTGTCAGCTGTCCTCGGTGGAAAACATTTGGACAGCTAAAGCAAGCCTGCATACTACACTAATCCAAGTTGCTGCCAAGTTGAAAAGAAGTGCTATAACCAAAACAAGGTTTTGTGTACCTTAACATGGATCTGGTTTCGGAGCACTGCAGCTCTGAGGATCATGGCCTTGGCTCGTCTCTGGAACTCTTTACCCATTTGGAGCGATTTCTCAAATGTGGTGCTTCTCTGGTCCACATCTCTTGCATACAAAATCTATTGTCAACATGTCAGAATATCAGATTTGAGTGATTTCAATAAAAAAAAATCTCTAGAAAATCTCTGCTTTCACCTTGCTGTGGGAGTCAATGCGTGCATTGATGAGCCCTTCCAGGATGAGCTGTGTGAGCTCATCTTCCAGGGCCGCCACCGTAGTGTTAAAAGCCTGTGCCATCTTAGTCATGTCTGCTGACACATAGGGGCTGAAATACTAAAAGAAAGAACAAAGTACGACTGTCACAAAAATTCTTCCGATAATTAAACATTCAAATTAGTTTTGCTTTGATGTCCATTACAACCATTCATTTAATACATATAAAAGAGGTTTAACATGTCTCAACATCATTGGACACATATGTGTTACCTGGATGAGAGCTCTGTTTCTGATTTGGCTATACAGCGTCCGGACATGTGGGGCCAAGTACATGTCCAAAAGAAGGTTATCCTGAAGGAACAAACTACAAGCATTAATCCAAAACATGACATACAATTTAATTTATGTCCACTTCGGCTTCCTACCTTCATGTCATCCAGCAGCTTGAGGCAAGAAGCATACTTGGACTCATAGAACTTGAAGATGATGTCACGAATTTGAGGTTCTAATTCTAGAAATAACTTAAAAGAGCTGGGGACCAAAAAACATGAAAAAATGTATTTAGGTTAAAATGGCTTAATCCAAGACCCCCAGTACTGGTGGACTGGCTTTGTGTGATGAATACAATACACGATATGGAACTAGTAACACATAGATTGAGGACTGAAGAAGACACATGTTCACGGACAGAAACCAATGAAATGACTCAAATTACACCATGACAAGAAATGTGAAATCCTAACATGTAAACTGTGCATGTCCGGTGCCCCCTTTTTGTTTTGAGTTTGCTTATATTAATGTTGACGTTGTGTTTAAAAAAAATTGGAAAAATAAAGTAAAAAAAAAAATTTTAATTATGTATTGAATGACTTGTGTGTGTATATATCATACACGATTGGTTGAAATTTTAAGATCATTTGAAATATTGCAAGAATTTATTGCACTTTTGGATCTTAAGAAGGTTCTAAGTGGAACTTCAAAAATGCAAAAAGAAGAAATCAGAGTTAGCAATTTAAGGAGTTTATATACTCACACATATATTAGGGATATCCGACAATATCATCTGACACACACACAAAAACTCCACTCACATTTACCATTTTACTATATTGATGTAAAGGTATGGTAGGTATCCTCTCACCTGCTGGAGATGACGTTACGCTGGAGCTCTTGTCTGTCAAATGTGGCCAATGCACATAAACCTCCATAAACTGCTACATTACTGGGTGACAAAAGCTGAACAGAAACATTCACACAATTAACATACAGTCGTCACCAGAGCCCTTGAATCCAAAAGGGAAATGGAAAAAGGAACTCAAAAACAAGCTATAAGTACGTGAAGGCTCTCATCTCAAGCCTATACTAGTACCGAATGGATTCATGACAAAGCCTGTTTCGTCATTAATCCATTCCAAAAGCTAATTTCCATTGGAAATAATAATAATCAGATGAATCCATTGCAGACACTGACACACAGAAATATGAACAAAAGAGAATTTCTTTGTTTTTGCATGCTGTTTTACATGCAGAAAACTACATGAAATACATATAAATGACAAATGAAATGGATAAATTAACTATTACTTTTATTCAAAGACTTGTTAGTGAAGATGGTGATGACTGGTGGAAGGGGGAGAGGGGACGAAAGAGCTTCACTTTCAAGAGTATACTTGCTCACTTGAAACTTATTGTAAACTTGATCTGCAGGTATAATCGTCATTACACACACTGACACAGCTCACTATCTGTGTTAATCTTACTGACGCTATCTTCATTCATTGCTGAAAGCACTTGAATTAGTTTCCTTAATCAAAGTTCTGGCTTTGAACTTCATTTTGAAGCCACAATTTCAAAAAAAACACAGAACACTCAGAAGCATGCAGCATGCTTGAATGCCTCATTGGTACAGGACATATATTGCTTATTAGGAGGAAGAAAGAAAACAGAAGGTCATCTTTCTGTGTGTATTCGATGAACAAATAAACCAAATGACATACACACAAAAGATGTTTAAGGACTTCCTGTCCCACCTCTTCAGACCTGTTACTAAATTCAAGGGTATGTTTGGGTAGTGTTTGGCCATACAAAATCAAGAGACGTATTTTTGGCAATAATTTTGGTAAAAAATAAAATCTGAAAAAGAACAGGACATATGAAAACCGAGGTTCAACTGTGCATGTTTTGTCAGGTTGAAGAAACCAACCACATGACTTACCTCTGGACAGTCACAGTGGTCAAAGGAAGCCTGCAGGAAGCATTTGGCAGCCGGTTTATATTTTCGAGAGGCCAGCTCTGCCAGGCCTGTAAGACATTAGAAGGTAAGCATGTGGACCACCAAATAGTCTGTCTCCCAACAAATACTGAAGAACATAAAATGTGTATTATTTTCTTACCTGCAGCACACTTTAACTTGGTGAGAACTGCTTGATTTTGGCTGTCTCGCTCTCCTCTTTGCTACAAGAGGAAAAAAGAGTTATTTGTTGCGCCCACCCCCTTATTTTAGTGTGAATTGTCCAAACACGTTACAGGTTTGAAATGGTCTGTCCCTTTTCTATCGGATTTGCAAAACACATTAAAATTTGGAATCAATCTGGTGCTTCAGCTCAACAGACACCCCCTTATTGCTGGAATGTTCAAGGGTTATTTCTGACAAGCTGTTAAATATATATGATATCATGTATAAGCAAACCCTAAAGCTTGGTTTTTAAAAAACAAAACCTATGTATGTGTGTGACGGAGGCCTTTTTGTCAGGAAGATGAGGTGTTGCCAGGTGACGGTGACTTCTTGGCTCTGCCGTTGTATCATAGAGAGGTTTATGCAGCTTTTATGGCAATACTTATGTACAATTTTAGAAGTGTAGCTCCACTCGCCTGCACAGGAGTGCAGAGGTGGGGAGGCGGAGTGTGGAGGTGCAGAGGTATAGGTACGCGTGGCGGATACTTAACTTTCACTTTTAATGCACATCCCTACTCTTGTGAGACAAATATTCTCCAAACGAGAACTCTCATGTTTTATCTTGTGACACCCCTATCCAAACACAAACAAAACACATAGAAAAATATGTGGTTTTAAAATATCCATATTCATGTGGACATGGTTTCAAAGCACTAATGCAACATGGACTGTATCATGGCCAATTTAGACGATGACCTCCGCTGTCCCCATGCCACAGATAGAATGTAGTCATGAGGGACACACTGTTATACCCAGGAGTGTAACTGTCCAAAAAATAGTGTCATAATGAGGCTCACCTCTGCAATTTCTGGCGTGGATTCTGCCTTATTGACATAGCTTAGTACATGGGACCAGTTCTGGAGATAAACACTAACCTGTGGCAATAAGAAACACAAAACTCAAAATCAATGAGTAGTACTATCAATGAGAATAGCTCATACTTACTAAAATTCATACATACTAAAAAAATGTTGACTATGACCCATAGTTTCTTGGAATAGTGTGATAACATATCTTGGAAAAGTGTGAAATAGCGTGAAATAATGTGAAAAGTGTTGTGTGATTTTTCACTACCTTGATTACATTCAAACACATGTTAATGACATGTTTAGCACTAGTGCAGTAGTCTCTGGCTCGGGAGTAGCACTTGAGTGCATTACTCAGGTCACCACAGTCCAGGTAATGGTCTCCCAAGTCATCGTGTCCTCTCCTAAGAAGGACAAGCAAGGAAAAACACATACAAATAGTGGTATCTGTAACAGTCATACATAGGTTAAAATGTTACCTTATAATTATTTTACTGTAAAAGCAGTGACATTAATGACCAGCCTCTTTCTGCATACCTGATACTCTCTTTAATTGAGTTCCCCTTGTAATTCTTCAGATCAGTGTCTAGTTTCTCCAGTTTAAGCAGAGCTTTCTTCCTAGTGGACTCTGCCCATGCTGAGTCCAGAGGAGGAGGGACAGCCGCACCCTCAGGAGCCGGCTCTGGTACACCCTGTACTTCCCTGAAATAAAATGTTTTATATTGTCATTTGTTGCTAAATAATAGTCTGCAATGTTCCCTCTTCCGTAGAAAACTGAACTCAATTGGTCAGCTTGATGCAGGTTCATTCTTGTTCATGATTGGGTATGGCATGGCATGGCATGGCTCAGGTGGTTTCAAATGAAAGACCATTTAGCATTACGGATGAAATAAAGCACGGGTTTTGCATGACAAGTTTTGTACTCAGCTGCAACATCTTTTTAGATTTTAATGAAAAATACTGTCGCACTGCTGACACCACTCCTGCTCCTCGCTACGTTAGCAATTGTTGTTGTGATCACGTGGGCTCTATCCAGTCTCTGCTGGATTGACGTGCTGGGGCAGATTGGATAGTGGATCCAGGTTGATAAAATGCGATATTTGCGCAATATCCGATATCATGATCTGATCGAGACAGCCCTAATGTTGAGTGAGTGTTATAAGAAATTTGCAACATTATCCCTTCTTTTTAAACCTTATAAACACAGAATAAAAAGGGTGTTGGTTTCATTTGGTGCAGTGGAACACACGCATGCCTGCACCTAATTACACGCAGAGGCGATTTTTAAAAAACATTAATGATGTTTCCTGTGCTCCATGCAAGCATGCGCTTATTTTAAGCATACATACACATACAGTGAAGAAAATAAGTATTTGAACACCCTGCTATTTTGCTATTTCTCCCACTTAGAAATCATGGAGGGGTCTGAAATTTTCATCGTAGGTGCATGTCCACTGTGAGAGAGATAAACTAAAAAGAAAAATCCAGAAATCACAATGCATGATTTTTTAACAATTTATTTGTGTGATACAGCTGCAAATAAGTATTTGAACACCTGAGAAAATGAATGTTAATATTTGGTACAGTAGCCTTTGTTTGCTATTACAGAGGTCAAACGTTTCCTGTAGTTTTTCACCAGGTTTGCACACACTGCAGGAGGGATCTTGGCCCACTCCTCCACACAGATCTTCTCTAGATCAGTCAGGTTTCTGGGCTGTCGCTGAGAAACACGGAGTTTGAGCTCCCTCCAAAGATTTTCGATTGGGTTCAGGTCTGGAGACTGGCTGGGCCATGCTAGAACCTTGATATGCTTCTTACGGAGCCACTCCTTGGTTTTCCTGGCTGTGTGCTTCGGGTCGTTGTCGTGTTGGAAGACCCAGCCACGACCCATCTTCAATGCTCTGACAGAGGGAAGGAGGTTGTTCCCCAAAATCTCACAATACACGGCCCCAGTCATCCTCTCTTTAATGCAGTGCACTCGTCCTGTCCCATGTGCAGAAAAACACCCCCAAAGCATGATGCTACCACCCCCATGCTTCACAGTAGGGATGGTGTTCTTCGGATTGTACTCTTCATTCTTCTTCCTCCAAACACGCTTATTGGAATTATGACCAAAAAGTTCTATTTTGGTCTCATCTGACCATAAAACTTTCTCCCATGACTCCTCTGTATCATCCAAATGGTCATATGCAAACTTAAGACGGGCCTTGACATGTGCTGGTTTAAGCAGGGGAACCTTTCGTGCCATGCATGATTTCACATCATGACGTCTTAGTGTATTACCTACAGTAACCTTGGAAACGGTGGTCCCAGCTCTTTTCAGGTCATTGACCAAGTCCTGTCGTGTAGTTCTGGGCTGATTCCTCACCTTTCTTAGAATCATTGAGACCCCACGAGGTGATATCTTGCATGGGGCTCCACTCCGATTGAGATTGACCGTCATGTTTAGCTTCTTCCATTTTCTAATGATAGCTCCAACAGTGGACCTTTTTTCACCAAGCTGCTTGGTAATTGCTCCGTAGCCCTTTCCAGCCTTGTGGAGGTGTACAATTTTGTCTCTGGTGTCTTTGGACAGCTCTTTGGTCTTCGCCATGTTACAAGTTAAAGTCTTACTGATTGTATGGGGTGGACAGGTGTCTTTATGCAGCTAACGACCTCAAACAGGTGCATCTGATTCAGGATGATACATGGAGTGCAGGTGGACTTCTAATGGGCAGACTAACAGGTCTTTCAGGGTCAGAATTCTAGATGATACACAGGTGTTCAAATACTTATTTGCAGCTGTATCACACAAATAAATTGTTAAAAAATCATGCATTGTGATTTCTGGATTTTTCTTTTTAGTTTATCTCTCTCACAGTGGACATGCACCTACGATGAAAATTTCAGACCCCTCCATGATTTCTAAGTGGGAGAAATAGCAAAATAGCAGGGTGTTCAAATACTTATTTTCTTCACTGTAATTGTATATCTAATATATCACTACATTGATGAGTGAATGTGTTAGAGTGCGTAGAGGGCTTGGGGGGGCAAGATGGTGTAGCGTACGCTGGCGCCTCAACTCAGTAGGACAATCCAGGCTTAATTCGAGTGTAAAAATAGACATTCTACCACTTAATCCAAGCCCCACCAGTGACTTGATTAGATTAGTTTAGATTTACCTTTATTAGTCCCTCGGTGGGCAAATTTCTAGACAATAATTTAAAGAGAAGAATACTATATACCAATACCGTGTGGCATCAGTCAGTTTGCGGTGGACCTCTTCGTAAGCATCAACATTGAAAGTCCTCTGGACAAAGGTAAGAGCCATCTTCAGGGCTTCCACTCTGAGCTGCGGGCAATGCTCTGCAATGAACTGGAGTCTCTCGATACGCATTAGTCCGCTGTAACTGGTGGCATATTGTTCCAAGTCCTAAAGAGGAAGCCAAGAGACCTCAAATGTGAGTGAACATAATCATCACAGTTTCTCCATGAAAACCCATTGTTTTGTAGGTCCTCTCCTGTCTGATAATATAACAATGTGAGGGCAAACATATTGCACACAAATACGATGTAATCCTGCATTCATCATATGTTACAACTAAATTAATATTCTAAAGCCTCATTTTGGAAATGAAACTCACTTGTGTGCCTTGATGAATAATAAGTAATTGTCTGTCTCATTGTTTTTGTGCCATTGTTGATTGTTAAATACGCTGCAAAATGTACTCATCCAAGTCACACGTAGGCTGGAGCCTTTCCCAGCTAAAGGCTGCAATTGCAAACTATTAAATTCTTCTTTATGGTTTTGCTTCACCCTATATATCGAGATATCATTATTGTGAACAATGTATCGTATCGTATTGTGAGGTACTCTCAGCCCTAATGAAAAGGTAGCATTTTGTGGTCCATACCAGTGTTGGGTTCTCCACTATGTAGTTAGTGTCTGGAGCATTCTGCTGGTCCTCCTGCGGGTCTGCATCAATCTGCATTGGTTCCACTGCCCCCTATGAGAAATGTGCAAGACACACTTTAGAAATAATTGGTTTGACATTTTTACGACAATACGTGAGACACTTCAGGTACAAACTACTTTCAAATATAATACAAAAAGCTAAAATGGTAATTATTTGCAACTTTGTAAACCAACCAGAAATGAAGCCTAAAAAGTACTTAAAATAATACAAATAGCAAAAGCTGTGTTTCCCACAGAACTGCAATGCATCTGTGGTGATGGGGTGAAGATTGCATCATCTAATTTGCATAACTAGCCTTGAAGCAAAACTCAGTGTTTATGTGTGTACAGGTGAAAGTGAGCTCTTATGTGGCAAACCTTTAAGTGGCAGTCCAAATTTATTTGTGGTGGGCCACACCTATGAATGTATGGAAAAACATGTGCTTGTCTCAGAATGGTGTAATGTTTTACTTTAACGATTGCTTTGCAACAAAGCAGCACTATGATGTTGTGGATATTTGGAATAACTTAGAAATGAGCAACAGAGCTGCTCAAATTGTTTCAAGCTGTGAGTGGACGACATCAGTTTTACACAGGAGACCCCTGGGAGCACTGTTTTTTGCAAATGATGTCATGAGCAACCGCTATGCAGGCTTGATGGATAAAGCTATGGTGTCAAGCCTCTAACAACAGGAAGTTGCCATTGCTACATATGCACACACGTAAACAAAGTGTTCTTCGGTATATCAAATACACCGCCTGAACATTTAGCCAGTTAAACTAGCAGTAAGAGTCAGCTATTTAGAGTACCACGTTTTCCACTGTTAGTCTATCCTAAACATGTTTCAAGTTCCACCGTCATGTTAGCCAATTGAGGCCTTGGTTAAGCCAACCGTTCTGAGCGTGATTTATAAAAGGTATATATTTCAAATGAAATACTACATGTATCTTTCCTTTGTATATTAGTGTGTTGTATTTTCTCGGGATAATAATGTGACTAGCTGACAGCACTGAGGAGCTGTGACAACAATTAGGTCAGTCGTAGTTCCTCCATTGTATTAACGATTGCTGACACTTTTAAAATATATTTTTTAACTAAACCAGCAGTGTTACAGTTCCTCGGGTGTTCTTGCGATAATAAGTTCCAATGCGTGTGCTTTTGGGTTTTAATAATACAGTAAGTGGCTCAATCGTTGTAGCTTAGCTTAGTTAGCTAGCTAGCCAATGCGTTATTCGATAGGTTTCGTTGCTAACCACGGTTAGCAATTGCATCGAAGAAAGCAGGAATAAACTTACCTGAAAGTTAAATACCTGCACAGGCAAAGGCATCTTAAGATATGTGCCTTTTACGAGGCTATCAGGATAATTACAATACGAGTGTACTCAAGATAGCAATCCAACAGTGGGTGGTATGTGGGTCTAGGAGAAGAAGGATCCTGACTACGGATCGCGAGAGGGTTCAGTTTCACTAAGAAACAGTATGTCCAACCATGTCAAACTCAACATGTATGTTTTTACTTATTTTAACAATAAACAAGTGTACCGTTAGTACTGTTCTAAAACATTTAGTAATACATGGATTACGTTTCCACAGAGATAGTCATTGAGGAAAGCAAACAATAGAATTAAAAATGCACGAATACATGTTTTACGAGTGTTGAGTCCTCTGTAAATATCAACCGTTAATAAAATAAACTTTAACATGAAAGAAAAAAAACAATAGCTGCCCTTACCAATTTATTCCACAAGAGGCCAGTAAGGAGACATTTAGGAATCTTTTTACTGTGACGAAAGAAAACCGTCAACCATCCCGCTTTCACAATATTTTGCTCTTCTTTCCCTCCAGTTTTAATATCCCATATTTTAACTTTCACGAAAGACAAAATTCTCCCATAAGAACGGCTTCTGGTCAACTCGGGAACACTCGGGCAACATCAGCTCAAGACTTAATGCCTTCAAAATAAAAGTGCGTTCGCAAAATAACACGACTCTTTTTCGTTTTGGTGGAAAAACAGAAAGACGAGAAAGTGCCTTATTGTCATTTATATAAAAATGTATCTAATTTCCAAATGCAAATGCTCTCAGTTATGATTTCTATAAATGTAAAGTCTGTGATATGAAGTGAATCAGAGGAGGAAGATGAGGAAGAGTGGCATTTTCTTTCAAATGTTGTGGTTTTGCCCTGTTATTACATAAATATTGATTCTAGACTGTTCCAGATGACATTGTAGAGTAGAGGTTTGGAGCTGTTTAGGGACAATGTATAAACTAAAGGTTTAACTGGTTACTTGCTTTAGTAATAATGGTTGTCATGAAGCATTTTTGTATATTGTCAATGATTTGTGTAATTGTGATGATAGTCGTTGTATTAAGAGGGCACTTGGGTGTTATATAGCACTGTATAGCAGCAGAGCAGTCTATCATTTTCATTTTAAAGGCACAAACCGAGCACTCACAAACGAGACTATAGGTACTACTAATTTGGAGCAAGTGGTGGGCTTGATGGCTTTAGCTTGACCTTTGTAATTACTAAAATAGCACGACTGATCTTAGCACACAACAGCACAATTGCAGAAGATTATATGGGCTTGACAGAGTGTATGTCAGGGGTCTGCATGACATTGTTATTAATTTATAATCTTGTATTTTTTTTCTGGCCTGTTCATCAATTGTAGGCCTAGTGGTGAGTATGTCAGGCTCACATTCTGGAGATCAAGGGTTTGCATCTCTGTTGTAATATCTCTGTGTGGAGTTAGCATGTTCTCCACGTGCGTGTGTGGGTTTTCTCTGGGTACTTCCTCCCATATCCCAAAAACATGCACTTGATTTGACATTCGTTCACAAAATCAGTAGAAGTAAGCGACTGGCCGCAAGTGTATATGAAGTCAAATTCTGCAATGGACAAAGCTTAAGATGTCCTTAGAGAAGACAGCATTAAGTACTGACTGATAAATCTCTTTACAAAATCCTCTGTATACTGACTATGCACTTTACTATCCCTTCGAGTCACAGTGTCCAATCCCCAGAATTAGGGCTATTATTAGCAAGGCTATAAATAGTTCATTCATACTCCCCCACAGTACCACACGATATCTAATACATTTCATATTTTTATAATTATAATAATTATTATTAATTATTATAATTATTATATTTATTTCAGTTCCTGAATACGGTAAAGTCAAACCTCGGTTGACTCTACAATTATTCAACAAACGTTTTCCCCAAATTTTGCCTCGGTTTTTATTCACTGTCTCGGTTATTGTGACAGCAGATAAAAACCGAGGCAAGCAGCATGACAGTTACCGTACAACTTTGTATGAAACAAACTCAGAAACAGAATCAAGAGACGTCAAACAAAGCACCTGACACCTGGTTTACTCACTGTCCATGTACTAACTTGCCATGGGACCAAAAAAAGTTGAGAGAGCCAGTAATTGAAGAGCTTGCAACCAAAAGGCGCTAAATCCATTTTGACTGATTTCGAGAAAATCAATGATTTTTAACTACGCACATATCAATCTATTTGGTCATCAAGTCTATATTGCAAATGAAAGAGCTATCAATATAGGTCATAAAAATGCATGCTATAAAAATCCTGCACACATCATGTATTTTATATTTTTTTTTTAATTAATTTTTTTTCGGATTTAGCGCCTTTTGGCTGAAATAAATGAAGTTGAAGTCACCTTTAACTTCTTCAATGGCATTGTTGTAAAAGAATGTAAGGTGCTTTAATGTGCTATGCTAATAAAATAATTACAACACATAAGCCATTCTCAACATACAATACAAAATAATTATTATTAATTAAATTAATAAAAATTTTATAAAAAGCAGTGCTCATATTTGACTGCACCATGAAGGTGACAGTGACAAAAATCATCTCATTACAAACTCTTTACATTGTATGTTTTTTAGTACAAGTAAAATAATGTTTCTCATGAAAGTTGGAGGTGTCAAGGTAGAGACATGCCTCTTATGGCGTAAAAAAAAACTTCCATGTTACAGAATACTGTAAAAACACAATTTGTGTTCTCCTGAATTGCATAACATACTGTAACTATCATACGTGTACTTAATGTACACAAACAAAACAGGATGTGCACTGATACTGGCTTTCTGTATGTGCAGTGCCAATTGTATTCTTCTCTCTGATTGGTCAGATTATCAATAGATGGGAAACTTGGGATCAGAATCAGAATAAAGAATAAAGAAAGGGATTTAGCTCCTTTTGGTTGAAATCTGAAATGGAAATAGCGCCTTTTGGTTGAAAGCATAAATTTCATACCACTTTTTTTCATATTTTTTAAAATGATTTCAAGACCAAAATATGTGATTTGGATACACATGACAGAGGTCTATTAAACTCATGAAAAACATGCAACTTAGTGAAAATTGGATTTAGCGCCTTTTGGTTGCAAGCTCTTCAATTTAATAAAGAAGATGAGAAATATTACTGGATTATTGGATTGCATGTTCTCCCCATGGGTTTTCTCTGGGTTCTCTGGGTAACCCTGGTTTCCTCCCACATTCCAAAAGCATGCTAGGTTAATTGCAGACTCCAAATTATCCATAAATGTATGAATGTGAGCATGAATGACTGTCTATATGTGCCCTGTGATTGGCTGGCTACCAGTCCAGGGTGTACCCCGCTTCTTGCCCAAAGACAGCTGGGATAGGCTCCAGCATATCCGCTACCCTGTTTAGGATAAGCAGCATAGAAAATGGATGGATGGATATTGGATTCAAGAAAAAACTCATCACAAATTAGAAAGGTGGCGGCCATGTAGCCGATCTTGCCTGGATGTACTGGAAGTACTGCATCAATAATATGTTAAATCCTGGCAAAGAAAGAAGAAATCAAAGAAGGGAATGTTGTGGAAAGGGTACATGTATTAATAAAACAAACTAACTAAAGATGTTTAGATGTTGCTGTTGATGTGGACTTGCTCCACCCTTTTAACTTGTGAACAAGTTAACCGACTCACTTACACTGGATCACTGTGTCGTCACAGTGAGCCTTGTGAGGAGTCACTGGCTGAATGGGCGTGCCTGGGTAGCTGTAGCTTACGTACAGTGTCACTTGCATGTTTTAAGTGGGCGCAAGTGTGATGAACATGACTTTTTCCACCCTATGTCAGGGTATTGGGATGTACATATAGGACGACCTTCTGAGGTTCTCCAGAAGACAGCTGTTGCCTCAAGATGTTGCCCATTCCACTGCAGAGACTCTGGGTTCTGATGCTGCAAGACCAGCTTAAAATGGTAGAGCATGAACATGATGTGGCATTACTTGTCTTGATACGGGAGAGGGAGAGGCAACAGGGATGCCGACACAATAGATGATGGGTTTGCCCATGTATCAAGAGGAGGAGGCTTTGCGAAACGTTGCTCCAAGAGCTAGAGTGTGAATCGACTATGGGGACTATACATCTGACTGGACCCCAAGCTCTTCGCCGAGTTCCTGCTCCAAGTGACCCTTTGAATCATCAAAGGCCCAAGGTGTTGGCTTTTATATATAATGCAGAAATCAGTGCACACAACGTGCATTGTAAGTGCGGCGCACAGGCTTTCTTGGTGTGGTCCATGTGAGTTCTGCATGCTCATTGGACAGTTCAACTGGGGAAGTGCCATGTAAGGATGGACGACACACATATCACGTGCGCAGTACAAAAAATGCTAAGTGCACCATCCACTGAGCAAGTGACCACGGGAAAAATTTAAAAGTCAGTGCGTTGTGTGCTTATTGGCTGTAGCGGGAACACCTGTGTAACCAGTACTGGTGGTGAAAACCGTAGCCTGATGAAGCCTGAACGCAGTGAAAGTTTCACCTGCACTAAAAGTGCTACAGCCTCTCTGGGTTCTCCCCAAACCGTCTGGAAGTGGTACTCACCACATACGGATCGCCAAATTTTGCCCATGCACTTGCAAGTACAGTGGGTTGGGACTGGTACTTAAAGCAAAGGGACCCTTTAATAGTTGTAGATGTCTGGAACAGATTAGCTGGATCTACATCATTTTCTATATGGGAATTTATATTTTTTTGTGTTTTTGTTTGCCTTTTTAAACAAATACTGAAAGGGAAACAGATTCCCCTGTATATGTTGTTGTTTTGTTAATATTTTATATTATTTGATTTAATGATCCATATATATGGTCTATTTATTGTTTGTGTTATTAGTTTTAACATTTAAACTGTTTTGTCATTATTATATGCGTTTTGCATTGAACCGTTTTACAGTTTTTTAGTAGGCTGTTTTCGTTTATTGTATTTTTAGGATGTGCCCTACTTTGGACCTATATACGTACTTTGGACCTCCCTGTAATAAATCAGATGATAGGTGAATGTGTCTCGACGATGAATCACTCCTTCCACTGCGCACGAGCAGAAGTACCCACACTATCCGCTTTCCATTCGTGTAAAGAACCTGCTGCTGTCTCCGTGGAAACACACCTGCTCTTCTTACTGTCGTCGTTGGATACGAAATTATATTCATTCATTTTCATAATGATATAAAATTCATAGTGGACCGCTAGAGGAAAAACACCAGCGTTCTCCTAGCTTCATGGGCAAAGAGGACAAGAAGGTGTTCTGCCACCAAACTGCTAACACGAAGGCACAAAGCGTAGCGCCTCTGGACCCAGAATGCCAGAAGAGATACGCGGAGCTGTTCGAGCAACTGGATTTGAATAAAGATGGCAGGGTTGACATCAGCGAACTGCGATTTGGACTGGCAGCTCGGGGTTTACACCATGGAGAAGCAGAAGAGGTGAGACAGCTGGAGCTGCCATTTGATTATTTACTTACATAATACACACACACTGCCAACCTTCAGGAATGTTATATTACAAGCCAACATAAACATAAAATGATGCACTGTGATATTTTATAATGTTGTGGACAGGTATGGACATTGTGCCTTTTGCTGTATTTTTTTTTACATTTTGCTCTTTTTTGTGGCTTAACTTTATTTCTACAATATGCTGAGGGCTACAAATGGCACCTGGGCTGTTCTTTGGAATTCAGTGCCATTGTGTCGAGTTAGCCAGGGACCCTTAAGTTTACTTAAAGAAAGTTGCTTTTTGTTTGGGCAATCAGTAAGAATAACAAGTCAGACCCCACAATTAGCTTCTCAGGGCATGAATGGACAGCAACTGGACTGTTCGGGTTGTCCAGACGTTTGGCGGGAGCCTGGTGTGACTGGTGTATGTCCCATCTAGTCAACTAGGGGCGGACGTATCGTATACAGGCAATTGGCGAGTGCAAACGCCACACAGAGATGCCCGAGGGTGGAATCGAACTCGCGTCTCCTCGGTGCGCGCTAACCACTCGACCACCGTTTTTTTATATTTATGACTAAAAACTACATCATGATGCCATGATGTGTGGTCATGTTCTAATCATGTCTATGCTTCAGAACTACAACTAATCGTTTAAGTATACATTTCGGAAAATGCTATTGCTAAGATAGTCTATCATGAGGGCAAAAAAAGTACAGGAAACACAGAGAAGCCACTATTCTCGGCTTTTGCTAACCCTCTGAAGCCGGTTATGCATACACACACTCCAGTTTACCTTGAGTGCTATTTATACTACGGTCAATGTAAAACATTGTTGGAGTTGGATTATTCAAGAAACACCACGAGTGAGGATGAAAATGGATGGAGGAAACATTTCTTGGCTGCTTTGTGGACTACTGCCAATTGAAGGGGGACAAAGAGTACACCAGAAAGAGAGAGAGTCAACAACGTGTGTGACAAAGGAATTAGAGGGTTGGTTGTTGTTATCTTATGTTCACTGCTGTCAAAAATAAGGCATTCATGGCGGTAACTAATATATTTATTAATTAGGTTAAGTTTTTGTAGCGTAATTAACACATGTGCACCAGAGCAAGCATGCCTCTGTTATGATGGCAGACAATATTGCGTGTGCGTTTGTGTAAAGAAAGAGGAAGATAGACAAAACTTGAATACAGAATAATTTTAACTATATAGCCCATTTATGTACATTTATGTCCAGAAGAGGCCAATTATAACACATTAGATCAGATAACAGAACCAACACTCCTGCTGCACCACACCATAATAGAGCATGGAAAGGACCATTTGTATAGTCAGAAAAGTGCTAACCCTTTTATGTGAATTGGAATCCATATTGAATGATCGTCTCCTGAAAATAATCTCAGATGATCCAAATGATTTGGAACCTTTGACTCCAAATCACATCCTCTTGTTGAAAGGAATATGCTCATTGCAATAAAATGCTCATTATTAAGTCTATTAAGTCAACCAGTCATCTGTCTGTGTTTTTTAAGCGGTGTAATTAATGTCAGAATAAAGCATCAAACTCCACATCCATGGCTGACCTTGTTTTACATATCATCACAAGTTGGAAATGACTTCAAAAATTTTTGTTGGCAGATTGCCAGTACAGTACTATTGGACTAAATAGAGACATGTAGTCTTTGGGCCAGTAGGTAAGAGTGTGTTCCTGTCTCCACCACTTTGTGTATCAGTTGCACCAATTACCATGTGAACACTGTCACTTCTTTCACGTATTTCATAACAGTACACCCTGTGTACACATGAGCATGAGCAGAATTAATCTTATCATATTTCCTCTTTAACGCCTGATGTCTATCTGCATCTACAGATAGTGCTCGAGAGTGACATCAACTGTGATGGTTTGTTGGACTTTCAAGAGTTCTCCCAGTACCTGCAGGCTCATGAGAAGAGGCTGTGGCT
The DNA here is from genome assembly GCF_030265055.1 of Doryrhamphus excisus. NCBI lineage: Eukaryota > Metazoa > Chordata > Actinopteri > Syngnathiformes > Syngnathidae > Doryrhamphus > Doryrhamphus excisus. Next base: position 9,285,078 of record NC_080480.1, read on the forward strand.
CATGTTCCACAAACTGGATCGTAACCAAGATGGTGTGGAGCTATGACACTCTTGCTTTTACAAACATATATTCATGGTCTCCTTGACACATTTTATTTTAAATACAAGTTTTAAAACAGGTGTTTTGTTTCAGGCCAAATTGATGTGGGGGAGATCCAGGACTTGCTGCACCAGCTTGGAGTTGAGGTCTCCCAGGAACAGGCTGCCAGAATACTGCAGAGGTAGAATATAACAGTAGAATATGTAACAGTAGAATATAAGAATAATATGGAAATGTTAATGTGCTTCATTTGCAAATGAGTACAGTGTTACCTCGTTCCATCGTGGTTCACCCTTCGCTGACTTGCTGTTTTGCTGATTTGTTTTTGTACTTTTAGTAAGTGAAAAAGTAATTTATGGAAAACATCAATTAAACTGAAATAGGCTGTGTATCAGCTGATCAAAAGTGTAAGACCATCGCTCAAAAAATCTCCAAACAGGAACAAAAACATTTCTCAGTAGGATTCAGTAATGAGAAGCTCCATTGTTCTTGTTAATCACTTCAAAAATTGGTTTGGGGATGCTTGATGCGAGTGTTTCCAGGAGGCTATTGGGAACATTGCTCCAAGTGGTGAAGATTGCTTCATGAAGGACATCAACTGTCTGGAACTGATGACCATTTTCATAAACTTCCCTTGCCATCCATCCCCAAATGTTCTCTATGGGATTTAAATTGGGAACATGTGGGATGGTCCAAAAGAGTGATGTTATTCCCTGAAGAAGTCCGTGGTCAACCGAGCATTGTTGTCCAGAGTTGTCCTGTTGTCCTACACAGTTGTCCTACACAGACCAGGGCCCTCAGTCATGAGGATGCCGGCTGCAACATCTGCACACAACCAACACTGTTTGAGGACCCTGCACCACCTGAAGCTCCAGTGTTCCACTGAATGAAAAAACACCCCAGATCATGATGGACCCCCCCCTCCACTGTGCCGGGTAAAAAGAATCTCAAGGAAAGAGAATTTTTTTTTTTTTTATATAAGTTCCAAATGTTTTTTGTCTCGCTCCCCTTTCGTCATTCATTTTCTACCGCTTATCGTCCTCTGAACAAGGATCTCCTTGTCCAGTAAAATTGTCTGGACAAGGATCTCCTTGTCCAGTAAAATCTGGACGTTGAGGTTCCATTTTTTCTCATCAGAGAATCAAACTTTTTTTCCACCTTTCAATGTCCCATGTTTGATGCTCCCTGGCAAAGTCTAAATGGGCAGTTTTGTGGCGTTGAAGGAGACGAGATATTTGAATTCCTTTTCCCGCAGATGACATCTGATGGTTATTTAGCTGCAGTCTGCACCAGTAAGGGCCTTCATTTGGGTCAAGGACCGCCCTGTGTCTTGACACACAGCCAATTGGATCCTCCGGCTTAGCGCACTGAATTTTTTTGTTCGGTAAGGCTCAGGAACTTTCAAAAAATGTAGAATGACTGTCTTACTGCATCCAACCTCAGCAGCAATGGAACGCTGCGAGAGGCCTTGTTTATGCAGTTAAACGATCCGACCACGTTCATGAACAGAAAGCTTTTTGGCTTTCGCCATCAGGAGAGCATGACCGAATGAATGTGAATGCCTGACAGAATTTTGAGCATATTTTGGCTTTAAATCAGGTAAACTTAAACTTTTGATCAGGTGAAAAACAACATATTAAGGTTGGTTTTTTTTCAATTAAAAGTTCCAAATGTTTGGTCTCACTCACCCTTCTTGCTTTTGCATATTGTAGTTCTACTTAAAACCTCATTAAAGTCCAAATGTGCAAAATATATTCTATATTTTCAACTGGTTTTAAGATTTTGATCAGGGCTGTACTGTGCTGCTTGCTAACCCAAAATGCCATAAAGCCACGATTGACTGATTGATAGAAAAAACAAATGTGATTGTAGATCTTTAAGTATCTACAAATTGTCGTAGTAGTAGATATGTTTACTGTTTGTGGCAGCCTGCATAAAACTCTCTTACCTTTTTGTATTGACCAACCAACCATAAGGTTTTTTTGTTTGTTTGTTTGTTTTTTTACATTTCCCAGTATGGACAGGGATGGCACCATGACCATTGACTGGAAGGAATGGCGAGATCACTTCCTGTTCAATCCTTTCCACAACATGGAGGAGATTGTCCACTACTGGAAACACTCCCATGTGAGTCATTAAATTCATGTAATTGTGTTAATAGTAATAATAATAACAAAATCAACAATAAGCCTAGATACTTGATATGATATGATAACCAAAAACTATTTCCTTCTCTGAATTGTTAGACATCACCAAAAAGAAAAGAAAACGTACTCTGTATCTAGCCAATCAAACTTTAGAAGAAAACTCAAACTCCCTAATACACCACAACTTGAAAATGAAGCTCCAACTAACCATGCCCAGAAAGTAAAAGAAAAAGCAAAGGGTCAGCCATGGATGTGTAGTATGATGCTTTATTCTGATATTAATTGTGGCTTGTAAAAAATGCAAAGAGAAACAAATGCGCTGGCAATACCCCAAAAGAATAGGTGAGAAATGTACAGTAGATTAACAGATGACAAACCAATGGCTCAACACAGCTAGGCTAAAATCTGAAACAGTCCAATCACTTTATTTATATAGCACTGCTTTCAACTGGGGCCAACAACAGAAAAGGTCAGGTCTCCCTCGTCTTAAGTCTCGTCTTGGGCACCACCAGCTGGAGGTGGCTTTCGGATCTCAATGACCGTGCTGGAATGTACATTTCAATGAGGTCTGAGATGTAATGAGGGGCCAGCCCCTTCAACGACTTAAAAAAGGGGCGGGGCTACCAACATGTACTCAACATGCAATTTGACTCATGAATATGCTTGTATGCGCTCCATGTTGTTGCATTTTCCTGGTTCAGTCTATACAGTACAGATACAGTAAATAAATAAATATTATCAGTTTCTCTAGTATTTCAAATCGGGGGGGTGCAAAAACATTTGCCAGGGGGGCCATGACAGAAAATAATTGAGAAGCACTGGTGTAACTCTTTCAGAGTTGGCTTCACCATTTATTGAGAACTCTGGTGGACATGAGAATAATTCGGGCAGCATTATGACTAGAGCGGCAACTTCAAGATCACACCAGCATTCACGCATCAAGTTTTAAGAGCTATAGCTATATGGGAATAGGCCAGATTTCTTCACTTTGTGAGCCGAACTTGGCAGAGGCCATCGTTCACCGGGAACTGACTCAACGTACTGCTGGTAATGCGAACCAAACTCCTGCTCCAGCTGGACAAGGACAGAATTGTACTTGGTAGCGTGCCATGAAACCCATACTCCCTGAGCACCCCCCATAGTACACAAAGCACACGTGGAATGGTTGGGCAAACTCTGATGCACCCACTAGTACCCTTGCAAGGATGCAGAGCCTGTCCAGTGTGCACAACCAGGACAGAAATCAAGTTGTACCTCCTGTAGCTGAGGTTCAACGGTTGGACCCTTTTCATATCCTCACAGGGAGGCTGAGGAGTGTGATCCCCCTGTAGTTGGAACACACCCTCCAGTCAACCTTATGGAAAATGGGACCAACATTAAAGAGATGTGTGTTAAAGAGATGTGTCAACTAAGAGAGTCCCACAACATCCAGAGCTGAGAGGAGTTCAGGGCAGTATTTTTTTTACCCCCTGAGCTTTGCCACTAAGATTTTTTTTTTCAATTGTAATCTGATGCATGAAATATTATTTATTTATTTCAAATGAAATAAAACCATTACCATTACCAAGTGAAAAATGTGCTCAATGGACTTAATGAACTCACACCTGCGTTTGTGCCTCGACCACCACCTTCGCTGTAAAATCTGCAAATTTGCGTGGTCATGAATGCTGAGTCGCAAATATGCGAGGATCCGCTGTGTATTATATATGAATGAATAGTGTATTGTATTCAAAATTCATTATTAAATGTATTAATCTCTAATACTGTTGGAAGATGTTTGACATTGGGGAACATTTGACGGTGCCAGATGAGTTCTCAGAAAAGGAACGACGATCCGGTCTGGTATGGCGGCAGTTGGTTGCTGGAGCAATGGCTGGTGCGGTGTCCCGGACAGGAACTGCTCCTTTGGATCGGCTGAAAGTTTTCCTACAGGTCAGTCATTTACATTCCACTTGAAATTTGAGTTTTCAAAACTTGAAAATAAATATAGTAATTTTTTAAAGTATGTCTAAAATGTAAAAGGTGTATGCTACCAGGATACATTGCTTTTGTACATGTTTGTCCACCATGGCCATTGTATGCAGGTCAAAACTGTATTTGGACAATGTTTTATTATTATTTTAACTCTACCTTTACATATTTTACTGTACTTTTTAATGTGTTTTTTGCACATTTGCACATCATTGTTTCACTACAACAAGTATTATCATTATCATGAACCAGTTCCCCACCTTTATAGCCATTATGGATTGAAGGAGTTAGTATCTCTGGGGCTTGTTCGTAAGTGAGAGTAAATGGAGCATATACAAGAGGATCAGTGCAGTGGTCACAATCCCGAGGGTGTCTGTGCTCAAATTTAGCATGTAGTATAATAAGACAGTTGACCTGGTTTGTGTTTGTGTACCAAGGTACATGGTTCTGAATCTCGTGGGACAAATCTGTGGTCTGGACTGAGAGGGATGATCCGAGAAGGCGGTGTTTTCTCACTGTGGAGGGGAAATGGCACCAATGTTCTCAAGATTGCTCCAGAATCTGCAATTAAGTTCATGGCCTATGAACAGGTCAGTATACTGTATGTTGTGGCACCAGTTGTGGCCACAAGTATTTACCTTTGGCAGGTGAGGTTTTAAAATAGAATTAACAATTATTGAATAACGCTGCATGGTGGACGTGGTTACCATGCTCCGGGGGACTCCAGTTTCCTCCCACATTCCAAAAACATGCTAGGTTAATTGGCGACTAGGTAGGTATGAATTAGGGGTGTGAATCTCAGCAATAGTTTTTCTCTTTCCGAATGACCTTTCCGAAAGCAATGGTATACATGGAAAGGAATATTCCAATCGCGTGTCTACATGCGCCGCTATAATCAACCAGAATAGTCAATGGGCATGCGCAGTAAAGCGTAAACACCAACATCACGTGATATTGACTTCCTCGAGTTTTTCTTTCACTTGTTGGAATAACTCTGTATTGACAGTTTTTCGTTCGTCCAGTCTTGAAATTTAGTTTGAATCAAAAACAAACTTTCCGCAGCAGTCCAGTGCCGATTGCTTGCCTCCATTTTTTTAAATCGAAGAACGTCTCGAACTGCGTGTTACATCATATCTCAGCATTCGCTGAAAGAACGCACCCGGGAACAGGAAAAGAAAAGGTCAATCTTGCTAATATTTTATAATTAAGCTCGGCACGTGTTTTATATAGGTATGTATTTTCTTCTTTAATAAAACTGGACTTGTGAATGGCATATAGAAGGGTTTAGATTCTGTTCCACAGATGGCGCTAATGCACACGAAAGCTGCTTGCCAACCGTCAATAAACAACAGAAGAAGAAAAACACCACAAAGAAGAATGCACCCTGATAACTTTCCGATTGAGCGGGTACAAGATACCTCAATCGGATTGGGGAAAGGAATATTCCACCCCTGTGAATCCAATTATATATTCATTCGGATTAGCACTTTTCTTTCAGAATGTATACAAAGGTTAGATTAGCAAATAACCCAAATGGCATTGGAATATTTGGGTCCATGTAAATGTGGCTACTGAGGACGATTCAATACACATCTCGATGCACTGCCAGCGATACGACACTTTCACAATACATTGAATTTTGTGGCGATACGATGCGATACAGTTCACCCTATTCGCGATGCGATACAATGCGATACAATGCGATAATCATTTAGTTCAAATCAATGCAATCTGATATGATATGGTGCAATTTTTTGCGATATGATGCAATTCAACATGATGCAAATAAGCAAAGGGAAAAAAATTGAACTCAGTATGGTCCTTCAAAAAGGATTTGGCTTTATTCCTTATAGGCAATTGATGGTAAATTCAAGTGCTGTTTGTCTTTTTTACTACTACCAATTCTTTGCCATCTTAAAACAGCAACAACTTTTCAAAAACAACTTTCCACACACTTTCACATCGGCTATGCAATTACAATAGCAGTGGTTCAGTCCTAAAAACAATTAAACAATAATTACTGCTGCAAAAAAAATACAGTACGCAGCAACAGCAAAGTTAAAGTGACACTTTCAACAATCAATGTATAGCGACTTCATCCAAAAGAGTCGCTGAGAGGCTGAAGCCGGGCCTTTACTTTGTCTGACGCGCCGCACATAAAAAATCTCTGAGATACAAAAATGAGTTCAACCTTTTATTAAAGAAAATTAATGATAAACTTATGATACCGTGCACAAACTCATAATCAAAGTAATCACAGAGATTAAATGAATTAGCGATCAACAAAAAATACGGCAACCCTGCTCACCCTCTCTCTGTCTCTTCCCTGCACACACAGGTGAACAGGTGCCTATATTAACGAAATATCACCGCCCATAACCAATTGACCTACTTCCCGTGTCCACGTGATCACAACGAATCTAAATAATATAAACAATAACAAACACCACTATTCAAATTTAAACCATCATGCACCTACAAAAAAAATCAATCCAAATTCATTCATGGCTCCTACATTCCAGCCCCTAATTATTAGGTTCACACATAATAATTACCCATATTCATATCAATAGGAGACATGTAACAATTAAAAGCTTCATATTTAAAGTCCATAATACATATATTGTCTTCTGTCTTCTTTCATCTTGAATCCAAAGTCTGTGAAGTCAATAATCAGGCTCAATCAAAAGATTTTAGCCATCATTCTGTGGCAAGTCTTCAGCTTCCTGTAGTAGGCAGATCTTCGTAATTGGACGATCCAAGCAACTGCCCTTTGTTTTGATGCGCACCTGCCGCACTAATCCTCTTCTATCTGGAAAGGTTTGAAGAACTTTTCCCATAACCCAGGAATTTCGAGGTGCTGTGTTGTCCACAATAAGCACTATATCTCCAGGGACAATGTTGCGCTTCACTCTGGACCATCTCTGACGCTCCTGCAGTTGTGGTAAGTATTCTTTAATCCACCTTTTCCAGAATAAATCTGACATGTATTGCACCTGCCTCCATCGCCTGCGAGCGTAAAGGTCAGCTGCCTGGCAGTTTCCTGGTGGTAAAGATGGTAAGGTCTTCAGCAGCAACAGGTGATTTGGCGTCAAGGCCTCCAGATCGTTCGGATCTGTAGATTCCTTGGTAATCGGCCTGCTGTTAACGATGGACTCCACCTCACAAAGAACCGTGTGAAGGCCCTCTTCATCCAGATTTTGCACGTTCAGAGTAGAATTTAGGACTTTCCTCACAGACCGGATTAACCTCTCCCAAGATCCTCCATGATGTGAGCCAGCGGGGGGGTTAAAGGTCCATTTTATTCCTTTCTGAAGAAGTGCATTGTTAATCTGTGACTGATTCCATTGTTCAATAGCTGTTCTCAACTCACGCTCTGCTCCAATGAAGTTTGTCCCATTGTCCGAGCGCAGTTCCTGGACTTGACCTCGTCTTGCTATAAAGCGTCTGAGTGCATTTATGAAGGAGTCTGTGTCCAATGAAGATGCTACTTCGATGTGAATTGCCCGTATGGCCAAACAGGTAAAAATAACACCATACCTCTTTACAACACTCCTTCTGCTCTTCACTTCAAACGGTCCAAAATAGTCAACTCCAACACGAGTAAAAGGCGGCTCATCTGGAGTCACTCTTTCAGCAGGTAGATCTGCCATCTGCTGGGACACTGGCTGAGCATTCAGTCTCCGACAGATGACACACTTAGACAGAGCTCTCCTTATGGCTGAACTAGCCCCAGTGATCCAATACTTCTCCCGCAGTTTGGCGAGCATGTGGTTACGGCCACCATGTCCCACTTCCTGGTGAATATGCCTTAGAATAATGTCTGAGATATGGAAATCTTTAGCCAATATAATGGGATGTTTAGCCTCTGCAGGCATAGAAGACCTGCTCAGTCGACCGCCAACTCTCAGAACACCATCTTCGACCAGTGGGCAGAGTTTATAAATTTGGCTATGGCCCTTAACACTTTTGCCTTGTTGTAGCCTGGAGAATTCCTCTGGAAACTTCTTCCTTTGGCAAAACCCGATTATTTCCATCCCGGCCTTCTCCAGCTCCTCCACTGACAGACAACTTGAACGATTCTCCCTTTTGAAAACATCCATATTCTTCTTCAAAGAACATTCCTTGTGTATCACATCCAAATCAGACTGGGCAAGCTCGGTGGTCAACTGTTTCCTTTTCTGACAGCAAGCCAAAAGCCAGTTCTTGAATCTCAACATCCAAGCTACAGACCTTTTCAGACCAGTCCAAGATGAGAAATAACTGATCATGCGAATCAAAGCATCATCCTTCTCGCTGGCCTGTACAGCATTCACTGCAGCAGCTTTCTTGACCTCAGGGTCATCTGATGGAAGCTGTTGCACATCCTCAGGATTAACAGGCCACGTACTCTCAGGTTGATGAAGAAAAGGTGGACCTGACACCCATGTTAGATTTTTGAGGAATGCATCCACTTTCAAGCCTCTCGAGGCCACATCTGCTGGATTACTTGCAGTGTCTACGTACCTCCATTGAGAAGACAGTGAAACTTTGAGAATCTCCGAGACCCTGTTGGCAACAAAAACTTTGAACCTGGAAGTCTCATTCTTGATATATTTGAGTACAGATGCACTGTCTGTCCAAAACACGGAATCCTGTAGATCCAAATGTAGCTCTTTCCTCCACAGGACATCAATACGGCTCGCCATAGTGGCAGCGATTAGCTCCATACGAGGGATGGTAACAGACTTAAGTGGAGCCACCCTTGCCTTTCCCATGACAAAAGCACTGTGTACCTGAGAGTCTTTGTTACGTGACAGCAGGTAAGTCACTACTCCGTAGCCATCTTCACTTGCATCACAGAAATGGTGCAGCTGTGCTGTGGTCGTCTCTCCAAAGTTTAGTGGTTTCAGGCATCTCATGACGTTAAAACCCTCTAGACGGTACAGTTCCTGTAGCCACGTCGTCCATTCTTTGACAACTGGTACAGGTATGATGTCATCCCAGCCAAGTGATCTCCTGCACAGATCTCTCAAGATTTTCTTAGCCAATAATACTACAGGGCTCAGGATTCCAAGAGGGTCATAGATGGAGCTGACAGTTGAGAGAATTCCCCTCCTGGTGAGTGGTCTGTCCTTAATAATGATCTTAAACTTAAAAGTGTCTGACTGAATACACCATTCCACACCCAGCACTCTCTCCACTGGTAGCTGATCCTGATCCAGGTCCAAGTCTGTCATGTCTGTTGCTCGGTGGCTTTCAGGTATTGCAACCATAACCTCACGTTTGTTGCTTATCCATTTCCTAAGCTTAAAACCACCCTTTGCACAGATGGAGACAAGGTCATGATGGAGAGATACAGCTTCCTCCTCTGAAGTCACCGACACCAGACAATCATCAACGTAGAAGCAATGTAGGACTTTATCAATCACTTCTTGGCTGAATTGTTCCTTATTATCTTCTGCACATTTCCTGAGAGCAAATTTGGCGCAGCTGGGAGACGAAGTTGCCCCGAAGAGATGCACCATCATCCTGAAGTCACTGGGTTCTTGATTTAAATCCCCATCAGGCCACCAGAGAAACCTCAACAAATCTGCGTCTTCAGCTGGTACCCTTACCTGGTGAAACATGGACTCAATATCTGCCATGATCACCACTGGTTCTTTCCGGAACCTGGTCACCACTCCAGTCAATGAACTGGTCAGGTCCGGTCCTTGCAGGAGCTCAGCATTAAGAGATGTTCCTTGGAAACTCGCTCCACAGTCGAAAACGACTCTGATTTTCCTCTTCTTTGGATGATAGACACCATGATGGGGGATATACCAAACCTTGCCATCACAGCGGTCCAACTCCTCTTCGGCATAACCTTTGGCAACCAGATCATTCATGAAGGCTGTATATTCTGCGTGGAATGACGAGTCCTTCAGAAGCCTCCTCTTCAGGTATTTTGCGCGTTGCTCAACAATTATTCTATTATTTGGCATTTTGAGTTCCTCATTCCTTAATGGTAATCTGATCTGGTAATGACCATTCACTTGCTTTGCTGAGTTTCTAACCAAATCCATAAACTTCTGATCCTCTCTTGACATTCCAGGTTGCTCATCCATACTACATTCAGGGAAATCCACTTTGAACTGCTGCTGCCAAAGTTCATCCAAATTCACAACTGACACTCGGTTCACCGATAACTCTGGATGCTCACAATCCATCGCTTCCTCACTTTCTCCATTTAGAGGTCCATTCACAGTCCAGCCCAGCATTGTCCTAATTGCATAGGGCCCACCATTGACGCTATGAATGACTTGCAATGGTTCCAAAGCCTTGGGAACATTTGTCCCAATCAGCAGCTCAATCCCTGCCTCCACCTCAGGCAACTGGACATGTTTCAAATGTGGCCATCTCTGAAGATCCCTCTGTCTTGGAATGTTCCCACTGTGGACGGGCATATACTCCTGTGTGAAAGTTTTGGGCAGATCACAGAAATTATCGCAGTTTAAACCAGCCACCTCCAGTCCTGACACAATATGGCTGCTCACTACCCTTTCTTGGCCCATGGTCCGCAAGAGAATACGTGCCTTCTTTCCTGTGAGGCCCAGCTTGTGCAGTAGTGCCTCTGTGCAGAATACTGCTGTACTTCCCTGATCCAAGAAAGCATAGGTTATAATAATCTTGCTGCCCTTCTTCGACTTAACTTGTACGGGGACTATGGGAAGTTTACAATCATGATCACCAGCCCCAGTGAGACCACTTGACACCAGGGTGCTGTCCACTGCTTTCTCTGATTTCCCTTCGGCCTGATCAGAGTCCTTTGACTTTGTATTTGGAGTATGAAGAACATTTGGATGTAAAAGACCACACTTTGCACAAGAAATCCGTTTTCTGCAATCCCTGCTAATGTGTCCTATACACAAGCAGCCAAAACAGACACCTTTTTCTCGTAAGAAGCCTATCTTCTCCTTGTGGGGTCTTTTCTCCAACTGGGGACACAAATCCAATATGTGTCCTCCTCCACAACAAAGACACATCCTCCTTGCAGCTTGAAATTGTTCCTTCTCTTTGGTTCTAGAATGAGTGTTTTCTACAGGAGCTACCGTGGTGGCGAAGCTGGTTCCTTTCATTCCAGAACGAGACTGTTGCTTGAATTTGCTTACACCTTTATTTATTGTCGCTGGGGGAGCATCATGTATATTTCCAAACACTGGATCAGTCAAGATCTTCACTTGTTCCATATATGCTGCGGCGACTTTCTGCTCATTCCCAAAATGCTCCCTCAATAGAGCTTTGGCTTTGACGTAGCCCCTCTCTGGGTTAAAATGCTGGCAGCTTCTAACCAGTTCCTTAGGGTGACCTCTAGTGTACTGCTCCAGGAAATAGAGTCTATCACTGTAACTCTGAGTGTTTCGTTCCACACCATTCTCAAAAGCTTTAGTAAACGCTTGATATTTTAATGGATCACCATCAAAAATTGGGATCTCTCTCTTTGGCAATGATGAGAGGCATTGCTGTTGTATCAGAAGCGTCGTTATTTCATTTTGCTTCCTCATAATTCCTAGCATATTGTTTTGATCCTCATTTTTTGATTCAAATGCTGCACTCCATAAATCTTCGTTTCAAGCTTGGGTGTTTCCATGAGCGCAGTGGTTCACTGAACGTTGTTTGGGTTCATTAAGTGACACAGGCTCAGAGTAGATGAACTGGGGTACAGCTTTGTCCTTAGGCCTTGCACCTGGATCCATGTAATCATGTTTGGTTTCCTTTTGTTTCAGTGACGCTTGTGGAGTAAATGTTTTTGCGTTAGCATTGAGAGCTTTTGGTTTAGATTTTCCTTTCTCCAGGTAAGAGTTCATTCCATTGGAGCGCTTGGATGAGGTTCCACTTAAGATGCTCTGAGATCGTAGCACATTTAATTTAGCCATGTGCGCTGCAATGTCTTCATCCAATTTTAACTGCTCTTTCTTTCTCCTCAGTTGTTCCTCCTGCTCCTCCAGTTCCTGTTTGTCCTTCAGTAGTCTCTGTCTTGCCATTAAAGCTGCCAAATCAGCCTCAGCTTTAAGACGTGCCGAAGAAGCAGCAGAGACAACAGACTTTCCGCCAGTAACATAGTTCTTGCTTCCCACGTTTGATACACTGTCACTTGGTTTTATGTTATCTTGCATGTCCTCTGTCGTGATTATGGACACAGCCTGAGTTGGTGCTTGATGTTCATCCTCAGTTGGTAAATGAAGCACTTCTTCACTGACTGCAGCAGGATCTGATTGGCCAAGACTGTTATTTTGCTGTGGCTCCTCAGCTTCACTAAGCCACCTTTTAACATCCTCTTCAAACGTGTTACCATATTTCATGATGCTGGCAAACCATTCATTTTGTTTATTTAGTTCGTCCTCAGGAAGTAAAGGAATCAACACATTATGTGATGTGATAGCATTTTCACAAAGTTGAATTAAGTTCTCCAGGTGAGATTGAACACGTGAGACGTTTCCCTTGCTTTTCATAAGCGTTTTCATTTCAGGTATGAGCCCTTTAATTTTATTCACAAAGGTTTTGCGTTCATGCTGAAGTTTTTCAATTTTATTTGCCCAGGCCTTGGCTGTGAGTTTCGTTTCTCTTTTTCCACACTCCATTTCAACACCAGCATTTATTTCACTCATCTTTATATTTTGATTTCACTTAATTTTTCTCCTTTTGAGATCCTTTAAACATATCCTTTTGATTTATTCGTTTGCACCTTTGAAACACATGGACTTCAAAACTTGCAACAGCAGCATTTTTTTGACTCCGTTTCCTCCATTAATTTCCTTTTGGGATTTTCTTCAATGTATTCTTTGTGCATTTAAATTGTATCCACAGCCAAAAAGGAAATTCATCCAAAAATCATCCCACATAACGGCAGAGCAGCAGCAACGTCGGAGCGAGAGAGCGATATTTCACATATTTATAGCATGGAGATAACTTCAGCACCAGGATGTCTCGCAATAAATAACGCCGATGCGCCGAAGGATTCAACCCTCAATCCACCGCGCCATCATTCCCAATGAACAAACAGCAGTCAATTTCCAAGCCGCATTTCTTCCATTAACGTACAGCTTCATGCGCACATCCACAGGTGAGCTTGCCTGGCTGTAGTTCGCTTTGCAGCGGCTCCAAATTTGTTTGACAGCCAGCTCCTACCTCCGTACTTTATGTCCGATGGTTGTTGGATTTAATCAGCTTCCTCTTTTTGTCCTCTTGATCCATTGATCCGTTGTGCTGTCCTGATGTCTCCTTTTAATGCCTTTTTTTTGTTGACAAAATATAGCGACTTCATCCAAAAGAGTCGCTGAGAGGCTGAAGCCGGGCCTTTACTTTGTCTGACGCGCCGCACATAAAAAATCTCTGAGATACAAAAATGAGTTCAACCTTTTATTAAAGAAAATTAATGATAAACTTATGATACCGTGCACAAACTCATAATCAAAGTAATCACAGAGATTAAATGAATTAGCGATCAACAAAAAATACGGCAACCCTGCTCACCCTCTCTCTGTCTCTTCCCTGCACACACAGGTGAACAGGTGCCTATATTAACGAAATATCACCGCCCATAACCAATTGACCTACTTCCCGTGTCCACGTGATCACAACGAATCTAAATAATATAAACAATAACAAACACCACTATTCAAATTTAAACCATCATGCACCTACAAAAAAAATCAATCCAAATTCATTCATGGCTCCTACACAATGTTTGTTTATATTCCTGTCTGCAAAACACACTGCTAATATGAATGCACTAGGAGGTAGGCTAATACAGTAGCGAGGAGCAGAAAGTGTGAAACAAATTATACCCTTTTTAAATTGTTTCCAAATTCAGGAAGAAGCCAACTGCGCTCTGCTGTTAGAATGTCACCTGCTGTGCTGAACACTCGTTCAGAGGGGGCACTTGTTGCAGCAGAAGACCTGATTTGCTTGGTTTTTCCCCGGTGTCCAACGAGGAACTAGACGTGTTGTGGTGTACCCTTTTTAAGGGGGTCTGCATGTTGGTGCTGCCTTTCTCATTCTGACGTTCTTTGCGAATCCGTAGTGTTTCCAAACATTGCGGGTGGGTTTAATATAGAAACGTCCTCGCTGCTGCTGCTTGCATGCCAACATCCATGCTGTTTTACTAGTAGTTGTATGTGCCTCACGGATTCCGTCCATATTCAATACAAAATATAAAAAATAATGGTGCATTCATTGCACCTGGGGAGCAGCATATGGGGTTAAGTTTAACATTTATAAAACAGCGCTTGCCTCGGATTTTACCGATACCCAGAAATTAATCGAGATGAATCTAGATTTCACCCCTCGATTGCATCCATACCATTTCACTGATTATTGTCTCGTTACCAAGCTCATAAGCAATTTCATGAAACGAAACAGTTGTTGCTCAGTCGTATGAATGCTGAACACTACTTTTATGATGTTGATGCCCATTTATCAGTTAATCCAGTGTTGTGCAGAGCCTTTGCTGTCCTTTGCCTTGCCTGGTTGTGCTCAGAAAAAGGTGTCCTTGTCTTCTTTTTATACAAAACCAAGGGGAGTTTATTTAAACACCAATCCAGGCTGGTGGTATACTAATTTCACCAAGGTTTTTTTCTTGTGAGAGGTACTTTTACAAAATGAAAATGACCAAAAGCTACTCATTTTTGTAACATTGTCAAGGCTTTTTCACTTACCAATCGGTGGCTGATCGATCAGACCACCCCTATTATCCAATCTACTGAAATCTGAACGGTCGAGTCTCATATACACTTGACGTCATCAAAAGACCATATTTGCCATATGAGATTTGGATAAAGATACTCGCAGATGGAGGCAAAAGTTCTTCCTTTCATTCTAAAATTTTCAAAAGATGTTCGTGAAGCAGCTATCATTAATGTCTCACCACTTCTGGCTCCACATCCACCCAACTGACATCACGGCAATTTATCCATAAGTTGCCGTAGCCAAAATTCTTGCCCTCGTTTTTCCTAACTTCCAACGAGAAATAATTTGATTAAGATAATGTTCAATCCCATTGTAGAAAATGTAACTGCTGCAAGCGTGCCAAGGGGATCACAAACTGGGGCAATGTTTATTTACGTAAAAACACAACAGTGTCGCATTTTCTTTTACATAAAAGTACTACATAAAAGTTCGGATTTGAACAAAAAGTGTGAATTGGCCCTCGTTGGTCCAGTGTGGACCAAATAAAAGTTCTTTGTAATTAACTTTGTCTGTTTTATCATGCCTGTGCCCTGCCCTTATTCTGTTCCTTCCTATTTTTACACTGTAGATCAAGTGGGTGATCAGAGGCAGTAAAGAAGGTGGCAGTTTAAGAGTACAAGAAAGGTTCATAGCTGGGTCTTTGGCAGGAGCTACAGCCCAAACCATCATCTACCCCATGGAGGTCAGCAAATTCAACTTTTCATGGAGTTGTTTGTGTGGTCGTGGAGGAAGTGATGCTTTCTTATAGTTTTCAACTAAGACCATTTGAAAAATTATAAGAACCAAAGTAGGGTGATCATCAGCTTATCAAAAGTGAAAAACCACCGTCCTTAAACACCAAAATCTTGACAAAAATGTGGATTAATTTTCTGTTAGCAAATCTTTCTCTCTTTCAACGTAAATTGTTGAGCTACTAATGCTAAGCGAGGTCTCTCGCAGCCATTGCTGCTGTGGGGCGGGGCCCCTGGGGTGGGGGGGTGAGGGCAGAGGCTTTAATTTCAATGCAGGCCTACCAACATGTACAAATTTACGCAGGTCAGACGCAGACACAACGACAAAGTCGATCATAGACGTGCGGCCTTGGGGTGTCCTGGTGCCAAGTGCACTTATGGACATCCCTATGTTCGAACATGGTGTTAGTTATGGACAAACTATGGTTCGCAGAAGGGCGTTGAAGTCTCCCAGTAGAACGGAGTCACCAGCTGGGGTGCTCTCCAGCACCCCCCTAATGGACTCCTAGAAGGCTGGGTACGCTAAACTCTGAACCAGATTTGTCTGCCGAAGACCAGGTTGCCCTGGTGCAGGTGGTGGGTCTACCAGGGGGAGATCTCATGTGGCTTCTGGCCCGGCCGGGTCCCACGGGTGACCCTTACTGGGGCATATAGCCCCACACAACATACGTAGCTCCTAGGCTCACTCGGGCACTCAAACCCTTCCACCAAGATAAGGTGGTGATTCACATAGGAAATCTGAAGAACCATTTGGGAGACCCTTGTCTGTTTTTTTGAGTAATAAGAAACGTTTCTCTTAAAAGAGATGAAATTCCCATCTTTAACTATAAGTGTAAAAACACTGAATATCAAAGAGTTCATGAAGTATTTGTTTTTTGGACGAGTTTGTACTACTTATGGGGATTCAGATGATATCTCCCTCCTTGAATCAGCTCTGTATCTGCCTCCTCTACTTGTTTGTAATCAAACAAAACACAAAAACGGTAAGTAACACCCAAATGTTTGCTAAAATATCACTTTCCTACAGGATGTTATTTGTCAACAATAACAACATTACTATTGTACATGATTTTTAACAATGTTACTCCCCACACGGCACATCCACAACTCACATTCCATACCCAAACACATGTCAAGTAGAATATGAAAAAAACACGCTTGGATGAGACCAAGAGGATTAGTACCTGATGTGTGTGATGTGGGCACAGTGTGTAAATAACAGTGTATGTAGAAAATGCAAAAAACAATCATTCCATCTTGGCCCAAAATTGTGTTTTAGGTAATTCCCCTCTCATCACTGTTATCAGGGAGTATGTTCTCTATCTGTTCATTTCTTCTTTCTTCTATGGTTTGGTAGGTGCTTAAGACTCGTCTCACTTTGAGAACGACTGGACAATATTCAGGTATGGCTGACTGTGCCAAACACATCCTGAAAACGGAGGGACTGCAGGCTTTCTATAGGGGCTACCTGCCAAATACACTTGGCATTATCCCCTACGCTGGCATCGACTTAGCTGTGTATGAGGTGTGTATATTCAGTATGAGTGTATTTCATGTGAAAAAACTCAGTTTAATGTCATGGCAAGCAGTGTGTTTGGTGCCAGGGCCTTCAGAGGAGAAAAAGAGAAAGATAAAAACTGCTCATGCAAAGGTCTTGAACTATGATCACCTGTATTGCACAGAGGTCACATAACCACTGTGCCATACTAGTGCTCAAATTCCTTCACTCCTTCACTCTCCATGATACGCCTGACCTACATTACTGTTCATAATATCTAGCATTAATATTTCTACCAGTGATTTGAGACCCAAAGGGGTCATTTCTATGAAAAGCAGTGCTCTTAATAAGAGTGTATATGTACTCTAAATATATTAAAACAGAATTATAAAAATAGAAAAATGGCCAAATTAAGTAAAACATGTTATAGGGGACCTATTGTGTTTTTTCCACTTTTCTGTAGTTAGAAAAATAGTTAGACACACAACATTCTAACCACACTAATTGTAGTTAGAATGTTGTATTCTCATGCTAACCAATGCCAAAGTTTCAGATAATGAGGTTTGTGCATTTGGAAGTGAGCCCTGAGAGACGTTTGGGATGGCTCAGTTTCAGAAGGCGTGGTAAAAATGCCCCTTTGCGATGTCACAGAGGAGCGGACTTCCTTATATGGCAGTGGCTGTAAGCCAGATAAGCTCTCTGCCCTTCCCCAAGCGCCACATTTGTTTACTACTCCTAAAGACGCCACCATCAGGCACAAGTGATTTTAGTTCCGGATTCCCTACTAGCAAATTAAATGCATTTTAATCTGTCAACGGCATTTGACACTGGACTGTTTTGTGAACATTGCCCAGTATGCAGCTGGACAAGCTGAAGCCCGACACCTTTCCAAAGTTACTTAGTTGTGTGGAATATTCAGAAGAGAAAGCAGTAAGTAACAGTTAGTATCGTAACTGTGTTTATTTTTTGTCAGTCATGGATCAGATTCGGGATCCAACACATATGGCTGTATGTTAAAAGTGGACATTTTAAAAATACACATCGCCTTTTATTATCAACGCCTCCACTGTTCATCAACAGCTAGCAGCTAGCAGCACACACAACTCTATGTGTTACATTAACGCTCATTTTGGACTTTTTCAGAAAAAATAACCAGACTGTGTTACTGGAAAAAACAAACAACAAACAGATTGTTTATATATATTTATACTGTAAACCTCGGATATATCGGACTCGGATATATTGGAAATTCGCTCACAACGGACAGATAAAAAAGAACCAATTTTTCTGTAATGCATTTCCAATAAAAATTCATTGCATATATCGGATTTTTTATAACGGATTTCGCCTATTTCGGACAAAATCTCCAGTCCCGTTCCAATGCATTTCCATTAAATTTCCCTCGCATATATCGGATGGCCGCATCGTGGCGCTCCGATTTGCCGAATCGTGACAGGCCGCTATACGACGTCATTTGCAGCGTTTGCAGCGTTGCCTGCGCGTCCAGGTACATTGGAAACATAGTCAAAGAAGTGCCTTTTTATAACGGATAAAATCCGATTTACGCATATACCGGATATAAATCCGATATATGCGTAAAACGGACATTT
Source organism: Doryrhamphus excisus (assembly GCF_030265055.1). Taxonomy (NCBI): domain Eukaryota; kingdom Metazoa; phylum Chordata; class Actinopteri; order Syngnathiformes; family Syngnathidae; genus Doryrhamphus; species Doryrhamphus excisus. The sequence goes on from NC_080480.1 coordinate 9,303,782, forward strand.
TCCGGTATACGCATATAACGGATTTCGCTTATATCGGACAAAACCAGTGGGAACAATTGAATCCGATATATCCGAGGTTTACTGTATTTTGTATTTTCATTTTTAATAGATGTGTCTGCACCAACACCACAACACACAACACAGCACAACAAATTACTAGTATGTGTAAGATCATACCTGGCAATAAAACAATTTCTGATTCTGTTTCATAACACTGGAAGTCCTTCTAAGCACTGTGTGACCAACCACAGCAGAGTGGGCATGCCTGGAGGCGGGCCGTGGGTGGAATACATTAAAACAGGCAGTTTTTGCGAGAAGCACGAAATCAAAAGCAATACAGCTGAATAGGTGCAACATTTACCCTTTCACTGTAAATTCAGTATATCAAAGTGTTAGCTACTTTGAACGATTGCTGCTTTGTCTGGTTATCTAAATTTGTAATAATGCCAACAACAAATGGTAAAATGATTGTAATATGATTGTGGCTTTCCTTTTCACGGTCCACCCTTCTTTCTTGTTGTCTGAAACGCTTCTAACTTATTTTAGACTTTAAAGAATGCCTGGCTTCAGAGGTACTGTGTAGACTCTGCCGATCCAGGTGTATTGGTCCTCCTGGGCTGTGGTACCGTTTCCAGTACCTGTGGCCAGCTGGCTTCGTATCCTCTCGCTCTCATTCGAACACGCATGCAGGCACAAGGTGAGACGTGCTGTAGATTAGAATAAGGCAAATGTGAACCTGTGTGACTTTTCGTATCCTTCCTCTTTCAGCCAGTACTGAGGGGATCCCACAGATGACCATGGTGGGCCAGTTCAAATATATCATATCCCGTGAAGGAGTACCTGGTCTGTATCGTGGTATTACACCAAACTTTCTCAAAGTCATACCTGCTGTTAGCATCTCCTATGTGGTTTATGAGCACATGAAGAAGACCCTTGGGGTTGGTTACTAATTTAAGACCAGGAGTAAGGATGGACAAAGAAAGCAAAGACTCATACAACTTGTGGGACAAAAAAGAAGACAAGACACAAGAAGCGATCCATAAGAAGTGATAGGAAGGATAGGAATGTTTGTGGAGCAAACCCCATACTAGTGGTACATTACTTTGTTTGGGAGTATATGTACTGTTTTTTTGCCTCTTAAAAAGCTGCTCATTACTACGTAATTAAACAGAGCATGGGAACTGGGCAGCATACTAAGGAATGTTGGAATTATTACTTGACATAGAATGGAATTGCAGCTGAATTTGAATGACTTTTATGATTATGATGATGCAAAAGGTTGAAGTTTTGTCATGAAATGAAATGTTTATTGTATGCTTTTACTCAATGTTACCAGCTGCTCCAACTTATTTACTGGCATGAAACTAGAACCTAGTTCTTTATGCATTATGGAATGTTTACAGAGATCGTTTGACTTTATTTCCATACAGGGGGATTTGAAAAGTTGATTTCTTGCACTTAAGCTTCAGCCAAAAAATGCTATTGTGTGTATTTGTGCATGGATTTTTTTTGTTTTGTTTTTCTGTTTCCTGAGAGAGACTGTATGCAGTGAGGTCCTCCAGCTGCCTGGGCGCCAACATTCCAACATATTGACACTTTCACTCTTTTTTTTTCAAAATAAATGTATTAATTTTTGCTGTTTTGTGGTTAACTACGGCTTGCTATTAGTTTTAAAAAGGCACATTGAATCAAATTTTACCTACTCTTGGCCTATAAATTTTCATTTTCATGTATAAATGTGGCTATTCAGAAGACAGTGATATGTAGTATTCTACACTAGTCACTAGGTGTCGGTAATGTTACTCTGATGAGACAATAGGAAGTACACTGTCCAGAAGTACATTGTCTGGACAGGGAGTAACTTTACACTGTCCAGACAAACACAAGGAACTCTCCCAATGCTAATGTGTGAGCCTATGTTATGTGTTATATGTCTAATGCATCTTATTTTTTGTTACTATGTCTACTATACTGGGTAATACAAGTGTAAAGGTGACTATAGAAGTGTTCTTTAATGTCAAGAGGGCTCTAAACATATTTCAAAAGATATTTAAGTTTGTAAACAGCTTACTGCAAAAATATAGCATTTATAAGGAAAGAATCCTACTTCACTGAAATAGACTTATCACAGTCAAGTCTGAAATCAACTAGCCATGATAAGCGAGGGATGACTATATAGCCTGCCTCTTAACACACATACACACACTCACATATTAATTATGTTTGTTGTCAGCTGATGATAGTGATTTAGCAATGTTTGGCTACTAACGTTAGCTGTCATTGAATGTATACCATATCGTAACAACTTCAATGCAAATGTTGGTTGCTTCTCTGAGACTGCTTTTGTGTGTGTGAGTGTGAACATGCAAAGGACATGTACATGTATGCCAGCAGCTGTTTTTATGCAGGTTAATTCAGAATTGTGAAAAATGTATAACATACTGTACAATGTGTTTTTTTGCCACTACTTGTAACATCTACACAACCAGAATTGGTGGTGTTGTTGTATTTTTTGGTTTCACAAAATGTCATTTGAAGAGAGTTGCTTACAGTCCCTTTAACTGTTGAGCATATATATATATATATATATATTAGCTAGTTTTACCCTACTGATCTCTTAGTATGATGGCAACTATAAGTATAATGACCAACTAAAAAATAGTTTTACAGGTTTTTACTCAATATGGTGCCCAAAAAGTACATGAATAGATCACAATTTCAACAATAAAACTATAAGTGTCAAACATCGAACCTCATAGAGTATGTGAACTTTGGGCCGCTTTTTTGTTTGAGGAGTCTTTACTATTTACTGTGTATCAACCTCCTCAACCTGTGTGAAATCAAACAAAAATGGGACACAGAATGAAACGCTACAAAACCAAATGTCCGATACGCTATAATTTTCCTCAACTTTGTCGTATGAAGCTTGCTTTTCCGTCCCTGATCATTATATAGCTCCTTGTCCATTTGTAAAGAAACCCCCCTTTGCTGTGTATAAAAGCGTTGACTTCACAGGGATGCTGTGACACAGTCCCTTGGATTACCATGATGCATCACCAGAAAGGGTAGAGAAACCATTGGAATCATTTTGACAATGCAAGTGGTTCGAGACTTATGGTTGTTTCTAGTCCTGTCTCTGGTGACAGCTTCAGTGTCAACATGGTTTTAATGAAGTAATAGTTGTGCTGTATTATACAGTAGTTGGAGAAGCTCTGCAACAGTTGCATGTAAAGAGTTGATATATCCATAGACAAAGAATGTTCCCTTTTATGTATGGCTGCGACTGTATATTCTACATTACTATTAATATTTCTACCTACTTGAAACAATGGATGCCAATCTCCAACATGTCGCATCATATGTTTAAACCATGGATGCATGTTATGTAGTCAGCTGTGGGTGGACATTTATTTCATTCTTCTAAATATTTGAACTCAAAAGAAAGACAAAGTGAAATTATTGAGGCTACAAATACTATAGAATTGTTCGGGAACACTGGTCAACTTCCAAGTGGTTCTTTTCCATAACATTTTGGTGACTTTATTCCAGCTTCAAACAATACAAAGCTAATGACTAATTAAAACCAAAATACAGGAAAGTGATACTCAACATAGCTGGTTTTGAACTGTAAAAAGACCTACACCAGTGGTTGGGAACGTTTGGCTTTAAGACAGCAAATTAAAACTCTCTTGAAGCCTCTTTGAGACCTTCCCCTATGTGAGAATGTTTTTAACTTTAAAGAAAACTCTGCTGCACAGACATTATAAAATTTGACAGCTGGTTTACTGTCATTCATAAGGGCAAAAAAGAAATGCAGTTTGTTATAATCATGAGTATCTATATCAGTTATTTAATTTCCTCATGTGGTGTACGGCAGTCACTGTCAACCTGAATATGAAAAGCGCATGGTATAAAAATAAAGCTTTTCAAAAATTATAGTTTCTTGAATTATTTCCTTTCCCTGGTTAATGTGTTTTATCGTGCATATTAAAAATGTAGAGCCACACGGTGGACGAGTGGTTAGCATGTAGGCCACACAGTCAGGACATCTCCGCTTGGGCATCTCCGGGGACTCCGGTTTCCTCCCACATTCCAAAAACATGCTAGGTTAATTGGCGACTTCAAATTGTCCATAGGTATGAATGTTAGTGTGAATGGTTGTTTGTCTCTATGTGCCCTGTGATTGGCTGGCGATCAGTCCAGGGTGTACCCCGCCTCTTGCCCGAAGACAGCTGGCTCCAGCACCATGAAATAAAGGCAAACAAATCTGGTTGTATGACATTTTACACTTGAATGAATAATTGCTGTAGTATGCAAGCTTTTCTTTTCAATTTTACATGCAAAATGAATATAGCAGTACTGTATAACTGTCTAGTAAGCTATATGTTATTTACATAGATTTTCCAGAACAATAATCTTTTGGTACTGCTTTGGTATGCCTTCTTTTACTGCACTGTACTACTGTACTGTTAAAATGGCAAATGTTTGTGGTATTTCCGGGCTCCATGGATGCTGTGGTTTGAGAGCAGATAACGCCAACAGGATCAACAAGATGATCAGGTACTACAATCCTGCTCTAGGGGTGGAGTATCACAGTAACCTTGGTTCAAACACTGTGGATTGTTCAGTCTTGTCACAAACGTTTAATCATATAAACAACAAGTGCATAATAGTTTTCAGCTCAAACCCCAAATATGAAATGTGGATGTTTCTGGACCTATCTACTGTATGTCTATATATCTAGATATAGATATATATACATACATAGGTACACCTTAATGAGGTTTTAAGTTTTAAGTAGCAAGAAAAGTAAAAGCAAGAAAGTGGTTAGCGCGCAGGCCTCACAGCTACACTCAGAGAAAAATATGTTGAGTGAACATATCTATTAAGTATTGGTGTTACCATTACAATGTTTAAATCCAACTTAATTTGTATAGGTTGTTTTAACATATTTACTAAAGTAGAAGCTGAATTATTTTCCTTTTGTTACATTAATGTCTATATGATTATGGGTATCTTATTTTTACAGGGTAGGTACAGCTACAATTTTAAAAGGTAAAATAACACCAGTTATTTAATCCTGACTTGACAAAACTTAAAGTTCAGTCAACAAAAAGTTAAACTGAGACAAAACTTTTTAAAAGGAAAATAAACCCTAAAATAGTACTTATTTGGAAAAAGACCACAAAACAGACTTGATTTGTAAAATGACTGTATTCTTCAAACAGGCAAACAATGACAGACAAAAATGCATATCTTGACTTGATTGCCGCTACATTTATGAACTTAAAGTACTTTGTCATGAACCTGAGACTGGCTGATGACACGCTCTCTTCGCAGCAACTCTTTGGTTTGATGAAGCTGAAGAACCAGTCCCTTTCACAGGTGGATGGCAGATGTAACAGGAGACCCTTGTAGTTTGTGACACAGGACATCTTCACAGTATCAAGTTCCTGGAATAAATTGAGACAAGAGTGAGAACAGGTCAGGTTTGTTTCGTGACTAACAATCAAAGCAACACATGTCAAAGGTTAATAAAAAAGCTTAAATAATACATAATCATGCGGTTTTTATGAACGTTTCCTCACAGTCTGACATACTTCTTAAATAAAAAAATGAAGGCTGTTCCATAAAAATTAAAATAACAGTACTTGAAAAATGAGCTTTACTGCTTTGAAAAATATTTCATATTTGTTGCAATAATTGGGATTATACAAATAACTGCCTAAAGAAACATCACCATAAACATATTTGTTCAGAAAATGCATAGAGGATCACACCATTCATACACCCACACAAATTAACATTAATATTTGATTACACATTTTTGAGGATGAAAAAACCTTACAAGGAGCAGGGATTTTTCATTCTGCATAATATGACTGTATAATCTGGGGGGGTCCATCATGATCTGGGGTGCTTTTTCATTAAGTGGAACACTGGAGCTTCAGGTGTTACAGAGTCGTCAAATGGTGATTGGTTGTGTGCAAATGTTGCAGCGGGCATCCCTCATGACCGAGGGCCCGCGTCTGTGTGGTAACAGCTGGGGTTTTCAACAGGGCAACGCTGCAGTTCACAATACTGGCTTGACCAAGGACTTCTACAGGGAATAACATCACTCTTTTGGACCATCCCGCATGTTCCTCTGATTTAAATCCTATAGAGAACATTTGGGGATGGATGGCAAGGGAAGTTTATGAAAATGGCCATCCAACCAATTTTTGAAGGGATTAGCAAAAACGATAGAGCTACTCATAACTGAGTCCTACTGAGAAATGCTTTTGGAGAGTTTTGGGCAATTTCTGGCAGTATATACTGCCACTGTATTTATAAATGAATGAAAACATTGTGGCAAAAATGTGGCTGCTTGATAGCTCAAAACAGGTGTGTACAAGTGTATGTATGTTTTTTTTACACCTGTGTTTATTCATTCATTTCATCTGTCTATTTATTGTAACTCGTTTCGCTTTCTATATATTATTCTTTTCTATTAATTGTCATTTTATTATTCACGTATCATTTTATGTTTTCATTCATATTTATCATTTATATGTTTTAGCGTATGTGTCCTGTGATTGGCTGGCGACCAGTCCAGGGTGTACCCTCTCACCCGAAGACAGCTGGGATAGGCTCCAGCACCCCCGCGACCCTCGTGAAGAAAAAGCGGTAGAAAATGAATGAATGAATGAATGAATGATTTTTCTTTACTTTTGCCTTCATCGCTACATAAGCTTCTATGAGTTTTTCCTAATATTTGCTTATTTATTCATTTATTTCTCTTTTCTTTAATTTGTCTCATTTTCTATTAATTGATCAATCTTTACTTATTCTTATTTCATCTACTTATTCATATATTTCTTTTCCTTTCCCAGTGAAAACGGAAGTTGGACGTTATCGTATTTTGTATCAATATGATAACTTGGCCGCCATGCCGGACTTGACATGCGCGCGCGCACACACACACACACACACACTCACACTCACTCACACAGTTTGCATTACATAACACAGTAACCTCGATTTATTTTCGTTATTAATTCCAAAATGAATCATCAATGCCATAATTACCCCATTAAGAAGATGCGACGTCTTCACTCCACCTGACTGTCTTTTTCAGGCGTGACGTCAGCATTGCCAGCGTGGAAAGCACGTCCATCTATACCAGGAAGTAGTGATGGGAAACTCGATTTCTTTTACTGACTCGAGCTTTTATGAAACACTCAGTGAATTGGGTATAGGGAAGCAGAAGCACGCCCGCGACCCTCGTAGGATAAGCGGTAGAAAATTAATTAATTAATGAATTAATTAATGAAAATCGCACATATGCCACATGTTATGTCAGCCTAGCCTTTTCTGCTCGATATCCGCGAGTCATGAAATTTGTGTTTGCGGCGTACAAACTGTGAGTGTAACTCGAGTCCTTTGGGTGTACTAATACATTTATTCAAATGCAGTTTGATAAACCGTCGCACAGTTAGTTGCATCTTTATAGGTTTCATTATCTGGTAGTAGTGTGGTGAGTGAGTGAACGAGTTAACTGAGACGAGTACCAGTGCAACAGTGCAGTGACAGTGCAAAAACTCATGCGATTTCAACAGCTCGTTCGTAACTCGCACATCACTACCAGGAAGTAAACTGTCCCCACAGAACAGGACAGGAAACAACTTATTTGAGTCAATACTTCGACCTTCTTTCATCCAAGCTCTATGATGATATTATGAGATTTGTTGGAATGTATTTGCCTTAGGCTCCACGTAGTCTGCGGGAGGCTGTCATTGGAGTAAGTCAAGGGTAAGAAGAGCTTCTTGTGTTGCCAGCTAGCCGCCTGTGTCGTTCACCTGTCAGATAGCGAACATGCTAGCATGCGACATAGTAAAGAGAACCAAAGGTTAATTTTCACATTTTAAAATCCATTTACGTGGTTATTCACGCTGCAACAACACAAGCGATGGCAGCTGCTGACATAACAATAGTGCACCTGTCAAAAAGTAAAGGTAAATATCATTATGCTCATAGGTTGTATTGACCTTCCTGAAAGTATTGTTTTTAATCGTGTATACACAGAGAGTGTTATTCAAATTACTGATAAAGTTGGCGGATTTGTATTTATTCATCTAATGACCCCCCTTTGTATTACGTTCAAGCATAGTAACTGTTGGCCATCCTAAAATAAATATGTGACAATGCAGTTCAAAGTAAACAGTGAATGTGTAAGAGTCACACCCATGTGAAAGCAGTATTCAATTTAACCCTTCAGGTCTGTGTACAGTACAGTTTAATCGCTGTAACACTCTACAACGCCTATTAATACATTCCTATTACTAAAAAAGTATCCACTTAAGTCAACGTCATGCATGGTTGACTGCTTTTCTCAACATACATTTTGAGACACAGAAGGGACATTTAAATGAAAAAATTATCACTCCATTTATGTGTTGACCTCTAACACCAAAGCTGTAGCCGACAACAGAATTTGCAATGCTACGACTAAGTAATCAGGAAAAAGACGAAAGAAACAAACAATATTTAAATTCCAGTTTTTAACGATCAAAATAATGAAGAGGTTTCTGAAACTACGGATGAGACTTTGATACAAAGCAGAGTGGGGCTTTGAATTGCGAAATCCCAATGCTACCCCTTCCTCCGCCTTCCCTTACCCCTGAAACCGAGGGCCAAGGCGAAGAAGCCACTAAGAAATGGGACACAAATTTGTTCTCGTTACATCTTCTCCCTTCACCGATTGCTGGCTGTGACATGGGCAGATCAGATAGTTAAATAGTTTATAATAAATGCTTCCTACCAGACTTCCCAGTCTCCGGCCACCTCTTCCAGCTGCGGTCCTGATTCAATTCATCTTCCTGCAAAGTGCCACTCACACTGACTCCAGTAGGCACTGCGGTGAGACTCCACTCTGGCTGCGGAAACATGAGAGCAGATGTTCACGCGTTCACCCTTGTATACAGGAAGTTCTCGTAAACATTAGCTGTATTTGCCTGCACAGCCGCAGGTGTTTTTTTGGTGCCTTTTGATTTCACACATATTGCTCTTCTGAACAACTAGCGTTCACTGCTGTGCTTTGTAGTTCTAAATATATTTGTTTTCCTTTTCTTGTTCTTTACGCAAATGCATCATAGCAAATTGGACAATTTTATCATTTTGTTATTTCCTTGCCTGTGCAACCCTCCATGCCACAAATAGAATGTAGTCCTGTGGTACTGCCTGATAATGTATTTGATGTTTTCCCAGCCCACACACACACAAACCTTTGATGATGGACGCCACATTGGTTCAAGTGGACAAGAATCTGACTGAAGCCATGAGGATCTTGGGAGATGGACAGAGGTGAGTTGAGTGTGTTCCAACTACAGAAGCAAATTGCTTGTTTCCTTCACATTGTTACTTGACAGCTTTAATAAGGAAGCTTCTAATTCACCTGTACTGTATGCCAGTGATTCCCAACCACAGTGCTGCGGCCCATTGGAAATGGGGAAATGATCCAATTTCACTTAACTAGCACAAAAATGATTATTCATTACAAATAATGTATTTGCATTGCGGTGTCACGAGACACCCGACTCATGGGGTGGACGTGGACGCGTCCACGAGAACAAGACGACACAAGATTTATTTTATTTTATTTTTTTGGTGTGTCCCGTCCAGCCTTTGGGGCAGAAGGTATTGTTGATCTAAATGCCCTTACATGCTAAACAGATTAGCTTTGTGTCAGGAAAGTTGTAAGTTACAACTTCCCTATACTATGAAATTTTATTTGCCGTTATTTGATGTTTTTGTTATGCGAATTTGGAGCGGCCGGACCGGAGCAAGAAGAAACACAGACAAGAAGAAGAAGACAAACTGTGGTCGTTGGGGGGGGGGGGGGTAGAGAGAGAGAGAGAGACAAAAACATCAGCAACAACAATTCCCATAACAACAACATTGACAGACAGGACTGCATCAGTTAAATGTCAATGATGGCTAAGGGGCACAATGGAAATGATATCACTGAATCGAAACAGTCAAACTTACCAGTAACAATGAAGACATGAACCGTGATAGTAAACAGAATTACAGCGATACATATGCAGTAATTAAAATCTCACTGCTTGACATCATTTTTACTGTAATAATAGCGTACCAATAGCATAAAGACATCAAGGATAAGACGGTAGATTGTGTAGAGAAGCACCCATGTGCTGTGAGTGCGCATATGGAGGTGTGTACTTCTGTTGGTATGCATATTCATATATGTGTGCTTAAGTGTGCTCATAATTGTGAATGCGTGTGTGTAAATGTGTAAAATTGTCACTGAGAAGGACAAAAGGAGAGGGACTGCCTTCTACCACCCAGTAAACCCCGCCCCGCGCAGCCAGGTCAAGCCCTCACCGAGCCCGGCGGGAGACCATACCCCACTAGGGCAGAAGGGCATCGAGGGCCACACACCTGCGGGCACAGCCCTTGTGCCTGGTTGGCGGGGGAGCCTGCCCACGGCCGGAGGCGCCGCCCCATAGACCCCCCACACAGGAAGCGGAATCCGGCCCGCCCCAGGTAACCCCAGGCCCGACCACCGACACAGGATCGCCCCGGCCGGGACTGAAGAGGCCCGGACCCACTACCCCATGGAGGACCAGGCCAGACCCCCGCAGAGCCCACCCCCCGTATATCTATATAGCTATACATATACACACACACACACACACACATGTATGTATATATATGTATATATATGTATATATATATATATGTATATATACATATAACCATAATAAAACTAATAATTAATATGTGTGTGTGTGTGTGTGTGTGTATATATATGTGTATATATATATGTATTTATATATGTATGTATATACATATAACCATAATAAAACTAATAATTAATACTTGTTTAAAACAATAAATACATAAAAATAGCTCCGACACATGCGCACACCCCATCCACTCATTACGCACACACGCAAGCACACAATGTGGACGTCCCCGGGTCCCCGGGATGAAACAAGATTTTAACATTAATTTTAACAAAAGTACAATGAGAAAATATGACTGTACAACTTTTTTATTTAGTGGAGTCACAAAAGCATGCAGTGGGGTTTTCAAATGCTTGTTGTCCCACAAATCGGTGGACGAGTGGTTAGAGCGATTCCCTCCTAGGGCATCTCTGTGTGGAGTTTGCATGTTCCCCCCGTGCATGCGTGGGTTTTCTCCGGGTACTCTGGTTTCCTCCCACATTCCAAAAACATGCTAGGTTAATTGGCGAAATTGTCCACAGGTATGAATGTGAGTGTGAATGGTTGTTTGTCTATATGTGCCCTGTGATTAGTTGGTGACCAGTCCAGGGTGTATCCCGCCTCTCGCCTGAAGACAGTTGGGATAGGCGCCAGCATACCTGCGACCCTCGTGAGGATGAGCAGTTGAAAATGAATGAAGAAATTATAATGCTCTTGCCCTGTAATGTGCTGGAATTGGCGATAACAAATTTTGCTTGATGATAACTGTCCTAACTGCCACTAAATGATATTATTGTCAAGATGATTTAACATTGTAATTGAAATGTCAAGAGATTTTAAATAAAATAAAAGATATTTGAAATTAACATATTTTAGAACTTTAATTATAATACAGTCATACAATCATAAACTGTGATATTTTTGCCCAAGGTTATACCATCAGAATCTCATACCAGCCCATGCCTAATAGAGAGTCCATGTGCCTCCACTTTTGGATGCAACCAGTTTGCAACATTTTCTACAAATAATAAGAAAACATATTCCATATAAAAGAACGCAGCAATATTTGTCTGATTTGAACATCTGTGTTTGTGGTGTTCTATGAAGAGAGCTGGAAGAAAGGACAGCGAGTAGAACCAGCATACCTGCCCCCCTACAGGGAGAGTAAGAAACACATACACTGGCACTGTAAACTGGATGTGGAAAAATATTACATGCACAATATTACACTCTACAGTGTTGCTGTCATGATACAGTATACAGTAAATGTGCTGACATTAGGTATTGATACTGTTTTTGTCTAACATCTCACTCTGCACACTTGCTGACAACTTTTTGCATGCAGTGTAATCATTCATGTCAAAACTGGTACATTTTATTTGTTTAGTTGCATGTTTAAATAAAGCTTTTGTAATTGTTGGGGGGAAAAATCCCCAATCGCTTTTCACATGAGCATTAGAAAGATATGGAATGAAAAAAGACAGTGTATGGGCGTTTGAATATGGTTGAACATGTTTTATTACTGTTTATCTTCTCAAGGGACAATACAGTATAAATGAAACCCGAATATACTTTACAATTGACATCAGATGGTGTTACCACAACAGGCCCAAAGAAAATATTCCTATTTGTATCCCATGTTCATTCAATGTCTTTCCATTATATTTTTATTTGGCTAGAGCTGAAAATCTCTCTAGTCATAAAGTGACGGCAACCTCTGTGGTGCCCCCTTCAGGAGAGTCACCGAGTAGTCAGTGTACAGCTTGTTTAGCAATATAAATTTACTCTGCCTTCAAAATAAGTCCATACAGCCATTAATGTCTAAACAAAAGTGAGTACACACCTCGTGAAAATGTCCAAATTATTTCCGAAATGTCAATTTTTTTGTGTGTGGCTACCATTATTTTCCAGCTGATTTAACCCATGATTTAACCCAGCTGATTGAACATGGAGTTCACCAAAGCATCACAGGTTGCCTCTTCCACTCATCCATCACATAATGGACTTTCTGGATGTTCGAAACCTTGCGCTCCACCCATTTGAGGTTGCCCCACAAGTTTGGGGTCATTATGTTTGAAAAGTTGATTTTCTAAGGTGTTGCCAGCAGTTTAGATGTTAATGTGTTGGGTTATTTTGAGAGATCTCATGATATAAGGACATTTGGGGGTACTCACTGACTACTCTTTCCTAATGTAATTTTTCTAGTACTGTATTATCTCTTGAGAAGATCAAATTAATTGCTGAAATTTGAGGGATGTGCTCATTTTTGTGAGATATTGTATTATCTCCGAATGTGCAGTGGTCAGGATATCGCCTCGGTACTGGAACTTGTTCACAGCCTCATCCATGAAAAGGAGGAGGGAGAAGACAAACCCAGCCTACAGTAAGTAGTTAACTGACTTATAAATACCCAGTATCATTAGCACTTGCTGTGTCTGTGGATGGATATTATAAAAAGGCAACTCGTGTAAAGAAACAGTATAGATTAGAGATTCAAAATGAGATCTGTCTCACGATAGCACATCCATTGTGCATATTCGCTATTGTGCAAATGCGTCCACAAAATGCCCCCTACCCCGGAAGATGAGGCCCTACACAGCGTGTGTACTGCATTTAGGGAGGAGTGGCCCTGCATGGGGAATTGCTTCTTCACTCCTCCCTCAAATTCCAGCCTGGAGAATCAAATTAGCAAGTGATTTGTCAGTCACAAATCATTCCTCAACAGCTGCCTCTGTCTGCTGCAGTCCGCTTAAAAGAAGAACAAAGGAAAGATGTATTAGATGAACAGCTTCCAAACTAAAGTTTGGTCCAACTTCAAATGAAACAACTGTAAAATTGCTGTTTGGTGTGTCCAGGAGGATGCACAATGTGGGTGAACAAGGTCACATGGCACTATTGGGGCACAGTCTGGCAGCTTACATCTCCATGCTTGACCGAGAGCGACTTCGGAAGCTGACTACTCGGATCTTGTCGGATACCACACTATGGCTCTGTCGACTGTTCAGGTAACCCTAAAACTCATGAGGCCCACTCATGCCTAATATTTACTGCAGATATTATTGGCTGTGTGTTCTTATTTGTTCTTCTTGACTTCAGTGTAGTAGATGTTTCATACACATCTGTCTATTCTGTCATTTAGATATGAGAACGGTTCAGCTTACTTCCACGAAGATGACAGGGAAGGCTTGGTCAAGGTTTCTCGACTCGTTATCAATGCTCGCTATGAAGAGTATGCCTCTGAAGGCTACGCTGTCTTCAGCTCAAAACAGCCTGTCATATACCAGAGTGCATCCTGCAGGCCTGGCCTGGGTCAACATGTTTGCAACCAGGTAGGTTGACAAAAAGCATAATTGAAGTTCATCAAGTTTTGTTTTCAGTCTGTTGTTTGGTATATTTTACTGTAGAAAAGATTGGGAACCTAGTGGTATGTATTTATTGTAGCATATTTTAATGTCAGCCTTTGTGTCATTAGCTCGGCTTGCCTCTCTCCAGTTTGTGCACAGTCCCATGCAACACGCTTTTTGGATCCCAACATCAAATGGTAGGAAAACACAAATGAAAGTAGTGATTGGAACTAATGCAAATTACGGTATATAAATATGTTATTTTTGATGCATAGGATGTTGCTCTTTTGGACAAACTAATTAAAGAGGACACAGAAAGTGGGAAGCTCCCTTTGTTGTTGATCGCCAATGCAGGTAAAACAAAACCACTATTCATACAGGGTGTTTAACTCTAATTGTGGCATATGTATACTGAATATATACACATGGTCAAAATTGTTGGTACCGGTACGCCAAAGAAGGAAAAACACAAGAATTGCTGGAATAAGTGAGGAATGGAGGGTATAAAATAACTTTTTGACCTTCATTGAAGAGGTTGTTCATACCAAATACTCCATATCACTGTGAGATAAACATGCACCATCAGTTGTTTTTTTAATTAAATCGTGTCTCTGCCATTCTTTTGATCACGGCTGTGTAATCAACCCAAAATTGAGCTGAAGAAAGATCATATGCGAACATTTGATTAAAGAAGGTGAGAAACAATATTAAATTCAAGCAACAACTCATGACAAAATACAGTTTGCCAAATCTTATGACAACCAAAAAACACGCTAACTGGGGCATGAACACCAGGACACTCGATGGAAGACTTGTAGAAAGTCATTGTAGTAGTTGCTGATGTAGACCAGGGGTCATCAACTCAAATGGCCAAAATTTATATGAAACCCGGGCTTTGTTGGTTTTGAGTTTTGTGACATCACTTCCTCCAGTCTCTCAACAGGATTGTTTCACATCTGACATGGGATATATATAATTTTTCACTGCAAAAAAAATTAACATGTTTTGGTGTCATGAGCAGTTTTCAGACCTTAATCCCATAGAAAGTAGGTGCAGGGAGCTGAAACTTTGAGTTGCCAAGCGACAGCCTTCAAACTTTCAGGATTTGGGGTATCTTCAAAGACAAGTAGACCAAAATCCCAACTGAGTTGTGATTATTGAGAACTGTGGTAACCAACTACAAGAAACGTCTGACACTTGTGCTTACTAACAAGGGGTTCTCCTCCAAGTACTAAGTTAAATTAATTCATACTTAATAATACTTACCTTTATTAAATTCCAACATTATTATCTGCACAGTTTGGTATAAGATCGAATGTTTAGATGTTTTTCAATTGCTTGAATTTAATATAACATTTGCACTTTTTTGCCGCACATTTCTCCAGGTACCGCAGGGACGGGTCATACTGATAAATTGGGTCGACTCAGGGACCTGTGTGATCAATACAAAATGTGGCTCCATGTGGAGGGGTGAGTCATTTAATCTCATACAGTATGTTATTAAATTCACTGAAGTACGTTCCTTAAAGTGGTGAGTGCAGTTGAAAAACCTACAAATCTGATATGCAGCAAACCAGAGTCAATGCCGCTTTTAAGTACCTACAGTAATTTTATAGTCTATTATTATTATTGTGTAATGATACCTTGTGTCATGTTCATTTGACTTCTTCTTTAGGGTCAACCTGGCTACCCTGGTCCTGGGTCAGGTCAACTCTGCTATAATGGTAAACCTGAAATGTTGCTTTTCACGAAATGTTATCCATGTATTTACTCTCATGTGCAGATGTGACCACAAATGTTCACTCATTAAACATGGACAAGCACCAACAAAATGGTTTGTAAGAATAATAAATGTAGTTGAACAAATGGATGCAACGATTAACATATCGTCACTTCCTATACGATTTGATACCTAAATTTTGACATCTGCCGATTCCGATTATACACTTCTGATACCAGAGCTCTGTTTGCTTGCGGAACACTTGATTTGTGTGTGTGCGCGGCGCCATGCAAGTGAGGAGGACAGCTACATTCGTTGATAACTCTTTTGGCTACAGTTATTTAGCATGTCTCAGAACCGGTAATGCGTTAATGATTGAATCGGCCCTATCCCTAGTTGCCAACAACATTAAGGGAACCTGTTATTCAGGCTGTGTTAAAACAATTTCAGGTTAAATAAAATAAACCAATAACTGTAAGAGACAATGAGACTTTGTCAACTTCATTTTTTTTACAGTTGAAATTATCAAATGCAGCAACATTTGTTAACGTGACAGTCCTAATAATAATTCGCATTGATTGCAAATCTGTAAGTTTTAATGTCTGAAAACAGTTTACTGAAGACAATGGACAAGATATTTTTGTGCCACAGGAATGCTTCCTGTCACGAGTCCATTCTCACAGGACACATGTACATACAGACAACCATTCATGCTACCATTCACATCTACAGGCAATTTGGAGTGTCCAAATAATCTAAACAAAGCTAGTACAGGGAGTACATGCAGATTTCACCAAGGACCACCTGGCTGTGAGCCAGACATGCTAACCTCATGCATCACTGTGCTGTCCTTGAAATTTAATGTGAAAAAAAAATACATGGGGCAGACAGTGTTATTTAGTTTTCATCTTTATCTTTCTCCATTAGGTAGCAACCAAAAGTGACAGTATGACACTGACACCAGGTTTGTGGCTTGGACTACCTGCTGTAACTGCCGTCACACTCTATCGTCATGAAGACCCAGCACTGGTAGGCTGCTATGACGACTGTACACTGCTTTAGCAAAAAATCTGTAGACTAGGGTTGGGTGTCGTTACATATTGTCCGATATCAATGCCAAATTTGTACTTTTAAAACAATGACAAAACAGCACCTGAACCTAAAACAGTACTTCCAAAAAGGAAACCAGACAAATTGTCTCCAAAACTATACCTTTTTATTTGGACTGAATTTTATAACGTGCAAGTTGAGCACAATAGTAATTTAAATACTTCAACAATAGAAATAAAATAATAGGTAATTAATACATTCACCAATATGAAAAAAATCATAATCGTCAAAATTGTCATAATCAGCACAGCAAAGCCAGCAGCAATACAGATACAGAGAATATGCAAACATATATATATAAGATTTACAGTATTGTTTTCAATACATACAATCATGCAAAAGTTTGGGCACCCCTGGAAATTTCCATCATTCATTTATAAATCATTGGGTGTTTGTAACGAATAACTGATGGACAGAGTAATATTTCAGAAGTGAAATGAGGTTTATAGATTAACGGAAGATGTGCTATATGCATTAAATCAAATTTAGGCAGATGCAAAATTGTGGCCAAAATAACAGTTTGTAGAAGCTTTTGCCTATTAATTTTTGAACAATGCACAGTGAGATCATCTGCTGCAAGTTGATTTTGGAAGTCGTTTGGAAGTGGTCTTCTCAGGAGGCTTAATGGTCTTCCATTCTCTCATTATGTTCCTCACAGTGGAAGTGGTAGTTTTCTGTGGCCTTCCCACAAACCATGAGGTTGAACTATTTTTAAGCTTCACACAGAGATGCCCAAGCATGACTGTGTGGCCAACATGCTAACCACTCAACCATCATGCAGCCCAAAAATGTAATGCACATATCATGTAATGCATTAAGCCATCATGACAGTTGACTCAGCGGTACCTACTGTAGACCTCATTTTTCCTACATGTCAGTTCCATGAAATGAGCCACCTATAGCTACTACATTTTGCGGTCTAGTTACTGCTAATTACTCCAGCACCAGTGCTATTATGGTCCAGACTTTTGCTACCCAACCCTACCAAAGATAAGAGAAAATGAGATATGTGTTGCTCTAGTATGTGTCTATGTATAAATGACTCACTCTTCGTTGCTCTGTGTCTTAGTCTCTGGCTGCAGGTTTGACCTCCAGTCAGCCTGTGGAGAAGATACGAGCATTGCCTCTCTGGCTCTCTCTGCAGTATCTTGGTTACTCTGGAATTGTCCAGAAGATAAGACACGCCACTGATCTGGTGAGCAGAATGATAGCATGTGACAAAATCATAGTGTTGATAAGGATAGCGGTCTTTAGGAGATTTTTTTCTGGGGTTTTTTGAGGTTTTTTGGTTTGTTTGTTTGTTTGTCTGGAATTGATAACGAAACTCTACAATACCATCATACTGTGAGCAAGGTTTTCTCCACCAAGTCACATTACAAATGAAAACCTACAATAAACATTCTGGACTGAACATAAATATCTTTGTATAGTTTTAAACAAACCAAATCAGCAGGGGATGTGAGCAGATGTAGACACTTATGAGATAGCGTTTGTAATGTTTTTTTGTTTTTCTTTGCTTTGTTGAGAAAATGCCCTATGTGTTTTTCACCTCCAGAGCCACCAAATGCTGCAATTGCTCAACTCTGTGACCTCCATTAAAACATTGGTAGGTTCCTTATCATTGTAATAACATAATTACAATATATGTAAATGAAACCATCCATCTGTATATGTGGATATGCTGGAGCCTATCCCAGCTGACTTTGGGCAAGAGGCGGGATATACCCTGGGCTGGTTGTAAATGAAACATTAAATTAATTTTGCATTGATATCTAAATATCATGTGGTGTTCAGTCATCACGGCTATTCACTGATGTGAATGTTTTGTGGAACCTAACGCAAAGCTCGTGTAGCTTATAGTACAATATGCTGACCTCCATTGGATTGGTTTTTCGTATCTTGAATGTCCACACCAATTTGCCTGAACGATATAGCAATATTTGCATTTTTTATTGGATAATTACCTGTCAGCAGATTGCAATTGTATCTTCATTTTATTTTAAACATACATTTTTAATAATAATAAATAATAGAGAGACAAGAGTGAATTTTGGCAGAAAAAAAGTATACGATACCGAGGTACAGACTGTACCGTGGGTAACCTGTACCATTGCAACCTCGAGTATTATATCACTAATGAGTGATAATGTAAGATCACCATGGAGAAGTTATACCACTTTGTGGTTTGACATCGCTCTTATCACAGTTTCAGAAACATTAAAGGGGACCTATTAAGCTAATTTTCGGCCCTTTCTATTGAGTTGTGGACTCCTATAGAGCAGCTACACACGATAACCCACACAGAAACCTTCCTAGATCTTCCAGTATCTGTACCTATTCCAGCTGTCTTTCCTTGGATATCCAAAACTGTCTGTTTTAATGTTTGATCATCACCATCTCTGGGGCATCTCTGCAAGACATTTTGACAAGACAATCGTGAGAATAAGAAAATGAATGAATTCTGGGCATGCAAGACCGGTTGTTGTTCTGTGGTGAAAGGATTTTGTAGGCAGCCACTGTTAAGTAACTGAAAAAGTAATGTAAAAAAAAAGTAAAAAAAAGTAATGTAACTTTGTAACTTTCTAAATAAAGTAATCTGTAAAGTAACTGAGTTACTTTTTAATTCAGTCACTAATCGGATTACTTTGATTGTGAATAACTGAAGAATGTGCCATATGCTGTTGCATCACATTACTTCCTCATTTGAAAATCTGTTGCATGTCAGTACAATTAAACCACTTATGTCAATAGTCAATCCTGTTGAGCACTGGTCCTAAACCATCTTTGGGATGTGGAAGGAGGGACAAATCTGATAATAATCAAATGTTGTCATTTGCCAATGTATAACACAAAGAAACGCACAATATCACACTGAAACACATGTCAAAATACACAAAATCAATACTGATATATTATCGGTGCAAGCCTGGTGCCCGTTTTTACCGTCCATTGTTTAGGCTGCGCTCAGCACTGAAAAGCCAGTCTCACACAAGTAATTGGACAGGAATCGCAACAATGTGTTCTTTGCCATTTTGGAAAGTTATGTAGTTCCCTTCAACTTTAATCCAAATTTAACAACAAAAATAACTTCTTTCCACACACGAGTTGTTTTGGCACATTAGCATGGAAGCTATGAAACTATCTTTACTAGCTTAAGAAGTCTGGGGGGTTTTTTTCAGCAGCCTCAGGAAAATTTGTTAACATAGTTGCCTCTTGAAGTACGCAAAGGTCAACACTGTAAGGATAAGCGGCATAGAAAATGGATGGATGGATGGATGGACATGTCTTACATTTAAGTTCAAATAAACAAACTCTTTTATATGGTGTACTGTTCTCAATTCCATCACCTCACTTTAACTGTTATCAGCATTGAAATTGGATCATAATGACCATCAAACTACCTGTATGTATCTTAACAGGTGGAGGATGAACTCTGCTCTTCCGTGGTGCTGCTCAAATTTTTGGAAATTAGTGCAGGTAAGGGTTTGTCTGTTTGTCTGTTCATTATCATACTCTGGGGGTGTGAAAAAGTGTTTGCCCCTTCCTGATTTATTTTTTTGCATGATTGTCACACTTAAATGTTTCAGATCATCAAACAAATTTAAATATTTGTCAATGACAACACAACTGAACACAAAAAGCAGTTTTTGAATGAACCTTTTTATTAGTAAGAGAGAAACAAAATCCAAACTGACATGGGTCTGTGTGAAAAAGTGTCTTCCCCCAACCACATTAAAACATAACTAAGATCAATAGAGATCTATCAGTCTGGAAAAGGTCATCCCAAAGCTTCAGAAACAGAAGCTTTGGGAGTCTGGCAAACAGTGAGAGCTATGATTCACCAATGTCTGAAACATTGAACAGTAGTGAACCTTCCCAGAAGTGGCTGGCCAACTAAAATTACGCCAAGAGCGCAGCGACAACTCATTCAAAAACTCACAAAAGACCCCACAACAACATTCAAAGAACTGCAGGCCTTACATGCTTCGGTAAAGGTCAGTATTTATGACTCCATGAGAAAGACACTGGGCAAAACACGGCCTGCATGGCAAAGTTCCAAGACCAAAACCACTGCTGAACAAAAATGACATTCAGGCTCATCTTGATTTTGGCGGAAAGCATCTTGAAGATTCCCAGGAACTTTGGGAAAATACTCCCAATACTCCCTGTGGTCTGATGAGACAAAAGTTTAACTTTTTGGAAGGTGTGTGTCCCATTACATCTAGCATAAAAGTAACACCACATTTCAGAAAAGGTGAAATGTGGTGGTGGTGTGATGGTCAGGAGCTGTTTGCTGTTTCTGGACCTGGAAGACCTGCTGTGATAAATGGAGCCATGAATTCTGCTGTCTACCAAAAACTCCTGAAGGAGAATGTCCAGCTGTCTGTTTGTGACCGTCACCTGCAGCAGGACAATGATCCAAAAGACACCAGCAAGTCCATCTCTG
This sequence comes from Doryrhamphus excisus, assembly GCF_030265055.1. NCBI lineage: Eukaryota > Metazoa > Chordata > Actinopteri > Syngnathiformes > Syngnathidae > Doryrhamphus > Doryrhamphus excisus. Next base: position 9,325,130 of record NC_080480.1, read on the forward strand.
AAAAACAAAATGAAGACTTTGGAGTTGCCTCATCAAAATCTTATCCTTTTGAGATGCTGTGGCATGACCTTAAAAAGGCACTTCATGAGTGGACAGCACTGTAAGAGACTCATTGCAAGTTATCTCATCTGAAACATTTAAGTGTGACAAACGTGCAAAGTATATGAAATCAGCAAGGGAGCAAACACTTTTTCACACCACTGTATAATGTACACTGCCTTGCCAAAAAAGGTTACACACTCCCAGCATTTGGTGGGACTGCCTTTAACTTTATGGGATGCATTTGCTGTGGTATTGTTTACCCAAGCAATGGCTGCAATGTCTTCCGCCAGAGTTGCATTCATATTTTGCCAAACCTTGTATTGATAACAGGAGATTCAGTCCACTGTGCAAAGTTATTTGACCTTTTATACATTGGGCAGTTCTCACGATACCCAAAATGTTAATTTTAATTCTTTTCACATATGTGAAAACTTGACTTTTGAAATGGTTGTCAAACTAATGAAAAGCAGTTAGTGCATCAGTTAGTGTTTGAAACACTATGCCCCATAATTATCCATGGGAGGCTCAAACCTTATGTATTTGCTTAATTAAATCCAAAATCCCAGTGGTGACCTTATTTTGTCCTCAAACGTGATTAGGCCAACACCTAAAATCCAGCATGTTTGGGTAGTGTTTGGGCACATTTCCCTTTTTTGCACGACTGGAGCAGGTGGGTCAGGGCAGGGGCACAATAGCCGAGTCATAGAATGACTGTCGCTCTCCACAAATTCATAATAAGAGACACATTTCATATTGCCACGAGATACTCATTCGCAACTACATTTACTACATAAAATTAATGTGATACCCTCCTCTTGCAAGTAATTCATGTCAGTCACCACCTTGCACAGAAAATAAGCAATTTTTCCCACAAGGAAATGTGTAAATCCAATGAATCTGTTCCAAACACCCTAAAATATGAACAAAAGATGCATTTTGCAGACCATAATTGTAGTTTCACTGAAAGAAATGGCTAATGAAAACATATCCTTGATGCAGCTTTATCATACATACGCTGTCATGTGTTTTTTTTGTTTTTTTTTTCAGTTGTGTTTCTCACCTACTTCATCAAAGCACTTGCAGCTTTCTCACCATGTTAGCTTCATTCATTCATTCATTTTCTACCGCTTATCCTCAAGAGGGTTGCGGGGGTGCTGGAGCCTATCCCAGCTGTCTTCGGGTGAGAGGCAGGTTAAACCCTGGACTGGTGACCAGCCAATCACAGGGCTTACATAGACAAACAACCATTCACACTCACATTCATACCTATGGACAATTTGGAGTCGCCAATTAACCTAGCATGTTTTTGGAATGTGGGAGGAAACCGGAGTACCCGAAAACCCACGCATACACGGGGAGAACATGCAAACTCCACACAGAGATGGCCGAGGGTGGAATTTAACTCGGGTCTCCTAGCTGTGAGGTCTGCGCGCTAACCACTTGACCGGCGTGCAGCCACCATGTTTGCTTATTTAATGGTAACATTCAATTCAAGCACGACCACCGAATGACAGAGTCACCAATGTGCAGGATGCTTTGTCTGGGAGCTCACTTCCACGAAATGATGATGGCGCTGGCAAACTTGACTACTTTATGTGCATGGTTTAATGTTTAATGTTTTGAAAACAGAGGCGTACAAAAGCTCATTTGCAAAGTTTGTTGTGTGAAATGTAGGGCATCAGAAAATGATACTGTATTTAATTTGGATTTCCTCTTGTCTTATTTTTCAGCATCCAGTGGTGGCTCAATGGAGGCTTACTGTGCTGGGGAGAAAGAATTATTTGATGCCTTGAATAGATGGGTAAATTATTTTCATTAATACATTTCTGCAAAATGACTGGCTGAAATGACCATAAAGTGAATATTGTAGATTTATTAGTCTGGCAGTTTCCTTACAGTAATTCAAATACAATAGCTTTAAACCCTTTTCGTACTTAATACTTGAAGCATTTTCGGACTTGTGGACTTCTATACAACAACTACACTCGATAACTCACACAGAAAGCTTTCCAGAGCTTCCAGAATCTCCACTTATCCAGCTTTATTTCCTTGGATTTCTCTGGGCACACCCACTCAGTTGGTACAGCTAACAGCTTGTACAGCTAACAGTTTGTACCAGGGCACACCATATGAGCACAATGCTTAATGTGAAGTGTCTGAAAGCGTTCAGACCCATCCTAATCTTCTTTCAAGGCTCACTTCCAAATGCGCAAACCTCATTATCTGAAAATGTGACATTGTTTAACACAGGGGTGCTCACACTTTTTCAGCATGCGAGCTACTTTTAAAATGACCGAGTCAAAATGATCTACCCACTACAAAAATGCAAAACATCTATTTATTTTCAAATGTATTGAGGATTATTTGTACGTACAATGTATGTTGATGTACCTTACATAACCAAATGAGCCAATATTGCAAAACACACATAATTAACTATTAAATTTTTTTGTAATTACCTGAGTTTACTTTGATGACTTGCACTGAATTGAACCAGCCAGGGATGCATAGTCCGGACAGTAGCTGCTGATAGCCAGCCTCACGCACACTTCCAAATGTTTATCAGTTATGGATAATATCCGTATCATAATATCCGTATAATATTCCATATCCGTATGGAAGTGATATGTTTTTTGCCTTTTTACTTGGTCCAGCTTCTTCACTCATTTTAGTGACCATAAACTTTAGCGAGGGCTTAAAATCTCGCAATTCGCCGACTAGCTTAGCACTTTGCATCGTTGTTTACGCATGAGCGGTGACTTAAAGATCAAAATTCAGTTGTCATCTGACTGGTTGTCCTGTGTGTCAATCAAGTAACGGGGATGGATGATAGGCTGACATCGTAAGTTCTGCTGCACTTAGAGACGTTGTTTGATTTGATTGGTCACCCGAAGGGCAACATTCAGTTGTCATCTGAATGACTGCCCTGTATATCAATCAAGTGACGGCATTGATGCTGGGATGATATTTTTTTAATGTCACGCCAGCGATCGACCAGTACCACCTCCGCGATCGACCGGTAGCTCGCGATCGACTTAATGAGCACCCCTGGTTTAACACAATAAAACTACATTCTAACAACATTTATAGGTAAGCATAATATGACCCCTTTAAACGGCTCTTCTTCAGGCATGTTTCACCTGTATCAATGTCATACTTGATGTGTTTCCTGGCTGTAGCTTGGTGAGCAGCTCGCCCAGATGGTTCCTACCAGTGGAGTTGATGTTGTGGAACTTGAGGATGAGGGCACCTGTGTTCGTTTCAGTCCCCTCCTGACGGCTGCTGGTAATAGACAAACTCCAGTGCATAACACCAGATGATTTGGTATACGGTGGATCTGTGCAGCATCCCTGTGATGCAGCAGTTAGGGCCCTGCAAATTGGCAGAATTCTGGTCAAATATATCTTTGTATTTTGTGTGTGTATCGAACAGTATGTAAACCAGCAACAAATTTCCGGTTGCCACCTTGGTGCGGCCAGGTCATGGTGACTTTCCTCCCATGCTGCAGCTAGCTGCTGCTCATCACCGTGGCTGCTTTAACTGTTTGCTCGCACTACAAAGATTGAAAGTACTGCACAGATTCCATTGCTGTTTGTGTTAGTAACCAGCCACTGAGCAGTGAGTCAAGCTTTTGTTTTTAAATTATATTGTTCAATTGTGCACAGCTACAAACACGGTCAGTGTGACCCATTCAAAGGTCCTATTTTTATATAATGGTCCTATCAAAGATGTTTATACTACAGCTGTTGCTGAAAGACAGAGTTAACATAACCTTTTGTCTGTTAGTTTTTCCTATTTTATGATGCTTTTGTTACTTTTTCCATATCCGCTCAAGTGGCAATGTAACCTATACAAAATGTAGCATGAATTGTGAATTGTGAAGTTCATTAATTTTCCACCGCTCATCCTCATGAGGGTTGCAGACGTGCTGGAGCCTATCCCAGCTGTCTTCGGGTGAGAGGAGGGGTACAATAGACAAAACAACCATTCACACTCACATTCATACCTATGGACGATTTGGAGTCGCCAATTAACCTAGCATGTTTTTGGAGTGTGGGAGGAAACCGGAGTCCCCGGAGAAAACCCACCCATGCACAGGGAGAACAACAACTCCACACAGAGATGCCAGAGGGTGGAATCGAATTCGGGCTCCTAGCTGTGTGGCCTGCGCGCTAACCAGCTGTGAATGAAATTAATGAATTAATGATATCACTAACAAAATAATATTTAGTTGTAATATTTACTCAGCTGCTAAAAATGCACCACATGGATTTCCATCAGATACATTTATTTTTATATTCTTCTTATTATATTGTGCTTATTTTTGGTCTTATATGGTGCTAGGTGTGTATAGAAGAACTGTACATTTAAGGTGAGAAAAATGCAATTTCAATAAAAATGTGTCAAAGTATCGAACCAAACCCTGATAATATAATGTATATTTTACCAGGCATTGATATTCCCAGATGTAATCCCTGCATTGTTATTAAAATTGAGTTTTATTCATTCACATGTTTTTATTTTATTTGTGAATATAAAATGAATGTGCTGTTGATGTAATTTTGTAATTTGTGTTCTGGAAAAGCTTTAGGGACTCAACAAAAAGATGTTGATGATCTGGTAGAGAAGCTGTCGGAGCTGGTGCCCATGATGACCTCCACAATATGCTTTAGACAAGACTTTAAAGAGGAGACCAACCGGCATTCACCCTACCTCCGATACATTGACGAACTTAGCTGGCCTGGCCTAGGAGTTGTCCGGTAGGTGTTAATGCTGTTGCTGTAGGGATGTCCAGACTGATAAAACTGATGAAATGCATGTTTACTTTGCATGTCATTTACAATTTGAAGTACATGGTAATTCAGAAGCTAGAATAGGATCAACAAAACAGAACAGTAATGGATTACTAAGCAAATGAAAGTGCCCTAACCCTAATCCTAACCCTAACCCTACGATGCAAAGAAATATTAATTTAACCTTTTGTATTTGAATGTTTTGTTTTCTTGACTACACCATCTGTTTCATTCTGTTTTAACTAGGTAATAATGTCGTTGACAGTCACTTGACACTGACTTATCTCTGTACATTCAGGTATGAACCACAGACTGTGGGAATCGATGATACCAGGAAAATGAAGGAAATAAAAAAAATTAACTCCGAACTGTTGAAGAAACTACAAGATTTGGACACTGATGTCGTGTTCTCCTCTGGTTTGTATGCCTTCATGTTTAAGAACGGTGAAATGAAAAACGCTTCAATTTTTTTTATTTTAATTATATACTTCTTGTTTTTTACAATCCTTCCTTTCATTTTTCCCTTAGACTCCGAGTTGGAAAGAGAAGGGAAATGGGGATGTATCTTTGTCGGTATGGTAGCTGAAGACGTTGATGTTTCACAGCTGGTGGATACAATTGCGACCCTGGGCCAGGACATTGAAGAGAATGGACGGGTAATCTGTGTTCCATTATTTAATTTTTTATCCATGCTCATTCTAAAGTATATCAGACACAATGGATGCAAGTGATACCTAATTGTGTTGGATAGTATGCAAACAATGGTACAGCAAAATATTAAAATTTACTGTTAGGGATTTTCACATTTCATTTCCAATTTAGCTGTTGGAGAACATGACAGAGGTGGTGAGGAAAGGCATCCAGGAAGCAGAGCAGGAGCTGCTTAAAGCCAATGAGGAGAAACTCATGGAAGAGGTATGTGTTAAAATCACTTTTTTAAACTAACTGAAAAGTCGCAATATAGAATTTGGTGTCTTAGATGTCCCAGCTGTTAGAAGGTATATTTTGGTTACTGATTCTAAATACACCAATGTTTTTCTCCCATCAGCTCAGGTTACTGAGAAGATAGACTAAATGTGTAACATATATAACAAAGAAAACAAGGGATGATGGACACAAATCATTATTAATTTTGACAGCATATCATATGCTAACTCTAGATGACGCAAAACCCAGCTGACTTTGGGTGAGAGGCGGGGTACACCCTGGACAATCGCAGGGCACATAGAGACAAGCAACCATTCACACTCGCATTCATACCTAACCTGGAGTCGCCAATTAACCTAGCATATTTTTGGAATGTTGGAGGAAACCATAGTACCCAGAGAAAACCCATGCAACATCCAAACTCCACACAAAGATGCCCAAGAGGCGATTCCAATCCAGGTCTTCACGATCTCCTGACTGTGAGATCTACATGCAAACCACTCATGCGGCCCTCTTTCGTCATGTTGTTAAACCTTATTTACCCTGCAAGTCTTTGTGAGTTGCATTGGCAGGCATTTTATACCTGAGGTCTCATCTATAAAAGTGCACATGGAACTCGACTAAATGTGTCCGTACGCCAAAACACAAAATGTACGTACAGATGAAAATATTGAGACTTGAAAAATTTGCGCACGCACACTTTCATGCAATTTGCAGTTTATATATTCCACCTGGAGTAGAAGTGTGCCTATGCAACTCCGCTTCATGTCCCACCCCCTTGCCACACCTCCACTTCACCATAAAAGGTAAATGCAAAGTGACTGATGAATACAGTATTCAGTATACAGTATAACATAAATGTTTCAAATTGAAATATTAACACAACCACAATATGAACACAACCGAACTCAAAATGCAGTTTTTAAATGAAACTTTTTATTATTAAGGGGGAGAAAATCCAAACCTGCATGCCCTGTGTGAAAAAGTGATCGCCCCTGTTAACACATAACTGAGATTGAAATAAATCAGTTTGGAAAATGTTTTAAAGCCATTTCTAAAGCTTTGGACTTCAGCCAACCACAATAACAGTGAACCACAGTAATAACTATTATCCACAAAGAGTGAAAACATGACAAACATGACATAGAACTGGCTTTTTTGTCCAAGAAGAGAGAGAAACATAGCACTGAGAACCTACACCAGTCCAGGGTCTACCCCAAAGACAGCTGGCATAAAAAATGGATGGATGGACACATGTTCCACTTTCATCGGGTTCTACTAGAAGGTTTTAAAACCTATTTGTTTGTTTTTTAAATGACAAACTTTATGATGATGACATGTGTTGTGTTGTTATTCTTCATTGTTTATTCTTTGTTTAGTTTTTTATTATAATTGAATTTCATTGTCTTTTTTTCTAGGGTATGCTGAGACAGCTACCTTTGGTTGGCTCCGTATTAAACTGGTTTTCTCCTGTCCAAACGTCCCTTAAAGGGAGGACTTTCAACCTGGCAGCAGGTATGTCTATATGTGTCTGTGTAATCCCTGTTTTGCTCATGTAATTTTATCCAGTCCCCACTGTGATAAGTGAAGATTCCTTATTTTTAAATCATATATTTTATCACAGAAAACGTGTTAATGACTTTCTAAATATGAAAAAAATAGAGTTCGGTAATTATGAGTCCCTGATAAATTGAGATAAGTGCATACACGTCCGCTCCATCGTTCTGTGGTACACAGGCTTGATGAGAAGGGAGTGAGCATCCTCTCAACTAATGAGCCTCTCCATGGAGGTGGGGTTACACGGACTGCCAGCAAGCAAGCCAGATGCAAATATGAATGAAGGCCATAGTTAAGCCGAATGCCACAGTTCCAGTGCAGATGTGCAACACAGCCTTCTTTTCGACAGTCAATGATTACCGATGCTTATATTATAAATATTAAATGAAAATGGTGCGCATTCACAGTGTCGCAGGCTGTGGTCCAGCTTGGTAATGCAGAAGAAGCAGTCCCTCCTGGGCTGCCTAGCTTGTGCAACTCAGGATTCGCATGGTTGTATTCAAGCACGTTATGAAGTGAAATGATGGCTTGCATCTAAACTCAAGCAAGTGGTGCAGTTTGTCATATGCATTTTACAGAGCTCAAATATGACCCCTCCCTACAATAGTTTAGCAATACCCTACATAACTGTGTGTGTGTGTGTGTGCGTGTGTTGGAATGATGTCAAGCTCCGAATTCATTTGCAGCCCCGGAGGCGAGCTGGACGTTAAGCGCAGTATGTTGCCAGCGTATGTGCTGTACGTATTACGTCATGTTCTCTGATTGGTTTATCACTGCCAGCGTATGTATTAAGTCCTTGTGTCAGCAGGAATTGGTCCAACAGTCAATCAAGTTGAGTGCTTACTCAAGTAGCACAGCAACATTTTTACAGATTTTGCAGCTCAGTGCACATAGATTAAAAGGCGCATCATTTATTTTTTTTAGAAAATTAAATGCTTTTAAGTGCGCCTTCATAGTGCAGAAAATATGGTACACTTAAATGAGTACAGTATTTTTGTTGGCTGCTTCACCCATCTCTGAGTAGATAATTAGTGTATTGCATATTTTATATAAGAATATATTTGTGTTTCATAGATAGATAGATAGGCAGATAGATAGATTTCCTTTATTGTCATGGCAGAAAAACACAGCAGTGAAATTGCCAATGAAATGTCGTTGCCTGGCTCCCGTATTACACCAGAGACTAAAAAGATAAATAATAATAAATAATAATAAAGAGAATAAATAGATGGCACTGAATACAAACAACATAATGTACAGCGTAAAAAGTAAATTGCACAAATATTTTAAATAATTTTAATATTTTAAATAATATGTGCCTTGATTTATGTTATTTTTTTGAAAGATTTAATTTATTTTTAGTTAATGAATGATTACTTTTGAATTACTCCTGTGTAGGATTAACGTTCTTATCAAGATCAAATACATTGTTTTTGGTGCCTAACTGTTTCCCAAGTATGTTAGCGTGTGTGGGGGGGCTCACACTGCCGCCAGGTACGTGCGGCGCAGCCAGAGCGGACTCTCTGCAGTGCAACCGCAAGACGGATTGCATCAGGACCGCAGTCGTGACGAATCCAGTGTAAGCCAGGGGTAAACGAGAGGCATTAACTTAAAGCGGAAGTTACATCCCGACATACGTGTGTGTTACCACATGACCACAAGTGTTGGCCATGGCCAGCACGTAGAAGAAGTTGGGTATTCAGAGGGTGAGCTTCATGTAAGGCTGTGCTATGTTTCACTCACCGGGGTCATCGTAGGAGGCTCGTGCAGCCCATTTACTTTCATTGCAAGGTGGATGTACTGGCTTCCTATGTCAGAATCAGAGTGTACAGCAAGGAAAGCCGCCCGGCCAGGCAAGGGACATTAATGTTGGATACGCTGGAGGGGTACGTCTCCCGCTGTGGGAGGAGTCCCTGCCACGGCCGACCACTGGTCTGTACTGTACTGTGTTTCTGCATTATTTGTTGGTAGTGTCTTGTCTGTTGTTATCTACTTACATTGCTATGTAAAGTTTTTGCACTTTCTTTAAGAGACCGTGAGTAAGAATTGTAGGTGGAATATTATGCCTGCAATTTCAAATAAGATGCTAAGCTCATTGTAATCCCCAATGCCCTCTGCTTTCTAAGTATAGTGTTATTTCTTTCCACAGAACGTTTAAGCCGCACAGTGCTAACTGCATTTCATTACAATCTCTGCAAATACAATGTTTGTGCTACATGCTCTACATTGGTTTTCATTAAAAGGAAGATCCCGATACTGATATCACCCAATATCAGGCTGACATCAGGGCGATTTATCGGGGCTGATATTATCGGACATCCCCACTTATTATTATTGTGGCTGTGACATAATTCAAACATGCAATTGAAGCCTGTTGTCCCACTGATCAGGTCTGATGCATGTGTGCTTGACCAAATATTACAGCAGTGGTTTTCAGTTAATTTTGTCCTCTGGGACAAAAATGTTAACCATGAAAAATTCAACCATGAAAGAGCATGATTTATTGGCTCATATATTTTTGACAAACCACAAAAGTTTAACCACATTGTGGTGATAGACGAGCGTATGTTTTTTTTCATTAATGCTGATCAAAAAAGATCAGCTGTGGCGACTCCATAATCAGGAAAAGCAGGAAGAAACAAACAAATTTAATCAACACACGAGTAGTTTTGTACTGATGAATCTCTGATAGTTCGCTCCCATCTGCAGCATTTTTGATAGTATAGTATATATGTAAATGTTCTTGGGAACCTTTCAGCCAAAACAAAAGTGAGGTTGCTCATAACTGAGGCTTATAACTTGATTGTGCCAATGACTGTTACCTTGTGTTTATTGCGCTGAAGGATTTTGCAGGCCTATTTTGAGATGATTTGCCCTTCTATGTCTGAATTCGCCAACCCTTTCTCTAAAAATTGTAGTGGAAGTCGCTGTTCCTATGAGTTGTTTATTGCAATCATATTGTAGGAGAAAGTGAGCATTTTAATAGTTGTGATTGAGTAGTTGTCCCAATAGGTGTCGGAGAAGGCCTTTACCCGAGCCGCTTCTACATAATCTGCTGCATTGCTCGTCTGTTGGACTTACGATCGGTTTGATGTCGGAATGTAATATATTCATTTCGTTTTTGCATCTCACAAAAAAAGTGCGCTCAAGTACCACCCAACAAAGTGCAAAATCTCAGTACCTGTGAAGACATAAATGTGAACATCGTGGTCTTTATCAGTGGTACATATAAATTATTGCAGACTTGCGGTGAATGAGATGTTTTTTCTGTGCTGAAAGAACAGCTTATTTTTGGAGGAAAAAAATGTAATTGACCAATATGTCAGGAACAAATCAGAACGACAGTTACTGTAACACTGTGATGTTCGTTTCTCAGTGTTTGTCTTCTGCTAGCGGCTGCAGTGTTTCGAGAAATGTCTTTAACACATGACATCACTAAACCCCACGAGAAGGGGTGTTGGAGGTGTGGTCATTTTTTGCGAGTAGCCGGTATATTTGGCAGTCGTCTACATCAAAATGATGACATTCCATGCTTTCTGAATATCACACTGAGTCAGACAAGGTACAGAGCTAAGAGGTTGTCAAGCAGGTCGTGAATGTAGTGGAGTCCCCAATTCCCCACCATTACGAATCTCATAGACATCTAGTGTGGTCCAATGTGTCAAAAATCAGCAAATTTGCAGGGTTGTGAATGTTGAATCGTGAATATGCATCAGTGTAATTCAAAAAGTGTCACGTGAATGTCTGTTACTGGGTTTGTATTGCTAGGTTCTTTGGACTCCACAGAGGTGACGTACTCCACCAAGGCACAGGCAGGCAGACCTCTCATGAAGGACTCTCCCACCTTGTCATCAAAGAGATTGCAAGGTAGTGTTGTCTTTTTTACCACTTTAGAGCAATACAAACTATGTCCTAAAAAGAACTATTACATTCATAATCTCTTTCCTGTCCACCAAAGGTCAGAGGTTGTTTCGGCGCTCAGGGGCAGGCTCTGATTCCTATAGTGAAAGCAGCTCTATTGAACAAGCTGAAGAGACAACTGCCTCTATACGTGCACCAGAGGAGGACTCTCATGTTGCATGTCAAGGCATTCCAGAAGAAGGGATTCATGATTCTTGTGTGCAGAAGCATGACCAGACGGAGGCTGAGGCACTGTTGGAAGAGAGGAAGCCTGAATGCCAAGAGGCCCAGCAAAGTGGAGGATAGGACACCGTCTTCATCCGTCCCTACAATGGCTGCAGCCTAACTGGTGTAAAAAAATACATCATGCATTTCCAGTAATTGTTTTTGTTATTCAGGAGAATACAATTGGAATTGTTGGCTTTATGTCTAATAAGTGAAGTGGATCGGAAAGACAGATACTGTGACACTGGGATGCTCGTTTATAATCATTTATCTTCCACCAGCAGATGCAGTTTTTTCGAGAAACGGCTCACTCATTTACTTTTAAATTTGTTTAAATGACATGGATAAATAATACTTTCGAGGTTTGTGGCTTGCCTAAAAACTGCGCACAGAGGATAAATGTGTTGTTGGGAGTGTAGTCAGAATGGTGGCCTTGGTTTTCCTGTTGAATGAAAGTTGCCTTTTTTGTGGGTAAAAATCATTGTCATTAATTGCACTAGAGAAGACTTGACAGAAATACTTTGTCAAAGTATCCATTTATTCATTCATGATAAAAATACAAATGCCAATTCAATATGCATTCCAAAAGCTTTGATGAAGTGTTAAAATGATGGGTTCTTTCTTTCAACTCAGAGATCTGTTTTTCCAACTCAGTAGGTGATTTCAGGGTAAAAACCATTTCATGAAGAAAGTGCTACCCAGAAGGGGGTGTTAGTGGATTCTTAGCAGAACTGTTCTTCCTTCCATGGTGTACTGCTGTGATTATAATGCAGAATGATTTCAGATATAATTGCACAACACTGTAAGAAACCTATCCACAGCATAAATCCGTCCGTATCTCCTACCCTTTATTATTCTATGCAAAAACTCTCAATAAATCATAAAACTAATGACTGGTAATATGCACACATTTATAAGCATATGTGGCAAACAACATTGGTTCCAGAGAAGGAAGTATTTGATCCCCCGCTGATTTTTTAAGTTCACTACCTTACACAGAAATTAACTGCCCATACCTTTTGCTAGGTTTAGCTGCACAGAGCTCGAATTTGTGTAATGTGACCACATCACATTCTTCCAATCATCCGTACCATTCATTGGTCATTGACAAATTAAAACTTTGTTGTCTTAAGTAAACAAAATAAGCAGGGATTGAGGTAATTAAATAAATTAGGATGCATTAACTTGTCACAAGATAGTGACTTTTTGCATACAAATAAAGAATTAATGTAATTAACATGTCAATATTTTGCTGTCATACAGTACAGCAGTCCTCAGGTTACGAATGAGGTCTGGTTCTTGGCCTGACGTAAGGGAAGTTTTTAGTGTAAATTGGAATTATATATAAAGTCACTCCCGAGTCACTCACAATGTACGCAGAACATGTGAAGGACACAAACAATTAGGGCTGTCAAATGATTACATTTTTTTTTTAAAAACCTGATTAATCATGGTTTTCAAATTAATCATGATTAATCACCTCTCGCAATATGTCTGAAATATGGCCATTTTTACTGTATTTTTATTGAAAGAAAGATAAATTGACGGGCAGGATTATGCATATTTGTATGTATTAACAGTGCCAAAATGTTAATCAAATGAAGAGATGGCACACGTCTGAAAATTTATTTACCGAACACTGCTTTAATTCTTTAATTCGCGCCTGCAGTCAGCTGGGATAAGCGCCAGTATACCCCTGCGACCCTAGTGAGGATACGGGGCACAGAAGATGGATGGATGAAGGATGGTTCCTTTAATAGCATATTATTTGAATCAGACTTGAACTGTTATGAGCAATTAGGAGTTGCATTCAAAAACATCACGTCATTTATGATGAATTCACATGTTTAAAATGTACTGCGCATTAAGGGTCACAAAGTGAGTGACAGGGTCACCCAAGAGTTACTTCTTGGGTCCCGATGAATACGAGGGGCTACCAATTTGATACACACTTCTCAAATAGTCAATTTGCCTTTAACTATATGTGTGTGTGAATAATTATTTATATTCACCTACCGTAGTGCAATACTTATAAAGCCAGTAATTAGCAACATAACATCTCAGCTATAAGCAGTACACTAAACACTGAAATAGCATGCTAACAATATCCATTGGTGGCAATGGCTAACTTAGCTCAGTAGTTAGCAACCAGCTCGTCGGCTGAATAACAACACACTCCAACATCACGGTGCAAACAGCGTATAGCATTGAAAGACGAAATTGAAATAACCAGGTTATTCACTTTTAAAGGCGCACACTGTCAGTTAAATATCAAACGTTACGCCAGCTCTGAAACCTGCGCGGCTGCCCTGGTGCTTTCAGGTGCCCATCTAGTGTCGTCAATGGGAACGTTTAAACAAGAATAACAACGGAAAGAAATTAGATACAGTTCGCAGGTAAGTGGTGCTGGTTGGGTGATTTCTATAACAAGCTGGCAGGAGACTCATGTGGTCTTTCGCAGCGACCCGGCAAGAGGGCACCGTGTCTGTGACCCCTGATTTAGACCACACATACACGCATAATAAAGACGGTGTGATGATGTTCGGTAGTGTCCGTAAAGGCATCTCGCGATCTGTCTAGTGACGAAGTGTTGCGATGACGAACGGACTAGAGAGATGTTTCTTTTAGAGTTTAGATACATAAAGAGTGTTTGAATTGCACAGCTGTTGATGTGTTCGGATCAGAAAAAAGTTCTAAAGAGGCGACAGAGTCTGTGTGACTCTGGTGAGCTACACATTGCCACGGTCTGTAGTCGAGAGCGGTGGCTTGCAATGATGCGCATGCGTTAATGACGATAAAAAAATGTAACGTAATTAATGAAATAAATTAGTTACCACCGTTAAAGTGGTATTTTTGACAACCATACAAAAAATATAAGAATAAATACAAAAATTAAATGAAACGGTAATAGAACTTACTTTTCCCCTTAAGTTGTCTTGCAGGCAAAGGGCGACATTTTCTCCTCGCAAATCTCTTTGTAATAGCGCACAAAATCCACTGCCCCTCTGGCAGTCCTTAGGATTCACTCTTCTTAAAGGAAAGCTGCACTTTTGGAATTTTGTTTTAAGGACCCACAGTCCTTGTGTGAAACGGGAACATATATACGTTTTTCTGTGTCTAAATATGTGAAATCAACTAAAAAGACAGCTGAAAATGCACGTCATGGAAAGCCCCTATCCTCGCCTAGTCATTCTCACAACTCAGGCCTACTGAAAGGCAACGCTACATATTAGAGCTGCCGCTACTGCTGTAGTGTTTTGCTTTTGAGTTTTGTTTTACTTTGTGGATGATGGGTGAAATTCCCAAAAAGCGCAGCTGGGATCAAAAGAGAACCCAATATTGGTGGTCTCCTCTAAGCTTTGAAAAAATGATCTGTTATTTGTCTCCAATGTATACATATGTACATGCAGTTGGGGCAAGAGTTTCTTGAAATCACAATATAAATGAGTAAATCATTCTTTATTTAAATCATCATTCTATTACAAATTGATTTTGTACAACATATATTTATTTCTATTTCAATAAATATTGATTTTGAGGAGTGCCCTCAAAATGAGGTGATGGGAATTACAGAATGGAAAGAGACATCGTAGCAGTATCGTATGTTTTGACAAAATATCGAATATGTGCACACTTGCTATTGCCAAGTGTTTTTTTTAACATTTTATTGTGTGTATTTATTTAAATTGTATTAAATATAATTTAAATATGAAAAAAACAAAAAAATCTAAACTTGTCAGCTAAAACTAAAGCACCACCTTCAATTTCAGGGAAGGGACTCATCAATTAAATCTTCTGCTGGAGAGAAAACCTGCGGTGCTTCGGCCCTCCATTGACAAATGTGGTATACTTCATATCCCAGGTGTCACTGCGGGCAGTATTTCCGGTGGGGGGTGCGCACGAGCTTCCAGCAGCAGACTGGCGGAGTGCTGAGTCTAATAGTCTCTTTGGCGTCTACATTGGTAGAAACCGGCCGCTACCTTGGGTCGGATTGAAAACATTCCTCCCTGGGTTGGGACGCTTTATATCGGTCAAAGGTGTGACCTGAACATTCAGGGTTTGCGTGGAGACTTACGCAGCCCAACAACGACGTCGCTCAAATCTCACTATAGTGAAAAATCCCAAACCCACGATGGACCAGAGAGACACTGCCCCTGATTCCTGGGAACAAGAGGACGATGTGGAGGCCACAATCGACGGACAACTTGAATCCGCTTTCACAACGTTGAATGTGAACGCAAAGCCCTTTGTTCCCAATGTGAATGCCGCTGAATTTGTCCCTGCGTTTGCCGTGAAAGCACACTCGGAAAATGTCGACTCTGTGGGTAAGCTGGCTGTCACGTTTGGGCTAGCTAGCTTAGCAAGAAGCGAGTAGTTCAACATGGACTGTGCTGACGCTAACACGCTAGCCTCTGAGCAAACACGCGCTCGTGTCCGCTAACTCCGGTGTCATTTACTTTTATTCAATGGAGAAATGTCTGGTGCCGTGTGATTATTTTATCACAGTCTAGCTTGTCTGTTAATTCAATTTTAGATTATTGTTTTTATCACATTGTCATTTTTACAGAGTAGTGTTAAATGTCTCGTGGGGACCTCGACCGGCGTTAGCATGTTAGCAGTGAATGCTAAGTAGCTTGTGTGTTAGCTCGTGTGGTTTCATTCTTGAACCGGCCCGTTATTCTTAACCCAACTTAAATCCGTTATTCCCGCTAACGGTGCACTGCGAAAGCAACATGGGCAATGGATAAAATGAACTGTTATCCGATTGAAAACTAAGTTTTTTGCATAGCTAGCATTTTTGGTCTCTATTACGTGTGGACATTGCTGTGTTGTGTGACGTGGATATTACACATTGCAAAAGAGGCGACGTAATGATGACTATATGAATCATTGCTTGGGGCCAAAAAGACAACACAAAATGTGCTAATGGCACATCAATCAAGTCAATGTGGTGGTGTTGTAAAGTAATTTGCATGACTGTTGAATTTCATTTAAGTGAACTTTTTTTTTTACTAATGAGAAAGTATTATTCTCTACCTGTCTAACATACACGCCTACATTTATACTTCAACTTCTGACTCAAACTTTATTATAGGGAAATATGCATGTTGTACCTCAATATATTGCATTAGCAAAGACAATGAAATAATAAAGCATGTTGTTTTTTCAGTTGCTGCTGAAAAAATAGCGAACATGGAGGTGGCAGAAAGTGCTGGTATGTATGGCCTGTGTGTGTGTTGCAAGCGTTCAAGCAGCAACACTGTCTTGACATTTGTAGTCTTACACTGGACGGAAAGGGTAAACAAAAGCCCTCCTATACGACTGTAAGGTTTGTCAAATTACTCAAAACTCAAAACAGTTTTCAATTTTGCCTCGGCATTACCAACTTAATGTACATTTGATACATTTGACATCTGTTATATGAACCCGACATATAAACCGAAAATATAGACACTACTTTTTGCTCCCATCTTTAATGAGCTCAAAACAGCTAAAACTTTATCTGTCTACTGAAAAACTTGTTTCTCTCAAATGCTGTTCCCAATCTGTCTGCTTTTTTGCTGAGATAATCCATCCACCTTTGCAGTATGGCATAAGATACTGATTAGACAGCATGATTATTACACAGTATGATGTGCATTTACTTTAACATCCTGATATTGCACAAACATGGACAATCTTAAGTTTTATTAACATACATGCTCGCAAACGTGCACTTTCTCCTTATAGGCACCACACAGGCAACGCCACATTCATTTTTAATGGAACCTGCGCCACAGGTTGGTTATCCAAGCAACAAGCAACATTTGTGTGTTAAATTTTGTGCTCCTGTATGTCATCGTGCACATGCTGGCTTGCTATGCGATTCCAGAAAGTTGAAAAATGTTAAATTAATGTTATGAATTACGTTATCAGTGTTATCAGTTAGCCACCTATTGCGTTGCTGCGCATGTGTGTGCATGTTTCTTTTGACACCAGGAGTAGGAATTGTGTGTGTGAAGTGGTGATGCTCCTAGTAGCTAATAGGGTATGCCTCACACAAGTACACTACACTGGAGCATCTAGTGGCTTAAATGTGACATGACACAATGATCTTTGAATGATAATTTTAATTGTTTTCAATTTCAAAAAAGGTTGATTATTATTAGCGCAATTATTGACCAGCAACATTTATTGTGACAGACCTTAGATGACCAAGTTACAAGTGAAAGGCCTTACTATCATCTCATGTCAGATTAGCACAAGCATGTTGCTGTACCATCTGAAAGATGAAAATATTCAATTCCTAACAGTACGTAGTAGAAGTACAGTGTTTCCTGAATACTTTTCATTCATTCGCCATTCAGTCACAATGCAAATATAGACACACAACCATTCACACTCACATTCATACCTATGGACAATTTGGAGTTCGCCAAATTTGATGGATTGTCATTATTATTTCCTTTCATGTACAGGGGAAACACACCTCATTTGTTCTGTGCCGAGAAATTGAGTGTCTCTCATGGGTATGAATACTTTTGCAACCCACTGTAGTGGCCACATTCGGTTACCGGTGCTGTAGAAAACGCCAAAATGCTGAAGCTACTTACCATTGAGAGACTTCTTGAAGTAACCGCTTTTGTGGCGGGGTAAAACTACCCCTCTGTGATGTCACAGAGGGACGAGCTTCCTTATATGGGTCATAGTAAGGAAGCACTTTGACCGTGTGACCAATCACATCAGATTGGGAGCCCGGAGGCCACCGTGGGTGGAATAAATTAAAACAGACTATTTTGGCAGGAAGCACAAATCAAAGGAAATACTGCTGGAATAGGTGCAGATTCTGCAAAATCTAAAATGTTTTCTGTGCGGGTTATTGTGTGTAGCTGCTCTATAGGAGACCATATTTCAATACAAAGGGTCGAAAATGAGCATGGGTACCCTTTAAGACATAAATAATACGGTGGCATCGGGGGTTCAGAGTTGAGTTTCATCTTGGTGTGGGTTATGGCCACAACAGTAGTCCGTGTTTTATTAGCGATTATTGTGCCTGTTGTGAGATAATTCAAACGTGCAATAAAAGCCATCAAGCCTGGCACTTGTTTCACTGAACTTAACAGTAGCATTAATTAGCTTGATTAATTAATGCTTAATTTAAACCAAAAAAATCAATGACAGTTTATTAATTATGCATGTATTTTGCCTAATCATTGGACATATTAAGTCCTGAAATGTATTTAGTATACTATTGGATAACCATGAGTGATAGAGTGAAGCTGGGAAGCACAAAGTGGCGGGGGACACAATTGCTGAAGAAGTGTTTGCATGGCCAGCATACTCACTGAATAGGCCACCCACTGAGGATGTTTGGGATGCTCTGGATTGGCGTATATGACGGTGTCTTCAGTCCCAGCAACTTCACAGTTTGAAGAGTAGTGGACCAACATTCCACTGGCCACAATCAACAACCTGATCGACGCTTATGTGGAAGAGCTGTATTGTGTTTCACTTTGTGAGGCAAATGGTGGTCTCACCTTCAAACTCCCACCCAACACAATTTATATGCACACTTTGCCAAAAGTGGCCTTTTGGCATCTTCATATATTTAACCTGTGAGGTGGATGGATTATTTTGGAAAAGGTGCTCACTAACATATGTGAACAGTATTTCATAGATATGCATTTTGTTGGAATTAAAATGTTTAGATCTTTCAAATCAGGGCAAGAAAAAAGTGTGCAAACCAAGTGTTTGTGTGTGTGTAGGCCTGTATGTGTAAATATACTGCATGCACCGAAAAAAAAACTTGAATATGGATATCAGCGATTCATACTCATAAATATGTATCAATGACTTTGTAAGTGAAATTTACTACAATTAATATTTCGTAATGAAACAATAAGTCCGAAATATTTGTCTTTGCAGCTCCCATGGAGAACGGCGACACAGAAATGACCTCAGAGGAGCCATGGGACCAGAAAGAAGCTGCTAACGAGGAGGAGCCAGGAGGTGGCTGCTGTGGCGACCATGGCCCAGTGGTAGTAGCGACAACTGAGGAGACGGGGTCAGAGATGATGGAGGAGGAAGAGGAAACGCCCATTCCCAAAGTTCCACCTACGCAGTCGGATGCACCTAAGAAGGAACACATCAATGTTGTGTTCATCGGGCATGTAGGTCAGTACACATAAATACAAAATTGTTGTATGTACATGAAAATATGACTGGACAAACTCTGTATTTTACAGAGTTACAATGAGTTAAATGCAGGTGTTGTGAAATGTTTATTGTTAATTAAAAATTACACTTTTTGGAACATTTTCACTTTGTCTGAGACTAAAAACTAATTTATGATAATACATAATAGTGTAATAGTGTAACATGTTTTAGTCTAATTAGTGACTACGTATCATGGCAAGCCACGCCTCTGTTATGACAAAGAATATGACA